>NC_141697.1:373308847-374508847 GCF_964263255.1 Lissotriton vulgaris
AAAGTAACAGACATTAATATCTACTTAGTTGTCATATGCAAAGAACTGTTTTCGTTGGTTTAGAAATATACATTTCTCAAAGCATTACTTCATAAACAATCTATTAGGAGCGGGGAGTTAATTGGCTTAAACGGAGTGTTCAATGGTAAACACAGCTTAAGCAGGGAGTGTGAAGAGCAGCTCGAGGCTTTGAATCATATGTAAACACTGTGGGTGCAGCGAAGTGTGAAGCTGAGCTCGAGCCTTCCATTTGAAAGTAAACACGGCGCGAGGATTGACGCACAAGGAAGATCTCGTGCTGGCTGCTTAGAAATTAATGTTTTCTAATGCAAATATAAGCCGGAAATGTTGAAGATAAGCACAACGTGAGCTCTGAAATGCAGCAAAAGCTCGTACCGGCTGTTTATATATACACTCTCATGCTGGTTTTTCCATGTTTAAATACAAGGCGAAAGTTAAAACGGAAAGTAAAGCTCGAGTTGGAGCAAGTGTTTTAAAAGAAAATACAAGCTGGATAAATAAAGTAAAGACTTCTGCTCACTTCAAACTGAGTAATTTAAAAATGCAGCATGAGTAGTGTGATGAAAACATGTTCACTGTGAGATTGGAACATAAACAAGCCCTCGGCATTGCTGTGGTGGGGAGGGGGGCGGGGAGAGGCAAGAAGGGAAGAATAGGGGAGAGTAAGGGTGACGAGACTCACGGGGAGCAGCAGCCTTTGATGTGCCGGCCGGCCGTTGGCACTGAATAATTTTGGGAGGAGAAATGCCAGAGCGCACGCTGTGGGAAGCTTGTGGGAGGGAGTGCACGCGCTTTTGTGACGGGCACAGCATCAAATCGCCCGTTTGGTTAAGCTCTCGTTAAGCCCCAATATGTCTCGACATCTGCAGTGCGCAAGCACATTGGCAGAGGTCGAGCCCTAAAAAATGAGGGCAAGATAGGCTGCAAAAATTAATTTTTTTTTACAGTTAGCCTGTAGGTGTTCCCTTTGAAGAAGGGAAGTGGTTCGGACGCATATGACTCTCATATGAATAATCAAGGATTTAATAAGTGCATGCATAGATCTCAGGAGGTCTGTATGTGTTGATCGCTTTTTCACGTGCAATACTTGATGTGATTAGTTTGATGCTCAAACTTATTTTCATGTTATATTGTGTATAAACGAACAGTCAAATCTTAAGGATTCAGTAAACATTTTCGAAGCATCCTATGGTGGGCGCACTAATTAGACACTTAAGGAAAACTTTTTTTTTTTAACTTGATTGGTTACCAGAGTTCCCTTTATGGACAGTAACTGAAAAGCCAGCCTGCCTAATTTGTCGCAGTCGTCTCAGTCCTACGATCACCGTTTGAATACCAGTGCCTTTCAGGATGTAAATATAAGTTTAAATGTGTTTGAATGTGTTGGAAAGTAAAATTGTTGAAGTTGACCTATTCTGAAAAGGTTTTGTCATCTTAAATCGTTTTATCAATGGCACAATCTAGTCGGTGCTATGTTTTGGAGCTTATCGGATGCTTGTTTCTTTATTTTTACAGAGATCATCAAGTACAGACCTCTCGGATATCCCAGCTCTCCCAGAAAATCCTATCCTCGTTGTCAAGAATTCAATAAAACTGAAATTGAATCGATAAGAAAATGTAAAAAACCTCAGGGGTCCATAAACCATATTTGCCAGCTCAACATGTTGTCTTCAACTGCTAAAAAAAGAACCGAGGTTACAAGACTAGAACGTGACTAAAAATGGATTTAGGCATATTTTCCGAAGCTCACACACTGGGCTGTCATCACCGCTTTGCCTGAAGTCCAGGTTAGTATGTGAAGCAGGATAATTTACTGTGTTGGCAACAGTTACATTTTGAATATTTTGTGGAATTACTGCCTTTAAAAACAATTTGTCTATGCTAGACACTTTTTGGATAGATTGTTTATTTGCAATACATCTGACGTAAGAAATCTTTCAGCCGATGATGCACTTTTATGTAATTTTTCATTTTTTTAACTGGAGGGGTAGGACTAGTTTTAGATCTGTAGTATCGTATCTTTTTTGTTGCTTCCTTGTAAGGTTTATACCGGTAATGAACAAATTAGTTCGTACAGGGCACCTGTGAAAGTGTCACTGTATTTATATAAAGAACCTGCTTACTTAATCAAAAAAACAACGCAGTATCTTCTCTAAAAATAGGTTATAAATTTCAAAGGGTTGTCCCCACTCTGAGAAGATAACATGGAAGAATTTATGGAAAATAGATACGTATTTTTGCTGTTTTAATTTATGTAATTATTTTGATGCATACAGATCTGTGGACATTGTAAAATTAGCTTTCTTTTGATATGAGTTCAACTAACCATACATGAAAAAAGTTGTTTTCCCTCTTGCATTTTTTCCAGCTTTTATACCCAAAGTGGCATCAAAAGCAATGTACATGAAAGCTTTTCCTTCAGGACATGCAGTGTACAATATATGATGAATAAAGCTTTGTGGGCACCTGTGAAGCAATCGCCAAAATTGGTCCATTGCTGAGAAAAGTCATAGCTCATAATCTGTGCTCATGACACATCTTGCCTTGATGGGAAGTTTAGCACTAACTATGAAATAACTTTTTGTAAACTCTGTAATGGTGCTTTCTGCATTAAACTATTTAGTATTTTAAATACAACTCAAAGTCCTCTTGCATCTTCCCTGACCCATAGATTTTAATAAACGTTTTATAATTTGTGCTAGTTATCAAGTGTTGTCAATAGCCATCACCTTTTGAACTCCACGGAATATATTTAAAAATATCCTCATTCCAACAAATCTCGCAAATGCACGTATAACCCTGCATTATCTGCTCTTTTTTCTTTGTTCAATTATACAGACTAACAGAGCTGACAGTGTAGAAAAAAACAGAACTGTTGATAGTACCATCAGATGTAGATAAAACAAATGCATATCTCTTGTCTCATGATTTAGATATTGCTTGAAGGGAGTTTCAGGTTGAAAAGCATGTTTATGAAAACCACCGTGTGCCCCCTTCAACATGCTCATCAATGTTAATCCTTTTGAAAATATAAACGAAAACTAGTATTTTGAACGGACATGTAAAATCATTTTAATAGCCTGGGCAGTCTTTTAGTGTTTTGTTCATGACTCCCTTGGATCTTAAGTTCTAGAATGCAAAAGAGTTTGTTTCCCCATTTAAAATTCTTCCATTACCGGGTCACAATACAAGAAAACAGAGGTGAAAAGGATTACTCTAACAGTTACGAGTCTAAGATGTCTGTGCGTATTATGTAGCTATTAAATTTAGGCCAACATTGTTGGGCACACATTTATTTTTGTCATTTGTTTACCCATTGACAGATTTGCAGTTTAACTCATGCACCTCAACAACGATTTTGCCAGTCTAGAAACGTAGTATTTTCGGTGTCACAATCTCTTAAATATAGTTTTCATAATCTGGAGATCAGACTGTTGCTTTCGCATGATGTACGTAGTGTCTCATGACTGGAGTTTGCTTTGTTTTATAGTATCTGTATTCCTTGTATTTTTCAAGAGCTATTTTGTAAACAGATGATGTATTTCTCCATTGAAAACACAATAAAAACAGCACAATTCAGTTTCCTCTTGTCTCGATTTTGTTTTGTTACCATTGTGCAGCAGAAAAGTGCTTTTGTGTGTTTTTTTAGATTTTGTTATTAATTACTGCTTCTTTTATCCTGTATCCAATGGAAGAAAAGGTAGTGTAGGAGTTAAGAAATTGTGCATTCTGCTATAATTTTATTTCCAGGACTAAGGCTGGCAACAAGATGATAGTTTTATTAAACATCACTTAACTACTTCATTTTAAGAACACATCTATCGATCTATTTTTCATTCTAAAAAGGTGAAGTGTGCCTTTTAAAGTTGACAATAGTCTGATTAATTTCGATAGTGTGCTGACCATTGGCCTCCTTTACTTTACAGTTCTTTCCATTTGTTCTCACTGCAAAATAAAAGCACCGCTCTTGGGATAGCCAATGAAGTCTAACATGCGTTTAATACAAAACAGCCAACCAGCTAGTAAAATAATACAAGGCAATTGCTGTTTCAACGGACCAGAGCTTCCACTCGTAACCAGTTGGAGAATTCCAAAATCCATACATTTGTCATATTTATACTAGGCCTGGGTGGTAAATTCCGTTCCGCTCGCGGAATTTGCAGAATTTGGGTAATTTCGCATTCCACGGAGAATGCGAAATTGCCCAAAAGTCTGCGTTTCGCGGCTTCGTGGAATTTTTTTGCTTGTTCGCGTTCTCAAAATGCGTGTTCGCAAGATGTTTCTCCCCGAGCATGCAAACGGCGATCGCAAACAGGAAAAAAAGCATCGCGAAGAAGCAATTCCGTGTGTTCGCTAAATTTCTGCATGTTCTCGGAGATTTTTTACCGTTTCGCGTAACTTTGCGTAACGCGACGACGCAAATTCTGCCCACCCCTAATGCAGTGTAGTTCCTATATTCCCAATAGGCTCTGCGCATTGAAATAATATATCCTATAGATGTGACGTAGGACTTATGTCGACTAGGTCTCTATAGTATATACTAGACTTAATTTGTGAGTGCCAGCTAGCTCAGAGGTCACTAGAAACTTTCTTGAATAAACAAGAAGGGATTAGTTTCTGACAACCACTTAACATCACAATTTTGTTTCCCTAAGAATAAACTGATCTTCAGAGTCGTGGAAACAATAGATAGATATTTTACTCAGTCAATCGTGCATGCTTCGTTTCACCAGAGGTGCCGAGAAAATAGATAGAAGGGCGTTTTCAATAAAAGGATTTATTGAACTGTCTTCTTTCTCAAGCATGAACTGCTACAATCGTAAAACTGGTTGCAAAATATAATGCATACAGTAGAAAGAGTAGAATAAAATAATACTGGAAGAGCATTGTATGGTTCCTAAACAATAAATATACATACATAAATAACAGAGGCTAAAAGTACTCAACTGGTGCTTCTAAAATACGCCTACCCCGATGTACCTAACCTAAGCCTAGTACGAGGGAAGAAGTAAGTGAGGTGTAGAATAAATATAGTATTCTTTTGCCAAGAATCTGTCCAAGATTTCTCTTAGGGTCTAATCAGCTCCGTACCTTGGTTAGAATGAAGGTCAGGCTCAGGACTCGATTACCCAACACCCCGCAAGGGGAGCTTGGAAACACTGGAGCTTGATTTCTCTGCAGGAGAAAAGACAGTGTCTCTCTCAGTGCGTCTGCTGGAGGGTCTGCTTTCTTCGGCACTTGCTGTGAAACAGAGGTCTTCAATCCGTGGGGCGCGACCCGCAAAGGGGCCATCGGTCACAAAAAGGGGGTCGTGCATTCCCCGGCCTCACTTCTGCCTGGAATCTCGGAAAAGAAAACCGTCCCTGGACGGTTCATTAGGAAAGTTAAAATACTTCAAGTAGCAGTGCCATTCAGAGAGATTTCTCTTGTGCTATGAACCCGGAGCTGATCAGACAGCTAAACCAGGTTTCCTTCCAGGGTGCCTGCTTGCCTGAAAGGAATGGAAATATGCTCTACGAGTTGTTTTGAAAATGTGTAAAGGATGCTTGGTAACCGGTACTGGCTTTCATTGATCAAATCACTGGAAGCGTTATGATGAGCTGAAGTGTGTGCTTCTAATTGTAATTAATTTACATAGCGCATACTATCCCATAAGAGGTGTTGAAGGCCAGTAAAGAGCAAGAAAAAAGGGAAAGCCGGGGTAGGGTGGGCAAGCTGGAAAAGAAATTGTGGTGAAATGTGTTGGAAGAATGGGAGTGTTTTATAGCAGAAGAAGTGCCCAAACACCGGGTAATCCGCTTTACATCTTGCTGCTGTAAACAGTCACTTACCTGACAGGCACATTGCAAATTTCTGTTCTGACTTTTATGTACCTGACTTCTTATTAGCAGATCAGTAGCCCTGATGCATTTTGTGGGAGCTGACAATAAGTTAAAATGGTGTGGTACTTCAGTTTCATATTCAAATTCTTTTTCTGAAAAAGTATCAATGTTCTGAAAGACCTTACTAGAAAAGGTGTTTCTGAACGGGCTACTGAGGTCTGAAGTGAATGCTTTTAATTGTAATTATATTTGCCGGGCACTTACAATCCCTGAGGAGGCGTTGAAGTGACAGTTCTGTACAGAAATTGCATTGCGTATTGTCTGGGTATTACTAAAATCTATATCTTGGAAACACCATTTCATCATAAAATGTGTTGCGCAATTTGTAGCAGTTTAACTTATACTGTGTGTAATGCAAGTATAATAATGACTTACATATGCAAAGTGCTTTCTGTAACAGACCGTGACCTTGTAGTACTAACAATACACTAATCACTATTCTCCACTGTACCAACCGAGAATTAATTCTGTGTTTCTCTAGTTACACACAGACCATTTAAACTGGATTAACTACGCGAGGTTTAATAATGTACTATATTGCATTACCCATTGAGTAGTACTTTTTAAAATTTATTTTTAATTGAAGCGGACCCTTATTGTATATGTAGTTACCTGACAGCGAAAGACCTAAACTTATAAAATATTACGTTTTTAGCCACACCGTTGACCAGCCCAAGCACTCATACTCTCAAAGACCTCCAGCCGCCCCCAAACATGACTGAGGTCAACAACAGAAGCAAACTAATATAATCAGTCAGTTTTACTTAAATAGAAGCGTCTCTTTTGGGGACGTTTATAGTTGTTGAGGAATGAGGATGAGGAGTACCAGGTTCTAGAAATTTTGTCAGGAAGGGGTCCTTTCGCCTAAAACATTTTGACAAGGGGGTCTCGGCATCAAAAAGTTTAAAGACCTCTGCTGTAGCAGGATGTGTCCGGCAAGTAGATAGTCTTACTGCTCCAAACCACCGTGTGTTTGCTAAGGCAAGTGTGGACATATTTATACCTTGAAGTTGCCGAGTTTGACGTAAAGGGGACATAATAACGTCATAAAAGAGTCTTGGTTCTTTGAAAACTAAATGAGTTCTTGGACAAGTCAGTTCTCGAGCAAAGGGAAGTCCCTGGGTGCTGAAGCCGAGTTTTCCAAGAAATGTATGTATGTACGTATGTATGTATCGAGCATTTGTATAGCGCAAAACTATAACCCTACGGGTATCCTGGCGCTTGAACTTCAGAAGGTATTACAGTTGAACCAGTCCACCATTACAGCAGGGGAGCTAGATATCGCCCCTCTGGAATGCCAGGTTTTCACCAGCTTTCTGAAGCCGGTTAGCATGTAGGACTGTCTAATAGGCTGGAGAAGATCATTCCAGAGTTGCACCGCTACCACGCCAAAGGCTCTACCGCCCGTCCTGGCTCTCTTAAAGCTGATGGTCTTTACCAGGTTTGCATTGGAAGAGCGGAGCTGCCTTTCCTGATTGTACCAAGAAAATCTTTCTTGTAGAGGAATAGGGCCCATGTCGTGTATCACTTTAAACACGATGCATAGGGACTTGAAACTGATCCTCTCCTTGATAGGCAGCCAATGTAGATCTCTCAAGGCTGCAGTCGTAGAGGTCCTCCGTTGCCTATTCATGGCCAGTTTAGCTGCCATAGACTGGACTCTCTGTAATCTCTGTATAATGTACTGCGGTGCTCCTAAGTACAGAGCATTACAGTAGTCCAGTCTATTGAGAACTACGCTCTGTACCACAATGGAACGCATGTCTATGGGCAGGAGCGAAAGGATCTGACGTAGCATTCGCAACAGCGCGAAGCATACATTCATTGTTTTCTTGACCTTGCATTCCATCTGGAGATTACCCTCCAGTTGTACCCCCAGGGTACGCACCGTTTTGGCCGGGATTAAGGGGTCATCCTCTGGGGTGAGCTTGAAGTCTGGCATTAGCGATTGGTGCACTCTAGAGGAAGGACAGAACAGCACCTCTGTTTTCCCCCGTTAAATTGTAGAGAGTTCTGCCTGAGCCAGCCTGCTGTCTGTCGCATACACTCTTGAAACTTGTCCATCGATACCGCCCCTTTCCCTTTCAGGGAAAACACCAATTGGGTGTCGTCCGCGTAATTGACCAGGTCGATATCGAAGGACTTATTCAAAGAGAGAAGGGGACGCAGATAGATATTAAAGAGGATGGGACTGATCGCCGATCCCTGCGAAACCCCATGCGCCACTAGAGACTGGCTCGTCTCATAAGGAGGCAGTGACACTATCTGTTGCCTTCCAGTTAGGTTGCAACGTAACCATTGCAGAGCACATCCTTTTACCCCCATCGTTTTTAATCTCTCCAGCAGTACTGTATGGTTCACCGTTTCGAATGCGGCAGACATATCAAGTAATACTAAGACGGAAGATTCTCCCTTGTCTGCTCGCATCCGAAGATTGTCCATGACGGTGACCAAGGCGGTCTCAGTACTGTGGCCCCGGGCGGAAGCCAAATTGATCCTTGTCTAGTAGGAGGTTCTCCAGTATTCAATCTTTCATAGATTCACATGCTTGTATCTTCCCCATCGTCATGGTGGGAGTCTCCCGGTAAATAATAATCATAGCAGTAGAAGAAAAAACTGCCTGAAACCATAGAGTAGTGAAACCAGAGGGTTACCTCTCCTCCTCATTATGTGGCCCAAACACAGCCAATCAGCAACCAGCCCCAGCCTACACCATTCCCAGCAGAGCCACCATACCTCAGATTTCTAACCGCCTTCGTGTGAGAAGGAGTCTCCCTGAGCTCTGCTCAGTTTGTTCTCTTCACTGAACTTTTGACCTTTGACAATTGGAAGTCAGGTACTATCTTCTTTTTTTTTTGTCAAGATTTACTTCAGTCATAATGTCTGAAAGCTCCAAGAAGAGTCTTTCCAGAGCTTGCAGATCCTGTGGCAAGGCCAGACTGTTTTCTGAGGATCCTCACAAGGAATGCTTGTACTGCCTGTACCCCAAGCATATCCCTAAGGACTGCAAGTATTGCCGGACCTTCCCTCCCAAAACTCTGAGGGATAGGGAAGGGCGCCTCCTATTATGGCTTCAGAAAAGGAAAGTTCAAGACTCGGAGTCTGAAGGAGAAGCCAAGGGACACACCTCTAAAAAGTTAAGAGGGTCCTCTGAGGAAAAGGGAGATGTGAGAAAGCAAAAAGCAGGAAAATCTAAGGAAGGTGAACCTTCTACTTCACTCCCTCCAACTCCTCTCAAGCCTTCCTCCGAAAAGAAGGCTCCGTCGTCGCTTCCGTCGACGAAATCTCTTAAGAATCCAGTCAGATCGCCGACGATACCGTCGTCGACGGCGGCGACGACCATTCCGTCGACGGCGAAGACCAGTCCGTCGACGACGACGACAATCTCGACGTCGACAGCTTCGTCGACGACAACGATGACTCCGTCGACGGTGAGTGCTAGACCTTCGTCGACGGCGAGATCTTAGTCGACGAGCATCCCGTCGACGATGCGGATGACTGTTCCGTCGACGATCCCGTCGACTATCCCGTCGACGACGAGTAAATCTTCGTCGATGCCATCTCCAACGAAAATAACGTCGACTTATATTTCTGTTAAAAGGATTGCTCCGTCGACGGGGGGGTTGACGAGCAGAAAAGGGGAATTTTCCACGCCAAAGATTTCACCTCTGCTGCCCTCCACCATTCTGGATTGCCAGGAATCGGAGGAGGAAGGATCCTATGGGGTGGCGTACAGTCCTTCGCAGCTCCATATTAAACATCAGGACACTGATGAGGAAGAGCACCAGGAGGACTTTGCCTTTACAGACCGGCCGGTCAAGGGCCAGATGAGATACGAGTCATTTCACCAGGCCTATCACTATGATGATGATGAGGAGGAGAGGAGAAAGTGGATACGCCTGCGCGAGAAGAGGCGATGCCGGTACCGATCTCTTTAATATCTGACCTAAGGAGTATGATAGACCGCTATTATCGTCGCTTTCCAGAAGATAATGCTTCTGCGGCCAAAGAGAAAGACTCTCAACCTGTTAAAGAGACGCCTATAGCTCAACCGCTTCCCCCTCCTCGGAAGGAGGTTCAAAATGTAATTACGATTCGTGATGACCTGAATGAGTCTGATCATGAGGATCAGGAGGAGGAAGGAGAAATTATTCAGGATGAGGAAGTGGGAGACGAATGGGACCAGTATATTGCTCCAAAGTCCCCGGCGTCACCTTTGCCTCAATCAAGCTCTCCACCTGTGGATATAGCCAACTTTCATGACCTGATGGAAAAAGCGGCTAAAAGGTTCAAGCTTTCTATGCCACTCAAGGAAAGCGATTGTTTCCTTTACGACTTTAAGGAGGCCTCCAGGAAGTCGGTAAGAGCTATTCCGATCATTGAGCATATCTGGAATGAAGGACTCAAACTGATGAAGAATCCAGCCTCAGTTCCAGCATCCATACCCAGGCTGGACAAGAAGTATTGTGCTGTAGAGAAGGCCCCAGCATGTCTTATTGGTCATCCTCGTCCAGACTCGGTGGTGACTCAAGCAGCCCAGAAGCGCTCCAAGAACCCGATGGCTACATGCGTGGCGCCCCCGATAAGGAGGGCAAGAAGATGGATGGCATAGGTAAACGCTTTGCGGTCATGGCAGCAGCTTCCATCAAAGCTACCAACGCAATGGCTCTGCTGAGCCGGTTCAATAGGCAGATGTGGTCGGACATCGCGCCTTTCCTGTCGCACCTTCCGGAGGACAAGAAGGAGGAGGCGACTACCATTCTACAAGATGGAGCCAGAGCAGCGTCGGAGTCCATTGACGTGGCAATGGACATATCGTCTATAGCCTTTCGCCAAATGGCTGGGGCGGTAACCCTGCGGAGGCAGGGATGGCTCAAGGCTACGTCTTTTCGACCGGAGGTGCAGTCTAAGATATTGGACATGCCATTTGATGGTGAAAGCCTCTTTGGAAAACAGATTGACGAGGCGTTGCAGGGGATTAAAGCAGATACTGACACTGCTAGATCCTTGGGATCATTGCAACAAGGCCGTTATCAGTCCTTTCGCGGCCGAGGATCCAGAGGACACTTTCAACAACAACGTTCCTCTTATCAATCTAATCGGTACCAACCTTACAACCAGCAGGGTTACCGTCAGTACTCCTCCAACCAGCAATATCGGTCCTCAAACACTTCCTTCCAACAACAAGGAAGGAGAAAGTCCGCCGCCAGAGGGAAGCAAGACTCTGGTCGCAGACAGTGATGTTCCACAGGCGCCTCCATTACCGCTTCAGATCGACCAGTTCCACTACCTCTCTCAGTTTCTCCCACATTGGCAGTCCATAACATCGGACAGATGGGTATTAGACATCATTACACAGGGTCACACCCTGGAATTCTCGCAAAGGCCTCCAAATCGTCCACCCCTCTGCAGAATTCATCAGCACTTAGCGGCTCTCAAAGCAGAGGTCTTATCACTCATTCTGAAAGGAGCAATAGAGGAAGTACCACCAGACCAGCGGGGAACAGGTTTTTATTCACACTTCTTCCTTATAAGGAAAAGGCAGTCATCAAAATGGAGACAGGTACTGGACCTCAGAGATCTGAACACATACATAAAGATTTCTTTCTGTATGCTATCCTTGCAGGAAATTCTGCTACTGCTTCGCAAAGGAGACTACATGGTCTCTCTAGACCTGCTGGAGGCATACCTCCACATTCCGATACACAAAAAGCGCAAAAAATATCTGCGATTCATGGTGGCGGGGCGCCATTACCAGTTCAGAGTTTTACCTTTCGGTCTGAAGTCTGCCCCCAGAGTTTTCACAAAATGCATGGCTCCTATAGCGGCGCACTTAAGGCAGCAAGGTCTACAGGTGTTCCCATACCTGGACGACTGGTTAGTAAAAGGACCATCGTTCCAAGCAACGCAGAGATCTCTACGGAAGTGCACGGATCTCTTCCAAAGACTAGGTCTTCGGATAAACAAAGAAAAATCATCTTTTGTTCCGACTTGTGCTCTACAATTCTTAGGAGCAATCTTGAAAACACAAGAAATGAAGGCTTACCCTTCAGAGGAAAGGGTAACGAAAATCTTGAATCTGACTGCATCCCTAGCAGCAAAAAAGTCCACTTCCATCAGGATATTCAAATCATTACTGGGAATGATGTCCTCTTGCATTCCGCTGATCCCCAACTGCCGTTTACAGATGAGACCGTTACAGGAAGCCCTGGACAAGCAATGGGTCCAAGCCCTGGGTTCCTTCGACGACAAGCTGGTCATAACCTGTCAGATCAAGCGGGCAATGTCATGGTGGGGTATCAGGAGCAACCTAACAAAGGGCCTGTCATTCGAACCACAATCACCAAGCTACGTCATGACATCAGACGCTTCATTACGAGGTTGGTGGGCGCACCTGCAAGACCTGGAAATTCAAGGCCTTTGGTCTCCTCAAGAGGCGAAACGTCACATCAATCTCTTGGAATTGGAAGCGGTCTTCCTGGGCCTCCAGGCTTTCCTTCCCAGGATCCAAGGTTCATCGGTTTTAGTGCGGACAGACAGCACAACAACAATGTTTTACCTGCGCAAACAGGGTGGAACGAGATCAAAACCCTTGTCGATTCTGGCACAAAGAATTTGGAAATGGCTATTGTGTCAAAACATAACGCTGCAAGTGGAACATGTTCCAGGAGTAGACAACACAAAAGCGGATCTGTTAAGCAGGTCATCCGACATTTGCCACAAGTGGGAAATCAGCCAGGTCGAGCTGAATCGGATTTTCAAAGTGTGGGGCAAACCAGGTCTGGACTTGTTTGCAACTCAGAGCAACAAGAAATGCAGTCATTATGCCAGCAGGTTCCCTCAGCAAGGTTCGAGGGGGAACGCACTTCAGCTCCGATGGACAGAGATGTTTGCCTATGCCTTCCCTCCCTTTCCCTTGATTCCCAGACTACTGAGGAAAATGAGATCAGAGCCTTGCCAGATAATACTGATAGCCCCGGCCTGGCCAAGGCAGTTTTGGAATACGGAGCTTCTGCAGTTGTCGGTGGAACCAAGAATACAGCTTCCGATAACCAGGGATCTGATTTCCATGAACAGAGGCCAAGTACTTCATCCGCAACTGACCTCGCTAAGATTGTCCGCTTGGAACCTTTCGAGCACGAATTCCAGTCCCTAGATATCACTCCGGAATGTCGTGAAATACTGCAAAGTTCCGCAGCGCTGTCTACCAACAGGACATATATGGCAAAATGGAAGCGATTCTTTAGTTGGTGCGTTGCTAATGCAGTGCATCCCTTAACGTCCTCTGCTGAGCAAATCCTTCCTTATTTTCTGCATTTAGCCAGATCAGGACTGGCGCACTCGTCTATTAAAGTCCATCTAGCGGCAATTTCCAGATATAGAAGATCACCAGGATGCCCTTCCTTGTGGACTAACAGACTAATCAAGGAATTCTTGAAAGGGCTGTTCAGGAAGTTTCCTCCTGTCAAGCGTCCCCCACCTTCATGGCAGCTTAACACGGTATTGTCGCAGCTGATGAAAGCTCCCTTCGAGCCCATAAACAAATCAGAATTGCAATTCTTGTCATGGAAAGTGGCATTACTGTTGGCGCTCACATCAGCCAGAAGAGTGAGCGAGATCCAAGCTTTTTCAATATTGGACCCCTTCATTCAATTCAGGCCGGATAAGGTGATGCTAAGAACTAACCCTAAATTTGTGCCTAAAATACCCTCTTATTTTCATCTCAATGAACCGGTTATCCTGCCTACATATTTTAAAAATCCATCCACAGCGGCTGAAAAAGCTCTGCATACTTTGGATATTGGCAGATGCCTAAAATGTTACATTGAAAAGACAAAAAGCTTTCGCAAATCAAACCAACTGTTTGTTGCTTACTCAGGGGTCAGAAAAGGGCTGGCCCTTTCACGTTCCTCCATATCCAGATGGATCGCTTCCGCTATTGGCTACTGTCATGAGAAAGCAGGAAGACCTCTGGGCAGGAAAGTCCGTGCCCATGATACGCGGAAAATGGCGACGTCTTCTGCATTGCTAGCAGGAGTACCCCTTCCAGACATATGTAGAGCAGCAACCTGGTCGACTGCTCATACATTCACCAAGCATTACTGTCTGGACACGGAATGGAAAGCAGATGCAGCAGTGGGACAGGCAGTTCTGCGACATCTCTTTAAATAAGGTACATGTTTATGAATTGTATTCTGCAAATTTTTCTTACTATATAATATGTTTTTTCTCTTTACGCAAATAATTATTGTGGCAATGTTTAATTGATCATGCCTTGGTATTGTGAAAAGTTCTTTTTAATAGAAGCAATTTATGGCACACAGCCCCGAGATAGGAAAGGGGTCTAGCCTAGAAACGCTCTAACTACAGGAACTGCTATCTACTCTGATACAAGCATGTGAATCTATGAAAGATTGATTACTGGAGAAAGAACTAGTTACTTACCTGTACACTATGGTTCTCCAGTATTATCTTTCATAGATTCACATGCGCCCGCGCGCCTCCCCGTTTCCTTTAGGTAGACCACCTTTTATCTCTGGTTTTCCTGTATAGCTCACTCTTGGGCGGTAGGAAATCTGAGGTATGGTGGCTCTGCTGGGAATGGTGTAGGCTGGGGCTGGTTGCTGATTGGCTGTAGTTTGGGCCACATAATGAGGAGGAGAGGTTACCCTCTGGTTTCACTACTCTATGGTTTCAGGCAGTTTTTTCTTCTACTGTTATGATTATTATTTACCGGGAGACTCCCACCATGACGACGGGGAAGATACAAGCATGTGAATCTATGAAAGATAATTCTGGAGAACCATAGTGTACAGGTAAGTAACTAGTTCTTTATCCTCCAAATATCCAGACATGGTTTTACTGACAATTTTATCCAAGATTTTAATCAGGTAGGGCATGAGAGATATTGGTCTAAAATTAGCTGGGACCAGGGGATCAAGGGAGGGTTTCTTGAGCAGTGGAATGACTATCGCCTTCTTCCTTGTTTCCGGGACTAATCCCTCTTCAAGGATTGGATGCAAATTTGGCGCAACCAAGGGAAGGTCTCCTTTCCAGAAGTTTTCCAGATTCTATGGGGCAAGGGGTCCCGGGGAGCCAGATGTAATGCTCAGGGCTAGCTCATTAAAATCGTTGTAGATTTTCGGAACTAGTGGAAGTATACCTGCCATATTTGGACTGCATGAGCTAAGGGCAAATATGGTTTATTTCTTTGCCTATATATGGATATGGTGTTTTATACCTAGATAAGGGCATGAATCAGGAAAATTATAATAGGGTCCTAAAATGGTACCCAACACTAATTTATACCCCTTTACTCAATACAAGTGGATGGAAGCAGGAGCATGTGACTGGAAGTGAAACTGATACTCACTGAGGAGCATGTGCCAAGATTTTCTGATGAGAAAGAATGTGAGAAGACAGTGCCAAACTGATACTTGAGGCATAGACAAGAGCTGGCTCAACTATTTCATACAATTCTTGTTTCGTTGTGCCAATCGTGAGAACAATGCTACGCTTAATACACAATGCAGATAATGTGCAGTTGTTGAACTTGAAATAAAATGGCTTGCGTCATTAGAAATGTGCAACTCAGCATGCATACTAGGATTCATGAGATCTTTGGGTATAAAATTACATAGCCTTAAATAATAATTTGCAATGGTACATGTTAAGGCAAACATGAGCATTATCGTTTTTGTAATACACATGCTGACACAGATAGAAACAAGGAAATTACGTTTTTTCAGTAGTGCTCCCCTACACCCCCTTTTTTTCCTTTTTTTAGTCCAGAGGCAAAAGCTCTGCAACTATTCAATTGTATATGGTCAAATTATTTTGGTCTTAATTTCTTCATTGTCACCATCTTCATTACCCTCAGATATATAAAGCGAATATGCTTGTACTAATACAAGTGTGATGGAAGATGCACATCATTAAACTAATGTTAATGTGTTAACCACAATCAACCTGGATTATTTTGTTCACAATTTCAAAGATAGTCATCCTCCACTTCAGCGAAGATATCCGACCAGCAAGATCAGATATCACTTGCATTGAAATCAGACCCATTCAGAATTTCATGTAGGTACTTGCAGCTGTCCTTAAAGTGGTCTATTTGTTAATGTATACTGATTGAGGTGTGGGGAGATATGTACAGCCTTCAGGACATACGACTATGCAGACTCCGCCGTTTGACTGCCCGTTAATTTAAAGCCATTCTGTTATACAGGGCATGTTTTTCTGGATCACTAAATGATCAGTAATCAGCACTAAAGAAATAGTGGCTGCATTGACTACTATGTCTAGTATTTTGGCATTGTATCTAGGTTCTTCAATATCCTGCACTGCACTGTACCTAGTTAAAATAATGTAGAAGAATCTGTATGTTTCAGAAATCTCATAGCGAACCTGCCCTCTTTGGAGCGGGTGAATGGTATAGTGTCTAATAACAGGGAAAACGTAACCAAAGTAACCAGATTCCAGCCCACTCTTGAGGTTGTCCGGGATAAGCTTTAGTTCTACAAATTAAATGAACATGTCCTGCTTGATTTTAGCATTTGTGAAACACTATACCAGTGGGATGCTGGTACTCTGCAGGGGTTGTTTCAAAGCTTAAGGTCTCTATAGCAATGTCACATTCACTTCGACCCAGAAAAACACTTTGTTTGCTTGCTTCGATGTACACTAGCCAGCCCTTGCTGTGACATGGTAAGATGAGTACCATCAGGTCATTTGTTAGGCTTTACGAGTCCTTGGAAAGACTGGAGGAAGATGCTGGCAGGTGTGCGCATGATAGAATTGATCAAGGCAAGTTTCATTATGGTCAAGGGGCACTCATATCAAAGGCAGACTTTCTCCCCCCCCCCCCACCAACTCCCCCCCCCCCCCCAAGTTAACAGGCAAGGAGTTGTTTATATACACAGAGCAGTTGAGACAGGTAGGTAGAAGATAAGTTTATATCGACAATTGTCCTTAAAACATTCTAAAAGCTGCACATAAAACAGTTCAAATATAAAATTAATTTGAAACCATCTGGCCAACCCATCACCCTACCTCCCACTATAATTCATTGTTAAGACTCTGTTTGACAGAACGTCCAAACCAAGGAATTCCTACTGCACATCTAAATAATGCATTTCTGACAGCAACTCTACTGGCTTCATCCTTTTACCAATTCCATAAAAAAAGGCCTTCAAAACTTAATGCAGCTTGAATGATAAAACCACAGTCCATAAGTATGCAGTAAGGAGCATTTTACACTCAGTGGGTAGGGACAAAAGCCATTGTCATCCTGGACCCTGGCTCAGCAAGAGCGAGATGAGTAGATTGGATTACAACCTACTCTTGCCCATAAAATTTCATTCCATAAGCCGGGGTCAGGTAACTGAGTCAGGTATGGAAAAACGATATCCTGGCCTAGAGCTGATATGGAAGAACTGATAGGTTTCTTACTTAAATAGGCCATGTCAAGAGTCCCAGCCACCTGTAGTCTTTCAATACTTGTTTACATGGGAAAGGGGACAAGGACATAATTGTACTACAGTCAGAATGGAGGTTCTTAATACAAATTAATCTATTACTTACTTCCTTTTCCCATCTTCTTTCACTACCTTGAATCTCATCCCAACAAAGTTTGGATACCTTCATCACTTCATTGTTCTCCGAGAGTCTATTAAAGAATCTTAAAGCCTGAGTAAATGCCAACAAGTTCCAGTAGGTAAGGTTGAACTCCCTCCTTATGCCCTGGACCATGGTGCCGAGAGGGAGCGACAGAAGTTGTCTGAGAACTGCTCCTTCTAATCGGTCCCACTCATAGAGTGGAAAGAGGCAAAGACCTCTCCACCATACAACCCCAGGTAGGTATCTTCCCTTCATAGCCCTAAATAAAGGAATAGGGGACAGCCCTTCAAATTTCCAATTAAATCTAGACAAGCAGCTGGCTTTCAGCAGTGACTTCTGTTTAGTACAATCCCAGTGTGTGTCCCATTTTAAGTTCCTCCTAAATGCCAAACCAAAATATTTATAATGGTCAACTTACTCCACCTCGTGAGTGTCTAAATGCCAGCTGACGTTTTTACTCTTTTACCAAAGACCAAATACCTTGGTCTTTCTAGATAAATTTGGAGCTGGTTCTGCTTACTATATGTTTTGAGGGCATTTAATTTCCTCTGCAGACCAATTGGGATACAGTCTAACCATTCCACAGCATCTGCATAAAGCAGATAAACAATATGTGGTTTCCTGACTTTGGGGGACAAGGACTTTGAGATATAAAAGTGGGGAGGTTGGCTAAAAATAAACTAAAAAGCAAGGGTGTTAAATCACACCCCTTCCAAGGAGGCCATTCTTAAAGGGGATTCTCTGGAATGGCAGCTTGTGTAGTCTGGTGCAAACACCACTTATGACATACGTTTTTCTTTATATCATACACCTAAAACCTATAAGTCACCCGTTAGACAGGCCTTTCAATCCTGAAGGCAGGGTTCTTGGTCATAAGTGTGAGGGTGCCCCTGCATGAGCAACGCACCCCTACAATCCACGGCGTCCTTTCTCCTGGGTTGTAAGTGCATTAGCCATTACAATACATAGAGTGGCCATGCGTCATTATGCAATGGCTATCTCTAAACTGGCTGTAACAAACCCTGTCGTGTTTGTACCAAACATGTTGGAATCATACTCCAACACCGTAAACGATGTTGGATGTATGATTCCATGCACTGTAAAGCTCTTCTAGGAGGCCCTCAGTGCTCCCGATACTAATCTTCTAGACCTGGACAGCAAATTATGGCTGCTGCCGACCAGAGACGCGATTCTGCCCTCCTGCTGCTGAGCCAAGCACACACAGGGGAAGGCAGGACGATGGGTTTCTTGTCACAGGGAGGTGTGGCCACCTCCCAGACAGGACTTAGTGTATTGGGACAGGGTGGTGGTGCTTACTAGATTGCTTTGAAGGGCACATATGGTGCCATCCTTGCATACTCAAGTTGAGACCAGTTTAGGGAGCCGTTGGCTCCTGCACTGGTGTGAAACTGGACATAGGACATGGGAGTATCCTCCCCACTGTCCAGCCCCTCCTCTAGTAGGGACCCCTGAATCGTCCCAACCCTTTCCTTGGGGTACTTAAGGGCTTACCTGTGGGTGGGTCCCTAGATTCGTCTTGGGCCAAGATTCAGATCTGAAACCACTTTAATGGTTCTGGGCACTTTGGACTTCGCTGGGCTTCACTTTGGGAACTGAGACTGCAACTGAGAAGACTCCTGCTGCTCCTGGTCTTAGTCCTCTGCAACGTCTGTGCCTGTGCTCCATAGATATTCCTCACAAGGCCTGTGGACATCCAAGACACCCGAAGGAATCTCTTTTGAAGTGAAGGAGTCACTTCCCTGCATCTGCAGGCACCGCAACGAAGCTGACCGGTCTGCTGTTCCTGACACCTCCTATGGACTCCGAAAGGTTCAGCAACACAGGTGGTGGTTCTGCAACCCCCTTGAGGCCTACACTGTCTTCATAGCAAGTTTAAAGTCAGTATCCCTCGTTGGAACCGCTGGAGCAATACCCCTGTGCACCGCGTGAACTTGCTGTTGCCAAGGCTTGTTGACTTTCTTCACCAGAGATCTTCGGTCTCTAGCATCTCCTCCAGCCAAGATCTTTGCCTGCACTGCATCCACTGCACTGTGGGCCATCATCCTTTGGTGAGGTGCCCGAGGTCCTCTTGGAACTACTGTGCTTTCAGCCCATGGGTCCTCTTGAGGGTCTTCTTTGGCTCGAGTGGGCTTCCCTGCTTGCTCGGGCCGCTCTATCTTACCTGCTCGTGGTAAGTCACTTGGACCTTGCTGAACCTGACACCGTACCATTTTCGACAACTACGTTGGTTGTCTTTGCCAAGGCTTATTGGTGCCCCTGCCGGTCACTGACTCCTGACATCTGACGTGGGACAGCTCATGAAGGGCTCCTGGTCTTACACAGCGTCGCCTGGTGCGCACAGCTGCAACTTCAAGGACACCGTCAAATCTCCTGCATCTCTGACATCGGTCAACATTCGTCTTCTATGCCTACTGGTCACTCCTGAGTGGTATAGACTCTGTCCCCTCTCTTATGTTGGATCCACCTTTGGGTTCCACCGGACTCTTTCGTCTTCGCCAGTGGCATCTTCACTGAAGTCCTCCATAAAGGTCTACAGCGGTTTCCGACGTCACTTTGCAACTATGCACCCAGCTCCCCAGGTGTAAGTATCCTGGTTCCTATGGTATCCATGAGTGGGGTGACTCTCCAACCTTCCACCTTTCACAGGGTTTCTTCAGGGTGCGCTGTGAAGGGTCCTTCTTTAAAATTGCAACCGCGACTTACCCATTCACTTGTATTAAGCACGCAGTCATGTTCCCACTCTGCACACGGTCTCCGTGAGGTTCCTAGCTACCCACCTTGGGTGGTTCCTTGGGCCCCGACTCTTCTAAGTCGTCTGAGTCCAGTCTCGACTTGAATTGTGGTTCACATTCCACTACTTTAGTATATGATTAGGTCTCCCTCTGGAGACCACTGTGTAATTGTGCTACGTACGTGTTCGATTATCAAATTAGTGTGCGTATTGTGGTTATATCTCCGGGTAGGAGATCTTGCACTGTGTTAGTGAGTGTTTATATTAAATACATATTTTTATAACTACACGGTGCGGTTCTCTTTCACTTAACCTATACCATAAGATTAAGTACTGGTAAAACAAGCTGCTTTAAACTGTTCCTGGACTAAGCCTGAATGCTGCTCTCCACAGCCGGCACTTGGAGAGCTTTCTATGGTTGTTTAAGACCACTAAAATCACCATAAGGGTAGTCTGGATTAGTGCAGGGTGCTTCACTTAAATAAATGTGCACCATATACTAAGCCAGCCTCTCACAACGGCTATCCCCCGTTTGGCCAAAAAGCAGACTACCTTGGAGCGATTTAATAAGAGGAAGCCATAGCATGCACCTTGGGTCTTTCTGCTCTCCCCAGACAATTCCACCATTTTCACCCTCTCTGACTATGGTGGGGGTTTCCAGTTCTGCCCACACCAGACCTCTCCACCATCCTTATCTGGACGAGGCCATGGTTCTCAGACATCACACCTAGAAGAGCAGATCCAATGTGCAAGTCAGTCCTCCGGCATATGCAGCCTCAAAGCTGCTTTAGTTTGTCCTTGCCGGCACAGAGCCACCTTGTCTGTGGCAGGATCGAATATTTCCTGTAAGAGTGGCAGGCCATCACTTCAGACAAGTGGGTCCTTCAAATTGTCCATCGGAACGACACCATCTCATTTTCTTATAACATGCTACACCTTGCGCCTCCATCTGGGTGACTGATGGGGGACCACCTGTCTCTCTTGCAGCAGGAAGTGCTGACCCTCTTGCCCAGCGGGTCATTTGAGTGCATTCCAGCCTCGGAAGTAGGAACTAGGTGTTTCGCTCCTGCTGCTTCCTTATGCTGAAGGACTGAGGCCTGCACCCTTTCAAAGCCTTCCTCCAAAAGCACAAAGTCAGGATGGTCATGCTAGTCAAGGCCGTGTCTGCCCTGGGACCTCAGTGACTAAATGCAGGGCGCTTATTTCCATATCGCTATCCTCCAGGCGCTAATTATGGTTCACAGTGTGCCAGGAGCATTTACAGTTCACAGTACCCCCTTTTATCGGTTTCGTACCTTTTCCCCGGAGCAGAGACCAGGACATTCAGGCTATAATCCTGATGTTCCAGCCTCAGTCCTGGATCTCAGTGCAGATGAGACTAAGGCTTATGGTTTATTGCCTCTTGCATCCTGCTGGTGAACACCAGGTGCCACATGAAGGCTCTGCAATGGGTACATCATAAGGGTATGTGTCTGATAGATGAGCCTGCACAAGGCCTGCACCCTTTCAACGCCTTCCTCCAAAAGCACAAATTCAGGATGTTCATGCTAGTCGAGGTAGTGTCTGCCCTGGACCTTGGTGACTAAATGGTGTTGATGTACCGGCAGGATACTTATTTACATATCTCTATCCTCTAGGCCCACAGGCTCTAATTATGTTTCACAGTGTGCTAGGAGCATTTACAGTTCACAGTACCCCCTTTTATCGGTTTGATGCCCTGGAGCAGAGTCCAGGATGTTCAGGCTATGATCCTAATGTTCCAGCCTCAGTCCTGGATCTCAGTGCAGATGGGACTGAGGCTTACGGGTATATTGCCTCTTGCATCCTGCTGGTGAAAACACCAGGTGCCACATGAAGGCTCTGCAATGGGCCTCAAATCCTAGTGGGTACAGCATAAGGGGAACATGTCTGATAGTATCCAGATTTCAGATGAGCCTGCACAAGGCCTGGTGTGGTAGCTATTGGACTGCAGTTCGGCCTGCAGCAGACCTCTCTCCTTACCCTACCCCCACTGAAAGTGGGCACAGATGCATCACTACTAGGCTTGGAAGGCCATCTGGAAGAGGAGGTATCAGAGGCCTCTACTCCACATCAATTTGTTGGAGTTGAGGCAAGTTTGCTTGGTTTCGAAGGCCTTCCTGCCCATCATCAATGAAAGGCTGGTGTAAGTGCTCATGGACAACACCACCACCTTATGGTACTGAAACAAGCAGGGTTGAATGGGGTCTTCGGCCATGCGTCAGGAGGCTCTGCACCTCTGGAAGTGACTGCGCACAAAGAAATATCTCTGGTGGCAAACCACATGCCGGGATCTCTAAATGTTTGGGCAGATAAACTCAGTCCCTGATGCTTAGCAGATTACAAATGTCATTTACACCCAGAGGTGACACTGGGTGTCTATCCGCTATGGGGAGAACCCTGGCTCGATCTTTTTACCTTAGCTGAAAATGCACATTAGTGCTTTGGAATTTAAGAGGAAGCTGTTTCTCAGTCTCCTTTCCTCTATAGTGCAGTTTGGGACTCCTGTATGCCTTCCCGCCACTGCCTCTCTTGCCTAGAGTTCTGTAGAATATAAGGAACGACCGAGCCCAAGTCCTCCTACTGGCACTGGATTGTGCCAGGAGAGTGTGGTATCCGGAACTCCTGGGCATAAGCATCTGCCCTCCTAACAAGCTGTCGCTTAGGGAGGGTCTTCAGTCTCAGCCACAGGGTAGGGTGCTGCAGCCAGGGCTGCACAATTTGCAACTTCATGCTTCGAGATTGACTGGGGGCAGTTGACCACCTTTGTTCTTCCCCCCCAAGGTCGTTGGGGTCATCTTGGCAGTAAGGGGGCCTTCCAAAAATCAAAATCATTCTACTCCAGTCATTAGGACAAATTTGTAGATTGGTGTGTGCGAACCAACAAATTGACCCTTGCAAGCTATTAAAGGCTACATCTGATAGAGGTTGTAGATTCCTTACCTTTTGAATATCCCCCAGCTATCAGTTTTGATCCGGAGATTTTTTTCTTCAGCAGTACACCTGCGCATCGTTTGGTGGTGTTGGTCAGCTCCTCATCCGTTGTCTGCACCATGGGCACCGGGATGACTTCGCCGGACCTATATAGATGCCCCCATATGCGCTGTCGTCAGTTCTTTATTTTTCCGCTCCAGCCTACGCAGATCCGGCGAGAGCTACCCCTAGCCACTTTTTGGCTAACGTTTTCGACTTTTTGTCAACTTCTTTTTCGAGTCGTAGACTCCTGGTGTATCGAGGATGTCTCCGCGAAGGATCAGCTTCAAGCCCTGTGGCTCCTGTCACCAGACGATTTCTTTGATGGATACGCCTTGTGTACCTTTGGTGTCTGGAGCACGACAACGACCTGAAGTCATGTTCCGAGTGCCGGGCCATGAACCCGAAGGCTTTGCGGGAGCAGTCCCGAAAGCTGCTGGAGGCCCCGCACTCGGTTCAGTGTCACTCTTGTTCGAGGGGAAGGCCTCGAGAAGCCCACGTTGCGGAGCCCACACACTTCACACTCCAAGTCGTCAGTTAGATCTTCCAGTAAATCAGGAAAGCACAAAAAAATCGAAGAAGCCCAGGCGTTCTTCGACTTCCTGTCAGTCGGCTAACGAGACGCAGGGTCCCGAGCATCTTCACTTGAAGGGTCCATCTCCGAAGCCTGCTTCTGAGACGGCTCTGCGCTTCCCTCCCTTTCTGGGAGCCGGAGTGTCTTCTACCCAAATCCAGATGTTATAGGAGGCCTTTTACCTCATATTTGGGCAGTCTGGCAGGCGGCGTGCCTTCGGGCCTTGCAGAGTCGGTCGTGGGCCCTATGACTTCAATGCCGGCGATCGGAGGGCCCCCAATGAGCCTGGCCTGGATCCGGATCGACACCGGTTGAGCTCACTCAACCTTCCCAGACCTCGATCCTGATGACGGCGCTCCCGCCGTTGACTGTGCCTCCGGCTGGTGCCGACCCCATCCTCATCTCCTACGTGGACACGCAGCCGGTATGATGGCTATTCCAACGCAGGAAAGGGACTTTTATCCTTGTGTTCATTCCTGGTGTTCCTTTTGGGCCAGAAGGTGAGGAAGAGTACAGGAAAGGGTAGCTGGACCCTTCAAATGACCAGCTGAAGGACCCGGACAAAGAGAATGGACCTGGGCGATGCCAGTGGACCCGACACTTCCCCTCACACTGGCCTGCTTTCTCCCCCTACGGTGGCTACAGAGGAGGGGGTGTACTATGCTGTGGTGGTGGTGAGGACAGCCGAGGGCATCGAGCTCCTTACGGTGGCAGTCAGGACTAACCTCCTGACAGGTGCTTCAACCTGCGGCTTCCTCTCCTGAACTCCTTTTTTCCATTCAATGAAGCCCTCACGGACGTCCTTCATGGCACTTGGTCCAAGCCCAGAACAGGGGCTCCTGTGGATTGGACGATTGCCTGCCACCACCACCGCCCGCTCCTGGCGACCCAGCGTTCCTGACAAAACAACTCTCCCCTGAGAACTTGATATTCCAAGCCTCCTCATCAAAAGGTGCATTCCTTCTGCTCCCCCAGATAGGGAATCCAGGAAGCTGGATCATCTTGGAAAGAGGTTCTGTTCCTCCAGCTTGGCATTGCGGTTGGTGAATACCGCATGCATCTTAGGCCGATACTACCATACCAACTGGGATACACTTGCGCAGGTGCTGCCTCAGTGACCGGAGGAGGCCTGGGCCGTTCTCTCTCAAGCAGTTGCAGACGGGAGGGATGCAGCCAAATTGGGCAGAAGGATTGCCATGTCTGTAGCTGTTGACGACTATGCCTGGTTGAGAACTTCTGGCTTCTCAGGGGATGTCCAGTCCTCCTTGATGGTCATGCCCTTTGTTGGCACTCTCCTTTTTGATGACAAGGTAGACTCAGCGCTTGAGCGCTGCAAGGATTCGCGAGCTACGGCCAGATCATTGGGCCTCACAGCTACCTCAAGTCCACGTCGGTCTGCCTTTCGTGGCTATGGAAGGGGGCCCAGCCACGTCCTGCCCAGCCACAGTCTCACCCAGCCAGTCTCACACAAACTGTCAAGCCTCTGCTGGGTCGCGGATGTGGGACCCACCATCTTCGCGGGCCAGGGAACCAGCGGGTGGGCCAGGCCACCCTTTCCCCCCCTGCTGTAGCCTCCAAACCTTCCTAGTCCGACGTTTCAGGCCTATCAGCGGCCAGTGGTAGGCAGGATCCGCCACACCTCCTCCACTGGCAATCCATCACGTCGGACAGGTGGGTTCTGCTAATAGTCCGAAGGGGTTACTCCCTCCCCTTCAAGACTACCCCTTCCTCCATGCCACCTTCTTACGATCGCATGACAGAGGATCATTTGGTACTTCTCCGCCAGGACGAATTGGCTCTCCCTGTACCAGAAGTAGGTTGTTGTTGTTATTCCCGCTACTTTCTGGTATCCAAGAAGGACAAAGGCCTGTGTCATTTCCAAGACCTTTTTTAGACCCCCCGGCATAGTCTGCCCTCGACCCAGGAGACTGGCCCATAGTGTTGGACTTGCAGGATGCTTATTTTCATATCCCCGTCCTGCCGAACCACAGATGTTACTTTCGTTCACGGTTTGCCACAAGCACTTTCAGTTCACTGTGCTCCCCTTTGGCCTTACCAGTGCCCCCTGGGTGTTCACAAAGCTGATGGAGGTGGTCGCAGCTCAGATGCGCAGTTCAGGGGTTCCAGTCTTCCCTTATCTCGCCGACTGGCTGTTTAAGGTGGGCTCGCCTCAGGCTGTTGTCTGCCACCTCCAGACTGCGGCGGACCTCCTGCATTCGCTGGGTTGTATTGCACAGTAATTCATTTCAGATTACTTTTTAGTTGCTTTTGGATTACTTTGAGTACTGTGGGTGGTATGCCTAGATACCACACCTTAGTTCTTCACAATACAAAGTAAGTACCACTTTTTATACTTTGCAATTGAGATCTCTTTTCTCCATACAACAAAAGTTCAACACTTAGAACATTTTTAGGCCCAAAATCTCAGTCAGAGGTGCCACATACACTGTGGTGCTCCGTAGAGCAGCTGAGGCTCTTGACCTTGATCTGCCTACTGTTACCCATAAAACAAACCT
The DNA here is from genome assembly GCF_964263255.1 of Lissotriton vulgaris. NCBI lineage: Eukaryota > Metazoa > Chordata > Amphibia > Caudata > Salamandridae > Lissotriton > Lissotriton vulgaris. The sequence continues at coordinate 373,335,206 of NC_141697.1, forward strand.
CCTTACTGAAGTTCTTCAGCCTCCAGCAAGTTCTATGGAACCTCTGCTTTTGTTCAATGAGGCCTTGACGGATGTTTTGATGGACACCAGGTCTAGACCAGCCACAGGGGTTCCGGTGGATAAAAACGTGGCCAGGCGTCATTGTCCGGCACCGGGTGACCCTGCCTTTCTAACAAATCATCCGACCACGGAGAGCCTGGTCATTCAGGCCTCCACTTCCCAAAGCGCATTCCCACTGCTCCGCTGGATAAGGAATCGATGAAACGGGAGCAGTTTGGCAGGAAGTTGTTTTCCTCTGCCAGCCTGAGGTTGTGGTCAGTCAACACTGCATGCCTCTTAGGCCGCTACTCTCACCCTGTGTGGGACACAGTGGCGCAAGCTCTGCCCAAGTGCCCGGAGGAGGTTCGGACTGTACTTTCCCAAGCTGTTGCGGAGGGAAGGATGCCTGCGAAGTCCATTTGGTGTGGGATGGACACCGCTGAATCTTTGGGGAGAGCCATCTCCACGACGGTGGCCTTGCAACGCCATGCCAGGCTGCGGTCCACGGGGTTTTCAGGGGATGTCCAGAGTTCTCTCATGGACATGCCTTTTGATGATACTCGGCTGTTTGGCGATAAGGCAGACAGTGTGCTGGAGCGTTTCCAGGACTATCGGGCTACGGCCAAGTTCTTAGGTCTCTCCACCACACGACCCGCCATGTCTACCTTTCGTTCCTTTCGTGGCCATGGAAGGGTGCCCCTACACATTCGTTCAGCCAGAAGCCTGCACAGAACCAACCTCAGCGAGGCCACAAGCGTGTTGGCTGCCTCAAAGCCTTCCTAGTCCAAGCTTTGGACTAGGAAGGCTTGAATCCTGCCGCCGGTGGGCAGCAGGATACAACATCACCTCCCCCACTGGCGCTCTGTCACTTCGTCACTTCGAACAGGTGGGTGCTGCAAATTGTCCGAAGGGGCTATTGCCTCCCCTTTAAGTCTATCCCCCCGGCCATGCAACCTCAGTTCCACCGCATGTCGGGGGATCACTTTGTGCTTCTCCAACAGGAAGTCACGGCCCTCTAGGCCAAGGAGGCCAACAAGCGCGTTCCTGGGCCAGAAGTAGGACGTGGTTGTTATTCCCACTACTTTCTGGTCCCCAAAAAGGAGAAAGGGGGCTGCACCCCATCTTGGACCTCAGGAACGCCAATCGGTTCCTCCGGAAGGAGAAGTTCAAGATGTTGACTCTGGCTCAGGTCTTGGCTGTCCTAGACCCTGGAGACTGGATGGTAGCGTTGGACTTGCAGGACGCATATTTTCACATCCCCGTCCTGCCGGCCCACCAGCGTTACCTGCGGTTCATGGTAGGCCATGAGCATTTTCAGTTTGCTGTGCTCCCCTTCAGCCTTACCAGCGCCCCTCGGGTGTTGACTAAAGTGATGGCGGTGAGTGCAGCTCATCTGCGCAGGTCAGGTGTCAGTCTTCCCCTACCTCGATGAATGGCTGAAGGCAGGCTCGCCCCAGGCAGTCCTCACACACCTTCAGACTCCTGCTGGGGTTCTCCATCAATGTGCCGAAGCCGCACCCGAGTCCCTCTTAGAAGCTCCCTGTAAAGATGAGTCCAAAGCAGTTTGTAGAATGAAATAAGCTTTACTCAGATAGGCATAGATAAGAAGACCTCCAGCTCCTTCACCAACCTCTTTTTACTGAGCTGCACTTTACAAGACAACATTCTGAGCTCCTAGCAACTCGCTCAGTGTTCTATTAAGCATAGATCCTAACACATCTCCCCCATTACAAATGCAAACAAAATACAAGGCAACCTATATAAAATGATATAACATGTTCAATAAAGATTACATTTCGTAAAATAACAAACATTAGGGAGTAGTACATTTAGCAACATTACCACTACTCCAAACAGAACCATCGCTCAAGATAAGAATGTTTCTTTTCACACACTTCACTTGTTTGGGTTTCGAAAACTTACTCTCCCCTTTAATCACTATACCACCCTTCCTAATCACAACCCAATCACCTACTTTGATGTCATTCTCACGTACCCTCATTCTCAAATTATATGATTGAGCAGAATCATTTTGCCGTTTATCAACACTACATTTCACATCCTTACGATCAACCCAAACACACTCTTTGTTCCTCAACCAACCCGAAACCTCCTTTGTACCAGGTTCCCGCCCTTTAAGGGAAACAAAAGGCGAGACACCAGTAACTGAGTGTGGCGTGACTCTATAAGACCACACCATCTTCTTGAGTTCATCTGACCATGCTAGACCATTAGCAAGAGATAATTGAATGTTTTCCATCAACAATCTGTTAATCCTTTCTACAAGGCCATTAGCTTGCGGCCTGAATAACGCAACTCTCTCATGACAGATTCCCATACCATCCAAAAAATCTTTAATTTCTCTAGAAACCAACTGCACCCCGTTGTCTGATACTAGAGTTTTTGGAATTCCTTCATTCAGAAACACTCTTTCCATAAAACCAATCACTCTTCTGGTATCAATACTCTCAGTAGACTCCACCACAAACCACTTCGAGTGGTAATCCACCAGAACCATCAAAAACTTATTACGGACACCCAATTTGGAAATTGGACCAAGAAAATCAATAGCCAATTTTTCCCAGGGCTGTACCGGAAAATCAACACACGAAAGGGGAGGCTGCCTAACGATTTTAGTTTTATCACTACCAGCACAGGCATAGGAATTTTTAACCAAATCATCTATTTCTCCATCCATGCCTGGCCACCAGTACGACTCACGAATCCTCCTCTTTGTCATGTTTCTTCCTAAATGACCTTCGTGCGCCAAAGTCATAATCTTCGACCTAAGATTGCATGGTGGCACCAACCGGTTTCTTCTCCACAACTTACCTTCTGAAACACTTAATTCACCCTCAACATGATAAAAACCCTTTAAACAAATGTCAGCTCTAGACTCCCTAGACCATCCTTCAGAAACATTTCTTATGACAATTGACAACACCTGATCCTCAGACATGGCAGATTCCCAATCTGCTTTATCAACTGTCAAAATTTCATTACAACTAGCTACAAAGTCATCATTTTCTAAATCTTCACCTACTGACTCAACGGGCATTCTTGACAAATAGTCCGCAACTACATTCTTCTCACCTCTGACATATTCCTTCTCAAAGTTGTACTCAAGCACAGACAGAATCCACTTAGATATCCTGGGAGTTACATTTCCTTCCAAACCTCTTCCTCCCTTAAACAAATGTACAAGGGGTTTATGATCCGTTCTTACCCTGAAAGGCAAACCCCAAAGGAAATATCTGAAATGCTTTATTCCCCAAGTGCAAGCGAGGGCTTCCCTCTCAATAACGGAATAAGAAGCTTCAGCACCCTGAAGTCTCCTTGATGCAAATCCTCTGATCTTCTCCACACCATTACAAATCTGGGACAATACTGCACCTATCCCTACAGCACTAGCATCTGTGGTAACTAAAGTCCTGGCTTTCACATCAAAGTGACCGATAGTCGGTGCATGCACAATTCCTTTTTTAACACATTTGAATGCTTCATCACAAACCTCACACCATTTAAATGCAACTCCATTCTTCATCAACACCCTCAATGGTTCTACAACATTGGAAAATCCCTTTATAAACTTTGAACAATATTCAGCAAGACCCAAAAAAGACCTAAGCTGATCTTTGTTGGACGGTATAGGAGCATTGACAATTGCAGCAATTATACTCTTCTTGGGCTTAATACCAAGACCAGATATCTCATGGCCCAGATAAGTCACACTGTCTCGTTTTAATTGACACTTTTCTTTCTTTATGGTCAAGCCATTACTTTCCATTCGTTCCAACACTTCGGTTAAGACCTTATCATGATGTTCACAACTTTTCCAACAATCAACACGTCATCTTGAAAGCATAAAACATTCTGTATCCCAACCAAAACCTGTTGCATCACTCTCTGAAACACCGCCGAGGCGGACACCAACCCAAAGGGCATCCTACAATATCTAAATGCACCCAGCGGAGTCACAAAAGAAGTGAGATGTCGAGATTGTTCATGTAAATCTATCTGGTGATAAGCTGCAGACATGTCAATCACACTAAAAATCACACCACCACCCATAGCACTTAACATTTCAGAAATATTTGGTAGCGGTTGTCTATCTACCCAAATATTTTTATTCAAGTCTCGAAGGTCCACACAGAGCCGAATCTTAGCTCCACCATACTTAGGTGCGACGCCAATGGGGGCGAGCCATTCAGAGGCTTCAATGGGCTCAATAATTCTCAAATCTAACAGTTTATCCAATTCATCTTTAAGAGGGGCTCTCATTAAATGTGGAACATTTCTAACCCTATGAACCACTGGGACTGCATTCTTCTTGAGAATAATTTTGTGCGAAAACCCCTTTAATTTCCCCAAATTGTCAGAAAAGACATTGGGAAATCTTCTCATGATGTCAATCTCAAAACTGTCAACGCTAAGGACAGAAAGTGAAGAAACTGGAACAGGAGCATTAGGATTTAACAAAATACCTAAATCCTTCTGATGGCGCCAACCAAGTAAATTGGATCCTTGTTTTGTAAGGTAAACTCGTCTAAATACTTTCCTATTTGAAAAACGTATTATCATCCATTTAAGTCCAAGGATATCTATGGTCTTCCCACTATAACCTACTGCTTTAATATCTGGCGCCCCCCAAGAAGCAACATCACCATCATTTCCCCAAACTTCAATGTACATATCTTTAGATAACAATGTATAAAGGCTTCCTGAATCAACTAACATTTTAACATCTCTGGTCTTAGGATACTTCTGATCTCTGCTATCAAAATTAATTAAACAATGTGGCTTTTCTAATTTATCTGTACTCTCGGAAGGTATATCTACAAGAGATACTTGATCTTGGATACTTTCATTATTAGGCATAGGCATTCCTTCAACACATAACATAAATTCTTGAACATTCTCACAACAATCATCAACTTCATTGACATTTTGTGTTTTAGCATTACAAACTTTTGCTAAATGCCCCCTTCTGCCACACGTTCTACAAATAGCATTTCTGGCCATACATCGTGTACTTGAAGCAACATGCCCAGGAGCTCCACACCTGTAACATTTGATTTGACGAAAGTTTCCTTGTTGTCCAACATTACTTGGACGATAAGTCGGAAATCTACTAGTAGCCTTAGAATCAAATTTTGCAGCAGGCTTAACAATTTTAGTTTCCTCAATATTAGCTGAAACTTGAGAAGCTTTTTCACTATGTTCAGACACCTTTGCAGCATCTTTAGGCGCTATCAAATTGGTACACTTATCCATTTCCTTAATCCATAAGTCGGTATTTTCAAGCCCTTTAGCAATTTGTATTGCTTCCTCCAAAGTACAGTCTTTTATGAGTAATTTTTCCCTTACTTTCTTGTTATTAGTGCAGCTAACAATTTGGTCTCTAATTAGAGAATCACCCAAATCTTTAAACTTACAATTCAAAGATAGTCCCCTCAAAGCTGCAACATAACTAGAAATGTCTTCATCGCTTCTTTGCACACGACAAAAGAATTTGTGTCTTTCCAGAACAGTATTAATTTTAGCAACAAATCTTTTCTCTAACATCTGCATGCTCATTTCGTAGACATTAGTGGGTTGACCATTACCAATACCCAAGGATATTTCTGGTAAGTCTTCGTAAAGCCTCCTACCTTCTACACCTAAATTAGGGAGTAATATTGCTTGTCTGCGAATCGGTCCAAACTTGTCTGCACCAGTGGCAAGAATGTAAGTTAAAATCAGCTTTTTCCATTCTTTCCATGGGACAGTAGGCTCACCAGGGGTAGGAAGAAAGGAAGGAGGAGCAGCAAGTGATTGATCAGCCATGACTGTAGTGTATATTGTAAACTCCACACAATATTCACTATAGTAATTAAACACAAAACATCTTACACCTTTATACTACTAACTGGGCTAAATATTCCTGGTTCTTGTCGCGATTGTTTCATGCCATCACGATATTGCCCATCGTTTCGTGCCTTTCCGATGTTGCCTTTCCGATGTGTTGAGGTGTTGTCAGTATGTACACCAATTTAAATGGCCGCCGCGTTTTCTCGACGTTGCGTGACGCTAAGACCAATCCAAAATGGCCGCCGCGTTCTCTTGACGCCGCGTGATACTGAGACCAATTTAAGATGGCCGCCGCGTTTCCTTGACGCTGCTTGACAGTACGCAGCGTGATGACAAAGGCACAGATCACTCGGCAATTGCAGGAAAAACAGGAATGCCGGACGCGAGCAGCTTCTAGTGCTTGGCAACAACAGCGCGATCCAACAACGATATCCAACAGCGCGCCCAGGTAGGCAGTTTATATAGTTCAAAAGATGCAGATCGAGATGGAACAAAATTTTGACGATTTTTAACCAAAACGAAGGAAATCCACAACTATTGGTAAATCCACAAATTCACAGTCATGGGCAGATCAAAGTAAATCCACAGTCATTTGGCAAGAATCCAAGCAAATCTACAGTCATGGGCAGATCCAAGTAAATTCACCATCACAGGCAACCATCAGCAGACTCCGATAATGACGCTTAAGCAGACAGTTTGAAGCGGCACAACAAAATACTCGTGGGTCCTTGTAGCAATAATAAGAAGATCTTTTATATCCTCTAAACAAGACTAGAAGATCCAATCCAGTAGAATTACAATTGAAGGAGTAAATGTATACTACCAGCTCCAGGTAGTATCGTCCAGGGGTGGAGGTCAAAGGCAATCTGTCCCCTGCCAGAGTAGTTTCCCTCGTCGCCAGTGTAAAGATGAGTCCAAAGCAGTTTGTAGAATGAAATAAGCTTTACTCAGATAGGCATAGATAAGAAGACCTCCAGCTCCTTCACCAACCTCTTCTTACTGAGCTGCACTTTACAAGACAACATTCTGAGCTCCTAGCAACTCGCTCAGTGTTCTATTAAGCATAGATCCTAACACTCCCCTTCTGGATTCAACACAGTTTTGGGTTTATCCTCCTGAGCAGCGAGACTGGGATATTCAGGCTAGGAATCCGATCTTTCAGCCTCTATCCCGGGTTTCAGTCAGGACAACCCTCCGGCTGCCTGATGCCTCCTGCATCCTGCATATGCGGGCTCTGCAGTGTGACCTGAAGTTGCAGTGGGCACAGCATCAGGGCAACCCGTCCGATCATGTCCAGATCTCGGAGGGCACTGCACAACAATTGCAGTGGTGGCTCACAAATCGCGATAGGGTCAATGGCAGATCCCTCTCCCTTCCCCAACCATAGCACACAGTGGTGACGGATGCGTCCCTCCTGGGAGAGGCGGAGATCAGAGGCCTCTGGTCTCCAGTGGAGTCCCAGCTCCATATCAACCTTTTGAAGCTTTGGGCGAACCGACTTACACTGAAGGCATTCCTTCCCTATGTCCGGGGAAGTGTAGTGCAGGTGTTCACGGACAACAACACCGCCATGTGGTATTGCAACAAACAGGGCGGGGTGGGGTCGTGGACCCTATGTCAGGAGGCTCTGCACCTCTGGACATGGCTGGAACATCAAGGCATTACCTTGGTGGTTTAACACATGGCAGGTTCTCTGAACGCCAGGGCGGACAAATTCATCCGCCGGTGCTTGATGAATCACGAATGGCATCAGAAGTCTGCAGTGGGGAGAGCCTTGGTTAGATCTATTCGCCACCGAAGAGAACGCGTAATGTCAGTTCTGCGCGTTGGCATTTCGCTACGAGTGGAGTTGCGGTCTGTTGTACTTCTGTCCGCCTATACCACTTCTGCCCAGAGTGCTGAAGAAGATTCGGCACGACCAGGCCCAAGTCATCCTTGTGGCTCCGGATTGGGCACAAAGATACTGGTATACTGAGCTACTCAGGGGACGGTCCTCCACCCGAACCTGTCCAGCCTCCACCTCCATGCGTGGAGAATGAGCGGTGACAGTTGACGGCTTTCGATCTTCCTCCCGAAGTCTGTGATGTCATTCTGGCAGCCAGGCGTCCCTCCACTAAGACGAATATGCCTGCAGGTGAAACAAATTTGTGGCATGGTGCACAGCAAAGGCTGTGGATCCCCTTTCTGCTCCTCTTTCTGAGGTCCTTCTGTCCTACTATCCTTGGCCCAGCAAGGCTCTGCTCTGGGCACTATCAAAGGTTATCTTTCGGCCATCTTCGCCTTTCTAAGGCTTCCAGATCCGCCTTCGCTTTTTAAGTCCCCGGTTGTTAACCGTTTCCTGAAAGGTATTACACACACGTTTCCTCCTGTGCCTTTCATAATTTCTCAATGAAACTTAAATGTTGTCTTAACCTATCTAATGTACGCTCCGTTTGAGCCCCTTCATAACGGTCCTTTACGTCTTCTCACTCTAAAGACAGCTTTTCTGGCAGCTATCACCTCTGCCAAAAGAGTAAGTGATCTCCAGGCTCTTTTTTTCTAAATCTCCTTTCCTTTCTGTTCATCCAGAAAAGGTGGTTTTAAGGACCCGGCCTTCTTTCTTGCCAAAGGTTGTCACGTCCTTCCACATCGGGTAGACCCTCACTTAGCCCACCTTCTTTCCGCCTCCGCATCAGTCAAAAGAGGAGGAGAGGTTCCACAAAACGTGCGCTTTCGTTATATCTGAAGCGCACACAACAGTTCTGGGTGGATGACCAGCTCTTTGTTCGCTACGTGGGTGCCAAAAAAGGTCAGGTTGTGCACAAATGAAACATCTCTCGGTGGGTCATTCTGTGCATCAAAGCATGTTACTCGTTGGCTAAGAAGAAGCCTCCTGTGGGGCTGCGTGCCCATTCTGCCAGGGCAACTGCAGCCAATACTACCTTGGGACGTGGCGTTCCCTTGCAGGACATTTGTCGGGCAGCTACATGGGCCTCGCTGCACACGTTTACCAAGCATTACTGCCTTGACAGTCAAGTCTGGAGAGATGGCTTCTTTTGCCGTTCTGTTCTCCGTGACTTTCTGGTGTAATCTTGTTCGCAGACCCACCACCGGGGTTGGTATTGCTGGGGTATTTATTCTAAGGTAATGAATCTATCACTAACGTGTCTCTCTCAGATGCACAAGCTACTACTTGTGTAACAATATATCTGTAAGAGACATTAGTTAGTGATAGATTCCTTACCGCCCCACCCATCCTCCCCGTTCTGCGAACTGATTTCTAGGGTTAAGGTCATCCCTTTCTGGGCCCTAGTTTCATGGCACCAGTGGTCAGTTTCTTGCATGGCTCTGCGTTCCTGGCCCGAAAAGTCGTGTACAGAAATGACGTCAGCCCGAATGGGTGGCGCCTAAGTAGTCTCCGTGATGTCATCTCGGTGTTCACGACACCAGCGACGGACACGGAGCCGCACGACGCCACCTACCGATGCGCAGGGATACTGCTGACGAAAAAACTTTACGGATCCAGTCTGACGCCTGGGGATATTTTAAGGTAAGGAATCTATCACCAACTAATGTCTCTTACAGATATGTGGGTTCGAGGCATGTGGGCTGCTGAATTCATATCTGTGCATAGATCGCTGCCTAGTGTTGGGTCTGGATGATTGCACATTGTTGTCCTGGAAGAGTCTTCGAAGTATCACGATAGGTGGCTCCTCCCCTGGACTACAGTGCACATGGGCATCCTCTCCATCCTCAGATTGTTTTTTTCCGCCATTGTGTTCGGATGTATATTTGTTAACTCAAGTTCGGAATCGATAAAAAACTTTATATTTGGCCAAAAGGCCTTTAGTTCTCGTCGGTATTGTCTTTGCGATCGGTGCCCAGTACTTGTTCCAGCTCTATCCTCGAGCCGGACGTCAGAAGAGCCGCGTGGCTTTTCAGCACTATAGGCCCGGTCGACGCCAGAGGCCTTATCGACGACCCATATCTGGAACGGAGCCCGTTCAAGAGATGTCCCGTTTGCAACTCCAAGTATCCTCACATCGATGTCCACCCGGTGTGCAACAAGTGCCTGTCTCCGGATCACGATGAATTTGAATTTGAATTTAAAAACACTTATAAAGCGCACGTACACAATCAGTTTCATGGCGCTGGTGAGGTCCCTGAGTGAGAGCAAGAAGAGAGCTAATTACCAAAGGCCTGCTGGAATAGTAGCGTTTTTAATGACCTCCGAAACTCCATATAGGAGGAAGAGAGTCTTAACGATAAAGGGAGGTCATTCCAGAAGGTAGGTGCAAGTACAGCAAACTTCTGCCCCCTAGCCCGCTTCTTCTTAAACCGGGGTGTAGTTAGTAAGGCCAGGCTAGAGGAGCGAAGGTCCCTAGAGGGAACATAGGGAAAGATTGCCGAGTTGATAAAGGCAGGGGCAGTGCCCGCTCTTGCTTGGAAAGTTAGACACCCTAACTTAAACCTGGCCAGCTGTATGGCTTGTTCTCGGTTCCGCTCCAAGAAGATGATTCGCCTTCGACACGCAGCGCGGAAGGAGGCCCAGCAGACGGCACCTGACCCGGTGAACATCTTCGATGCCGAGGAAGATGAGGGAGTCGAGCAGGAAGTTCAAGAGAACCTGTCTGATCCTGCATCGGAGATCAACTCCAGTTACGACGCAGATGTGGAGATGGTCGATAACGAAGACGTCGTCGACGAGGTAGGAGACGACAATGAGGCCTTTGGGGCCGTGGAAGATAGCTCAAGCAAGGAGCTAGGCCCAACCGTTGGTATGGGGCCGAGACCAAAACACTCAATAAGGCTCAGGTCGAGGGATCGCCACATGGCCTTACCCGAGATCAAACGCATAGTTCTACGGCCTCGCCTCAAGGCCCGGCTTCGGACATTTCCAACGAGCCATCGGTTGACTGATCGAAATCGAAACCAAAAGCATTGGTGTCTACAAAACCGAAAGCGCCGGAAACGAAATCGAAACCGAAAGTACGTATTACTTTGGTCGGATCGAAGGCTTCTGAACCTTCGGCACCGACGAAACAGAAGAGTGTTATCGACCCGGGGAGGTCGCTAAAGGGTGTCGAGCCGAAGGCCGGGGCACCGAAGAAAATGGTCAAGGGCATCGACCCGAAGAAGTCGGTGCCGAAGGCCGTAGACACAAACAAGGGACTCGAAACTCAGAAAGTTCTCGATCCTAAATGTCGACTCGACAAGGCTAAGGGCAGTAAAGACCTCGAGTCCACGACTAGCAGTGGCTCTAAAGACCCCGTCGAGTCAACACAGCCATCCGCCTCTTTTTCGAAGCAGGTGTCGGACTCGCTGCAACGCATTAAAGAGAAGGCTATTGCTGTCGGACCGAAGGCCACTCCACCCCCGAAGCCAGTCAGTAAACCTCTGAAGTCGTCAGCACCCCATAAGTTCACACTGCCGCCGACAGTGGTACCTAAGGGTTCGCCCCTAAGACGGCCGTCGAAGCGGCCAAAAAGGTGTCCATGGGGCCAAAGCCTACAACTACGGAAGGGGCCACCAAGCATCGACAGCCTCTGCAGGAAGATCAGTCGAGGCAATTCATCGACGCTGAGACTGGTAGACTTTCCATTTTCAAGCGAAAGATCGCCCCAGAACAGCCTATGGAGTCATATAAAATTCCATTGAAGAAAAAGAGGGATTCTGCAACGTCACCTCTTCTTTTTGAACCTCTACAACCATATGGACAAGACCCTGCTCCTATTTCACCCACACATTCAGATGTGGATGTAGGGGATGGTGACAATGAGGATTACAGTTATCCTGTCGACACTGATCCAGATGATCACACTGAACCCTGGACAGACGCTGTTGACCCAGGGGATCCACAAACTGCCCCGGACAGTCATGTCTATGCTATTAAAACCTCACCTACAGAAGACACGGCTGCGTTTAATGCACTTATTGAGAGGGCAGCTAAAAATCATGATGTCCAGCTCCATGCTGACCCTATTGAAGAGGACCTTTTGTTTGACACCTTCTCAACCTCAGAGAGAACTGTCAAGACTCTACCCATGCTAAAAGGTGTCCTGAAACACGCTGGACTAGAAAAAATGGTTAGGGGTTCTGCCCAACTCACCCTCCCGTACCTGAGCAGGAGACATCCAAAGATGAAAAAGTAGAAACAAATGGTACTGAAGGGATCAATCCACTTTTAATTATCAGACAAGAAACAATTAATTGTCTTGTGATTTGCGAATTATACGCAGCGTAAGTATATATTAATTCATATACTCATATATGAGCGAACAGCCAGAGAGGCAAAATGTAAACAAATAACACAGTCTATATACAACCCATCACATGTACATTATATACAAATACACAAAACACTTACAATACCAAAAACACTTCTCTGTACCCTTGAGACAAAAAATATATATATACACCAATTTACATATGTACCTCCTCTTAATTTGGGGTGGAGTACACAACAAATTGGTAGTCCCAAAAACAAAGCACCAGGGGGTTAACTTATCAACCCAGCCTACATTTGTGTTGATGCACCTAGGAAAAAATCCAATCTTCCTTAAATTTTTACAGGGACTCCGTTCAAAGCATAAGGTGTCTGAAACACTGCTGGAGACATCTTTAAGGAGAACACAAGGGCAAGGGTAGTAAACCCCAGAATTGAAAAAAAATACAAACCAGCACCTGTGGACCCTACTTATATCAAGGGACAGCTGCCGTTGGACTCTCTGGTTGTTCCAATGCTCGTAAAAGAGCGAACTCGCAAACAACGGGTGATGCTCCTCCCCCTGACAAGGAATCTAAAGTGCTAGAAGCATCAGGAAAAAGGGTGGCAGCTCAAGCGGCCAATGTCTCCAACACACAGGCACTCTTAGCCAGATATGACAGGGCTCATTATGATACACTTGAGACCCTGTTACAACACTTGCCAGATGATCTATTAAGTGTGCGCTAGACGCAGCAGACACTGCAGCCAGGGCGATTAATACAAGTGTTATGTTACGAAGACACGCCTGACCGAGAATCTCCGGCTTCAAGCCTGAGATACAAACCACCATACTCAATCAGCCGGTTAACCCTGATTACTTATTTGGCCCAGAAGTGGACACCACCTTAGAAAAAATTAAGAAGGATACAGAGACTGCAACGTCTATGGGAGCTCTACAGTCGCAGCAGTTCAGGGTTGGTTCTTTTCGTCGCTCCAACAATAGAGGAGCTTCCAAAGGTCAGGTGTCCCAGCAGACACAATACAGTAAAGGAGGCACGCAGACCACCTACAACAAGAACAATAGGGGTGGCTATCGTGGAAACAGCACCAAGGGCAGAGATCGTGGAAACAACAATTCCCGATCCTCCGCCACTAACAAACAGTGACGTCTTGTCACTGCCCCCCGACCATACCACACCGGTCGGGGGAGACTACAACAGTTCCTGTCGGTCTGGAAATCCATCACTACAGACAGGTGGGTGAGGCAGCTTATCCGGTACGGTTATTGTCTGGAGTTAACGTCCACTCCACCCAACATACCCCCAAGACACCGTCCTATGTCCGCAGAGCATTTACAGTTATTGCAGCAGGAGGTAGTCGGCATGCTGCAAAAAGGAGCCATAGAGCTCGTGCCTGTGGAACAAAAAGGTACAACCAGTACATCCTATCAGAACACTTTCACATGCTCACATTACAGCAGGTTCTACCGTTACTCAGTCAGGGAGATTTCCTCGCAACACTAGATCTGAAGAATGCATATTTCCATATACCGCTACACCCGTCACACAGAAAATATCTCAGATTTACCATTCAGGATCAGCATTATCAGTTCAAGGTCCTCCCTTTCGGAGTGACGACAGCACCCAGGGTGTTTACAAAGTGCCTGGCAACAGTGGCTGTACATCTACGGAGACAGAATGTTCACGTCTACCCTTATGTGGACGACTGGCTTATCCAAGCAAAGACGGCCCAGCAATGTGCCACCCACATGTCCCACACCATTCACCTTCTTCACAATCTGGGGTTTTCACTGATTTCTCCAAAGTCCCACCTTCAGCCCGCCCACGTACTGCAGTACTTGGGCGCGACAATAGACACACTGGCAGCCAAAGCAAGCCAAATTCAGTGAGGATCAACAGCATGCAATTGCTGATACAGAAATTCAAACCACAACACTCGCTTCCAGCACAAGTGTTCATGCAGTTGATAGGCATGATGCCCTCCTGCATCTTCATAGTCCCGCACGCAAGACTACACATGCGTCCGCTTCAGGAGTTCTTGGCACGTCAGTGGAATCAGGCTCACGGACAATTGAAAGACCTAGTGTTGGTGACCGGTCGCGCATACAACTCTCTGCATTGGTGGAACCCACAAAACCTTTGCAGGGGCCGACCGTTCCAAGAGCCTGTGCCACAGATTATACTGACGACGGACGCGTCTCTCCAGGGATTGGGAGCTCATGTACTCCACTACACAGTGCAGGGACTATGGACAACACAGCAGAAGAAGATGCACATCAACCTTCTGGAACTGATGGCTATCTTCATGGCAATGAAAGCATTCAAAGTACATTTGTGCAACAAGGTAGTGTTGATCCGGACGGACAACATGACGGCCATGTACTACATACAGAAGCAGGGAGGTACACACTCTCCACAGTTGTCTCATCTGGCTCAGAGCATGTGGAAGTGGGCCATTCAGAGAAACATCTTCCTCATGGCAGAACACCTCCCAGGCAAGGACAATCAGATGGCGGACCTGCTCAGCAGGCACAGCCACCAGATGCACGAGTGGGAGATACATCCATCAGTACTCCGACCGTACTTTCAGCAGTGGGGTCATCCAGAGATAGACCTGTTCGCCACAATGGAAAACTCAAAATGCCAAAGCTTTGCCGCCAGGTTTCCACACCCACAGTCGCAGGGAAATGTGATATGGATGAACTGGTCAGGCATATTTGCGTACGCTTTTCCCCCAGCACCGCTAATTCCGCTAGTGGCACGCAAACTGAAGCAGCACTCGATGACTCTCATCCTGGTTGCTCAGACGTGGGCACGCCAACCATGGTACACCATGTTTCTAGAACTCTCCGTGATACCGCATCAAAGGCTGCACCTCACGCCCAGGCTTTTGACGCAGAGCCATGGCGACATTCAGCATCCAGATTCGCAACAGCTCAACCTGGCGATCTGGCTCCTGAGGTTTTAGAATTTGGCTATCTCAACCTGCCTCCCGACTGTATGGATATCATAAGGGAGGCAAGAAAGCCCACCACTAGAGCATGTTATGCGGTGAAATGGAAGCGGTTTGTCATTTATTGTGCCAACAACTACATTAATCCGCTAGATGCATCTACTCACAACATCATCTGTTATCTGTTACATCTATACAAATGCAATCTGGCCTATGCTTCCATTCGTATACATTTATCTGCAATAGCAGCTTATCTCCAAAACAGGCAGCATCTCTCACTTTTCAGAGTGCCTGCCATCAAAGCTTTTCTGGAGGGACTCAAACAAGTTATTCCTCCCCGACACCCACCAGCACCTGTATGGAAGCTGAATGTGGTCCTTACCAGGCTGATGGGACCACCTTTTGAGCCTCTACACTCATGCGAGATACAATTCTTGACGTGGAAAGTGGCTTTCCCAATAGCAATCACATCGCTACGACGAGTTAGTGAACTTCAGGCACTAACTATCCAGGAGCCATTCATACAGATTCACTCCAACAGGGTGGTACTACGCACTAACCCTAAGTTTCTGCCTGAAGTGGTTTCACAGTTCCATATGAATCAAACTATAGAACTGCCAGTGTTCTTCCAGAATCCTGATTCAGTAGCTGAGAGAATACTCCACACACTAGACGTCGAGAGCTCTAATGTACTACATAGATAGGACAAAATATTTTAGGAAGACTAACCAACTGTTTGTTGCCTTTTCACCACAACACAAAGGCAACCCCATTTCAAAAGCAGGGATAGCCAGGTGGATCGTTAAGTGCATACAGATTTGCTATCAAAAGGCTAAGCGCACATTAACGGTTCCCCCAAGAGCCCACTCAAAACGAAAGTTGGGGACATCCATGGCTTTCCTTGGAAACATTACTTTAGAGGAAATCTGTAGAGCAGCCACATCGTCTACCACACACATTTACAAAACACTACTGCGAAGATGTGCACTCCAAACAGCAGGCAGCTGTAGGGCAGGCTGTTCTAAAAACACTTTTTCAGACTGCTGCAGCTGGCACGGGCAGCCGCCGCTAAGAAGAGGGACTGCTATATATTCTATGCACAGATATGAATTCAGCAGCCCACATGCCTCGAACCGAATATGCTACTTACCAGTATGCATCTGTTCTTGGCATGTAGGGCTGCTGACATTCATATCGCCCGCCCTCCTCCCCGGCGCCTGTAGCGGCTGCAGCACTCAGAATTACTCTTAGCCTGGTCATCACTTACTGTACTACACTCCATCTCTGCCACAATGGCGAAAAACAATCTGAGGATGGAGATGATGCCCATGCGCACTGTAGTCCAGGGGAGGAGCCACCTATCTCGTGATACTTCGAAGACTCTTCCAGGGCAACAATGTGCAATCATCCGGACCCAACACTAGGCGGCGATCTATGCACAGATATGAATGTCAGCAGCCCTACATGCCAAGAACAGATGCATACTGGTAAGTAGCATATTCGTTACACAAGTAGTAACTTTTGCGTTAGGACCAAGGTTCTTCAAGGTTTAGGCACTCGAGTTGCACCACCAGCGGCACTGAGGTGGCCTGGTGCAGAGTGCAGGGACCCAATGTTAGCCAATGGGGCTAAGGGGCCTTTGGTTAGGGACTGCTGAGAAGCAGGCCACTCGGTTGTGAGAGCAAGGCTACTAGGGTTATGGGAAGCACTGCAGGGGCCAACAACCAGCACAGGAACTGCACCACCAACGGCACTGGGGCGGCCAGGTGCAAGGTGAAGTAAAATGGATGGCTGGGGCCCTGGCTATCTAATGGAGACCTTTGGTTTTACGAAGTTGCTGCAGGCTCGGGCAGGTAGATTTTCTGAAGGTGACCACTGGCTGGAGAGGGAAGTTGGGATCATGGGTGATGCCTGTATTCCATCGGTTGGGCCATCCAAGGCCGTAGGGCGTTGTGTGCAGGGGTGTCTACTGGCATTGGGCATTGAGTGGTCATCTTGAAGAAGATCAGGGATCTCCAGATTCCAGGTCAGGATCGCTGGGGAGACCGCCTTGTGGTGTTGGGCCACTCAGGCATGGGTGTTGGGTGCCGAGTGGTGCAGAATCGCTAAGTTGCCAGAATCCGGATTCTGTGGTAAGTTTTTGTTCTGAGCAAGTTTGGTGCTCACAGGAGACAGTCTGTAAGAGTGTTGCAGGGCGGTCCTCCGGGCTCTGGGGGCTGCTGGCTCCTGGACTTGCCGGGGTTCTTGCTGTAGGTAGGTCGTAGATGGGTCAGGCTGGTAGGGCTGTGGCCAAGGCAGTTGGTGTCCTCTTCTTCCTGGGTCAGCACAGCTCTTAGGTCCTTCTTTCTTTATCGAATCTGAAGAGGCAAGGTTCCAGGTTGCCCCTAAATAGAAAATGTTGGGGCATTAAAGGGGTGTGCAGGTCGGGGGCCCTTCAATGGGGTGGGTACACCCCCTATTATGCCACACTCCTGTGGGAGGAGGGCATGACCTCACACGAATTGGCTGAATGCCCTCATCTCAAGATTGACGGGACTGAGATGTGTGCTTCACCATGCATCCCCCACCTGAGGGGTGTGGTTGGCAAAGGTGTGCACACCTCTCTTCCTAGCTTGGACTGAGATGTGTGCTTCACCATGCATCCCCCACCTGAGGGGTGTGGTTGGCAAAGGTGTGCACACCTCTCTTCCTAGCTTGGCTTTCCTGCCAATTCTCCCACCCAAAGTGGGAGCCAGTTGCTGGGGGCAGCAAAAGGAATGGGACAGCTATCAAAGGTGGCAGGCCTTTTGAGCTTCCTCTTTCATGGACCCAGCCCATTCTGGGGGTGGAGGCATGACACCTCTGCCCAGGATGGGCTTTTTTTCTGGACCCAGAGAGTGGAGGCTCTCTACCCAGGGGTCCAGATACCTGTCTGGTGGTGGCAAAAGGCGGGCAGCCATTCCAGAACCACACCAGGGCTGGACAATTTTCAGGGGGCATCTCTAAGATGCTCTATGAGTGCATTTTACATTAAATCCCACATTGGAATCAGTGTGGGTTTAATGTGCTGAGAGGTTTGCTACCAAACTTCCCAGTTTTTAGTAAAGCCGTTATGGAACTGTGGAGTTCGTAGTGTAGTGACCAACTCTCGGACCATATACTCTGTATGGCTTTACTACACTTACAATGTCTAAGAATGGACTTCGCAAACACAAGAGATGATGGACGGAGCGCTGAAACTTTTCAGACACTGGACCCCAGTCACAGATCTCGAGACACATTCTTATTAATACAGGAACTCCTCCAATCTCTCACTCTCACATATACTCACTTATATACACCAATACACACATATATTAGTTTAAAATATATGTAGTTACTTATAAACACACTATTGAGACAGTCATTCACTCACTAACACACCTATACACACACTCATCCACCCATACAGTCCTGCACGCATACTGTCTTCAAAACATACAAATAGTGACTCACTCATTCATGCATGTATGCACTGAGTAATAACCCCAACTGAACCATACAGACACTCAGACTGATACTCGAAAAACCAAGTGATAACCCATATAGACACTCATGTTGCTACTCACCAACCCATGCAGCCACTTATACACAAAGTGTATAGACTGATACAGATATTTATATATTTAAACATTACTCACTAACCCATGTATTCACTAAGATACACTTAGTCAGTTATACAATCCATTTTTAATTAAAAAAACATCCATTTAGACACTTATATACTCATTTATTCTTCCATCGACCTTGAGATGTACATATATAAAACATATTTAATGTATAGAAAAACACACATTCACTGGATGATGTCATCAGGGATGTCATTTGAGATATCATCAGTGATGTCATGAGTGATGTCACTGAACATGCCATGAGTGATGTAATATGTGACGTCATCAGCAGTGCATTGCGCTCGCGCAAGTTATAGTTAGCTGAACTAACTATAACGGGGGAATTTCAGTGGTTTTGTACAAGTGAAATGTCCAGCTAACTATAACGCCCCTGAAACCTATGGTTTTTTCAGTGAATTTCTAAGGTTTTTTAAATGCTAATTCCCAACTATAACGTGCCTGAAACCTACGTTATTTTATGTGAAAAAAATATATATATATATATACATATACATATATATTGTGAGGCAACTATGAGGGATCACAATCAAATGCTATTAGATATGATCCGTATCTGCCTCTTTAACAACTATTTCCAGTTTGGCAAGGAGGTTTACCATCAGGAACGCGGGGTGGCAATGGGTTCATGCTTCTCCCCCAGTTATTTATGCTTGCATGTTGGCTGGTGGGAGGAGCGTGTGCTTGGCGTCACCCACGCTCACTGGCTTCCCCATCTATTGGCCTACTGGAGATTTATAGACGATATATTTATCGTCTGGAAAGGATCTCAAACCCTGGCAGCTGATTTTGTCAAAGAAATCAATGTGAATGATAGAAATCTTAAATTCACTGCTACAATCACTGATACATCAGCTGAATTTCTGGATGTATTGATTTACATTGATAATAACAAAATACAATCCAAACTGTTCAGGAAGAGCACTGCGGGCAATTCCATCTTGCATGCCCGTAGTGCTCACCCCCGGCATACAATTAACAGTATACCCCTTGGTGAATTCATCAGAATCAAACGCATTTGTAGTGGTCCTATTGTCACCCAACAATGTCTAGCAGAATCCAGAAATAGATTCCTTTGTAGGGGCTACAAAAGAGCAGTATTAGACAAAGCCCTTAATACAGTTTCAACACGTACACGTGAAACATTGTTGACCCCTAAGACAATAATTGATACTGATGTTACTAAGTCAACAACAGCTAGATTCATCACTACTTTTTGTGCCCAAAGTTCCAAACTTAGCCAGATTATCAGATCTGAATGGCCAATTGTTTTAACTGATGTTATTCTTGCTCCTTTTTTGCCCAAATCTCCTGCAATAACCTTTAGGAGGGCTCCCTCAATGAAAGATTCCCTTGACCGTGCACAACCAGAAAACTAATTGAAAACCACTTGGCTTCATAAACCTGGTTTTTATAGATGCACCTCGTGCCGTGCCTGCACGTTTGCAGTCAACAGCACTGAGTATACATCTGCATTCAGCAATCGGCCTATACCAATCAGGGAACATCTTACATGTCGCAGTGACTTTGTTGTGTATAAACTGACCTGCACATGTTCATTGTCTTACATAGGGAGCACCAAGTTGCAAGCACATCAACGCATCTTGCAACACATCCGGGCAATAGTAAATTCGGACATGAATTACCCGGTTGCTCGCCATTTTAAATCTGTCCATGACAGGAAACTAAAAGACCTCACGTATACCTTGTTATGTTCAGTGGCTAATCCTGGCAGGGGGGGTGATCAAGAAAGACTTCTCCGTCAAAGAGAGGCTTATTTTATCATTCTGCTCGATACCAGATCCCCTAATGGACTGAATGCTTTTGATGAATTGCACCATTATTTATAATCTCAGTAGCCTTTCCATTGTGTATATACATGTATATTTGTTGTCATCTCTGAAGAGTGGGAGTTTCATCGGCCCTTTCAGATATTCAAAAGATGAAATAACAGCTGGGCTTAATACACCTATGAAATCTGAAGTGTTTTTGGCAACTTCCATAAGTTAATGTCTCTGCCGCTTTTGAGATTCCATGTATATAACACCTAAATCTTTTTTGGTCTAATTACTTGTTTTTTGTAAATATTGGCAATTTGTGATGTCCTTTTGATCATGGTGAGGGATATTATTTATTTACATATTTTTTAAGAAAAACTTCATATATTGCACTTGCACAAAGATCTTGATGTTTCTTTACTAAAATGAATTTTTGCCTTTTTCTTTGAGAAAATATGTTCTATTATGCTTCACCGCTTATGAGCACTATGCTCTAATTGTTTTGCAACATTCCAAAAATTTGGGAATATTGTTTATGGACTTGCTATCACATTAATTCAATTGCCAGTCAATGTCGTTATTTTACCCTTGCAACCTGTTTCTTTAGGTGTTTGGGCTTTTATTTGTAATTTAATCCACCGCCTACTCCTGACGCGTCATGTGACCAAGCCCCGTCCGCGGGGCGAAACGCGTCATGGAGGGCACTTGCTCTGCACTATTTACTGCCTATTAAATGCACTGCTTCAACTGAAATATCGTTGGTTTCTGGCTCATCTATTTTGATCTGATTTGGGAGATTGTTGGAGGTCTGCGCTCGTCTAAACTGCGTCCAGAGCAGTTGGGAGTTTGCTGTTTCATACATATATATATACATATATATATGACACCAAACAAACTCCACTTTGCTGGGGGTCCCCAATCCTGCAGGGCGGGCTCTTGGGCCAGGAATGGAGATCCTGGAAATTGCAGTTCTGCTACTAAAAGGAAAAGAGCCCAACATCGACTTGCTGACAAGTTGACTTTATTCGTCATGAAATGCAGAGAAATATGCACTCTTTAAATCCTAACGCGTTTCAACTTTCCAGCCTTGCTCACAGGTGAGTGCAATTGTTCTGTGTAGTCCAAGTGGTCATGTGGTGTGCTCCTCGAACCACAAACACCAGCATGCATCAGTACTTCAAATGTGCTGCAAGACATGGCACTTTGCGCAATTCTGCCTAAATAGCATTTCCACAGCCAATGTCCCACATATTATCGGATGCTTGCTGGTAAAATATTCTGTAATGGCACAGTGCCGGTGCCTCTGCAACTCTTAAGATAATTACTTGCCAAGCGATGTTGCAGAAAAATGATAATAAATCACTCTCCTCTCTCAACATAAAGCAGCCAAATACCTCGGAAGTCCTTCATGCTGGCGCTTTTGTGAGCGGATCATGCCCCCTCCATTTAATGACACCAAACAAACTCCACTTTGCTGGGGTCCCCTAATCCTGCAGGCCGGGCTCTTGGGCCAGGAATGGAGATCCTGGAAATTGCAGTTCTGCTACTAAAAGGAAAAGAGCCCAACATCGACTTGCTGACAAGTTGACTTTATTCGTCATGAAATGCAGAGAAATATGCACTCTTTAAATCCTAACGCGTTTCAACTTTCCAGCCTTGCTCACAGGTGAGTGCAATTGTTCTGTGTAGTCCAAGTGGTCATGTGGTTTGCTCCTCGAACCACAAACACCAGCATGCATCAGTACTTCCAATGTGCTGCAAGACATGGCACTTTGCGCAATTCTGCCTAAATAGCATTTCCACAGCCAATGTCCCACATATTATCGGATGCTTGCTGGTAAAATATTCTGTAATGGCACAGTGCCGGTGCCTCTGCAACTCTTAAGATAATTACTTGCCAAGCGATGTTGCAGAAAAATGATAATAAATTACTCTCCTCTCCCTTTCTCAACATAAAGCAGCCAAATACCTCGGAAGTCCTTCATGCTGGGGCTTTTGTGAGCGGATCATGCCCCCTCCATTTAATGACACCGAACAAACTCCACTTTGCTGGGGGCCCCCAATCCTGCAGGGCGGGCTCTTGGGCCAGGAATGGAGATCCTGGAAATTGCAGTTCTGCTACTAAAAGGAAAAGAGCCCAACATCGACTTGCTGACAAGTTGACTTTATTCGTAATGAAATGCAGAGAAATATACACTCTTTAAATCCTAACACGTTTCAACTTTCCAGCCTTGCTCACAGGTGAGTGCAATTGTTCTGTGTAGTCCAAGTGGTCATGTGGTTTGCTCCTCGAACCACAAACACCAGCATGCATCAGTACTTCCAATGTGCTGCAAGACATGGCACTTTGCGCAATTCTGCCTAAATAGCATTTCCACAGCCAATGTCCCACATATTATTGGATGCTTGCTGGTAAAATATTCTGTAATGGCACAGTGCCGGTGCCTCTGCAACTCTTAAGATAATTACTTGCCAAGCGATGTTGCAGAAAAATGGTAATAAATCACTCTCCTCTCCCTTTCTCAACATAAAGCAGCCAAATACCTCGGAAGTCCTTCATGCTGGCGCTTTTGTGAGCGGATCATGCCCCCTCCATTTAATGACACCAAACAAACTCCACTTATATATATAAGTATATATATATATATATATACACTAAAAACAACAGTTACAGAGATATTGTAGTTAGGCTTAGATTTGCAAAACCAGTGAAATTCAGCAGTCATAGTTACCTGAGCTAACTAGAATTGCGCTCTGTCAATGCACTGCTTATGACCTCACATATTACATCACTCATGACCTGGTCAGTAACATCACTGAAGACATCTCAAATGGCATAGCTCATGAAATCATCTAGTGAGTCCAAGTTTTTTCCAAGACTTTATAATTGTTAAACATATATGCTAACCTACTACAAAAGTTACATTAATATGCTAGGTGCACTACTACTAAGTGATACTACTTCTAACATATTATGTGAGTGGCTGTGACTATGTATTCTTGTGTGTATGGGTGTGTGAGTGGCTGTATGGGTGTATAAGTGGGTGTGTGAGTAGCTGTGTGAGTGAGTGAGTTGCTGTGTGTGTCTGTGAGTTGCTGTGTGTGTCTGTATTGGTGAGTGAGTGGGTATTTCAGTGGCTGTATGGGTGAGTGAGTGGCAGTATGAGTGGCTTTATGGGTGGTTAAGTGGGTGTATGAGTGCTTGTATGGGTGAGTTAGTGGCTGTGGTCAGAGGCTGTATGGGTGAATGAATGGGTGTATAACTAGTTAAATAAGTTGGTGTGTGAGCAGGTATTCAGGTGAGTGACTGGTTGTGAGAGTGGCTCTATGGAGGAGAGAGTGGGTGTGTGAGTGCTGGTATGGGTCTATTGATGAGAGTGTGAGTGGTTGTGTGGGTGTGCGAGTGAGTATATCAGAGGTTCTGTAGGGGGTGTGAGTGTGTGTGTGTGTGGTTCTGTGGGTGATGTCATCAGTTATGTCACTGACCATCTCATACTAAGAGCTTTCTACAGGAAGTAACTTTTGAGGATGATTCCATTATACTAGTGACCCTCGATATCAAGAGTCTTTATACTAGCATTCCCCAGGATGACACCATCAGGGTCCTGGGGGAGGCACTTGATTCCATCAGCTGGGCATACCAGACACCAAAGGATTTCATTCTGGAATGTGTCACGTTGGCCCTCAAACACAATTTGTTTTAATATAACGGTAATATATTCCTCCAATGCACTGGTACTTCAATGGGCAGCACATTTGCCCCAGTGTGGCCGGGCTCTAAGTCCATGATTTTGAACGTAAATTCATTTTGTCAACTGATAATCAGTTTGCCTCTTCCATAGAGTTTTGGAAGAGGTATATTGACGACGTTCTACTTATCTGGAGGGGCGCAGAAGACACTTTGGATGAATGTCTTCACTGGATCAACACCCTGGATGTGAAACTAAAATTCACACATACCAGTAGCAAACAGGAGGTGGTCTTCCTTGATGTGGTAATCTCCAAAACCAATGGCAGCCTCACCACCAGAACGCACTACAAACCTACTGCTAAGAACAATTTACTTGAATTTTCAAGTTTTCATCCCCAACCTCTTCGGGAAAACCTGCATTACGGTCAGTATCTTCGGGTCACAAGAAATTGGACCAAATTGGAAGTCTTCCGTGAACAAGCAGCCGTTCTCACCTCAAGACTGAAAGGCCAGGGCTATCCAGACAAAGATCTTAACAAAAGCTACAAAAAAGCCCAAAACTAACCCAGGGAGGCACTCCTAGAGGACAGCCCCAGAGAGCTCAGTGAGATCCCCCTGACTTGTGTCACAACTTTCAGCAGCATATCCAACGCCTTGAAAAAATCTATCAACAAACACTGGAGGATTCTAACCAGCAACAACAGGACCTGGGAAAACCATTATTTTCCTTCAGAAAGGGACATAGCCTTAGAGACTCGCTAGTACACACACGTCCAAGAGAAAAAACAAGCTTTGACCCTAGGTCCGTCACTGACACATGGGGCCTTCCGAAGGTGGTGGGCCACTTCCCCTGTTCCAACTGCAGCATCTGCCACCTGACGTCACACACCAGGGTCTTGAATCTCGAACCAGGCAAAACCTGGACACAACGTGTCCACACCAATTGCAACTCCACTAAAGTGGTGTATCTCATCACTTGCCCCTGCCTGTTGCAGTATGTGGGCATGACCACACGTAAGATAAAACAAAGACTGTGAACATAGAAGCAGCATAGGATGCGGAAAAGCTACAACCACAATGAGTGAACACTTTCTTCTGAACAACCATGCAACCAACGATCTGAATTGGACTATCATAGAGCAAGTTAAATCTGGGAAAAACATACCGCAGATACTTTTTTAGAAGGAATGAAGATGGGTCTATCACTTAGGTACACATTGACAAGGACTGAATTACAATATCCCCTGGGGTACAGTACTAAGATGCTAGGTTCCCTTGGGAGACAGTACCGAGATACTAGCAGCCTTTTGTGAAAATCTGTTATTACATCAAGTTCCCCAGGTGATAAACATGCTGACACACCCTAGGGTAGATAGTTTTTATGAATCATTAGAGAGTCTACCATATCTATATACAGAGTTTCCCTGGGGTTGTCATACACCACCCCACAAGGGAATTGAAATTGTCAATGGCCTTTTATTTTCTGGAGCCCAATACCGTAACGATTGGTTCTACATCCATATTCCGATCCGCTTTTGCCCTGGCAGTTGTTTCTTCTTTCTCCCCCGCTCATCTAATATGTAAAGAACTTCCCCTTTTTTCCCCCTCCTCGACACATTTGAGGTATTACTAGCATTTTCAGTGAACCTTCATGGACTGTTAGCCATGGAAGGTCCTCGTATCAATGGGGAGAATGTACAACTTTTTTGGTCAGCATTAAGAATGTGCACCAATAAAGTTTCCAGTTGAAGTAGAACGATAAAGTTGACAGTCTAGTGCTTCACAATGATAACACAGCTTGTTCACTGTCAACGACGTCAATCCCGCCAAATGCGTTCCGTGATTGGCCAAGTCTAGTGCCATGACGTCGGCAGGCACGCCCACGGCCTCTCCGTAACGCGCCGGATTGATCAGCTCCCTCACTCAATTAAAAACCAACACGAAACCGGATCTCGCATCGATGTGGTCCGGTTCAAGAGGGAACACGCAGGTATCAAGCGGGTGCCTGGCGACGCCAGCGAGAGTCTTCTTAGCGCACATTTGAGATAAATAAACCTTTGTGCTATGTGGGTCCAGAACTCACTCTCCACTTCCCCCTTCCTTCCCATTTTTTCTACCCACAGGGTGTGCCATTCTCGCCACCACGCCCCTGCCGAAACCCATGGTGTGGAAAATGTTCACACTTTACGTGAGACATATTCTATGTATATTTTATAAATATTGTTTTTAATTTTGCATGTGTAGTATAGGACATTTGCTACGCCGTAAAGGCTCACTTGCTAGAAATCTATATCAGCTCCTCCCACCAAACAACTGATACCGCTAAACGCCCTAGTAGGCCTGCAGATGAAATAGCGCTATTATGACAGTACAGTTCACAAATCAAGCTGATTATATTGTAATTCTTGAAACCAAGAGCATGCTACTATTCACCTCAGGAAACAGAAACATCCTGATTGTAAGTGCACTATAAATAACACCAGAGCATGATATTTCTGCAACAAACAAACGCGTAAGATTGAGAGTAACTGTATGTCTTGTCTTCTCTCTATGTGTTTGTCATTGTTCTTTTCTCATTTACAGGTGCAATTGGGTTACTCTGATCAAAAGCAACCACCTACTATGTTCTGATTGCATTTTTTTGATATTTTTTCATACACCTTTTTCACATTTCACGTCCTCCGGTTAGGGTGGGCCTTAGCGCGCCCATACCGCTGAGGTACAGCTTTTTGGTACTGAAGAATGCCTGGTAAATTATACCACCAGAGCAGAAACATGTTGACCCCACTCTATGGAAGATAGCTGAACAATCTATCCAGCTCTGCCTTCCCACACCCTGTTTTTAGTGTGTCTGATTGGCCATTTTATAAAAATGTTCTTCTTTGGACACAATGAAGAAATTTTTAATCACTTCATTCACACTTTCACTTGTCACCACAAAATCCAGCTCCGCAGTAATTCTGGAGTAGCAGCACACCAGGGAGGCACTCAGCGTCTCCTGGTGGGGCCAGATGATGAAGCATGTCACCAACTAGGTTGGTGAGTGCGGGCTTTCTAAAGAATCTAGTAAGATAGTTCATGCTCGCTCTTCTTGATAGAAGGCACACTCTTTTGTTGTTTGTATGACATTGATTGGAGGACCAAGAGTGTTCCTATTAAAATATCACTTACTCTCTTGTTGATACCAGGACCTCAGTTCAGACCCAGCTATATGTGAATCTTTCTTGACCCTGTGCCTCATGGGAACAGTGCAGTCCAGCCTGAACATTTTCAGGGACTCACTCCCAGTAACAGATCTGGATTGAATCCATCATCGATCTTTAGCTCACTTCACCACCTCAGTTCAGACCCAGCTAGATGCAAATCAGTCTTGACCCTGTGCCTCATGGGAACAGTCCAGCCCGAACCTTCAAGCCAGGACTTCCCTGAACCGAAAACAAGCATCCTGGGACCCTGTTTCGGGGTAACACCCCTCATCAGCCAGGCTAGCTTGAATCCAGTGGACTTAGACACTGTAGGAGTACAGGGCTCATGCCACTGTACCCTCACCTTGGAGCTAGTGCACCCTGCCAGAGGTGTGACTTACGTAGGCCTCAGGCAGTGGATTGCATGCATGGCACACAGGGACGTGTGCCATGGCGACTCTTCAGTTTTCTCTGCACCAAAATACGCAGGCTGCAGTGGCAGTGTGTGTGTTAAGGTGCAGGACCTCTAAGGGTGGCAGAACAGGTGCTGCACCCCTTAGGGGCTTTCCCTGGTTACAGTGCCCTTTGTACCCATGGTACCTTTTACAAGGGGCTTACCTGTGGCCAGGGATGTGCCAATTGTGGATGCAAAGGTGCAGTCTTGTGAAGGAACATAGGCCCTGGGAACCTGATTGGCAGGGACCCAGGGCAAATCAAGTCAGGTTGCATCAGATGTCAGGCAAAAAGTGGGGGTAACCATGCAAAAATGGGCACTTTCCTAATATATATATATATATATATATATATATATATTATTTTTTTTTTGCATACCAAGGACGCGGCACTCAGAATTTGGATATATTGCTTTTTATTTAACCTTTAACCAGCAGTAGAATTGACAAACTCAATTAATTGAACATCTAAATGTAAGGACAGATCAGAGAATCAACAGTGGCCTAAAAAGAAAATGCAGATTCTGCCCAACATTGTCTCCGGGCAACAGAATTGATGGGTTTTCTGAAGCAATTTTAGAAGAAATTGTCAGGATTATGGACACTGTTCAGGGCTCTAGGTCAAAATCGGTAAAAAAGCCAATCCGGCGCAAGAAGGTACCAGCAGTTCCACGAGGAAAGAAAGGATTCCTGGTGTCCAATCTGATGTGGAAACTATGTTTACGGGCACTATGCAATCCACATCAGTATGGCCGCCTGAAGTTCCGTGATCGCTATCCAGCGCCAGCGGTCTAGTGTTTGGGAGCTCGCGCTGGTGATTCAGCTGAGGGGTTGATTGGAACTTCGGAATGACGCACTTCAACTGAACTCGCACCGCGACGGTTGCGTTATCTGTGAAGTCCGCCATTTCCAGAATTTGTTTCTTGTCAAGTCCTTTCAGTTGACAGAGTTTTCAGCAGCCATCAGGATAATCTACAGTCAAGCGCATGCGCTACGTGGGAGCACCAACAGCTACAGGGCAGAGTCAAGTAAGACGTCTTCGAAGTCAGTTTTGAGGCACAGGATTTAGTGCCATCTTCAGGTACTTTTGAGAAAGACAGTTTTGATAAAGACTTGTTAGTTATTTTCTTCCGAAGGAACATTCTAAATATAAAGGTTTTTGGACGCAGTCAAGAATACTGACATTAACGCCAGGACTTGGTGTGGCGTATCTAGGTCACCATTCTCCTGAGCATCAGCTTATTACGGGACTTTCATTTTCCACAGTTGAAGTATAACTAGGAACTATCTAAAACTTCCTGGTGATTAAGGTGGCAGCTACATATTGAATTGGTGAGTAGGGGTTCAGGTATATCACCCATTTAGTGGCAGTGAGACTACATAAAACGCCATAGTGAATAAAAGCTAATATACACGTGCATATTTGTTTTTCAGACACAGTGCAGTCAGAACTAATAGTAGCAGTCAGCCACCCAACATATAAGAGAGAAGCAAATAGCCAGGTCTTCCAGGTAACAATAGTAATTGTAGGATTGTAGTTCCTTAAAGTTGTTAAAGAGTTTTACAGAGAAGATTAAGTGCGTGTTTTACTGCAGGTGCCAGTGTTAATCTACTACGTTGGCAGAAGACCAGAGAAGAATATTCTTCAACCAGGCTGTCTCTCTTTTTCTGTCCACTTCCCCTTTCCCTGCTGCTTCAGAGGTGGCTTAGTGGTTTCTGGCCGTCACTGAGGTGGTGGGGCATTGGGAGCATCGTCGGCTTCGATGGACTTGGAGTGAGCATTCTGACAGATTGAAGTGCCAACTTTCCATCTGAGCCACGATGGCAGAGGGTTTAGATTTGAAAACTCTGGCAGGAATTTTGGACGGACTGCAAAGTCAGTTGACTCAGTCCGTCGAAGATAATAGGACTTTAAGAGAAGAAATAAAAAGGTCCCAACAAGAGAACCATGTAATTAGGTCAAAAATGGAGGAACTCCTAGCATGTGGGTCTTCGGATTCAAGTAGAAATTCAGCTTCAGAAGCTGCTACTCGGGTAATTCATTCCATTGCGCCAGTGGTTCCATTGGCTAATCCAGAGAGATTTGGGGGGGACCCACACCAGGCCCAGATATTCCTTACGCAGTGTTCGCTGCACTTTCTTTGTCGATCTGTTGTGTTCAAAGATGATAAAGTGAAGGTTGCGTTCATGCTGTCCTACATGAGCGGCGATGCAGCAGCATGGTCGATGCCGTTAATTTCAAGAGATGATCCAGCCCTGTACAACTTCGATGTTTTTAAAAGAGAATTTTTGCGAATTTTTGACCGCAGAACTGCAGAGCAGGCCACAGACAATGAACTCTTAGACCTCAAGCAAGGGAACCGGGAGCTAATTGCTTATATTGCTCAATTTAATAAACTAATTGTTGAGACTGAGTGGCCAGAAAGTAAGCGATCTGCCATTTTCTACAGAGGCTTGAGGGACGAGCTAAAAGATGCATTGGCGCAGATACCCAAGAGACCTCGTGAGATATCAGAATTAATAGACCTGGTCTTACAACTGGAACACCGACTTTCAGAAAGGAAGTCAGAGAAGAAAAAAGACTTTCGAACCTATTTTCCACGTCTCGACCGGGCCAAGAGCGAAACTAGTCGATCTGAAAGCAGTACAGGAGAGGAACCTATGCAGATTGGCTCCATCAGGGGACCATTGTCTAAAGAAGAAAAAGAAAAAAGGCGAGCCAACAACTTGTGCTTGTACTGTGGAGTGTCGGGTCATTTCGTAAGAGACTGTTTGAAAAAACCCAAGGTTGGTGTAAGTTTAAAAGCCAAATCCCATCAGTAGAAGGAGTTGTCCTGGTGGGAAAAGAACAAAATTCAACTCCAGAGGTGCAGCAGGTCATAAACACTCTACAGTCGGCAGCTCCACATTTGACAGCTTCCTTCGTTGTAAGATTTGGCACTAAGGAAATTTCGGGGGTATCTGTCATGATTGACTCCGGAGCAACTGGTAACTTTTGTGACTTGTCTTATGCAAAAGAAATGGGCATTCAAGCTGTGAATAAGAGACAACCGGAGGTGGTTAAGGCAGTGGATGGCACCAACCTCACTTCGGGCCCTATCACTAAGGACACGGAAACTTTGGAGTTGGTGGGATTGCAGGGTCATCGGGAATTTCTGCGTTTCAATCTAATAGATGCTCCACAATTCCAATTAATATTGGGATTGCCCTGGCTCACCGAGCATAATCCAAAAATCAATTGGGAACAGAGATCAGTGGAAATGACCTCAGAACATTGTCGTCGGTTTTGCTTTATCCCTTCCCATCAGAAAATTATGGGTTCACCAGCTTGGGAATTGGCTCAACTCACACATCAGGTATGTGCACTGGAAACCACGGAAATTCCTCCGGAGTATCAGGATTTGGCTAGTGTGTTCGACAAAGGGAATGCCGAAAAACTCCCACCTCATCGCGAGTACGATTGCAAAATTGAACTCGAACCTGGAGCCAGATTGCCGTGCAGTTGAATCTACGCCCTTACCGAAGCAGAGAATAAGTTCTTAAAAAAGTATCTGGATGATTATTTAAAGATTGGTTTTATAAGACCCTCCCAATCACCCGTTTCTTCGCCTCTGTTTTTCCGGCCGAAGAATGATGGTACATTACGCACATGCAGACTACAGAGCTTTGAATTCGGTGACCGTAAAAAATCGTTATCCTTTACCACTCATCTCGCAGCTACTAGACCAAGTGAAGGGAGCGAAAATATATACCAAATTGGACCTCCGAGGGGCATACCATCTGGTTAGAGTCGCTGAGGGAGAGGAGTGGAAGACAGCGTTTCGCACTAAGTATGGTCTGTACGAATACCAAGTAATGCCTTTTGGATTAAGTAATGCTCCGGCAGCATTCCAACATTTTGTGAACGACGTTCTGAGGGAATTTTTGGACCGAGTAGCCGTCGTCTACATTGATGACATCCTTATTTTTTCGGACAGCATTGAGGATCATGTTCTCCAGGTGCGTGCAATTTTAAAAAAATTGTTAGAAAACCAGTTGTATGTTAAGCTGGAGAAGTGTTCTTTTCATGTGGAGAAAGTGGAGTTCCTTGGATTCATTTTGTCGGCTGAAGGGGTGGCCATGGACCCTTCCAAGGTACAAGCCATTCAGGATTGGTCATCTCCTAAGAGCGTCAAGGAAATACAGAGTTTCTTAGGCTTCTCCAATTTCTACAGGAGGTTTATTCCAAATTTTTCGGCCAAGGTTCAACCCATTACTCAACTCCTTAAGAAAGGGAAGGAGTTCTTTTGGTCTCCTGAAGCTGAAGAGGCTTTTCAGTTTCTTAAGAGGACGTTTGTCACTGCACCTATTTTGATGCATCCAGACCCTACGCAGGAATTTTTTGTGGAAACGGATGCTTCCCATTTTGCTACGGGGGGAATTTTGTCACAAAGAAACAAGCTTACTGGACAACTCCATCCTGTGGCTTATCGGTCGAGAAAATTGTCTGAAACGGAATTTAATTACACTATTGCTGATAAGGAGTTACTAGCAGTAAAGGAAGCATTTCAGGATTGGCGTCATTATCTGCTTGGGGCCAAACACAAGATAACGGTGTACATAGATCATCGAAATTTGCAATTTTTAAAGTCTGCCAAGACCTTGACTCCTCGTCAATTGAGATGGTCGTTATATTTTTCAGAGTTTGATTTTGTCATAACTTTCAAACCAGGAGTGAAGAACGGTAAAGCTGACGCTTTATCACGAATGAATTGCTCTGAAGAGAAAAGAATTCCTGGCAATGAACCAATCATTCCACAAGAGAGAATAGTTGGAGTTATTCAGTTAGAAGACTTCACCAAGGAGATATTGGAAAAATGTTCACCGCAGGAATTGGAAAAATGGGCAGCGGACGATGAGAAAAAATCTATAAGGCACTCTTTACCATACTATGAAGAAGCTTTGTATTTGCCCACCAGGGATTTGCAGGAAAAGGCAATGGCTAGTTGTCATGACGATCCGCTGGCTGGTCACAAGGGAAGTAAGAAGACCTTGCAGTTGTTACAGAGGCATTTTTGGTGGCCTGGTATGGCAGCTCAAGTGGGACAGTATGTCGCAATCTGTGAACTGTGTATAAAAGAAAAGCCCTCTAGACAGTGTCCACAGGGGTTATTACAACCTCTCCCCAATGCTCCAGGTACTTGGCATACAGTATCATTAGATCTAATTGTAGACTTGCCACTTAGTCAGGGGTACACAGCCATTTTGGTGTTAGTGGACACCTTTTCTAAAATGGGTCATTTTGTTCCTTTGGAAAAGGTTCCATCTGCCCCACAGTTGGTTAAATTATTTAACCAACATGTGGTGCGAGCTCATGGTATTCCTCAGATTCTAATCTCGGACAGAGGTGCTCAATTTGTGTCTCGATTCTGGAGGAATTACATGCACAGTTTGGGCATTGACACTCGATACTCAACCAGTTTCCATCCAGAGACCGATGGACAGACTGAACGAGTTAACCAGAAGTTGGAGCAATACCTGAGGTTATATCTAATGGAGCAAGAAGGCAATTGGTCAGACCTGCTTTGGTCGGCTGAGTTCGCTTATAATAACGCAGTTCATGCCTCTACAGGTTTTACCCCATTCTATTTAAATTATGGCCGTCACCCTAAGATAACTGTGGGGAAACTCATTGAGGAAAATACAACTGTGGTTGAGTGGATAGCTAACTTGAAAAAATCCTATCAACAGGCTCAGCTAAATCTCACCAAAGCTAAGATTTCATATAAACTGCAGGCAGATAAAAAGAGAAGGGCAGGAGAAAATTTTGAGGTAGGCGATCAGGTTTGGTTATCTACTAGACATCTTAGATTGAAAGGTAACCGAAAGTTTCAACCTAGGTTTATTGGCCCCTTTAAAATACAGAAAAAGATAAACCCGGTGGTAGTCAAATAGCAGCTTCCCCGCAGTCTAAAAGTGCATCCTGCATTTCATCTATCTTTGCTAAAGAAAAATCCTCCTAAGGTTCGACACAAAAATAAACCCACCCCAATCAGAGTAGAGTCAGAAGAGGAATTTGAGGTCAGTAGAATCTTAGATTCTAAAATCTCCAGGAAAAAAATGTTCTATCTAGTGGATTGGAAGGGGTTTGGTCCTGAGGAGAGATCATGGGAGCCTTCCAGTAATGTCCATGCACCTAAGTTAGTTAGGCAATTTCACCAGATAAATCCCTTGAAGCCAAAATTGGGAGGGTTCCCTTTGGAGGGAGGTACTGTCAGGATTATGGGCACTGTTCAGGGCTCTAGGTCAAAATCGGTAGCAAAGCCAATCCGGCGCAAGAAGGTACCAGCAGTTCCACGAGGAAAGAAAGGATTCCTGGTGTCCAATCTGATGTGGAAACTATGTTTACGGGCACTATGCAATCCACATCAGTATGGCCGCCTGAAGTTCCGTGATCGCTGTCCAGCGCCAGCGGTCTAGTGTTTGGGAGCTCGCGCTGGTGATTCAGCTGAGGGGTTGATTGGAACTTCGGAATGACGCACTTCAACTGAACTCGCACCGCGACGGTTGCGTTATCTGTGAAGTCCGCCGTTTCCAGAATTTGTTTCTTGTCAAGTCCTTTCAGTTGACAGAGTTTTCAGCAGCCATCAGGATAATCTACAGTCAAGCCGCATGCGCTACGTGGGAGCACCAACAGCTACAGGGCAGAGTCAAGTAAGACGTCTTTGAAGCCAGTTTTGAGGCACAGGATTTAGTGCCATCTTCAGGTACTTTTGAGAAAGACAGTTTTGATAAAGACTTGTGTTAGTTATTTTCTTCCGAAGGAACATTCTAAATATAAAGGTTTTTGGACGCAGTCAAGAATACTGACATTAACGCCAGGACTTGGTGTGGCGTATCTAGGTCACCATTCTCCTGAGCATCAGCTTATTACGGGACTTTCATTTTCCACAGTTGAAGTATAACTAGGAACTATCTAAAACTTCCTGGTGATTAAGGTGGCAGCTACATATTGAATTGGTGAGTAGGGGTTCAGGTATATCACCCATTTAGTGGCAGTGAGACTACATAAAACGCCATAGTGAATAAAAGCTAATATACATGTGCATATATGTTTTTCAGACACAGTGCAGTCAGAACTAATAGTAGCAGTCAGCCACCCAACATATAAGAGAGAAGCAAATAGCCAGGTCTTCCGGGTAACAATAGTAATTTTAGGATTGTAGTTCCTTAAAGTTGTTAGAGTTTTACAGAGAAGATTAAGTGCGTGTTTTACTGCATGTGCCAGTGTTAATCTACTACGTTGGCAGAAGACCAGAGAAGAATATTCTTCAACTAGGCTGTCTCTCTTTTTCTGTCCACTTCCCCTTTCGCTGCTGCTTCAGAGGTGGCTTAGTGGTTTCTGGCCGTCACTGAGGTGGTGGGGCATTGGGAGCATCGTCGGCTTCGATGGACTTGGAGTGAGCCTTCTGACAGAAATAGACAAGATTCCGATGACAAGAAATATAAACAGAAGAGAAACTTTAACCAG
Organism: Lissotriton vulgaris; assembly: GCF_964263255.1. NCBI lineage: Eukaryota > Metazoa > Chordata > Amphibia > Caudata > Salamandridae > Lissotriton > Lissotriton vulgaris. The sequence goes on from NC_141697.1 coordinate 373,370,518, forward strand.
TAAAGAAAGAAATGCCATAAGAACACTAAATGAAGATGCAAATCTAATAATAAAACCCAATGATAAAGGGGGCAACATAGTCCTGATGGACACACAGGACTATGTCAAAGAAGCGATGCGCCAACTAAACAATCCAAATAACTACAGCAAACTAAAGACCAATCCAATAAATCAAATGACATTACAATTAAGCAAACTTCTACACGAATGGCAAACTAAAGGATTATTGAACAATGATGAAATTATATTTTTAACAAAAGATTTCCCAGTCATTCCCACCATTTATTTTTTACCAAAAATTCACAAGAAACTCATTGATCCCCCTGGCAGACCAATTGATAGTCTCTATGAGAACATCTCGCAATATGTTGATCTATTCTTGGACACTATCGCAAAAAATATGAGTTCGTATATCAAGGACACTGGCGACTTTTTACGAATCCTCAATGGGATTACGTGGAATAATGAATATCTACTAGTTACAATTGACGCTGTACCACTATATACGTCAATCAAACATGAGATCGGTCTAAATGCATGCCACAATTTCCTAAAACAACGCAACATTTGTGAACTCCAACATACCCAGATGCTCATGAGTATGATCAAACTATGTCTCACCAATAATGTGTTCCTATTCCACCATCAGCTGTACAGACAGGAATGCGGTACAGCCATGGGCATATCATTTTCGCCGAACTACGCGAACATAACAATGGGATGGTGGGAGAAAACAATTGCATGGAACCCGGCAAATCAAATGGATCTAGAGAGGAAAATTCTATGGGTCCGTTACATCGATGATTTATTTTTATTTGGAACGGGACAAAAAATGATTTTATTCTGTACTACTCTAAACTTTTCAACAATAACGTGGGCTTAGAATTTACCTATGTGATCAACAAAAAAGAAATTGACTTCTTGGATCTTAAAGTGTATATTGAATACAATCAGATACACGCAACACTCTTTCGACAAACTGTATACATCATGGAACTAGCTTCCATCCTCAACCATTGCTAGCAAGCATACCTTGCGGCGAATTCATTCGCATGAAAATAAACTGTTCGAAGGAGTTAGATGCAGAAGACAAAATACAGGAAACTACAGAAAGACTGAGATCACGAGGGTACAGCAACAGAACATTGGAGAAAAGCAAAAAACGAGCAGCACAAAAATCGAGAGTAGAAGTCCTGAGTACCAAAATCAGGACAGAAAACACAAATGGTCCGCCTTGCTTTGTAACAACATATAGCAAAGAAACTGGCATCATAAAAACGAAAATAAAATACTGGCACCTAATATCAGGGGATCCTGATATAGGGAAGATGCTCGGTCAAGGACCAATGATGAGTTATAGAAAAACAACATCATTAATGGATCAACTTGTCAAAAGCCACTTTAAAGGCAACCAATTGGAGAAAAAGGAAAACTGGTTTACCAATCAACAGAAAGGCTTTAGGAAGTGTAATGTGTGCAAGGCGTGCAAAATTGGCCAAAATAAAAGCACGTTTAAAGAACCAAATGGCAAAGTGACAACCTATGAGTGAAAAATAACCTGCTCTTCAACACATGTAGTATATATTGTTGAATGCAAATGTGGATCTCAATACATTGGCAGCACGACATGTATGCTGAAAAAAAGAATCTTAGAACATATTAGGGCAGTAAAAAATAAAGATATGTCCTATGCAACAGCTAAACACACGGCAAACTGCCAGAAAAGTGACATGTTTCGGAATATATGTGGTGAATCCAGATGAACGAGGAGGAAACAGACAAAGGAAACTAAGACAGATTGAATCACGCTTCATAATCAGACTCAAAACAAAAGTGCCACGTGGTATGAACTTCGATGAGGAGCTTTATGTGCACCTTGACTAAAGAGACGAGGAGCGGTACGTATACCTGGACTAAAGAGATGACCATAAAGCCCCAAGAACAGCAAAACATGAGTTCAAAAAAATGGGTACTAACCCTTAACAGAGAACTCACTTGCAAACAGATATAATATTAGAAGGATACTATATCTCTGCAATGAACACTTATGTAATGTGAGCAGGTACAATCATATACATAGAATGTGCTGAGAAATGCTAGCTGCGCAAAAGCTGCTGCACGAATCTATTATGATAAATGTAAAATCAACTGCAAATTGAAAATGTATTGAAAAACTCTGCTGCGCAATGATTAAGATCAAGAGCACTGCTTGTTACAATGGAGTAATGTATGAATGTATATAGTTTTGAACTACTGATCCCATAATGCACCCTAACAGCAGAATGGGATAAATAGTAAATACAAAGGAAAGCTCACTCACCGTGAACAAAGCCTTAGCCAGGCTGAAACGCGTCTGTCCGAGCTTGAAGGTTGAATAAAAAAGCAATATATCCAAATTCTGAGCGTCGTTGGTATGCAAAAAATTGTCGAAATTAGGCTAGGATCCAGCCCCCGCGCTGAGCACCAGTAATTGAACGCACGGAGTTCAAGGATCACATTGTAGCAAAAAAATATATATATATTTATATATTTTTTGATATATATATTCACTGAAAAAAACATAGGTTATAGACCATATATAGTTAGGAATTAGCATTTACAAAACCTTGAAAATTCACTGAAAAAACCATAGGTTATAGACCATATATAGTTAGGAATTCGCATTTACAAAACCTTATTTTACTCACACAAAACCATTGAAATTCCATATATAGTTAGTTGCACTAACTATATATCGCGCACCCGCAATCCACTGCTGATGATGTCACATATTACATCATTCATGACATGGTCAGTGACATCACTGATGACATCACTGATGACATCTCAAATGACATCACTGATGACAACATCCAGTGACTGTATGTTTCTGTAAAGTTAAAATATGTCTTACATATTGAAGAATGAGTGGATGTATAAGTGTCTGGATGAAGGATTTAGTAGGTGCATGACTGACTGTATGAGTGAGTGATTAAATGTGTCTCACTGAGTGCATGGGTTAGTGACTAAACTGTCTTAATTTGTGCATCATTATATCTGTTGTTCTGTAAACTGTTGCATGTGTTAAGTAGCTATATGAGTAACTATATGGGTTATTGATTGGTTGCCCAAGTATTTGTATGGGAGACTGAGTGTGTGTGTGGGTGGCTGGGAGGTGTATGACTCTGTGCATAGATGTGTGAGCAGTTGATTCACTAGATGTATGGTTTCAAAAGTGCATGTGGAAACAGCTGTATGGGCGGTTGACTGTGTGCATGAGTGTATTGGTGAGTGAATGGATATCTCAGTGCTACATGTCAAAGTAAGTACATATGTAAAACACAGTACATGTGAGAGTTGACATATATAAATAACTGTGCATAAGAGCCAGTGAATGTGTGAGTGGCTGTATGGATCATTGTGAACTTGTATCAGGGATTGTATAAGAGAGTAAATATGTGTTAGTATATGTTTGAATAAGTAAAGTTTGTATAACTGTATAGTTGAGGAAATGGAGGTGTGATTGATTCTTTGCATGACTGACTAGGTGTGTGAGTAACTCCATGGATGAGTGACAGTCTGTGAGTGTCTGTTTACACTGATTGTATCTAAGGTTATATTAGAGTCTGAAGAGGTTCATCGTATTATCACATGAATGATATCATCAGTGATGTGATCAGTAATGTCAAATGAGATGTCATCAGTGATGTCATCAGTGATGTCATTTGAGATGTCATCAGTGATGTCATTTGAGATGTCATCAGTGATGTCATCAGTGATGTCACTGACCATGTCATGAATGATGTAATATGTGACATCATCAGCAGTGGATTGCGGGTGCGCGATATATAGTTAGTGCAACTAACTATATATGGAATTTCAATGGTTTTGTGTGAGTAAAATAAGGTTTTGTAAATGCGAATTCCTAACTATATATGGTCTATAACCTATGGTTTTTTCAGTGAATTTTCAAGGTTTTGTAAATGCTAATTCCTAACTATATATGGTCTATAACCTATGGTTTTTTCAGTGAATTTTCAAGGTTTTGTAAATGCTAATTCCTAACTATATATGGTCTATAGCCTATGGTTTTTTCAGTGAATATATATATATATATATACATACATATATAAACATATATCATCTGTATATCTATATAAATACAAACATAAATGCATGCATACATATACTTATATGCATACAGATGCATGTTATTTACATGAAAGTTGAAAAAACACTAATAAAAGCAAAGCTAAAAAGCCACCTCATTACAAACAGAATGGCTTTAACTTAAACGAGGGCGAGATCTATTGCATTTTCAATGCTTGTTTACTTTGGTTCCATCAAGAAGGCATTCAGATGTGTCACACATTTGCCATAAATTCTGAATGTTAGCACTCTAGTTGCACATTAGATCACTGTAGTAAAGCTACTGCTCACCAGGGACGTCTGCTGCTGGTATTCAAAGTGCATGTTTCAGTCTGCATGTCAGAATTTTTTTAATGAAATAGAAGAGGATTTGAGAAGTCACTCAAAATGATCCCTAATTTTTCTTTCTGAAGCACTAATCATACTTTCTATGGCAAAATTAACCCCCTCATGTTGTTCCTTTTTAAATTGAGTGTTTTCAGACTTACCACTTCATTCCAATCAAGATGGCTTCTGGTGTGCCATACTTTTGTCATAAGTAAGACTGTTAGCGCTCTAGTTGTTCTTTAGAACACTCTGGGACATTCTGTCATTGGGCTATACTTGGGGTACATCTGGGTGATATTTGGGCTACATTTAGGTTCTTTTGTCTCTGGTGGCCATCTTGGGAGACTGTATGTCAGAATTGTTTAATGAAATTGAAGAGGGTTTGAGAAGTCACTCAAAATGTGCCCTAATTTTTCTTTCTGCAGCACTAATCATAATTCATATGGCAAAATATACCCCCTCATTTTGTTCCTTTTTAAATTAAATGTTTTAAGAGTTACCACTTTATTCCAATCAAGATGGCTTCAGGTGTGCCATACCTTTGTAATAAGTAGGACTGTTAGCGCTCTAGTTGTTCTTTAGAACACTCTGGGACATTCTGTCATTGGGCTATACTTGGGCTACATCTGGGTGATATTTGGGCTACATTTGGGCTCTTTTGTCTCTGGTGGCCGTTTTGGGAGACTGCATGTCAGAATTTTTTAATGAAATAGAAGAGGATTTGAAAAGTCACTCAAAATGTGCCCTAATTTTTCTTTCTGCAGCACTAATAATACCTTCTATTGCATAATACACCCCCTCATTTTGTTCCTTTTTAAATTAAATGTTTTAAGAGTTACCACTTTATTCCCATCACGATGGCTCCAGGTGTGCTATACCTTTGTAATAAGTAGGACTGTTAGCGCTCTAGTTGTTCTTTAGAACACTCTGGGACATTCTGTCATTGGGCTATACTTGGGCTACATCTGGGTGATATTTGGGCTACATTTGGGCTCTTTTGTCTCTGGTGGCCATTTTGGGAGACTGCATGTCAGAATGTTTTAATGAAATAGAAAAGGATTTGAGAAGTCACTCAAAATGTGCCCTAATTTTTCATTCTGCAGCACTAATCATACTTTCTATGGCAAAATATACCCCCTCATGTTGTTTCTTTTTAAATTAAATGTTTTAAGAGTTACCACTTTATTCCAATCAAGATGGCTTCAGGTGTGCCATACCTTTGTAATAAGTAGGACTGTTAGCGCTCTAGTTGTTCTTTAGAACACTCTGGGACATTCTGTCATTGGGCTATACTTGGGCTACATCTGGGTGATATTTGGGCTACATTTGGGCTCTTTTGTCTCTGGTGGCCATTTTGGGAGACTGCATGTCAGAATGTTTTAATGAAATAGAAAAGGATTTGAGAAGTCACTCAAAATGTGCCCTAATTTTTCATTCTGCAGCACTAATCATACTTTCTATGGCAAAATATACCCCCTCATGTTGTTTCTTTTTAAATTAATTGTTTTAAGAGTTACCACTTTATTCCAATCAAGATGGCTTCAGGTGTGCCATACCTTTGTAATAAGTAGGACTGTTAGCGCTCTAGTTGTTCTTTAGAACACTCTAGGAGGCTGCAGTAGAACACAAAGGAATCAACTGACAGTCTCTGTCCTTGTTGGATGTACATGTTTTACTGAGAATGTCAGACTTCATTTTCACATGACTGAGAAAGATAATGTGAATTTACAGAAAATATGCTTTCAGTTTAGCTTATAGATCCCCTTCCAAACCACTGTGGGAAAATCATGAGATATTAGTTTTCTTTCAAACAATATTCATGATATCACAGCAGAAGGTTTTTTCACATGGTAAAATCACCTTAGAACCCACCACAATTCCTAAAACGAGTATGGTACCATCAACAAATGATTTATAATGTAACTAAAGTCCTAAAACCCTCTATTAACTACAATGCTTTTTAATGAGGTGCTATCATGTATATTGGTCCCAAGATGGCTGCCAACACTTCTTGGATGAAGTGCTGACAGCCAATCAGATCAGATGTGTGGTTAGGCTCTGCCCAGATATATATCTTTTTTTGTACCTAAATTACTCAAAATCCACTGGAGCACATATATTGAGACCTAGCAAAGGCACATCGGGCTAACAGTCCCTACAATTTTGCCAAGTTTCGTGCAAATCCATTCAGCCGTTCGAGCTAAAAGTGAGGCCAACCGCCCTATGGAAATTAACATGGGAAAAACGCGTTTTGGGACCCCCCTTTATGAAACCCCTCCAAATTGTCAGGGGCTGCTCAGAAACAAAACTGTGCCATTTTCCTGAAAATTTCAGCCGATTCCGTCCACAAACGCCAAAGTTATTAGACATACAATTTTCAAAAGTTCCATAGAGAAAAAATCCTAACTATATATACCTACTGGCGACCGCCAGTAGGTAATATATATATTACCTACTGGCGGTCGCCAGTAGGTATATATAGTTAGGATTTTTTCTCTATGGAACTTTTGAAAATTGTATGTCTAATAACTTTGGCGTTTGTGGACGGAATCGGCTGAAATTTTCAGGAAAATGGCACAATTTTCTTCTGAGCAGTCCCTGAAAATTTGGGGGGGTTTATTCAAGGGGGGGCCGAGAAAAAAGGGGGGTCCCAAAACGCGTTTTTAACATTGAGTTTTCCATAGGGCGTTTGGCCTCACTTTTAGCTCGAACGGCTGAATGGATTTGCACGAAACTTGGCAAACTTGTAGTGACTGTTAGCCCGATGTGCCTTTGCTGGGTCTCAATATATGTGCTCCAGTGGATTTTGAGAAATTAACGTTTTAAAAAACAGATATATCTGTGACAGCGTCCCGGGTTGCGCTCCGGTTCGCGAACTTTTCACGTAACGGAGCTTTGCGAAGCGAAGCTGATTGGCTCTCCGGTGTCTGTCAACATTCTAAACAGTCCGTAGCGGCCGCCATCTTGTCTCTCGGTAGGATCGAGAGACAAGAGGAGGAGAAAAACGAAGGGGGAATTTAATGAAAGGGGGCAAGGTAGACCCTTCTTGACCCTCTAGGAATGATGTTGGGGTTATTAAAGGGTCCCGGGGCAAATAAAAAAAATTAGATTTTTTGCGGTAGAAGCGCTTTCCGGTTCGCGAACCGGGTAGCGAATCGGGACGCGAAACGGGAATTCGCCATTTTGTGTTTCAATTGAATTAAATTACAAGATGGAGGAAAAACAATGTGAGAAATGGGTATAAGGGGGTACGGGAGACGTATCCTGACCCCCTATGTTTTGTGAGGGTGGCTGAGGAGGCACATATATGTTGATACATGTCTTCCAGCGGCTGCGCGTGAGCGTTTTTTTTTTTTGCTGCGGGACGTCTGTTAACGTTCGATTCGAAGGAAATCAGGAAGTGTTGACCGCCATTTTGACACTGCGAGTAAATATATTGTTAAAAATAATTGTTATAAATTAATCCGTATTGATAAACATTGTCTGCGCTATCTTGCTTTTTTTCCAATGGCACACTTTTGTCGTGCACGGCAGCCATTTTAGATGCCTTGACCAGACCCACTCTCTGCACGCCGCCGATCGTGACGTCTGTTAACGTTCGATTCGAAGGAAATCAGGAAGTGTTGACCGCCATTTTGACACTGCGAGTAAATATATTGTTAAAAATAATTGTTATAAATTAATCCGTATTGATAAACATTGTCTGCGCCATCTTGCTTTTTTTCCAATGCCACACTTTTGTCGTGCACGGCAGCCATTTTAGATGCCTTGACCAGACCCACTCTCTGCACGCCGCCGATCCTCAGCATGGCTCCCCACCCTCGCAAGCATCTCCCCAACGCACTGGTCACCCCCGCTCTCTCTCTTATGCATGGGCCATAAACCTCCCCCCATCTGCGCTGCTCTTCCCTGAGAATCACACCCTGTGCCCGCCCGACACCTCCCTTTCACCCTATTCACTACCGCACCTTCTGACACTCCTCTTCCTTTGTGTCTGATTGTCCAGGCCGGTCCCAGGCTATCACCTAGCCCTGCGGATGTAGTTTATGGCCTCAACTGTAAAGAATCACCCCTCTTCAAAGGAGTTACAGTAGATCAAGGTCCCAACCCCATGAGATCCGTTACACCACACGCGTTCCTACTATCTGATAACGATCCTGTATTGTGATTGGGGAGGGGATTCTCACTGTAAGGGTGTGTGGGACCGAGCCTGAAGCGGAAGATTCCAGGGATGTTTTTTTGTACATCAAAGTCTTCACAATTATGTGTCACATTAAAAATATATAGCACTCCAACAAAGTAGTAGGATTATAACACTTTAATAACTTATAAATATATACAACGCTCCAACAAAGTAAACACGTTAAAAAAAAAAAATTAAACAACTATTTACATGGCAGCCTGCTGCAAAATCCATCTCAAAGCAACAATGGGCTGCTTTGGTTTGTCTTTTAGTTAGTAGCGGTCCGTTGTGCGAATAGGCCGAAGGCAGCACAACGCGCCGAGATCCGGACGGCATCCAGGTGGTGTCCAGTAAGTTGTCGCACTGGTCTGGTGTAAAGATGAGTTCCAGGCAGGATTCTTCTTTAATTATTTTATTGGCAACTCTGCAGTCAGGGGACATCAACATTAACCTCTTCAATCCCTGACTCTGGCCATCCTACAATGCTGCGCCGAAAAATGGCGTGGGGCGCCCCGGGGTGCGGGGGGGGGGGTAGAGGCGGAACAAACGGGCCTCCCCAGGTGGAGGCTCCTCTGCTGCAGTGGGGCGCCCCTTGGTGTTTCACTCGCCTTTCAGTTGTTTAGCGCCCGCTTTAGCGGCACTGTGCCTCATCCGCCATTCAGCTGAGTTGCGCCCACTCTTGCGGTGCAGCGATAGGCGGCTGCCACAGGACTCTTAAAATGGCGGCCGGCTCATCGGATTTGGGCCTGGTCCACTAAAATGGTCCTGGGACACATTTGAATTCGGACATTTGCCTGCTACGGCTTGGGCCCCATTCTCGAAAGCATCCCCTCAGCCTTGAAGATTCTACAAAAGTCATCGGGGCCCCCGACTCCCGCAGACTTCCGGTGGGGAGCGGCTGCCATGATTGCTTGCGGAATGGCCACGACGGAGCCACGAGATGGTGGTGCTCTCATGCTGACGCCAGCTTCAGTCTGAAACATCCAGAAACACTGTAGACTACCAATTCGATGACTTCCGGTGGAGCCCCAACGTGACCCGGTAGGGAAGAACTTGCCCTCCCCTCTTTTGACTGATGGTTCTTGTTGCCTGTCCCCTCTGTTGTTATCTAACGGAACCTTTTTGGATTGCCGAGTGAGAAAAAAAAAGGTGGGGCTTTCATCATTCGGGAAAAAAAAATGTTTCAATCCAATGAAAAGTGTTATTTTTAGGTCATATGATCAAGCCTTCCATCATTAGGAAACCAAAAGTAAAATGAACCAATGAAAAGTTTTATAAACAAGTCACATGACCTGTTATGCGGCTTTGGGCTACAAAAAGCCTACAAAATCCGTTGGCCTGTGAGGCGGCGTCAGTAGCGGACTGATGTGCGAATAGGCCGAAGGCAGCACAACGCGCCGAGATCCGGATGGCACCGAGGTGGTGTCCAGCAAGTTGCACTGGTGTGGCCATCCTACAATGCTGCGCCGAAAGTTGGCGTGGGGTGCCCGGGGGGAGGCGGCGCAAACGGGCCTCTCCCGCCTCCCCAGGTGGAGGCACCTCATCTGCAGTGCGGCGCCCCTTACCGTTTCACTCGCCGTCCAGTTCAGTTCCGCCCGCCCGCGTTGTGCGGCCGAAGGCAGCACAACGCGCCGAGATCCGGATGGCACCGAGGTGGTGTCCAGCAAGTTGTTGTACTGGTGTGCCCGGGGGGGGGCGTAAACGGGCCTCTCCCCCCTCCCCAGGTGGAGGCACCTCATCTGCAGTGCGGCACCCCTTATCTTTTCACTCGCCGTCCAGCTGAGTTGCGTCCGCACTTGCTGCTACAGTAGGCCGAAGGCAGCACAACGCGCCGAGATCCGGATGGCACCGAGGTGGTGTCCAGCAAGTTTCACTGGTGTGGCCACCCTACAATGCCGCGCCGAAAGACGGCGTGGGGTGCCCGGGGGGGGGGCGGCGTAAACGGGCCTCTCCCGCCTCCCCAGGTGGAGGCACCTCATCTGCAGTGGGGCGCCTCTTAGCGTTTCCCTCGCCGTCCAGCTGAGTTCCGCCCGCTCTTGCGGCACAGTGCCTCACCCGCCATCCAGCTGAGTTGCGTTCGCTGTTGCGGTACAGCGTCTTGCCCGCCATCCAGCTGAGTTCCGCCCGCTCTTGCGGTACATTGACTCACCCGACATCCAGCTGAATTGCGCCCACTTTTGCGGTGCAGCGATAGCCGGCTGCAACAGGACTCTCAAAATGGTGGCCGGCTCTTTGGATTTGGGCCTGGTCCACTAAAATGGCCCTGGGACACCTTGGAACTCGGACGCTTGTCTGCTAGGGCATGGGCCCCATTCCCAAAAGCGTCCCCTCTTTTGACTGATTGTTCTTGTTGCCTATCTCTTCTGTTGTCATTTAACTGAACCTTTTTGGACTGCTGAAAGGGGTTCTGGTCCGACCGCTGGTTGGTGGAGACATTTTGACTATATCCTGGACCTGCCCGGCCTCGCCCAAAATGGCGCAGGTATAAATGGGACTCGTAACTCCTTGTTGTGTACTGGTTGCCCAGCCTTGATATCACGAGATACGTATGCAGTTTTGAAGCACATGGCGGGCGGGGACGAGTACTGATTGAACATTTGGACATCCCTATTGATATTAAGTTCTGATGTGTTATTGATTACTGTACTATTGAAAGATACAAAAAATTTGAAACATGCACATGTTGGTCATTTTTTTCATTTCCTCAACATGGAAAAAAGGTAAATGCCCGGTACGTTACCTGTCTCATCTGCCACAATGTACTCTCCAGGGAAACCGAAAAAAATATAGTTATGGTAATCATACCATGCATCGCCATATGGAGAGGTGGCCCCCGATGAATTACAGTGCTGCCCAAATACGAGATTTGGCGGATAACCCCCGACCTGCCAGTACATCCACCAATGGCAAGTACTGATTGAACATTTGGACATCCCTATTGATATTAAGTTCTGATGTGTTATTGATTTCTGTACTATTGAAAGTTCGAATTAACGTCACCCATGGTACTTGCCCGCAAATGTATATCTAGATAATTTTATTGTAACTGGCCCTGTCGTACTTTAATTATAAAATGTACGTCCACCGATTCTGCAACTGTGAGACACCTTAGTTCTTGCAACCTAATGGCCCGCCCGTTACGTTCTTCTACAGTGTAAATGTCCCCTCATCATATACAAATACAGTTTGCTCCGTGGCCGGCCCACGTGGTTATAGGCCCGTATTTGTATACTGACATTTTCACAATAAAGGTTTTTAAAACAAAACATTGTAGTAGTATTTACATTGGTAAAGTTTTTAATTTTAGTCACTGTTTGGTATAGTTTTGAATAGCCACTGTTTTCGAATGAGTAAAAGGCAAGTGAAATAAAGCAGCCCGATTACATGACGATTAAAAGGTATAATACGCAGGAACGCAGTAAAGATAAATGGTCAAGGGCTGTTGTTTTTTCCACTCCTGCAACATAAAGTGATCGATAAGAATCCGATATTCATGCCTATCAGCGACTAAGACAGCAGGCCGAGTCTCTTTTGCTCAACGGCTCCCTCATGGGACGAAGAAACGCCCTTTTTCTCGAAAAAGGAATATTTTACTTGCAGGACAGTTGTAAATTTCCTGGGAAAATACATTAGCCTGGAACATTGTTAGTGATAAACTGTAAATGCATCTGGGTCCTTTGCTTTACAAGTCAGAGTGAGAAAAAAAAAGGTGGGGCTTTCATCATTTGGGAAAAAAAATGTTCGAAAGCAATGAAAAGTGTTATTTTTAGGTCATATTACCAAGCCTTTCATCATTAGAATAACAAAAGTAAAATGAACCAATGAAAAGTTTTATTAACAAGTCACATGACCTGTTATGCTTACGTTACGCGCTGCGCGCCGCGCTCTGGATCGTTTCCGGGAAGCTTCGCCTCGTGCATCGGAGCACTTCCGGGTGCGCTAACGCGGCGCGTCATATGACAAATTACGTGACAACGCAGGTCCAGAATATAGTCAAAATGTCTCCACCAACCAGCGGTCGGAACACAACCCCTTTCAGCAGACCAAAAAGTTCTGCTAAATGACAAGAGAAGGGACAGGCAACAAGAACTATCAATCAAAGAGGGGAGGGCAAGTTCTTCTCTACCGGGTGACGTTGAGGCTCCACCGGAACTGATCGAATTGGTAGTCTACAGTGTTTCTGGATGTTTCAGACTGAAGCTGGCGTTAGCATGAGAGCACCACCATCTTGTGGCTTCGTTGTGGCCATTCCGCAAGCAATCATGGCAGCCGCTCCCCACCGGAAGCCTGCGGGAGTCGGGGGTCCCGGTGACTGTTGTAGAATCTTCAAGGCTGAGGGGACTCTTTTGGGAATGGGGCCCATGCCTTAGCAGTCAAGCGTCCGAGTTCCACGGTTGCCCAGAGCCATCTTTGCAGGCCAGGCCCAAGTCTGTGGAACCTAACGCCATTTCGTGAGCTCCGTAGCAGCCGCCTGTCGCTGTACCGCAAGATTGGGTGCAATTCCGTTGGATGGCGTGTGAGACGTTGTAATAGCAAGAGCAGGCGCAATTCAGCTGGCCGAGCGAGGCACTGTGTCGCAAGAGCGGGCGCAAGTCAGCTGGTTGAGTGAAGCGCTGGGGTGTAGCTGAGAAACCTCCACCTGGGGAGGTGGGGGAGGCTCGTTCGCGCCGCCTCTCCCTTCTACTGCACCCCGCACCGTCTCCTGGCGTAGGTATATGTGATGGTCGGACGAGGGCACCGCAGGACGTGTCTTCAGGTCAAACGGATTGTGGGACAAGGTGTGGAGCAGGCGCAATTATCTCGGGGGCTTCGGTCAAGCGGTTCAGGGAGGCACCGCATCACATTGTTTTCCAATGCAGTCAGGTCCACAAACAGACCCCACTTACTTTGAGAATAGTGAAGCTGCAGCAGGTGCAAATAAGCTTCAGACAGTGTTACAAGCGCTGCTCCGAACCCTCAACTATGGCACCCAACATCCAGGACTTATGACATTTGTGCAAGGCAGTGACATCGAAGCATCTCAGGGACCAAGCAACATACCATATCCAGAGTCCTTCCCACAACCTCTGCCTTCCTTCTTACCTAGTTATTGTTCTTTCACTCCCACTCCAGGCCTTTAGTCTGTGGATGGAAAACCAGGAACCTACACTCACATATGAAAATCTTACTATTGATGCTTGACTGAGGCCAAGGAGATCAGAGTGCATGAGTCTCATGCTCGATCGATTGAGCTAGCCGGATCAGGCAACAAAAAGGTGGTGGTGGGGGTGGCGGCATCAGCAAGGTATCCTCACACACAACTTGTCGGACATCAGCTCTGGATGTACTGGGGACGAGTCTTGGCGCATGGTGTCGTCCCCGGGCAATTTGCACAACGGTCCTCCACCCCTAGGCCGCCAGCTATGCTACCTCGACAGGAACAGTGATGGATGTTGCAGCAGGCTGCCATGTAAATAGTTATTTAATAAAACGTTTTACCCTGTTACTTTGCTGGTGTGTTGTATATATTTATAATATTTGCATAGGGTTTGTCGTTATTTTGGGTGGGGTGGGCGGCGGAGCCGAGCTGTCTTCCAGCCATCAGGGTGTCGAGCTCAGTTCCTCTCACTAGTTTCGTATTTGTCATGAGGGGTTGTTCATAATTTTTCTATTTTAGCGAGGTCAAAAAGAGATCCCATTAGTGGCCTACTGATTTTGCTTGATTCCTTTTGTTTTTTAACGATTTTTCACTAACTGCAAAGACTAAACAGAGTATTGCGACTTTGTGCTTGTCTGTAAATAGAGAATGAACCAAAGAGAACCAATTCCAAAACAATAAATGCTAGGATAACAATCAATCAAATGGAGAGGGAAGCAGGCACGACGGATTACAACGGGGGCAAAGGCCTGTGTTACCTACCCTTCACTATCTGCAAAGAGAGAATATTCCTAAAAGAAAAGAGGAGGCGGGGGGGCAGCGTTCAAAGCACATCAGCGTGCATAAATACGAAAATGTTTTTACCTACCACGTACTTGACATTTTACAGCTTTTGATATTTGCTATTAAAAAAGCATTGAAATTCACTGAAAAAACCATAGGTTATAGACCATATATAGTTAGGAATTAGCATTTACAAAACCTCAAAAATTCACTGAAAAAACCATGGGTTATAGACCATATATAGTTAGGGATTAGCATTTACAAAACCTTAATTTACTCGCACAAAACCATTGAAATTCGCATATATAGTTAGTTGCACTAACTATATATCGCGCACCCGCAATCCACTGCTGATGATGTCACATATTACATCATTCATGACATGGTCAGTGACATCACTGATGACATCACTGATGACAACATCCAGTGACTGTATGTTTCTGTAAAGTTAAAATATGTCTTACATATTGAAGAATGAGTGGATGTATAAGTGTCTGGATGAAGGATTTAGTAGGTGCATGACTGACTGTATGAGTGAGTGATTAAATGTGTCTCACTGAGTGCATGGGTTAGTGACTAAACTGTTTTAATTTGTGCATCATTATATCTGTTGTTCTGTAAACTGCTGCATGTGTTGCTCAGTAGCTATATGAGTAACTATATGGGTTATTGATTGGTTTCCCAAGTATTTGTATGGGAGACTGAGTGTGTGTGTGGGTGGCTGGGAGGTGTATGACTCTGTGCATAGATGTTTGAGCTGTTGATTCACTAGATATATGGGTTCAAAAGTGCATGTGGAAACAGCTGTATGGGCGGTTGACTGTGTGCATGAGTGTATTGATGAGTGAATGGATATCTCAGTGCTACATGTCAAAGTAAGTACATATGTAAAACACAGTACATGTGAGAGTTGACATATATAAATAACTGTGTATAAGAGCCAGTGAATGTGTGAGTGGCTGTATGGATCATTGTGAACTTGTATCAGGGATTGTATAAGAGAGTAAATATGTGTTAGTATATGTTTGAATAAGTAAGGTGTGTATAACTGTATAGTTGAGGAAATGGAGGTGTGATTGATTCTTTGCAGGACTGACTAGGTGTGTGAGTAACTCCATGGATGAGTGACAGTCTGTGAGTGTCTGTTTACACTGATTGCATCTAAGGTTATATTAGAGTCTGAAGAGGTTCATCGTATTATCACATGAATGATATCATCAGTGATGTGATCAGTGATGTCAAATGAGATGTTATCAGTGATGTCATCAGTGATGTCATTTGAGATGTCATCAGTGATGTCATTTGAGGTGTCATCAGTGATGTCATCAGTGATGTCACTGACCATGTCATGAATGATGTAATATGTGACGTCATCAGCAGTGGATTGCGGGTGCGCGATATATAGTTAGTGCAACTAACTATATATGCGAATTTCAATGGTTTTGTGCAAGTAAATTAAGGTTTTGTAAATGCTAATCCCTAACTATATATGGTCTATAACCCATGGTTTTTTCAGTGAATTTTCAAGGTTTTGTAAATGCTAATTCCTAACTATATATGGTCTATAACCTATTGTTTTTTCAGTGAATATATATATATATATATATATATATATATATATATATATATATATATATATATATATATATATATACACACACACATTAAAAACAAAAGTTACAGAGACATTGAAGTTAGGCTTAGATTTCACTTGTACAAAACCAGTGAAATTCAGCAGTCATAGTTACTTGAGCTAACTAGAACTAACTGCAATGCTTATGACCTCACATATTACATCACTCATGACATGGTCAGTGATATTACTGATGACATCTCAAATGGCATAGCTCATGACCTCATCTAGTGAGTCCAAGTTTTTTTTAAGACGTTATAATTGTTAAACATATATGCTAACCTACTACAAAAGTTATATTAGTATACTAGGTGCACTACTACTAGGTGATACTACTTCTAACACAGTGGTTTCCAAAGTTCATCTACCTGGGGCTCCCTTGACCTATTTGCCGTTGGCTAAGGCTACCCATTATTTTACTGTTTTTTTAGTGGGCGGGGGATGTTCAACCAGCCTCAGGTGTACTTCCAATTTTCTCCCTGAAACAAATGCTTACAATTCATTAAAATAACCAAGGCAGCATCCTAACCTCAATGCCTTCCACAAAGAGATTATTTGTGGTCTATTAGCTATCTCCAGCGGCTAGCCATAATTTTCAAAAGTTCTAATCAATTCCTTCCAAACTAGGCCCAGTACATATTGCATTTATTTATTGATGTAAACAGGCAATCAGATGTTGCCGAGTATTGATTTTCATAGCTTCAACACTGCCCGCATTTTATTTTCCATAATTATTTGCAAAATGAAAATTAAAGTAAAAAAAAGCTGACCTTTGTAACACTCACAGTTGTGCCAACAATCAAACAGAAGACTGGCAGTAATCAACCTCAAGCCTATTGGTCTTCAATTAAATGGATTCTATTTAATTAAACAGACTGGCACCACTGAAGTTATAGTGTGAAAGAGCAGGAGACTTGGGTAACCATACTTTTTCATAGCTGATAATGAAATTCAATAGTCTTCGAATTTCTCCCAGCCTTCCAAAACCATGGGCCGTTCCAGCCCCTGCGAGGCCTCTTGAAAGTCTCCTGTGAATAGGTGAGCACTGTGGTGCCCTCCTGGAAGTCCATGGACCTCCAATGGCATCATAGGTCACAGACGGAATTACCCCGCAGCCAATGC
The DNA here is from genome assembly GCF_964263255.1 of Lissotriton vulgaris. Taxonomy (NCBI): domain Eukaryota; kingdom Metazoa; phylum Chordata; class Amphibia; order Caudata; family Salamandridae; genus Lissotriton; species Lissotriton vulgaris. The sequence continues at coordinate 373,387,831 of NC_141697.1, forward strand.
TGCTCTGGAGAGACACTTCCGAGTTTGCTGCATAGCGACAACAGAAGCTGAGGTTTTTGAGCATGCACGTTTCTAGACTCTTAAGTGTGAAAGTGATGCCCTGATATGCTGGCGAAGAAAAGAGGCTGAAACGCCTAGTCTAAATAGTGTGCAACTCTGAAGAAAAAAAGATGTGAATTTAAAAGATGTGCATTTTCATAGTTGCTGGGTATTTTTTATATATCTATTGTATACTCTATAGCACTGCGGTTTAAAAAAAAAAGATATCTACTTGCCTGAGGTACTGACGCAGATCTTTTTGTAGTTTTACATGCATTTTACTCCAGCATGTCTAAAGCACTGTGTACTAACCTTTGGGTAATGTTAGTCCTTTATTATATTGTGCAGTGGTTCCCAAACGATGCCTGGTTCGCTTCAATTCACGGCGCCCCTCGCAAGTTTTGATGGCGCACTGGGGATCCACAGCGCACAGATTGGGAACTGCTGTTCTAACATATTATGGCTGTGGCTGTGACTGTATGTATTCTTGTGTATGGGTGTGTGAGTGGCTGTATGGTTGCATAAGTGGGTTTGGGTGTATCTGTGTGAGTGAGTGAGTTGCTGTGTGTGTCTGAATTGGTGAGTGAATGGGTATGTCAGTGGCTGTATGGGTGAGTGAGTGGCAGTATGAGTGGCTTTATGGGTGGTTAAGTGGGTGTATGAGTGCTTGTATGGGTGAGTTAGTGGCTGTGTTCAGAGGCTGTATGGGTGAATGAGTCGGTGTTTAACTGTAGTTAAATAACTGGGTTTGTGACTAGGTATACAGGTGAGTGACTGGTTGTGAGAGTGGCTGTGTGAGTGGCTCTATGGAGGAGTGAGTGGGTGTGTGAGTGCTGGTATGGGTCTGTGAATGAGAATGTGAGTAGTTGTGGGTGTGCGGGTGAGTGTATTAGAGGTTCTATAGGGGTGTGAGTTGGTGTGTGCGTGGTTCTGTGGATGATGTCATCAGTTATGTCACTGACCATCTCATTAGTGATGTGATATGTGAGTTCATAAGCAGTGTATTGTGGGGGCCTATGTTATAGTTAGCTCACGTAACGATAACTGCTGAATTTTTAACTGGTTTTGTACAAGTGAGATCTGAGCCTAACTATAATGTCCCTATAACCTTTGTGATCAAGAAAGGGGGCGGGGTTTCCATGAATGCTGCTGTATGAGACTTACTGGATGTAATAGGAGGGGTAGTTGGCCCCCAAGGACTCTCAGCAGCCAAGGGGACTTAATCCCCTAACCAGTAGTGCGCCCGGAGGCATGTTTGCAGAATGGTGGTGAAAGGGGGCAGGTTTTCTGATGACCTCAGCAATGCTGCTGTGTGGGAATTACTGGAGGTAACAGGAGGACTTGTTGGTCCCCAAGAACCATCAGCATGCCAGGCTAGCCGCTGAATATAGTGTTCCACTCTAAAACTGCTGTTCTTGCACAATTTGGGGAGAGCCAGTGATCAAGAGCGTTACCCGCTCGAAATGCGTTTGGCAGTCACATACGTACCTTGGATGGATGACTGCATGATTCTGCTACCGGTGGCTGTGTGCGGTAACCCCTTCTGGTGTGATGTTCTCATTTAGGGCAACTCATTTTTATATATATACGGACGGAATTGGCTGAAATTTTCAGGAAAATGGCACCTTTTTTTTCTGAGCAGCCCTTTAAAATTTGGGGGGGGGGTTCGTCAAGGGGGGGCCGAGAAAAAAGGGGGGTCCCAAAACGCGTTTTTCCCATGTTAATTTCCATAGGGCGTTTGGCCTCACTTTTAGCTCGAACGGCTGAATGGATTTGTACGAAACTTGGCAAAATTGTAGGGACTGTTAGCCCGATGTGCCTTTGCTGGGTCTCAATATATGTGCTCCAGTGGATTTTGAGAAATGAACGTTTTAAAAAATTTATATATCTGTGACAGCGTCCCAGATAGCGCTCCAGATCGCGTACTTTTCGCGTCACGGAGCTTTGCGAAGCGATGCTGATTGGCTCTCCGGTGTCTGTCAACATTCTAAACAGTCCGGAGCGGCCGCCATCTTGTCTCTCGGTAGCATCGAGAGACAAGAAGAGGTGAAAAACAAAGGGGGAATTTAATGAAAGGGGGCAAGGTAGACCCCTCTTGACCCCCTAGGAATGATGTTGGGGTTATTAAAGGGTCCCGTGGGGAAAAATATTTTTTTTTTATTTTTCACGGTAGAAGCGCTTCTCGGTTCGCAAATTAACGGCTGAATGGATTTGCACGAAACTTGGCAAAATTATAGGGACTGTTAGCCCGATGTGCCTTTGCTGGGTCTCAATATATGTGCTCCAGTGGATTTTGAGAAATTAACGTTTTAAAAAACAGATATATCTGTGACAGCGTCCCGGGTAGCGCTCCAGATCGCGTACTTTTCGCGTAACGGATCTTTCCATAGCGAAGCTGATTGGCTCTCCGGTGTCTGTCAACATTCTAAACAGTCCGGTGCGGCCGCCATCTTGTCTCTCGGTAGGATCGAGAGACAAGAAGAGGTGAAAAACAAAGGGGGAATTTAATGAAAGGGGGCTAGGTAGACCCCTCTTGACCCCCTAGGAATGATGTTGGGGTTATTAAAGGGTCCCGTGGGGCAAATAATAAAAATTAGATTTTTCGCGGTAGAAGCGCTTCTCGGCTCGCGAACCGGGTCGCAAACTGGTAGCAAAACGTGAATTCGCCATTTTGTGTTTCGATTTCATTAAATTACTAGGTATAAGGGGGTACGGGAGACGTATCCTGACCCCTTTTGTTTTCTGAGGGTGGCTGAGGAGGCACATATATGTTGATACATGTCTTCCAGCGGCTGTGCGTGAGCGTTTTTTTTTTTGCTGCGTGACGTCTGTTAACGTTCGATTCGATGGAAATCAGGAAGTGTTGACCGCCATTTTGTCACTGCGAGTAAATATTTTATTTGTTATAAATAAATCATTATTGATAAACATTGTCTGCGCCATCTTGCCTTTTTTGCAATGCCACACTTTTGTCGAGCACAGCAGCCATTTTAGATGCCTTGACCAGACCCACTGTCTGCACCCTCGCAAGCATCTCCCCCACGCACTGGTCACTCCCGCTCTCTTTCTCATGTATGGGCTAGAAACCTCCTCACATGTTTGCTGTTCTTCTCTGAGAATCACACCCTGTGCCCGCCCGACACCTGCCTTTCACCCTATTCACTACCGCACCCTCTGACACTCCTCTTCCTCTGTGTCCGATTGTCCAGGCCCGTCCCAGGCTATCACCTAGCCCTGCAGATGTAGTTTATGGCCTCAACTGTAAAGAATCACCCCTCTTCAAAGAAGTTACAGTAGATCAAGGCCCCCACCCGATGAGATCCGTCACACTACACGCGTTCCTGCAATCTGATAACCATCCTGTATTGTGATTGGAGAGGGGATTCTCACTGTGAGGGTGTGTGGGACAGAGCCTGAAGCGGAAGATTCCAGGGATGCCTTTTTGTACATCAAAGTCTTCACAATTATGTGTCACATTAAAAATATATAGCACTCACAAAAAAGTAGAAGGAAAATAACACTTTAATAATTTATAAATATATACATCGCAACAAAAACAGTAAACACCTTAAAACATTTTTTATTAAAACAGAAGCAACAATGGTCAGTAGCGGTCTGTTGTGCGAATAGTCCCAAGGCAGCATATTTACCTAGAGTGGTGCTGTGTAGGACATTCTGAATGGAAATTAACCAGAACTATAACCATCTACTTCCAATAATATAACTTTTATGCCCAAATTACGCAAAGATTTAGCTAATCTGCTTAAGGGGGGAGTCGCCATTTCTTTACAATAATCAATAATGAAAAATCAACATCAATAGGGTTGTCCGTATTCCCGATGCAGCACTATAGTGCAACATACACAGCACCTGGGGTGTCAAGAGTGAACAGGTCCTAGCTGCTTAACCAATGACTGACAAATGCTATATTAAACACTTACTATGTATAATACTTGCGTTCACAATAGTTTTACTTTACAAAACAGAACAAAAGATGTCCCCTGTAAGTAAACCCATATTAGCTGTTTCAGTTATTGAACATCCTAAGGTTTTATGACATGGGGAACAGTAGTGATATCCTGGGCGGGTGATGGAACTGGGTTTGTTAATTGAAAAACATCTACAGAGAAAACTATTGGTAAATTATACTTCTCCGGAAATTTAAAACTCACAAATGTTTCATTTGTGTAATCGTTTTATGAACATGTACATTAAAAAACTAAAAGAAATGCCAAGAACGTCCCATGTGAAAGTGAATTTTATCTGGCAATTTTTTTCTTTTCCTTCTCATGAAAAGAAAGTTAAAGCCAGGTTCGTTACCTGCCTCATCTGCAAAAAAAAACTCTCGAGAGGGACCGAAAAAAAATATTGCAATGGTAAAAATACCATGCATCGGCACATGGAGAGGTGGCACCCTTTTAATTATTCTAAAGCACAACTTCGAGATTTGGGGGATAACCTCCGACCGGCAAAAACATCCACCAATGACTTAGCAATAAGTGAGTCAGAGTCAAGGGAAACGGTCCCAAATCTGCAAAAGAACTTTGGGCAGATGAGATTGACTTGTGTAGCATGTGGAAAATTAATTTCATGCGGAGAGATCAGTATTACTTCAATAAATACAGTAATCAATGATGCATTAGAACTTAATATCAATTCATTTTCCGAACGTGTAATCAGTACCTGTCCCATGTCAATTCATTGTTCGAACTTATAATCAATACCCATCCCGGATCAATTCATTGTCCGAATATATAATCAGTAAAAAGTGCGACAAGTGCAACAAAATCATATCGATAATTCATTGTGAGCAAGTACCAAAAGTGTCGACAATTCTAACCTTCAATAAATACAGTAATCAATGATGCATTAGAACTTAATATCAATTCATTGTCCGAATGTGTAATCAGTACAAGTCCCATGTCAATTTATTATTCGAACGTATAATCAATACCCATCCCGGATCAATTAATTGTCCGAACATATAATCAGTCTTATCCCATATCAATTCATGTGCTAAAAACTGCATACATATCTCATGATATCAAGGCTGAGAAATCGGGGCACAATAGTTTCATTTGTACCGGCGCCATTTTGGGTGAGGGCAGGAAGGTCCAAGTATAGTCAAAATGTCTGCACCAACTCGTGGTTGGACTGGGACCTCTTTCGGCAGTCTAAAAGTTTTCGTTGAAGGGTAGTAGAGGGGACTGGCGACATGAACCATCAGTCAAAGAGGGGTGGGAGGTAAAAATCTCTCCTACCGGGTCATACTGGTGTCCCACCGGAACTGATCAAGTTGGTAGTCTTGCAGGATTTTGGTGATTTCAAGACTGAGGCCGGCGCCGGCATGAGCGCGCCCACGTCCCGCGGCTACGTCGTGGTCGTTCCGTGGGTGATCATGGCAGTCATTCCCCATCGGGGGTCGGGGGCCCCCGTGGCTCTTATAGAATCTTCAAAGTTGAGGAGAACGTTTCTGGATGCAGGACTCATTTTCTAGTTGAACTCAGAAGCGCCGTTGCACCGCAACAGTGGACGAGACCCCCGCTGGGTGAGCGGAGCATCATTGCCTCGCAATAGTGGACGAGACCTTTTGTCGGGTGAGTGCAGCGTCGCTGCATCGCAAGAGTGGAGAAACCCTTTTGTTGGGTGAGTGCAGCGTCGCTGCATCGCAAGAGTGGAGAAACCCTTTTGTTGGGTGAGTGGAGCATCGCTGCATCGCAAGAGTGGAGGAACCCTTTTGTCGGGTGAATGCAGCGTCGCTGTATCGCAAGAGTGGAGGAACCCTTTTGTTGGGTGAGTGGAGCGTTGGGGGTGCAGCCGAGGGGCCCTCACCTGTGGGGGTGGGAGAGGCTTGTTCGCGCCGCCTCTCCCTCCCAGCGCACCCCACGCTGACACCTGGCGTTGATATCCGTGATGTCCGGACCAGGCGATAAGAGGGGGGGGGGTCGGAGGCAGAGGCAAGACATTCCCCCCCCCATGGCCTGCAGGGCGCCGCTTCAGGCCCGAACGGGGAGCTCATATCAAGCCGGGGCCAGACCAGGAGATATGAGGGGGGGGTCGGTGGCATGTGCAAGACATCCCCCCCGTTGTCGCAGCCATTATCTAAGAAAGAAGAAGAATCCCGTCGGCCTCGGCTCCTCTCCTGGCCCACCTTACGGGATGACCTCCCCGGCCGACGGCTGCCAGCAGGACTCGCCCTACACGTGCCGAAGGCCTCGTCCTCCGGATGGGCGTAGACGCAAACCTGTTGCACTTCGGGAGTTTCCGGAATGAGGGTAGGTATCTGCTGATTTGTATTTATTTCATGTTACCGTTATTGGGCGTGGCGGGCGGTGGGACAGACATGCTTGGAGCAGTGGGGGGGTGGCGGAGCCTAGCTACCTTGTGGCTGCCGTAACGTCAAGCTTGGCTTCTTTCACCACTTTCATGTTTCTTATTTCTAGCGAAGTCAAAAACTCATCAGAGGCCTACTGATTTTGTTCGATTTCTTTCCCTTCCTTTTCAAGTGTGTTTCATGCTAAAGTTTCTGTTTAACAGGATACAGGGATTACTTCGTATTTTACATATGTCTTCTTTATTAGGGGTTCTCTCCGGTTGAGTCAAATGATGTACCTCTAATAAATGGTCCGGGTGGAACTAGTTTCTCAATCAGTGGGGAGTAGATGGGCATGACAGATTACAACGGGGGACAAAGGTCCGCATTACCCTTCCTTCACTACTTGCAAAGACTAGACAGAATATTTCTATTCCACGTTATTTGCAAACAGAGAGTACCTCGAAAGAACTATTCCTTGAACAATAAATGTCCAGCCAATCAATCAATCAGGCATGACGGATTACAACGGGGGACAAAAGTCTGCATTACCTATCCTTCACTATCTGCAAGTAGAAAGGGAATATCTCAAACAGCAATAATCGATAAAAAAAATTAGTAGGATTATAACACTTTAATAACTTATAAATATATACATCGCAACAAAAACAGTAAACACCTTAAAACATTTTTTATTAAAACAGAAGCAACAATGACAACTAACAGTAGTGATATCCTGGGCGGGTGATGGAACTGGGATTGTTAATGGAAAAAGATCTACAGAGAAAACTATTGGTGAATTATACTTCTCCGGAAATTTAAAACTCACAAATGTTTTATTTGTGTAATCGTTTCAGGTCAAACGGATTGTGGGACAATGTTCACAATGGAAGAGTCACCAAAAGGCATTTGGATCGATGTTGCAGCAGGCTGCCATGTATATAGTTATTTAATAAAACGTTTTTCCCTGTTACTTTGCTGGTGTGTTGTATATATTTATAATATTTGCATAGGGTTTGTCGTTATTTTGGGCGGGGTGGGTGGCGGAGCCGAGCTGTCTTGCAGCCATCATGGTGTGGAGCTAAGTTCATCTCACTAGTTTCGTATTTCTCATGAGCGGTTGTTCTTAATGTTTCTATTTTAGCGAGGTCAAAAACAGATCCCATTAGTGGCCTACTGATTTTGCTCGATTCCTATTTTTTTTTTTTAAACGATTTTTCACTATCTGCAAAGACTAAACAGAGTATTGCGACTCTGTGCTTGTTTGTAAATACAGAATGAACCAAAGAGAACCAATTCTAAAACAGTAAATGCTTGGATAGCAATCAATCAAATAGAGAGAGAAGCAGGCACGATGGATTACAACGGGGGCAAAGGCCTGCGTTAACTACCCTTCACTATCTGCAAAGAGAGAGTACTGCTAAGAGAAAAGAGGGGGGGTCAGCGTTCAAAGCACATCAGCGTGCATAAACACGAAAATGTTTTTACCTATCATGTACTTGACCTTTGACAGCTTTTGATATTTGCTATTAAAAAACCGTTGAAATTCAATGAAAAAACCATAGGTTTTAGCCCATATATAGTTAGGGATTAGCATTTTCAAAACCTTATTTTACTTGCATAAAACCATTGAAATTCGCATATATAGTTAGATGCGCTAACTATATATCGCGCACCCGCAATCCACTGCTGATGTCACATATTACATCATTCATGACATGCTCAGTGACATCACTGATGACATCACTGATGACATCTCAAATGACATCACTGATGACATCTCAAATGACATCACTGATGACATCACTGATGACATCACTGATGACATCACTGAAGACATCTCAAATGACATCACTGATGACATCTCATTTGACATCTCATTTGACATTACTGAGCACTTCACTAATGACATCATTCATGTGATAATACGATGAACCTCTTCAGACTCTAATATCACCGTAGATACACTCAGTGTAAACAGACACTCACAGACTGTCACTCATCCATGGAGTTACTCACACACCTAGTCAGTCATGCAAAGAATCAATCACACCTCCATTTCCTCTACTATACAGTTATACACACCTTACTTATTCAAACATATACTAACACATATTTACTCCCTTATACAATCCCTGATACAAGTTCACAATGATCCATACAGCCACTCACACATTCACTGGCTCTTATGCACAGTTATTTATATATGTAAACTCTCACATGTACTGTGTTTTACATATGTACTTACTTTGACATGTAGCACTGAGATATCCATTCACTCACCAATACACTCATGCACACAGTCAACCGCCCATACAGCTGTTTCCACATGCACTTTTGAACCCATACATATAGTGAATCAACTGCTCACACATCTATGCACAGAGTCATACACCTCCCAGCCACCCCCACACACACTCAGTCTCCCATACAAATACTTGGGCAACCAATCAATAACCCATATAGTTACTCATATAGCTACTGATCAACACATGCAGCAGTTTACAGAACAACAGACATAATGATGCACAAATTAAGACAGTTTAGTCACTAACCCATGCACTCAGTGAGACACATTTAATCACTCACTCATACAGTCAGTCATGCACCTACTAAATCCTTCATCCAGACACTTATACATCCACTCATTCTTCAATATGTAAGACATATTTTAACTTTACAGAAACATACAGTCACTGGATGTTGTCATCAGTGATGTCACTGAGCAAGTCATGAATGATGTAATATGTGACATCATCAGCAATGGATTGCGGGTGCGCGATATATAGTTAGCGCATCTAACTATATATGCGAATTTCAATGGTTTTATGCGAGTAAAATAAGGTTTTGAAAATGCTAATCCCTAACTATATATGGGCTAAAACCTATGGTTTTTTCATTGAATATATATATATATATATATATTGTAGTTAGGCTTAGATTTGCAAAACCAGTGAAATTCAGCAGTCATAGTTACCTGAGCTAACTAGAACGTGCGCTCTGTCAATGCACTGCTTATGACCTCACATATTACATCACTCATGACCTGGTCAGTAACATCACTGAAGACATCTCAAATGGCATAGCTCATGAAATCATCTAGTGAGTCCAAGTTTTTTCCAAGACTTTAATTGTTAAACATATATGCTAACCTACTACAAAAGTTAAATTAATATGCTAGGTGCACTACTTCTAAGTGATACTACTTCTAACATATTATGTGAGTGGTTGTGACTGTAGGTATTCTTGTGTGTATGGGTGTGTGAGTGGCTGTATGGGTGTATAAGTGGGTGTGTGAGTATCTGTGTGAGTGAGTGAGTTGCTGTGTGTGTCTGTATTGGTGAGTGAGTGGGTATTTCAGTGGTTGTGTGGGTTTGCGAGTGAGTATATCAGAGGTTCTGTAGGGGGTGTGAGTGTGTGTGTGCGTGGTTCTGTGGGTGATGTCATCAGTTATGTCACTGACCATCTCATACTAAGAGCTTTCTACAGGAAGTAACTTTTGAGGATGATTCCATTATACTAGTGACCCTCGATATCAAGAGTCTTTATACTAGCATTCCCCAGGATGACACCATCAGGGTCCTGGGGGAGGCACTTGATTCCATCAGCTGGGAATACCAGACACCAAAGGATTTCATTCTGGAATGTGTCACGTTGGCCCTCAAACACAATTTGTTTTAATATAACGGTAATATATTCCTCCAATGCACTGGTACTTCAATGGGCAGCACATTTGCCCCAGTGTGGCCGGGCTCTAAGTCCATGATTTTGAACGTAAATTCATTTTGTCAACTGACAATCAGTTTGCCTCTTCCATAGAGTTTTGGTAGAGGTATATTGACGACGTTCTACTTATCTGGAGGGGCGCAGAAGACACTTTGGATGAATGTCTTCACTGGATCAACACCCTGGATGTGAAACTAAAATTCACACATACCAGTAGCAAACAGGAGGTGGTCTTCCTTGATGTGGTAATCTCCAAAACCAATGGAAGCCTCACCACCAGAACTCACTACAAACCTACTGCTAAGAACAATTTACTTGAATTTTCAAGTTTTCATCCCCAACCTCTTCGAGAAAACCTGCATTGCGGTCAGTATCTTCTGGTCACAAGAAATTGTAGCAAATTGGAAGACTTCCGTGAACAAGCAGCCGTTCTCACTTCAAGACTGAAAGACCAGGGCTATCCAGACAAAGATCTTAACAAAAGCTACAAAAGAGCCCAAAACCAACCCAGGGAGGCACTCCTAGAGGACAGCCCCAGAGAGCTCAGTGAGATCCCCCTGACTTGTGTCACAACTTGTGTCACAACTTTCAGCAGCATATCCAACGCCTTGAAAAAATCTATCAACAAACACTGGAGGATTCTAACCAGCAACAACAGGACCTGGGAAAACCATTATTTTCCTTCAAAAAGGGACATAGCCTTAGAGACTCGCTAGTACACACATCCAAGAGAAAAAACAAGCTTTGACCCTAGGTCCATCACTGACACATGGGGCCTTCCGAAGGTGGTGGGCCACTTCCCCTGTTCAAACTGCAGCATCTGCCACCTGACGTCACACACCAGGGTCTTGAATCTCGAACCTGGCAAAACCTGGACACAACGTGTCCACACCAATTGCAACTCCACTAAAGTGGTGTATCTCATCACTTGCCCCTGCCTGTTGCGGTATGTGGGCATGACCACACGTAAGATAAAACAAAGACTGTGTGAACATAGAAGCAGCATAGGATGCGGAAAAGCTACAACCAAAATGAGTGAACACTTTCTTCTGAACAACCATGCAACCAACGATCTGAATTGGACTATCATAGAGGAAGTTAAATCTGGGAAAAACATACCGCAGATACTTTTTTAGAAGGAATGAAGATGGGTCTACCACTTAGGTACACATTGACAAGGCCTGAATTACAATATCCCCTGGGGTACAGTACTAAGATGCTAGGTTCCCTTGGGAGACAGTACCGAGATACTAGCAGCCTTTTGTGAAAATCTGTTAATACATCAAGTTCCCCAGGAGATAAACATGCTGACACACCCTAGGGTAGATAGTTTTTATGAATCATTAGAGAGTCTACCATAACTATATACAGATTTTCCCTGGGGTTGTCATACACCACCCCACAAGGGAATTGAAATTGTCAAAGGCCTTTTATTTTCTGGAGCCCAATACCGTAACGATTGGATCTACATCCACATTCCGATCCGCTTTTGCCCTGGCAGTTGTTTCTTCTTTCTCCCCCGCTCATCTAATATGTAAAGAACTTCCCCTTTTTACCCCCTCCTCGACACATTCGAGGTATTACTAGCATTTTCAGTGAACCTTCATGGACTGTTAGCCATGGAAGGTCCTCGTATCAATGGGGAGAATTTACAACTTTTTTGGTCAGCATTAAGAATGTGCACCAATAAAGTTTCCAGTTGAAGTAGAACGATAAAGTTGACAGTCTAGTGCTTCACAATGATAACACAGCTTGTTCACTGTCAACTACGTCAATCCCGCCAAACGCGTTCCGTGATTGGCCACGTCTAGTGCCATGACGTAGGCAGACACGCCCACGGCCTCTCCGTAACGCGCCGGATTGATCAGATCCCTCACTCAATTAAAATACAACACGAAACCGGATCTCGCATCGATGTGGTCCGGTTCAAGAGGGAACACGCAGGTATCAAGTGGGTGCCTGGCGACGCCAGCGAGAGTCTTCTTAGCGCACATTTGAGATAAATAAACCTTTGTGCTATGTGGGTCCAGAACTCACTCTCCTCTTCCCCCTTCCCTCCCCTTTTTTCTACCCGCAGGGTGTGCCATTCTCGCCACCACGCCCCTCCCGAGACCCATGGTGTGGAAAATGTTCACACTTTACGTGAGACATATTCTGTGTATATTTTATAAATATTGTTTTTAATTTTGCATGTGTAGTATAGGACATTTGCTACGCCGTAAAGGCTCACTTGCTAAAAATCAATATCAGCTCCTCCCACCAAACAACTGATACCACTAAACGCCCTAGTAGGCGTGCAGATGAAATAGCGCTATTATGACAGTACAGTTCACAAATCGAGCTGATTATATTGTAATTCTTGAAACCAAGAGCATGCTACTATTCACCTCAGGAAACAGAAACATCCTGAGTGTAAGTGCACTATAAATAACACCAGAGCATGATATTTCTGCAACAAACAAACGCATAAGATTAAGAATAACTGTATGTCTTGTCTTCTCTCTATGTGTTTGTCATTGTTCTTTTCTCATTTACAGGTGCAATTGGGTTACTCTGATCAAAAGCAACCCCCTAGTATGTTCTGATTGCATGTTTTTGATATTTTTACACCCTTTTCACATTTCACGCCCTCCGGTTAGGGTGGGCCTTAGCGCGCCCATACCGCTGAGGTACAGCTTTTTGGTACTGAAGAATGCCCGGTAAATTATACCACCAGGGCAGAAACATGTTGACCCCACTCTATGGAAGATAGCTGAACAATCTATCCAGCTCTGCCTTCTCACACCCTGTTTTTAGTGTGTCTGATTGGCCATTTTATAAAAATGTTCTTCTTTGGACACAATCAAGAAATGTTTAATCACTTCATTCACACTTTCACTTGTCACCACAAAATCCAGCTCCGCAGTAATTCTGGAGTTGCAGCACACCAGGGAGTCACTCAGCCTCTCCTGGTGGGGCTAGATGATGAAGCATGTCATCAATTAGGTTGGTGAGTGAGGGCTTTCTAAAGAATCTAGTAAGATTGTTCATGCTCGCTCTTCTTGATAGAAGGCACACTCTTTTGTTGTTTGTATGACATTGATTGGGGGACCAAGAGTGTTCCTATTAAAATATCCCTTACTCTCTTGTTGATACCAGGACCTCAGTTCAGACCCAGCTATATGCGAATCTGTCTTGACCCTGTGCCTCATGGGAACAGTCCAGTCCAGCCTGAAAATTTTCAGGCATTCACTCCCAGTAACAGATCTGGATTGAATCCATCATCCATCTTTAGCTCACTTCACCATCTCACTTCAGACCCAGCTAGATGCTAATCAGTTTTGACCCTGTGCCTCATGGGAACAGTCCAGCCCGAACTGCCAAGCCAGGACTTCCCTGAACCGAAAACAAGCATCCTGGGACCCTGTTTCGGGGTAACACCCCTCATCAGCCAGGCTAGCTTGAATCCAGTGGACTTAGACACTGTAGGAGTACAGAGCTCATGCCACTGTACCTCACCTTGGGGCGAGTGCACCCTGCCAGAGGTGTGACTTACGTAGGCCTCAGGCAGTGGATTGCATGCATGGCACACAGGGACATGCGCCATGGCGACTCTTCAGTTTTCTCTGCACCAAAATACGCAGGCAGCAGTGGCAGTGTGTGTGTTAAGGTGAAGGACCTCTAAGGGTGGCAGAACAGGTGCTGCACCCGTTAGGGGCTTTCCCTGGTTACAGTGCCCTGTACCCATGGTACCTTTTACAAGGGGCTTACCTGTGGCCAGGGATGTGCCAATTGTGGATGCAAAGGTGCAGTCTTGTGAAGGAACATAGGCCCTGGGAACCTGATTGGCAGGGACCCAGGGCAAATCAAGTCAGGTTGCATCAGATGTCAGGCAAAAAGTGGGGGTAACCATGCAAAAATGGGCACTTTCCTAATATATATATATATATATATATATATATATATATATATATATATATATATTTTTTTGCATACAAAGGACGCGGCACTCAGAATTTGGATATATTGCTTTTTATTTAACCTTTAACCAGCAGTAGAATTGACAAACTCAATTAATTGAACATCTAAATGTAAGGACAGATCAGAGAATCAACAGTGGCCTAAAAAGAAAATCCAGATTCTGCCCAACATTGTCTCCGGGCAACAGAATTGATAGGTTTTCTGAAGCAATTGTAGAAGAAATAGACAAGATTCTGATGACAAGAAATATAAACAGAAGAGAAACCAGTAAATAAAGAAATGCCATAAGAACACTAAACGAAGATGCAAATCTAATAATAAAACCCAATGATAAAGGGGGCAACATAGTCCTGATGGACACACAGGACTATGTCAAAGAAGCGATGCGCCAACTAAACAATCCAAATAACTACAGCAAACTAAAGACCAATCAATAAATCAAATGACATTACAATTAAGCGAACTTCTACACGAATGGCAAAATAAAGGATTATTGAACAATGATGAAATGACATTTTTAACAAAAGATTTCCCAGTCATTCCCACCATTTATTTTTTGCCAAAAATTCACAAGACACTCATTGATCCCCCTGGCAGACCAATTGTCTCATTGTGCGATAGTCTCTATGAGAACATCTCGCAATATGTTGATCTATTCAACTATCGCAAAAAATATGAGTTCGTATATCAAGGACACTGGCGACTTTTTACGAATCCTCAATGGGATTACGTGGAATAATGAATATCTACTAGTTACAATTGACGCTGTATCACTATATACGTCAATCAAACACGAGATCGGTCTAAATGCAGGCCACAATTTCCTAAAACAACGCAACATTTGTGAACTCCAACATACCCAGATCCTCATGAGTATGATCAAACTATGCCTCACCAATAATGTGTTCCTATTCCACCATCAGCTGTACAGACAAGAATGCGGTACAGCCATGGGCATTTCATTTTCGCCGAATTACGCGAACATAACAATGGGATGGTGGGAGAAAACAATTGCATGGAACCCGGCAAATCAAATGGATCTAGAGAGGAAAATTCTATGGGTACGTTACATCAATGATTTGTTTTTAATTTGGAACGGGACAAAAAATTATTTTATTCTGTACTACTCTAAACTTTGCAACAATAAAGTGGGCTTAGAATTTACCTATGTGATCAACAAAAAAGAAATTGACTTCTTGGATCTTAAAGTGTATATTGAAGACAATCAGATACACTCAACACTCTTTCGACAAACTGTATACATCATGGAACTAGCTTCCATCCTCAACCATTGCTAGCAAGCATACCTTGCGGCGAATTCATTTGTATGAAAAGAAACTGTTCGAAGGCGTTAGATGCAGAAGACAAAATACAGGAAACTACAGAAAGACTGAGATTACGAGGGTACAGCGACAGAACATTGGAGAAAAACAAAAAACGAGCAGCACAAAAATCGAGAGTAGAAGTCCTGAGTACCAAAATCAGGACAGAAAACACAAATGGTCCGCCTTGCTTTGTAACAACATATAGCAAAGAAACTGGCATCATAAAAACGAAAATAAAATACTGGCACCTAATATGAGGGGATCCTGATATAGGGAAGATGCTAGGTCAAGGACCAATG
Source organism: Lissotriton vulgaris (assembly GCF_964263255.1). Lineage (NCBI taxonomy): Eukaryota > Metazoa > Chordata > Amphibia > Caudata > Salamandridae > Lissotriton > Lissotriton vulgaris. The sequence goes on from NC_141697.1 coordinate 373,403,493, forward strand.
ATGAGTTATGTATGTATAGGCATTTATATAGCGCACTACTTACCCGTAGGGTCCCAAGGCGCTTCGACCGCTGCGAAACCCTTCCTGGCTTCCCTGAGAGATGGTCCCTTAATGGGTATCTCCAGGGTGAGACCAGGCATCCCCAGCGGTCTGGTGGGGCCGTTAGTGAAGATGAGGCAAGCTAATGCCCAGAGTTGCCGAGTGTGATCGCTGATCAGAGTGGGCACCGAGGCGAGAGAATTATCAAGTCCGCTGACCCTGGTCCAGAAACCTGCCGCGCCGGGAATCGAACCCTGGTCCCGGGCCGTCCTCTGCTCTCGGGTCTGCCGCCTCTAACCAGTGAGCCACACTACTTCACTGAAAAACAACATCATTATTAATGGATCAACTTGTCAAAAGCCACTTTAAAGGCAACCAATTGGAGAAAAAGGAAAACTGGTTTACCAATCAACAGAAAGGCTTTAGGAAGTGTAATGTGTGCAAGGCGTGCAAAATTGGCCACAATAAAAGCACGTTTGAAGAACCAAATGGCAAAGTGACAACCATTGAGTGAAAAATAACCTGCTCTTCAACACATGTAGTATATATTGTCGAATGCAAATGTGGATCTCAATACATTGGCAGCACGACATGTATGCTGAAAAAAAGAATCTTAGAACATATTAGGGCAGTAAAAAATAAAGATATGTCCTATGCAACAGCTAAACACACGGCAACCTGCCAGAAAAGTGACATGTTTCGGAATATATGTGGTGAATCCAGATGAACGAGGAGGAAACAGACAAAGGAAACTAAGACAGATTGAATCACGCTTCATAAGCAGACTCAAAACAAAAGTGCCACGTGGTATGAACTTCGATGAGGAGCTTTATGTGCACCTTGACTAAAGAGACGAGGAGCGGTACGTACACCTGGACTAAAGAGATGACCATAAAGCCCCAAGAACAGCAAAACATGAGTTCAAAAAAATGGGTACTAACCCTTAACAGAGAACTCACTTGCAAACAGATATAATATTAGAAGGATACTATATCTCTGCAATGAACACTTATGTAATTTGAGCAGGTACAATCATATACATAGAATGTGCTGAGAAATGCTAGCTGTGCAAAAGCTGCTGCGCGAATGTATTATGATAAATGTAAAATCAACTGCAAATTGAAAATGTATTGAAAAACTCTGCTGCGCAATGATTAAGATCGACATCACTGCTTGTTACAATGGAGTAATGTATGAATGTATATAGTTTTGAACTACTGATCCCATAATGCACCCTAACAGCAGAATGGGATAAATAGTAAACACAAAGGAAAGCTCACTCACCGTGAACAAAGCCTTAGTCAGGCTGAAACGCGTCGGTCCGAGCTTGAAGGTTGAATAAAAAAGCAATATATCCAAATTCTGAGCGTCGTTGGTATGCAAAAAATTGTCGAAATAGGGCTAGGATCCAGCCCCCGCGCTGAGCACCAGTAATTGAGCGCACGGAGTTCAAGGATCACATTGTTGCAAAAAAAAAAATATATATATATATATACATATATATTTATATATTTTTTGATATATATATATATATATATATATATGTCCACAACATTTTGCCCACACTTGAGCTTGTATTTTTCACAAGCCGACAGCGACAGCACCCACCGGGGTTTTCATTGTAATTTGGTTTAGACTGAAAGACCAGGGTACCAAGCGGTACACGCCCAGGTGGGCTGGAGAACTCGTGGAAGGGCGGGACTCCGTGAAAATAAAATGCAGGTGTTCTAAACCATGCTGTTTGCTGTTCTACTTGTTTGGGGCTCTAGAAGAAGGATTAACTCTGAAACGCGTCAGCCTCGAAGTTTCATAATGTTCTGTGGAGCACTGTTGCCTGCTGCTGACCTCGCGGTATGGGACACGTTGGCGTGAGGGCTTTCTCACTGTGGGCAAAATGTTGTGGACATATATATATATATATATATATATATATATATATATATATATATATATACACACACACATTAAAAACAAAAGTTACAGAGACATTGTAGTTAGGCTTAGATTTCACTTGTACAAAACAAGTGAAATTCAGCAGTCATAGTTACTTGAGCTAACTAGAACTAACTGCACTGCTTATGACCTCACATATTACATCACTCATGACATGGTTAGTGATATTACTGATGACATCTCAAATGGCATAGCTCTTAACCTCATCTAGTGAGTCCAAGTTTTTTTCTAAGACTTTATAATTGTTAAACATATATGCTAACCTACTACAAAAGTTATATTAGTATACTAGGTGCACTACTACTAGGTGATACTACTTCTAACACAGTGGTTCCCAAAGTTCATCTACCTGGGGCTCCTTGACCTATTTGCCGTTGGCTGCGGCTCCCCATTATTTTACTGTTTTTTAAGTGGGCGGGGGATGTTCACCCAGCCTCAGGTGTACTTCCAATTTTCTCCCTGAAACAAATGCTTACAATTCATTAAAATAACCAAGGCAGCATCCTAACCTCAATGCCTTCCACAAAGAGATTATTTGTGGTCTATTAGCTATCTCCAGCGGCTAGCCATAACTTTCAAAAGTTCTAATCAATTCCTTCCAAACTAGGCCCAGTACATATTGCAATTATTTATTGATGTAAACAGGCAATCAGATGTTGCTGAGTATTGGTTTTCATAGCTTCAACACTGCCTGCATTTTATTTTCCATAATTATTTGCAAAATGAAAATGAAAGTAAAAAAATGCTGACCTTTGTGACACTCACAGTTGTGTCAACAATCAAACAGAAGACTGGCAGTAATCAACCTCAAGCATATTGGTCTTCAATTAAATGGATTCTATTTAATTAAACAGACTGACACCACTGAAGTTATAGTGTGAAAGAGCAGGAGACTTGGGTAACCATAGTTTTTCATAGCTGATAATGAAATTCAATAGTCTTCGAATTTCTCCCAGCCTTCCAAAACCATGGGCCGTTCCAGCCCCTTCGAGGCCTCTTGAAAGTCTCCTGTGAATAGGTGAGCACTGTGGTGCCTTCCTGGAAGTCCATGGACCTCCAATGGCATCATAGGTCACAGACGGAATTACCCCGCAGCCAATGCTGCTCTGGAGAGACACTTCCGAGTTCGCTGCATAGCGACAACAGAAGCTGAGGTTTTTGAGCATGCACGTTTCTAGACAAGTGTGAAAGTGATGCCCTGATATGCTGGCGAAGAAAAGAGGCTGAAACGCCGTGTCTAAATAGTGTGCAACTCGGAAGAAAAAAAGATGTGAATTTAAAAGATGTGAATTTTCATAGTTGCTGGGTATTTTTTTTATATCTATTGTATACTCTATAGCACTGCGGTTTAAAAAAAAAAGATATGATATCTGCTTGCCTGAGGTACTGACGCAGATCTTTTTGTAGTTTTACATGCATTTTACTCCAGCATACCTAAAGCACTGTGTACTAACCTTTGGGTAATGTTAGTCCTTTATTATATCGTGCAGTGGTTCCCAAACGATGCCTGGTTCGCTTCAATTCACGGCGCCCCTCGCAAGTTTTGATGGCGCACTGGGGAGCCACGGCGCACAGATTGGGAACTGCTGTTCTAACATATTATGGCTGTGGCTGTGACTGTATGTATTCTTGTGTATGGGTGTGTGAGTGGCTGTATGGGTGCATAAGTGGGTGTGGGAGTATCTGTGTGAGTGAGTGAGTTGCTGTGTGTGTCTGTATTGGTGAGTAAATGGGTATGTCAGTGGCTGTATGTGTGAGTGAGTGGCAGTATGAGTGGCTTTATGGGTGGTTAAGTGGGTGTATGAGTGCTTGTATGGGTGAGTTAGTGGCTGTGCTCAGAGGCTGTATGGGTGAATGAGTCGGTGTTTAGCTGTAGTTAAATAAGTGAGTTTGTGACTAGGTATACAGGTGAGTGACTGGTTGTGAGAGTGGCTGTGTGAGTGGCTCTATGGAGGAGTGAGTGGGTGTGTGAGTGCTGGTATGGGTCTGTGAATGAGAATGTGAGTAGTTGTGGGTGTGCGAGTGAGTATATTAGAGGTTCTATAGGGGTGTGAGTTGGTGTGTGCGTGGTTCTGTGGATGATGTCATCAGTTATGTCACTGACCATCTCATCAGTGATGTGATATTTGAGTTCATAAGCAGTGTATTGTGGGGGCATATGTTATAGTTAGCTCAGCTAACGATAACTGCTGAATTTTTAACTGGTTTTGAACAAGTGAGATCTGAGCCTAACTATAATGTCCCTATAACCTTTGTGATCAAGAAAGGGGGCGGGATTTCCATGAATGCTGCTGTATGAGACTTACTGGATGTAATAGGAGGGGTAGTTAGCCCCCAAGGACTCTCAGAAGCCAAGGGAACTTAATCCCCTAACCAATAGTGCGCTCGGAGGCATGTTTGCAGAATGGTGGTGAAAGGGGGCAGGTTTTCGGATGACCTCAGCAATGCTGCTGTGTAGGAATTACTGGAGGTAACAGGAGGACTTGTTGGTCCCCAAGAACCCTCAGCATGCAAGAGGACATCATTCCTCAACTAGTAGTGAGTTTGCACAGTGGTGGTGAAAGGATGCGGGCCTCAGGTGACTTGCAGGGTGGCTTTTTAAAAAAAAAAGTGTTTTATTAGGAAAGGGGGCCCCAGGGTCCGCATCATCTGGCATTTTTATTTTTATTTATTTTAAATTTGGCGAGGCAGGCCACACAGCCCCCCCCCCCCTCCCAGGCAGATTTTGGCCCAAGGACCCATCCTCCGGGGCCTGGTCTTGAACATTTTTTTAAAGTAGGGGAGGGGGGGGCTGTGCCTTCCCCCTTTCAGGCCAATTTCGGCCCCAGGCACCCCATCCCTCTATTGTGGGTACCCTGGTCCCAAACAGGGCACCCACTCAAATCTGTTGGGGCCCGCGAGGCGAGTCTCAAGGCCCCTGCAGTCCCTGCCAGCTCCCTGACTTCTGCGGGAGCTGCCATTGCTTTCACACAGAGGGAGCTGCTGGAAAGGCAGCTCACTTTGTGTGAAAGCAATTCTGCTCTACTTCTAGCAAGCAAGGGCATTTGTAATGCTCTTGCATACTGAAAACTTGCTGTGGCTTGGTAGGAGCGGAAAGCTCCCGCCAAGCCCCAGCAAACAGCTATATCCTGGGGTGGGCACCCCAGGACATAGCAGGAGCAGGCCTGGGGTGGTGGTGTTCCCCAGGGACATCTATGGCTCCAGGAGGAGTGGCTGTGTGGCCCCCTCCTTTCTAATTGGTAGAGCCTGCCCTGGGAAAGTGGTGGTCGCGGGGGCTGAGAACTGCCGTCTATCTCGCCCTCCCCAACTCCCTGCTCGCTACCAGTGCTTGTTTCTTTCTCTTGTGCTTGTATCGCTTCTCGCCGTCTTTCTCGCCCTCCCCGCTCCCTGCAGCTGCTCCCCTGCGGCCCGCCCCCCCTTTTGCCTTCTGTACCCAATCCCCTCCCCGCGCCACCCCGCTCCCGCCTCCCAGCTGCTCCTCCTTCCCTCCGGATACTTAAGGTGTTGTAGCCCAACAGGGAGCTGTGACCTGACCTGACTCTGGTCGGTGACGATCCCTCTTCGCCGCGTGGCTCTCCGTGAGTGTGCCCGGTCCCCCTACCTACCTGCCTGCTCCTGCTCGCTACCAGTGCTTGTCTCTTCTCTTGTGCTTGTTCGCTTCTCGCCGTCTTTCTCGCCCTCCCCAACTCCCTGCTCGCTACCAGTGCTTGTATTTTTTCTCCTGTGCTTGTTTCGCTTCTCGCCGTCTTTCTCGCCCTCCCCGCTCCCTGCCGTTGCTCCCCTGCGGCCCCGCCCCCCTTTTGCCTTCTGTACCCGATCCCCTCCCCGCGCCACCCCGCTCCCGCCTCCCAGCTGCTCCTCCTTCCCTCCGGATACTTAAGGTGTTGTAGCGCAACAGGGAGCTGTGACCTGACCTGACTCTGGTCGGCGACGATCCCTCTTCGCCGCGTGGCTCTCCGTGAGTGTGCCCGGTCCCCCTACCTACCTGCCTGCTCCTGCTCGCTACCAGTGCTTGTCTCTTCTCTTGTGCTTGTTCGCTTCTCGCCGTCTTTCTCGCCCTCCCCAACTCCCTGCTCGCTACCAGTGCTTGTTTTTTTCTCCTGTGCTTGTTTCGCTTCTCGCCGTCTTTCTCGCCCTCCCCGCTCCCTGCCGTTGCTCCCCTGCGGCCCCGCCCCCCTTTTGCCTTCTGTACCCGATCCCCTCCTCGCGCCACCCCGCTCCCGCCTCCCAGCTGCTCCTCCCTCCCTCCGGATACTTAAGGTGTTGTAGCGCGACGTGGAGCTGTGACCTGACCTGACTCTGGTCGGTGATGTTCGCTCCACCTGCTGCGCGGCTCTCCGTTAGTGTGCCAGGTCCCCCTACCTGCCTGCTCCTGCTTGCTACCAGTGCTTGTCTCTTCTCTTGTGCTTGTTCGCTTCTCGCCATCTTTCTCGCCCTCCACGCTCCCTGCCGCTGCTCCCCTGCGGCCGCCCCCCTTTTGCCTTCTGTACCCGATCCCCTCCCCGCGCCACCCCGCTCCCGCCTCCCAGCTGCTCCTCCCTCCCACTCCGCCCCTCCCACTACGCCATTTATGCCGGAGTACGCGCGTGCGCGCAGTGTTCATGCGCAGTGGGTGCGCCCGTCCGCGCCTGGACCGCGCCCGGACTGCGCCCAGCGCCAGGACCCCTGGCTTCCGCAGTTGCCAGCCCACTTGCCGCACCTACGGCGCCGCCACACTCAACGCACTCAACACCGGCCGGATCCCCGGCTGCTACCGAGCCACCCCAAGACGCACCCACGGACCCTTCACCTGCCAATCCTGCAAATTCTCCTGCGTCCGGACCCGTACCGCACCTGCCATGCCGAGCAGCAGCAGCAACCACCTGAAGTGCATCCTGCTCAACACCTGCTCCGTCCACAGACACGCCGTGGAACTCTGGAACCTGCTCGACACCACATTTCCAGACGTCGCCTTCCTCACGGAAACATGGATGAACGCCTCCTCAGCGCCCGACATCACCATCGCCATCCCGGACGGATACAAGATCACCCGGAAGGACCGCGTCAACCAGACAGGAGGCATCGCCATCGTCCACAAGAACACCATCCGCATCACGACCAACTCCGACAACAACCTCTCAGCCGCCGAACATCTTCACTTCCAGATACACACCGACCCCAAGACCACACTCAGCGGCACCCTCATCTACGGACCCCCAGTACCTCGGACACAATTCAGTGAAGACATCGCAGACTTCATTAGCCCGCACGCCCTCGCCTCCTCCGACTACATCCTCCCAGGAGACCTCAAATTCCACCTGGAGAACAACAACAACAACAATACCACCACCCTGCTGGACAACCTCGCCAACCTCGGACTCAAGCAACTGGTAAACACCCCCACCCACTACGCCGGATACACGCTGGACCCAATCTTCTCCTCCAGCAAGTAGATCTCCTTCAGCCACTCCACCGGACTCCACTGTACAGACCACAGCTGCGTCCACTTCAGCTTCAGAAGAACCACGACTCACCACCACCCGCAACAGGTTCCCCGCAGGAACTGGAACAAGATCACCACCGACCAGCTCACCACATCTCTGAACCGGAACCCTCCCGCCAGCTCAACGGACCCCAACCAAGCAGCCAACAACCTCGCACAGTGGATCACCAACTGCGCTGATGACCTCGCACCCCTGAAAAACCATCCCAGCAGGCCCGGCAGCAAGAAAGCCTCCTGGTTCAACGACGACCTCAATAAATCCAAGAAGAACTGCCGCACCCTCGAGAAAGACTGGCGCAAAGACCCGACCGCAGACAACATGACCGCCCTCAAGCACGCCTCCCGCAAACACCACCAGCTGATCCACACCACCAAGAAGACAGCATTCAAGGAACGACTAGATCACAACGCACACAACAGCAAGGAACTCTTCAGCATCGTCAAAGAGCTCTCCAACCCCAGCGCAGGAAATAACGACATCACTCCCTCACAAGACCTCTGCGACTCTCTCGCCTCGTTCACCCACAGTAAGATCGCCGACATACACAACAGCTTCGGAGCACAGACCACGCACCCAACCACCAAACCGGCGCGCCCCACCAGCACCCTCCACACCTGGACCCCGGTCAGCACCGAAGACACCATCCACACGATGAACACCATTCACTCCGGATCACCAACCGACCCATGCCCCCACCACATCTTCAACAAGGCCGACTCCGTCATCGCACCTCAACTCCGGGACATCATCAACTGCTCCTTCAACACCACCACTTTCCCGGAGAGCTGGAAGCATGCTGAACTCAGCGCCCTCCTGAAGAAACCATCAGCAGACCCCACCGACCTCAAGGACTACCGCCCCATCTCGCTCCTCTCTTTTCCTGCCAAAGTCATTGAGAAGACCGTCAACAGTCAGCTTGCCGCCTTCCTCGAGACAAATGGATCATTCGGCCACTCGTTGTCAGGCTTCCGAGCCAACCACAGCACTGAGACCGCCCTCATCGCAGCCACTGACGACATCCGAGCCCTGCTCGACAACGGGGAAACAGCGGCCCTCATTCTCCTGGACCTCTCCGCAGCGTTCGATACTGTCTGCCACCCCACCCTAGTACAGCGCCTCAGCAACATCGGAATCCAAGAGAAGGCACTAGAGTGGATCATCTTGTTCCTCGCTGGAAGAACCCAGAGAGTCCGCCTCCCCCCGTTCTGATCCGAGGCCACCGAAGTCATCTGCGGCATACCACAAGGATCATCACTCAGCCCCACCCTCTTTAACGTCTACATGAGCCCCCTTTCAGCCATCGCACGCCAACACAACCTCAACATGATCTCCTACGCCGACGACACCCAGCTGATCCTCTCCCTCACCAATGACCCAGCCACCGCCAGAACCAACCTACACGAAGGGATGAAAGATGTAGCCGAGTGGATGATGAACACCCACCTGAAACTGAACTCAGACAAGACGGAAGTCCTCATCCTTGGACCATCCCCCTCTGCCTGGGACGACTCCTGGTGGCCCCCTGCCCTGGGCAGCGCACCCAAACCAACGGACTACGCAAGCAACCTGGGCTTCATCCTGGACTCCTCCCGCTTGATGACCAGACAAGTCAACGCTGTCTCATCTTCATGTTTCAACATCCTACGCATGCTCCGAAAGATCTTCCGATGGATCCCCACCGAAACCAGGAAGACGGTAACCCAGGCTCTCGTCACCAGCCGACTGGACTACGGAAACACCCTCTACACCGGAACCACAGCAAAACTACAGAAAAGACTCCAAAGCATCCAGAACGCCTCCGCACGACTCATCCTGGACATCCCCCGACACAGCCACACCTCTGGACACCTGAGAGACCTGCACTTGCTCCCCGTCAGCAAGAGAATCACGTACCGACTCCTCACCCACGCACACAAGGCCCTCCACAACCTGGGCCCCAGGTACCTTAACAACCGCCTGACCTTCTACACTCCCACCCGTCAGCTAAGATCGACCAGCCATGCCCTCACTGACGTTCCACACATCCGAAGAGCCACCATGGGAGTAAGATCCTTCTCCTACCTGGCAGCCAAGACTTGGAACTCCCTCCCCATCCACCTCCGCCTGACCCAAGATCACCTCTCCTTCAGGAAGCAACTCAAGACCTGGCTGTTCGAGCAGTAGCAGACCCCCCTCCCCCAAGCACCTTGAGACCCTCCGGGTGAGTAGCGCGCTATATAAATGCCTTGATTGATTGATTGATTGAGGGGGGGCGTCAGCCTCCTCCAATTTCTTTTTAAAGAATATGGCCCCGGAGAGGTGGTGGTGCCTGGGGGGAGTCCCTGAGGCCCCCAAATACAAATTGATCATGGCCTGGGAAGTGGTGGTCCCCACAGGGGGTCAGGGAGGCCGCCCATAACACTGAATCAGCCCCAGGGAGGTGGTGGTTCCTGGGGTACGGGTGGGTCCAAGAGGCCCCAAATTTTAACTTTGCCATGTGGCCACTAGGAAGGTGATAATCCACGGGGGTGGGGTCCAAGAGGCACCCTGTTTTATACATAAGCCCCAGGGAGGTGGTGGTTCCCATGGCATTAAAAAGCCCCAGGAAGGGAGGCCCGTGCTCACCTCCTGTATTATGCTAATTCCGCCAGGACCAGTCCCACCCAGGGGCCGATTATTAACAAAGTGCGGGAGCCCACGCTTTTTTTTTTATCCGGCGGGATCAAATTCAGCATGACACCAGCTGGAAAAAAACATGCTTTTTTGGCCCTGCGGGGTTCCTGCGGTATCCCCCCTCCTTCTTGAGACCTAGGGGATCAGAGTATTTCTACACGGCCCCCATTTCTTTTTTTTCTGAGATTCGCCTTGAGTCCCAAGATGACTGCCAACAGTTCCTGGTTCAAAGTGTTGGCCGCCAATCAGACCTCAGCACAAGATATATATACCATTGGAAATGTCAAGGGCGTGGCCAAGATGGTGGTGAGGTAGGAAGCTGGGTTCTGTCGGTCTCGCCATTCTAACGACTTCAACACAGCACAAATGGGTGAATTCTGCCGAGCATCGTCCCCTGAGGGCCTTGGAGCAATTTGGGCGACATCCGTGTGGCGGGAGCAGCGAGGCAGAGCGGACACGGAGGAGCTGTGCGGTCCTCTGTGTGCACCACTGATAGAGCAGGCGTGGTAGCCTGGCCCTCCGCACTGCCCGGCGAGACGCCAGAGAGACATTGGCCCAATCCAGCTCTTGGGAGGTGAGCAATGTGAGCTGTGCACAGCGGAGGCCAGCGTGGACTGAGCAGCTCGGCTCTGCTGAGGCCGTGCGGCTGCAATGACCTGGGGCCAAGACCTGACCCGTCGAGTGCGAGGCATACTGATCGGCTGATGCTGTGGCGAAGGAAAGCTGCAATGCTCGCATCGAACGTGAGTCCAGGCACACCTTGGGGATTAAGCACCCCGCACCACACGGCTACAACCGTCTTTAGGTCCCATAAAACGTTTGGGCACAGGCCTAACATTGGGGGCTACGAGAAGGAGGGATCCCAGGCACAGTAGCGGCATAGTGGGGAAGAAGCCACCCTTGGAACCATCTTGAGGGCCCAAGCTCACCAGGCAGGGCCTCTGGGGTGCCAACATTGTGCCCCACAGAGTAAGAGACTGTTGACCCCCCTCTACACCCTCTCAGCAGAGGGGATCAGCTAGGAGACCACTAGCAGCTTTGTACTAGCTCACAGGAGGGAGTGGGCACCCGCTACGAGGGACACAATTGAAGCATGAGGATTTTTCAGGAACAGGCGCGGCCGAGGCTCGATCAGAAGCTCAAGGCCTGGACCCTCACACCCTGGATGTGGTCAGCCCCATAGCACTAGAAAGGTTGAATTGGCCGGGGTTCTCTATTTGGCGAGCTTGCCCTCCTAGTGAGAACACCAGGTTACAAGGCGAGGCCCCTGGACAAGAGGGCGCCTGGGTCAGCTGGGACTGACAACACAACGGGGCAGCTCTGAAACACCCTTCCGACGGTAACAGCTGTCTGCAACAAACCTGGACTACGACCTCCACCCGGGTGAAGGACAGAACACTTAAAGACCCGCTTACAAGCCCCCTGGTGTGCAGCACAATGGAGAACCCAGACACAGGAAAGGCAGCCTGTTTACAGTCAGAGGATATGAAGGAGGTACCAGTGACGCGCATTTCTGGAGTCACTTCTCACGGTGCTCCGCGAAGATCTACAGACGGTCAAGCGCGACCTAACCCTGAAAATCAAAGACATTAAAAAAGATGTTGACGCGATCAGAGAGCGGCTGGCTTCGTTGGAGGACAGAGGAGACAATAGATACACCGAAATGGCATCCTTACAACAAGAGGTCATCCGCCTCTAAGACCAGCACATAGACTTGCAGGCGCATTTAGAGGACCTTGAAAACCCCTCCTGTAGACACAACGTCCGGATAAGGGAGTCAAAATCTAACGCAGAAGGAAGCGGCATCTTCAGCTTTGCAAGAGACTTGTTTAATCACATCCTCGCCAACCCCCCTAACACTGAGCTCAGGCTACACAGAGCACACAGAGTTGGCCCACCGCGCTCTGACAAAGCCCCCCGTCCCCGGCAGACATATTAGTCTGTGTGCAGGAGTACCAAACAAAAGAGAAATCCTCTGTAGAACCAGGTCCCTGCACCCTATCACCTTTAGGGATCAAACTCCGACACTGTACCAGGACCGTGCCATGTTGAAGCTGCAAAAACGAAGGGACTTCCGACCGATCACTGCACACCTTCACCAGCACGCCATTCCATACTCTTGGGGCCATCCGATCCGGCTCATCTATCGCTGGGACGGCAAACTTCACCAGCTGAGATCCCTCACTAAGGCAAGTCGGCTGCTGGGAGTGGAACTCCCTGAAGACAATGAAGAAGGAGAAACCCACCACCCCGGCTCTGGAGAACAACTTTCACGATGGCGGTGCCAAGGCTGCGGGATACACCCGAAAAGACCTGGCCAGGTAGAGATCAGTAAAGGACAACAGGAGGCGCAGGAGTTCATCCCGGCCGCTTTGGCAAAGTCACAGGCTTCTTGAGCACACAATTTGGGCATACACCCTTTTCACTAGATAAGGGCAGGCGGGGCAGGGACCCAGCACTTAGCCACCCTATGGACCCCATAACTATTTCCTGCAAGCCACATATGGCTGACGGACTATTCCTGAAAGTATTACTGTTTATTTGTACACGTTTTGACCGTTTGTCGCTATTTTTAGGGTTCCTCATTCACTGTATCACTACACTGTGAGGCTATACAATGGGATACACATGTCCTCTAGGAGCAGCGGCAAAAAACAAATGAGACAGCCTACCCTCAGGACTACCTTTATAGGTCCTGCACTCACTCTTCCTCATGCACCCCTCTAAGCCACATTAACGCTCCCCCCTTTGCACCGCCCTGCTTGGCAGTGGAACCTTAGGGACACACTTTTACAGCACCCAGACACAGTGACTCCTATTCAGTGAGACATTGACAACTACCTCCTGAACAACAATACCCCAGATACACACACTGCAACATTATGGGAGGCACTCAAAGTGATGATTAGGGGTGAGCTCTTCACTATTTCGGCTCCAGCTAATGCTTGCCGCAGAAAGAAATGAGAGGACCTATCTCGGCAGATACAGGAGCTACAGCAGATGCACCAGAGGACGGGGCACCCCGGGACATTGCTGGAGCTGTCCCAGGGGGGTGGCGGTCCCTAAGGCCATCTTTGGCTTCTGAAGGGTGTCACTCCATTGCAGAACACAGCCGGGGGGAGGAAGTGGTGGTCCCCCAGGGCTGCAGCTGGCATGCAGGCCCCCACATTTATGTTGAATTTTGCCCCGGGGAGGTGGCAGTGCCCATGGCACAGGGGTTGCCTAGGGCAACCCCCATATCATTTTCAAAATGCCCTCGGGAGGTTGCAGTCCCCAGGGATTTAATGGTCCAAGGAAAGGGGCACCATGTGCTCAACTCCCAAGTATTATACACTTTCCCGCAGGACCTGGCCCACCCTGGGGCGGATTACAAAATGCGAGAGCCTGTGCTTAATTTTTTAAAACATTTTCGGTGAGAGTCTCAAATCCAGCGTGGCTCAATGCAAATGAGGCCTGGGGGTCAGGATGTTTCTACCCTGCCCTCATTTCTTTTAAAAATAATCTTTAATCTAGAACTTGGTTAAACCCAGTCACAAGATTGCTGCCAACACTTCCTAGTTTGAAGTGTTGACAGCCAATCAGATCACCAGCATGAGATCATGAGGGGTCGTGTATCCACTGTGTCCCTATATACAACTGGAACTTTTATTTTTTTCTCCACAGCTACTTAACGGATGTCCTCCAAATCACAAAAGGCACTTTCTTGGACTAACATCTACCTTCCTGCCAAATTTGTTGTAATTCTGCTCTGCAGTTCGGGCTGTAGCCGTGTCTAAAGGTCCTATGGGAATTAACGTGGGGAAAAAAGGTGCTTTTAAGCATCCCCTAGTTCTCGGTCTCTGCTTGATGGATCACCCCGAAACTTTCAAGACAACAGCTGAAGTGACGAACAACGGCAAAGTTATTGGCAAATGAAAAAATGCTATTCCTAGGTCCTAACTATACCTACTGCCAGTAGGTTATATATATATATATATATATATATATATATATATATATATATATATTTCCTTCTTGTAGCCTTTAATCCTCAGACTCCTAAAAAGTGAAACGGACCAAGTTTCTTTGCGCAATTTTATTTTCAGTGCTTGAATGCCGCCAAGGTACGTTTCGGGCTCGAAAGCCCTTGATCACATGACATGTCAAAGCATTTTTCCCCCATTTAAAGTGATAGTGCATTGGACGACATGAAAAACAGACTTACGTTTTCGAGATCTTTCTTTTAGCTGCATAATGCTTTTTCAATGTTTTCATCAAAACAAAACATGAACATTGTTTGTCTGTGTTGTTTGACATTAATGATGATATTAACCTAACGTCTGTTTAAATACAAGATATTAATATGACTCCTGACCCATCGATATAATACATATTTAATATAGAAATGCTGAAACCGTTATTAGTTCTGGCCCATAAATATTATAAATAACTAAAAAGTCACCTGATCCCAAAAATTATTATCATTGGTAAAATCTGCTGATATTTGCATTATTAAAACCAATGTAACACCATTTTTTAAAAGGTATCATCACACATATCCTATCATTGTACCCAAACAGTAAAATCAGTTTTCTAAAACAATGCATAGAAACAGGGCTAAAAAATAATATATGTTTTAAAATTTAAAGTGCCTCTGTGCTGTCTAAAATTAACACCTTTAAAGTGATAAAGTGCTTATTGTTTTTTTTTTCAAATTTTTCAAAACAGAATTTCTTTCTCATAAAAGCTCAGGAGGATGGGCGTGATATGGAAACCATAGATAGTTAACTTTATTTAATTCTAGATAATCCTATATGTTATTCAATTTTTTAGGCAGTTAACTATCAATGAGCAACTGTAAAAAGTATTTATACTTGAATGTTTATAGTAGTGCCAAATACATTCCCTCGATTTGACCTATTGGAGCCATATATATAAATCCTCGGCTGTGTTTAGGCCATTCGTACTTTTACTATCGAACTCCAGGATATAATGAGTTTCAAGTTTTCTTAGATTTGCCTCTCTATTGCCGCCTCATCTTAGGGAAGGTATTGAATCCACAACAAAATACTTTAGATCTGATAATTGGTTGTTGTGGACTTCCCTGAAATGGCGGGCCACTGGATAGCTCGGGTCAAAATTGGTAATGGCTCTCATGTGTTGGAGGACTCTCTTATGGACTGGCAGTTTAGTACTGCCAATGTACTTTAGTCCACAGGAGCACTCCAACACATAGATGGCGTATTCAGTTTTACAGGATAAAGTTTTAGAAATTGGAGTGGGAGTTGTCCTAAATGGGGTACAATATGAACAGAGGGGCTCTTATCTGTAAAACAACATTTTCTTCAAAACATTTTTGCTAAGGATCACATGGGCATCCTCCCTATGTTCTACTTTTCATGATCCAAACTATGCCACATCAGGTCTAATAAGGACTGTCAGTTTATTTACATGGACTAGCTAATAAAAAACTAGCTATGCCCTTGCAAAAGTACAATAATGGGGTTATCACCTAAGACTTGTAGAACAAAACTACCCACATCTAATTCCCCTTAAAGGTCCAAATAAGGGAACAGCAGTCTAAACTACCGATCCGGTCATAATTTCATCAAACAGGATGGGCAGTAATTAAACCTATATATTTATTCATTTTATTAATGCTAACAATGTTTAAAACAGTATTACTAAATAGCCAATTAAATGTCTCATTGCTATTTCACAGACAATTTAGACAGGCTAACAAAAAATTGAGAAAAGGAGAGAACAACATGCATATTACCTAGCCTTATTATGTAGAGGAGCTAGCCTCCTTCCCCCATTTTGACAGTAGGAAACCTGAAACAGGTTTCACTTCTGTCAACACTATCGACCCCTATTTGTAGCAACTGGCCATAAACAAAGTTATAGGAGGTACATAGCACTTTTGAAAGGGCTAAAACACATGAATACCCAAACCCCTCAGCTTTTAAGCATTAGTGCTGTATAAATATGGCAAAGCTTATCTGTTAATCAAAGTTCACATATACCATTATATCGTTTTTTTATCACATGAGTGCATAAAGTGCTTATTTTCTTGCCCCAAAAAAAGGTAAAACTTCTCTTTTTTTCCCTGTCCTCTTTCAAAATATTTCAGAGGTCCAAATGTAAAGGAAACTTAGCTCTGGGAGACATGCCATGCTTCTAAATATAGAGCTGACATTTAACTCTTCCCAGCTGTCCTATTCTGTGTGCAAATTATTCCATGCAACTTTCCTTATTCAAAGTCACTCTAGAGACAGAAAGCTGGAAAGCACTTATCCCCGTTTGTAGTTAAAAGAATAACTTCTGCTTGTTTTTATATTTATTTTCAATTGTAAGCAGTGTGCAATATACTTGTCTAACAATATAGAAGTCAGCTATTTGTATTATACCTAAATGTATGCATTTACTGAAACCTAAGGCACTTTAAAAGCTACTGTACATGAAAAAATGCTGTTTAAATAGTGCATTTTACCCAATTTCAACTTTGATTTTTGGGGCACTTAAAATTGAATATCCTATAATTGTTTGCATAATATTCATTATCAGAATGTTCATTACATAGCCCCGGAGTTATAAATTAAAAATAATCATATATAGCTTTATAAAAATGAGTTTTTTACGCCTGCGCAGAGTGAAATTCCATATGCAAATATCCTCATTCTGCGGTAAAACACAACTTATATTAAATTTTAATCCTAGGAGGTCACAGTATGTGTATTAAGCTTTATAAATATTAAAGAACGAATTTAAAAGCACTTATTTTTTAAATAATTTTTCATAATTAATATATATATATATATATTGTTTTAATAAAACCAATCATTTTTCTAATTCCACATATGAAAAGCAAGCTGCATCTCTTGTCTATCATATATAGATGCATTCATTCACAAGCCTAAGCACAGAAGCCTAACTTGAAACATGAAAAGTTTTGTGCCACACTTTTTTTTTTTTAAAGAACAGTCATTATTTAACATCAGAACCAAGAATGTGCTTATGTAAAAGACTTTAAAAAAGGAAATCCTGTTAAATGTTTTCCTGTTATCCAAAATAATGTACCTGATTTTTTTAACTTCTAATAATAACAGTAGTCTGAAATGCAGGGTTTTACCCCGTGTTTTAACTGACAAAATCCAGGCTGAGTGAACATTCCTGTCTCTCCGTGTCTACAGTCAAAACAACAGCTGCTGCTTAAGCTTTTTTTAGTGTTGAAATGGAAGCACAGTGACTGTCTATTTAAAACTGAGGCCTTTCAATACATGTTCTATAATATGCGTTTTAGTTCAGCAAAAATTTACTTCAGATAAAGTGTTTGCCTGTTAATATCTAATACAATGTATCTAAGGAAAATGCTTTATAATTGTTTATTTATTACAATACACACAATTTTGTTTTTGAGGCCTTTTTATTCCTATTGAATGTGAATTCTAATTTTATCTTTGAAGCAATGGCAATTTGTACATGTGCATAATTGCTTACTCTTATCAATTTAATAATAACATAGTTATTTAGCATATCATATGGTTAATTTCTGGATTTTTATTTAATTTTTCTTCAATAATAATTAAATGACATTTTGCATAACAGACTGATAACAGCAAGAAAAACACACACACACGCATTGAGCTCATTTTAGACATATACAGAAGGTTCAAACACTCAGGACACCTAATACAGCGCACTTAATAGCCATTATTTCATAAATAGCGTAATCGCTATTTACTTACAGAAGTATCACTAATGTGAAACAACGAACCACATAGACATTTAAACACACATTTAACCCACAGATCAACACTTAAGACAGAAACAAAGGACAGCCCACAGACTTTATTTAAACCAAACCATTTGTAAATACTAGTTGTAAGTCATATTTACAAGGAGCGCTTTTCAATAATATTCCAAAAGACTGCAAAAAAAACAGCCCAACAAACTGTTTTATTTCCAAGAAGCCAAAATACACTCAATTCACTAGCTTTGGCTGGCAGAACACCAAAAAATCGCTCTGCATATCTCCATTCATAAAATTGCGCAGAAAAAAGGATCCTTGTTTGTATTATTTTCATATTTGAATTCCATGGGGATACAAAATCACCAAGGAAGAAATATGTTTTTATACCTAAACCTATCTAGACATTCCCTCAAGGGAGCCGGCTAATTCACTTTACATCTCACTATGGTACCTCCAAAAAGCAACACATTCTTCGATGTGTGCTTGAAACAGGCATGCCAAAAATATTGCAGAATATGCAAATATTATAATCAAAGTAGTGCTTAAGGTACTCTTCGTACGTTGCGCCGTTCAAACAAATTCAAAACAGAGAAAAATCTCTTCATTACCTGCATAGGTATAAATTGCAATTTACATATTACATACATATCAATCAAAAGTTGGCCAACGCAAATCTAAGCCACAGTAAGTGTTACTAAACTACCTTACCAAACAAAGGCATCAAAACCAATAGCAAGTGTCGCAGAACGACTCTTACCAAACAAATGGTTGTCCTAATTCTAACTGCCAAATTCTGAATGACCTAACGGTCTTTTTTAGAATACTCATGCCAAAAAAGGTTCTCAGTCAGGGGTGACATCATGTGGAGGATCAAAATCAGGAAGATCAGAAATGTACTGGGCTGCAGAGACAGAGAATCCCCAGAATCTCTGTGCACAGAGTACCTCCTTAGTAGAGTCCTGTCCTGTCCCCCACAGTAGATTTCGGTCTCCTGACAAGATCTCTTCCTCAGGTAGCCACTTCTCTGATGAGGTCCACGTTAGAGCGCCATTTGTAGAAATCAAAAAAAGTTCCTAGGGGTCCCACTGATACTTGGTCCTTTTTAACCAACAAAGAAGAAATTGGCACAGAAGCTGAAATATAAAAGAACATCTTTATTAAACTCAAATGAGTGAGACTACGTCACACAGAAGCCTTAGTAACTGAATGAGGCAGTCTGAGGAGTGCAGAAAACAGAGGCCTTATATATGCTTAGGGTTACATAGTAAGCATAAAACCAAGGGGCAGTCCTGGATCATGTAAGCATGCAAAATGTCTAAGATGGGCATACAAGATCTGCTTGCTCAACAAAGTGGGAGGAGAGTTACTTCTCCATACAGCATCAAAAATAGCCTGACAGTTATACTAGAGAAGCAGGTGCATTCTACTGGCTAGGCCTTTCTGGGCATGTGCAAAGGTGGATGATGCTGAATATAGTTTGTTTCTAGGCAGATTACAAGAGCAGTTAACAGAAAGGTAGGGCAGAGCACATGGCGAGCACATGGCAAACAAAATGGCTGCCAGAAATACAAAATGGCTTTCACAAAGGGGATAAGATAACTTCTAAATACAGGATGGCTTCTGCTAATGCTAACCCATTGCTGCCAATGTACAACAATGGGTTAGTGACTAAACTGTGTGAATGTCTGTATCAGTCTGTCTATTGCTGTGTAAGCTGCTGCATTGGTCGGTGAGTAGCTGCATGAGTGTCTATATGGGTTATTGATTGGTTGTCTGCGTATTTGTATGGGTGCCTGAGTGTGTGTGTGGGTGGATGGGAGGTGTGTGACTGTGCATAGATGTGTGAGTTCTTCATTCACTGGGTGTATGGGTACAAGAGTGCATGTGGAAACAGCTGTTTGGGTGGGTGAGTGTGTGTATGGGTGTGTTGGTGAGTGAATGGATATCCCAGTAACTACATATGTAAAACGCAGTGCATGAGAGAGTTGGAGTATATATATGACTATACGTGAGAGCCAGTGATAGTGAGAGTGGCTGTATGGATCAGTGTGTACTTGTATCAGTGATTGTATAAGTGAGTAAATATATGTTAGTATCTGTATGAATAAGTGAGGTTGTGTGTGTATAACTGTAGAGGTGAGTAAATAGAAGTGTGATTGATTCTTTGCATGACTGACTAGATGTGTGAGTAACTCTGGATGAGTGGCGGTGTGTGAGTGTTTGTATAGGTGTATGAGTGCCTATAATAGTGTTGTATTGATGAGTCACTGCATGTATGAATGACTGTATGGGTAAATGAGTGGATGTGTGTGTGTGTAGACCTAGGAAACAGTGAGTGCGTACGTAGTAACTGGTATTGGTGTCTCTATTGTTTTGAAAATGGTAGTCTATATTTTAGAGTGGGTATCAAAGGTTTTATTAAGGTATGAGGAGGTGCATCAGATTTTCACATGGATGATGTCATCAGTGATGTCACTGACCATGTCATGAATGATGTAATATGTGACATCATCAGCAGTGCATTGTGGGGCGCAAGTTATAATTAGCTCAACTAACTATAACGGCGGAATTTCTATGGTTTTGTATGAGTGAAATGTGCAACTAACTATAACGTCCCTGAAACCTATTGTTTTTTCAGTGAATTTAAAACGTTTTTAAATGCTAATTTATAACTATACCGTCCCTGAAACCTATGGTTTTTTCAGTGAATTTCAAAGGTTTTTTAAATGATAATTTGTAACTATAATGTCCCTGAAACCTATTTTTTTTGTGAATTTCAAAGGTTTTTTAAATGCTAATTTCGAATTATAATGTTCATTAAAACTATGGTTTTTTTGTGATTTTAAAATATCATTCCATTGTCAACCTAGTGAAATCAGCCGATATCCCCAGTTTTCCATCAATAGCTTCCACACAAAAAAATCGCCACAAATGACAGAAACAACTAACTGTAATAATATGCAGAGTAGGCGTTCCCGTGCAAAAATAACACAAAAACCCCACTTCCCAATATTTTCAACGAGCAGCCAAATCAGGAAATAAACCTTGTTAGCAGTAGGAATCTTTTATTTGCCTTTTACTGGTGGAAATCAGTACGACTACCTACAGTGTGAAAGAAAGCCCAGCCCAGAATCACATCTGAAGAACAACACATGTCATAAAGTTAGTGTTCATGCAGCTCCGACACCCAAGAAGGCCACAACACCCACTGCCAACAGCCTCAAGACCTCACCTTCCCTACTACCACTGAGGCAGTGCAGAACAAGACAGCAGACCTTCCAAAAACAGCATGGTCCCTCAGCCACACAATACTTGAATGTTGGCAGAGGTGGCAACCAAGTATGTGGGAAGGATGCAAGTCACCCATCAATAATGTACATAATACCAAGTGTTGCGGCGGTGATGTGCTGGAGAGACCTCACTATGCAGAGCACAAACCTCTCCATATGTACATACACTGCTGGTGCTTGTAGTGTTACGGACAATAGATGCAACCATGTTACCTCAGGCAGTGGGGAGATCTCGGTCATGTAGCTATGTTGTCCCACCTTGGAAGCGGAAGCTGAGTGGGCTGCTCCAACGTATGCCACTCCAGCGTAGGAATATGAATGATTAGGCCAGAGCTCTGGGTGTCGTTCACTTCTGGGAAGGCCAAAGCTTCTGCCAGAGCAGTGGCCCTCACCTTGCCTTACCTTGGCTACTGCCATGACCGCGGGCCTCCTCGACACAGGCCCCATGCTAATCCAGCGGCAAAGCACCACAGACTTATGTCTGTAGAGACTACTGCCTTCGATCTACACTGCAGACAGCAAGGCTCACAATTGACATGGAGTGGTGATTGCAGTTCACGCAGTCCAGTACGCAAGACACATTGCTCCCAGTGCGGCCCCCCATACCACGCATCATCGCAGGGGGCACACAGGCTGAGCACCAAAGGTACCACTAACTCAGTGCCCCGGAAGTCAATGCCACGTGGCCTTATTAAGGGCAGAATTTATTAGACAAAAAATATTGCTCCCAGTGTGGCCCGCCCGGACCACGCTTCATCGCAGGCTGCGCACATGCTGAGTGCTTCAGGTGCCGATAACTCACTGCACCATAAGTCATTGCCCCTTGGACTTATTAAGGCAGAATTCAGTAGGCAAAAGACATTGCTCCCAGTGCAGCCTGCCCGGACCACGCATCATCGTAGGGTGCACACATGCTGAGTGCTTCAAGTGCCACTAACTCACTGCACCATAAGTCATCACCACGTGGACTTATTAACACAGAATTCAGGAGGCAAAAGACATTGCTCCCAGTGCGGCCCGCCCGGAACACGCATCATCGCAGTGTGCCCACACGCTGAGTGCTTCAGGTGCCATTAACTCCACTGCACCATAAGTCATTACCACGTGGACTTATTAAGGCAGAATTCAGTAGGCAAAAGACATTGCTCCCAGTGCAGACCGCCAGGTCCACACATCATCGCAGGGTGCGCATACGCTGAGTACTTCAGGTGCCACTAACTCACTGCACCATGAGTCATCACCACATGCACTTATTAAGGCAGAATTCAGTAGGCAAAATACATTGCTCCTAGAGAAGCCTGCCCGGATCACGTATCATCACAGAGTGTGCACACGCTGGTTGCTTCAGGTGCTACTAACTCAGTGCACCACTTATCATCGCTGGCTACACACACACTGAATTGCCAATAACTGTGCAGCTCAACTCAACACCACGTGGCTGTGGGCCCTTGTTAAGCGCTGCCTCCTGCCTACACTGCGGTCATCAGGGCTCACAATTAAAATTGAGTCTTCATTAATGGCAGAGTGCAGAAGGCAACTAAGTATAACGTCCCTCAAACCTACACAATATCCTTTTAGTATCCTTGCTTCAAGAACTTGTTTTATATCAGTTATAGCTTTACTACGATGATCAAATACATCTTGCAAGTCCAAACGAACACTGAATGGCAGACTACACTGCTGACAGCAGAGCTCCCAATTTGAATTCAGTTTTGATTTATTTATTGCAGAGTGAACTGTACTCTGTCGTTGTATTTTCTCAAGAGGAAGTCACAAAAAGCATTCCTTGATGTCTATACTGACTTCTGCCTTCGATCTACACTGCGGATAGAAGGGCTCACAATTCACATCAAGTCCCAATTGCAGATGACGCAGTCTAGTAGGGAAGACACATTGCTCCCAGTGCTGCCCGCCCGGACCAAGCATCATCGTTGGCTGCGCACACGCTGAATGCTTCTAATGCCCCTATCTCAGTGTAGCACAACTCATGGACCCTTTATGATACAATATTTTGTGTATAATTTCACATCTGGTGCCCCTACCTCAGTGTATCACAAGTCATGGACCCTTTACTATAGAATCTATTGTGTATTATTTCACATCTGGTGCCCCTACCTTCGTGCAGCACAAATCATTGACCCTCTCTGTGTCTGATCCAATGATTACTGTTGTACTTGTTGCCAGCACCAACCATTCCCGGAAGGCGGCTTACACTCACCCCACATACATCCAGCACAGGGCATGTGTGTGCGCAACATATGTGCAAAGATCAATTTTAGGGGTGCAACAGGGTGTCCTTTTGACACCCTGGCCCCCTTGAAATTGCATTCTCAATTTGTGATTCTCTAATTGAGAATCACAAATTGAGACTGTCTTCCCATTCATTCCTATGGACCTTTAGGCCCATAGGAATGTATTAAGTATTCCTTAATTGCGATTCGCAATTTGCGAGTCGCAATTAAGGAATGTTCAGAAATCGCTATTTTTTAAGCGATTTCTACACGCATAGGCTTTTGTGATTCCTTAATTGCGATTCCTTAAAAATCGCAATTAAGGAATCGCAAAAGCCAACATTGATGCACGTACCTGACTGTCCCCCTGGGAATCAATTTTAAACAACAAAAGAGTGTAAATCAATGCATGTGTAGAAGCACAAAAGGGGAGAGGATGAATGAAACTGATCTATTAGATTTGTATAGAAAGCCCTCACTCACCATCTGGATGGTGACATGCTTCATCATCGGGCCCACCGGGAGAAGCTGAATGCCTCCCCGGTGTGCTTCAACGCAAGATTTACTGCGGAGCTGGTTTTTGTGAGGAACGTGTAGGTGTGAAAGGTTAAAAATTTACAGATTGTGTCTCACATAAAAAAAAAAATTCTGTGGCCAATCTGACATAATAAAAGCGATGTTTGGAAACTACCAAGTTAATTGTTTGGTTATTTCCACTTAAAGTGGGGTCAACATGTTTCTGCCCGTTTATGTGTGATTTACTGGGCATTCGTCAAGACCATGGGGAGTGTACCTCGGTGGTATGGGCACGCTAAGGCCCACCCTTACCAGAGGGCGTGAAAGTGAAAAAAGGGTGCGAGGAAAAACAAACCAACAGGTGTTGTGGGGTAAGCGCCCTCAAAAATAAGAGGAACCTGTATAGTCTGAGGCAAAAAGGGACATACAGACATATAAAGAAGACAAAACACATAATTAGTCTTAGATTTGTTGTGCTTATTTGATCAGATAAAACCATGCTCTGCGGGATGTGCTTCTGGGTTACCACTCGACGAGTGGCTGCCCGATCATAACTGTAATGGTATTTTATACAGTGAAGGATGCACTGGCCTTGTAGCAAGGTACCAGTGGCGATGCATGCAAATAATCTATTATATATAGGCACCTGTACGCCGAATCTGGCGTTATACCGGTATTCGTGTTGGGTACAGATCAATGGGCCGGTTTAGGCGAGGCTGGTGAATCGTGGTGACATTACCATGACCCGGCACATATCGTAAGCATTATGACAAAGGTAAACTCTCACTCGTAATGTAAAAGATTCACGCCCCATAAGTCACGGGAGGGGGGTGGAGGCGAAAATGGCACACCCTGTACGAGGGAAGGGAAATAGAGGCAATGTTAAGAAAAACGGCATGGAAATCATTCGAATCATTGCAAAAGTACTTAGCTATATTTTGCCGGGAAGGAACTCACGCCCGCAACGCCTGGCACCCGCTCGATACCTGCGCGTAGCCTCTGACCGGACCTCGTGGATAATGGTCTGGTCAGACGGATTTTCCCGGTGGGCCCGATAATGAAGCATGTCACCATCCAGGATGGTGAGTGAGGGCTTTCTATACAAATCTAATAGATCTGTTTCATCCATCCTCTCCCCTTTTGTGCTTCTACACATGCATTGATTTAAACTCTTTTGTTGTTTAAAATGGATTCCCCGGGGGACTGAGAGTGTACTTATACTTCCTTCCCTCTCCCGTTGTTAAATAGTATTGAGCAGCGCACAGCTGTGAGAGAAAAATAGCAGTAACGAGACATCACCATCTCCCTTTCTGGTGACATCTCTTCTTTTCGCTTCAACTCTATACTCTCCCCATAATCAAACATGGCTAACCTGGGTCTTACATACTCCGAAGAAGAGGTAGATGCTATTCTAGCAGACTCCTCCCTTTTTGCAGACCCAGCAATCTTTCAGGCAATATCACCCTCAACCGAATGGGAACAACTAACTGAGCATAAACGTGACCGGATCCACACTATCTTACATGGAACAATACTAAAACAATATCTTCTAACAAATACCGCCCCAAGGGGACTCCTTGTGACAAATGCCCCTCATATTTTCCTTAACGATGCCACCTTTCGAAAAGAATGGGCAATGATAGCCTGGCATTGCACTCGAGACTGGCTAGTGCTGATTATCAAAACAGCACTTCGCCTATCAGAAGCACTATTGGTAGAGATACAGCAAACCGAGACACACTTTAAAACAACATTGACAGGTTACAAACAGAAGCTGGATGAAATCAACAGGGACATAAATGAATACAAAGACACTCTGATGCAATCTAAAGTGACTACATTTCAGAAAGACCTAAAGAAATTTGAATTTGACAAAGTTTACCAGTATTCTAGTCCCACATACACCCCCCAGCAGAGATCCCAATAAGTCAGACTTTTCTGATGATAATACTTCAAACAGTAGTGGGTCAAGTAATGACAGCCAGAAACAAAGACTGAGAACAGGAAGCAGAGGCAGATTTAACCACAACAACCAACCACCAAGGTGGCCACCTTTCTCTACACCCGGTAGTGGACCTCCACCCCCTCACTATTTCCAACAACCCCCGTTTCCCTTGATGGGCTGGGACCCTTACATGCAACCACCTGCTTACCACCAGAACCAATTCCCACCTCCTTTTTTAGAGAGAGGCCGGAGAGGAAGAGGAAGGAGGAGAGGCAACAACCAAGTATCCTGGGAAACGGTGGAACCAGTGGGCAACCACACCCGCAGCAAGAACCAATACCCAGCACGAGTGCCCAAGGAGCTTAATTTCAAACCTGTCAGCCAAGGAACTAAGTCCGACAGAAACCAAAGTCCTGGAGAAGGGTCTCGGTTTTGTCCCCACTGAGAGACCAGACAAATTCAAATTGTACTGCGAGTTGTCAGAATTCTTTAGGAAACTCAAACTCAAATCCTTTTTTGAATCTAAAGAAGATACTACTGATACTCACAGAGGAAACACTAACCTCAGAGTTAAGTCAAATTTTATACCACCTCCCTACGCAATACCTCCTGAAATAGCAACCTTTGAACAGACAGTGTTCAACGACATCGAGGGCTTACAAGCACCTAACCCCTTTAAGAATTTTAGTGCTCTAGAATATCGAGCTCTTCAAGATTTACAGAACAATAAGGACATCACCATCAAACCGGCGGACAAGGTGGGTGACATTGTCGTCCAGAACACGACTGATTATGACAAAGTTTGTCTGTCACTTCTGAGCGATAGAACTAACTACACCCCCTTGGCACAGGATCCCACTCCAGAACTCAAAGCACATATTAAGGGCCAAGTAAAGGAAGCGGTTACATCTCCAGCCATGAGACAAGGTTTCTTATTGCAGGGGAAAGAGTGACACCCTATTTTTACACACTACCGAAGACACACAAGAACAACCCCCCCCCCCACCCCCACCAGGTAGACCGATCGTGTCGGGGATCGGTTCACTTTAGGAACCGCTATCTGTGTTTTGTGACCATTTCTTGAAACCCATCATACAAGGTACCACAACTTACCTTAAAGACACGAAAAGCGTATTACAACTCCTGCAAAATTTCACCTTTGAGGAAGGATCAGTCATTCTTGCTACATTAGATATAGAAAGTCTCTATACCAGCATCCCCCAGGATGACACCCTGAAAGTTTTGGGATCAGCCCTTGATTCCATAACTTGGGAATATCGGACGCCTAAGGACTTCATCCTACAATGTGCGACAATAGCTCTGAAAGAGAATTTCTTCGAATACAAATGCAAACTATACCTCCAAAGCACTGGTACTTCAATGGGCAGCACATTCGTCCCCAGTGTAGCGGGACTATACGTCCATGACTTTGAAGTGAAACACATTCTACCTACAGAAGGCCCTTTCTTCTCCTCCATAGGATTATGAAGGAGGTATATAGATGACGTCCTCCTCATTTGGAAGGGCGATGAAATCCTCCTGGAACAATTTTTCAACTGGATCAACACTTTAGACCCAAACCTGAAATTTACCCACTGTTGGAGCAAACATGAAGTTGTGTTTTTAGATGTTGTCATCACAGTGAAAGATACAACTCTCACAACAAGAACACACTATAAACACACTGCCAAGAACAACCTGCTCGAGTTCTCGAGCTTTCACCCAAGACCGCTTAGAGAAAAACGTACCCTACGGTCAGTATCTCAGAATCCGGAGAAATTGCAGTAACATCAATGATTACCGAGAACAAGCTACTGACCTAACCTCTAAACTCAGATCAAGAGGCTACCCGACGCATATCTTGGACAAAGGCTACAAACTAACTAGAAACCAACCTCTTGAAGCACTACTTGAGGACAACGTGAAAGAACGCAAAGATATACCACTAACTTGCGTAACTACGTATAGTACCTTTTCAGGCGCAATGAAAAAATCTATCAACAAAAATTGGAGTATTATCACCAGCAATAAGAAAACTTGGGAAATACGCCTCTTTTCTTTCAAAAAAGGAAGAAGCCTCAAATATTCCCTTGTCCATACACGTCCAAAAGCCGAAATCCAGACTATGGAGAGATCAATCACAGATGCCTGGGGTCTCCCACCAGTTACCGGTCACTACCCCTCCTCTAACTGTAGCGTGTGTCATTTCACCACACGTACAAACCAACTGACCCTGGAGCCAGACATAATATGGACTCAACAAGTTTATACAAACTGTAATTCCACTAATGTGGTCTACCTGATCACTTGCCCGTGCGTAAAAAGGTATATAGGCATGACCACACGCAAAATTAAACAGAGGATATGTGAACACCGTAGCAACATCAGGTGCCGAAAGGTCTCAACTAAAATGAGTGAACACTTCCTCCTCTCTAATCATACTACAAATGACCTAAAATGGACAATTGTTGAACAAGTATGTACTGGCAAAAACATCCACAACATTTTGTTCGAGAAAGAACAATGCTGGGTCTATCGTTTGGGAACCCATTTAGACGGCCTGAATGATGGTATACCATGCTCAACAGTTTTAAAACGCTGATACGTGAAAACACCTTAGCTACCACCTGGTGTGACTGTATAAAAGTATTGTACCATCAGCCATAAGCGGTCTCATATAGCATATGTATACACTTAACTGAGCGTTTTAACACACTGATAAATTGGCTGGTCCCAGTATCTGCATCATGAACCACCGGAGCTAAATATACTCTATAAATCTACTCTGTAAATGCACTACCAATAAGGCTGACCATCGCTCCTTCCCTCCACCCAGGGTAGACGCCTTTACATAGTCAAACAGGTTAGCCGTTTGCTTAACAAATGTGAACATGTAGCTGGTAATGGCTCCCTGTACCCCTAATTCATTTTCAAACATAATCAACATATGGCTTGATCAATGGAGCCTTCGCGATTTGACTTAACCACATCTCATATACTTTATGGACTGTGGCCCCACCCGGTTGAGCACCATTAATATTTATAAACATTCATATTGCTTCATTTAGGGAGCATTATCAAATGACTGCCCCCACCGTGTATAATTTATGCAATGTATGTTTATTTACAACCTCTGATGACACTAGGTGTTTACTTCCTCAACCGTGTTGTCATTTTTACGCATCAATAAAGTTTCAAACAAATCAACACCAGTTCCAGAGCGTTAGTGCCCGCAATTCCTTCACGGACATATTTGCCTCCTCAGCCGTTTCTTGCCCGTTCTTAATTGCCCTAAGGGGATCCTTTTAATTTTTCATAAGGAGATCCTTTTTTATCTGTAAAACTATTTTCTCACCCTTAGCACAATTTGTGCCGAAATTAAATATAAGACCCCTTCTTTCCCACGGTGACGTTTCTAAATACTCCGGGTCAGCGTTTCAGCCTTACGTCCGATGTCATACTTTGACGCGGACCCCCATTGGCTACATGCTCGCAAGCCCACGCAGGCCACACCATCGTGGGCTACCGGAGACCGCTTCCGGGTTCAACCACCTCGTAATGACTACTTTAACGAAGCCGTCTGACTCGACCATTATCCACGAGGTCCGGTCAGAGACTACTCTCAGGTATCGAGCGGGTGCCAGGCATTGCGGGCGTGAGTTCCTTCCCCGCAAAATATAGCTAAGTACTTTCCCAACGATTCGAATGATTTCCATGCCGTTTTTCTTAACATTCTCTCTATTTCCCTTTCCTCGTACAGGGTGTACCATTGTCGCCTCCACCCCCCTCCCATGACCTACGGGGCGCGGATCTTTTACATTACGAGTGAGAGTTTACCTTTGTCATAATGCTTACGATATATATGTGCCGGGTCATGGTAATGTCACCGCGATTCACCGGCCTCGCCTAAACCGGCCCATTGATCTGTATCCAACACAAATACCGGTATAACGCCAGAATAGGCGTACAGGTGCCTATATATAATAGATTATTTGCATGCATCGCCATTGGTACCTTGCTACAAGGCCAGTGCATCCTTCACTGTATAAAATACCATTACAGTTATGATTGGGCAGCCACTCGTCGAGTGGTAACCCAAAAGCACATCCCATAGACCATGGTTTTATCTGATCAAACCAGCACAACAAATCTAAGACTAATTATGTGTTTTGTCTTCTTTATTTGTCTGTATGTCCTTTTTATCCTCTGACTATACAGGTTCCTCTTATTTTTGAGGGCACTTACCCCACAACACATGTTGGTTTGTTTTTCCTCGCACCCTTTTTTACACTAATTTTTAACTTTCACGCCCTCTGGTAAGGGTGGGCCTTAGCGTGCCCATACCGCCGAGGTACACTCCCCATGGTCCTGACGAAGGCCCAGTAAATCACACATAAACGGGCAGAAACATGTTGCCCCCACTTTAAGTGAAAATAACCAAACAATTAACTTGGTAGTTTCCAAACACATCGCTTTTATTATGTTAGATTGGCCACAGAAGGATTTTTTTTATGTGAGACACAATCTGTACATTTTTAACCTTTCACACCTACATGTTCCTCACAAAAACCAGCTCTGCAGTAAATCTGGCGTTGAAGCACACCGGGGAGGCATTCAGCTTCTCCCGGTGGGCCCAATGATGAAGCATGTCACCATCCAGGATGGTGAGTGAGGGCTTTCTATACAAATCTAATAGATCTGTCTCTCCCCTTTTGTGCTTCTACACATGCATTGATTTACACTCTTTTGTTGTTTAAAATACAGCTGCAACACTCCACTGAGCGTGCAGTATTGCACGCTCAGTGTTAGCAGCCAATCAGAGGACACTTCCTGGTTTGAAGTGTTATCAGCCAATCAGAGGCAAGCTCGTGCTCTGGAGTTGGGCTCTGCCCAGATATATATTTTTCCTTTAATATCTCAAAAACTTGTGGTAAATAAAGTATTACCCTGTCAAAATTTCTATACTTAAACAAAGGGTCATGTATTAAATGAGAGGCAGAGTCCGTGCTTATTATACATGTAATGACCAGGTGTGTCTCTAGGCGGGATGTTAACTGACTCTTCTAGTATGCCTTTCCTAGTCCCTATCTAACGTAATTTCGAAAACAGTCGCATGTTGAAACCAACTTAATGAAAAACGCAATAAACACAAAAATACTCTGACTGAAACAATCATTCACACTACAACACTAAAACATTAAAACAGATACATGGAGTAAAACATGTACTTGAAAACAGTTAACTTTATGCACTGGAATACAGTACAACCATACCGGTCTCTTAAAGAGACACGTCTTTACCGTGCCCACCGAAATGGACACGTCTTTACCGTGTTCGAGTGAACGGACACGTCTTTACCGAGCTCAAATAAATGAACCCGTCTTGAACTTTATGCGTTCCCACTAGTGGTACTCATCGGGAAGCAGAACTTGAAGGCCTCGGAAACTTGATACTGCGCATGCGCCACGGAACAGGTGGGCCTTCGGAAACCTCGGACCTTGCTCTCTCACGGGTTGGGCTCTGGTTGGGATGATCCGCGATCCTCACCGCCGCGTGTGGATGCCTGGTCGCAGTCCGTCTCCTCCGTGGGCCTGAGGGAGTAAGCAGGAAATCCCGCTGGCGTGTACACTTTGAAGTCCGTCACGGCTGTAGAAGGGGGCAAGGGCTGGACCTACATCTCCGGCGCGTGGGGAAGGGGATTTGTGCCTATTCGGGCGCCAGATTTATGTGGTAAATAAAGTATTACCCTGTCATAATTTCTATACTTAAACAAAGGGTCATGTATTAAATGAGAGGCAGAGTCCGTGGTGTCCTATTCAAATGGGCTTGATTTCAATAACTCGAGTTAAGGGAGAATCGGTTCCATCACCACTAAGGTTCAGGAAGGGTCTTCTGAACTTAATTCACAGAGTACAATATTTATACATTCAATCTCGTACATAGGGAGGAGCGCTCCAGGCAGAGCAAGAAAAAGAGATAAGAGCATGTGGGCGTGTATGAGGGCGTACATGTGGGCGTTCACTTGAGGAGTCATAGGTGAGTCATGGGTGGGTGGATGCATAGAGGGGGTCGCATGGCCAGCTGGAACCTTTACCCTACTTGTGTGCGCGACTTGGTCATGACGTGTAATTGACGTGTAACTGGGGGAAGCTGACTTTCAGTCTAGTAGAGAGGCCTTCAGTGTCAGGACGACCTGCACGTCTGGTATTATCTGATATCTTAGGTCCGGGGATGTATTATCTGAAGCAAAGGTTGCTCAAGCAAAGGTTGCTCATCACCAAGAGCGGGTGTGGGCATACATTTCATATATTTCTTCGTTCATTGTGTGGGGGCCGTGGGCTTTCTAAGGATGTTAGCTCTGCAAATCACTTAAACGGAGACAGAAAAGCTAGGCCCTATCTCTGCAGACGGGTTCTGTTTACCTTCTTCACCAGGCAGGAATGTGATTCTGTAGAGCAAGCAGATAACTGTGTGCAAAATACTGTCTTGGCACCCCGGGCTGGGCCCCTCTCGGCTTAGACAAAAGTATGCAAAAGGTCAGGGATACGTAGCTGCAGCCCTCAGAGTGTCTGGAGGCATGAAACCTTAATTCGGGTCCTGGCTCAGGCTGAGCCACAAAATGGGTTCATCTCGATTTTGAAAGTGCACAATGCAAACACATGCAAACACATGGGTAACATAGGCCTCAGTGCAGAATTAACGTTTCTTTCATGGGAGACTTGGTAACTGACATCCTAATGTGGGACGTAAATGCAGAGGCATCATTATTACAGACATGAGAGGGAAAATGTATGGGTGACATGCATATACACTAAACGTTGGGTACACGCAGGGGACACATTGGCCATGTAAAATTTCTTTTTCCTCGAACTGCTGAACGGATTTACACCATTTCAACACAAGCGCGCTTTCTGGACAAAGACCTTTCTCCCTGCCATTTGGTGTAATTCCCTCAGATGTGGATTGGTTACTGATATGTTATGGTGACAGGCGCCACATAGCTTGAACCCTGTGCTTCTAGAGGTTATCCCTCAGCACACAAGAAAAAAATCTCATCAAAATGTAACAAAAAAGTCTGTCAAAAAGAGACAGAGGGTAGCTCCTCTCCCGATTAGCGCTTAACTGGCTCGAAAAGAACTAACGTCCGTGCACCTGAGTGGCACCTATATAGGTGATCACAACTGATGCTAACAACACCGGCGACATCATGCGGAGCCACCCGACAGAGTGCAGGGGTACTGCTCATGCAAAAGTTTCCAGATCCAGTCTGACACCTGGCGAAATTCAAAGGTGTGGAATCTGCAGCTAGAAGTCTCTATCAGATATATATATATATATATATATATATATATATATATATATATATATATATATATATATATATATATATATATATATATCTCTTCCTGGTTCCTGCGGGTTTCCCTCTCAGCAGCCTGATCGCCAGTGGTGCTGGGTGCTGCAGCGCTTTGCTGCGCGCTGTTTAAAATCGAGAAAATCTGCTCCACAAACAATGAAGAATGGATCCCACAGCACTCCGGTGTAGTTTTTCGTTGCTTCTTTTATTTAAGGCAGAGGTACAAATGCCAACGCGTTTCGATGCATAAATGCACCTTGGTCATGACACTGACTGTTTTCTCAAACTTTTTAAAATACATTTTGTGCTTCAATTCAAACAATAAAGATAGTAAACATGAACAATGGACTCGTGTCAATACATTTTCGGAGCAACCATATTGGAGTGTTTAAGCAAAATTAAACGCATTCTAAATACATACTAGCAATACAAATTTTCAGTGCAAACATATTCTCATAACTAAGGGCCCGATGTAGGTAAATCTCATTTACCGACTCTAGAATACTGAATTTTACCGATTTGGTATTCTAGATTTGGTAAATGAGATGTAGGAAAAAAATCTGTAATTTTTACCGAATCGGTATGATTCGGTAATTACCGAATTGGTAATTGCCATTGATTCCTATGGGCCTTGAGGCCCATAGGAATCAACGGCAATTACCGAATCGGTAAATACTGATGCGGTAAAATTACCGAATTGTCAAGGGAGACAGGGTGTCACTTTGACACACTGTTGCACCTCTGATTCTGGCTTGTGTGCCATGTGGCACACATACATGCCCATAAGGGCATGTATGTGTGTCACTGTACATGCACAGATGTGCATGTACACTGGAATTCGTTATTTACCACGAAATATTATTTTGTGGTAAATAACGAATTCTTAAGGGCCTGTGGCACTGTTTTCAGTGCCACCTACATCTAGATTTACCGAATCAGTAAATTTACCAATTCTGTAAAATTTAAGCCCCCTACATCTAAAACTCCAAATACCGGTCGGTAACGGCCGAAATTGGCCGTTACCAACCGGTATTTGGCCACCTAAATCTGGCCCTAAATTCATTATCAGACTTGCGCAAAAGTCTCCATTAATATATCTCATATCTGATTAAATTATTTTTGACAATTCAGGAGGTCTGTTTGTATGTGTATTGTTTAACAAAATAAAATACATGTCAGCTTTCAATGTGTTATTTGTTCTGCCGCAGTGGGCCTATGATGTCCTGCTTGATCTAACGAAAAACAAAAAATATAAGAAAACTAATATCAAACTTCTATCTTCTGGTACTCCAGTTTTGCTTGCTGTTTGTCAGTCTTGTGACTCAATCTTGCTGCTTTCAACTAGAGCTCAAAACTCCCATCCTGGTGCCCCTTATTGTATCTCTACTGTAGTTCCTCCTGTGAACAAACATACAACAGACAGTGTCATTAAAACCTGTCTACAAAAACACAAAACAAAAACCTAACTACTCTACAAAGATTATGTTTGAAATATTACATAATCATGGAGCTTGCAGTAAACAATTTAGAGATGCACAAAGAGCTCATTATCAATATTCAGCCTTGTCGGCTCCTTACTGTCTATTTTAAGGATGTATCTTGATTTTAATCTCCTGAGCTCTTTCTCTCGGTCTCCATCCCTCTTCCTTTTTGGCATGCTGTCAATAGCACTATAGTTCAGTAGTTTGTGGTCTCCACCATGGGTTTTTTGTGGAAATGTCGAGCTACGGGGTAGCTTGGGTCATTATTTTTAATTGCTCTCAAATGCTGTAGTATCCGTTTGTCGACTGGCAGCATTGTGCTGCCCACATAGTACTTTGAGCATGTGCACTTCAGGGTATACACTGCATAATCTGTTTCACATGTCAAATGTTGACCAATGTGCATTGGATGTATGGAAACACGTTGGCGTTTGTGCCTCTGCCTTAAATAAAAGAAGCAACGAAAAACTACACCGGAGTGCTGTGGGATCCATTCTTCATTGTTTGTTGAGCCGCTTTTCTCAATATATATATATATATATATATATATATATATATATATATATATATATATTCACTGAAAAAACCATAGGTTTCACACCAGTTATAGTTAGCTGGAAATTTTACTGACATAAAACCATTGAAATTCCCACTTTATAGTTAGTTGGACTCACTATAACTTGCTCGCCTGCAATGCACTGCAGAGAACATCACATATTACAGCACTCATGACATGGTCAGTGACATCACTCATGACATCACTGATGACACCATCCAGTGAATGTGTGTCTTTCTGAAAAATAAATGTTTTATATATGTATATGCAAAAGTCAATGGAAAAATAAATGTTTAAATAAGTGTCTAAATGGATGTTTTTTAAAAGAAAAATTGATTGGTTAACTGGCTTATTAAGTGTATCTTAGTGAATACATATATTAGTGAGAAATGTTTAAATATTTAAATATATGTATTAGTGTTTCACTTTGTGTATAAGTGGCTGCATGGGTTTGCGAGTAGCTACATGTGTGTGTATATGGGTTATTAGATGTTGTTTTTAGTATCAGTATAAGTGTCTGTATGGTTTGGTGGGGGTATGACTTAGCACATAGATGCATCAATGACTGACTCTCTGTTTGTATGTGTTTTGAACACAACATATGTGCAGGACTGTATGGGTGGATGAGTGTGTATATGTGTGTGTTAGTGAGTGAATGACTGTCTCACTAGTGTCTTTATCAGTAACGACATATGTTTTAATCTAGTATATGTGAGTATTGATGTATATAAGTGAGTATATGTGAGAGTGAGAGATTGTTAGAGTTCCTGTTTAAATAAGTATGTGTTTCTATAAGTGATTGTTTAAGAGAGTAAGTATGTGTAAGTTTCCTTAGAAGTAAGGTGTTAGTGTGTGTATAGTTGTATATGCTAATAAATGGATGTTCAATAGTTTATTTGCATGTGTGAGTATGTGTGTGAGTAACTTTTGGAAGACTGTCGGTGTGTAACAGGATGTATATGTGTATCACTACATATGATGAGTGAGTATATGTATGAGTGACTATATAGAACTGTTGCTGAATGATTGGATGTGTATATAGATGGTGGTATTACTGAATTGGTTGTTGTAACTGGTATGGGTATCTCCATTTTTTTGAAAATGTTAGTTTCTATTTTTGAATATGTTTTTCAAGGGTTACATTACACTGAAAGGAGGTCTGTCACTGCCACAAGGATGGTGTCATCAGTGATGTCATGAGTGATGTCACTGACCATGTCATGAGTGATGTAATATGTGACGTCATCACCAATGCATTGCAGGCGCGCAAGTTATAGTGAGTCTAACTAACTATAACGTGGGAATTTCAATGGTTTTATGTCAGTAAAATTTCTAGCTAACTATAACTGGTGTGACACCTATGGTTTTTTCAGTGAATTTAATAGGTTTTTTAAATGCTAATTTCTAACTATAACTGGTGTGAAACCTATGGTTTTTTCAGTGAATTTCAAAGGTTTTTTAAATGCTAATTCCTAACTATAATTGGTGTGAAACCTTTGATTTTTTCAGTGAATTTCATAGGTTTTTTAATAGCAAATTTCTATATCTATGAAATGTAATATTTTTTATAATGAATCCTATAATGTATATTTATGTAATACTATTTTTTTATGTATATTCATGTTTTTTTTTTTTTTTTTGCCCTGGATCGCTCCCGGTGCGCGTCCCGGTGAGCGCACCGGAAAGCGCAGTCACCTTACTGGTGAGCGTCCCGTTAGCGCTTTTTCCACGAATGAAAACATCATCGTGACGTATCGCGTAGCCGCGTCCGCATGAAACGCATGGCGTAACGCACCCGGAAGCACTCGAGCGCATACGATCGCGCAACGTAAGCATTCGACGCGCTTATAGGATGCGCCCCTGGACGCGCCCGGGGGCGCGTCGCATAAGCGCGTCGGGCCATGTGACCTAAAAATAACACTTTTTATTTTTGCAGGACAGTTTTGGTTTCCAAATGATGAAAGCCCTGGTCATGTGACCTGAAATTAACACTTTTCATTGGTTCAGGACAGTTTTTTTCCCTAATGATGAAAGCCCCACCTTTTTTCCTCATTCTCACTTTGTACTTTGAGTGAAGAAGACCTGTTGAAAGACCTCTCTGTACTTTTTTGGACTGAAAAATGGCTTCAGTAGCAGCAGCAGCAGGAGCATCTCAGCCACCACCACCACCACCACCACCACCAAGAGGACCACCACAACACTACACAAGAGGAAGAGGAGGAGGAGGAAGAGGGGAGGAGGATACCCCATATAGGCCAAAGCCACACATTGTATGGGAGTTTTTTTCCATCCCAAGTGGCCAAAAAAAGGTGAATTCGCTAAAGATGACTTGCCTAATCTGTAACATGGAACTTTCAAGGGGGAACCCTAACAACCCTAACAAAAAATACTCATTTGGCAATAACACCATGATTCGCCACATGCAGCGCAAGCATCCCAATAACTATGCTGCGGCAGAGGTGAGAGAGCTGGCCAGTAACCCTCCCCAATCTTCACCCAGCACCTCAAAAAGAAAGCAACCCACTCCATCGGGACCAGAGACAAGAGAGATGGTCCCAAACATTCAACCCCAGTTTGGGAAATACAAGATCACTTGTATTTTTTGTGGGAAAACCATCACCTATGGTGAGCAAAGCATAAAGCTCATCAACCGTGTTGATGACAACCACAAATGCCCCAAAAATCCATAATTTTTTCCTGTTTTTTTTTTGCTCCAGTTCAGCCGTTTTCAATACCTTGTTTTTTGTTTCTCCCCATAAAAATAACAAAAAAAATATAAAATAGTTCATAAAAGCCAAAAAAAGTACAAAATGTTCAAAAAAACATTAAAAAAATATAAAACAACAAAAAGAAGAAAAAAAACAGTTCTTTTCAGAACTACCTCCAATTTATAAAAAAAAGGCTACATTTTAAAAAAACTCTGTCATTCTTTTTCCCCCATGGTACGCTCCCCGGTGCGCGTACCAGGCGCTCCCCCCGTACAAATCGAAAAAAATACATATTTTTTTTTTGCCCCGCGGGGCCCTTTTATGGCCCCCACATCAAACCTAGGGGGTCAGGGGGGGTCTATCCTGCCCCCTTTTAGTCATTCACCTCTTTGTTTTTGCCACCTCTTGTGTCTTGATCCTACCGAGACACAAGATGGCGGCCGCTCCGGACTGTTTGGAATGTTTACAGACACCGAGAGCCAATCAGCTTTCCGCGCGCGAACTCGCATAGTGCCCCGGTTCGCGCCCCGGTTCGCGCCCCGGTTCGCGCCCCGGTTCGCGCCCCGGTGCGCGTACCGGGGCGCGAACCGGGGAGCGTACCATGGGGGAAAAAGAATGACAGAGCACCGGGGCGCGCTTATATATATATATATTTTTTTTACCCTAAATTACTCAAAATCCACAAGAGCACATATCTTGAGACATAGCAAAGGCACATCGGGCTACTAGTCCCTACAATTTTGCCAAGTTTCGTGGAAATCCATTCAGCCGTTCGGGCTAAAAGTGAGGTTGACCGTCCTGTGGAAATTAACATGGGGAAAACACGTTTTGGGACCCCCTTTTTTCTCGGTCCCCGCTTGACGAATCCCCCCCATACTTTCAGGCAAGGACCGGAGCGCCACAAGGCAAATCTGAGGAAATTTTCATGCAGATTCCTCAACCAGCGCCAAAGTTATTCCCAATAGAATGTTGCGATTTCCCTATTGAAAATAATCCTAACTATAACTACCTACTGGCGACCGCCAGTAGGTAATATATGTCTGTATATGTATGTATATATATCTATATATATATATGACGCTCCACTTCCTCCAAACCTATTCAAAATACACAAAAGAAGTACCGCACTCCCGGGGCAGTTCAGCTCTTTTATTAGGCTCGACGTGACCACACAAACAACAGACGCGTTTCGGCGAAGGTGCCTTTGTCAAT
This sequence comes from Lissotriton vulgaris, assembly GCF_964263255.1. NCBI lineage: Eukaryota > Metazoa > Chordata > Amphibia > Caudata > Salamandridae > Lissotriton > Lissotriton vulgaris. The sequence continues at coordinate 373,442,648 of NC_141697.1, forward strand.
GTCACCGGCACAATTAAAACGCTATGTTTTTAACCACACTAAAGGCAATGAACATAAGGGAAGGACTAACACTCAAGAGATAATATGAGCTCCATTTTGTAACAGATATATATCTTTCGTAACAACATCTGAAACGCTATCAAACGCAACAGTCCATTTAACAAATGTGCTTAAATCATAAGATGCACTACTGGAAATTGATTCATTAAATAAATTATTAATTCGTTCAGAACAAATCAAACCTTGTGCACCTAACAAATGGCCACTATCTTGGTCATTTAGCGTAGTTGTAAATCCAACAAAGCCGTGGATCGGCTATTATCCTTCCGTATGACGACATTAATCAGAAATTCTAAATTTACATATCATCAAACCAGATCTTTTTACCCATATAATGCGTAAATCACTAATTTCGAGCACGTCATAAATTCATTTATGTATAATACATTCAAAATAATTTTCATTAGCAGCCTTTTACCGTCAAGGTGTCATTGCATTTCCCTTAAGCTACATATATCCACAATTTGCAATTGTCAATTTTCATAGAATAAAGATAAAAATAAAAATACAGATAAAGATCGCGATACAAAACCCAACTGTCTCCAAGTATTGGATTTCCAGTGTCAACCTAGTTGCCTACTTATTGCTCTGAGCAACAGTTTGGGGGAAGTTTGTATATCTCACCTGTATATCTCACTTGCGGGACCGCTCTGGGACCTTTGCCGCCTGTCAGCCCCCGCCGCCGCAGCCTACCACTATCTCGGCGCGCCGCGGAGAGGGGGGACTTCATCCCCCAGCAGCCCCAGCGGCAAGAAGCCACCAACGCGCATCACTGCAGAGGCCTTCAAAACGCGACCAGCACTACGGCAGAGCGGGTGCTCTGAGCAACAGTGTGGGGGCAGTTTGTATATCTCACCTGTATATCTCACCTGCGGGACAGCTCTGGGACCTTTGCCGCCTGTCTCCCCCCGCCGCAGTAGCCTACCACCATCTCGGCGCGGCCACAGAGAAGGGGGGACTTCATCCCCCAGCAGCCCCTGCGGCAGGAAGCCGCCAACGCGCATCACTGCAAAGGCCTTCAAAATGCGGCCAACACTACGCAACCCAGGACCCGCGCGGGCGATGCCGGGCTAAGGGCAGGCCATCTGTGGCCATCCGGGGCCAGAGGAGGCTGGGCTAGGCCCCCTCCCCTTCACTGTCTGTTCAACAGGGACCTGGACTCCAAGGTACTGTTGGGAGTAAAAACTGATGCCGAACTATTATTCCTAGGTGACTAGTGCGTTCTGATTCGTTGCCTGTTGGGAGTGACGGATCCATGGACACCTGAGGGGCTGTGCTATTGTATTTGATCTTTCTCTTGTTCTTGTTTTCATTTTCTTTTTTTTTTTAACCCCCACGTTAATAAATAATATCTAATGGGAAAAAGGAAGTCAATGGAGGGGGGAGGTCCAGCACCATCAAAAAAGGGGGAAAAAAGCTAAGAAGGTAACACATGCGGTGACTAGCTGTGTCCTAACCAGGATTGAGGTTATTGTAACTGAATGCGAGGAAGTATTGGGGGTCAACAACTCATCCAGCCCAGCTGTCCCTAACTTCCCCCAAGATGATCCCACTACGGGTGTAAAGAGAAGAGTAATTCCTGCAATTTTTAGTAAAAGAATACCACAAACTAGCGATACTGAAGTGACACATAGGTTTGAGGAGGGTACATTAAGGCCACCTTCTATTGTGCAGATTGATTGTGGACCAGTTGGTGACACCACCAATTGCAGTCTAGAAGTGGATTTAGTTAAGGCCCAAATTTCGTGTTCTAATAGGTATGACATTTTAGAATTAATCGGTGTGGACAACATACCATAGCTCACGAGTAAACAACATGAATCCCAATCACCCTCTAAAACAGCGATCTGTAGTACCTGCTCAACCAACATAAGTTCTTTTTTGCAAAGAGTAGCTCTTCTAGAAAGAGAATTAGCTTCTCTGAGTAAGAAGGTGGATGTTCTCGGACATAGTCGGGATAATTCTCCTGCTCCTTCATTGCCCTAGACTAGTTGTGGAGGCAAACCTCCCCCAACTGTGGTTCCATCCATGCTCCCCAAGGCTCATAATGCTAACAACAGGCCTCATCTGGGGGTCATCGAGAGAGCAGGGGTGAGACCAGTACCAGGGTACAAGAATACAGCACAGACTTCCCCTGGAAAGTCCATAGGCCCTGGCAAATCTAATCCTAACCCCTGGTGTAATCGAGACCCATCTTTAGGCAATAGGCTTATAGCTTCAGAAAAACGCCCCCCTTTACTAAACGTCAATAGGAACATCCCAATGACGGAAGGCCTGGGCAGTAACCTAAGATCAGGTATACATTTGGGAAGTAATCCCAGAGAGAACCCTCATCCTAAAATGTATATGACCAAGGTCCCAAGGTTACTAACCAACCAAAACTACGAGAGTAGCGAGTCCCTTAAAAACAAAGTAATACACTGGACGAGACACGTCGGGGCTGCAGGTCGGTGATTAGAGAGGACCCGGCTACAGTAAGGAGGATAAACCTGGGAAGTTCTGTGACGGACTGCATCGAGATACATCTATTCAGTGGTGTCATAGATAAAAATCTGGTGGAACTTGAGTTCCGCACGCTTCCGCCAGGGCATTCTGCAATCCAGTTCCATTGCACCCCACAATGATCATCAGGAGAGGAGGGGATAGAGTCTGCCCTAAGGCTAGCGGACTGACTAGACGAGCCTCCCTCTTTGGATCACCATCAGGAAGCAGGGGATGGGCTCTGGCAGGACTACCCTGCCCGTCATAGTAGCGAAGAGACGGGCAGAGCTGCGCAGGGGGGGGGTAAATGTTCCATTTACTGAGAATGGTAGCAATACTGGGACAATTCGTTTCCTTTCATGGACCATTGCAGGGTTAGAGAAAAAAATGCTCCTCCCAGAATGGAACAACTTTATAGCTGAACAGGATATTTGCTTATTCCAAGAGACTTGGGGTATGGGCCCCCTGCATAAATCTGGGTTTGCAACATATTTTGTTCCAGCTATAAGTACGGGGAGGGGTCATCCCTCTGGGGGCCTCCATATCTGGCTCAGCATTTCCTTAAATTGGTCTACTATTATGCACACAACTCCATCTAAAGATATCCTACACCTGACGGTGAAAGGACCTCCAAATAGTCCTAATTTGGAGATATTTAATGTGTATGCAAGAGGGTCAGCTGGGAATGTCTACTCGTCCATCTTGTAAGTTCTTGAAACTGAACTGTCCAGTTTACCACCCAATTCCGCCATTATAGTGGCGGGTTATTTCAACTGCACATTCGAACCGCTTAACGAGGAGGATGTGCTTGGTACTGGGGAGCAGAACAGCAAATTTGGAATCCCATTGCTGAGTCTTCCCCCTATCAAAAAGTGGACACAACGAGCCATACAATTGAATGCCCCATCTGTGGAGTATAACCGGAGAGCAGTCAACGGACGGACCTGTTCCGACGCAAATGGGGCTAACACTTACAATAGGCTCAGTTGTCCAACACGGATTGACTATATTTTCCTAGACATTCGACTTTGAGGAGACCTACTGTACATGGAGGTGAAACCTACCCAGGATAGCGACCACAATCCACTCTGCATGCAAGTGAAAAATAATTGAACGAGCTCCAAGCCCTTAAATCCGATGCTGACAAAAGAGGTAGTCCCGTCCTACTGCAACCGCCGCCTCAAATGGAATAAGGTTGCATACCAGGAGGATAAATTAGGAAGGATCAGAGAATTCATCGAGCAGAAATCAATAGAGCTCGAGGCGATCAGTGCTATAGGGTCTATAGAGTCCTTCCCCCTCCCTGAATTCTATCAGAGGATTATTGAGGGTCTGGGGGAGTTCTTCACCAGTCGGATCCCTAGCAATCAGAGTTCCACAGAAACAGCTTCCCAAGCCTTCCAACTTATGGTACTCAGACGGTTGCAGGGACAAGAGGCACAGTCTCTCCTTGGCCTTAAAAGGGAAAAACCCTTCCCTGGTTAGAATAGCGAGAAAAGAGTATGCAAGGGCAGTCGATCAGGCAAAATGTAACTGGGAAGAAGACCATTGGCAAGAACTCAAAGCCGCCTCACTACTAAAGGATTCTGCAGTATTCTGAGGAATACTTAATAAAGGTAGGAGGAATGGATCCGATTTGATTCCTAACCACATTACAGAGCAGGAATGCCACGCCCATTTCCTTACTCTGTACTGTGACGCCGAAACATCTTCAGCAGGGATGCAAAAAAAACTAAAGAGGGGCCCTGAAACCTAAATAGGATAAAGGGAGGGGGAACAACCCACCAGGGAAAAATACATATATAACAACATGAAACAGGTAGTTCCCAATTATATGAAGGACCAAATAATTCCAATAATAGAGAGTGCCCACAGAACAGCTGAATATATTTCAATTATTTATTATCATTTTGGTTCATAGAAAAATATATATCAAGTGTAGATAGAGAGCAATACATACTTCATTTAATAAAAAATACATATCAAATCATGCAACATCAGCCCAGGGACACGAAGAACAATAAAAAATGGCACCCAAATCACTCGCTCATTCTATCAGCCACTGACTCACTCTCAAGCCTATACATCCATACCAACTCAATCAACTACCAACTATCATCAGACAAACGGAAAAAGCGCCGACACGCGTTTCGGAACAGTGCCAAAATGGGAAATTCTTTCATCAGGGCGCAAATCATCAATGTACATGGAAGGCGCGATCTTTTGAAATCCAAGGCAGGGACCAACGGTTCTTCCCCAGTACCTGCTAGGGAGTTTAGTCTAGGCCATCTGCTAGAGGGGGTTAACGTAGAAGAGCCCTTTGAGCTCAACGAGGTTTCATCTGCCATACCCGGGCTAGCCGCAGGAAAGGCGGTGGGCCCTGATGGCCTTCCTGGGGATTTGCTCTTGCAGGAAATAAAAGTATGGGCCGACTTTATTCTGCTCTTAATGAACCTGATAGTCAGAGGCAATCCCGTCCCGGATTCCTGGAAAGGGGCAGAGGTGGTTACGATATGTAAAAAGGGCAATAAGGAGGATCTTGCCAACTACAGGCCGATTAGCTTAATCGACGTAACGCAAAAAGTGGTTGGCAGGGTCCTCCTAACGAGAATAAGGTCCTGGATGGATGAGGCCAATGTCCTTTCGCATTTCCAGGCGGGATTCCGGAAGAAAGTAGGGACGATAGATTAGGTCTTAAGATTCTGTGCCATACACTGGAAAGTGGTATCCATTGGGAAGGGCAGCCTATACTTGGCGTTCATCGACCTCAAGACCGCATTTGACCTGGTACCCAGGTCCAAGTTATGGCAAGTCTTGTATGACCTAGGGATTCCACCTATGATTCTAGACTTTACCAAGCGGCTCCATGAGGGGAACTATGCCAGGATCAGGTGGGGCACCCTGGGCCAGCTAACGGGGTGGGTGACAGTGAATAAGGGGTCCGCCAGGGTTGCGTTTTGGCTCCAACTTTGTTCTCCCTCCTTGTAAATGGGGTGGTAGACCATCTGCGAGAAATTCCAACAGGTGCCCCAACCCTGGCCGGGGAGAAAACACCTACCCTCCTATTCGCAGATGATACGTTACTGGTCTCAAAAACACCGTCGGGCCTACAAAAACTGCTAGACAGATTTAGTCTGTTTTGTTGCTTACGGGGTCTAACAACACAGATAAAACAAAACTGATGACTCTCTCCCCTTCCAAGCGCTTCAAGAACACCATCAACCTAAATGGTATACTTTTAGAAACTGTGGTGTCTTTTGATTATTTGGGGATCAGGCTGAATAACAAAATGAAGCGGGATACCCATCTAGCCAAGATGCTCCTCAATCATAGAAGGGTAGCGGGAGCCATTCTAAGAGAGCAGAAGCTCTCGTCTAGTAGACCAGTAGGCCCAGCTCTTATGGTGTACAATGGTAAGGCACTGCCCTTGGCCCTCTACGGGTCGGAGTTATGGGGGTTTGAAGAGGTTTGCGAGTTAGAAAGATCAGAGAACAAGTTCCTCAGAGGGCTTGTATCTCTTCCGCTCTCCACCCCTCTGACTCTGCTCCGTAGAGACCTAGGGAAGCAGTCCCTTACTAATATCGTTAGACTACGCCCACTATTGTATACGCCTAAGAAGGGCCCCTGAACTAGTCAACTATGTGGCTGCTCTGTTGGAGATTATCAATCTAGACACGGGGAACAAGATCAAGTGGATTGCTAAATTAAAGCAGTTGGCAATTGATATTGGGTTCGGAGAGGCCTGGGCGACCCAGATAGTGCCAGCTAAGCAAATCATTTAGAAGGCATACTGGGATTGGGTGAAAGGGGTGGAGGATCGAAAATCCAACTGGGGAACCCTCACTGAATAGTTTTTAATGCACAAGCCAGTTACTAAATTTGAGCACTATTTTGATTTTATACAATCTCCTCGTGATAGATTGCTATTTACAAAATTTAGATTTGGGATGCTTCCATTAAATGATTTGGTAGCAGGATGGAGGAACTATAGCTTGGCTTCTGTGAGCTGCCCAGGTTGCCAAGCCCCATTAGAATCACTTCCCCATTTCCTTTTCGCATGTACTGCTTACAGTGCTCCCAGGAGGAAATGGCTAAAACCTGTATGCAGAAACCTAGGGTTTACCGATTACAGGGGAGCACTGCGCACGTTTAAAGCAGACACTTCGTCCTTTAGTATGATCTGTGCGGTGGCAAAATACTTGGGCAGCGCTTGGGTGCTACGTGTAAACCTGGTAAAACATAGTAAATGCTAACATCCCCTGGGCCCAAATGCTCCTAACTGCCTTTTGTAAATCAATCTGTTTTTATTGTGTACAGTGTAAAAATGTGTTTTATATTCTGCTTTTAAGGGTTTTTATACAAACATTTTTATATGTTAATTGTTGTATGAATTGCTGCACTTTTTAAATCTTAAAAAATACTTTATTCAAGGTTTTATGATATTTTATATCGAATAAAGTACATACAACAACAACTACTTATTTCTGACCTATATGTACTGACAATTCTTCTCCGCAGTTAAGACCTCGTGGATGTTAAGTAAGCAGATCTATTATGTAACGCGACTCTAATCTGCGTAATTGTTTCAGTCTGTCTCCACCACGCACACTCAAAGGGACATGGTCCAGACCATAGAATTATAGCTGATTGCGGTCACTACCATGTTTGTCAGCAAAGTGGCGCGCAACTGGGTATGCCTGATCGATCTTATCAATTGCCCGCATATGCTCTAACACCCTGATCTTTACGGGATGAACTGTGCTCCCTATATAGCGGAGTCCACACGGGCATACAAGGCAATATACCACATAAGGAGTGCTACATGTGATAAACTTCTTGATTTTTTTGGTTATCTCTATGTCTGGGATCTTGTATATTACAATCCTCCTGCTATTAACACAGGCCTTGCATTTGCTGCAAGGATAAAAACCCATCATTTGTTTGAGTGTGTTCAACCTTTCTGGTGGTTTCTCTAAGTGACTCCTCACCAAGATATCCCTAAGGGATCTGGCTTTTTTAAAAGTCACCAATGGTTGAGGAGGAATATCTTCACTGACAATATTGTCAGTTAAAAGAATAGGCCAGTTTTTCTTAAGCATTCTTTTTAGGTGATTTGCCTCTGCTGAGTAGGGGGTTACCATCCGCAACTTCCACTTATCGGTTTGGTCTTATCCTTATTTACTAGTAGCTGAGTCCTCTGTGTGTTTCTCACTTTTTGTAGCGTTTCTTCCAGAACTACAGAATCATAGCCCCTTACTTTGAATCTGGCTAAACTTGCTGCCGCAGCCTTTTCAAACTCACCCTCTTTAGAACAGTTTCTCCTTAACCTAAGTAATTCCCCGTAGGGAATTATTTGGACAAGTTTTGATGGATAGCTACTGCTGGCGAAAAGTATTGAGTTTCCTGCAGTAGGTTTACGGTGTAGGGTGGTCTGTATGGCTCCCTCCTCAACATAGACCCTCAGGTCCAGGTAGTCCACTGCTACTGGACTCACTGTACCCGAGAATTTAAGATTTAATTCATTTCTGTTGAGGAGGTCAATGTACCCATGTGCTGAATCTACGGTTCCCTGCCAAATGATGAACAGGTCATCGATGTATCAATACCACTCTATGACCTGACCTACAACAGTCTCGCACTGGTAGGTTCTGGGCACCCGCTCCTCCCACCAGCCAACGAACAAGTTTGCATAGCAGGGGGCAAAGTAGGTGCCCATTGCCGTACCAGTGAGCTGTTTGTAATGTTGGTCCTCAAATAAAAAGATGTTATGTGTTAGGCAAAACTCAATAACTTCAGTAAGCATAGCATTATGTTAAGAGTACCGCAATTGGCGTTTTCCCAGATAGAATCTCACTGCTTTAACTCCATCCTCATGTTTTATGCAAGTATAGAGACTAGTGATATCAAGGACCATAAGTAAATAACTAGAATCCCATTTTACCCTCATGATTCTATTTAAAAAGTCCTCAGTGTCCTAATGTAGAAATTCAATTGCACCACCCAAGGAAACAAAAAGTGATCAACAAACATTGATAAGTGTTCTGTCAGTCCATTTAGAGAAGAAACAATAGGCCTGCCCGGAGGGTTTAAGTTGTCCTTATGTAACTTAGGAATGTGGTAAAACATTGGAATAACTGGGCTAGAGCTACGCAGAAACAGATGTTAGTCAGATCCCAGCATCTTCCTGTTGTACCATTTGGCAATTAGATCGTCATATGCCCTGATGCTGTTCTCATACACTTTGACTGAAATTTTCTGGTAGCAGTCCATATTGAGTTGTTTTACTGCCTCCATACAATATGCTGCCCTTGTTTGTAAAACCACGTTCCCCCCTTATCCAAGGGTTTTATGATTATAGTTTGATCCTGCATAAGTTCTTGCAACGCCCGTTTTTCTTCATTTGTCAAAGTATTTGGACTTGTCCTATGTTTCAACTTAACTCTGAATTTTAGAAGGTCATTAGTCATAGCTTCCGAGAATATATCTATGGCATCCCATTGCATTGGAGGGTTAAACAGGGATTTTGGTTTAAATGGGCTTTCTTCCCGATCCTGTTCAATACCCACGCTAGCCGCTCTTTCCGTCATATTAAAGTTAGGTTCCTGTGTGTTTTTTACAGTCCCCAACCTTAGATCCTCAAGAAGCTCTATCATTGGCAGGTCACTTCCAGTTAGAGCGTCAGTTGCAGTTAGCCTCAAGGTTTTTCCCCTATTTTCTTTCAAATTTGATCTAGTTTTGAAATACTTGTGAAGTTTTAATTTACGCACAAAGTTGAATCGGTCTATGCGTATCTGTATGTACTCTAACTGATGACTTGGACAGAACGTAAGTCCCAAAGGATTCTATCTGAGAGGTTGACCACCGTTAGATTTGACGTTTCTATTGCCTGTTCGGATTCCTTTTGTGGTTCACCCAGCTTGGAGCCATGCCCCTATCTCTTCACACCGCCACTGCGGGTTTTCCTGCGTCTCCTTCCGGGGGTTTGTTTTTTCTTCCCTGTAACTACGACTGACGAATAGTTTTGAATTCATCGTGAAAAGGAGTAGGAACATTCCTCCCTTCCACCAGTACACCTGATACCTCGTCACTTGATTCGCTCTCAGTTGCCTCCGATTCCGACATCTCCACTCTTGGAGTGACCTGTTTAGATCGCTGACTGTGTTCCTTCCTTGGGCCATCAAACTTACGGGCAAAGGTAAGCACCCTTCCCTGTAAATAGTCCTTCTCATCACGAGAGAATTTCTCCTGTTTGCGCAATTTGATTTTATGCTCATACTTGAGTAAACGCGCTCATTAGACCCATCAGATCTTCCAATTGTTTTTTGTCAGTCTCTTCCTTTGCCAAATCATCTTCCAGGTCCTTAATTTCTTGAAGGGCTTTTTAACGGTCACTCCAGGCATATATCACAAGTATGCTGAGTGTTCCATGGCAGTACTGCGCTGTATGTTCGGCCCAGTCTGTCAGCAATTGCGGGTCAGGGTTATCATAGGAGGGCACAGTATACACCCGTAATCCTCTTATATATATATATTCACATTCACTGAAAAAACATAGGTTTCACACATGTTATAGTTAGCTGGACATTTCACTCATACAAAACCATTGAAATTCCCCTGGTATAGTTAGTTCAGCTAACTATAACTTGCGCGCCCGAAATGCACTGCTGATGACGTCACATATTACATCACTCATGACATCGTCATTAACATCACTCATGACATCACTGATGACATCTCAAATGACATCAACATCACTGATGACATCATCCAGTGAATGTGTGTCTTTCTGAAAAATAAATATAAATATTCATTAAATATATATATCTAAAGGTCGACGGAAGAATACATTGGTAAATAAGTGTCTAAATAGATGGGGGGTTTCACAAAATTGATTGTATAACTGACTTATTAATTTTATCTTAGTGAATACATGTATTAACGAGTAATGTTTAAATATTTAAATATCTGTATCAGTGTCTCACTTTGTGTATAATTGGCTGCATGGGTTGGTGAGTAGCTACAGAGTGTGTATATGGGTTATTAGTTTGTTTTTTGAGTATCAATATGAGTGTCTGTATGGTGGGGGATATTACTTAGCGTATAGATGCATGAATGAGTGACTCACTGTATGTTTTTTTAAGACAGCATGTGTGCAGGACTGTATGGGTGGATGAGTGTGTGAATGGTGAGGAAAATTGAATTTTATATGGTCAAGTATGTCCCCTATCGTGTACCCCAACGTTCAATGTATGTGCATGATCTCCATGCATTTTCCCTCCATGGCCGAAAATGAAGACGCATTTGCATTTGCGTCCAACGTTAACATGTCATCTACCAAGTCCTCCATGAAAGCAACATTAATTTGGTTCTTAGGCCTATGTTGCCAACGTCTTTACATGATGCACGTTTAAAGATGCACACGTTTTTCTGGCTCAGCCGAGCCAGGCCCTGAATTGAGGTTCCGAGTCTCTTCTGTCTCAGAAAGCTGCAGTTTAGGTATGCATCCCTGACCTCTACCTTACTTCCTGCCCAGCGAAGCGGTGCCCGGCTCGGCCTGGCCTGCCTGCCAAGACGGTATTTTGCCTACAGTTATCTGCTCAGCCTCCGCAAAAACACATTCCAGTCTAGTGAAATAGGTAAACATATTCCCGGCTGCAGAGCAAAGGGCCCGGCCTTCCTGTCTCCTTACAAGTAATTTATTGCACCCGTTGCCATAGTAGGCCCATGGCCCCACGCATTGCACGAAGACACGAATACACGTATGCACCCACTAGCAGTCAGTATTGTACGGCCTCTGCCAGAGAGACCTTTTGCTTCAGACAACACATCCTCCAAACACAAGATACCAGATATGTTATAGGTGCAGGTCGTTCCGACATCCCAGACACCAAGACTCCTCTACTAGTGCTAAAGTCAAGCCCCCCAGCTCTCCCCAGTTACACGTCAATATCACGTCATGCTCAGTTGCGCACGCATCCAGGGTAAAGGTTTCTGCTGACCCTGCAGAATTTCTCTATGCATCCACCCACCTATGACACTTCTGTGACGTTTCCAGCATGCACCTCCGTGTACGCCCCTGTACACGCCTTCTTTTACGCCCATGTGTTCTTATCACTCTCTTTTTCACTTGTTACGCCTACTGTATTCATTTCAATTATACTGTTTTACTATATATAATGTGTGATGTTAATATAATGTTGAATATCCCTTCCTGAACCTTAGTGGTGATGGAACCCGATGTCCAGTGTCTCGAGCCACTTAATTAAAGCCCGTATTACTCAGATACCACGGACTCTGCCTCTCATTTTATTGAGCTATCCTTATTGTCATTTAATGTATAGAAAAATAGTCCCGGTAATTTTATTTACCACATAATCTGGCGCCCGAACAGGGACCCCTCCCCTTCCCCACCCGCCGGCGATGTAACGCAGGCCCCTGACCCCTTCTACAGCCGTGACGGACTCCTGTGCACACCTGCGGGTTTTCCTGCTATCCCTCAGGCCCACGGAGGAGACGGAGACTGCGGTCCGGCATCCAGACGAGGCGGTGAGGAATGCGGAGAGTCCCGACCAGAGCCCAAGCCGAGAGAGCAAGGTCCGAGGTATCTGGAGGCCCACCTGTTCCGAAGCGCATGCGTAGTAGCAGCCAGATGCCGTAGCAGTCCAGTCCAGTCCAGTGTCGAGTTTCCGAGGCCTTCAGTTTTGCTTCCCGGTGAGTACCGTTTTTGGGAACGCATCTAGACGGGTTCATTAATTTGTGCCCGGTCAAGACGGGTCTGGGTACACAGATCCGGTCCAGACGTGTTCACTTAGGTGGATACGGTATAACGTGTCTCTTTATGGGACCGGTATGTCTGTACTGTTTTAGCAGTGCATCCAGTAATTCAGAATTCTAGTATTGTCTCTCGAGATTTTCAGAATTATGTTTTTCTATGTACCAGGTAGTATCTGTCCGAAATGTTTTTAATGTGTTTAATGTTGTGGTATGAATGATTGTTTGCAATTCATTACTGTGTTTATTGTGTTCACGTTCAAGTAAGTTCAAATATGCTGCTGTTTTCGAAATTACGTCAGATAGGAACCAGGGAAGGGATACTCGAAGAAGCAGTTCCCGTCCCGCCTAGGGACACTCCCGGACATTTTATGTACCACAAGCATGGCTTAGATGCCATACTGTACTTAGACTTGTGGGTTGATTACACCAAGGATCTGGAAGAGAAATATAGATGGCCTGTTTCAGGTACATGGGATGCTGATTGCATCATGAGAGTAGAGGAAGCATTATGGAAAAAGAAAGCCAGACAATCCCAGAAGGACGCCATAGAATTGTGGCGTAAAGAAGCGCATAGAAGAACAGAGAAAGAAATTAGGAAAGCAGAAAGAAGTAGAGAATCATCAGAAAAAGCCCAAGAAAAAGAATTACTAGAAGAAGGTGAACGAGTTAAAACAGAACAATTAGACAGACAAAGAAATGCCCTTATTAAAGGCATGTATCCCCTTCTCGCCGAGGGCCTACCTAAGGCTACCCCGGAAGTACCCCGTAATTTGCCGCCGCCACTGGTTCCAACTAAACTCCGTCATAAACAGACCGCAGCGGATATTTTACTTTCTTCATACTTAGACGACACTGTCCCAGAATATGCAAATACAAATCCTCCTCCAATTATTCATCCTCACAACCCTGTTAATGACACAATCCCCCCCACTGTCTCTCCTGCCACTGGTCCTGGCAATCCTTTTCATACACCTGTAACCCAGGACCAACCTATATTACCTACACCTACTTTACCAGCTACGTTACCACCAGCGACAGCACAGCCAGTATTAGTTGATGATCACATTTCAGGAGGAGCAGTAGGAGGTATCCCTATCACCCCGCCTCAAGTAAAACGAACAACATTAAGAGAAGCAGCATTACAACGCACACCAAAAGTAGCTACATACGCAGCCCTTAAACAGTACCTCACTGATTGCAGATATGATCCAGTACCAGGCGAAGACCAGATGATATTATATTCCATACGTCTACGATGTGTTACAAACTATTTGACTATTTTACCAGACTTGAGGGAACATTTAGACAACATATATCACTTTATCAGAACGGGGGAGAGACCAGAAAGTATTCACGAGGCCATGGCACACAGGAAGGTGGAGACTCAAAATATGATCTTACAGTTTTTGATAAATTGTTTGATAAGGGAACAAGACCAGCCAGGTAAAAGCAAAGACGAGATGAAAGTCCTGACAAAATGGAGTGACAACATAGCTGATGGTAAACATAGTTAACAAGGTTGTATAGAATCCATGTATAGAAAGATTCGTAAAGAAATTCTAGGCGTACACGAAAGGGAAAGAGCAACGAGAGAAGCCGAGAAAGCGGATGATGAAGTCTCAGAAGACGATGATGTAGAAACAGGGAACCCAGATAGAATAGCGTACGTAAGTAGGGCGAGACCTTTTGCCAAACCCATACGCCTAGAATGCAAGAAACGTTTTCTTTCTCCCATACAAGAACAATGTTCTCTTGAGCATCTATTCCAAGCCACTGACAAAGTATTGGAACAACGAATAGGTTACAGTGAACTTAGTACCATGCATGAACAAGAACTAGCCCGGTCAGCAGTCCAATGGGCTGGCAATTCTACCATATATAAAGATGACGTAGTGGCGCAAACATTTTTGAATCTTTCCCCAGACGAACAGCGACTAGTTGGTACGTACATGATCCAACATCTCATTACACTGTACGAAAGTCAGCATTCTGATCCAGGTCCCCTATATAATATATTGGAAGAGTTACTCCTAAATAGATGGAGAGGCCTGGGTACCGATTTAATTAATGTCATTCTAGAACAGCGACACAAATACTGGACTTTCCTGACTCCACATTTTGTTCCTGTTCCACCCCCAGTAAGGAAAACCTTTTACATAGACAGACAGAATCCCTTACGAGAAGTTCATCCCGTCCGGACAACAGGGGGTGAGCTTAAACGAGTATTCGTATACACACCCTTGACCAAAATGGAACTATTGGAAATGAAAAAATTAGTGCCGTGTCATGATAAAGATCCAGCAGGGTTTCACCGAGAATTAAAAGACATGCTCCGCATGGGAGAGTATACATATCCTGATATCATTAAAATGTTAAAATTTCTGTTGCCTGCGGGCATTTACGAAAAACTTAAAGAAAAAGAATGGGAAGTGGGAGAGAAAATGATTGATTGGGCAGAATTAGAACACAAAGAAAAAACACGAGTCCCTGGTACTGGTCTCGGGGAAAAAGCTAAAGCGTTACCAGAGTTATTAGTACAGGTCTTGCCAAGATTACTAGCCACTAAAAAGAAAGACTGGGATGCTATCTCAGCCTGTAAACAGAAACAAGACGAAGACACTAGCGATTTTTATTCCAGATTCGAGAAATGTTTCATTATTAATAGCGGCCTGAAAACATGTAGCGAATCATACCCACATCTTTTTGTGACCAAATTAGTAGAGAATTCCTTACCACAAGTTAAAAATAGAGTGCTAAAAGTTGAGAGTACCTGGCAAGCTAATACCCCTTTACAAATGTTACAGTACCACCAGAACCGAATTAGAGAAGAACACGAACACGAACAGAGGCGTATAAAAGACACGAAAATGAAAGTACTAGTTGCTCAGTCCGTCCCAGCTGATAGTCAGAAGAGGGGTACTACACCGACCAGTCATTCTGCAGCTCCTGTTAAAGGGAACTGCAATTATTGTAAACAGCCAGGTCACTATATAAATGAATGTGCCGTCCTGAAACACAATATAGCTACAGGCAAAACGAAAGAAAGACCGCGTCCGCCTAGACAAGAACATGTTCCCCAAAACATTCCGCAGAACACGCAACCTCCTCAGAACACGCAACAGACAGTAGC
The DNA here is from genome assembly GCF_964263255.1 of Lissotriton vulgaris. Taxonomy (NCBI): domain Eukaryota; kingdom Metazoa; phylum Chordata; class Amphibia; order Caudata; family Salamandridae; genus Lissotriton; species Lissotriton vulgaris. The sequence goes on from NC_141697.1 coordinate 373,458,093, forward strand.
CGTACCCCAGCCTATAGCTGCCACACAACAAGTTACACAGCAAATGTACCAGTATGCACAGTCAGATTATCCAGATTATCAACAGTATTCATGAAACAGCCTAGAGAGGGAGGTTGGCTTGCCCCTTATCGAGGTTCCTGTAGATCAAGAGGGTCCCTATGTACATAGTCAGGTATTAGGGAAAGACAGAAAATTTTTGATTGACACAGGGGCGAGCAGAACTACCATCAGTCATGACGAGGTTCCAGGGGCACCCCTCTCAGGCTCACAGAATGTTTCCCTGGAATTTTCAGGAAAGCCTATTGTTAACGAAGTGTCAAAGCCAGTTTCCCTAGAAGTTGGTCCATTGTCTCGTACTACTGACTTGTTACTTACGAAATCATGTCCTGAAAACTTGCTTGGCATAAAGACATTGAAAGAACTAGGAGCAGTGATTTGTTGTTCTCCGGAAGGAGTGAGATTGTTTTTACGTGATTTTAAAGGACATTATGTGTTAAGAGATTTTGATCCAAGATTGCAGAATGTACCACAGCATTTATGGGCACAAGGTCCAACTGATGTAGGTTGTATGCACATTACACCATACCGTGTCACTCTTAAACAAGGAGTTGTACTACCCCGAATCCGACAATACAAGTTACCACCTGAGGCTGTAGTGGCCTTACTGAAAATTATTGACGAGCTCATTGCACAAGGAGTGGTTGTAGAAACTGACTCCAATGTGTGTAATTCTCCTATCATCCCGATTCTTAAACGAACTGACCCTAATGCACCACCGGTCTACAGACTGGTGATCGACCTTCGAGAATTAAACAAATGCATAATACCGCAGTACCCAGTGGTCCCAGACATTTCTTCCTTATTGACTGCCATTGATTCCGAAGCAGCGTTCTTTACTGTGATCGATCTCAAGAACGCCTTCTTTAGTGTCCCCATCCATCCGGAAAGCCAGTATCTTTTCGGATTCTGTTTAAATGGCAGAAGCTTCAAATTTGCACGTGCACCTCAAGGGTTCACAGAAAGCCCTAGCATTTACAGCCAAGCACTGAAACGACAACTAGACAGTATTCACATGCCTACTGACACTGCCCTGCTCCAGTATGTTGACGATCTATTGATCACCGCACGAACAGAACGTGACTGCGAACGTGCATCACTGACAGTCTTGTATTTTCTGGCCGAAAAGGGGCATAAAGTGTCCCCTTCGAAGCTACAATTCTGTGCCCAGCAAGTGGTTTACCTTGGACACTTGCTGTCCAAGAGGGGTAGACAGCTGACACCAGATCGTATCCAGTTAATTGCACATCTTCCACAACCCAAGACACAAAAGGAAGTACGGGCCTTCATTGGCCTCACTTCTTACTGTAGACAATGGATTCCCCAGTACGCATATCTAGCAAAGCCACTCATACAGTTGACAACACAGGAGGCAGTGGCTTCGACTGTCCTCCCTTGGACTCAGGAACATACACTTGCTTTTGATGAATTGAAGAAAGCCCTATGTCAAGCACCTGTTTTAGCGACACCATGTTACAGCAAACCCTTTACACTTTTTGTCACTGAACGCAATGGCACAGCATTATCTGTCCTCACACAAGATCAAGCAGGAAAACACAAGCCATGTGCTTATTTTTCTAGTACATTGGATCCAGTAGCCCAGGCTCTGCCTGCGTGCCTAAAATCAGTTGCAGCAACAGCTCTAGCTATCAGACAAAGCGATTCCATAGTGTTAGGACATCCCCTGACAGTACAGGTTCCACACTCTGTGGAAGTTCTCTTAAACAGGACACAGACTCAGCACTTGACCATAGCACGACTGACAGGATATGAATTGACACTGTTCCAACCACACACAGAGATCAGACGTTGCAACATATTAAATCCTGCTACATTGCTACCCTCGATTACAGCAGACCCTATGCCACATGACTGTGTGGAAGTCATTAACACCATTACGAAGCCAAGACAAGACTTGACAGACATTGCATTACCTGACCCAGACCTGACACTTTATGTGGATGGTTCATGTATGAGAACAAGTACAGGAGAGTTAGTAGCCGCATATGCAGTGACTACTGAAACTGAAGTCATAGAAACACATCGTATTGACACATTGTCTGCCCAAGCAGCAGAGCTCATCGCTCTGACCCAAGCCTGCATACGAGCCAAGAACCTGAAAGTAAACATATATACAGATTCACAGTACGCATTCGGAGTCGTTCACGACTTCGGTGTTTTGTGGCAAGAGAGAGGTTTTTTGACCTCTCATGGAGCCAAGATACAACATGGTCCCCTCATTCAAGCTCTGTTAGAAGCAATACACTTGCCTACAGCCATTGCCATCATGAAGTGCAAAGCACATACTAAAGTCACTGACATTATTTCCCAGGGTAACGACCTGCAGATCGAACAGCCAAGCTTACAGCTCAGACTCATACAGACATTCCAGTTGACACGACAAAGACTGAAGTAACTCCACTGACGCATTGCATGACAGTCAGGGATCCCACACAAGATGTACTCGACATACAGACACATGCTACTCCAGACGAAATCAAGAAATGGACTGAACAAGGAGGGGTCCAGACAGATCAGGGATGGATGACGAAGGGAAAAGCCACATGGTTTCTCCCCGACTCTATGGTTCAAGTTATCATTAATACAGCACATAGTGCAGCACACTTAGGAGAAAAAGCCATGCTAGACAGCATCCAGAACCTTTGGTTCAACAAACATTTACGTGCAGCAGCAAAACAGAAAGTACGTACCTGTATGATCTGTTGTCAGTTCAATCCAGGCAAAGGCATTCCCATGGAACAAGGTGGATTTCATCCTCCTGACCATCCTTTCGAAGTCCTCCAGATGGATTATATCCAGATGGATCGATGTCGTGGATTTAAGTATATCCTGGTAGTTGTATGTGCCCTTTCCAGATGGACAGAAGCTTACCCAGTCCCAGATTACACTGCTGTAACCACTGCCAAACAGTTGGTCCGTGAATTTTTCCCGCGATACGGTTTGCCCCGTGTCGTGTACTCAGATAATGGACAGCCATTCTCGTCCGAACTCATGAAACAGGTATCACTCCTGTTAGGATACCAGTGGAAATTTCACTGTGTACGACACCCCGAAGCAGCTGGTCTCGTCGAGAGACACGGTCAGACTCTGAAAACACGGTTGGCGAAGGTCTGTGCAGAAAAAGGTGTGGATTGGATGGTGGCCCTGCCGGTTGCCCTCTTTTGCATGCGTATGGTAGCTCATTCCAGAACCGGACTATCTCCTTATGAGGTAGTCTTCGGCAGACCCCCAAATATGTGGGGTACGCCTATGCCGCGTAAGATCACAGATGTCGATAGTAATATGCTGACAGATTACCTGGCTTCCTTGATGTCTGCACTACTCTCTTGTCGTTCACAGGTCGCGGCTGCCTTCCCGGACAACACCCAGGTGAAACGCATGAAATCGTTCCGGGTGACCTGATATGCATACGGAACTTCGATCGCTCAAGCCCTCTGGAGCCCAGGTGGAGGGAACCGAAACTGGTGTTGATGACCACGAGGACTGCAGTGAAGGTTGAGGGAAGAAAAGGGTGGCTCCATTCCAGCCACATCAAGCGTTTTCATGGACTGTGTCCAGAGACATTTCCCAAGGACTGCCCCGATACTGATACCGACACTAAACTCCCTCTGTTAGAGAAAACTCCGCAACAGGAGTATAAAACTAAGTTAAGGTCTAGTAAGTCAGACAGCGTTTAATTGTTTAAGTCCCCCTCGGGTGAAGCGGTTAGACAGGTTTCTGACATGTATGAGATAGACCCAAATAGTGAGAGAGATAGACAGAAAGTCAAAAAAATGAAATACTGTAAAAATCTACGTAGCAGATGCATCGTTACATTGCTTTTTATGTTTTTTCTGAGTCTTACGATCATATGTATAAGCTGGACGTTACACGTTTTCTTTCCTCCTCTTGGTTCACATGTACATTCTTCTCTCAATGACACCATAGAGCACACTTTCAGTGACCTGCCCCCTCACAAACTATCCTATCGACTAGCACTGCGCAACAACACTTTTATCCGTATGTTACACCATTCTCATCAGACCAGCAATGTCACGAATTGCTGGGTATGCGGCCGACTCCCACCTTACCAGAAAATGAAGGGAGCTCTGCCCCTCTTTCCCTATCCGTTTACACATAATGGTTCGTGCGGAGCATGGTTTACTTTAATGTCCTCGTTAAAGAGTAAGTACAAAGTTTCCCAGGGCAATTGGATATGGGGAGACTTGAATACAGTTATGAATAAAGCATGTTTCCCAGACGAAGACGGTCTTCCCCAAAGGACAGGGACCGATCTAGAAAATGAAGTGTACGGATTAGGCAATTTTTCCCTTAACCTCATGATTCTGAACGTTCAGTCCGAGACTAATTCGGACTTACCGTTTCTAACAGTTTTACCAGTGAAAGGTGAATTATGCGTCAGGAAAAATGGTTCAGTACATCTAGGACACAGTGAGTGTAATACTGTGGTCGAATTCAGCGATAAAGGAAAGTCTACTTTCAAAGCTTCCCGCCATTCTTATTTTATTTGTGGTTCAACAGCTTATGTACGTCTGCCCTTAGATTGGGATGGAACATGTTATATTGCGTTCCTACTGCCACCTGTTTTTCTAGCCCCATCCGATTATCACCGAAATACCCGTCTTGTGCATGTTAAACATAAGAGAGATCTTCCTCTTATTATCAATTATTCCGAATCAGCATGGGACCAGTATAAGGATTACATTAAAGGATACTTCTGGTTCATAGGTCCTGTCCAAAACAGTAAGATAATACGAAGATTGACCAGAACCCTTGAAGCAGTAGTGAATGAAACTACTTCTGCCTTAGGTAACTTAACCGAAGAGCAGTCTGCTATGAGACTTGTTGTTCTTCAAAATCGCCTTGTTCTTGACGTCATCCTGGCCGATAGGGGCGGGGCTTGTAGAGTGATTGGCTCCAGTTGTTGTATTTTCATTCCTAATAACGCACCATCAGTGTATTCAGCAATAACAAGGCTTCATAACATAGCTCGCCAGATTCACCAGAATCCAGGCACCTGGACTTGGTCCGGCTGGCTCTGGAGTGTGATATCAGCCTGGGGATGGAAAGTACTGTCGTTCCTAGGACTAGTATTCCTTATAGTATTCAGTTGTTGTCTCTGTCTGCAATGTGGGCCAGCGATTTGCTGCTTGTGCGCCACGTCTTGTATTCCCCGTCCACGTTCACGTTCCCGTGCCCGAATGAAAAAAGATGAGCAAATGATGTTATACGAACAGATAGATGGTCTCATGAAAATAGATATATCCTGTAGGGGACAAGGAGGGAATGAGGAAAATTGAATTTTATATGGTCAAGTATGTCCCCTATCGTGTACCCCAACGTTCAATGTATGTGCATGATCTCCATGCATTTTCCCTCCATGGCCGAAAATGAAGACGCATTTGCATTTGCGTCCAACGTTAACATGTCATCTACCAAGTCCTCCATGAAAGCAACATTAATTTGGTTCTTAGGCCTATGTTGCCAACGTCTTTACATGATGCACGTTTAAAGATGCACACGTTTTTCTGGCTCAGCCGAGCCAGGCCCTGAATTGAGGCTCCGAGTCTCTTCTGTCTCAGAAAGCTGCAGTTTAGGTATGCATCCCTGACCTCTACCTTACTTCCTGCCCAGCGAAGCGGTGCCCGGCTTGGCCTGGCCTGCCTGCCAAGACGGTATTTTGCCTACAGTTATCTGCTCAGCCTCCGCAAAAACACATTCCAGTCTAGTGAAATAGGTAAACATATTCCCGGCTGCAGAGCAAAGGGCCCGGCCTTCCTGTCTCCTTACAAGTAATTTATTGCACCCGTTGCCATAGTAGGCCCATGGCCCCGCGCATTGCACGAAGACACGAATACACGTATGCACCCACTAGCATTCAGTATTGTACGGCCTCTGCCCGAGAGACCTTTTGCTTCAGACAACACATCCTCCAAACACAAGATACCAGATATGTTATAGGTGCAGGTCGTTCCGACATCCCAGACACCAAGACTCCTCTACTAGTGCTAAAGTCAAGCCCCCCAGCTCTCCCCAGTTACACGTCAATATCACGTCATGCTCAGTTGCGCACGCATCCAGGGTAAAGGTTTCTGCTGACCCTGCAGAATTTCTCTATGCATCCACCCACCTATGACACTTCTGTGACGTTTCCAGCACGCACCTCCGTGTACGCCCCTGTACACGCCTTCTTTTACGCCCATGTGTTCTTATCACTCTCTTTTTCACTTGTTACGCCTACTGTATTCATTTCAATTATACTGTTTTACTATATACAATGTGTGATGTTAATAAAATGTTGAATATCCCTTCCTGAACCTTAGTGGTGATGGAACCCGATGTCCAGTGTCTCGAGCCACTTAATTAAAGCCCGTATGACTCAGATACCACGGACTCTGCCTCTCATTTTATTGAGCTATCCTTATTGTCATTTAATGTATAGAAAAATAGTCCCGGTAATTTTATTTACCACAATGGGTGTGTTAATGAGTAAATGACTGTCTCAATAGTATCTTTATTAGTAAGTACATATGTTTTAAACTAGTATATGTGAGTATTGATGTATAAAAGTGAGTACATGTGAGAGTGAGAGATTGAAAGAGTTCCTGTATAAATAAGTATGTGTTTCTATAAGTGTTTGTTTAAGAGAGTAAGTATGTGTACGTTTCTTTAGAAGTAAGTGTAGTGGTGTGTGTATAGCTGTTATTTGCATGTGTGAGTATGTGTGTGAGTAACTCTAATTTAATTAATTTTAGTTAATTAATGTTTGAGCTTGTAAAGCGCACTGCTACCCGTAGGTTTCCTGGCGCTGTATACCGCTGGGGAACCCGTCCTGGCTTTCCCTGTGGGATGGTCCCTGCTGGGAGTCCCCAAGGTGGAGCCAGGCATCCCCGGCGTTGATGGGGCCGTTGTGGAGATTAGGCAAGCTAATGCCCAGAGTTGCCGAGTGGGACCCCTGATTAGAGTAGGCACCGAAGCGAGAATTATCGAGTCTGCTGACCCAAGTCCATGACCCTGCCGCGTCGGGAATTGAACCCTGGTCCCGGCCGACTTCTGCTCTCGGGTCTGCCGCCTCTAACCAGTGAGCCACACCACTCCACTCTATGGATGAGTATTGGTGTGTAACAGGATGTATAGGTGAATGAGTACATATGATGCGTGAGTACATGTAGGAGTGACTATATAGAACTGTTGGTGAATGAGTGGATGTGTATGTAGATTTTGGAATTACTGAATAGGTTGTAACTGGTGTTGGTGTCTCCATTGTTTTGAAATTTTTAGTTTCTATGTTTGAATGTGTGTATCAAAGTTTATATTACGCTGAGAGGAGGTCTGCCACTTTTTCACAAGGATGATGTCATCAGTGATGTCACTGACCATGTCATGAATGATGTAATATGTGAATCATCAGCAGTGCATTGCGGGCGCGCGAGTTATAGTTAGCTGAACTAACTATAACGGGGGAATTTCAATGGTATAAGTCAAATGTCCAGCTAACTATAACGTTTGAAACCTATGGTTTTTTCAGTGAATTTCTAAGGTTTTTTAAATGCCAATTCCTAACTATAACGTGGCTGAAACCTATGGTTTCTTCAGTGAATTTCAAAGGTTTTGTAAATGATAACGTTTAAATGTATTAATTGTTATTTTTTATACTAATTTACTACATTGTTTTAAAGTATTTATTTTTGGATATTTTATTTTTTAAATTACATTACATATTTTTGATATAAATTGAATTTAAAAAAATAATATCCTATGGAATGAAATTCAAGTTACTGGTAAGTTCAGTTAAAATTACTTTTCAGGAATAGTAGTGAGCTGAAAGATGCAGCACTGAGGTCTCTCCAGATAACAGGTGAGTAAATCGGAATTCGTAGTTTGGCTGATTTTTTAGGAATTTTTTAAAGTTCCAAAACTCCACACTTCCAAGTGAAAGCAGTCAATGTTAGCCTATGAAAGGAAATTCAAGTTACTGTAACTACGATTAAAATTACTTTTCAGGATCAGTAGTGGGCTGAAAGATGCAGCACTGAGGTCTCTCCTGATAACAGGTGAGTAAATCGGAATTCGTAGTTTGGCTGATTTTTGAGGAATTTTTTAAAGTTCCAAAACTCCACACTTCGAAGAATTTCCAAGGGAAACCTGTCAATGTTAGCCTATTGAAGGAAATTCAAGTTACTGTAAGTATGGTTAGAGTTACTTTTCAGGATCAGTAGTGGGCTGAAAGATGCCGCACTGAGGTCTCTCCTGATAACAGGTGAGTAAATCTGAATTCGTAGTTCGGCTGATTTTAGAGGAATTTTTTAAAGTTCCAAAACTCCACACTTCGAAGAATTTCCAAGTGAAACCAGTCAATGTTAGCCTATGGAAGGAAATTCAAGTTACTGTAAGTATGGTTAGAATTTCTTTTCATGATCAGTAGTGGGCTGAAAGATGGAGCACTGAGGTTCCTCCTGATAACAGGTGAGGAAATCGGAATTCGTAGTTTGGCTGATTTTTGAGGAATTTTTTTAAGTTCCAAAACTCCCCACTTAGAAGTTTTTTCAAGTGAAACCAGTCAATGTTAGCCTATGGAAGGAAAGTCAAGTTACTGTAAGTATGGTTAGAATTACTTTTCAGAATCAGTAGTGGGCTGAAAGATGCAGCACGGAGGTCTCTCATGATAATAGGTGAGTAAATCGGAATTCGTAGTTCGGCTGATTTTAAAGGAATATTTCGCTCAATAGTGAAGGAAGGGGCGGGACCTAAGGTGACATGTGTGAAAACACGCCCTGTGGCGCGTTTTAGTTTGGGGAATTAATATCTCTTCAATCCTGAGATCCCCTGTGAGCCAACTAGCCCACCAGATACCTCCAGTATGCCCCAGGGAGCTGCGTTGCAGAAAGGTGTTCAAAGGGCACTTCCCCTTTTTACAACACTCTGCAACGCAGCTCTGTGGCACTTACTGGAGGTAACTGTTGAACTAGTTGGCCCCTAGGGGACCTCTGGATTGAAGAGGAATTCATTCCCCAACTTAAAACGCGCCACAGGGCATGTTTGCACACATATCACCTCAAGCCCCACCCTCTACCTTCACCACTGTGCAAACACGCCCCGTAGCACGTTCTAAATTGGGGGATTAAGTCCCCTTGCATACTGGGAGTCCATGGGGGCCAACTAGCCCACTGGGAACCTCCAGTATGCACCAGGGGGCTGCGTTGCAGAGAGGTGTAATGAGGCCACGCCCCTTTTTATACCTCTGCAACACAAGCCCCTGGCACATTTGCATAGGAGGAACTAACTTCCCTTGCATATGGGGGTCCCTGGGGGCCACCTAGCCCACCAGGAACCTCCAGTATGCGCCAGGGGCTGCGTTGCAGAGAGGTGTAATGAGGCCACGCCCCTTTTTACACCTCTCTGGAACGCAGCCCCCTGGCGTGTTTGCACAGGGGGAACTAATTCCCCTTGCATACTGGGGGTCCTGGGGGCCAACTAGCCAACCAAGAACCTCCAGTATGCGCCAGGGGGCTGCATTGCAGAGAGGTGTAATGAGGCTACGTCCTTTTTTATACCTCTCTGCAACGCAGCCCACTGGCGCATTTGCAGAGGGGGAACTAATTCCCCTTGCATACTGGAGGTCCCTGGGGGCGAACTGGGCCCACCGGGAACCTCCAGTATGCGCTCGGGAAGGTACAGAGTACTGTACAGAGTACCGTACTTCGTACCCCGCGTTTTGCATGTTTGCTTCACTGCTTTCTTGTGCCTCGGTTCTGACAACACTTCCTGGTTTGGAGTGTAGACAGCCAATTAGCATGAAGCTCGTGTTCGGGAAGATACAGAGTACAGTACAGAGTACCGCACTTTATCTATAGATATATCTATGATTTTACTTTTGATTTTCTCAGGAACTACTGAACGGATTAACACTATTTAAAATAAAAGTTAATCTGCGAACTGAACTCTACCTTTGTTCCAAATTTGGTGTAATTCCGTTCAGCCGTTCGAGCTGTAGCCCTGGCTAAAGGTCCTTATGGAAAATTGCATGGGGAAAACAGGTTTTGGGACCCCTCTTTTTTCTAAGCCTCCGCTTCACGAATCACTCCCAAACTTTCAGGGAAGGAGCGGAGCAGGCCAATTTCTTGGAGAATTTCGCGTGTATTCATCGACTGGCGCCAAAGTTATTCCAAATAGAATGTTGTGGATTTCCTTTGGAAACTAGGTCCTAACTATAACTACCTACTGGCGACTGCCAGTAGGTAATATATGTGTGTGTGTGTATATATATATATCCATATATCTATCTATCTATCTATCTATCTATCTATCTATCTATCTATCTATCTATCTATCTATATATATATATATATATATATATATCTATAAAAGATCCCGAAGTGCTCCGTGTGCAACAATTAATGGGCCTCATATCCAAAACGACACGAGTATCGGCATAACAATGAAGAAGCCTGTTTGATTTTGGAAGAACAGGAACGGATAAGAATTAGTGAAAAAGGTGCATTATGGAACATTTAGTCCCCGCCCATATGGATAAGCCCTCCTCCACTCTTTTTCCTACCTTTAGGGTTTTAGTTATTAGGGGTGACAGGCATGCTGCTAGTGGGGTCAGGCTGTAGCCATTTGCAGGGGTGCAGGGTGGGGGGCTAGAAAGGTTTTTTTTTTATTTTGCCTTTTTTTTATTTCTATGGCCTTTCTTTTCCTTCTCTTTCTTTCTTTAAAGGATCAGTATAGCTTCGAATCATTCTGATTCTTATCGTGTGCTTTTATTTTGTGCTTATGCTTTTATGATATCCTGATTCCCGGGTGGTCAGGCCCTGAGAACTGGCGCAACATTGAATGTATATTGTTTTGTCGTTTGTACTGATTTATATGCTTTGGTGCCAATGCTCCATTATAGCGGTTATTACATGCATATCCTGTCTATTACCCTGTCCCCCGCATTCTTTTGTTTGATTGTATGGCACCTGTCCTCTCCTATATATTATAAAATGGAACCTCTGTCTCATCCTGGAACCCAGTTGTGCATTCTAATACAAGTTTTATCCTGAATCGCTGCCGGACCTCTGGGTTGTCCGCTGATGAGCTGTGTCGTGTTGTGATATCGGCGGTCATAATTTGTCTAGCGGCCGGCCGCCGCGGTTGTAGGCCCATGCTTGTATTTTTATTGAATGCTAAAATAAAGGTTTTTTAAACAAAAAAAACAACAAAAAAAACACTTTTGGAAAAGATCCCGAAGTGCTCTGTGTGTTTGAGTTCCTGGCGAGGCAAGAAGGGTTCACCGACCTTAACGGAGGCACCCGCTGCAGTGTTCAGGCTACCGGTGGACTCGCGTTTTGGAATCAATTTGGTATGCTTGAACCCCCGCTAGCCAGCGCTGGTCGTCTGATGAAGATGCGGACTATTCAAGTTTAGGGTGCCTCGACCATGTGAGGGTCACCCACGAGCGTTTGTGCGATTAACAACAGCGGGAAGCGAGGGGATTATGCACAGCTTCTGCAACAATGAATGGGCCTCATATCCAAAACGACACGAATATCGGCATAACAATGAAGAAGCCTGTTTGATTTTGGAACAACGGGAACGGATAAGAATTAGTGAAAAAGATGCATTATGAACATTTAGTCCCCGCCATTCCGTTCCCTTTGCCTATTGTAGGAGGTGTCGTTCCGGGTGGACTGAAGCCCCACCAATAGAGTGCAGAGACTATTTAAATCCAAAAGCTGAGCAGAACGTTATCAAATGCTTTTGGTATTGTTACCGAAATGCATTTGCCACATTAAAACCACTTTTGGAAAAGATCCCGAAGTGCTCCGTGTGTTTGAGTTGCTGGCGAGGCAAGAAGGGTTCACCGACCTTAACGGAGGCCCCCGCTGCAGTGTTCAGGCTACCGGTGGACTGGCGTTATGGAATCAATTTGGTATGCTTGAACCCCCGCTAGCCAGCGCTGGTTGTCTGATGAAAACGCGGACTATTCAAGTTTGGGGTGCCTCGACCATGTGAGGGTCACCCACGAGCGTTTGTGCGATTAACAACAGCAGGAAGCGAGGGGAGTATGCACAGCTTCTGCAACAATTAATGGGCCTCATATCCAAAACGGCACGAATATCGGCATAACACTGAAGAAGCCTGTTTGATTTTGGAACAACGGGAACGGATAAGAATTAGTGAAAAAGGTGCATTATGGAACAATTAGTCCCCGCCATTCTGTTCCTTTTGCCTATTGTAGTAGGTGTCGTTCCGGATGGACTGAAGCCCCACCAATGGAGTGCAGAGAGTATTTAAATCCAGAAGCTGAGCAGAACATTATCAAATGGTTTTGGCACTGAAGAAGGTATTGTTACCTAAGTGCTCCGTGTGTTTGAGTTGCTGGCGAGGCAAGAAGGGTTCACCGACCTTAACGGAGGCACCCGCTGCAGTGTTCAGGCTACCGGTGGACTGGCGTTTTGGAATATATATATATATATATATATATATATATATATATATATATATATATATATATATATATATATATATATATCTTAGGCAAAAAGAGGTCTCCAGCAGTTACGCAGGTTTAAAAAGACGAGGCGAACCCAGGTACTAGTGCTAGTTATTTTATTTTGCTCTCCAGCACACCACCATTACGCGTTTCGGCCAAACAGGACCTTGATCACGGTTGCCAGTAGGTAGTTACAGTTAGGACCTATTTTCCATAGTAAATATGCAACATTCTATTTGGAATAACTTTCAAACTAATGGCCAGCTCCGGTCCGCTCCTCTCCTAAAAGTCTCGGGGTGATTCGTCAAGCGGGGGCTAAGAAAAAATGGGGTCCCAAAATGTGTTTTCCCCATGCAATTTTCCATAAGAACCTTTCAACGCTGCTGCAGCTCAAACTGATGAAGGGAATTATACCAAATTTGGCAAAGATGTAGTCCTTAGTCCAGACTCGTGCCTTTTGCTTAAATAGTGTAAATCTGTTCAGTAGTTCCTGAGAAAATGATATTTAAAAGTACATATCTATCTATGGCCGCACAGGATCCGCGCACCCTAAGTGCACCGCCCCAATTGCGTGCTGAATGCTAATTGCCTGTCAAGTGGTTGTCAACATTCCAAACCAGGAAGTGTTGGCATCCATTTTGTGCCTCAGTAGATGCGAGGCTGAAGTAGATAGTGGAATATGTGTGCAAAACGTATAAAGGGGGCAGGGTAGAAATACCCTGACCCTCTAGACCTGCTTATGGGGTCCCACAAGGAATTTCCTATTTTTTTAAAACAGCAAAGTACACTCTGGGTGCGCGGATCCTGCCGTAAACAAAAAATAAATATAACAGAGCTTCTTTTATAAGTAGCCCCCGGGGGGGCCAAATCCCAGCGGCAAATTATAAAAATGTATTGGGGGCCCGGAGGGACCACCCAGGCCCTGAAACCGCCACCCCCCTGGGCTAAAAAATAAATTGTTGGGGAGCTCTAAGGCCCCCACAGCAAAATTTGTGATTGGGGGGTCTCAACGACCCCCCCAAGCCCCGGGGACCACCACCCCTGGGGCTTTGTGTATTGTTGGAGGGGGGGCTGTGTGGCCCCCTTTCTGGAGCCTTGTTGGGGCCCTGGGGAACACCACCCCACAGGGTGCAGTGTCTCGGGTGCCCACCCCCGCGACACTGCTGTTTGCTATGGGAGGGCGGGAGTCTCGCGGCTCTCGCCCTCCCATAGCAAATTCCGTTTGGATTTTGAAAAAGAGAGCAGGGAAACCTGCTCTCTCTTTCAAAATCCAAACCAGATTGCTTTTCCACACGGGGAACTGCATGTTAGCAGCTCCCCATGTTGAAAAACAATGCCGGCTTCAGACGGACGCAAGGGGTCAGCTGGGACCGTGGGGGCATTGGGGCTCCCCCGATGGCACCTAACGTTTTATATAAGCCCTGGGGATGGGGTCCCCGGGGATAATAGAAATTAGTGATAGGGGCTATTGTTTTTTTTACTGTAAAATTAAGAGTGCGCACCCAGGGGGGCGCTCAGCGTGGCCCCCAGGTGTGCACATGTTGGATGCACGACTCATAACGTGTAGGGTGCGCGACTCCAGCGCGTTTGGTGTACGATTTCTATGCGTTTGGTGCATGACTCTGACACGTTGGGTGCGCGACTCCAAGCAAAAAAATAGACATACAGCTAGATTCATCAAAGTCCCGATTTGCGAGTCCTTAATAGCGATTATTAAGGAATCGCTATTAAGGACTTGCAAATCGGGATTCATGTAGAAATCGCAAAATAAATTGCGATTCCTACAGCCTCCTTATTTGCAAATAAGGAATAACTCCCCATTCATTCCTATGGGCCAAAGGCCCATAGGAATGAATGGGGAGTTATTCCTTATTTGCGATTAGCAATTTGCTAATCGCAAATAAGGATGCGATTTCAAGGGTGCCAGGGGTGTCCAAAGCACACCCTGTAGCACCCCTGAAATGTGAATTTACACTGATGTTGTGCACACACATGTCCAAAGGACATGTGTGTGTGTAACATGCAACTTAGAAAAATGCTTTTAAATGCATTTTTCTAAGTTTTCGCTATTTACCATGAGGTTTGACTTTGTGGTAAATAGCGCTGCTAAATTGCGAATTAGCAATTTTAAAATGTTTCATGAATAGCATTTAAGGAATCTCTAATAGAGATTCCTTAAATGCTAATCCTCGCAAATTTGCGAAATCTTTATTAGCGATTTTTGCATTTGGGATGATGAATTCCAAATGCAAAAATTGCACTCGCAAAGGGCCAGATTCTCAGAATCTGGCCCTTTTGCGAGCGCATTTCGCTTGATGAATCTGGCTGTTATTTTTCAGATATACATGAAGCTTTTGTGTTTAATTCTTGGGTGGCTCTAAAACGTTTTTTTTTTTTTTTTAGAGATGTTGGTACCTACAAGTGAGTACCTATGCAGAGTCTAAAGTTCAAGAGGAAGACTCTATTACCCTCATCTGTAAAATTTACAACATCTCTCCTATAGATGCCATCCATATTGAAACGCAGATTGTTGTGGTAAAAGGACCCCATCTCATAATCTCGTAGAAAAGCAGAAACAGATTTATTGACATGTTTCCTAGCTTTCTCAATCTGTGGACAAAATTGATTGGACCAGTTCCATTTCTGCCTTTGGCATATGTTAGAATAGACAAAGTCAGTTTGGGGGAAAAGTGACATCAATTCTCCAACGGTGTCCTTCATAAGCATTTCCATACCTACCCCCGTGAAAGTGCCTAGGTCATTGCCACCACAGTGCACAATTATGAGGTCATAGTGTTGGAGATGCGAAAAGGATTTAACTAATGGCATCAATTGGTTGCACTTTAACCCTCTCTGTCCAATCTATTTAATGTCTACATTTGGCAAAGCTAGGTCTCTGTCAATGCCTTTGTTTTCTGCATACCTTTGGCTCCAGAAATTATAGCTGTGTCCTACAATCCACACTCTAAGCATCTTGAAGGGAGGTATGGATGCACTCAGATGGTCTGTGTATGTGAAATGGCAGTTTCAGAAGTGAGATTTTTCTAAATAGTGGATAAGAAGCAGTTTTGAAAAAAGAAAGGAAATGATTGGCTGTTTGATATCATTCTAGACAGAAAAGTAGGTTGCATGTTTTTGTTTTTTACAAGCATGTTTCTTATTGGTTAAGAAAAAGTATTTGAAAGGAACATTACTTAGGATACGCTGATATTTTGAAAAGTTAAGCACACTTGCTGTTTGGATTAGCAACATTGTGTGCTGAACTTGTGACCTATGAGTTGAGTTTCGTTCCATGAACTGTTTATATGGTAACAGGCAGTGAGCAGATTGGGGGTAGGGTTCAAATTTATGTCACTTTGAAATGGCTGAAATGTGTAGCAAATAGAAATGTGTGTTAGCTTTTGAATTAATGTGGGAAGCAATGTAATTTGATATTTTCATGTATATGTGTTCAGAATGAGAGGTAAAGCTTGCCATTTTTTTGGTTTTGCTAAGAGCTGTACAGTACAGAGATTCTGTATAAGAAAATCTGGTGTGTGACTGACATGCTTCTTAATCTACAAATCCATTTGAAAGGTAACGTATTCTTTTGTGAGAGGTTGTATGTGGTGTGTTTGTTTTTAATAAGGTTACTGTGTTTCTCTTGTTAAAGTCCAGGGAGTAGTCTAGCCTGTCAAGAATCACTTTGTGAGACTGTGTTCTAAAATATGTGGAATGTGTGCAGTCATGTCACCTGTTCAAGAGTACTAAATGTTTTTTGCTAAAGTGAAAGGGATACTGTTATTTGTCTAGAATCACACTGTGAGTCAGTGTGCATTTGGAACAATTGTGAGAGAATCATTTGTTTGCTTGATGTGTTTGCAGACACATAAGTGCTTAAAAATCTTTCTTGTTGTTAAGTTTTGGTAGAATTAGAAAATAGACATTGCTTATGTATTTTGAAAATGAGTTCGGCTGTAACACTGAAATGCAGTAACGAAATATCTGGAATGTGTTCTGTCACCTTGGTTTTGGAGATCAGTCAATGTGTTTTGATAAACTCCAAGGGATAGTCTTGGTTGTCCAGAATCACACAGTGAGTCTGTGTACATTTGGGAATTGTTGTGAGAGAAGCCTGTGGGTGTTTCATGTGTTTGCAGATATATAACTGGTTAAAAACATATACTTTTGCCAAGTTTTGGTAGAAAGCAGTTATTACTTATGTATTTGCAAAATGAGTAAGGCTTCCACAGTACAATGCATTTCTAAAATATGTGTGCAGTTAAGACACCTGTTCCACACTAGTAAATGATTTTTGCTAAAGTGCAAGGGATGCTGTTATTTGTCTGGAATCACACTGTGAGTGAGTGTGCATTTGAGAAAATGGTGAGAGAATCATTTTGTTGCTTGATGTGTTTGCAGACACATAAGTGCTTAAAAACCTTTCTTGTTGTTAAGTTTTGGTAGAATTAGAAAATAGACATTGCTTATATATTTGCAAAATGAGTTAGGGTTTAACTCTAAAATGCAACTTACCTTTTCTAGACTAGTGAATAGTGTTGCTTGTCTAGAATCACACTGTGAGTCTGTGTGCATTTGGGAACCATTGTGAGAGAAACCCTATCACTGCTGTTGCAATCCTATAGTGACACTTCAGCATCATGTACTAATCCATTCACTAAAGTAAAACTCAACCAATTATACATTCACCCATTGTCTCTCCTTATATTACTTGAATCATTCAGTCAGTATCCATGTACTCATGCAGCGAACCAGTGCTTAGGACATGTACTGTTTTAAACTCCTATGCACTGTGCATGTTGTGGTCTAACCACCTTCAAACTTGTGTTTCAGGCCTACATGTACTCATGCAGTGAGCCCGGATTTAGGGCACAGAATGCTTCAAACCTGTATGCACTATGTATGTAGTAGTCTTATCACCTTCAAACTTGTGTTTCAGGCATACAATTCCCCAGTTAGTATACATACACTCCAGCAAACACCTTGTGAGTACTCTTGCAATGCCATAATGACTCTTTTAGTACTATGTACTAATCCTTTCACTAAAGTAAAACTCAATCAATTAGGCATTCACCCTCTGTCTCTTCTTATAGTACTGTAATCATTCAGTCAGTATGCATGTACTCATGCAGTGAGCCAGGATTTAGGGCAAGGAGTGCTTCAAACTCCTATGCACTATGCATGTAGTACTGTACGCATTTCACATTTGTGTTTCACGCCTACAATTCCCCAGTTAGTTCCATACACTCCAGCAAACACCCTGTGAGTGCTCTTCCAATTCCATAGTGACTCTTTCAGTACCATGTACTAATCCTTTCACTAAAGTAAAACTTAATGAATTATAAATTCACCCACTGTCTCTTCTTATAGTACTGTAATCATTCAGTCAGTATGTATGTACTCATGCAGTGAGCCAGGATTTAGGGCATCTAGTGCTTCAAACTCTTATGCACTATGCATGTAGTGGTGTAACTACCTTTACACTTGTGTTTTAAGGCCTACAATTCCCCAGTCAGTATCTATGTAGAATGTGTTTATATAGTAATAGAAAAGTATAATTTAAAAGGTTATTAATATACATTTATTTATGGTTTTTTTTACAGATATTCTATATCATTGTTCAAATAAAGTTATCATGCCTGAGAATTTTAGAAAAAAAAAAGCTAAAGGACAATTACTTGAAGAAAACTCAACAACAAGTGTTGGATGACCAAGACAATGTGACTAAAAAGAGAAAATGTTCTAGTAAGACCACTAACACATTTATTAAAAATATTACTAGAGTCAGAAAGAATATTGAAAATGTTGAAACCACTGAGAATTTTCCAAGCACAAAAAAGTAAAAAAAATAGGAAAGGTAAAAAAGGCAATGTACATACAAAGGATACAACTTATGGCAACAGACGAGAAAATCAATATAAAGAAATACGTAAAAAAATATTATATAAAGGAGTAGTACATAATTTGCTGAAAGATATTAATAAATACAAAAAGAGAGCACTGTTTTATAAAAAGAAGCATATTGAATCTATTGTTGAAAAGGCTTTTGAAGTAAAGAGGAAATTATTTATTTTAGTTTTAAACAGAATTCGATCACTAGATAAACCAATCCATTTAATGAAGGCCAAAAGTAAGAGGAAAAGAGTAATTAAAGCACAAATTCTTGTGATTTTATTTTAGTGAATGGAAACACAGTTCAAGTTCAGAGCCTTTCTTTAATGAAGAGAGTTATTTTCGGACCAATGATTTGTTACATGCAGTTGACACCAGTGGTCGAGCTTATGAGGTTAGAAATGGTTGTCCAATTGAGAAAGAGAAAATGGTTCCCAGAAATGCAGAAGAAGTGATAGCTGATGAAGTTCTAGGCAGACGTCCTAAAGCCCCAGTGTGCACTTGGGATTGCAGTAGTATTTGTAGTGTACGACAAGAATCTATTGATCTTTTAAACAATTTCTTATGAACATATACTAAAAAAAGTGTTAAACAAAAGATTAAGATGTTGCAAGGACTAGACCCTTGCAGAGTAAGAATAAATAATGGTTTAAAAGGTCATTCTCTGGCTTGTCTTTCTAGGAAAGTATGTCAAAGTGTTTTTCACCATTTCAGGATGTTGGCAGTACATCATACTCAAATGCGGAAGTTAATGAGAAGATTGTATTATGCAAAAAGTCCAGCACTAAAGTTAAATGACTTAAACAGTGCTCTTTCGCGTGGGTCAGTATCAGATGTGAAGAAGGTTGTGATAAAATTGAGTTTTGTTACTTTGGTCCTGAACAAGAGAGTGCAGAAACTGAGACATTTAAAGAAGAAAATGTTGAAGACAATGTGTAACGTACGATTACAAAAAATGTTGAGGTTCAAATTACAAAGTTTAAAGTGATTTCAGGTGAAAGGCAAAAGGTTTCTTGTATTTGTTGTCAGCGAACTCAATATAAAAATCAGACTAGGAGTGTTGATCTGTATTTAAAAAGAGAAAATAATGATATGTGGAAGGAATTTGCAACTTATTTGTTGGTAGAAAATTGTTTTGATTTGGGTTCTGATCAGCGTATTTGTAAATATTGTTATAACAAATTAGATGAGAATAAAATGCCCACTAGAGCTGTCCATAATATTTTAGAGTTGGTTGCTATTCGTCCAGAACTGATAGATTTAAATACCTATGAGTCTATTCTCATTCAATGTGTGCACCCGTTTCCAGCTATTGTTCGTATGGAGCCTAAAACAGGTAAATTGCCTACTTCAGATTTACAAAGACGATTAAAAGGAAGAGTTGTGTATTTACTGTTAGATTTAAAGAAAACTATTGGTGTAGAGAGTGTAGAAATTGAACCACTAGTTGTTCTAGTTAATGGTGTGCCTACTAAGAGTAAGAAAATCTGGCAGGAGTTAGTGGATGTTAGGAAAGTACAGACGGTAACTTTGTATTTGATAAAAAACAATAAGTACTATAAAAATGTTTAAATGGGAGAAGATGAAATACCTTTAGCAGAAGATACTGAAACATCAAGTGGACAAATTGAAAAAGTGGACAGATCAAGATGTGAAGAAGTCTATGAACATTACAGTGTACATCCACTTAATTTAAAAGAAGTGATGGGGTTCACTATTTAGTTGTTTCAATTTAAAAAAGCAAAGGGAAGTCCCATGAGTGTATGGGAAGAGAGCTTGGAAGCTCATTGTTTTCTGCAGTTGTTTCCAACAGGAAAAGGTGGACGATATGATGAACATCCTGTGCAGATTCCTGCATCTGAATATCGGACAACAAGATTATATGCAGAAGATCCAAGATTTCGACAATGTATCCCTTATATATTTAATCTTTTGTTTGAAAGTGACTTGTCTGGACTTTCATATGCAGTTAATCACATCTTAAAAACTGGAGTACATCTGCAAAATGTATCTGCAAAGGATTTTATGGATAAAGTGTATCAGAGAGATGATCATTTAAAATCGCAGCTGATTTATGAATATTGGTACCGTCTGTGAGAAGTTAGCCTGGCATATGATGTACACTATTCTAGTGGGCACTTTGCACCAGTCTAATCGACCCCTATTGATGGGTGTTTTAAAGTCAACCTTATAGACAAGCTATCCTAGTGGTAGCATGGACTAGCAGTCATAGGCTAAGACTTCAGAGAGCATGTGAAGAAACAAGCTGTTTTACCAATTATAATCCCTTGAATACCAAATGAAAGGACACCACACACGATATATATCAAATATATATGTATTTATTCTAAACACAACCCCTCTGTACTCTTTATGAGGTCAGAGGTAAAAGTACATCACAAGTTACTCAATTAGCATATGATAAGTTGCACAAATACAGTTATGCCCTAGGGGCCTCACAAACCATATACTAAAGAAGTGGTATAAGAACCACGTGAGAGTTAGACAGCAGGCCTAGGGCCTGTAGAATCGCTGGGACTACACTAAACAACCAAAGGTTAGGAAGTAGAAGGCCCACAGGAGACGCGTGCAGTGTCTAAACACAGTCGCGAGTTACCATTGACTTATAAAGGGAAACGAAGAAGTTACAAAGTTACTGTTTAAGGACACTTCCAGATGGACTACGATAAAACCCCTTTAGACTAGGATACTTCGAGAGTCAAGACCCACGGGAGCACCGTAGTACTTGTGTTACCTCACCCAGGGAAGCCAGGTGCATCGGTGCCTTTTGGAGTCGGGTTTCTCAACGTTTTCTATGGAGAGCTGCAAAGAAGTGCTGCAGGCGACCAGAGGAAAAGTGTCCGGGTGGACCCAAGGGTTGATTGGTGATGTGACGAACCTGAAAGCAGAGGGGACAGAGTCTGGGTCACTAGCCAGTGACCAGGAAGGAACCAGGAAATATTGCGTGCTTGAAAGTGAAGAAGGTGAGCTTGTCTCTTCATCCACGAGGTCCAGGAGGCATTGATGATGACCAGGCGCTCCATTTGAGCTGTCCCACGAAGGATCTAGTTGACTGCGGTGTCAGTATCCGGATTGGACCCAACAAGCCATGGCAACCGCAACCCACACAGGATGTCGAGATTGGCTGTGTTGCAGACCAGCAAGGTCTGCTCCTTTGAAGGGAAGCTTGAGCAAGCCTGGAGCAACCAGGAAAGCAGTTTAGTTCGATAGAAAAGACTTCAGGGTGTTCACTAGCCAACGGGCAAGTAACCAGGAAGACGCGTCGAGCTGAAATGCAAGAGTGGGCCCCACGCGGCACTCGTGGAGTGTGGAGGGCTGAGCTTTGGTGCAAATGGCGCTCGGGTATGGGGATTCTTGTACCCCAATGCACAACTGCGAGGGTGCTGTGGTAGTCGAGCAGTTAGTAAAATGCAGGATGTCCAGGGTGTCCGATCCCACGTCTCTCGTGTCCGCCACGGGTCTCAGCTTTGCTGTGGATGTGGGTCGGAGTTAGAGAAGTCTGAGAGTCCAGTTCCTCTGTCGCTAAGTCTTCGGGTTCCGGCGGGAGCGTCGACAAAGCAGACCAGCAAGTTACTGGTGGTGCCTGTTTGCACAGGGTGATCACTCCTTGACCACAAGGGAGATGTCTTCCATCTTCTAGTCAGTATAGAATGTCGAAGGTCCAAGAGTTCTGTATCAAAGGTTCTTTCCAGGATAATCTAAAGTCCTGGGGACACAGCTCCTATACTTATACTAAGCTAAGGGGCTGGATTACCTGCCTAGGTCCCTCCTATGGGACCTGAGAAGGGGGTGGTTACACCCCTTTCCCTTTGTCCAGTTTTGCGCCAGAGCTGGGGCTGGAGTGCCCCAGCAACTGGTTTGAACCGGGCTATGCATGGAGCACCTCAGTTTGGAGGGCCAGCCAGGGGTGGCATAATATATGCTGCAGCCCCAGGTAGGCCTTGGATGCACCTATGCCCTGGGTACCTATGGTACACAATACAGGGGCTCACAGAGGTGACCCAGTACCCAATCTGGTATGTACCTAAAGTACATGGTGTCAATTTAGAGAGAGAATAGCTGCGCTGTGGGTCTGATTAGCAGGCCCACAGCCACACTAAAGTCGAAAAAACTGAAAATAACAGCAAAAAGTGGAGGTGACTATTGGAAGCAGACCCTACTCTCCTACACCATCATCATGGCATCATGGAGAACTGAAATGTATGCTACGAAACTTAGGAACTCCTACATGGTTCCTTACCCTAAGCTGTGCCGAGTACGCTTGGGATGATTTACTTGAATTGCTTCGAGAGGCAAATTCCAATATATAAATATTGCGTACAAGACACCTGGAGAATTGTGCTCTTTGGATCCTGTTAATGTATGCAGGTATTTCAATCATAGATTTGAAGCTATGATGTCTTTTATCTGCAATAAAGAAAATTCCTCCTCTTGTAGAAGTTGTGGATTTCTTTTGGAGAAAGGAGTATCAAACAAGAGGTGCTCCTCATATACATTTGCTGTTATGGATCAAGAACGCCCCAAATTTGGAACAGATTCGGATGATACTGTTTAGTATTTTATTGAAGAATATGCCACATGTGCTGTACCCAACAGCACAGAAGAAAAAAACTTAAGACAACAAGCCTTACGATTCCAAAGCCAACGATGTGGAAAATACTGTAGACGAAAGTACAAGTATAAGGATAAGTTCTTTACCAAATGTCATTTTGCATTTCCACGTCCTGTAATATCCAAAGGAAGAGTGAACAGTTTTATGTCAGCTATGCGACATAACATCACAAGAAAGTCTCCAAAAAAGACCTACAACTTTAGAAGAAGCGAAAAGTCAAAATAATTAAATGACTACAATCCAGTTATTCTGTCCATGTGGAATGCTAACATGAATATATTCAGTACGTTGCAGACAATTCCATTGCTGTTGCTCAATATGTAACATCCTACATTACAAAATCAGAAAAGAATGAATTGAAAGAAATCTGAGAAGAGATTTCTCATGAGAAGACTCTAAGTAAGATTTTATAAAGTTTCAGTTTGAAGATGTTATCCCATCGAGAAATCGGAGCATATGAATGCTCAGATCAGTTATCATCTGCAAGTCTATACTCCAAATCTAGAAGAATAATTTGGGTGAGTCTAGGTCTTGCAGCAATACGAAATCGAGTACTGAAATCTGTTCAAGAAATTGAATATTTAGCAGAAAAAGATCCAGAAAGTACAGATATTTTGAAAACGAATATGTTGGACACATATTACCCAAACAGAAGTCATTATCTTGAGAACATGTCTCTCTATGAAGTGCTGCAAAATGACACTTTTAAACGGAATACTACAGAGAATATCAATGATGGAAAATATGGAGTCATTGGTTCTGAAGGATGTTTGGTGAAACAAACGAAAGAAAATTGTATTAATCACAGGAAACTGAGTTGCGACACTGCTGATAAAAGGGAATTTTACTATTTAGCCCTTTTGCAACTGTTCAAACCGTGGCGTTCAGAATTGGAATTACTTGGAGATTTTCAGAGCTATGAAGATTTTTTCAATGCTTGTAAAGATACCATACAATGCACTGCTTTCGCAAATTATGTGAAAATGTTGAACGATTAAATTGATCAAGAAGCTACAATTGCAGCTGAGATTGCTAGAGACAGTTCTCAAGACAGTCAAAGTTCTGCTGCGCTGAGTCAAGATCCACTAGGACAACCAATTGTTGAAAATGTAGCAGAAATCGCCATGAATGAGGTGGAAACAGCAATGCATCAAGCTCCAGAAGATGTAACAGACTTAGCAAACTTGGAAGAACAACTAAATGTTGAACAGAAAGAAATATATCAGCAAGTGAGACAACAGATTAACCATGGATTTCTTCATGAAAAGAAAGAGTGCACATGCTCATCAATTCAAACTATCTGAATGTATGTGAGTTGGCAAGCTGGAACAGGAAAAAGTTTCTTAATTAAAGTAATCACCAGTTAGCTACAGAAAACAACCGAGTCACATTTGTCTTGTGTTGTAACTGCTCCAACTGGGTTGAGAGCACACAACATTAAAGGAATTACATTACATCGTTTACTAATGCTACCTGTGGAGCGTGAAAATAAATTGGAATATCACAAGCTATCTGGAGAAGCTTGATGTGAAGTTTTAAGAATGCTGAAGAAAATGAAACTTCTGATTATTGATGAGGTAAGCATGGTCTCAAACTTAATGATTGCTTTTGTGCATTTAAGAATGCAGCAAATTCTTAAAACAGAGTATGACGTGTTATTTGGAGGAAAACATGTCATCGTTTTCGGAGATCTATTGCAACTTACTCCCGTAAAAGGACAACTAATATTTAAAACCCTTGTGCATGAAGACACTAGAAAGTCTCTGGGTAATGTTGGAAACGTTAACATTTGGTCATATTTTGAATACAAAGAACTCATTACAAATTTGCGACAGGCAAATGATGTTGATTATGGAACTATTCTTCAAGATATAAGAATTGGACTACTGACAGAAAATGGCAAACAAGCTTTGCAGAGTCGGTTACTTTCCAATTTGTTTCCAAATGAAAATATAGTTCCTGAGAAAATATACATGAAAATTGCAGAAAACAAATCTGTAATCTGCTTAATGCCAACACTGCGCAAGTGTTTTATATTCAATGAACAACTTTTGAAGTTGGAAAATGAAGAAATAATTCAAATGGAAGCCATCAATAAAATAGAGCATGAAGGAATAACTATTATGTTGACAGAAAAACTGAAAACAAAATTGGATTCTTTAGAAAAATCTATGTCTAAAACTGCTGGTTTAGAAAAGAATCTATATGCATGTAGAAACTGTCGGGTAATTTTAAGGCATAATTTGGACGTAGAAAAGGTTTAGTTAATGGAGCAATGGGCAAAGTTGTGCATTTTGTTAATTATCCGAATAACGATGGTATTGAATATTTAAAAATTAAATTTGATCAGATTGAAGAAGTGAAACAAATTGGTCATTGTTCAGTTATTTTTTTTCGCTTATTAAAGATTTATATGTCTGCAGAAAACAGTTTCCAGTTTCTCTGGCATATGCAGTCACTATTCATAAATCTCAAGGTTTAAGTGTAGACAGTGCGTTGGTGAACATTGAACATACTGTGTTTAAAGAGGGTATGGCATATGTTGTTTTGTTGCGAGTCAGAACTTTATCTGGTTTGTTTTTAATTGATTTTGATGACACAAAGGTTACTGCAGATGCAAACTGTGTAAAAGAGTATAATAGATTAAGAAGAATGTATGCTCCCAGTTTTAGTCAATATCCTGTATTTGAAAAGCGTGTAGTAGGTCGAAAAAGAAGGTTTGAGAATATCTGTAGTGAAGGTATAGAGAAGGAAAAAAACAGGATAATGTTGTGATTGCAAGCAAAAATAAAAAGGACACTGTTGAAGAGATTGTTGGTTATCAGTTTAAATATAGTTCAGGTGTCAGCTGCTATGCTAATGTAGTGGTCAATGTTGTTTTTTTCCTTGAAGATTTGCAACAGCAAATTTTGGAGAATCGGGAAAAACATTTTGTTCCTTGTTGCATTCCATTTATGAAAAATTGAGAACTGATACAAGTAAAATACAAAGTGTTTGTGATGTTCGTAATCTTTAGGATGTATGTTCTGGTTGTCCACAATTTACGTAGAATATCCAACAAGATGCTCAGGAATTTCTAATGTATATGCTTACTGTATTTTTGGCCTTTGTTGTAAATGGGAACATTATTGTGAAAATGTTATGTATATATGTAGCACTAACATAGACACTGAAAGATTGATATATTTGGCATTACCGGACTGTGAATCAGTGTCTTTCAATAAATTAGTTAAAGCAGCAAATCAAAACATGGAGTGTAGCCAATGCAAATCAGAAATGTTATCAACATTATTTATACAAAGATATAGACAATATATAATTTTAATGATGCAACGTTGTACAGCTGATGGGAGGAAATTGGACACTTTAATAAAACATTTAGTAGCAACTCAACTATCAATATCAGGAAGGACTTTTGTAGCAGTAGCAATCATTTTCCATGATGGTCTTTCCACAACATCTGGACATTACACTGCCTATCTAAAATGTGAAAAAGGCTGGAGTTTCAGGAAAATATTTCAGCCTCTGAGGAATTTATTATAATGATTTAATAGGATTGCTATTGGACAATTGCTATGCATTATTTCTCCCTCCTGAGGCGGAAGCCGGGAGGTTCTCTCCTTTCATTTTACTTGTGTGTTTTTTAAATTTGTTACCACCACCTTATCTCGCTCGATTTACAGAGCGTTTTTAGTGCCTCCTGATTTGTGGTACCTTTCCGCTTGATTTAAAAGCGGTTTCCTGGCAGTCACCTCTGACGCTTTTTCCCGCTGCCTGGGCCCGCTCTCAGCTGAGTACTGACGCTGAGAGCATGGTCCCGGGGAGTTGAAGCCCAGACAGCGGCCATCTTGGGTGGGAGTAAGCGCTCTGCTGCGCTCTAGCGTCTTATAAAAGGGGCTTCTTTGCTGTCTGCGCCCTCGTAAGCTGTGCATTATTTCTCCCTCCTGAGGCGGAAGCCGGGAGGTTCTCTCCTTTCATTTTACTTGTGTGTTTTTTAAATTTGTTACCACCACCTTATCTCGCTCGATTTACAGAGCGTTTTAGTGCCTCCTGATTTGTGGTACCTTTCCGCTTGATTTAAAAGCGGTTTCCTGGCAGTCACCTCTGACGCTTTTTCCCGCTGCCTAGGCCCGCTCTCAGCTGAGTACTGACGCTGAGAGCGTGGTCCCGGGGAGTTGAAGCCCAGACAGCGGCCATCTTGGGTGGGAGTAAGCGCTCTGCTGCACTCTAGCTTCTTATAAAAGGGGCTTCTTTGCTGTCTGCGCCCTCGTAAGCTGTGCATTATTTCTCCCTCCTGAGGCGGAAGCCGGGAGGTTCTCTCCTTTCATTTTACCTGTGTGTTTTTTAAATTTGTTACCACCGCCTTATCTCGCTCGATTTACAGAGCGTTTTAGTGCCTCCTGATTTGTGGTACCTTTCCGCTTGATTTAAAAGCGGTTTCCTGACAGTCACCTCTGACGCTTTTTCCCGCTGCCTGGGACCGCTCTCAGCTGAGTACTGACGCTGAGAGCGTGGTCCCGGGGAGTTGAAGCCCAGACAGCGGCCATCTTGGGTGGGAGTAAGCGCTCTGCTGCGCTCTAGCTTCTTATAAAAGGGGCTTCTTTGCTGTCTGCGCCCTCGTAAGCTGTGCATTATTTCTCCCTCCTGAGGCGGAAGCCGGGAGGTTCTCTCCTTTCATTTTACCTGTGTGTTTTTTAAATTTGTTACCACCGCCTTATCTCGCTCGATTTACAGAGCGTTTTAGTGCCTCCTGATTTGTGGTACCTTTCCGCTTGATTTAAAAGCGGTTTCCTGACAGTCACCTCTGACGCTTTTTCCCGCTGCCTGGGACCGCTCTCAGCTGAGTACTGACGCTGAGAGCGTGGTCCCGGGGAGTTGAAGCCCAGACAGCGGCCATCTTGGGTGGGAGTAAGCGCTCTGCTGCGCTCTAGCTTCTTATAAAAGGGGCTTCTTTGCTGTCTGCGCTCTCGTAAGCTGTGCATTATTTCTCCCTCCTGAGGCGGAAGCCGGGAGGTTCTCTCCTTTCATTTTACTTGTGTGTTTTTTAAATTTGTTACCACCACCTTATCTCGCTCGATTTACAGAGCGTTTTAGTGCCTCCTGATTTGTGGTACCTTTCCGCTTGATTTAAAAGCGGTTTCCTGGCAGTCACCTCTGACGCTTTTTCCCGCTGCCTGGGCCGCTCTCAGCTGAATACTGACGCTAAGAGCCTGGTCCCGGGGAGTTGAAGCCCAGACAGCTGCCATCTTGGGTGGGAGGAAGCGCTCTGCTGCGCTCTAGCTTCTTATAAAAGGGGATAGTCGTTCTCCGCGTAGCGGACGCGTCTTGCAGACGCGCCGGACTCACACCGGAGTCACGCCAGAGTCCAGCCCGTCTGCGTCCCGGAGGCTCCCGGTGCGACGGGTTGGGCTGTCCCATTTGTGATATCAACTTCAGCTGCCTTCATGATTAGATATACGTCGGTGGAGCTTCGGTCCTTGCAAAAGGTTGCGTGCTCCTGTCACAAAGTCTTTCCGGGTCGATATAAGGGTAAGAGGCGATGTCCTGGCTGTGGATGGTCGCCAGGTAATGCCCCGGCCATTATATCTGACAGGGAGGTAGATAGTGTGAAGCATCTCTGTCTGCTCTTAAACACTTGATCATTGAGTAGACATGCTTTGGATATTTACGATCTCCTGGTCACGGAAAAGCCTTTATGTCTGATGCTGACAGAGACGTGGTCAGGGGAGTCTTCTAATCCCGATATTGCTACAGCAATTCCCCCTGATTATAATATCTTCAGGCAAGATAGACTGAAGGGGAGGGGCGGAGGTGTGGCACTTGTGGTGAATAAATGCGCCACATGTTCCACTATTCCAATGGATGCCATCAGAGGATGTGAATCTCTTGCCTTTTCCATAGCAATATCGCCTCACCAATCTTTTAAAGGGCTTCTAGTTTATAGGCCCCCGGGATTGGTAGGCTCCTTCTTTGAAGAGCTCCAGTCGGTAGTCTCTGCACTGGTATTCTGATCCGAGCACTGTGTGCTGGCCGGGGACTTCAATCTCCATATGGATGATGGATTGGACCCAGACACGATTAAAATGCGTGATGTTACGGCTCCTCTGGGCCTTTCTCCCTATCTCTCTGGACCAACGCATGAAAAAGGCCATACCCTGGATCAGGTCTTTTACACTACTTTTATAGAGATGTTGGCTCCTCTGCCCGTGCTCTGGTCGGATCACATGCTGGTCAAATTTCATGTGTTGGGGACAAAAAAAACATCCAGTGCTGCTTCTCGGCAGCCATGTCAAGCACCCAGGGCGTATCACCGGGTGACTCCGGAAATGCTGGCAAAGGCATGTCTGGATCATCCCTGTCCTATGACAGGAGACCTGGAAAGGGATTTAGAGTCTCTGCAAGCATGGCTGACGGATAGGCTGGACGATCTTGCCCCTGTGATTGCCCCCCGAAAAACAGCTAAACAGGTTTCTGCCCCTTGGTTTACTGAAGCACTGGCGGCATCGCGACGGCAGTGCAAGGTGGCAGAGAGGGCCTGGTGCTCACAGTATGATTCCGCGGCCAGGCTTGCTTACAGGACGTCTGTTAAAGCTTACCATCGTGACATCCTCCTTGAAAAAAAGGTTACTTTGCAAAAAGGATTGAGACTGCCTCCAACTCGTGCAAAGAGATCTTCACTATCGTGAGGGAATTTACGGCCCCACGCACTAATGCGACCCAGGCAGCTCCTTCGGAGCCGTGGGTAAGCGCCTTGCCAATTTTTTCACCACTAAGATAAAATCGATCTAGGACTCTTTCCCCCTGAGGGTGGCTGGATTATCTCCCAGCACTGAGGGTGGATCAGATTTAACAGCTTGTTCGGATCCGGTTCTGGCTGACTTCCCGCCACTCTCAGTTTCCTCGTCTCTGGAACTTATGGCCAAACTTAAATCTGGATCGCCTCTTGACCCGTGCCCCGCCAAATTTTTGGCGAAAGTGGCGGAAGTCATTAATCCTTTGGTGAACCCCATTCTGAATCTCTCCTTGAGTGGGGGGGGTGGTTCCGCAGGCCTGGAAGCAGGGGATGATCATTCCTCTACTCAAGAAGCCTGGTTTAGACCCTGAGGCTTTTGCCAACTACAGGCCCATCTCTCTCCTGCCTCTTTTGCTAAGATCTTGGAGAAGCATGCGCATATTGTGCTCTGCAACTTTTTAGAATCCCACAATTTGCTGCATTCCACCCAATCCGGCTTCCGTACCAACTTAAGCACCGAAATGGCGCTTTTGGAAGTGTCGGAGGCAATCAAGGAGGTACTGGATTCAGGAGGCAAAGCTATGCTTGTGATGCTTGATCTGTCGGCGGCCTTTGACACCGTCCCCCATGAGGGTCTCCTCGCCAGACTTCATGAGATCGGTCTGAGGGGGACGGTGCTTAGCTGGTTTAGATCTTTTTTGGCTGGCCGCCGACAAACGGTCTGGGCCCCCCCTTGCTCTGCCGGGATGCCGCCACTGGGAGTCGGCGTCCCAAAGGGCTCAGTGTTGAGCTCGACTCTTTTTAACATCTTCATGACCCCCCCTGGCGGCACTGGTGGAGTCGTTTGGGGCCCAGATCGTATCCTATGCCGATGATACCCAGCTCCTCTTTACGTGTGGGAAAGGAGCAGATTTTGATGGAGAGAGTATTCGCAGGTGCCTTGAGGCTGTTTTTAACTGGTTCCCGTTCAACAGCCTCAAGTGCAACTCAGATAAATCCGAGGTACTCTTCTTCGGCTGCCGGTCGGATCCAGACTGGCAGGAATGGTGGCCTGTCAACATGTTTCCTCCAGCAGGCTCTTCCCAGCTAGCCAAGAATCTTGGGATCAAGATCGATAATGGCCTGACGCTGAGATCACAGATCCTGGGCCTAACAGGTACATGCTTTGGCCTCCTTAGGATGCTCCGCAAGTTTCTGCCGTTGCTCCCGGAAGATCATAGGAAGATCACGGTCCAGGCTTTAATTGGCTCGAGATTGGACTATTCCCATGTCCTTTATCTCGGCCTGCTGGAGTATCTTTTGCAACGGCTGCAGGTGGTCCAGAACTCGGCAGCACGGGCCATTTTTGGCCTCTACAGGCGAGCTAGAACCTCTGGCCTCCTGCAGTCACTTCATTGGCTGCCTATCCGGAAGCGGATAGTTTTTAAGGCCTTGACCTTGGCCCACAAGGCTCTTCACGCCACTGGAGCGAAATATCTCCAGAAGAGGCTAGCCTTCTACCGTCCTGCCCGTTCCCTGAGATCCGAGTCTCTGTTCCTTGCCGTGGTCCCTCGAGTAAAAAGGGCACGCACTGGGGGCCGGTCTTTCAGGCTGTTGGCGCCACAGCTTTGGAACACTCTGCCCGTGTCACTGCGGAGTACCTCCAATCTGCTGGCTTTCAGGAAGGGCCTTAAAACCTGGCTATTTGCTCTTTAGATACGCTCTTTTCTTCTGATCTCCGTTTCTGTTTATTTGCTTTATGTTTTCTACTACAGGTTTACAATAAAGCGCCGGGACACTCCTTGGAGTAGCCGTGCACTATATAAGATTTTTATAACATAACATAACAATTTAAATAAAAAGAATTGCAATAATACCATTTGGCCTCAAGGAAAGGTGTTTTTTGAATTATGGACTTTTTCTTGCACATTGTCTTGGCGTATAGTTTTAAGAAACAACATTTACAGTGCTTATAAATGTAAGTTATAAAATGTTCTTAACAGTAAGCATTTTATATATGTGTGAATTGTATTATATGGTATTTTATTGAGGATGGATTCTTGTTTTTTTAAACAATCTTATTGGTTGGGTTTTTTTTGCCCGTTATGTGATGAGTACGATTGAAATCACAGTTTCTATTGAAATTAAATATATTCTGAGATCAGCAAAAAAGGCAAAGAAAATAGTATGTAAAATGTTAAAATTATGCTGTGCTGTTAAAAATATATTATTATATGTTATAACTATTTTTTCTTTTCTTTCACAGATCCTAATTCTAAAATAAGCAATTTATCACAATTAAGATTATAAAAAACTGAATAAAATGTGTACTGTTTTATAGGTGTATTCCTGCTGAGGCAAGTTTTAGTAAGTCTTAAAGTGCACAATGGCGTGTGTTTGCACACAGTTGAAAAAAGGGAAGATGGATGGAGTAGATTTGTGCCAGAGAATTCTATTGCAAACAGGTATCAAATAGGACACAGCTTCACAGCGCCTGTCTGCAACACACATGGTATGGTATACCATAGAGCAGGGGTCTTCAAACTGTGGGGAGCGACCCCCAGGGGGGCCGTGGAGTGGTGTGAAGGGGGTCGCGCATTCACAGCCACACGTCTGCCCTGGCCTCCAGGGCTTCAGCCCCCCTCTTCCCCCCTCCTGTGTCTCAGCCCGGGCTGCTGTAGTGAAACTCGAGCTGCTGGGGGCTCGGCTGGGCAGTGTCTGGAGTCTTATCCTTTTCACAGGTCTTTAAAGACCATTAGCATATTTACATGCCTTTGTAAACTAGTTACAGAGGCTTAATGTTTTTTATGGTTCCAGTACCCCCTGGGCCCCCACTCTGCCTATTCCTTACATTTGTATTTTTACACTTCTTGCTGTAGTGTGAGAATGCATTTATGAAAATGAATATAAAGTCGGGTTGCCAAAAGAAAAATGCCTGCTCTTGACACTAAATAGAGTTATAAATAAAAAAGTATGCATTAATTAGTTATGTGACTTTTCTGTCTTTGTTCTCTTTAATTTTCAGTCATGGATCATTGAGGCAGCCCTAGAACGCAATTAAAAGTGACACAATTAAAAGTGCTTTCTATCTATATTTGCTGTTCTAAGTATTCACAGTTAAGTGCTAAAAATACAGCTTTAGGTGACTGCTTATTTCTGGGCCATCAAAATAATGAGCTGGTAACCCTAATCATAAGACTGCAAGTTTGTTTCAGGATCAGCACATTATTTATTTCCTCCACCCTCAATCCCTGATTAATGCCATTATAGCAATAGTTTAACTTATATCTGAAACCCTACACTTTAAGTTTCTGGGAATGCACCCTGCTTTCAGACAACTCACTTCTCATTCTCGCCTTCACTTTCACGCTCACCCTGCACTCGAAGTGATCACAATGCACTTGCACTGATCACCATGCACTCACACTGATCGCCATGCACTCACACTGATCGCCATGCACTCACACTGATCGCCATGCACTCACACTGATCGCCATGCACTCACACTGATCACCATGCACTCACAGCGATCGCCATGCACTCACAGCGATCACAATGCACTCACCCTGATCACAATGCACTCACACTGATCACAATGCACTCACACACTGATCACAATGCACTCACACACTGATCACAATGCACTCACACACTGATCACAATGCACTCACACTGATCACAATGCGCTCACACTGATCACCATGCACTCACGCTATTCGCCCGCTCACCCTGCACTCACACTGATCACTGTGCACTCACACTGATCACCGTGCACTCACACTGATCACCGTGCACTCACCCTGATCACCATGCACTCACACTGATCACCATGCACTCACACTATTCACCCGCTCACCCTGCACTCACACTGATTACCGTGCACTCACACTGATCACAATGCACTCACACTGATCACAATGCACTCACATTGATCACAATGCGCTCACACTGATCACCATGCACTCACACTATTCGCCCGCTCACCCTGCACTCACACTGATCACCCTGCACTCACACTGATCACCGTGCACTCACCCTGATCACCATGCACTCGCACTGATCACCATGCACTCACAACATTCACCCGCTCACCCTGCTCTAACAGTGATCACTCTGCACTAAAAATGTGCCTGCATTGTACACTCTGTACCTCACCCTGCGGTCACATGAGCACACTTCTCATTCTGCACTTATGTGACACTTCACTCACCTGTGCCCCCCTCACTGCTCAATCTGTAGCTCACTCAAACAAGCTCATCACTAACCATGCACTAATTTGTCCCACTCTGCACTTACAGCCGAACCCAAATTCATATGGTCACCTCACTCAACCTGTAGTCACGCCTTTTACCCTACTCTCACACTGTTACATTGCTCTCCGTGCAGTCACATGGGCACACTTGTCACCCACACAGTGCATAAGGTTAAAGTACCTGGTACACAGAAGATGTACCATTCACATCACAGAAGTGAGTGTGAGTAAACTATGAGTATTTTGTCAGACAGGTGCTATAGAGAGATGAGGTGTATTGTTGGTGAGTGGTAGTGAGGGAATTCATGGAGAAGGTGGAAAGGCTGTTGCACCGTGTGCGACCACTGCTAGGGCCAGCCCTGGCTGGGAGAGTTAAACCCACCCGAAATTCGGGTCAAGATGCATCCCCTGCTTCTGCCTATTATTATTTACATTTGTAGTGCACTACTGTTACCAAAAGGTGTCCTGGGGCTAATAACCATCTGCCTGCAATGTGAGAGAGGGATCTGGGGTTGGGAGAGGAGAGAAGAGAGGGATGGAAGGAAGGAAGGGGTGAGAAGAAAGGGGCATGGGTAAACTGCTTAACTCTGCACAAGACCACCAGGGTTTGAAGGGACACTTGCTGCCATGGCCAGGTGATCTTCTAATGTGGCAGTGCGTATTCCTGCGGAGTGGGTGGCCCTTCACAAAGGTTGACTAGACATCTTTCTGATGTTAATTGCTGTATTTTGGTTATAAACTGGCACTGATGGTGTGAAATCTTTCCTCATTGTTACTGTGTTTAAAAAATTTCAAAATAATAAAGCAATGCTATCCCAAAATACACAGCATCACAGAATATTATTTAAAATTTCTATTCACACAATTTAGTCAAGCCTGTCGCATAATTTGTTACTCACCCGCCTCATAATTCCAGTAGCCCTGCCTAGAGGTTTAGAAACTTTTGTCAGGAGGGGGTCCTTACGCCTGTAAATGTTGACAGGGGGGTCTCGGCATCCAAAGGTTTGCCATAGAGAGATATGGTGGTCTAGTAGGGCCCTGGGAATTTCAGAATTAAAAGTGACAAAACTCCTTAACTTAAAACACATCACTGAGTGTCTTTGCACATGTCACATTAGGTCCCATCCCTTCCCTTCAGTAATCTATAAACATGTCCTATAAGTTTGCCAAAACGTAAGTACTTATAAATTTATCTTGTTCTCTGTTTGCAGTACTGAATTGTTCTACTTATTACTCATATAATAAGAATTGGCCCAGCCATTAACTCTCTTTCATATTTACAAGGAGAAGAAAAGGCACTCTGTATACATTTTCTTCTCCATGTAAATACAACCTCATCATACACACCACTTTCCGTTGAAAGGGCGTTCTATAGGTGTTGCTGTGCGTGTTTGCAAAGAACAATCATAGAACAGGACACATCACCCAATTTAACAGAAATGATAAATCTGGACATGTTTCTGAGTGCTGCACCATCCTCCAATTGGTGTAGCATGGCACAACGAGGAGAATTATTTTCATTGCTCCTCATTTGTTCTCTTTGAATATACTCTAAAATGTACAGTATACATTGAAGGAGAAAAATGCCTTCACAAATAGTTTTTGTGCAGAAAGGTGTGTCTTTTTGCACAAAACCAAACTCCATACGACACAGATATCCTTCACCATGGTGCAAGGGTGCCTATGTCACCACATGGCTGCAGTTTAAGTAGCAGTGCAGAGGGAAGCACAGACTTGCAACATATTTATGTACATATTTATGTACATATGTTACATCCCTGTGCTTTGGAAGTACCACAGCATGAAGTAGCTAAACACTTTACAGTGTCATGCTGCAGCACTTCCTTATAGTTCTGCACTTATACAGTCACCATACACCACAAATGCATTCTTCCAGTCAATTGTCCACTACATATATATTCATGTAAACTTCCACACACTAGCATACAAATTTAGCTTTTTTTTTAACCAGAGTAGTTAGTTCTAATAAGAACTTTTTTTTTCTTTTTGTGGTTTTATATATTTTTTTGAACAATTTTTTTTTACAGGGAGAAAAAGTCAACAGGACGAACAAAACCAAAAACTTTGAGGAGAAAAAAAAATGAAACTAGCATCGATGGTTATCGATGGCACGACAAACATGGTCCACTGACTGCTCCCCTAACATATTAACCAATTGCATTGCATGCAATTCATCTTCACTTTCCCAAATTGTGACTGCAGGTGTTTTCTCATACTAGCAGTACCTTCTTATTTGGGTCTCCTCTGGAGAGCACCACCTTGCAGATCTTACACGTAACCTTCGTGGCATTTACTTTTTTTTGACCCACTGGGAAAGTAAAATTTTTCCAAACAATGGAGGTATATTTTTCTGGAGGGGGAGGTTCTGCAACAAATTCTTCTTCCCCAGAATGTTCAGAGTCTGAAGATTCTACTACAGGTGTAGCCATTTTTTTGTCCAAAAACCAATTTGAAATCTCCAAAGCAAACAAATCTATTGGTCTTCTGAAGACAGGTCTTCTCTCAAGGAAGGTTTAAGAAGAGTGATTGAAATGGGTGGGGTTCTTCAATATTTACAATAGGAAGTGTTATGAACCAATCAAATCTCTTTTTTCCTGGTCACATGGGGTCCGCGTAGGGTGCGCGCACGCAGCTCGCACCCAGTTCACACCCAGCGCGACTTCGCAAAATTGCATTTAAAAGTAGTAACTTTATTAAAAGTAAAATAATAATATTTTTATGATTAGCTCAGATGTCTTGCCTTAATATGTATATTAAATATATATATATATGTTTTTAGACATTAAAATATTTTGCGGGAGTCGCGCACGCAGCGCGTCCAATATTCATGTGACGTCACGCGCAACCATGCAACCGTCGCGTACCGTAATTCGTACATGTCGCGTATGCGCCACAAGTCGCGTACCAGTCACTTAACGTTCACGTAGGAAAAGTCGTAACCGTCGCACACCCTACGCGGATCCTGCACAACAATCCTAAAATGACAGATAGGTTCCGCGCAGTGATCAAGAAGGGTGCGCAACTCAAAAAAAACAATAAAAAAAAATAATATAAATATACGTAATAAAATATAAAATAATAAACAAAAATATATTCTAAAAATATATTTTTAAAAAATGTGTAATGCAATTTAAAAAATAAGATATCTAAAAATAAATAGATTAAAAAAGTAGTAGAAGAACATAAAAAAATAGAACAATAAATATATTTAAAAATTATCATTGAAAAAACCTTTGAAATTCACTGAAAAAACCATAGGTTTGAGGCCTGTTTAGTTAGGAATTATCATTTAAAAACCTTTGAAATTCACTGAAAAAATCGTAGGTTTTAGGGGTGTTATAGTTAGCTGGACATTTCACTCATACAAAACCATTGAAATTCCTCTGTTATAGTTAGTTGTACTAACTATAACTCCCGCGCCTGCAATCCACTGCTGATGATGTCACATATTATCATCATTCATGACATGGTCAGTGACATGGAGTGCAGGTGCAGGTCCTGGCAGAGAAGGGTAGGCTACACAACGCTGACACGGAGTAAGAACCTTAGCTACAGAGGCTTGACTCACTGATGTCCATACCGCCAGACACTGCTGCTACATTTACCTATTGACCTTTAGGCATGGAACTATGTATGAGCAGGTATTTCATTTCCAAACTATTGTTGTAAACACTGATCTAGTTAGATCAGCAACACTGTAGACAGCAAGCTTATAGGTCCTGATGAATCGCGGGTAACTTCACCCTAAGCGAGAAACATGTCGACCACTACCTTCACCTTTTAGTATAGTCTTGAGTGCAGAATACATCACTTTCCAGACCTCCCTGACTAACTATTGTTTTTAGTTAGCGCACGGGACCACCAGAATAAAGTTCCTTCCGGTACCCCTGCGTTATTTTATATTTCACTGTCCGTCTACTACTATTCTGGCCCCTCACCCACACTTCACACATGGGCAGTTGGATAAAAAGATCTCCGCCAAAGAGCCCCTCTTTGAGGTGTAGCCCGCCCAACGAGGAGCATTGCCCATGATGAAGCATGACACCTGCAAGGGTGTGTGAGGCCAATATATCCAACACAATGGATACCTACTAGTTGGTTACCATTTAACCACCTGTGCTTATCCACATCCCTTTGACCTGCACCGGCACCTGCACTCCAGGAACAGCCCAGTCCTCTCTTTGGTAACACATATCTGAGGGCCAACACTGTGGTCTGGCCCTTCCACTTCCCCAAGTGGTAATTTTGCCCGATCCATGTAGATCTCCTCTCCCTCCTTTTGTATACAATGGTCAGTGACATCACTGATGACATCACTGATGACATCTTAAATGACATCACTGATGACATCATCCACGTGACAATGAGATACACCTCAACATACACTAGTATAACCTTTCATCACTCACTATAAAATATAAACTATCATTTTTGAAACCACTCACACACCAACACAAGTTTCTAAATACCCACTCACTAATATGTACGTCTACACAAACATCTAAACACTTGCCTATACATTCACTCGTATATGCTGACAAAGATCATTAGAACAATATTAAATATACTTATACACCTATATCAACATTACACAGCAGGACATATCCTACTCACTTATGCAGTCATGCTACTCACTTATGCAAACAATTGATCATACATACATTTACTCAGCTACACACTAAATAAACATAACTTTATTTATTGGTATAGAAAGTAACTCATACTTAGTGAGCTATAAAATCACTGTTATAAGTATACAGTTTTCCATACAGTTATGCAGATAACCACTGATTCTTAGATATACTTATTTATATACACCAACTATCACATACAGTGCCTTTTATATATCAACATTTTTGGAGGTGTATCATTAGGAAATATATTTACTCTTCACCAGACCCATAAAGAGATTCACTCACCCAAACAACTGTTTCCACATGCAGTCTTAACATCATATACCTACTAAAACAACTATTTACACATCTTTGGACAGTCACACACCTTCCACCCAACCACACACACATTCACTCTCTCATACAAATACTCACTTAACTAATTAAAAACTAATATAGAGTTTCACATAGGCAGTAACCAATTTATGCAGTAGTTTACAGAACAAGAGAGAAAGTGATCCATATATTTAGATTGTTTAATCACTATCCCATATGTTCAGTGACACACTTTGGACAGTCACACACCTTCCACCCAACCACACACACATTCACTCTCTCATACAAATACTCACTTAACTAATTAAAAACTAATATAGAGTTTCACATAGGTAGTAACCCATTTATGCAGTAGTTTACAGAACAAGAGAGAAAGTGATACATATATTTAGATTGTTTAATCACTATCCCATATGTTCAGTGACACACTTTACCTTAGGCACTTACACAGTTAATCATAGTGGTACTACATTCTCCATCTACACACTTATACATCCACTCAGTCTTCAATGCAGATTGCTATATATATATAGTACTTATTTAAATATGGAAGCAAACCACATTCACTGGATGAGGTAATCCGAATCCGTGATGTCACTGACCATGTCATTAATGATATAATATGTGACATCATCAGCAGTAGATTGCGGGCGTGCGAGTTATAGTTAGTAAAATTAACTATAACGGAGGAATTTCAATGGTTTTGTACGAGTGAAATGTCCAGCTAACAATAACACCCCTAAAACCTATGGTTTTTTCAGCGATTTTGTAAGGTTTTTTAAATGCTAATCCCTAACAATATCACCCCTAAAACCTATAGTTTTTGCAGTGAAAAAAAATAAAAATATTTATATATGTATTTATGTATATATATATATATATATGTATGTATATATCCCACAAGGAAGTCTTCTCCAGAATTACGAAATAACTTCCAGCGGCACACCACAGGACGAGCACAATACAAATTTATTGTCTCACAAATCGAACAGTATGACGTGATCCGGCGAAGCCTTTGTCAAGTTGATGACCTGTGCCCAATTGCCCATAGAAAATGGGGTCAATGTTCATAGGCAGTGAGAAAACACCTATTGCATAGCACACAAAACAATAGATGCCACCGATTATTTCCTCAGCAGTTTGATAAAAACAATTACACTGAATATAAATGTAGCACATTTGGTTTGAATTAATGGCCGAAACGAGTCGTACTGTTTGATTTGTGACACAATACATTTCTATTGTGCTCTTCCTGTGGTGTGCCGCTGGAAGTTATTTCGTAATTCTGGAGAAGACTTCCTTGTGGGAAATATAATAATTAGCTGTGCTGTGACGGCTGCAGGCACCAGCGTCAGAAGGAGGGTGAGCGGCTGCTTACAGCAATCTGTGCAGATATATATATATATATATATATATATATATATATATATATATATATATATATATATATATATATATATATATATATATATATATATATATATATATATATATAGGAGAAAGACTCGTCCCAAAACCTCCAACACTGCCAGATATCGCGCAGTCCTGAAAAGACGAAGAGAGGAACCCAGAAATGGTGCCAAACAAAGTGCGTGTTTATTTAAGCTCAATTTTGCTCAGCATGCCCGCCATTACGCGTTTCGACAGTATCCACTGTCTTGATCACATGATGTGATCGCAAAGCCACAAGGGAATTTGTCCTCATTGACAATGACACAAAAGGTGGACTAAAACTTGACCACCATAATCAAACACATAATGTTTACAAAGGGTTCATGGAAACAAACAGGGGACTAAACCAATAATATGTAGTCCTACCTAGTCTTAAATATAACCCAAGTGGGTGAATAAACTGAAGTATATACATATATGTGCAATATCACGCAAATAAATAAGTATATGCAAACAATTTCATGAATATATACATATAAATATATAAATATATAGATCATAAAAACATGGTGTTAATTTCATTTTTGTTAAAGACTATGTTTCCTGACCCTTAAAAAACATTTAGAAAATAGATCCCAAGTGGGAATTTCCACTAAAGTGTCAAGTGCTTCATGTAAACAAAAGTTTTTTTGTAAACATACACAGTTAATGCCATTTGATTCCCATAATATGGCAAGGAGCAGCCATCATCGCAAAGTGCAAAAAAGAATAATCAAAGTGCTGAGTGCAAGTAAATTATAACAAAAATTGTTTAAAAAGGGAAGAGCCCTTCCCTTATAAATTCATTTTGCTGACTGATGTTAACACACAGCTCTAACCGGAAATGCAAAACAATTCTATCAATTCTATCAACATCCTTCTTGTTTATCATACAGTGTCACACAATTGCTGAACAATATGTCATTTCTTACTCATAGGGTGTAACCGCAAATAATAAGGACTCTGGAATTATAGACAGGTGTACAAATCCTCACTGGCGTTGAGACCTCCAAAATATAACGAGTCTCAAGGACCCTAAGTAGCCCATCCCTATTCCCACCTCTTTTGAGGGGTAGAACACAGTCTATGACAAAATAGGTAAGGTGCTTGGGATCACTCCCATGAACAGCCTGAAAATGGCGTGCCACCGGATAGGATTGTTCATTGTTGGAGATTGCTCTCAAGTGCTGCAGTATTCTCCTGTGAACCGGAAGTCGGGTACTCCCTACATACCTGAGTTCACAGGGGCACTGCAGCACATAAACGGCAAATTCTGTCTTACAGGACAGCTGTTTTGTTATCAGTACAGGTTCATCCTTGAATGGAGTGTTATAGCGTGTTTTATTACATCCATTCTTGCAGGCCTTGCAAATGGAACACTTCAAAAAACCCTTTCTCAGATTCATAAAGGTTTTTGATATTGGAGGTTCCAAATGGTTCTTAACCAGCCTATCTGACATAGAGGTAGATTTTCTAAAAGAAAATTCTGGCCTTCTACCTACTGAACCCCCAATGACGGGATCCCCCGTCACCAGGTTCCAGTTGCGGCTGAAAATCCGCCGAATCTCATTTGTTGTTGGTTATATGTTATTATTACCCTAGAGCATTCTGTGGAAGTTTCTGCCTGAAAGCTTCAGATTTTGGTTTAGGTGCCAAAATCTGTGCTCTTGTCATGTTGTTAGTGCGCTCAATGGCCCTGGTGATTGTTTTCGCAGAATATCCGCGTGCCAGGAAGCGCAATTTGCTTTCCTCCATAGCTCTTGCACATTCTCTATCATCACTGCAAATTCTTTTAATACGAAGCATCTCCCCATAGGGGATGCTCTGTATCAAGTGATGAGGGTGTTGACTTGCCGCGTGCAGGATAGTGTTACCTGCAGTCGGCTTTCTATATAACCTTGTGGCGAGCTTACCTGCATTAATATAAACCTCTATGTCTAGGAAGCAAAGCTGTGATTTACTTATAGTGGAAGTGAATTCCAAATTGAGATCATTACAGTTAAGTTTTTCTACAAATTCCTGGGCTTCTAGCATAGTACCCTGCCAGATAAAAAAGAGGTTGTCTATATATCTGAAATAGACTGGGACATGCCTCCTC
Source organism: Lissotriton vulgaris (assembly GCF_964263255.1). Lineage (NCBI taxonomy): Eukaryota > Metazoa > Chordata > Amphibia > Caudata > Salamandridae > Lissotriton > Lissotriton vulgaris. Next base: position 373,500,640 of record NC_141697.1, read on the forward strand.
ATGATGGCCTGATGCTGTACCATAAGGACCTGCTCCTCCCACCAGCCCATGTGCAAACACGCTAGGCTGGGAGAAAAGCAGGCCCCCATAGCTACCCCTCTGATCTGCTGATACACTTGGCTGTTGAACAAAAAATAATTTTGCTCCAGACAAATCTTAATCATGGCAGTAAGCATGGAATTGTGAGCAGAAAAATGGATTGACCTCCTGTTCAGAAAATAATTCACTGCCCTAATACCGTCCATATGTCGTATAGACGTGTATAAAGATGTAACATCCAAACTCATAAGTACACAGTCTGCATTCCAAACAAAATCACCCAATTTTCTGACAAAGTCAGAAGAATCCTGCACATAAGACTCCAAGTTTTTGACACTGTCCTGCAAAAAATAGTCAATATAGGTTGACATCTTTTCCGTGGAACTGTTAATCGCTGAGATTATGGGCCTCCCAGGAGGGATTTGTGTGTTCTTATGGACTTTTGGAAGCAAATAAAAAGAAGGGATGACCGGGAATTCCTTCCTCAAAAACCCCAGTTCCTCCTTAGTAATTAGGTTGCCACACTTCCATGCAACTAGCTTGGCATTTTGTTCTTCCCATGCCAGCCTTACTGCTCCCAAATTACTCTTTCTGTAACAAGAATGGTCCTGTAATTGTTTTTCCGCTTCTTGAATGTACATTTGACGAGGCCACAATACTATGTTTCCACCTTTATCCGCTTGACGGATCAAAATGGTGTTGTCTGATTCCAGTTTTTTCACAAGGGTATTATAACTCTGATTCAAATTGTTAATCACTCTATGTCTTGTGTTGGTGGTGATATAGAGCTGCTTTAAATCCTTGGTAATCAGATCTTGGTAGACATCAATGTTATCGTGAGGCATATATATATATATATATATATATATATATATATATATATATATATATATATATATCAATCAATCATTGTATCCTCCCCTGGAGAGAATTCCGCTCACACTCGCAGCTGCGTGTTGTGATACAAATTAACTCTTAAGTCATTTCACGCTGCTCCAGCAGTCTTTATTAACCAGCGTGCCAGCAACCCAAAGTGTTTCAATCTACACAGAGATCTTGTTCACGGGTAAGGATTACACAAAGCGGCAACATTTGCTGTTTACTTAGGGCTTGCTAATGTTATTACATCACTTCCTGCATTAAGCCACTACGAATTCTGGGAATTGTACTTTATCCAAAATGTATACATTAAAACAGATTTGACAGCCATATTTCTAAAAAACATTTATATTTTTCTTTTTTTACCTTTTTATACCGCGATAGTTCACCAAGTGCTCCAAAATAAATATACTCAACTTAATAATTGACAATGAATCATGATGTCAATTGAGCCATTGATCTCCGTGGTTTCTCTTTGAAAGCTTATTCAATAAAATGTCTCACATCAATCTATTTCATATGAATTTGGTCCACATTTTAATCCGGGATATATATATATAATCATTCCTTGTCTTTATATCAAACCACTTCACATTGTTCAAACAGTTAATATTCACTGGCTTTGTTTCTGATTGGAGCCCTCAGTGGGCAATCAAAGTGACACCATATCATATTAGAAAATTATTGTCCCGTTGTAATTCCAGGTTAAATCCTTAATTTGGGGGGCCTTGGTGGTCCTTGTGGGACCCCCTGAGCAGGCCTAGGGGGTCAGGAACCTCCAGTATGCGCCAGGGGCTGCCTTGTAGAGAGGTGTAAAAAGGGGTGTGGCCTCTTTACACTCTCTGCAAGGCAGCCCCCTGGCACGTTTGCAGAGGGGGAACTAATTCCCCTTGCATACTCGGGGTCTCTGGGGGCCAACTAGCCCACCAGGAACCTCCAGTATGCGCCAGAGGGCTGCATTCCAGAGACGTGTAATGAGGCCACGCCCCTTTTTACAACACTCTGCAACGCAGCTCTGTGGAACTTGCTGGAGGTACCTGGTGGGCTAGTTGGCCCCAGTATTCAAGGGGAATTGCCAGGGGGGCGCGTTTGCAGAGTGGTGCAGGGAGGGGGCGGGGCTTGAGCTGACGGATTGTACCACTCTGCAAACACGCCCCCTGGCGCATTTGCAGAGGTGGGAACTAATTCCCCTTGAATACTGGGGGTCCCCAGGGGCCCAACTAGTCCTTGTGGGACTCCCTAAGCCCCCTTTTCGTGTTTTTTGCGTTTCTTTTTCTGTTTTCTTGTGCCTCGGTTCTACTGAGGCACAAGATGGCTGCCAACACTTCCTGGTTTGCAGTGTTGACAGACAGTTGACTGCCAATCAGCATGCAGCTCGTGCTCGTAATTGTACATTTTACGGTACGCTTACCATACGCGTACGGTACTTCGTCTCTAGATATATCTATGATTTTACTTTTGATTTTCTCAGGAACTACTGAACGGATTTACACCATTTAACAAAAAGCACAATCTGCGAACCAAACTCGACCTTTTTGCCAAATTTAGTGTCATTCCGTTCAGCTGTTCGGGCTGTAGCCCTGGCTAAAGGTCCTATGGAAAATTGCATGGGGAAAACACGTTTTGGAACCCCCCTTTTTTCTCAGTCCCCGCTTCACGAATCACCCCCAAACTTTCAGGGAAGGAGCGGAGCAGGCCATTTTTTTGAAGAATTTCACGAAGATTCGTCCACCAACGCCAAAGTTATTCCAAATAAAATGTTGTGGATTTCCTATGGAAACTAGTTCCTAACTATAACTACCTACTGGCGACCCCCATAGGTAATAAATATATATATATATCATATATGTACATTATAGTTAGGAAATGGAATTTTAAAAAGCCTTAAAAATTCACAGAAATTAACGAAGAATACAGAGATGTTGTAGTTGGGCTCAGATTTCACTCGTACAAAACCAGTGAAATTTAACAGTTATAGTTAGCTGAGCAAACTATAACTTGCACCCCGGGTCCTTTTTTCACAGAATTTATACATTTTTTAAATATATATCTTACCTGTAATGCAATGCACTGCTTTTGACCTCACATATTACATCACTCCTAACATGGTCAGTAACATCACTGATGACATCTCAAATGACATCATCCAGTGACTGTGAGTGTTTTTTAAAAGTTTCAGTGTTAAATATATATACCAAGGTGTATTGGTGAATCAGTGGGTGTATGAGTGTCTGTATCGTCATTTGCTGCCTAACTGACTGTATAAATGAGTGATTAGGTATCTCAGTGAATGTATGTGTGAGTGACTGGCTGTGTGAATGCCTTTCAGTCAGTCAGTTGGTGTCAAAGTGGCTGTATGGGTATGTGAGTGGTTGTCTGAGTACCTTTATGGGTGTCTGAGTGCCTGTGGGGGTGGGTGGGTGAGGGTTTTTGTGACTGCCTGTTTGGATGAGTGAGTGGGTGAATCAGTGGCTGTATGGGTTAGTGATTATGTGTGTTAGGGGCTGTATGGGTGAGTGTGTGTATGACTGTATGGGTGAGTGAGTGGATGTGTCAGTGGTATATGGGTGAGTATCTGGGTATGTGAAAGGCAGTATAGGTGAGTGATGGGGTATACAAGTGACTGGGTGGATATGTGCTTGTCAGTAACCTTACAGGTGAGTCAGTACGTGTTAGTACCTGTATGAGTGTGTTTGTTACTGTATGGGTGAGTAAGTGATTGATTGACTGCATGGATGAGTGAGTAGGTGTGTGAGTAGCTGTCGCAAAGTAATCTTGTGCCCTGGGCACCCCCCAACATTTTGCTGACTGGTATTGGTGGTAACTGACCAGGCCCATGGCCATTAATGTGCTGAAAGAAATACTTAGATTACAGTGAAAACACCTACATACACTTTGGGTTAGAGTACCCCTGTAATTGGCATGACCTCTCCTATAAGACCCTATTACATATTAGGGCAGGGGGATTGAAATTTCCTTTAAGTCCCTAGTATATAATAGTGCATGGCAGGTAGAGGCCAGCAGCCCTTGCTGCACTTTCATGTGTGCACTACTGAAACCTGAGGTCAGTTTAAAAGCAGTCAAACTCTCAATGGGAGCTCAGAGGGAAAATAGGACTGGGTCGCCCTCCACTCAAACATAGACCTACAACAAAAGACCCTGTCCAACGGACGTCAACACGTGTCAGTTACTGAGGCGATAGAACAGCCTATGTGTTCTGATACCTACTCCAATCCCCCGCAATTTATGAGGGGACAATTCACTGCACTACGCCCAAGTTTTACATTAAAAAAGGCCCATCTTCCCTGACAGATACACAGAACAACAAGTGCAAGTTGTATGCCCCTTCTAGGTCAATAACAAGGATCCACACCAACAATGTTGGACCAAATTCTGCTTAGAAAAAATGTGCGAGAAGCAAGTGACACCTCACGGAAACACCACCAACGGGGTAACTGGTATGTCATTTCCAGACAATCGGTAGTCACTTGATTCTCAAAGAAAGTAGAAGGAAAGTGTCCAAAACAAACAACTAAAAACGTGTAACAAACAGTGGAAAGAAGAAGCATCTGCTAGTGACAAACACACAACATAAATAAGTGCAAAAAACACAGCATCCAGTTCCCTTAACCAACTTTATTCATAGGGAGATGAGTTTATGCTGTACATATAAAAAGGCTGGTAGCTATTCATGCATACCATTACCTATTGCCAATGTCGACCTGTTTCACTGCCACATCAATTTTGGCAGTTTCATCAGGGCTGCACTATATGCTGCCACTCCACTCTTGGACACTTGTTCTGTGTTAACTGCCAAGGAAAACGGGCGCATAAAAACAGTTAAAAGCATTTAAACACACCAATGGGTAGCCGTATATGTAGTGCCATATGTAACCAATGTTTACCCAGAGCCAGCCTCGTTGCTCATACCGGCCGCCCAGGGGTTGAAAGGGATGCAGGAGTACTCCAAACGTGAGTTCTCGCCTTCACTTAGCTTTTAGCTTTCTGACAATATAAACAAACAAAATTTCCAAATGTCAGAAACATTTCAAGCCTGTCTCATTGTTGGGAGGCTAAAGGGACACTCTTTCACCCCCTCGAACCGGGGACATCCATATATACTATATTTAGTTATTAGAATTCGTTATTAAAAAGTTGCGCAGCTATGAAGTCAAGATGTCGAACAGTAGCGCACAACCATACGCACAGTTTTAAAGCAGCCCTGTGTTGCAGGATTGTTTTTAAACATGCAAATTATGCCCAAAGTCGATGTTAGTGTTTGGGCACTTAGAAATGGATACCCTACAATGTTTGGGCATATTAGGTACCCCCAGGATCCCCCCTAGGTGTCCTAGGGTTGGGGGGGCAGGTATTTATAAAGAAGACCCTCTAGAAGCTCTAGAAAAATGTCTAAGTCAAGAGGTAAAAACTTTGACCAATACTTACCCCGAGGGGTAGCCACGCAGGGCTCCATCTCGTTCGGCCTGAAACTTTGACCCAGTCTAGTGCTACCAGATGTCTCAATAGGCGCCATGGGTTTCGATGTGCTATATAGTGCTAAATCTTTAAAAAATCATATCTCCGGTCCCTACATTGGATTTTTTTTGTTTTGGGGTCATTTTAAAGGTAAAAGTATTTCCTATTTTTATAACTTCGTGTTGGATTTTTATTGTGTGTTGTGTCTTAATTATTTACTGAATTGGTGTTTTTAAATGCTTTACATACCTGTCTTTGAAGTTAAGCCTGCCTGCTCGCAGCCAAGCTACCAAAGGGTTGAGCATGGGAATAATTGTCTAAGACCTATTCTGAACCCTAGACTGTGTTAGTGTCCTTATTGCCAGTGGCAGATATACATTTGCCCCCTACTATTAATCCACTTTTCAACAGTAGCTCTATGGGTGACTGATTCAGTGTGTGAGTGGCTGATTGGGTGTATGAGTGGATATGTCAGTGGATGTATCAATAAGTGGGTTTATAAGTGGCTGAATAGATGAGTGAGTGGTTGTGTGTGTATATCTATGAATCAGTGAATGGGTGTGCAAGTATTGGTATGGGCCTGTGAATAATTGTGTGGGAGTGGGTGTGTGAAAGGTTCTATGGGGGTGTGAGTGGGTGCATTAGTTACTTTCTGGATGATGTCATCAGTGATGTCACTAACCATGTCACAAGTGATGTAATATGTAAGGCCATAAGCAGCGCATTGCAGGAATGAGAGTTAAAGTTAGCTCAGCTAACTATAACTGCTGAATTTCACTGGTTTTGTATGAGTGAAACCTGAGCCTAACCCTAACGTCTCTATAACCTTTGTTTTTCCCAGTGAATTTTTAAGGTTTTTTAAATGCTAATTCATAATTATAATGTCCTTGTAACCTTTGTTTTTTTCTTCTTCAGTGAATGTCTGTTTTTTTAAGCAGTAGTCGCATTTGCAGATTGATGGAAAAAGGGGCTGGGCCTCCCCCAACTCTATGGAATCCCACTGTGTATGACTTACAGGTGGTACCAGGAGGGCTTCTTGGCCCCCAAGGTCTTTTAGGTGTAAAGTGGACTTCCTCCCCCAACCAGTAGTGTGCCAGGATGAGAGTTTGCAGAGTTGTAGGGAAAGGGGGTGTTGTAGGAAGGTGGCTCTGTAGATTCTATACCAAAGTGAGGTATAGTGTGCACAGAGTCCAGTGGACCCCTAAAGGTAGGCAGAGGTAAAGTAGATAGCACCACACTCTCTATTTGTGGTAGTGTGGCTGAGTAGTAAGGATTTATCAGAGGACAGTGTTAAGCATTTGTTGTACACACTCAGCAAATTAATTCACACACTCAAAGACTGAACTTCAGACCAATTGTTTTTGCATAAAAATATTATTTTAGTTATTTTATTTTCTAGAACCAAGCACGCCTGGCACAGGTAAGCAATAAATACTTTACAGTTGTAATGCAGTTTGTAAACAGTTTGAATTGCAATGGTAAAAGTACTTTGATAATGCAATGCTTTTCAGAATACAGTACATATACTTTGAATGGGCTTTTAAGTAAAATGACCAGTACATTACTCTCAGATTACTTTCTTACACATTGTAATATACCTGGATACTACACTGGGACATTTCCTTGAAACAGGTAAGTAAAAACATTTTTTATTTAGTACAATGTTAACAGATTTATTTAGATTTTCCAACTTCACACTTAGAAACTTTTCATCGAAAAACAGTCAATGTTATCCTATGGTGGAAAATAGTGTTATCGGTTCAAGGTAAGTACTTTGTTGTGGGAGTTGGTACTCTGGGGTTAGACTCAGGGGTCCCACAGGGTCAGGGGCACTCTTGTTACACCCTCAGCGGCACTATGGCGGCCGGGTGCAAAGTGCTGAGGCCCAATGTTATCCAGTGTGGGATAGGGGGCCTCTGGTTGGTGGCTACTGATGAGCAGGCCACTGGGTTGTGGGAGAAAAGGTCCTGGACTTAAGCTCAGGGCAAATGGGGGTGTAGGCCAGCACAAAAGATACACCCTCAGCGCCACTGGAAGGCCGGGGCCAGAGTCCTGTTTTAGCGTTGGAAGTCCTGTAGCTTTCAATGGGGAGTCCCCGGTTTGCAAAAGCACTGCAGGCTTGCGGACAAAGGTCTTGTGGGTGCGACTACCACTTGGAGAGGTAAGTTGGGATCTTAGGGGTTGGTTAGTCACCATCGGTTGGGCCACCCATGGCCGTGTGGCATTGGGTGCAGGGGTGCCTCTTACCAGCTCCTGGTTGCGGTTGGGGGGACCTTCCGGTTTGAGGCTGCAGGCGTCGGCTTGAGGCAGGTCAAGGGTCACCGGATCTCGGGTCAGGATCACCGGGGAGACCACCTCTTGGTGTTAGGCCTCTCAAACTCAGGGCGTCTGGTGCAGACTTAAGCAGCTGGAGTCTATAGTTTGAACAAATCCGGTGTTCATGGGAGACAAAGTCTTTGGAATTCCATGCAGGCAGGTCCTCCGGGTTTCTTGAGGTTGCTGGCTGCAGGACACACCGGGATTTCACTGGAGCAGGTTCGAGTTTGGACAGACCAGTAGGGCTTGGGCAAAGTCAGTGGGCCTCCTCCTCTTGTTATCTTTGGCATGGCTGTCCGGTCCATCTTCTTTTCTTCAGACGACACCCTCAACACCGCCGAACACCTGCACTTCCGGATCCACACGGCCCCAACACCACCCTCAGAGGAACACTCATCTACAGACCCCCCCGGACTCAGTGCAACGACTCCATCGCCGACCTCGCCAGCACCCACGCACTCGCCTCCACGGACTACATCCTCCTCGGGGACCTGAACTTCCACCTCGAGAACAACAACGACGCCAACTCCGCCACCCTGATCGCCAACCTCGCCAACCTGGGCCTCAGACAACTCATCACCGCACCCACCCATGCCGCCGGCCACACGCTGGATCCCGTCTTCTCCATAAGCTCCTACGTCACCTTCCACCACACCACCGAACTCCACTGGACCGATCACAGCTGCATCCATTTCACCTTCAAGAAACCAACCACGCACCACCGCACCCAACAGCTGCCTCGCCGCTGCTGGAGCAAAGTCACTGAAGACCAGCTGATCACCTCCCTCGCCAAGAACCCACCCACCGACCCCACCAACCCAGACGCCGCAGCCCGAAACCTCAGACAGTAGATCGACGACTGCGCCAACACCCTCGCCCCGCTCAAGAAACCCTCCAACAGCCACGCCAACAAGAGAGCCACCTGGTTCACCGACGAGCTCCAGACATCTAACAGCGCATGCCAGAAACTGGGTAAGACATGGCTCCACGAACGCACACCGGACAACCACGCAGCCCACAACGACGCCACCCGCAGACACCCCCACCTCATCAGATTAGCCAAGAGATCCTCCTTCAAAGATCGATTGGATAACAACGCACACAACAGCAAAGAGCTCTTCAGCATCGTAAAGGAACTCTCCAACCCCAGCGCCAATAACATCCCGCCCTCACAAGAACTGTACGACTCACTAGCCATCTTCTTCCACCGCAAGATCGCTGACATCCATGACAGCTTCAACACCACGACCGCCCGACTACGCCAGACTTCACCTCCCCTGTGGACACCACCAGCGCCAACTGCCTGACCTCCTGGTCCAACATCAATGACGACGAGACACGCAAGGTCCTGAACTCCATTCACTCAGGATCTCCGTCTGACCCGTGCCCACACCACGTATTCAACAAAGCAGACACAACCATCGCACCCCATCTTCGGAAGGTCATCAACATCTCCTTCCAAACAGTGACATCCCCAGAAAGCTGGAAGCATGCCGAAATCACCGCCCTCCTCAAGAAGCCCAAAGTGGACCCCAAGGACCTCAAGAACTTCCGGCCCATCTCCCTGCTCCCGTTCGCGGCAAAGGTCATTGAGAAAATCGTCAACAAGCAACTGGCCCGCCACCTCGAAGACAACAACATCTTGGACCCGGATTCAGACGAAACCACAGCACCGAGACAGCCCTCATCGCCGCCACAGACGACATCAGGCGCCAACTAGACAACAGCGAAACATCAGCCCTCATCCTCCTGGACCTGTCAGCTGCCTTCGACATGGTCTGCCATCGCACTCTAAAGACACGCCTACTAGAAGCCGGAATTCAAGAGAAGCCTCTTGACTGGACCACCTCCTTCCTCTCCGGCAGAACCCAGAGCGTCCGCCTCCCACCCTTCCAATCCGAAGCCACCAACATCATCTGTGGCGTCCCCCAGGGCTCATCCCAACGCTGTTCAACGTCTACATGGCCCCCTCGCACAAGTGGCCCGCCATCACGACCTCAACATCATTTCCTACTATGACGACACCCAGCTCATCCTCTCCTTCACCAAGGACCCGCACACCGCCAAAACCAACCTCCACGAGGGAATGAAGGCCGTCGCCGATTGGATGAGGAGCAGCCGTCTGAACCTGAACTCGGACAAGACGGAGGTCCTCATCCTCGGACCCACCCCCTCAGCCTGGGACGACTCCTGGTGGCCGACCACACTGGGAACAGCACCAACACCCACCGACCATGCACTCAATCTAGGATTCATCCTCGACTCCTCCCTCTCCATGTCTAATCAGGTCAACGCTGTCTCCTCCTCCTGCTACAACACCGTCCACATGCTCCGCAGGATCTACAAGTGGATCCCAACCAAAACAAGAAGAACGGTGACACAGGACCTCGTCAGCAGCAGACTGGACTACGGCAACGCACTCTACAAAGGAATCCCAGCCAAACACCTACGACGACTACAACGCATCCAAAACACCTCCGCCTGACTGATTGTCAACGTCCCCGCCACAGCCACATCACCCCCCACCTGAGAGACCTACACTGGCTCCCCATTGACAAGAGGATCACCTTCAAGCTCCTCACCCAGGCACACAAAGCACTCCACAACGCTGGACCAGCCTACCTGAACAGCAGACTCAGCTTCCACACCCCCACCCACCAGCCCTGCTCCGCCAGCCTCCGCCAGCCTCGCCCTCCAACGAACGACCTCCGGTGGCAGATCCTTCTCCTACCTCACCGCCAAGACCTGGAACACCCTCCCTACCCACATACGGCAGACCCAAGACCTACTCGCCTTCAGAAGACTCCTCAAGACCTGGCTCTTCGAGCAGTAGAAGCACCCCCTCCTCCCCTCAGCACCTTGGGACCCTCAGGGGTAAGTAGCACGCTTTACAAGTACTCTGATTGATTGATTGATTGATTCTGGTAGTTTCTAGTCTGAAGAAGCAAGGTGCAGGGGTGCCCCTAAATACTAGATTTAGGGGCGTTACAGGTAGGTAAAAGGTTGGGACCAATGGGTCCCTTCGCTGTGGTCGGTACACCCCCTATTATGCCACCCTCCAGTGGGAGGGGCATAAGTCTTTCCCTGGTTGGCTGGGTCCCCCTCTGCAAAATGGGGGGACTGAGAGGTGTGCTTCACCTCGCCTCCCCCACCTAAGGGGTGGAGTTGGCAGAATTGGGCACATCTCTCTTCCTCACTTGTTTTTCCCGCCGGTTCTCAATGTGGGGGTCAGAACCAGTGGGGACCAGTTGTTGAAAGTAGCAAGTGGGCTGGGTAAGTATTTAAAGTTGGCAAGCCTTTGAAGCCTCCGCTTTGTGTACCCTGCCCATCCTGGGGGAGGAGGTTTGGCACCTCATTGCAGGATGTGCATTGTTTCAAGCCCCTGAGCGCAACAGACTCTCGACTCAGGGGTCCAGAAACATGTCTGGTGGTGGCAGCTGAAAGCAGCCCCTCAGTCTGACCACTAGTGGTAGGACGTTTTTCAGGGGGCATCTCTGTGTGCATTTTTTTTAAAATCCCACACTGCGATTAGTGTGTGTGTTTTATGTGCTGGGAAGTTTCATACCAAACTTATCAGTTTTCAGTGTAGGCATCATGGTGCTGTGGAGGTCGTGTGACAAGCTCCCAGCACCATATACTCTTAATGGCAGCACTGTACTTACAATGTCTAAAAGTGGACAGACACTGTAGGGGTTCAGGGCTCATGCATCTGTACCCTTACCACTGGTATAGGGCACCCAGCCAGAGGGGTGAATGATCTATGCCATGGCAGTGGGTTGTTGGCATGGCACACAAGCCATGTCGAATCTTCACTTTGTTCTGCACCAAGACACGCAGCCTGCAAAGGCAGTGTGGGAGTGTAAAGGTACAGGACCTCTAAGGGTGACACAATAAGTGCTGCAACCCTTAGAGGCCTTCCCTAGTCACAGTGCCCTGTGTATTTGTGGTACCATTTACCAGGGGCTGACCTGTGGCCAGAGATGCTAATTGGGTTTTGTTTTCAATGCAGTTTAAGGGAAAGTACATAGGCCCTGGGTGCCTGATTGGCAGGTGGCCAGTGCACTCTCAGTCAAAGCACATCAGCAGTTCAGCAAAGAGTGGAGGCTACCATGCAGAAAGAGGGCACTTTCTCACAGGTGTGGCCTCTATACACCTCTTAGCAATCCCGCTGTGTGCAACGTACTGGAGATAACAGAAGGGGTAGTTGGTCCCAAAGACTTCTTAGGGGACCCAACCACCCCTCCTGTTTCCTCAAGTAAGTCTCACACAGCAGGATTGCTGAAAAGTTGTTGGAGACCATGTCCCTTTTCTCCACCACTTCGCACATGGGCCTCCTGGTGCACTATTAGGAGGGTCTTTGCAGCCCCCCTCCCTTGGCAGAGTTGGGCCCCGGGACCCATACAAGGGACATAACCATGTAAAGTGGGTGACGCCAGAGCATCTGCTAAACACTGGGACCAAGGAGGGACCTCAAGGCCCCCACGGTCCCTGCCAGTTCTCCGTGTCCTGAGGGAGTCAGCACTACATTTGGACAGAGGGAGCTGCTGAACATGCAACGCCATAGCAAACTGTAATATCTCGGGGTGGGCATCTCAGGACATTGAAGGAGCTGGCCCTGGGCGATGGTGGCCCCCTCCATTGCAGAACACAGCCCCAGGGAGGTGGTGGTCCCAGGGGCTGCAAGGGGGCGCGTGCGCCCACTGTAAGATTTGCCCCGGGGAGGTGGCAGTCCTTGTAGCTATGGGGGTTAGTCCTGTGGAGGTGACAGCCTCCAGAGTTGCGGGGAGGTCATGCGCAGCCCCCCCCCCGCACTAATGTTGAATTTTGCCCCGGGTAGGTGGCAGTCCCCAGGGCTTTAAGTTTGAGTAGCTCCTAAACGGATTTATACCAAATCACAAAAAGCACTTCCTTGGACCAACCTCTACATTCCTGCCAAATTTGGTGCAATTCCTTTAAGTAGTTTGGGCTGTAGCTGTCTAAAGGTCCTATAGGAATTGACATGGGGAAATTACTCTTTTAAGCCCCCCCTGGTTCTGGGCCTCCTCTTGGCAGATCACCCCGAAACATTCAAGAAAGCAGCTTAAGTGAGCCTGATATCAGTTTTGAAAATTCTGAAGGTCTGTCAAACTGCGCCAACATTATTGGCAAATGAAAAAACACATGTCCTATAGAAACTAGGTCCTAACTATAACTAGGTTATATATATATATATATATATATATATATATCTAAAACCAGATCCAGGATTAGCCTTTTTTCTCCCGATGTAAATAGCCCTGATACAGCCAATACTGTCGTTACCTCCAATAAGATCAATACTCCTAGATTAATCACCACTTTCAACAGAGAGGAACGTCAGATAAGGGCTATAGTCAACAAACATTGGCCAGTGGTATTAACAGATAGCATCCTTCAGAGTAGAATTGCAGCTAAACTCGTGATTACATTCAGAAGAAGTAGTACCATGGGCACCACATTAGATCCAGTATCTCCTGAAATCAAAAAGATAACTACCTGGTTAGCACCGAAGAAGGGCTTCACCAAATGCACATCATGTCGAGCGTGTAAATTTGGATGCAATATGTCAACTTACTCGACACCATTCAGGACTACTCCTAGTGTGATAATGGGAAATTACAACTGCAAAACCGAGTATGCTGTGTATGTCCTGGCGTGCACCTGTGGACTTCGCTACGTGGGTAGCACGAAGTTGCAGGTGCACGTCAGGATATTACAGCATATTAGGGCCATTCTTCACAGCGATGCAACATATCCTGTTGCTAGACATTTTAAGAGAGTGCATGCTAACAACATTAATTGCCTGTCTTATTATGTCATTGACGCTGTAGTTAGGAAAAGAAGAGGCGGCAATAGAGAGCGCCAACTCCGTCAGCTCGAAACAAAATACATTTTAGAGCTAGATTGTAAATGGCCCAACGGTTTAAACACGACGGAAGATATGCGCAGCTTTCTGTAATTCATTTATAGCTGCTATATTGGAAGTCCGTCTGTTTACTAGCTGAGTTACCTGTAAATAACATCATGAAACATGTCCTTGTATTATATGTTGTAAATACAATCAGTGATCAAATTTGTATATATTTGCCTTTCCCTCATATCAATTTCTCAATAGGTATTTTTATATTTCTTACATGTATTCAAATGTTTTTAGGATCCAAATTGATCGTTTTTATCTGTATAATATTAGGAATTAATTAGTTTTCTGATGTACAGATGATTGGACCTACAATATACATTTGAAGATTTGAGAAATTTATTCCGTCTACACTTGCACTTTAGTTATTAAGACATGCACTCTTTGCACTTTTTGCCTCTCCATTTACGACTGTTACGTGCGATAAATAATGTCAAAATATAGACAATATGAAGCGTACATTCTCGCATGCGTATTTCACAGGAAACTTTGTCGGTTGTAAATATAATCGGATTTAACCGGTAAGATGTAAACAACATAATGGTCATCATGTTGGCAGTTTTTGGATTCATCCAATGAGACTTTTTTAACACGATTTGTATTTATTATTTTACAAATATTTTGGCACACGGCACTTTACATGTTGTTTTAAATTATTTATTGAACATGTATATATATACATTTTGTGTGTGTCAAACTGCGCTTTTATGCCTTCATGCAATATGTTGAAATGACAAAAAGGAAACATTATAGTATGTTTTCAATGCCTATGCACATGTGACCTGTGATGTCAAATCTGGGAGGGGCACTAATCACTTTAAATATAGTAGATGGTGTTTCCACTTGTGACACGTGATCAAGGGCTTACGGGTTTGAAACGCGTTGTGTTGGGTCACTTAAAATAAAATCACTTTGCCCACCTGAAATACCTCGGAGGTCTGTGTCTCTTTCCTCGCCTGTCTGCTGCTGCGGAGTATCAGGATGTTATATGTTAGAACTGGCTGTCTCTAGTTGGCAGATGTATGCACTTCTGACAAATAGGGACACACCTTTTCTAGTCAGGGCAAGGGGATCACACACTTAGATAACCCCTGCTTACCCCCTTGGTAGCTTGGCAAAGCAGACAGGCTTATCTCAGAGGCAGTGCGTTAAGCATTTATGACCACATACAGTAATAAAGTGAATACACTACAAATGGACACGACACAGTAGTATTATAAAAATAAGGATTTTTATATAAGGCTTAGCACAAGACCAAATAACGACAAAAATATACCACAATCTTAATAAATACTCTTGGAAGGAAAAATAATAGTTCAAGTGTAGTTTCTTCTTAGCACAAAGTCTTTAGTATCAAAAGCAAATCTTCTTAGTTAAAACACAGTTCTTGGCAACAATGTAACCCACACGGGAGTAACACGACGTCGAGGCAAAGTTAATCCAAAGGGTTCGGCGTCGACCGCGAGGAGCGCTACGTCGAGCCCGGAGTCGCACAGACCCCCACAACACAGTACCTTGGAAAAGCGAAGCACACGATGATCAGCGGCGTCGAGATGTCCGGCGTCGCGTCTCCGGCGTTGATCCGGCCTCGGAGTCTGGGCGACCTGCAGCGGCATCGACAGATGTCAGGCAGGAGCAGCGCTCACGAGGTGAAGCATGATACGGCGTCGTCGTCGATGTCGATGATGATGTTGCAAGAGTGAGCAGCGCTCACGGCGTCGAGAGAACTCGAAGTCGATGCGATCAGCAGCGGTGCAGACACGAGGTCCCTTGGAGCTGGAGCCGAACTCACTACTCACTGGCGTTGCTGCTGGCGTCGAACGGGCCCGGCGGCCGGCGTCGAGGAAGCGGGACACTGGAGCCGTTACTCACGATGTCGAGCTGGATTCGGCGACGTCCGTCGGCGTCGAGATTGCTGAATTCTTTCAGAGGTGCTGGATTCTCAAGTTCCAGCAACAAGCATTTTTAGCAGATGAAGTCCTTTAGCCCTGTGACTTCAACAGGAGGCTGGCACTCTTCCAGCCCTTGGAGATTTTCTTTAGCAAAGATTGAGAGTACACACTCAGTTCCTCTCTCCTGATTCCTTGGCAAAAATAAAGAAGCAACTGCAGGATTCCCCCAACAAACAGCACACTGGCAGAAGGGGTAGGCAAGTCCTTGGATCAGCAGGCTTCTTGTCCTTGGTTCAGGTTTCCTTGTCAGAAGTGATCTAAATTCTTGGTTCAGGGGTCCTTCTCTTATACCCCTTTTTGGCTTTGATCCCTTTGTCCATGCAGGGGAATTTCCCAACATCCTGGGTCTGTTCTGGGTGTAGCCAGGCAGAGGCACCTGGCCTGTTCACTGAGCAGGGCTGGGTCCTCAGACGCCCAGCAGGAGGTGGAGCCAGCATTGTCACTGGCAGGAGCAGAGCTATCGGCCTCCTGGTAGGAGGTGGGGCCAGGATCGTCCATGGCAGGCACAGAGCCATCAGTCGCCTGGCAGGAGGTGGAGCAAGCATTGTATCAGGCAGGGCAGGCTATCAGGAACTACTCTCCCCCTACTCTCAATGCAAATGTCCCACTCATCCCACACTGACTCACTCAGACCTCTGGAGCCACCCAGCTCCTGTTACACACACACCAAACCAGCAGAAACCAGAAATAGTTAGACAAGAAAATAGCCACTTTCTAAAAGTGCTATTTTCAAACCCAGAGTCCAAAAACCATCCACACAAACGGATGCGTTATTAAACCCCGAGTTCAGGGATACCAAACTCGACATTGCACCATGCTCCCCGAGCCAGCTAGGATTATAGCATTAATAATCCTGGCAGCCCATTCTAAC
The DNA here is from genome assembly GCF_964263255.1 of Lissotriton vulgaris. NCBI lineage: Eukaryota > Metazoa > Chordata > Amphibia > Caudata > Salamandridae > Lissotriton > Lissotriton vulgaris. Next base: position 373,517,108 of record NC_141697.1, read on the forward strand.
TAATGGAGAGTAGGTTACCTTACAATAGTGAAAACGAATATGGCTGTAATTCACTATTAGGACATGCCAACCTGGTCAGGCTTGTCCTACCTTATGCTTACAATGCACCCTGCCCTCAGGCCTACCATAGGGGTGACTAACATGAAGTTAAGGGAAGGTTTGGGGACTGGCAAGTAGGTGTACTTGCGCAGTCAGCGTGACAGTACCAGACTGCACGTAGGTCTAGCAATGGTAGACCTGTAGACACCCTTTTACTAGGCCGCTCTTGTGGGTGGCACAACATGTGCTGCAAGCCCACGAGCAGCATTTGTATTTACAAGCCCTGGCACTCCTGGTGCACTAGACTAGGGACTGATAGTAAACCAAATAAGCCACACATGGAATTCAATTAATACAGCAATTTTACATAGGGAGCACTTGCACTGTGGCACTGATTAGCAGTGGCACAGTGCCCAAAGCGATATACCAGCAAAAACATCGTAAACAGAGGAGGCAAACAGAAAAAAATGGAGGAGAGACTCAAGCCAATGATGTCAGGTCTAACAATATGTATATATATGTGCCATTTGTATATCTGCGACCACGAAGCCTTCGCGAATAATGACGAGCTTGTGCAGAGATCTGCAGAGCTCCGATTGGCTGCCAACACTTCAACCAGGAAGTGTTGGCAGCCATCTTGGGACTCGGCTTCATGCGAGTCCCCCAAAAATACATAAAAAAAGAAAAGGAATCAGGGTAAGAATACCCTAACCCGGTAGCCTTGGTCCCGGGGTGCCAGAGAGACCCTTGCAGGGCTAAAATACGGTTTTTTAAATTCATGTCAAAATTCATTTATATCGTTGTGAATATAAAAAAAGCGTTGTCTCCACTTGCTTTTAACATTTCCCCCTGGGTGGGCCGGGGCAAGGTCTCGGGAGCATGCTGATTTTCATGAATAAGGAGGTGGATGCATGGGGCTCCCCTCCTAGGGCTTATTTATGCGCCTGGGAAAACTACCTTTATGTTGATGTTAATTCAGGGGCCTGCGCAGACCACCCTGGGGACCACCACCTCCTGGGCTATAAAAAAGGGGGGAACTGCATGGAACCCCCGGTCCATGGACCACCACCCCCAAGGGCCAAATTATTTTTTTGAATGATGGGGTTCCCCCATTCAGGCCAGCCCGTTCATAAGAAAGGCGGGGGGCAATTATGGCCTTTGGAACCACCACCCCCAAGGGTTGGCTCCTGCTATGTCCCTGGGTGCCCACACCCAGGGCATAGCGGTTTGCTTTTACTTGGCGGAAGCGGACAGCAAAAACTATCTGAAATCCTTCATGAAGGTGGCTGCATCATTGATCTACTAGAATGCAATCTGTATGTGACTGTGCCGAGTGAGTTCTTTCTTGTCCTGTCCAGGTGAGACCGAAGTCCATGATTATCCCTTTAAATTGTTAGGAGTCTGAAAATGCGGATATTACTTAGGTTCTTCCCCGTTTGTCCTGCCCACTTTAGTAGTATCCAAAAGTCTTCCTGCCTTTTGCCAGGATGATGGACAGTTTAACAAGCAGCTCCCCGGCATGTTTCCCGACGATTTTGGCGAGGAGTTTTTGATGGAGAATAATACGAGGACATCTCCACCAAACAAAGAAGCACTTACTTCATCTAGTTAAGAGTAAAGACCCTTTTTTGGTGGATATTTACCTCTTTGTAGTCTCGTCATTTTCTCTATAGGAGGATGTATGTTATCACATATTTCTGGATAAAGACGCACCAGGAACAATCACATTGCCAAAACGCACACAAGGTCGCTGGTTACATTTCCCTGTTCTCCATCACACAACCATAATTTAGAATACGTACTGGACATTTACTCAAGAAGGTAGCAGTTAATAATTCACCAGTAGAAAGAACTCCACTGGGGTAGATATTTTGTTAAAAACTGTGGACTTTTGTTGGATAGAAGGGCAGGTGTGGTTTCTTTGTGACTGACTGACTCATACAGCTGCTAACATACCCACACAGACACTTAAGACGCCCACTCGTACATTCAAGCACTCACATACCCACTCATACACCTATGCACAGATACACTCAGACACTCATGCACCCACTCACAGATCCACTCAGACACATAATGCCATTCACAGACCCACTCAGAAATGAATGCACCCACTCATGGAAGCACTCGCGAACCCACTCAGACACTCACACCTATTCACAGATTCACTGGGACACTCATGCACCCACTCAGATACACATGCACTCACAGATCCACTCACACACTCACACACTCACTCACATACTCACTAATCCACTCATACACCCGGTGAGACACTTATGCAGTCACTCCCAGATCCATACAGACACACACATCCACTGAAACACTCATGCACTACCTCACACACCCACTGAGACACTCATGCACTCACTTGCATATCCATTGAGGCACTCATGCACTCACTCACTCAAAGGTTACAGTTAGGAAAAATATTTTTTTTAAAGAGAAATTCACAGAAAGAAAAGGTTACAGGGACGCTACAGTTAGTAAATAAAATTTGAAAAAAAACTGAAATTCAATGAAAAAAACAAACGTTATAGGGACGGTATAGTTAGGCTCATATTTATCTCGTACAAAACCATTGAAATTCCACAGTTATGGTTATCTGAGGCAACTATAACTTGCACCCCGTGACATCACTGATGACATCTCAAATTACATCACTAATGACATCATCAACAGAATCACTCCCAACCTCTCATACACCCACTGACCTACTCATAAAACAACTCACATGCCCACTTATTCATTCACAGACCCAATCACTCTTACACACAGCCATCAACACAGCCACCTACTTGCCCATTAACCTACTCACACTCACTCACATTAACCTCACACAGCTACCCACTACCCATACACTCAATCATACAACCACTCACCTATACAGCTGCTCCCAGTTATTCACCCATGTAGTGACTCACACACCCAGTCACTCACCTATACAACCTCTCGACAGTGCCACTTTCACACCCACACAAGTACTTATATACCCATTCACACATCCATACAAGCACTTGCACATTTATTCTCTCAGCCACACTGCCACTAATATACTTACTCTCCAATACAGCCACTCCGACACCCACTCAGTTAACTGAACACCCACTCAAACAGCCACTCACCCATGCAGCCATATACATACCTAGTCACCCACCCATACAACCACTCAGACATCCATACAGCCACTCATACACCCACTCACCCATACACTCAGTCACTCACTAACCCATACCGCTACTTACACGCCCACTTATTGGCCCATACAGCTACTCACACACCCACCTATTTTCCCATACAACGATTCACACACCCAGTCACTCATGGATGCACACAACCACACTGCTACTCACCTAACCTATGTTAGAAATACTCATTACTAGTACACAAAGTATACAAATTTAACTTTTTTAGTAGCTTAGCATCTATGTTTAACACTCTTAAACTTTCAGAAAACACTTAAACTCATTTGAGATGTCATCCCTGATTTCACTGAACATGTCATGCTTGATAAAGTCCAATCCTGTGCACACGCCTTCATGGAGTTTGGAGGTCTGATCCAAGGTTGAAATCTCAGGGCATACTCCGCCCGGTGTCTTGGAAAAGGATAACGTACTTGTTTAGACTTACAAAACACACACTGTTTTTATGGATTGTTCCATAAACACCCCCCCCCCTATTTTTGTGCATTGAAAATTTTGAACGTTTAAAAGATTGGCAAATTATATTCTTTGGGTACATGATACTTAATTTGAAAGACCTAGCCGGGTTGGAAATATAACCCGATACTAGGCATAGAATTGCCAGTTGGGTAACCATACAGCCCTGAAGAAGTCGAGGGTCATCACCCCAACGACGAATCACGTGTTGGCTGGACTTTGTGTTGTTCTCTGGAATAAAAACACAAGAATTCTTACACAAGACTAGACTGGTTTTGATTTCAACCTTGGATCAGACGTCCAAACTACACGCAAGCGTGTGCACAGGATTGGACTTTATGTATTTCGGACCTTTTTTGGTCCCAGTTGGAGGGTTGTGGGTTTTTTTCCGTCACCTGTTACACCGTTTGAATCTAATGTATTAATCTACAATACAGTACATGGCAGGCGTCGTATTTTCTGTGCAAATTAATACCCCCTTTTGGTCAAATGTCATGAGTGATGTAACATTTGAGGTCATAAGCAGTGCATTGCATTATAGGTAGGAAATACAATTCAAAAAAAGTATAAATTCAGTAAAAAAACAAAGGTTACAGGGACGTTATAGGTAGGCCCAAATTTCACTCATACAAAATCATTGACATTTAGCAGTTATAGTTACCTGAGCTAAGGAGTGCCAAGGTTTTACTCCTCATAGTTCTTGCATACAAGCAATGAGAAGGATCATTGCTATTTCATACTTTGATATGAGTGTCAAGGATTTACTCCTCATTGTGTCTTCCTTTCAGTGTTCAAGCCTTCACTGTGCATGTGAGTGACTTTCACATTGAATGAGTATATGTTTACTGTGTGAGTGACCAGGGAACACTTAATTAATGTGTTTTACTACCTATCACTTCAGATTTCGCATGTACCCATGGGCTTCTTGCAGACATGTCTCTCATAAAGATCCCTGACGAACCAGCAAGGGTGATTCCAACCAGGTGCAGAGGGATCCAGTTGTATTATATTTTATCCATTCCCCCATTCCCTTAGGTGCACGCCTTGGAGAGATAACAATTCTTGTTCTCTGACGGAACAACAAGGGAAGTGGTCGGAATCTCTTTGCTCCATTGTCTCTGCCAGCAAGTCAAAGCAAGGTTAGTGTATCTAGCTATTTCCTTGTTAATCTTTTTTAGCAGATTGTGACCATATCAAAGTACGAAATAGCAATGATCCTTCTCCTTGCATATGTGCCAGAACAATATGGAGTAATACTTGTCACTCCAATTTCACTGGAGCACTGTCCAAATCACTACGAAATGGCAAACAGCTGCATGAATATACTGAATACAGACCATGGAAATCTGAAATGCGTTCTGCTAAAAGCACAAAGTTACAGACAGGTACACCGTATGTGGCAGGCACATTGTCATTACACTTACCTGCTCGTTGGGGGTGAACGCAGCCCTTCCACTCTGTTCCTGACTCTTTGTCTTAACAGCTGCACACTAGTCCAGAAATTAAGCTCCCAGACCAGGGACTTCCTCCAGGAATGGAGCTGCAAGATACCAATCTGTGTGCACGCACAGGCTAGCTCTTACCTCGCATGCTGAGTACTGCTTCCAGGTGAATGGCTGAATTGAGACCATGCCCCCTTCAGGGAATGAGGCTGAAACGCTACAAAGTAATCAGAATACTAATCGCTGATTTTTGTGGTGAAAGGCTTTAAAAAACCTGTCAATCAAGAGGATATTTTCCAGCTGACTACTACTGCCACCATAACTCCTGCTGCTTGGAGTCACTACAGACTTTGGCAGAGGTAAGTGACCTCTCACTCACACAGTGAAGTCTGAGGAGTGTCTGTACTCTATGCGATTGCCTACCGGACTTCTGCCTGGTGGTATAGCGCTTATATAGGGTCATGACAGTAACTATAACTCATGCCCCTGAAATGCACTGCTGAAGACCTCACTTACTATATCACTCATGACATGGTCAGTGACATCACTGATGACATATCAAATGACATCACTGATGACATCATCCATTGAGTGTTAGTGTTTTGTGTACTTTTAATGAGTGATACTACTTCTAACATATATTATGTGAGTGGCTGTTTGTCTGTGTATCCATGTGCGACTCGCTGTCTGAGGGCTGCATAGGTGTGTGTAAGTAGTTGTGTGGGTGTTTGAGTTGGTATGAGTGATTGTGGGGGTGTGTGGTTCTATGGATCTGTAACTGGGTGTGTAAGTGCTTATATGGGTGAGTGATTGGCTGTTTGAGTGGGTGTTTGGTTAAGTGAGTTTGCGTGAGTGGCTGAATTGGAGAGTCTATCTCTGTGAGTGGGTGTGTGGGTGGTTATATGTATGTGTGTATGGATATGTAAGTGGTTGTGTGAATAGTTGTATGGGTGAGTGAGTGGCTGTGCTGAGAGACTGTAGGGGTGAGTGAGTGTCTTAGTGGGTCTGTGAGTGGGTACGTGAGTTCATGAGTGTGTGCATGCGTCTCTGAGTGGCTTTGTGAGTAGGTGTATGAGTGTCCCATTGGGTCTGTGAGGGGGAAAGTCTCTCTGAGTGGGTCTTTGAATAGATATGTGAGTGTCTGGGTGCTCTCTGTTTTGCCCTCTTCTGCTCTGTTTTGCCTCTTCTGTTTGTTTTCTTACCTCTGTTTTGCCTTTCCTGCTCATTTTCTCTGCCATCTGTTTTGCCCTCTTCTGCTCCGTTTTGCCTTTCCTGCTCCTTTTATTCCTTTTACTCTCTGTTTTGCTTTTTTGGCTCGTTTTTCTGCCTTCTGTTTTCTCTTTCCTGCTCGTTTGTCTTTCCTTAGTTTTGACATTCCTGCTTGGTTTTTTTATGCCCTCTCTTTTGCCTTTTCTGCTTCTTTTCTGGCCTTTGTTATCCCTTTTGCTGCTTCTTTTTATCCTTCTAAAATGGAGGAGGGAGACTGCAAACATTTCAATGGGAGAAGGGGCCGATTTTGGCCCCTGGTGACCCCATGTCCTCTGACCCACCATAATTGAATGGGGAGGAAGGCCACTCAGCCCCCTCCCGGCCCGAGTTTAGTCCCAGGGACCCAGTCCTGTGGGGGCCCACCATAATTCAATGGGGAGAGGGCCACGCAGCCCACCTACCCTGGACAAGTTCAGCCCTGAGTTCAATCCCCATTGGTCCCTGGATGTGCTGGTCCCAGCAGAGCACACACGGTCTGGGATGGGGATTGCAGGGGGAGCCTGAAGGGCCTTGTGGTCCCAGCTGGCTCCCAGCCTCCTGCAGGAGCCAGCATTGCTGCTGTATGAAGGGAGTTGCTGGAAATGCAGCTCCCTACATGAAGCAGCAATAGATAAATCTCTTTCTTTGCCCGCATGTCTGTGGGCATGGAAAGAGATGAAACCTCCACTTTCAGCAAGCAGGAGCATTTTGACAGCTCCTGCTTGCTGGAAGCAGAGTGTTTGCTTTTGCTTGGCGGGAGCTGTCAGCTCCCGCCAAGCATAAGCAAACAGCTATGTCGCAGAGGTGGGCTGACCTGGACATAGCAGGAGCCAGCCATGGGGGTGGCAGTTCCCCGGGCCATTAGTGTCCCCAGGAGCGGGGCCCGTGGCCCCCCTCATTAACTTTTCACTTGCCGGCCTCGGGAGGTGGTGTTTTCTGGGGCCCAGGAGACTCTGCAAGGCCCCCAGTACTTTCTATTTTGCCTTGAGGAGGTTGTGGTCTCTGGGGCCCAGGGGGGTCTGTGCACCACCCTGTGTATTTTTATTTTACTATAGCCCCGGGAGGTGATGGTCCATGGGGCCCTAGAGGTCACGGTCCCTTGTTATAATTTACTTATGCCCTGGAGGGAGGGCAGCCACATGCACCCCTCTAAAATGTTATGACACTTGTCATGGCCCCATAACCTGACCCACCCGGTGTCCTAATTAAAAACAAGTACGGAAGACTGTGCTTGTTTTTTTTCAAATTCACAGCAGTATTCACTGAATAAGGTGTGATTTTAAAAAAAAATGCTTTTTTGCGCTGCCTTTGCCATTTTTTTCACATTTTTGGGGGGCCTCAGCTGAAGCAGAGTTACAAGAAGTCTGTCAACACTTCCTGGTTGAAGCGTTGGCAGCTAGTCAGAGCTCTGCAGATCTCTGCATGAGCTTGGTATTATTCACAAAGTCATAGAGGCCACAAATATACAAATTTGAATTTCCTTTCTCACAAACTACTGAACATATTTACACCAGATAACTGAAAGCATGATCTGCATAATAACCAAGTCTACCTTTCTGCCAAATTCAGTGTAATTTCGTCCCATGGTTCAGCCTGTAGTCGTGTTCAAAGCTCCTATGGGAATTATCATGGGAAACCAACTTTTCTTACCTCCCCCCCTTTTACTTGGCCCTCGCTTGACTATCACCCTGAATCATTCTATGCACAACACGATTCACTAATTTGTAAAGATTCATCAAACTGCACCAAAGTCATACAAGCTTTGTAAACATGTCTCAGGTCTGCTGTTGCATCCTATATGTGCAATTTTCAAACTGCCATTTGCCCTGGTAAAATAAACCTTTTGCTAGGCCCAAGCCTTTCTTTTCAATACATATGTCGTCACTAGGGTAAGTCCTAAACAGCCCGTAGGGCAGGGTGCATTGTATTTAAAATGTTGGACATGTACTTTTAAGTTTTACATGTCCTGGCAGTGAGAAACTATTAAATTCGTGTTTTAGTACTGCAAGGCCTACCTCTCCCATAGGGTAACATTGGGTTACCTTATGACATTTAATAAGTGATAACTTTCAATTAGGAGTAGATAGTAATCCCATGTTTGGTGTCTGGGAATTTGTAATGTAAAACCCTCGTTAATGGTAAAGTTGGACTTTAAGTTACAATTTTGAAAATTACACTTTTAGAAAGTTGGCATTTTCCTCCTCTATTTTTTGCCTGTAGCCTGTTGCTGGGTCACATGACTGGGTGTAGTTGTCATTTGATCTTTGTTTATTCCTCCCAGACAGCTTTACAATAGAGGGATTAGGTGTGCCTAGATGGGCCATCAAATGGCAGGATGGGGGTTGAAGCTGGGCAAAGGCCCACTTGCAACTGAATAGGATGTGCCCTACCTTCTCACAAAGGACCTGTCACCAATGCATTGTTCACGCAGCCAGCTTGGAGCCAGGGCAGAGGAGGCCAGAAATGTAAAGTACTTCAAAAGGAAATCTCTAGAACCTTCTCCTACTTCGAAGCTGGCACCAGGTATAAGTATTTGACCCTCAGTCGCAACTCTTCAGTATAACTCTGGACCTGTGAAAAACTTAGGAGTGCTCTGCTGCTCTGCTAGAAGGACTGCTACTCTGTTTCCCTGCTGCCTGAGTGAAGGACTGGACCTGTATCTTGAGACCAGTATCAACAGAGTGATTCCAAGGGCTAGATGGCTGGCCTTCTGATCAGAGCTTCAGGGACAGAAATTATCCAAACCCTTGAACTCAGCACCTTGACTCTGCTTTGTTTCCTATCCCTAAAGTTGCGTCACCCCAGAGCTGGACACTTGGAAGTTGGCCTAAAGGTGTTCTGTCAATCCAGCTGTAGCCCTGTGGGCAGAACTGACGCAGTGCTATACATCTCCTCACAGCTCCGCTTTTGAGCTGCCCCTGCACTACTCATCCTTCATGCTGGCCTTCATGTCACAAGCCCCTAATAAACGGCATCCTCAACAATGATGCAAGACTCTACATCGAAGCCCTGCTGCTTCCTCAGAACTGCTGGGGTACAACACATCTTCAACACTGGACTGCACATAGAAAGCCCCTTATCAAAGGACCTCGCATTGCAGCTCCTCAGAGCCACCGCTGCATGATACATCCATAACGTGGGATCTGTCAGCACTCCGCAACCAGAATTTAAGATATGTTGTTCAGCGGGCCTAACCTGGACCCTTTATCTGACTCATGCTACAGTGCGGTAGGCCTGAACTTGTAAGTCCCAGGCCGTTGTGACCAGATAACCACAGTTGGCGATTTGTTGTTGTTTTTACCTAAAACTTTGAAATTACATGTCACTGCTTCTTCTGATTGGATTTTGGTCTCAACTAATTCATTACATTTTACTCTATTTTTCTAAACTGGTGTGGATTTTTCTTGTATTGCTGTTTGAAGTGCTGCATAAATACTTTACACATTGTCTCTGAGTTAAGCCTGACTGCTTTTGTGCCAAGCTACAAGATGGCTAAGTGCTGGTTGATTTGTAGTTTGCTTGTGACTTCACCCTGATTGAAAATGTGGCTGGTGCCTGAATAGGATTTCTACCCCCTCAACCATTAACCCGATTTCCAACAGTGTCATAAATGTGCCCTACATTACCAAACAGAAGAAGAAATCATGTCCGATCCACTTCTCATTCTGACCCAACGCTATCCCACCACTCTAGTTCGAAAGAGATGGTGCAAGGTTATCATGATTAGCATTACACCCAAAGCATGACCAACAGCATGGCCGAGTAGACGCTACTGCCGGAGCTCAGGCTGCCCGCATTAAATCCTGTAATAAATCCTGCCTTCCGGGTTCAATCTACCCAACCAAATTGGCACCCTCAAGTGCCCAAGAACCACAGCGGAACGAGCTCTGGCGATCCCGACCGGGAACACAGCGGCCACCTAAAATGGCAATTGAGCATGGGCCGGTGTCCCAGGCGAGGCAACGGCCTGAGAGAAACCGGTGAGTGGGGCGCCTAAACCCAGCAGAGACTACCCAGCAACTGCGTAGACCGGGGGCTGTACGGCGGTGTGAGGAAGAGCAACGGAGGTTCGGAAGTGGCCTCCATGACCAAGGAGACTCTGTGCCGGTCGCCGAGGGCACCCCGTCAGACCTCCTCGGGACCATCCAGGGCAAAACAAGCGCGGGGGAGGGGCAAACCCCTACAGAGAGGCACGGCTGACACAACGAAGATCAGCAAACCCTGCAAGACCCAGCTGCTGCTCGCGGGGATGAGAAGGCAGCAAGAGAGGATGGCCCGACAGGAACCACAGCCGCAGTAGCAGACACCCATGAGTGCCATGAGACCAAGGGCCAGTGGCGGGTGTCCCGGGGTTTCCCCATTGAAGTTCTGCGAGCACCCAGTGCCAGGCAGAGAGATCGGGCGGAGTTCCCTCGCGGCCCATCGGGCTGCTGAAAGAGGGTGCTGAGAGGGCCTGCCTCCCTCCTGCACCTTAAGAGTGAGTAAGCCCCAGGCTGCATCAGCCTGGGGCAAAGGTGAAGAGAAGGCTGGAGGGATGACTGAGGTACGGGAGGGCTCCACACAACAATCTGCCATTGATCCAAATGTAAGGAGCTGGTGGCCTCCAGCAGAGCCAGCTTCTACCAACTGGACAATGGAATTACAACAAACATCGGGTGGCCAGCAGACGGAAACAGGTGTGGAGCCCTGGTGTCCAGCAGGAATGAGAGGGGAGAGACCATTTCTGCAGGCATGAGAGCCTGGCAGGGTACCGACCACTCCTTGCCCAACCTGGGAAACACAGACACCGTGAAGAGGTGGGGGGATGCCGAAGGTTGCACCTTCTACTGCCATTCCCTCCCCCCAACACAGTACAAAGGTAGGGGGGTACTGAGACTGGAGACACACAGTCAACATTGAGAGGTGTGCCTGGGGACTGTTGGCCGTCAGAGGGTAATTCCAAGGGACAAAGCCAATGAGACAAATACACGCCTAGACCCGCCAGTGGAGGACAGCGCACAATGGCGAGAGATTTAGACCCTAAAGCAACTAAACACGGCAAAATGGACAAACACAGTAAAGTGATCCCCCCGCCAACAGAAGTAGCAGGCGAGACAAGCGTCCTGCCAGACAACTCAACTCTCCTTCAGACGATCTACTCCTCAAGAGAGGTGCTGGAGGGGAGAAAAGCTGAGATACTATCGGAGGTGACCCTCCTGCACCAAGACATGCATAACAACTCCGAGAGGGTGCCGCAAATACAATGCTGCATTTCCGAAGTAAAGATACATCAGGCACCCTGCCGAGAGAGGTCTCTGGCCTAACAGCAGCTTTAAAGGACGTAACCTGGAGAGTGGATGATGCTGAAAACAGGGCCCTGAGGAACAACTTCATTGGATTTCTAGAGGGCATGGGGGCACGGACCCCTGTGCGTTCTTGACCACATGGCTCAAGGATTCATTAGCAGCTGACAAATTCTCAGACTGCTTCATAATCGAGTGGGCCCACAGGAGGCCCAGTACTCAGCCGCCGCCTGGGGCCCCCACAAGACCGATGATTGTGCGATTCCTCAATTTCCAAGACCTTGACCTAATACTCAAGGATTGGAGACAACTTGGGGAGCTTAAACACATAAACACATAAACACTATGATAATGGTGCTCCCAGACTACTCCAGGAAAGTGAAAAGGCTGATGAGAGGCAATACACAAACTCTGCAAATTACAGTGCACACAAAGCAAAGTTCATTCCGCAGGCGTTGTGAGTTTTGTTGCGCGTCTTTATTTTTCAAAAGTCCTTTGTACACATGTGCACATGTGCCAGCCAACGTGTTTCACCCTTCAAAAGGGCTTCTTTAGGGCAAAAGTAAGGTAGCCAGATTTGAGTGTCAGTCTAATGAATCCAGCAATAAGTATTATTGGAAAACGTCCCTGTTGGTGAATGAGGCCTAAAGCCGGTAATGAGTACCCCTGTATCATCAGTCCAATTAAAATGTACGTTGCCTCCAAACGGCGATAAAATAACTAATGGCATGAATAAGCCTCCACTGTAGTTAGTAAAAGTACTTGAATAAGCCTGTATTTGTGTTAGAAACGAGGCTGTGTCTGGCAGAAGCAGAGGTACTACTGCTGCTGCCGGATACAGGCTCGTTTTGCAATAATTCATCTCTTGAATTTATCTGTGGTCATGTGGCAGCTGGCCATTTGAGGTGGGCAATAGGAGTTGAATGTACTTTTCATGACTAGCCTAGGTAGTGCAGTTGCCCTTCACCCTTCTGACCTTTGACTTTGTTGATACACCAGGGAATTGAAAAGACTTTGATGCACGTTCGACCCAGTCAAGGGCAAACTCAGAGCTGTTCATCTCCAATACATGCTCCTCTTCCCCTCAAAACGAAGGTTCTCTTTCAGTATAAATCATACTTTTCCCAAACGCCCGAAGAGGCCTGGGCATGGATTGAGGCACCCCATATCCCTTCTAGAATCTATCTATCGAACAATGTACTGTTGAATGTTACTGCTGTACCAAAAATGTTCTTCTACAATGTGCAAGGAATCTGTTTCTGTGTACTGGCAACCTTTGTTTAAACAAACCAGTTATATAAAAAAAAAGGCGGTTTCTTCATGAGTGCGGGGGAGCATTGACCCCCGTCCACTGCACTAAGTGTTCAAAATAAAATGGCAATGAAGTGCTTTCATTGCCATTTTATTTTGAACACTTTGCACAGATTGTAGCAGCCGCCAGCCTGCCCGGGCCCAGTAGAAACGGGTGCATCTCCTTTGCTGCCGCCTCCATGGCCTAATGGAGCGTTAGTGCAACCCGCTCCATCCAATCCTGGAGCTCCTCTCATGCTGGTTAACAGAATGAGATCAGTGTCTGGATTGGTTATGTAAGCTCTTCCTGCCACTGACTGCAGGAGTATACTGAGGAGGGCACATAGTAACCACTCAGAAAGTAGTGGTGATCCCTATCGTGATGGGGAGCACACAGTGTTGTTTAAATGCCCCTCACACACCAACAGGCCCCTTGGTGTCATGCTTCATCATCGGGGCCTTCGCACCCCTCTACGGGATGCGGCGTGCTACGACTCACGGATACGTAGGAGCACTTGATAGTGAACTATGTGTAGGTGTGTGTTTAGGGAAGAAGTGTGAGTAGTGAGGTGAGGTGAAAAAGTGAAGGTTCATTACAAAATACCTGGCTCGTAGGAAAAAATGATTTATTATGTCCTCGGCTGGTATTGTTAAAAAGTGCAAAGTGAGGTTGACAATATACATATTAGGGTATATCAACCATTGAAAGCGTCGACATGTTTCGGAGTACAGCGACTCCTTCTTCAGGACGAGGATATGCATGTTATCCTCACCTTACTCACATGGAATGTAGAATGTCAAAGTGTATTCTACCAAAACAAAAACTAGGTGAAATGTACCTATCAATGTTAATTGTGGATAAGCTCTGTTGCGCCCAATTGGCGTTAGAAGAACCTGTGGAGTAAAAGACATAATAAACATCACAGTCGGACGTCCAGGAACAAGGGAAAACAATGGTTTCCAGTCATATGAGGGTAAAAAGAACCCGAATTAAGGTTCAGGGACCCTGTGAAGTAAAACATTAAAAAAGACACACAGTAGACATAGACATACATCTATAGTAGAAAACACGCCAGGATATCTTTTCCAACAATGACTGTGGAGGAGTGGGAGGAGTTGTTAAATGGAGGCTTACTTATAGTTCAAGGTTTTCTGACCTCATGAGCCTAAGCGTAGTATTGGGGGATTCCTTCCTCACTGCTCAGTAAAGCAACCTAAAGGATATTAAGGGTGGGTTTTAGGTTGATATAGTTATTATGAGAGACAAATTGCTAGCCCTCAATGCTGCGACCCAACTCACGGGTACTGCATGGCCTAATAGCCTGCCTTCCCCTCAACGCTGCTCCGACGAAGTGTGGGATGAGGTTGGTATTTTGCCTCTTATATACTGCCCAGGGCTTCAAATTGGAGAGTTAATTAGTTAATTTGAAGCGGAAATATGCTCAAATACGGGTGCTGTGAGCAGAAGAAGTCCGGTATTGCGCGATGGGCAGGGTCGCGGTACAGGATTGGAATGCGCATGCACTAGGAGCTAGCGCTGTTGCATTCGCGCATGCGTCGCGCCCGTATTAGACTTTGTCTCATGAAGTCAGCGCGCATGCGTGACTATCAGACGCCCGCACATTGCGTATGTTACAGGGAGGAATATCAACAGTAGGGGTATAGCGTAGTTCACATCACACCCTGTGGCCAAGGCATTTAAATTATGTTCAAGGTAAAGGCTGTCTCATTCGCACAGCGCCTGTGTTTAACGGCGCACATGCGTGTCAAAAGGACGTTATCACCCTGCGCATTATTACTGGCTATCTGATGGAAGAAAGAGTGCATTAGCAACATTTGGGGGGTAGCGTAGTTCGAATCGCACCACGTGTACAAGGCAATATAATTACATATTAAGGTGAAGGCTGTCCAAGTATTCATAAAATTCATAATTGCAATAGGAAAACTGCATAGAGGTTACAATGAGTTTGTGCTGTTAACCTTGGAGACAAAGTGGGAGATGTCACTGTCACCAGAAACAATCAGCGTAACTGGCTCCAAGGGATAGAGTCTTTGAGCCCACAGGTGTCAGTCCCAAGGCGGAACACCCACCGCTGTTCTTTCTCAAATAGCCCTGACTCTGTAGGCAGCTGCTCAATCACTGTCCAGTGTATCTCATTCACACAATGTTGGTATTCAAGAAAATGGGCTGCCATTTTAGTAGTTGATTTTTTGCATCTAATGTTGCTTTTATGCTCATTGATCCTTATTTTGACTTGCCTTGTTGTCATTCCCACGTATTCCTTCTTGCAGGGGCATGTGATTAGGTACACAACGTTTTTACTGTTACTGTTGGTGAATGTGCGTTGTTCCCAACTGGTACCATTCGTGAAGGTGAGTGTCTGGCTTTTCTTGGTAAGATGACAACTGTTGCAGTTGCCACATGGGTGATGGCCCTGTATTCCTTGTAACCTTATTTGTTCCACTTTGTGTGTGGGAGGTCTAGTGTGGACGAGCATGTCCTTTATATTCCTGCCACGTCTGTGAGCAAACAGTGGTTTTTCCAGATTCAGTGAGCCGCTTGTTAGTGTACGCCAATGTTTGTTGACCAGTTTGGAAACTTGGTTCGAAACTGGACTGTAAGTAGTGACACAGACTGTTCTGCTCAGTTGGTCGTCTTTCTGAGGTTTATCTTCCAAAAGAGCTTCACGGTTGTTATTCCTGGCTCTTTTCATTCCCTTGTGGATGACATGATTCGGATATTTTCTCTGTCTCAGTTTCCTGCCCAAGTCCTTAGCCTGAGTTTTGTACTTGGCTAAGTCGCTACAGTTGCGACGTAGGTGTAGGAACTGCCCGTATGGTAAGGGAGGGGTTGTCTAATTAAAATGTTTTGGAAGCAGAGGGGCACTTTGCTTGCCTCACCACTTTTAAAGGGTACCAGCTACCCCTGACTACGTCTCTTTGGATTCCCTGGGTCCAGGGCCGATGTAAACCCTGTAGCAGATATCAGTCTTCAAGAAAGTCATTTCAGGCCCCATGAAGCCTCTAGGGCCTTCAGTTTGATTACCACCTGCAGGTCCTCCCCCAAAGCTGTGTCAGTCCCCTTCGGACCCATTATCGGGCTCAAATCCGCTCTGGTTCAGTCTTCCAGTGATCCACACTGGATCCTGCCACACCAACACCAACTCCACTAGTGCAGATGGAATGCCTGGTGCCAACACCCATATTTTCTTTTGAACCAAAGTAATTTTCATTTCATTTCATAAAGCTTTATTCGGTACATATCAGAAAATGACCATAAAAGCAAATAATAGCAGCATACAAATATTGTCAAGTAGCAATATTACAGGGGTCATTATTGCAATTAGACATATGTTAGAATTATTAAAACATCATACTTTTCCTCACTTGAATTGCTTTAAGAAGGTAGGTGGCAGTAAAAAAGCAAACATCGGGGTGATGCAAGTTAAAAAGCAGTTTCATGGAATCATGCACGGTACGAACTCCATATTTTACAAGAATTGGTTTTAAAAAAGCTATGCGTAGGTTTCTATACAAAGTACATATTAAAAGAAAGTGCAAAGTGCATTGTACTGAAGTATCATCACACGGGCAAGGGCCAACTGGATGTTTTTTGGTAGATGGAAAGGCCACCAAGTTATGTACAATCCCAAGTCTCAGTCTGGTTAAGATAAACCTATGGGACGCTCTGGTCACTTGACTTAAGTATATTTGATAGACTTCACCTCCCCCAAATTTATTATAAAACATGCAGGTGGAAAGTTGGCCAATACTACTCTTCCGCATCTCAGCCCTGTGATTCATAAATATATTCTTCATTTCCTGTTTTGACAATGCTGTAGCAGCATAGCAGTCAGCAACTATATCAATACCATAAATTTCCTGGAAACTACAAATAATATATTTTAACCACGGGATCTTAAGATGATTATCAACAGAGAGACAGTCGCTGATAACTGCTCTGTTCAGGGCGGTCTCATCCTTCTGCCAGATCGAACGCCATAGCATTAGCGGCCTTAAAGATATCAAGTCTGACAGGTAGTTGATCTCTAGCTCTCTGTGGGTTCAATCGTTTGGGGCAGAATTGGGTAGACACAAAAGTTTTTTGAGAAAAAGATTTTCCTCCACTTGCGGGCTACTATTGGAGACGTGTACCCACGCCTCAGCCCCATAAAGGGCGATGGACACGCATCGCGATTGATAAATCTGTAGCATGTCCCTGATGCATCTATCCCCAATTTTAGTGGCAAATTTGAATACCTCATGGACACTTCCATCTTGGCCCGTACGTTGGTAATTTCATTGGCCCAGCTACAGTCCTTTGCAAATGTAATTCCCAAGTAACAAAATTTGTCAACTTGGTGGACCTTGTGCCTATCGATAAAATAAGTATGGGGTCTCCTGCGCCCGGCCCCACAGGTCATGGTATAAGTTTTAGTTTTATTTATAAGTAATTTCCTATCCTTGATAAAAATGGCGAACCTATCCATCAAACGTTGAAGCCCTATTGGGGTCCTTGACAGTAACAGGGCATTGTCTGCGTTTAACAATACCGGTACGTCAAGGCCATTGACTTTAGGGGCGTCAGCCCTAATTGTTTTTAAAACTGCATCAACCTCATTAATAAAAAGGGTAAAAAGTAGAGGGGCAAGTACACAGCCTTGCCTTATCCCATGCCTAACCTTAAACTTTGGGGTACACTCCCCATTTGTACCATACCGTACACTAGTTCGAAGGTTGTCATATAATCGAGCTAGAAAAAAGACGATACCTTCTGGTGCTCCCATTTCTAACAACTTCACCCAAAGAATCGAGTGATCAACCAGGTCAAAGGCACTACTTAAGTCTGCAAAGCAGAGGTCGAGAGAGCCCCTTTTGGCCTGTGTTTAGTTCCCTATGAGAAGTTTTAGATTTAAACACTGGTCCGGGGTTCCACGCCCTTTCCTGAAACCGTACTGGGTGCTGGCCATAATACCATTGTCTTCTGTCCATTCTTCCAGCCTTACCAGTAACACCCTGCTCATGATTTTGACTGAGGAATCTAATAGGGATATGGGACGGTAGTTCTTAACGTCCCCCCTATCCCCTTTCTTATAGATCGGTATTATAATAGATTCCTCCCAAGTCGGTGGTGCTCCATTGCATACTGCAGCGTTAAGTACTTTAGCTAACATGGGCCCCAACATAGTGGGAACAGTTTTATATACATCAATGGGAACCCCATCTGGTCCCTGGGCCTTACCCCTTTTGCTAGCAGTAATGCCTTGTAAGACCTCAGCAAATATCCAGCGGTACAATGGGCCACGATCCGCGGGTATCCCCTTGTGGTTTATCAGAGTGAAAGATAGTGGAGAAATGGGTTACCCAAGTTGCCATATTGACGTTCGATGTTAATTCTGGGACCATAGCGTCTTTAAGGAAGGGGCAGTTGACTGTTGCCCAAAATAATGCACAGTTGGAGGTTTCTGCTGCCTGTGCCAGCTTTTCCCATGCCTCTTGCTGTAGCTCAATCTTCCTCCGTTTAACCGCTATCTTATAGTCATACCTAAGTTGGGTTACCGCGTTCTTGTCTCTCGGCCTGGCTGCCAAAGCCTACTTTAGCTCCGTTAACAACACGGTACAAGCGTGATCAAACCACCCTTTGTTAAAAACAGATTTTCCCGGGACAATTTTAGTAAACTTACTATTGATGATATTATTGATTGTTATAAAATCCCTTACAATATCAGCTGGAATATGATCACTCTCAAGGATAGCGTTGATTTCTCCAAAACAACCTTTAACAATAGATTTTAGTATCGCATCGGCTTTTTCACCCTTCCATCTTACTCTTACACCATTGGGTCTGTGGGGTTCAATATTCGCTACAGAACATACAATTGGTGGAGACCTATCTTTCCAAATGGTAACTTCAATGGTGATACAATTATGGTCACTTAGCATGTTATCAACAACCTTAGGAGCCTTACACCGTGAAATAATATTAGATGACACACAAATATGATCAATCACTGTGTTGGCATTCCTTCCCGTGAATGTGGGAATTGTAACACCTCGTTCATCCTTGGCATAGGCCAGAATTTCCAGCTCATGGGCCGCCATTTATTTATTCAGAGACTCCCCATAATGGTTATGCGGAAGTGCAGGTCATCTTCCCCAAGATGATTTTTAACCCCACATACCCCCAGGGTAGACAAAGGGCAGATGGTAGTGTTAAAATCACCTACCCAAATAAAATCTAAAACAACATTTAATTAAATCATCTAAAACGGACTCCAAGTCGTTCACAACTTGGTGCCTCGTTCTATCAAAAACATTATTATAAAAATGAATTAAAAGGATATTGCGTCCCTGGTTCTGGTGTAGTCACAAGATCTGAGAATGGGCCCCAACCGTCAAATATCTTTTCACAATTTTGGGGAGGTTTACAGAGACCAGTATCAGAAGTCCTCCCTTGGCTTTTCCGGATAGCGAAGCCAACGCTGGTAGATTAAATGAGACATGGCCAGTATAACTAACCCGTTCCTTACACCAGGTTTCCTGGAGACAGATAATGTCATACAACTTAATAAACTCTGTCCATCCCAGAGTGTCTCCTTTGACAGCTAACCCTGCAATGTTCCAGCTAGCAATTGAGCATGGCGGGTACTGGTTAACTTTATTAGACATAGTAGTCGTTTGACCATATAATGTACCCTTTTGTTCCTCCCCCTCAGTTCTATGAATGACAGCAGGCCCAACCACAACCTCCACATCATGGCTACAATCTCCTAGAATGTCCCCAACTTTATCGTCATTATTACTAATTCCAAATCCAAACTCAGCCAATGGTTTTCCTGAATTGTCTTTCTCCGCCCCAACCCTCACAGGAATAACCTCCTCTCCCAAGTGAAGGTGATCCTGTTCGAGTCAATCATTTGAATCTAGGCCGCTCAGGGATTGGAACCGATTAGAATTATTACCTCTGTCCCTTTTAGATTCATCATTGGTCTGGTACATTAAGTGGCTATAAAATAGCCCAGAGGGCGTAATGTTATTCCCTGATCTTTATAGGGTAGTGATGTAGCTCTTATCAGGGGGGTGGTGGCGAAATGTGGGTTTTTGAAGTTTATGATGACACAATCCCCATTAAATTTTTTACGTGTTCTACCTATCCAATTAACTCTTCTGGTGGTTAGAATCTGGTCGGAAAGTGTCGCCGGAAACCCACACTCCCGGTTTAGCCATGAGATGGTTTTGTTTTTAAGTGATTCGTGGGACTCTAACTGACTTAAAGGCACATTTTCATTTACAGGGGGAACATTGGTTAAGACTGCCACATACGGCGCACAGTCCGGTGGTAAGTTAATAGCCCAACTGCGCTGAATGTTATGGCGTTCTGATTCCCCCCTTGTTTCAGGAACAGCCTTATTTTTTCCTACATATGGGGTTTGTCTTGGTGGTTCAGTACTCTGTTTTTGGGGTCTTCCATCATTACTTTTGGCAATAGGTTTAGTCACTTTGCCTGTTACTGTTATACCAACCGGGTTGCCCAGTTTGTCCAAGCAGATCTTTGACAGTTCCTTTTGTGCAGTAATGTCCTCCCCTAATCGTTTGACCTCGCTACAAAGGTTATCCAATCTATCTGATAGAGGTTTAATGGATCCTTCTAGTTTGGCGACAAACAGGTTCACTAGACTCTCAAGCTGTACATTATTTAGTGTTACTAAGCTAGTGTTGCCTAAATGTTTGTCTGTTCCTGATACAATCCCAGTACACTTTTTTTTTTTCGAAAACCTTTATTGTACCTTCTTATAGTTACACAGCAAGTCGCCTACAACCCCGAGGGGCCGGCCGCTAAGAAAGAGCAGTGATAGCCATGCATAAATGAAGTACACACATTAATTACGCTGCTACAGTAAAAGGCACATCACAAAATCGAGTTGAAGGTATTTAGCCAAAATCACATTGCAAATTAATTGAGGTTTTCGTTTTTTTTTTTTTTTTTTAAAGAACAAAAAGAACAAGCAGGAAATCACATTGCGGTCAATGAAAAGTAATAGTGCAGGTTAGCTGTATGAAAGATTCATAGGACAGTATAAGTTGCTATGTATTGTCCGAGGACCCTATCCGAAGTGAGGGAGGATAATCCCCCCACCCTCATTTCTACCCGTATGGTATACCTCTCTCTCCCATCACCCTTCACTCCACCCCTCCCTCATCGTCCGATTCCAACTGATCATCTTCCGGCAGCGGGTCACATATGTCACCACGGTACACATTCCACGGGGACCACACCTTATTCTATTTGCCTGGGCACGCACGGCTTAAGTATACCGCCCTCTCAGTTATCATTATCTTGTCCATATTCATGCACCACTGCGAGTTCGTTGGCAGTTCTGCCGCCCCCCAACGCTGAGCAATATCTCTCTTCGCCACAATCATTCCCAACGTCACCCAGAGTCGATTATGTCTGGGTAAATCTGTTGGTTCCCACACGTTTAGGAGACATCGCCTTGGTACTGGGAGGAGCGAGATCTCAAGGGTCTGTGATACAGTGCGCAGTATTTGCCGCCAGTAATTTTGTATGCGTGGGCAGTCCCAAAACGTGTGAAAAAAGGAACCCTCCTCCCCACAGCCACGTAGACAGAAAGGGTGCTGTATTCTGTGGATGCGGTGTAATAGTGTTCTTGTATAATATACTCTATGGAGGACCTTGAGTTGGACGAGTCTCATCCTAGCCGAGATGCCCACCTCTTTCGGTGACGCTAATGCCTCATTCCATTCGTGTTCATCTAGGGCGTCTACTTCCCTCTCCCACCTTTCCTTCAGGGGAACCAGCGGGTCTGGCAAGTTGTTCAGGAGCTTACGATAAGTCAGCGATGTTGCTCTTTCCATCATAAAGTCAGTTAGGAGGCGATCCTCCAGTGGGGAGGACTCTGGTAGAGTCGACCCGGAGGGGATGGCCGCGAGCAGAGCATGACGTATTTGTACGTAACGATATGATTCGTGTGGCCCTAGGTCATATATTTCTCTCAGGCGGGTGAATGAAATAACTTCACCCCGCTCCCACATGTCGCCCACCGTGGATATTCCAATGGAATCCCAGTGGGAGAAGCCCTTGCTATATCTCAAGTTTCCCAAGGCGCGCGTGTCCCAGAGCGGGGTGAGTTTGGTAATTTTCCCCTTCCAGCCCAACGCAGCCGTCGCCACATGCCAGATTTCCACAGTGAGTGTAGTGGGTCCTGATAAGAGTCTTATTTTTCGTCGGTCATAGAGTGGGGCAAGTATGTTGTTAATGCCCAGCTGCGCCCTCTCTGCTTGAAAAGCCGGATCAGACTGTGAGGTGTGTAACCATTGATTAATGGGCTTAAGTTGCGCCGCCCAGTAATATAGGTGCAGATTCGGCAATGCAATGCCCCCATCGTACCAGCCTCTGTATGGTTTAGCCTGCGCTATACGTGCCGGTCGATTGCCCCACAGCAGCCCAGAAACAACCGCGGCTACCTTTTTAAAGTATCCCGGTGCCACCGAAAAGGGCGTGTTATCTAGGATATACAGAAAGCGGGGCAACGACATCATTTTGTACAGTGCTGCTTTCCCCAGCATGGTCAGTGGTAACCCCGACCAGAATTTAACGTCTTGCTTAAGACGTTCCAGTGGTGGCACTAAATTCAATTTCGTATATTCCAGTGGATCCCTCGTGACATGGATCCCTAAATATTTGAAGGAGGAACCGGCTAATCTCAGGGGGCAGTCTGGTCCGAGCGTCGGGATCTGGCCTCTCAGTACATACATCTCCGATTTGTTCCAATTAATTGTGTATCCCGAGAACCTGCCATGCTCGTCACAGAGATTCAAAAGAGCCGGTACACCTTGCTCGGGATCTGTTAAGTATACCAGCATATCGTCTGTATATAGGGACAGGCGGTCTTCCCACCCCTCCCTCCATTGTATCCCTTTAATCAAGGGTGTTTGTCTTATGTGATTAGCCAGTGGTTTCAGGGTTAGCGCAAAGAGCAAGGGAGATAGGGGGCAGCCCTGCCGGGTGCCTCTCCCCAGCGAGAATGTTCGCGAAATGTGGCCATTTGCTACCACGTGTGCCACTGGCTCCGCATATAACAGCCTAATCCATGATATAAAGTTCGGGCCGAAGCCCATGTAAGACAACACCTCAAAAAGGTAGGCCCATTCCACTAGGTCAAAAGCCATTTTCGCGTCCAGGGCCAGTATAACTGCGCTGTCACGAATCTGGTCTGCCCTCGCCAGCACCCCGTGAACCCTGCGAAGATTTAGTGCAGTGTTCCTATGAGGCATAAATCCCGATTGATCTGGATGGATAAGATCAGGCAGATGAGCCAGCAGCCGGTTAGCCAGGAGTTTAGCCAAGATTTTGCTTTCTGTATTCAGTAAGGAGATGGGGCGGTAAGAGGAACATTCTTCCTGTGGTTTACCAGGCTTTGGTATTGCCACGATAGTGGCCGTTCTCTGGTCTAGTGGAAGCACCCCCTTCTCACGGCATTCTTCATACATATTGAGCAAGTAGGGACTAAGGTCCTCAGATTGGGATTGGCACCATTTCACCGGAATGCCGTTTGGACCAAGAGCTTTTCCGGGTTTGAGTGCTCATATGGCAAGCTGTATTTCATCGCTAGTTATTGCCGCATCCAGGTCGGCCACTGCTTCCGGTTGTAATACAGGGATATCTATTCCACTCAATGCACCCTGGGCCATGATCGCGGTCACCTCCCTTTCAGGAGTATACACCTGTTCGAAATGGGCCACCAGTGCTTCCACTACCTGTTCAGGGTTGGTCTGTGTCACGCCATTTCTATCTTTCACCTGTTGAATCCCTCTGGAACTACCCCCTCTTTTATCAAGCCAGGCCAGCATCTTTCCTGCCTTATCGCCTACGTCATATACCCGATTCTGTGTATCGGTAATGTGCCCCTGTACTGTGAGACGAGCATGGTCTGTGTACAATCGCTGATGGAGTGCAAGGGTATGTGCCGTGTCTTCTGTAGGGTCAGCCTCGTGTAAAGTTGTTACTGCACGCAGTTTTAACTCAAGTGTAGACTGTTCAGCCGCCTGTTCCTTCTTATGGGCCATGATTGAGCTTATAGCCTGCCCCCTTAGCACTGTCTTGTATGCCTCCCAGAGCACCTCGGAGGAGGCCACAGTTGCCACATTCTCAACAAAGTATTGTTCTGTAGCCTTCTGGAGAGCCTTCTTGATTTTTGGGACTTTGAGGTATGATGCTTGAATGGGGTATATGCGGTGACGCGATTTTGCCTGGGTGGAAATTGTTAGAGTTATCGGGGAGTGATCTGAAATGCCTCGAGGGTGTATGTCAGCAGTGTCGACGCGCTGTATCCCTTCCCCTAAAGCCAAAAAGTAATCAATCCGGGAAAGACTGTTATGGACTGTGGAATGGAACGTGTACTGTTTGACATGAGGATGAACGTGACGCCAAATATCTACTAATCCCAGTGCTACTAGGAATCGCTGAAACCGAGAGGGTCCCCCAGGTGAAGCTGTCACCGGAAACCTATCAAGCTGTAAATCCGCCGTTGCATTAAAGTCCCCACCCAAAATGACATCACTCTCGGGGAGAGACAACAAAAAATCACCAAGGGCTGGAAGCATTACTGAGTGAAGGGACGGCGGGATATACACTGAAACCACTGTCAACGGACGACCGTCCCATTGTCCCAGCAACGCTGCGAAGCATCCCTGACTATCAGTTTTCGTGCTCATTGGAATGAAGTGTGAGGATTTTTTAATCAGGACACCCGTACCTCGGGAGCCCGATGAGAACTCCGAATGCATAATCATCTTGTACCCTTTCCTATCTAAGGCCTTAGTAGCCCCTCCCACCAAGTGTGTCTCCTGCAAGAGTGCTAATTAGGGTTTGTGCCGTTTCAGCTCGGTTAGTACTAGGCCGCGTTTCACCTTATCCCCTAGACCCCTTACATTCCAAGAAAGTATTCTAAGGGAGGAACCATTCGACCGTGACCCATCATTCCCCGCGGCAACTAGTTGTTCGTCCGCCATCTTTAATCACGCAGCCACATGCAAACCGTCCAAAGAGAATCAATCGTACCTGCAGTAACACCATTCTAGTTACGCCATACACGCCAGTTCCTGACCGACTAAGTGAATTTCCAATGAAATGAGAACAACCCCCCCACCCCTTCCCTCCCTGCCTCCCTGCTTAACGGACCTTCAACTGCCCGCCACCCCAACTTAGCAGAGCGCTTGACCCATCCCACAAACAGAGTACTTGCACGTTGGGGGAGAGTGTCTCCCAAAGCAGGCGGCTCCCTTGCTGCCCTCGGAGTACCCAGGCCGGCGTCCACTAACGACCTGTAAGAGCAACCAATGTGGGAGGGAGTCAGTGTCCAAACATTTCACGGCCTGGTGACATTATTTGCCCCCGGCAGCCCCGGACAGGTCCTGCGTCGGCGATGCACTCGCGCTTCTTCCAACTGAAGTCTGTGAGCCAGGCCGGCTATCGTTCTGTTGTCTGTCGCGCTGTCGGCCAGACGTGCGGTCTACTGTGCGCCATCCTTCAAGCCAGTCTCTTGCTGCCTCGGGGGAGTCAAAAAACCAAACTTTCTTGTCGGCGACCACCCGTAGCCGGGCTGGGAACAACATAGAGTACGGCAATTCCTGTTCGCGCAGTGTCTTTTTCACTTCTAGAAAAGTTCTCCTCCGTCTCGTCACCTCCGCTGTATAGTCTGGAAAAAAGGATATCCGCAAGTTTTGGATTTGGATGGCTGGTGCCACTCTGGCCGCCTGGAGGATCTTGTTGCGATCTCTAAAGTTAAAAAGTCTCGCTAGGATCGGACGCAGCGGGGCCCCTGGCTTAGGTGTTCCTCCAGGTACCCTATGGGCTCGTTCCACAGTGAAGAAGTTAGAGAGTCCCTTGGGGGCTAGTTAGTTTTTTATCAAACCCTCCACATACAAGTCCATGGCCCCTTTGGTTTCAGATTCCGGGACCCCCAAAATGCGGACGTTGTTCCGCCGGGAGCGTCCTTCATGATCGTCCAGCTTTTCTTTGAGCAGCTTATTGTCGGCCTGCAGCTTCTCCATTGCGACCTGTAGATCTGAGACATCCTCCACCAATGATTTAGCTACCACCTCCACCTGCTTCACTCTTTCACTCATCTTCTGGAGGTCCGCTCGTATCAGGGTCACTTCTGTAGCAGTCGATCCCACCGTTGCCTGTACCTGCGCCAGGGCGTGCAAGACATCTTCCAGGGTAGCCTTCTTTGCCCCGTCACCTTCCGTGCCTTTGCCCATAGATTTGCGCTGCTCCGGTTGGGAGAGTGATTGTTTATCATAAGCGAATTTATCGAGCTTAGCCTGAGTGGTGGTGTGTCGGAGTCCTTTCCCCGCCATAGCGATACGCTGGCGTGTTCAGTCAGCCACTGCGTGCCGTTGGTGGAGCAATCACGGCGGATGGTTTGTTAGGCCGCCCTTGTTTCGGCGGTGTCCAGTCTTCTTAGTTGGTAGACGCGCCAGTCGTTGATTGCGATCCACGGATGGCGTCTAGTCCCTTCGGTGAAGAGTTCGTACCAACAATGGCGGACGAGATGTAAGATGGCGGCGACTACGCACTAACTTTCCAACTTCAGTTACACTTATCGCCGCCGTTGTCCATTGTAGTGCTTTGACGTTGGAGCGATAATGCAATCTCTTATTTGATCTAAAAGGATCTGCAAATTTCAAGCTCCGTTGTCGTGGGTCTGTGCTCGCCGCGGGCACTTCCGCTTGACAGCGCCGACAATGCTCCACTTCCGTCCAGGCAGGTCCCAACTCGGCCACCGCGGCCGCACTCGTGCCACCAGGCCGCACTCTGAGGTAGTTGAGGTAGTTGTTTCCTCCCGTTCCCGGGGCGTCAACGCTCCCAAACTTCTCCTTCAAATGTCGTTCGGTCACCGGACCCGGGGCACCCCTTCTGGGTTCGTTGTTGAGCAGATAGGCATGCGGATTGATGCGGGAAGCCGCCTCGCTACGGGAGCCTCTCTAGTTTGCTGCCGCCATCATCGGCTGCTAGCCACGCCCCCCCCCCCCGTAGACTTTTTAACACCCTTACCTTGATAGGTTGTGCCTCGTTTGCATTGTGCTTTCCTATTGCCCCTTCTAGTTCTGGGAGCGGGCGAACCCGGGGTTGACATATTAGGTGAAATGATTGGGATAATAGGCGGCTCAACCATGCTAGAATGCGGGGACATGTTAGAACTAGTATTTTTCCTGTTTTCATCTAGAGCTGCCAGCTGTGCTAAGTGTAATACTGATGGACTATTAAGGTCGAGCGAAAGTTGCCGCTCTGTTCTAATAATTTGCTCGTTAATGGCGCTCACAGCTCTAACAAGATAGTTATCGATTGTAGAACTGACAAGTCCTACTGGCTTTTGCTTCCCTTACGCCGTGCCATTTAAATATTAAATTTAAAATGTCACCAGGATGCAAAAAAATAAAATAAAGCTTTAGAAATAGCTATACACGAAAGTCAATTACATTCATTCAAATAATAACATAAAATGGTGCTACGTACTACTGATAGCTTCTAGCCTAAACAGTCCAAAATAGGAAGAGTTCACATGGTGCTTACCCCCAGGGCACTTGAATAGTTCGTTCCCTTTACCACTTGATCCAGGTTTAATAATATTTTAACCAAGAGGGTCATCCCAGCCCAGCCTCGAACAGTCTCGGACGGGCTCAGACGGGCCCGGGCTTTGCCCGGCACCCACCCGCACGCGTCCCGCGTCGTGTGAGACCTGGGCGTTAATATGATGGAGGGGGGGCAGGGGTCCAATGATCCTCAGGTGCTCCCTTCTCAGTGGCGTTCCCAGGGGCTGGTGGGACTCGTAGTCCTTCTGTCCCACTCTGAAGCCAGGGGGGGCTCGGGATAAGGTGGCATCCTCCTGCGCTTCAGGCCCCCAGCAGGATTCTCCTCACAATGTCCGCAAGGCAGCCCCCACAGGTATTTACAGCAGCCGAGGTCAGCGCTTCAACCCCCACAGCGCAGCGGCACCCGCGGTAGTGCGTGCAGCAAGATGTTATATGCGTGGAGGCTAACGAGCCTCAAGTGCTCCCTTCACAGTGGCGTTCCCAGGGGCTGGTGGGACTCGTAGTCCTTCTGTCCCACTCTGAAGTCAGGGGGGGCTCGGGATAAGGTGGCATCCTCCTGCACTTCAGGCCCCCAGCAGGATTCTCCTCACAATGTCCGCAAGGCAGCCCCACAGGTATTTACAGCAGCCGAGGTCAGCGCTTCAACCCCCACAGCGCAGCGGCACCCGCGGCAGCAGATGCGGCAAGATGTTATAAGCGTGGAGGCTAACGAGCCTCAGGTGCTTCAGGCCCCCAGCAGGATTCTCCTCACAATGTCCGCAAGGCAGCCCCCACAGGTATTTACAGCAGCCGAGGTCAGCGCTTCAACCCCCACAGCGCAGCGGCACCCGCGGTAGCGCGTGCGGCAACATGTTATATGCATGGAGGCTAACGAGCCTCAGGTGCTCCCTTCACAGTGGCGTTCCCAGGGGCTGATGGGACTCATAGTCCTTCTGTCCCACTCTGATGTCAGGGGGGCGCAGAATAAGGTGGCGTCCTCCTGCGCTTCAGGCCCCCAGCAGGATTCTCCTCACAATGTCTGCAAGGCAGCCCCACAGGTATTTACAGCAGCCGAGGTCAGCGCTTCAACCCCCACAGCGCAGCGGCACCCGCGGCAGCGGATGCGGCAAGATGTTATAAGCGTGGAGGCTAACGAGCCTCAGGTGCTCCCTTCACAGTGGCGTTCCCAGGGGCTGATTGGACTCGTAGTCCTTCTGTCCCATTCTGATGTCAGGGGGGACGCGGGATAAGGTGGCGTCCTCCTGCGCTTCAGGCCCCCAGCAGGTTTCTCCTCACAATGTCCGCAAGGCAGCCCCCACAGGTATTTACAGCAGCCGAGGTCAGCGCTTCAACCCCCACAGCGCAGCGGCACCCGTGGCAGCGGGTGCGGCAAGATGTTATAAGCGTGGAGGCTAATGAGCCTCAGGTGCTCCCTTCACAGTGGCGTTCCCAGGGGCTGATGGGACTCATAGTCCTTCTGTCCCACTCTGATGTCAGGGGGGGCGCGGGATAAGGTGGCATCCTCCTGCGCTTCAGGCCCCCAGCAGGATTCTCCTCACAATGTCCGCAAGGCAGCCCCCACAGGTATTTACAGCATCCGAGGGCAGCACTTCAACCCCCACAGCGCAGGGGCATCCACGGCAGCGGGTGCGGCAAGATGTTATAATCGTGGAGGCTAACGAGCCTCAGGTGCTCCCTTCACAGTGGCGTTCCCAGGGGCTGATGGGACTCGTAGTCCTTCTGTCCCACTCTGATGTCAGGGGGGCGCGGGATAAGGTGGCGTCCTCCTGCGCTTTAGACCCCCAGCAGGATTCTCCTCACAATGTCCGCAAGGCAGCCCCCACAGTTATTTACAGCA
Organism: Lissotriton vulgaris; assembly: GCF_964263255.1. Lineage (NCBI taxonomy): Eukaryota > Metazoa > Chordata > Amphibia > Caudata > Salamandridae > Lissotriton > Lissotriton vulgaris. The sequence continues at coordinate 373,546,524 of NC_141697.1, forward strand.
GCCGAGGTCAGCGCTTCAACCCCCAAAACGCTGCGGCACCGAAGTCAACTGGAGCTTGACTGACGTGGCTCTATGAAATTACTAAATTGCAGCCAGTTGTTTTCGCATATGACTCTCACCAGACACATCTAGCACCATGAAACTACTAGCAAAGACTCCACTCTCTTTTTGGCTCTGATTCTGACCCTACACAAAATACTAACAGGGCCACTCAAGACACTGATGATGAGGAATAAGGGCAGGAGCAACATTCCACTCACTATACTTATGATGCCCTAAACTTTGATCACAAAATGGCAGTCTGCAAGACATCTCCCCTAAAATGGAGTTTGACTCGCCACATGGGCCACCAGTCGAGTAAAGTGCCTTGTTTGCAGTGGTGGTCCAGAGGGCAGTTGAGGTGCTACATCTGCAGTGGCCTTCCACTGAGACAACTTTCTGAGAAAAATTCTCCAACCAGAGTCAACGTCATTTGAGCCCTTGCTATCCATTTAATGATGGCCTTACTGATGCTATGATGGCTGTATGGTCCAAGCCTTGTTCTTCCCGACCACTAGCCATTGTGGTGATGTAGACCTGTGCCTGATGATCCGGACTTCCTAACCAAGCACCCTATACCTAAGAGAGCCTTATTGTGCAGGCTTCCAGTAGTAACCTTCCCAAAAGTCCTACGGATGGGGAGTCCAAAAAGATTGATGCATTTAGTAAAGTAATGTTTTATTTGGCATCAGGTTTATTTGTTGGGATGGGCATGCACATGTAATCATGTAAATGACACATTTCGGGTTGCAGTTCTTGAACCTTCTCTGTTCCCAGTGGGTTTCATTATTGAATGTTATTTTTTTACTCCCTGTGGTCAAATGGCAGACATTACAATTACCGCACGGCCTGCAAGCGGGGAGAGGAAACGTTGTGATGGTTCTTCATCCTTGTTTTGTCGTGGTCTTTTGTGTATTATCATGTCCCTTAGACTCCTGCCTCTTCTATGTGAGACCATAGGTTTCGGGAAATGTAGGGTTCCGCTATTCAAGATTCACCAATATTTGTTGATTACTTTGCTAACCTGGTTTGACGCTGTATTGTAAGTGGTTATACAGATCAGTCTTTCCTCCCTTGGTTTTCGTGGTCTTTCCTCCAGAAGGGCATCCCTGTTGTTATTCTTTGCTTGCTTCATAGCCCTGTCTATGACTCGGGTTGGATAATTTCTTGTCACCAATTTGTGATGTAACTCCTCTGTCTGTTGTCTGAAATCTTTAAGGTATGTGCAATTTCTCCTCAGTCTCAGGAATTGGCCGAAGGGGAGATTGTCCTTTAAGTGTCTGAGACGGAATCTGTTGTAAACCAGGAGGCAATTCTTTGCAGTTGGTTTTATGTGTGTTGTCGTCTTCAGTTCTCCCCTTTCCGAAATGATGTAGAAGTCCAGGAAAACTAGTTTCTTGTTTGATATAGTGTGGGTAAAATTCAGGAACTCGTCTTGGCAATTTAACCATGTTAGGAACTGGTGTGCTGTTTCTTCATCACCCTTCCAAATTATCAGACCATCATCGAAGAATCGTTTTGACAAACCAATGTGTGGTAGGAACGGATTTCCCTGACTGAGGATTTTGTGTTTCTCTAAGTGGTGTGCATACAGTCCAGCTATGCTTGGAGCAAAGGTTCTCCCCATGCTGGTCCTATGTTTTTGAAGGTAAAGGGCATTGGCAAACTGAAAGAAATTATTGGTTAGTGCCCACTTGCAGAATTCCATCACAATGTTTTGTGGGGTTGATACTCCCATTCACCTTCAAACAATACCTCCTCAATAATGCACAATGTTTCGTCATGGGGGGGATGGTGTACAGGCTCTTGACATGTAGTAGTATGGTGTCACTGGGAATTTTTAAATTAGAACATCTGAAAGAGACACGTTAGTGATAGATTCCTTACCTTAGAATATCCCCAGGCGTCAGACTGGATCCGGAAATGTTTGCGTAGCAGTACCCTTGCGTGTCGGTAGGCGTCGTCTGCAGCTCCGCGTCAGTTGTCGGCGTCGTGGGCGCCGTGATGACGTCGTCGGAGTACTTAGACGCCGCCTCCGCGTACTGACGTCAGTTCTTCTTCATTTCTCGAGTCTTCGACTCCAGTCGGTGCCGATAGGGATGCCGGGTTTTAAGCCTTGTGGGGACTGCGACCGACTGATGTCAGTCACCGACCCTCACCGTCGGCGCCTCCACTGTCTCGGCGTCAATCATGACGACAAGACCTGCTCCGACTGTCGGGCCTTATCCTCGAAGGCTAGGCGGGAGCGGTCACGCAAGCGGCTCGAGCTCCGGCAGTCGGCCCCGCGCCGTGAGTGGTCCCGGTCCGGACGGAGGTCGAGGGACCGGTCATGGGGGCGGAGCCATCATAGCTCCAGGAGTCGACATCACTCCTCCGGGTGGAAGTCGTCGTCAGGTAAGTACAAGAAGTCGAAGGGACGTCATTGCTCTTCCGACTCCCCCCGATGCTAGCGCGATGCGGCCGGGGGTTCGGGTGACACCGCCCACGCGTCTCCGTCGGAGTCGCGACCTGCCCCATACCCTCCGGTCCCTGGGCAGCAAGCGACGCCGGAGGAGATCAAGAGTTACCTCATGGCTATGAGGTCCCTCTCTTCTCCAATGGGTTCCGTGGGGCCTTGGGCCCAGCGGACCCATCTGGGGGCCCTAGCGGGTCAGGTGCTTCGGCCCCGATGCTGCCGGGTGCTTTGGCCCCGACGTCGCCGGCGCCTTCGGGCCCGGCGCCCCACTGGATCTATTCTGGATCCGGATCGTCGCCGGTCGACCTGACAACCTCACCGGTCCACAGGTGTCACCTCGGGCGCCGTCCTCGGGCAGCGCTGTCCCCAATACCTCCCTCGACCCGGTTCCAGCGTCGGAGCGGCACCGCTGGGCGCCGCTCTCGATGTCGCTTGGGGAGTTTTACTTCAATGAACCGGCCCGTCCTTTGACAACCCTGATTATCAGGAGATGGGTGAGGAGGAGTATTGGGAGGGGTCTGAGGACCCTCTGACACGTGAGTGTCAGTCCCAGGAGGACTGGACAGGTGTACTTGAGGATGCCAGTGGTCTGGACACGTCGCCGCACACTGGTTTTGTCTCCCCCCCCTACCGTGGCTACGGAGGAGGGGGCAACCTTCAGTGTGGTGTTGACGTGGGCAGCCATGACCTTGGGCCTTGAGCTCCCCGTCACGGCCATGAGGACTAACCTCCTCACTGAGGTCCTTAAACCGCAGTCAAGCTCAACTGAGCCTCTGCTGCCGTTTAATGAGGCCTTGACAGGCGTTCTTTTGGGCCCTTGGTCCAGGCCCGCTTCAGGCCAGCCTGTAGATAGGAACGTGGCCAGACGCTACCGCTCGGCCCAGGGCGACCCTTGTTTCCTGTCCACCCACCCCCGAGAGCCTGGTCATCCAGGCCTCTAATTCCCAGACCTCATTCCCGTCGGCTCCGCCTGATTGGGAATCCAAGAGGTATGAGAATTATGGAAAGAAAATATTCTCCTCCCTTAGTTTGGGACTGCCGTCTTCCAACACCCCATGCCTCTTGGGCCGTTACACCCACTCCCTGTGGGACACGGTCGCGGACGTGCTGCCACAATGCCCGGCGGAGGTCAAGGCTAAACTCGCCCAAGCCCTTGCGGAGGGTCAAGATGCAGCATGTTACTCCATCCGGTGTGGGCTGGATACCACCGACTCACTGGGCAGAGCGATGGCAACGGTGGTGGTGATTCGTCACCATGCCTGGTTGAGGTCCGCCAACTTTTTGGCCGATGGGGCGCTAGAGGGTGCACTGCGGAATGGCTGGCTAGTGTGTCAGCTCGGCCGGACGGGCGCGATACTAGCGGCCTTTCACCTTCCAAATCTGCCGCCAATGACCTGAAAAAGCGAGCAGCGGACGTTGGAATGAGCAGCTGACACAACCCTAGCACCCAAATGCCGAAATAGGAACCACCAAAGAAAATATCGGAGAAATTCACTGCGGCGCCGAGCGGAGATTCAAAATGGCCGCGCCCGACGAGCGCTGCAGATGGCGACTTGAGCAGCTATGAGGAGGAAGCTGGCATAATTTTGACCAGCTCAAGGTAGCACTGAGGTACTGTCTGCTGTATAGCGCTGCGAGGAGGCTGGGGTCAAATGCGGACGACGAGAACACAGCAACGCGGGATGCGTTCCAGCGACCACAAGATGGCGGCGGCGCTGGAACGCAAGTGAAATGAAGCGGCGGTTACCCGGGGAGAAGACGCATGTAACCACAAGTGCAGGAACTCTTTGCATGACGGCCGGTTGGGGCTGCAGGTCCTGAGAGTGCTGTAGAGCAAGGGCGCGCCCCCACCCCGTAAGAGTGTGTCGGATCGCGATCACCAGTATATCACAGCTGCCATAACGGTCAGACACAGAGGGTGGCGAGGCGCGGTCTTAGAGAGGCCTGCTGTGCAACTGAAGCAATTACCAGCAGCGGGGAAAGCCCGCCGACTACAACATGTATGCTGGCACTACTGCAGGGTGTGCTACATGAGACTTGCTGCGCCGTGATAGCCCGGTGTGCTCTGGGGACTGCAGTGGTACAGTACGATTGGTATGTGCAACATGTGGAGCCCTAAGAGGGAACGACTATAAGGGCGGCCGGGCGCCTCGATAACATTGGTGTAGGCACAAAGGAACATGCACGCCCATATAACATTTGATGAATAGGAATACCTCACAGTGGGGAGTTAGAACACCGGCACGCCGCAACCTATCGACTGCAAGTACTCCGACAGCGATCAGCCCGAGAGCGACTAGGCGAAGTCCACCACCACAACCTGGTAATATGGGAAAGCCAGATAAACAACAAACCAAGCTCCCATTCGAGACCAGGAAACAGGTCAAGAATAACGCGACCATCTCAGATGTGGAAGGAGAGCAAGAGATGGCCGATGGGTCTGGAATGGAGTCGGTGCTGCGAGCGATCCAGCAAAGTCTGCAGGAGATGAACAGCAAACTGGACAACGTGATGTTACGAGTGGAACATTTGGCTGTGAAAATAGAAAAACATGACGAGCGAATTGTGGAAGCTGAGAAACGGATCTCTACGGTGGAAGACGACTCCAAAGCTACGTCGAAAATCTGCGGTGGCCTAGAAAAAACGGTGGAGAGCCTACGTGCAAAGGTTGAGGACCAGAAAGCCAGATCTAGGCGCAATAATATCCGCATCGCGGGCCTGCCGGAGTCCACCAACACTGGCAAAATGGAGACCTTCGTCGAGACATTATTAAAAGAGATTTTTGGCACTGAAAAGTTGTCACCGGTGTTCCTGATTGAACGTGCACACCGCTCCCTGGCGCCCATACCAAAACCGGGTGCTGCCCCGCGCATGATTATTGCTCGCGTGCTCAATTACAGGGACAGAGACACGATCCTCAGACTTGCCAGAGACATGGGTAAAATCGCATATCAGGGAAATACCCTGGAATTTTATCCGGACCATACTATGGTGGTGCAGTTGGCGCGTAAATAATTTGCTCCAGTGAAAAAGAAACTCCGTGATCTCGGACTGGAGTATGCCATGCTCTACCCGGCGAAACTCAAAACTACAAACGCAAGAAAGCCTGTTATTCTTCCTACAGTTCAAGCGGCACAGGAGTATCTCAAGAAATTGGGGAAACAGCGGAAAGCGCAGGATCGAGACGAACCGACAAGTGATATCGACTGAATCGGCATGAAGATGACAAATCACATCGCTCTGGAGGACGAACCGGACCTAAAGACGGCCTGCTACCAACATGGATTGGCGAGAGTGTTGACGGTCAGTGCGTCAACGAAGGGTCAAGGCACTACATTCGGAATGGATTGATACATGGCAAAGGCCCTCGTATAGCATGGAAGAAATTAAGAAGGGGTCTCAAGATAGAAGGGCTTGCCTTTCCAGACTTAATGTTGTATTGCCATGCTTTTCATTTGAAGCATTTTAGAATTATGGCGGGCCGTATGGACCAATCATCAATGGGATTGCTATTCTCTGTTTTATTAAAGGACGTTCCTCAGGGATCTAGTTTCTTTCTTTACAAGTTTGGGGACCCAAAATTCTTTAAAAAAGTAAGGTTGAAGATTTTAAGGTCAGCTTTGAAAAATTGGGTATTTGTAAGGACTAAACTAAACATTTCTTATTATGCGCCGCAGGCACCCATATGGGACTCCCCAGGCCTCCCAGCCTGCCTTAATGATCAACTATCACTACCTTTGAAGCAGGCAGGGCTGGAGAGGTGGGGAGACCTGCAGGGAGATGGCCAACTCTTAAGCTGGGACACATTGTTCAATCTAACTAGGGGGGCCCTGACGCTGTTTAAATATTACCAATTGTCAGGCTGGTGGACAGCGAGATCTGGGATGCCCAATGATAATAACCCCCCTAACCCTAAATTTGATGCGGTAGCCAGAAGGGGTAAGTGGAAAAGCCAAATTTCTTTTTGGTATTCGGCAATGTTAGAGGGGGAGGATGTGACGGAGGCTGAAATCAGTAAATTGTGGTGCAATGTTCTTACCCCGGCCAACGGGCCTTTTATGGATTTCTGGTACGACTCCTTCAGGGTGTTAAATGCTGTAATCAAGCCGGCTGCGCTGAAAAGAAACCACATATACACCATGTATAGGGTCTATATAACTCCGAAGAAACTGGCAAAATTCTCAAATATTGACTACAATTGCCCAAGGTGTGGCCTCTTGAGGGTAGACGATGTTCATGTGTTTATGGATTGTCCTGAATTGGCGGACTATTGGGGGAAGATAAAGGAATTTTTGGAAGAAGTACTCTCAATGCCTATAGCACTTCCAAGGTTTACAGTTATGTTTGGGCTTGTTACGAACTATCAGGTGAATGACCTTCCCACTAAATTCGTATTCTTTATCATCCTCTTAGCAAGGCGCGAGATTTGTAGGGCATGGAAAGATCCAACCCCCCCTACCTTTGCTAATTGCCTGAGGCAGATTATGTTAACTTGCAAATCAGATGTGGCATGTGATCCCAGAAGTGAGACGAATGTTTGGGCAGCCTTGGTGGCATGGCAATCTCGATGATTGGTTTTCCAATGATTTGTCTGGAGCCCTGCTGGTTCTCCGTACTCCTAAGTAGCAAGGGGCGCACACAGATCGGCGAAAAGGAGTTTGGAGGGGAAGGTAGTGGCTGCTTGAGGGTACGGGCAAACCAACTTGCATCAGGCCAAAACTAACAAGGGTCGGTGCAGAACGGCCAGTAGTGCATGGAGGAGCCAGTGTCCCATCAAGAGTTCCATTTGTGATATATGAGGATTACCAAAGAAAAAAAAAGATACATGGCAAAGAGAACACGAATGTATTGTGCACATGAACATCACTACTGATCTGGCACGAGACGGTCTCTTACACAGTGAGTAAACAGATGGTGCATTATGGACAGGAGGTGTGGTACAGGCCTCTTGACCAAGGGCGAGATTTGCAAACCCCCACTGTGAACAGTACTCTGAACCCGTTGGTCATGGGGGTGGGAGACGCCTAAGCCCAGGGTGCACAGACATGGAGTTGGGCCCCACGGCACTGTCTCACTGGACACCACAAATGTGTTAAACTAGCACTAGGGGTAAAAGTCACCGATTTGCACGCCAGCAACATGGCGGGCATAAATGACTATGATTATGTTGCATCATACTGCTGTTACATGTTGGCGGGAGGATGAGGGAGTGAAAGATAATTATCGCAAAGTTTTGACGAAAGCGCACGCGTCTGTCCACGTCCACTATGTGGATGGAGATGTGTGTACCTGGCGACACCCCCAAGTGGGTGCGCCCCATTTCAAGTTCCATTAGGAGGTTAACTGTTGAAGGGGGACGGCTTTGGCAAAGTTTGGGCGCTAAAGTGGGTGGAGGGCGGGCAGGGAGATGGGGAGTTTTTCAGTTAGAATCACTGTGTCTGAGAAGCATGGCGACCTCCTTATTCATACATTGTATTGCAACGAATGATATACCCCATTACAAGTTATTGATGTTTAAGTGGAAATTGAAGCATCCCACAGACCTACCATGCTTAACAAGACACCTAGCAAGACACGATGGGCAAACCACCAACAGCCGTGTCGCGACCTAGCACACTAAAATTCATCATGTGGAATGTCCGTGGCCTAGGTAACCCAAAAAAAATAAGGCAGATGTTTGCATATTTTGACCTTTACACATTGACATAGCTTTCCTGCAGGAAACCCACATGGCATCCAACAGCACATCCACGCTAGGCGTTAAATGGGCGGAATCAGTCACCAGCTCGAACTACTCCTCCTATTCTAGGGGGGTTAGCATATTGGTACGAAAGGGGGTACACTTTACAATCTCACACATACACAGAGACACTGATGGTAGAAGCGTCATTGTAGTGGGTACGGTACGACAGCAGCGGGTAGCATTAGTGAACACTTATGGCCCTAACATTGACGATCCTGGTTTTTTTAGGACCGTGTGGCACAGCATAGCTAACATCCAAGCTGAACATATAATCTGGGGTGGTTATTTCAACGTAGCGCTACAGGACAGGCTTGACAGGTCAGTACATACGTTGGAACCACATGTTAAAGCGAGAGAAATGATCCGAGATGCCATGGATGATCTACGGTTGGCAGATATGTGGAGGGTTCGTCACCCAGGGGAGGAGGTAGCGACACACATTAATGCAGCACACAACAGTTGGTCTAGACTGGACTACTGGCTGGGCACGCAGGAAATACTAACATGGGTTACACATATCAAACACCTACCACGAACGCTCTCTGACCACAGTCCTGTGCTACTAGAGGACAATGTCCCACACTACGAGCCACCACCTTTCTCTTGGCGTTTCAATGCGGCAGCGTTACGTGACCCATTATATGTAGACACCATACATAAGGCAATGGTAGATTATTTTGAACTGAACTGCCCCACGACTGAGGACCCATGTCTACTGTGGGAAGCTTTTAAAGCCACGATGCGGGGGGTGTGCATCAGTACGTCCATAGGTATCCTAAAGGACATACGGCAACAGCTACATACACGAGAGAGTGCCATACACACTTTGGAACAGACCTACACGCAGATGGGAGACACTAAGATATTGGGAGAAATACAGGCCCTACTGGTCGCCACTGACAAACTTAAATATGTGTCCAAGCGTAGAACCGCCAGACTCTATGGGGAAGGAGGCAGGCCAGGCAGAGCACTAGCCGAAAAAATTTGCTCGGGACGAGCGCCCCAACACATAACATCCATACGTACCCACACAGGAGAGATAGTCAGGGGCATCAAGGGGATAACAAAAGAATATATGACGTCTTATGGTACGCTTTATGAAGCACGGCCATCACTCCCGCAGGAGGACCTATTGTCCTATATGGCAGATGTGGAAATTGCGTGGTTAGCAGACGGTCACAGGGAATACCTGGCTCGTCCTATCACTGTGGAAGAAGTCACAGATACTATTAAACGGTTACCAAACGGCAAGGCACCGGGGCCTGATGGCTTTGTGACAGAATTTTATAAGACGCTTGCAGACCTGCTGGCTCCGCATTTAGTGAGACTCTATGGAGCAGCACACGAGGCCCAGACTCTGCCGCTGTCTATGAGGGAGGCTATGCTTATTGCACTCTTAAAGCCGGGTAAGGAAGAGGATAAGTGCGACTCATATCGCCCCCTCTCACTGCTCAACGTGGATACGAAAATAATAGCAAGCCTACTGGCAGATAGGCTGAAACCGCTTATGCCTCTGTTAATACGACATGACCAATCTGGCTTCATCCCGGGTAGGTCCACTACACATAACACGCGCACACTATTTGCATTAGCTCACTACTTGGCACCGGAAATAAAAGCTGTGGCAGTATTATTGGATGCTGCTAAAGCGTTCGACACCATCGACTGGTCATTTCTACAAGCAGTTTTGATACGTATGGGGTTTCCCCCTATATTCATGGGGTGGGTCTCCATGCTATACAAAAACTTAACGGCGCGTATTAGAATAAACAAGTATATTTCAGAGCCCATCCCAATCTGCTGAGGCACTAGAAAAGGGTGCCCACTCTCACCGATGCTATTTGCCTTAATATTAGAACCCCTAGCTTGCAAAATCAGACAACACCACCATTATTCGGCCATACAACTACCAACACGTCCCATACACATCTCGCTCTATGCAGATGACATGGTATTATACGTAAAGAATCCGGAACAGCACCTCAATCCGCTATTAAGGGAATACATAAAATTTGGTCAACATTCCGGATTGCAGATCAATTGGGCTAAATCCCTTATTTTGACACTGACGGACAGCACACACCCAACACCCTTGGACTATCCACTGGAATGGCAGGATTAGCCGACGAAATATTTGGGTGTATGGTTTCATAGGGATCCCAAATTGGTTATCCGAACTAACTATGGCAGAGCAATAGCGTCCCTAGAAGATAAAATTAAGCGATGGAATAAACTACCATTATCCCTGGCGGACAGAGCGGCGATCATTAAAATGGTACTTTTGCCAAAGTTCCTTTATCTGTTCAATAATATCCCAATAAAACCCCCGGCGGAGGTATTCCGAAACATCAAAACACTGGTGCTCAATCTGCTCTGGGCGGGAAAGCAGGCCAGGCTGGACCTACACACTATGACACTGCCATATGCGAGGGGGGGGTTTCAAGGTCCCAGATTTCTATCTTTACTATTTGTGCTCTCAGGCGCAATTTGTGCATTACTGGTACCACAAAATACCTTTCTTGACCCATGTGGCCGTGGAGGCAGGGGATGCAGACCCGATCCCATTAGCTAACATACTCCCGCACAAACGTCCTAGGCTACACGACCATGACATTAATCCTGTTAACACACCACAGAAGCGTGGAGACTGATGGGGAAAGCAGCAGACAGCCTACCACTCTACGCACCTGCACTTCCACTGGCTCACCACCCGGCTATTTCGGTCACGCAGGAACGGGTGGGAATGGATTTGTTACGGGTGGCAGGAATAGACAAACTAGGCGACCTATACGACAATGGAGTCTTTCAGACGCTAGACAAATTGAAGTATATTAGCAACAAAACACTACTATTCAGTTTTAATTACTACAGGCTGCAAAGGGCAATAAAAGAACACTTTCCAACTTACCCGGAAGAGCCCAAGGTGCTGGCGCCTTTACAATTGATTCTCACCACGCCCACAGCTTCACACCTGGTATCGAAATTATACACAAGCATACAACATGACATAGGGGGAGGCACTGACGGGGTGAGGGACAAATGGAACGCAGTACTGGAAGATCCACTTTCCGATGATGAGTGGGCAACCACTTGCCTGCTCACTGGCATGCTGACACCAAATGGGAACTTAAGGATCATTCACTATAAATATCTGCACCAGATGTATTATACGCTCCAGAGGCTGCACAAATACGGCCTCAGAGACGACTCCAAATGCATCAGATGTAAGCAGGAGAATGCGGACTTCATGCATTTGGCGTGGCACTGTCGCAAGGTGGCAGGATACTGGGAACAGGTGATACAAGTGCTAAACGAAATGCTTGAGGCTTCACTTGTATGTGGAGCAAAGGTCTGTCTGTTGGGTATTGTCCCGCAACTAAGAGCGCAGAGGCGCAAATTCTGTGTTGTTGCTCTGTTACTGGCCAAACGAAGGGTGTCTCTACATTGGAACAGTAGACGGGGACCAGTGGTCAAAAATTGGCTGGAGGATCTAACATATTGCCAATACACACTGACCACACATGAGGAAGAGTTACCGATCAGGTCACGTCCCAGAGACTACTGGATGTACTTGCGTGCCTATTTACTAGAACATGGCACGACAGAGACAGATGATAGTTAATGGTGGGGTCCACGGCCGCATGCATGGAATGGAGTAATAGATTGAAAATTGATGATGAGGGGGGAGGATGCTGTGACACAGAGTTCTTAATTCTGGAGGTTTCCTTTTATTTTCTACTTGTTTTGTTGTTATCTCAGAAAAAATATATAAAAAGTAAGATCACTGGCATGAATGTAAGCATATATAGAACTGCTTTATGTTTCATGGGCTACTTTCCGCAACGCCGCCGGTCCTATGGATGTCGGCTGATGGGCCGTGTACACCAAGAACGTAATTTGTGAAATATACGATTGTGCAGCTGGCCTGTTAATGTTGTAGGCGCGGAAACGTGTATTATATATCTGCAAAGTGCAATAAACTTCTTACACCAAAAAAAAAAAATAATAACTTTTCGGCCGATGTCCAGAATACCCTCATGGACATGTCGTTTGATGGCCGTCGCCTGTTTGGCGACAAGGCAGACCATGCGCTTGAGCGCTTTAAGGACTCCAGCGCTACGGCCAAGTCCTTGGGCCTCTCGGCCCCGCGCCAGCAAACAGGTGCCTTTCGCTCCTTTCGTGGCAAAGGAAGGGGCGCCCAGACAAGTGCTGCCAGCCACACACCGCAGACTAACATCCAACGCGGTGGCGGCCGTGGAAATCGCCGTGGAGGCGGTCGGGGACAACAGCGAGGCCAGTCCACACCTTCTCCCGCAGCATCCGCCTCAAAACCCTCCTAGTCCGTGCTTTCAGGCCCATGTGACGCCAGTGGGGGGCAGGGTTCGCCATCACCACTCCCACTGGTGCACTGTCACATCAGACAGGTGGGTGCTGCAAATCGTCCAAAGGGGCTACTCCCTCCCCTTCGAGATGAACCCTCAAGCCATGCCACCGAAATACCACCGCGTATCGGGGGATCATCTGCGGCTTCTGCAGGAGGAAGTTACGGCCCTCTTGGCCAAGGGGGCCATCGAGAGCGTTCCTGTGCCAGAAGTAGGGTGTGGTTGCTACTCCCACTACTTTCTGGTTCTAAAGAAGGGCAAAGGGGACCTACGCCCTATCTTGGACCTACAGAACGTCAACGGCTTCAGTTCAAAATGCGACACTGGCTCAGGTCTTAGCTGCCCTGGACCCAGGAGACTGGATGGCAGCGTTGGACTTGCAGGACGCTTATTTCCACATCCCCGTCCTGCCGGCCCACCGGCGCTACCTGCGGTTCACGGTAGGCCATGAGCACTTTCAGTTTACCGTGCTCCCCTTCGGCCTTACAAGCGCTCCACAGGTGTTCACGAAAGTGATGGCGGTGGTCGCAGCTCATCTGCGCAGGTTAGGGGTTTCAGTCTTCCCCTACCTCGACGACTGGTTGTTGCTCACCCCAGACAGTCGTCAGCCACCTCCAGACGACGGCGGATCACCTGCACCTGCTGGGGTTCTCCATCAACGTGCCAAAGTCACACCTGTGTCCCTCTCAAAAGCTCCTCTTCATCGGAGTGGTTCTCGACTCGGCACAGTTTCGGGTTTATCCCCCTGAGCAGCGGGTTCGGGATATTCAGGCTCTGATTCCGATCTTTCAGCCTTTATCCCGAGTCTCGGTCAGGTTGACGCTGCGGCTTCTGGTGCTGATGGCTTCCTGCATCCTTCTGGTGCATCACGCCCGTTGCCGAATGCGGGCTCTGCAGTGGGACCTGAAGTTTCAGTAGGCCCAGCATCAGGGCAACCTGTCCGGCCATGTCCTGATCTCAGAGGGCACTACGAGACAGCTGCAGTGGTGGCTCAAGGATCGTGATTGGGCCAGCGGAAGATCCTTCTCCCTTCCCCAACCGGAGCACGTAGTTGTGACGGACGCATCCCTCCAGGGCTGGTGAGGCCACATGGGAGAGCTGGAGATCAGAGGCCTCTGGTCTCCGGCGGAGTCCCGGCTCCATATCAACCTTTTGGAGCTGCGGGCGATTCGTCTTGCACTGAAGGCATTCCTACCCTCTGTCCGAGGGAGTGTAGTGCAGGTGTTCACGGACAACACCACCGCCATGTGGTACTGCAACAAACAGGGCGGGGTGGGTTCGTGGACCCTATGCCAGGAGGCTCTGCGCCTCTGGCAATGGCTGGAGCATCAGGGCGTGACCCGGGTGGTTCAACACCTGGCAGGTTCTCTGAACGCCACGGCGGACGAACTCAGCCGTTGGTGCATAATGGCTCATGAATGCCGTCTGAGCTAGGACGTGGCGCAAGGCCTCTTTCAGCAGTGGGGAGAGCCTTGGTTAGATCTATTCGCCACAGAAGAGGACGCACAATGTCATCAGTTCTGCGCGTTGGAATTTCCAAGGCGGCACTCGCTTGGAGACGCTTTTCATCGCGAGTGGAGTTGCGGTCTGTGGTACGCCTTTCCGCCTATACCACTTCTGCCCAGAGTGTTGAAGAAGATCAAACGCGACCGGGCCCAAGTCATTCTTGTGGCCCCGGACTGGGCACGAAGGTACTGGTATACCAAGCTACTCAGTATGTCAGTCGATCCCCCGGTTCGTCTGCCTCTTCAGGAGGACCTTCAGTCGCAGCAACAGGGGACGGTCCTCCACCCAAACCTGTCCAGTCTACACCTCCATCCTTGGAGATTGAGCGGCGACAGTTGAGGCCATTCGACTTGCCTCCTGAAGTCTGTAATATCATTCTGGCAGCCAGGCGTCCCTCCGCAAAGTCGGTATACGCCTGCAGGTGGAACAGATTTGTGGCATGGTGCACAGCAAAGGCTGTGGATCCTCTCTCTGCCCCTCTTTCTGAGGTTCTTCTCTTCCTTCTTTCTCTTGCCCAGCAGGGATCTGCTCTGGGCACTATCAAGGGCTACCTTTCTGCCCTTTCAGCCTTCCTCAGGCTGCCTGATCAACCATCTTTGTTCAAGTCTCCTATTGTAAATAGTTTTCTGAAAGACATCACACACACGTTTCCACCTGTTCCCTTTGTGAAGCCTCAGTGGGACTTGAACCTGGTTCGTACTTTTCTGATGTGCGTTCCCTTTGAGCCACTTCACAACTGTCCTATCCGCCTTCTTACTCTGAAGACTGCTTTCCTGGTTGCCATCACCTCTGCCAGGAGAGTGAGTGAGCTCCAGGCTCTATCCTCTAAACCTCCTTTCCTTTCTGTTCATCCGGACAAGGTTGTGTTGCAGACAAAACCCTCTTTCCTGCCCAAGGTAGTCACAGCCTTCCACATCGGGCAGTCCATCACTTTGCCCACCTCACTCTCCCAACTCGATCAATGCCCTGACAATTTACATCTATGCCTGACGAAGATATATGCCTGGATGTGCGACTCCTCACTTAAGTTAAACGGGTCAAAAACAGAAATCATGCTACTAGGCAACAAGTCGGCCTCAATGCCCTCTTCCATCTGGCCTGCCTGTTTAGGGGACCTACCTACCCCAAAAAAAGAAATTAAAAGCTTAGGGGTCTGGTTAGAGCAGGACCTTTCGTTCAAGACACAAGCAAAAAAGACAGCATGTACCTGCTTCGGTCTACTCCGCTCTGTCCGAAAAGTCCTCCCCCTCCTCCCGTATTACTCTAGGAGGTTGCTGATACAAGGTCTAATTCTCTCTAGACTAGATTTCAGTAACGCGATTTTTTTTAGGAGCCCCCGAAGCTACGATCAATAAGCTTCAACAAATCCAAAATGCCGCTGCTAGGCTCTTAATGGGCATCCCCCTCAGGACATCAGCTAAACCTGCCCTCAAATCGCTTCATTGGCTCCCCGTACGGGAGAGGATTATGTTCAAATCCTTATGCATTACCCACAAAATCCTGCAAAGCAAAGGACCCCCGATTATGAGAAGCCTAGTCACCCCTTACAAACCTAATAGACTCCTGCGCTCCGACAAGGGGTTCCTTGCGACTGTGATGAGAGTCAAGAAAGCACGCACAGGAGGCCTTCGCTTCTCGGTAAACGTGGCTTCGCTTTGGAACTCCCTCCCACTGACACTACGTGCGGAACCTGGCCATATGCGCTTCCGGAAGACACTGAAAACCTTCCTCTTTCCTAAATGATCCCCTGTTCTCCGCGCCCCCTCGAGTCTGATTCTATCTCAGCGCTGGGATGCCTTCTGGTAACCACGCGCTTTACAAAAATGCCTTACATTTTACATTACATTACACCTTCTTTCTGCCTCCGCATCCCTCGAAAGAGGAAGAGAGGCTCCACCGTCTGGACCCAAAACGTGCGCTCTCTTACTATCTGGATCGCACACGCCAGTTCCGGATGGATGACCAACTCTTTGTTGGTTACGTGGGCGCTAAGAAAGGACTGGCGGTGCACAAGCGGACCATCTCTCGGTGGATCGTGTTGTGCATCCAAGCGTGTTACTCCTTGGCTAAGAAAGAACCTCCTGATGGGCTGAGGGCCCACTCCAATCGGGCCACGGTGACTACTACTGCCCTGGGCCGAGGAGTCCCCTTGCAGGACATTTGTCAGTCAGCTACGTGGGCCTTGCTGCACACGTTCGCAAGACACTACTGCCTGGACAGCCAAGTCCGGAGGGATGGCTTCTTTGGCCGTTCCATCCTCCACGACTTTCTGGTGTGATTATTGGTTCGCAGGCCCACCACCGGGGTTGGTTTGCTGGGGTATCTATTCTAAGGTAAGGAATCTATCACTATTGTGTCTCTTTCAGATGCACAAGTTACTACTTGTGTAACGATATATATGTAAGAGACATTAGTTAGTGATAGATTCCTTACCGACCCACCCATCCTCCCCGTTCTGCGAACCGACATCTAGGGTTAAGGTCATCCCCTTTCAGGGCCCTAGTTTCAATGGCACCAGTGTTGGTTTTTGACATGGCTCTGCGTTTTTTGGCGCGGAAAAGCTGTGTCTAAGAACTGACGTCAGCACGCGGAGGCGGCGTCTAAGTACTCCGACGACGTCATCCCGGCGCCGACAACGGACACGGTGCCGCGGACAACGCCTACCAACGCGCAAGGGTACTGCTACGCAAAAATATCCGGATCCAGTCTGACGCCTGGGGATATTCTAAGGTAAGGAATCTATCACTAACTAATGTCTCTTACATATATATCATTACACAAGTAGTAACGTGCATTTCCCTCCTTTTGTGAGATCTAATCATGGGAGAGTGCTTCTTCTACTGTACTTGTGATGTGCACACGCAATAATTCTGTAGGGTCTTCTTTTAATACCTTGCAACAGTCTCCCGATTTTCCTCTGCCTTCCAAGCTGCTTTAGTTTATCCTCAACGCTTCATGTCAGGCGAGGGAGAAGGCAGGATTCAACATTTCCTCCCCATTGGATATCCGTATGTCAGACAAATGGTCTTACAAATGATCTAAGGGACTGCTATCTACCATTTATTTCCTCCCTGCCCCATCCTCCTCCAACACCAAAACAATGGCTGAGGGTCAATTGACATTTGACAATCCATATACAGGAGCTAAATTGTTTACTCTCCAAGTATGCTATTGAATGGGTACTGGACTCTGAGAAAGGCGAGATATACTATTCATGCAATTTCATCATCCTGAAAAAGAACGGGGTTCTTAGGCCTGTTCCATACCATGCCCACTTGAATTCATTTTTGAGGAAGGACAAATTCAAAATGTTACTGCTGGCTCAGATTCTGTCCACCATAGACCCAGGAGATTGTATAGTATGCTTGGATTTGCAAGATGCTTATTTGCATATATCCACCCAGTATTATTTGCAGGTCAAGATGGGCCAGAAATGCTTTCAAATTGTTGTGCTCCTTGTAAGCTTTACCTTGGACCCTCTGGTGCTCACTAAACTGATGGCAGTGATGGTGGCCCATCTTCTGACGGTCATTGACCACCTCAAGGGGACAGCCAAACTCTTTACATTGTTGGGTTTCGCCTTTACTGAGCCAAAGTCCCACCTGAGCCCAGCACGGAGACTTACATTCATTAGAACATTTCTTTACACTGTAACGTGTAAGATCTTACCTCCATCTTAATGAATTTGAACATTTAGGGTCTGACCTGATATTTCAGGATCAGCCAGTTCTGGATCTTGTGAGGATGGCTCTGAAGACTCTTTGCCTCTGGCATCCTCCTCATTCACAATGCCAGGTGGCACCAGTGAGTCCCTCTAATGCAGGCATCTTCAAACTTTTTGATGACGAGACCCCCACTGTCAAACATTTCTAGAACTTGGTACTCCTCTTCATTGACAACTATCAACAACCATAAACACCCCCAATTCCCACAGCAAATCATTTTTACAGTGAGGAAATAATATTTAACAGTGTTTAGCAAACCAAAGATCAGTGAGCGTGGGGGTGTAGTCAAAGGTGTAGCTAAAAACAAAGGGCCTCATTCATGAAGAATTGGCATAGGTCAGCGCTGCAAGTCTTCTTGCTGCAGTGCCCTATGCGAATGTGAAAGGGCATCAATGCACCTTATTTGTGAATTATGGTGCTTTCCTGTCCTTTTCCCCCTGCATTGGTGCACAAATTGCTGTCTAACGCCAATGTAACCAGGATTGTTTTTGTGCAGGAAGGGGCACCTTCCTGCACAAAAACAATCCAGAGAGGGATGGAAAGAGGAAATAACGTGGAGAAATGAAACATTTCTCCTAATTTCACCTGCTATGGGTAAGACTAAGGTCTTGAGGCTGATGAGGCTGATTCAGGTTTACATGGTTTTGTAAATCGGGGGGGGGGAGTCAAAATCCATAGGTGTTGCATGGGAACAACCATCGCAATGTCCATGGAACGCCTTCTTGACCTAGAATAAGGCAACAAAGTGAGTTGCACTGCTTTTTCTTACTCCATATCTATGAGGCCATGCAAACCCACACAGAGTGACTTTGCGCTGCTACATAGATATGATTGAGACGCTTGTGCCGCCGGAGCTTCAAACAAAGTGACTCTGGTTGGGCAAGCATCTCATAAATCGGCCCCAAAATATTTTGTTAGTTCTTTAGGTCTTTCACCATAAGGTAGCTACATAAAATAATGGGTAGCTTAAATGAAAAATACATTTTAAAAAGTTGTTACTCAGAGCGAAATGCGCTGTAGTACATTATGAAATCTCTATTAGTTAATGACTCCAGATGTCTGTGTATAACCAGAGATTCATAGTATTTAATTTGGTTGGTGCAGAGGAGAATTGTGACTTGTGTATTTTTAGTGCTACGAGGTCACAGCCTGTGACCAGTGGCATAACAGAACTTGAGGGGGAACTCTCCGGACTCTATCAGGAGCTCTCCTGCTGAAGTGCTATGCTGAGGGGGCCCCTGGAGCAAGGGGCCCCCCGCACAGCAGGGGCTGCGTGGGCCTTTGTTACACCCCTGCATGGGAAGCTCTTTGAATGTGTAAGCCATTAGTTTATGCTTGCATTACACACATTACAAGATAGACTGCTACAAACTGTGCAAATTGTTTTAGGATAAAATGGAGCTTCGAAAATGTAGATTTTAGTAACACATGACCGTAAGTAATGCATTTTTTCTTTTTTGCATAACTGTCCCTTCAACACCTCCTCGGGGGTACTAAGCGCTGTGTAAATACAATTACGATTAAAAGCATGTATTTTACAGTCAAGTTGTAAAACTCTTAGTACTACCACTAAAAAAAGAAATAAATCTGTGCCTACACTTTGATTGGAGTGAATTGAGCAATTAAAGTCCGAACTGCTCCCAAGCACCTTTCACATTTGCAGATTAACTCATAGCGAAGGTTTGCGTTTTATTCAGGAAAGCAGGCACCCAGGCACAAGGACTGTTTTACCTGTCTGCCAGGCCTCTTTATTTCACAGCACAGAAGCCTAAATTAATTTAAGCTGAAGCATTTTAAAGATCAGAATGAAGCATCCCTTACGGTGAGCACATGTTCTGGATTCCAGGCAGAAACAAGGCCTGGAAATGCGCAACCCTCTTCCCGAGACTCCAAGGCTCCCCTGAGGGTCGCACCCCACAGCTTAAATACCTCTGCTCTAATGGGACCCCAAATCTCACTGGGCTCAGCATCAAGCCTCTCGCTCCCACTCCATTCAGGCATCAGGGGAGATGGTTCAAGGTCTACAGTGATGGTTGCCAGATGCCAATGTGACTGGCGGCAGGTTGCTCTCCCATCCCACCGAAAGCTCGTAGTTGTGGCAAGCTCATCGCTGCTAGGTTGAGAGGGGTTACCTAGGGGAGTTTGAGATCAGAGGCATTTGGTCTTCCACAAAGAGTCTGCTCCACATCAACCTTCTAGAGCTTCTAGCAATATGCATGGCCTCCATAGGCTTCCTGCGGTAAATCAAAGACAGGCTGAGGCAGATTCTAACAAATAACACTACCAGCATATAGTACTGCAACCAGTAGTGCAGAGTGATGTCCTGAGTCCTGTGCCAGGTATGTCTTCTTCTCTAGAGGCGGCTTGAAACAACAGAACATTAGCTTGGTCGTCAGTCACCTGGCAGGGGCCGTGAATGCCAGAGCGAATTAACTGAGTAGGCATCATCTGGTAAGTAAAAAGTGGTATCCCCATCCCAAGGTGGGTCAAGTCATGTTCCAACACTGGAGGGAGGCCTGGCTATCTGTACTCACCACCTCCGGGAACTCACAGTGTCAACAATTTTGCAAAACTGACTTTTTCAGCAATGGCTATCTTTAGGAGATGCATTCCAGCTCAGTCATTGAACAAGGGACTCATGTACACCGTAATACGATACCTCCCATGCTTCTGGTTCTGATGAATGTCAAGAAAGACCGTGCACAAGTCATCTTAATTACTCCAGATAGAGCTAGGAGAGTATGTTACTTAGAGCTTCTGAGCCTGAGAATGTGTCTTCTGTTCCAGCTTCCACTACAGTACGACCTCCTGTCTCAGCAGCAGGGCAGTGTCCTGCATCTGAATCTCCACAGCTCCATATTAGGAGATTTAACGTTTGCTGTTAAATGAGATTGAATGCTGAACAAGGTGGTGGATGTTGTCCCTGCTTCTAGACGCCATACCACAAAGTCTATCTGCACTGTACACTTGGAATGTGTTATGCATGGTATAGTGCTTGAGAAACTGACCCTTTACAAGAGAGACCAATTTGTTTATTATTTTTGTGCTAAGCCTGGTGTGGCCTTGCAGAGGGCGCAGTGAAAGGTTACATATCACCCCTTTCAGCCATTCTGATTTTACCAGACCAACCGTCCTAGTTTAAATCACCACATGTGTTGCATTTCATTAAAGGCTTTGTTTGTTTCCTCACAAATCATTTGTGATGCCCCAGACGGACCTTAACCTCATCTTGACATTTCTTATGTGCTCACCCTTCGAGACTATGTGCAACTGATCCTTGAGACAATTAATGCTAAAGTATTCCTTAATTCCATTACGTTTGTAGGCCGGGTGATTGAGCTGCAGGCACCATCCTCGTTGTGGAGGGGTGTGGCTCACTGGTGTGGAGTGGTGTGGCTCACTGGTTAGAGGCGGCAGACCCGGGAGCAGAAGTCGGGCGGGACCAGGGTTCAATTCCCGACGCGGCAGGGTCGTGGACTTTGGTCAGCAGACTCGATAATTCTCGCTTCGGTGCCCACTCTAATTCAGGGGTCCCACTCGGCAACTCTGGGCATCAGCTTGCCTAATCTCCACAACGGCCCCTCCAACGCCGGGGATGTTTGGCTCCACCTTGGGGACTCCCAGCAGGGACCATCCCACAGGGAAAGCCAGGACGGGTTCCCCAGCGTTACACAGCGCCAGGAAACCTCCGGGTAACAGTGCGCTTTACAAGCTCAAACATAATAATAATAATAATCATTAGAATCAACTAACAACACATTTCTGGACCAATTACTGTTGAGGACCTGGGTAGCTTTCCTCCCAAAGATCATGACGCCCTTTCATGTTGTCCACGGGTCTATACGTAACCTATGAACCTAACAGAGAACATGAACCAACAGAACCAGTGTATAACAACGTGCCACACAGATGTGTCTAATAAGTAAGGATACCCATCACTCACTATCCAATACCGCCCTAGTCATCATCTGGGCTTCCTGGTTACCATCTTCTAGTGAGTCATAAGAGATGTATAAGAGGACTAGATGGATGCGTCCTACACCTAATTATGAGGCACTGGGTCACTTAATAGATAACAAAGAAGACGTCAGGTGATGGGTAAGGAATAGAGACAAATTGCAGTGCATAGAGAAAGCGAAGTAGTGGTGAATTAAAATTGGGTAAATGAGAGAAAGCTGAGTTTATTCTTATCGCTCAATTGCCCAAAACTAAAAACAGTGCAAAAAATGGCAGTTGTAACTAATATCTGCCAATATAATTTATGTGGTCTTATGTGGTCAACATGTTTCAGCAGAAAAGTGGGACTCTTTCATCCCCTTCCTTCGTCAGGACCTTAATCAATATATTGCTACTGCAAAAAAGTGAATGTATAAGAACATAGTAAAATTAATGAACCCATTCACCTGGAATCCTTGGTGTACGGTTCCTCCTGTGTGGCAAATTTTCGCCACTGTAGAGAAATCATGTTGGTTACATGTCAAAGAAAGGGGAAAAAATTAGACAAAATACATTTATTTGTTAGTTCAATTGCCATGGGGTGCATATAGCATTACAGTTAACCACAGGCATACAGTGTGTGAATGTTCCTCCTTACCCATTTAACAGGAGTTCATAGCTTCGCCTCAACTGGCTGCTGCTCAGGGGGAAGAAGCACCGCTCTATAAAAACGAAGAGAAGGCATAGACATGACATGTCCCATAACCAACTCCTTGTAGTGTGACTGTGCAAGTCTGAACCATCTATACCATCCCTGCCTGTGTTTCTGCTTAAGTAGAACAGACTCTAGTCAATGTATCATGTCCGCCTTAAAATACACAGGTTCATGTACCGACGGAGAGGTAAGCTGGTCTTGTATGTGTACGCCATGCAAGTGGAAGCGGGCAATGAATGTTTGGCAATGTGCGTGCTATAAACTTAGGCTTACGAGTGATTTGGCAACATACCGTAGTGTCTGTTAGCACTGATCTAAGTATACCTAGTGAGGTGCATGTATGTTTTTAAGGGAGTCTCAAAGCAGGAAATATCCTATTTGTTCGGCAGGCATGTGCTTTGAAAAGGACGCAGGACCAAATGTCGTAGGCATGATGGTATGATTATATTAAAAAGTTGGATAATCGTAGTAGCCTTGTTGTAATGAGATACACAGGCTTTTTCCCTACTTCTCTGCTTATGCTATAGAGTGTTTTCATCGAGCCTTACAGTGTATATCTAATGTAAGGGATTGAGTACATCGGATGTAGAGTTGTTTGGTCAGTTCTTTAGAGGTATGAGTTCTTTGATCAGCCTAAAAGAATAAACGCAGCGAGACATGCACAAGGGACATACATAAAAGAAACTGTCTTAAGATGGTATGGGTCCTACATCGACCTGTGCATTTTAAGGCGGACATGATACATTGACTAGAGTCTGTTCTAGTCTAGAAAGACAGGGTGGTTTAAAGGAGGACCCAGTCTAGGTGGAAAATTCTCTGCATAAAGATCTGCTTTGTACTGGCCATAAAGCATCCACAGACATCCAAAGAGACCCTTTGACCAGTGTCAATGCCCTTACAATGGCAGTGGCACGAAGGATGCCTGATCTTGATATCTGCCAGGCTATGATGTGGGCATCAGCACATATGTTTACAAAGCACTACTGCCAAGGCAACCAGGTCTTAAGAGAAGGTCTAAGTCCATCTCCCATACCCTCCACCTTTGGGAAGTACTGTTTTGGTATCTGTTCTAAAGGTGAGGAATCTGTGGTTAAAGGTATCTATCAGAAGAACAAGTTATGTACCTCCGTTAACACTCTTTCTGGTGAATACTCTATCTATCTGCAGATTTCTCACTTCTCTCCCACTTCCCTGATCTGTTGAGTGGCCTGTAACATCTAAAATGTCCCAAGTTAGAGGTTGGCACAATGTCCTCAACAAGTCTTCCTTTTTTGTTTTAAAGAAAAGTATGGTTTTACTTATAGGATTGAAGGTGGAGTTGAGACAATGCCATGGCCAAAATATCCAACCACATGTAAAGGTAGTCAGGATACTGCAAGTAATGTGAACACTTTGTCTGCCTGCCAAAGCTTTGCAATCAGAGTGACAATTCTTACCAACTGTGGCCTTTATGGCTGAGTCCTAAACCCACTCGGACTGCTGGCAAGGGAAATATAGAATGTTAAGGATGGTGTTAAATCAGGAAGAGACAAGAAGATAGCCTGCTACTGTATTTATTGTAAATGATGGACGCTAAAAGTATTTTTATTGCTATTTGAGAGCATTGTGATGAACGGCAAACTGCAACCAAAACTAAGGGATGCATCCTTACAGATAAGTAATATGACTCTCATTGTTTTCCGGTGTGGCTCTTGGACCTTTCATGTTATGTAACTGGCTCTTTGTATAGACTTTTGGCTGCAGCTGCGATTTATCCAGTGAGCTTTTTCCTCCATTAAGTTCCTACCATCTATCACAATTGGTGTGGATGAGTGGTGTGGAGGTTGTGCTGCCTTTATAGAGGTGTGGGTCTTGCACCCTTCTAAAATCATCCATGTGAATATCAAATGTGAATGAAGTAGGATGTCAGAGTGTTGGTCTATAATTGCTGTTCGGTCCTCAGCAACTTTTGTCCGTTTTTTGCTTGATTAAAGTGCATTTCTGAGTGACTTCTTGCAGGTATTGTATTCTTCTAATGGTTGTGTTGTTTGGTGCTTTCCCCCCAGCTATTATAGTCGGGTCAAGGGTCTCGGTGATGGGATAGGATAAGCTATTCAGAATTATTTTGGAGGTACTTCATGAGGACAAATTTAAGCGTGGGGGAGGTAAAGGCAATGGGGAAGAGGCACAGAAAAAGAAAAAGAATATGCAAAAGGCGTTTTGTTTCTACTCAGTCTCCCAAACTAAGTGTATAAGGTACTAAGAGAACCTTCACATATCATTCACAGATCATTTTACAATTGTTCTACACAGTGATTGGACATGGTATAGGCCACAGTGAGTGTCTTGAAGCTCCTAACAAGTTATAGATGTGTAATTTGATGGGTCTACCATGGCGATTGTTTTGAATCTTAAAATAAGAATATTTTAGGTGCACTTCTTTGAGAAATGTGTAATGAGAGGCCTGCAACGATGTGCATTGGGCTTCAGAGTTTCCGGCATCACATGTTCCGCATCACAAACATGTTTCCAAAAGAGCCTAGAGGCGTTCAGTCCTGGCGTAGAAAAAAAGCAATTTAAAACACTCCACACATGCCTAAAACTACTCCCTCAAAGGATCCCTTCGTCTTCCGGTGCTATATAAAAGGTGATTCGTGCAATGTGATGGGAGGAGGTCCCAATTTTCAGCGTAAGCAGTGAGATATGTGTACCACAATTTGTCTGTGACCAAGTCCAAATTCATTGCTTAGTGTGGGAGCCGGTTTTAGCGTGCCATCTTTGAGGATTTAATGTACTGTAAAAATCCTTTAGCAGCCCATTGTGGCTTGTAAATTGGCGTATTGTCTATTAAGATATTGAGATTGTCGTAAAGTGGCTGTGGCATGCAGGAGGAGATCAGCCTTTTTAAAATCTTTAGTTGGGTTTGCAAGAAATGAAAATAAACCAGATACAATGATAAGGCAACTGACAGCAGCTTGCTGGGGTTACATCAAGGGGCAGATTTTTCAAGATTTGATGCAACGCAGCAAGACATGTTGCTACACTGAGTAAAACCGGGGAGGGCATGAATAGGAGTGCACCTCTCATCCAAATATATGGGTCTTGAGCACTGTCAAATTCAAGAGATAGCATCTTTTGAAAGTGTCGTTTGAATCAATAGCGAATATTACTGAGAACATGGCAACAGCTTTGGTATATACTACAGATCAAGCATAGAAAATGTATGCTTTAATTCAGGACGTTAAATTAAAGGATACTCATGGAGGTTCAATCTCCCAACAATTCAAGCAACTTGAATATTTAACCAGACGTCAACTCAATCAAAGAGTGCCTGCTTCAACTTTGGTTCAATATAATAAAACCAAACGGATCCCAAGAGCCTTGAGATTATCTATTAAAATAATGCTATTCCGATTCCATCTAAACACTGCATTTATGGAAAAATGGTATTCAATCTTGAATAAATGTTCACTCGATTTGATACTACTGCTTATTGAGGAATTATCCAAAACAATACGTGAACTAGAGGAGGAAATAGATAATCTCAAAAGTGAGTTAGAAGCAAGGATGGAGAACAACACATGGAAGATCAATTTGGAAGGACTTAAACAGAAGTTGGATAAGTACAGCAAAGAACTTTAAGGAAATACAAAAGGAACACTATTGATTATAAATTAAATTAAGTGTATACGTGGGCTGAGATCTATGAATGTTGGAGGTTTGACCAGAAGAAAACTACTTAATCTGAAGAGAGTATAGCAACCAATAGGGAATCCATAAGATCAAGCACAACAGAATCAGTTCAATCTGGACCATCAACTGAGTCAGGGGAAACAGCACAACCCAATACATCAGTATCTTTTTTGTCACAGGCTCCGGATCAAGGTCAACCACCAGCTCAGATAGGATGAGGGGCACAAGGAGCAACTGTAAAACCCAGAGAGGACAAGGCAAAAGGAGGAAAGAGCTTGTGCAGCGCCAAAAACAAGACCTAATAATCAACATATCATCAAATAAACTGATACATCATAGATCAATGTCTTAAGCAAGTGGATGTTGTTTGTATCCACAAATTTCCCCCATGAATTGGAAATAGAAACAGCATTTTTAGGTTCATGCGTACCATACAATTATGACACTTTTTTAATAACATAATAATCCATGATCGAACCTAAAATGAGTCTGAAGTCACACAATTCAAACCTAAGAGCACCTATCAAGCTCAATTATCTCTCAAGATGTTAGATACATCCGAGATCATGGTGAAAAATGACACCAGGAAGTTAAAATTCAAGACCCACGAGGGCAGAACTTGACACAGCATGACAAAATAGCTATCAGATCTATAGCGAATAATCCTCATCTTACATTACAACCAGTGGAAAAAAGGGGGTGCCCTTGTAGCAATGGACACAGCCTATTATCACTCTAAGGTCAACCAACACATAATGGACGAGACCAAATACATGTTACTGGATTGTAACCCTACAACACAACTAATTGGTATTCTGAATAGGATTTTACAGAAGGCGGAGGACGTGGGTTGGATTGCTGAAAAGACCAGATCATATTTACCTACGAGCAACCCACGCCAACCTAAATCGTACATGATCCCGAAGATACACAAATATCTAGCCAATCCTCCATTCCGGCCCATAGTGTCGGGATGTGGATCATTATTTGACCCCCGGGGAAGGTATCTGGATCATTTCTTTCAACAATTCGTACAAAACTGGCATTCCTATATCAAGGACACCACAGACTTCTTGCAAAAACTCCAGACAATAGAATCATCAGCACAAGAACACTGGCTGTTATTCACCATAGACGTTACAGCATTATATACATCTATCCCTCATGAGGCAGGATTGAAAGTTGTAGAATGGGCACTGCTTCAATCACATGAAATCAAGCTGAAAAGGTGTTTCTACTGGAATGACTCAATTTTTGCTTGCACATAGACCTTTTTTATGGCAAGAAAAATGTTATGCCTAACTCACGGAGACATCTATGGGCTTTTCAGGGAGCACCGCATATGCCAACATTTTTGTGGCACAGTTTGAAGAACAACCCATTCTTAGCAATTTGAGGTGGCAGGCAAATATACGATGACGTTATATTTTTAATATGGACTGACACAAGAAGTAAACTTGAGAACATGATAAGGTTTTTCAACAACACGGAACCCCTGAATACAGTTCACGCATCCCATTGATGACACACGAATACATTTTTTGTATGTACTGGTTACGAAAAAACACACAGGTTTTGGAACTCAGATATACACAAAGCCCACTGATAGAAATAATGCACTGGTGGCTCATAGGAGGATAAAGAGAGGAAAAGGAGCCGTCAGAATGTTATATGGCACTATTTAGGGGTATACTCCCATCACCACACCTTGGTGCACTAGGTTTATTACGTTGCCTCGAGAGTTCCAACAGCCAAGGATGAAGAAAGGAAAGAGGAAGAACGAAGTCGGGGAAAGGAAAAACGATAAATCTCCTTAGTAGGAGTTGACTTTAAGTGCCTAAGTCGTGAAAAGAAACGGTGCACATTCGTTCAAGTTTTAAAGTATGGGTTCTTTGTCTACGGGCGTATTTGGTCACAAAAGGGATTTAACACTATTGCCCCTCTGTTATACACTTCTGCCCCGATATTTCCCCACCCTCTTCTTCTCCCGCCCTCTCCCGATTACCCCAAGCCACAAACACTCACCTGGCTCCGCCGTAACTCTCCTGAGTCACGGCCGCTGCCCAGCCACCTCCGGACACCACCAGTCCTCAGACCAATCATCTTCACCGTCCTCGGTATTCTCCGGCATCCAGGTATTCTCTGTGTCGGGTCCCACGCCTTCTCTCTGCAAACCGGGTCCTGCGTCTTCCTTCCGTAGGTCGGGTCCCGCGTCTTCCTTCCGTAGGTCGGGTCCTGCGTCTTCTTTCTTCAAACCGGTTCCCGTGTCTTCTTTCCTGATAGTCTCTTTTCCGCCTTCTTTCCAGCGTTCTTCCTCCTCTCCGTCACACTCATTCCACTCTCCTATTATTGGTCCTGAGCATCCTCTTCCGGTTCGCGAAGGCGGGACTTCCGGGTTGTAGCTCTGACTGCGTCCCTGTGGAAACAGAGTAGAGGAGTCTGGATCTCGTGGTCATGTGGATTGACATGGAACCGTCACCCATTTGGTAAGGGTATCGCTCCGCTCGGTATCTTTCTCACATCCCCTTTCCCTTGCTGTGTTTCTTCTAGGGGTTTGTGTCTCTTGTGGATATCTTGACAGATAGTCAGCATTCCCTTGTTCTCGCCCTTTTCTATGTTGAGTGTGGAATCTATAAGGTTGTAAGGATAGAAACCATCTCAGCACTCTCTCGTTGTGGCCTTTATTCCTAGCTAACCATTCTAATGGTGCATGATCTGTGAACAAAGTGAATTCTCTTCCTTCCAGATAATACCACAAGGTTTCTATTGCCCATTTGGTGTTGCATAATTTTTCTCTCGAGGGAATAGTTTACGGCTAATGTACAGAATTGGTTTCTCTCCATGGGGTGTCTCTTGTGAAAGCACTGCACCTAACCCCTGATCAGAGGCGTCTGTTTGCAGGACAAAGGGACGAGAATAATCTGCACTAATTAGTTTCCGATGTTAGAGACTTTTTCAGAGTCTCAAAGGAACGTTGTACTTCACTAGGAGGGAATTGTAATATCTGTTCCGTTTTACAGTTCTTCTGTAGAAGATCAGTCAGGGGAGCCGCCATCTGGGAAAACTGAGGAATAAATCTTCTATAGTAACCTAGTAAACCCAGGAATGCTCTCAAATCTTTCTTTGTTTTGGGAAATGGTATATGGGAAATAGCCGATAATTTCGATGGTTGTGGTCTTATGACACCTTCCCCCAATAAGTATCCTAGATACTTGACTGTTTGGGCTGCCAAATGACTTTTGGCTGGGTTGATTTTTAAACCCTGCGCACCTAAGGTTTGAATGATTGTGGTGAGATGGGTTAGGTGTTGTTCCCATGTGTCACTGTATATCACAATATTATCAATGTAAGCTCCAGCAAAATCATCATAGGGCCTTAGAATTGCAATCATGGCCCTCTGAAATGTTGCAGGAGCCCCATGTAAACCAAAAGGCAACATTCTAAATTGGTACAACCCGTTGGGTGTGGAAAAGGCTGTTTTTTCCTTATCTTCTTCTTTCAAAGGTATCTGACAGTAACCTTTACACAGATCTAGGGTGTTGATGTATTTGGCTTTCCCTATTCTTTCTACCATTTCATCCACTCGAGGAAGTGGATAGGTGTCGGATTCTGAAATCTTGTTCACCTCTCTAAAGTCAATGCAACATCTAATTGACCCATCTGGCTTAGGCACAAGTACAATGGGAGAATTCCATTCACTCTTAGATGGTTCTATAATTCCCATCTGTAACAACTTTTGCACTTCCTCTCTTATTGTTTGTCGCCTCGCTTCAGGTATGCGGTAGGGTATTAGTCTAACTCGTTTACCAGGTGATGTATTTATGGCGTGCTCAATAAGGTTGGTTACCCCTGGGTTAGTGGAAAATACAAAATCAAGAATTTGTAACACCTCGATTAACCCGTCTTGTAAAGTTTTAGGCAATTCCGGATCAATACATTGATGAAACAGGGGCCCCGGGGTTTCTACGCTATGAACAGCCACTGGAGCCGGTCCCTCCCATTTCTTCAGCAGATTCACATGATAAATCTGCGAGATTCTTTTGTTGCTGTCTACTTCTATGCGGTAGGTTCAGTTTATGGTCTGATGATGACATCATAAGTAACACGAGGTCCACCACCTGGAAAGTTCTCAGTTTGGCCCCTTTGTCATATTGGATCTTTTGTGCATTCTGTGCACCTTCTAGATTGTTTCTAACTATCTCTTGTATTTGTCCTAAATGTGTTTTTAGATTTTAAACGTATTCAGGTAAGGGTTTGGTATTATCTCGTTCAGTCTCCCACTGTTCTCGGGCCATATTTAAGAGGGTACGGGCTTTATGGCCATAGAGTAACTCGAAAGGAGAGTAACCAGTACTTTTTTGTTCCTTACACCTGATGGCAAAGAGGGCCAAGGGAAGAATGTCTTCCCACCTTCTGGTTTCTAGGTCCAGCAGCTTCTTAAGAGTGGCTTTGATAGTGGCATTGTATCTTTCCACCAACCCTTCCGTTTGCGGATGATATGCAGATGTTCTGATTTGTTTTATTCCTAACTGTTTACAGATAACTTTCATCAGTTTGGAGACAAAAAGAGTTCCCTGATCAGTTAGGATCTCTTTGGGAAATCCTACCCTGGAAAAACACCAATCATTGCTTTGGCTATATAAGTAGTGTCAGGACGACGGAGTGGTATGGCCTCAGGGAATCTAGTGGCATAATCAACCATAACCAGTACGTATCTATATCCACTGCGAGAAGGTAACAGGGGACCAATTATATCCATACCCACTCGACTAAAAGGGTCATTGATAATAGGAAGTGGTAGCAATGGGGCTCTGGGGGGATGATAACGACTGTGTCGTTGACAAATAGGACATTCTCTACAGTATTTCTTTACTTGCGGGTATATCCCTGGCCAGTAGAAGTTTTCTACAATGGTTTTCTCAGTTTTATACCCTCCAAAATGACCCCCTAAAAGGTGACTATGTGCAAGATATAATACCTTTTCTCGAAGGGGTTCTGGTACTAACAACTGGGCTTTTTGGTCAGGACCTCCTTTCCAATACAACAATCCATTCTTAGTAAAAAATATGGACCTACATGTTGTGGGTCTTCTTCTTCGAGTGCTTTTTTCCATGCCTCCTGAAGTACAGGGTCCTCTCGTTGTGCAGCATGAAAATTGCGGTCTGTTTCCCAAGGGTTTTCTACCGGAATGACTGGCATTACCATGGGTTTTATTCCTTTTTCAGCCCTTCTCTTCAGTTTTTTCGGGGTTTAGAAGACGGACACTCTTTTTCTGTGTCTTTAGAAAAAGGAGCTGTAGCCAGCCATTCATTCACTTCCTCTGATCCTGTCTCCTGTAGCAACTGGGGGAGCTTGGCGTAATCATTACCAAGAATGGCTTGTTCTGGTAGTCGGGGTATTAGACCTACAGTTAGGGACGTACCTTGATCCTGAGGATGTTGGATTATTACCTTAGCGGTGGGATACGGTTTGGTGTCTCCATGTACACATTTAATGGCGACCATAACGTCAATGAGTCCTATATTGCTACCTAAGTCTTGAGGTCGGACTACACTATGTAAACATCCTGTGTCAGCTAAAGCTGTAACTGGTTGTCCATTCACAGAGACAGTATATTTGTAAGGAGGTAGTTTCTTGTTGGGGGAAGAGCAATAGTAATTGCGAGCCATTCCTATTTCCATAGGCTCCTCTCGTTGTGGACAAAATCGGGCTATATGTCCCATCCCTCCACATTGGAAACACTGGGGTCCAGTTACAGGAGGTCTGATGAACAGGATACTGGGCATAGGGGTGCTGGGAACAAGAGTAAGTGGTTCAGGTTTCTTGGCTACAGGAGGTCTTGTCGGTCTATGAAGTGGGTGTCCCCCGGTTTTTCCTACATTTTCTTCTCTACCCTTCTGAAAGCCTTGGGCCCTACTATAAGCACTAGCTATTTCTACTGCAGTTTCTAAAGTGAGATTCGCCTGCTGTCGAACCCAACGTTGAATGGGGGGATGCAGGGAAGTTAGATATTGTTCCAGATAAATCTTTGCCATGATTCCATCCTTATCTGTATTGGCAGGTTTCAACCAACGGTCCGCCATGTCTTTTACCCTAAAGTACAGAGCACGTGGTGTCTCCTGAGCGCCTTCTTTCATTTGTCTTAGTTTTATTCTGTAGGTTTCATCATCGATTCCCAGTCTCTCTAATATACATTTTTTTATCTCTGCATAGGGAACTGTTCCTTGGAGGGTGGCAGCTTGGTATGCGGCCTATAGGTCTCCTGATAACAATGGCCCCAAATACTGACCCCATTTATCTGCGGGCCATGAGGCTGCACTGGCCATGCGTTCGGAATTACTGAAGAAGAAATCAGGATCTTCTCCAGCTACATATCGTTGTAGTACTACTGAGGGTAGGGTTGTAGGGCCTCTTTGTTGTCCTAGGGCCATAGTAAGTTTGTCCATAACGGCCCCTTGAGTCTGTTCTTGACCAGTGAGTACTTGGTGTAGTTTTCCTCGATCTTCCTCGACAACAGTCAAAAAGCGTTCCATAACCTTCCCCAGATGTTCTTGATTTTCTGCCATCTTTGCTAGGGCAGCCTCCATTTCGCCTTTGTATCCCACTTCTGACACCACTTGTGGGAGGGCAGGTTTGATGAACAGGCGTGGAGGCTTAAGTAAAGGTTTAAAAGATGATTTATTAACAAAAGTGTGAGATGTAGATTGTTGAGATAGTTGAGATAAAGTTACTGGATGGTCTTCCTCTTCATCCGATGACTCCCGTGAACTGGAATGGTCTGGTGAGGATAAAGGTGTTGTCCTGCTTTCTGGTTGTCCTTGACCGTGGTGGTCACCCTGGAGACTCATAGGAGGATAAAGAGAGGAAAAGGAGCCATCAGAATGTTATATGGCACTATTTAGGGGTATACTCCCATCACCACACCTTGGTGCACTAGGTTTGTTACGGTGCCTCGAGAGTTCCAACAGCCAAGGATGAAGAAAGGAAAGAGGAAGAACGAAGTCGGGGAAAGAAAAAACGATAAATCTCCTTAGCAGGAATTGACTTTAAGTGCCTAAGGGCCATATGTAGGTGGCCAAATACCGATCGGTAACACCGAAAAAGGGTCATTTTCGGTGTTACCGACAAATATGTAGCCATGTGAGATGTAGGTAAAACCGAATAGGATCGATAATAACGAATCGTTAAAAACCCGAAGTTACCGACTCGGAATTACCGAAACAATGAATTCCAAATCGGTAGAAACGATTCGGTAAACCCCCCAAATATGCTATGTAGCAAACCCCGTTAATACCGATTTTGGCCAAAATCGGTAATAACGAATCGCTATTTACCACGTTTCTGGAGCATGTGGTAATCAGGAGGAGTCTATATAAACAGACCCAAAATGCATCTGTATGAACACAATGGCAGGCCTCTATCTCATAGCAAGGCGCCTACGCCTGAGAGCAGCAGGAATGAGGATCTGGCGACGTGAGGAGCAGGTGTACAGAGTACGCATCACTTTGTTCCAGTTGATAGACGCTGAAATACACGAGAGATACAGATTGCACCCAGACACCATCCTGGAGCTAATACAGGACCTAGCACCCTATCTGGAGCATCAGACGCCAAGGGCCCACGCAATCCCCACCCATGTCCAGGTTCTCTGCTGCCTGCACCTCCTTGCATCAGGAAGTTTCCAGGGTGTGATAGCAGCAGTGGGTGGAGTATCACAGAGCTGCCTATCCCGGTTCTTCAACACCTTCCTAGACGCCATGATGGACAGAATGGAACATTACATATCCTTCCCCAGTACGCAGGCGGAGCTGCAGAGAACCAAGCTGGAGTTTTATCAACTTGCCCACTTCCCCCACGTCATCGGCTGCATCAATGGGACCCACATTCCCATCTGCCCACCTGCAGCAAGTGGATACATTTACAGGAACCGCAAATCCACCCACTCAATCAATGTGCAGGTGATCTGCAATGCCAAACACATCATCACAGACATCGTGGCAAAATACCCCGGGAGTACCCACGATGCTTACATCTTCAGGAACAGTGGCATACATACACGTCTGCTTGCTGGTGAATTTGCCGACGGATACATACTAGGTAAGTAAATGTCACACACCCTGATGTACACCCTGCCACAAGCTGTTGGCCACACCAATCAATGCCACTTACTTCTCTTCATAGGTGACAGCGCATATGCCCTCCGGCCGTATCTCCTCACACCATACCTGAACCCAACCACCCGAAGGGAGAAGAGATACAATGTGGCACATAGGAGCACACGCAACGTGGTGGAGCGCACTTTTGGTTTGCTCAAAAGCAGATTCCGTTGCCTCCACAAAACAGGAGGTGCGCGTCTGTACAGCCCCATCAAATCTTGCAAGATTATTGCTACGTGTGCAATGCTACACAATATGGCCACGAAAAAAGGTACTGCAGTGGAACTAACTGAGTCAGATGACGAGGACGAGGACAACCCTCAGCCAGAGCCCAGCGCGGCTGGTGCTGCTATTGAACATGATGGGAGACATAGACGGGCAGAGATAACATCACACTATTTCTGAGTGAGTAACGACACTGAGGCATTTCAAATTACATGTACAGGTGTTTATTTGGCACACCTCCAGCATTGTGAGCAATGTCCAATTGGACATGGGTTACATCACCCATCACATGCATGTGGACAGCCAGTGTCCTTCACTTCTTGCGTCCCCGTGCTGCACGTGCATGTTCCCCATCCACACTGACTTGTGAGTTGGACCGTTCCTGTGCTGGGACAGTACGTCCACTACGCCTCCTGCACTCGGTGGGTGAGGGTGTAATGCTACCACGGCTGGTAGCCTCCTCACTGTCCCCCCCCCCTTCCATATTTGAGGCCTTAGCATTCTGCATGAGCTCTAGCACTGAGGTCATGGACACCATCCCCCTGGCCACATCCCTGCTGCAGTGCGCCATCTCCTCCTGCATGGCGATGGACCGGCGACACATCAGTGATGTTGTAGTGGCCAGCCGGTTCACCGACTTGGTATAGTCTTGGAGTCTCAGTCTCTGTCGGCGCATGCCAACACGGTCCTGCTCCAGCTGGCTGCAGAGGTTGTCCACCGAGGTTGCTACCCTCTCCATCCCTGCAGACATATTCTCCCCCATGGCACTGATACCCTTCTCCATCTTGTGCATATGTCTGCTAATGTTTGCCACCTCCCTGTGTAACGACTTCATGTCCCTCCATTGCAGGCGCTGGACCTTCAGCATGTTGCCTTCCAGTCCACCAAACACACTGTCACCCTGCTCAAATGCCACTGGACTGTCCGGCCTTGCCCTGCGGCGTCGTGATGAGATGTTCGCACCCTCGGATGCTGGACCAGCCCGCTCCCTGTTGGATCTCTCTACGATTGGACTTTGTTCGCGCTGGCTGCCCTCCTCCTCCGACGCCTCCATCTGCTGGAGGGTGATCACGGCATGCCTCCTGCCTGACTGTGGTTGTGGTGGTGGTGGTGGTGTTGGTGAACGTCGCAGTGGTGACTGAGTGAGAGGGGATTGCGGCCCTCTCTGGCGCTGTGGTGATGTCTGTGGTAGAGGATTGGCTGGCTGCGATGGTGCAGAGCTGGTGTTCCCTGTAGCCATGCTGTCTTCATCCTGTTCACTGCCCCCTGGCCTGGCTGACCTGCCTCTGCTGCCCTCAGCTGCACTGCGAGATGACTCACCTGAAATGACACAAATGTAAATATTCTCAATGCTCTGTCTGCAATGCCATTGCATTAAAGTACATGCCAACAGTGCACAGTGGTTATCCTGACCTATCCAATTCTATTACCATGCAATTGTGTTAGCTGCCCTGACAGTCCTGATCATGATTTCACACTGACTACATCACCCAGAATGCATTGCAGGTAAGCAGTAAGACATGGTGTGGAGTGGGAGCACTTTTACTACTATGGGGGTTGGGGTTGGGGAGGGGTTAGGGCAGCATGCTGGGCATGCTTCTTACCTTGTTTTCTAGCTGCTCTGGCGGAGCTGTCTGCGTCTCCTATGCCACTCACACTCTCCCGCTGGATGGTGGACTCCACCATCTGTTCCAGTGGTGTTGGTACTGGGCTCGATTTTTTCCTCCTCCAGTTTTCCCTGCCAGCCTATGTCTCTCTGCCATCCTCTGTTTTGCAGTTTTTCTGAGGTCGTACCACCTCTTTCTGATGTCCTCTATGGTGCGTAGGGTCACACCTATGGCATTTATCTTGTCCCGAATGCCACTCCATATTTGCCTCTTCTGTGCGTCTGGCACTTGGTGGGACTGGGCTCCAAACAGCTTGTGGTACTCATGGGTGACATCCTCGATCAGGATCTCAAGCTCCTTGTCGCTGAACTTTAGTTTTTTTTTCTTTCACCTCCCTCCTTCTCCTTGTCCTGGCTTGCCATTTCAATGCTTGTTCAGTGGTTTCTCTATATTTTTTCTTGGCTGTGTTGCTGCTGCCTCCTCAGCTCTCCTGCCTGCCTGCCTGCCTCACAGTGAGCTCCAGGCCCTGTGCACCTGACTGGGTGTGGCAACTTCCTGTTTGGGAAGTAAATGGGTGTATCAGGATTGGCTGATTCACCAAAACGCTGTTTTTTAAATTACCGAATCGGTATTTCCGAATTTGGGTGTGGATTCGGTAACACCGATTCGGTAATAGCCTTTCGGTATGTATTTTTATTACCGATCTGTTCACATTCGGTATTTAATACCGATTTGCAACGATTCGGTAATGTTCAACAAATTTTTACCTACATCACGTTTACCTCATTCTTAATACCGATTCGGTATGAATCGGTATTAAGGAGTCGGTATTTGCAATTTACCTACATATGGCCCTAAGTTGTGAAAAGAAACGCTGCACACTTGTTCAAGTTTTAAAGTACGGGTTCTTTGTCTACGGGCGTATTTGGTCACAAAAGGGATTTAACACTATTGCCCCTCTGTGATAAGCTTCTGCCCAGATATTTCCCCACCCTCTTCTTCTCCCGCCCTCTCCCGATTACCCCAAGCCACAAACACTCACCTGGCTCCGCCGTAACTCTCCTGAGTCACAGCCGCTCCCCAGCCACCTCCGGACACCACCAGTCCTCCGACCAATCGTCTTCACCGTCCTCGGTATTCTCCGGCATCCAGGTCTTCTCTGTGTCGGGTCCCGCGTCTTCTCTCCGCAAACCGGGTCCCGCGTCTTCCTTCCGTAGGTCGGATCCCGCGTCTTCCTTCCGTAGGTCGGGTCCCGCGTCTTCTTTCTTCAAACCGGGTCCCGCGTCTTCTTTCCTGATAGTCTCTTTTCCGCCTTCTTTCCAGCGTTCTTCCTCCTCTCCGTCACACTCATTCCACTCTCCTATTATTGGTCCCGAGCATCCTCTTCCGGTTCGCGAAGGCGGGACTTCCGGGTTGTAGCTCTGACCGCGTCCCTGTGGAAACAGAGTAGAGGAGTTTGGATCTCGTGGTCTTGTGGATTGACATGGAACCGTCACCCATTTGGTAAGGGTATCGCTCCGCTTTGTATCTTTCTCATAGCGCTACATACCTGTGAGGGTCTCAAGGCGCTGGGGGGTGGGCTGCTACTGATCGAAGAGCCAAGTCTTGAGAAGTCTTCTCAATGCCAGCAGGTCCTGGTTCTGTCGTGGGCTGGTAGGGAGAGTGTTCCAGGTCTTGGCGGCAAGGTAGGAGAAGGATCTGCCGTCGGCTGTGGTTTTCCGGATACAAGGAACTGAGGCGAGGGCGAGGCTGGCAGAGCGGAGACTGCGGGTGGGGGTGTGGAAGCTGAGTCGGTCATTGAGGTATGCAGGTCCTGTGTTGTGTAGCGCTTTGTTATGTTATGTTATGTTATGTTATGTTATGTTATGTTATTTGTGTCTTTTATAGCGCTCGGCTACTCAAAAGAGTGTCCCTGCGCTTTATTGACAGCCTGAAAAAAGACAAACACAACACACAGATTAAAAGAGAACGGGGTCAGCAGAAAAAAGAAGTCTAGGAGGCAAAAAGCCAAGTTTTCAGGCTCTTCCTGAAGGCCAACAGGTTTGAGGTACTGCGCAATGTCAGAGGCAAAGAGTTCCAAAGCTGTGGAGCCCGGGACATAAAGGAGAGACCTCCAATACGGGCCTTCCTCACACGAGGAACAGTGGCAAGAAACAACGACTCTGATCTCAGAGATCGTAACGGACGATAAAAGACGAACCTCCTTTGAAGATATTTAGCCCCTGCGGCATAAAGGGCCTTGTGTGCCAGAGTTAGGGTTTTAAAAACTATCCGCTTCCGGATAGGCAGCCAATGAAGGGACTGCAACAAGCCAGAAACTCTGACTCGCCTATGCAGGCCAAAAATGGCACGCGCTGCCGCGTTCTGGACTACTTGCATCCGTTGCAGGAGATATTCCGGCAGGCCAAGATATAGGACGTTAGAGTAGTCCAGTCTTGAACCGATCAAGGCCTGTACCGTAGTCCTCCTGTGGTCCTCAGATAGCTAAGGGAAAAACTTCCGAAGCATACGGAGGAGACCAAAACAGGTGCCAGTGAGGGCAAGGATCTGAGATCTTAAGGTCAGGCCGTTGTCAATTTTGATCCCCAAATTCTTAGCCAACTGAGACGATCGCACCGGAGGAGACATGTCAGCGGGCCACCATACCTGCCAGTCCGGTTCGGATTGACAACCGAAGAAGAGTACCTCCG
Organism: Lissotriton vulgaris; assembly: GCF_964263255.1. Classification (NCBI taxonomy): domain Eukaryota; kingdom Metazoa; phylum Chordata; class Amphibia; order Caudata; family Salamandridae; genus Lissotriton; species Lissotriton vulgaris. Next base: position 373,585,375 of record NC_141697.1, read on the forward strand.
ATTTGTCTGAGTTGCACTTGAGGCTGTTCAGTTGGAGCCATTTAAAAACAGCCCCAAGGCACTCAAGGATACTCTCTCCATCAAAATCCTCTCCTTTCCGACAGGTAAAGAGCAACTGGGTGTCGTCGGCGTAGGATACGATCTGGGCCCCGAAAGACTCAGCCAAGGCCGCCAGAGGGGTCATGAAGATGTTAAAGAGAGTCGGGCTCAACACAGAGCCCTGCAGGACTCCGACTCCCAATGGTGGCATCTCGGCAGAACTAAAGGAGGCCCAGACCGTTTGTCGGCGGCCAGCCAAAAAAGATGTAAACCAGCTAAGCACCGTCCCCCTCAGACCAACCTCATGAAGTCTGACAAGCATACCCTCATGGGGGACGGTGTCAAAGGCCGCCGACAAATCCAGCATTATCAGCATGGCTCTGCCACCCGAGTCCAGCGTCTCCTTGATGGCTTTGGACACCTCCAGCAGCGCCGTCTCAGTGCTAAGATTAGGGCGAAAGCCCGATTGAGTGGAATGGAGTAGATCGTGTGATTCCAAAAAATTAGAGAGCACAGTGTGCACGTGCTTCTCCAAGATCTTAGCCAATGCAGGAAGGAGAGGAATGGGCCTATAATTGGCCAAGACCTCGGGATCTAAACCAGGCTTCTTAATAAGGGGAATGACCATAGCCTGTTTCCAGGCCGGTGGGACCACCCCCTGGCTCAGAGAGAGATTCAGGAGGGAATTCTCCAGCGGATTAACCACTGTCGCCATCTTCGCCAGAAATTTGGCCGAACATGGGTCGAGCGGCGAGCCCGATTTAAGATTGGCCAAGAGTGTCAAAGACGAAGGAGTTGAAATAGGCGGAAAGTCTGTCAGGACTGACCCTTGGGGAACCGATGTGTGTGCGTGGATGAGTTTGAAGGTGATCCCCTTGTTGACCGGGAGCCAGTGTAGACTTCTCAGATGGGGTGTGATGTGGCTGCGTTGGGGGACGTTGAGGATCAGTTGTGCCGAGGCGTTCTGGATTTGTTGTAGTCGTCTCAGGAGCTTGGATGTTGTTCCTGAGTAGAGGGCATTCCCGTAGTCGAGTCTGCTGGTGACGATTTTTCTCGTGTCGGAGGGTATCCATTTGAAGATCCTGCAGAGCATTCAGGGGGTGTTGACGCAGGACGCGGAGACGGCGTTGACTTGCTTGGACATGGAGAGGGCAGAGTCGAGGATGAACCCCAGGTTGCGTGCATGGTCGGTGGGTTCCGGGGCGGTGCCTAGCGATGTGGGCCACCAGGAGTCATCCCAGGCTGATGGGGTGGGTCCGAAGATGAGGACCTCCGTCTTGTCTGAATTCAGCTTCAGCCTTCTGTCCTTCATCCAGTCGGCGACGGCCGTCATTCCTCTGTGGAGATTGGCTTTGGCGGTGTGGAGGTCTTCGGCGAGAGAATTGATCAGCTGGGTGTCGTCAGCGTAGGAGATGATGTTGAGGCTATATTGTCGTGTGACATGGGCGAGAGGTGCCATGTAGATATTGAACAGATGCCGTTGATGATCTCAGTGGTTTTTGAGCGTAGGGGGGGAGGCGGACACACTGGGTTCTGCCAGAGAGGATGGATGTGGTCAAGGCCAGGGCCTTCTTTTGGATTCCGGCGTCGTGGAGGCGTGCTGATAGGGTGCGGTGGCAGAACGTGTCGAAGGCAGCTGACAGGTCCAGGAGGATGAGATAGGCTCCTGATGTCATCAGTGGCAGCGATGAGGGCGGTCTCGGTGCTGTGGTTACTGCGAAAACCAGATTGGGAAGGGTCCAGGATGTTGTTTTCTTCCAGGTAGCGGGTTAGCTGTTTGTTGACAATCTTCTCTGTCACTTTTGCCGGGCACGGGAGCAGGGAGATGGGCCGGAAGTTCTTGAGGTCCTTGGGGTCTGCCTTGGGTTTCTTCAGTAGGGAGTTGATCTCTGCGTGTTTCCAACTTTCTGGGAAGGTTGCTGTTTCGAAGGAGATGTTGATTGTTTTCCGGAGGTGGGGTGCGATGGTTGTGCTGGCTTTGTTGAAGACGTGGTGGGGGCAGGGGTCGGATGGGGACCCGGAGTGAATGGAGTTCATGGTCTTGATGGTGTCTTTGTCGCTGACGGTGGTCCAGGCGGTCAGGCGGCCGGTGCGGGTGGAGGTTGCGGGGGTGGTGGTCTCGGTGGTGGGTGCGGGGGTGTCGGAGTTGAAGCTGTCGTGGATGTCGATTATCTTGTAGTGAAAGAAAGTTGGCCAGGGAGTTGCACAGGTCCTGTCATTGGCGTTGGAGCTGGGGTTGGAGAGTTTTTTCACGATGCTGAAGAGCTCTTTGGTGTTGTGTTAATGTTAATGTTAATGTTAGTTGGGATTTGTTAAGCGCTCGTACGCCCGGAGGCTTCATGGCGCTGTAGAAGGAACCAAACAGGACAGTCGAAGGACAGGCAGTGCTATCGGTAGTAAGCTTGAGAAAACAGCCAGGTCTTCAGAGATTGCCTAAAGCTAAGTATGTTATCAATCTGCTTTATATGGAGAGGAAAGGAATTCCAGAGTACAGCAGCTTGGTGGTCGAAGCAGCTGCCTCCGTGGCGTTTCCTCTTGAAAGGAGGCACAGTCAAGAGTGATTTGTAGGTGGATCGAAGGTGACGGGAGGGGCAATATTTTTTGAAAAGATCTCTGATAAAGGAAGGGCCAGAGTCGTTCAGAGAGCGGAACAGAATACACCCAGTCTTAAAGGCCACACGTTGCTCAACTGGCAACCAGTGTAGTTGCTTAAGGCCAGGTCTGATGGATTGCCTCCTGGGTATATTCAGCAGCAGCCTGGCAGCTTGGTTCTGAACAAGCTGGAGGCGTTTAAGCTCACCAATTTGGAGGCCGAGGTAAAGACTGTTAGAGAAGTCCAGCCTGGATAGAACCAAGGAGAGGACAATCTGTGTAAGGGCTGCTGAGGAGAAAAAGCGGGCAATTTTTCTTATTTTCTTCAATTGAAAAATGCTGGAAGATACCACCGCTCCAACCTGTCTTTTTAGCGAGAGATCCTCGCTGATAAAAATGCCTAGGCTTTTAACCACGGGAGATTTAGTAGGGGGGGCTCCCATGTTAGTGGGCCAGAAGTTAGGGTTCCAGCTTAGTGGGCTCTGTCCGGGCAGGACCAGCTCGGTCTTGCCCGGATTGAGCTTCAGATGATTGCAGCTCATCCAACTCAGTATGTGGGACATGGTTCTTTGGAATACGTCCACTGAGTCAGTGTTGTTGAGAGGGAAGATGAGCTGCAAATCATCCGCATAATTGAAGATGGTTACATTAGCATGACGCAAGGAGTGCAAAAGAGGGCGTAAGTAAACATTAAAAAGAAGGGGAGATAACGAGGAGCCCTGTGGTACCCCACAGGTGGTGGGTATAGTGGGAGCGGTGAAGGAGCCGAGTCTGACTGATTGTGTGCGGTCCGAGATAAAAGAGCGGATCCAGCTCAGTGCAGGGCCCCTGAGACCTGCCTGCTCGACACGGTCTACCAAGATGGTGTGGTCGACCGTGTCGAACGCAGCAGAGAGGTCCAATAGTACAAGCGCCTGGTGGGTTCCTGCGTCTGCATTCCGCCTCAGAGTGTTTAACACCGAGAGGATAACCGCCTCGGTGGAGTGGCAAGGGCGGAATCCTGCTTGATTCGGTTCGGTGTGTTGTTGTCTAGGCGGTCCTTGAAGGCGTTCCTCTTGGTGGTCTTGATGAGTTGGTGGTGTCTGCGGGTGGCGTTATTGTGGGCTGTGTGGCTGTCTGGTGTTCCGTCATGGAGCCTTTTCTTCTCCAGCTTCCGCCAGGTGCGCTTGGAAGTCCGGAGGTCTTCGGTGAACCAGGTGGCTTTCTTGTTGGTGTGGTAGGTTGTGGAGGTCTTGAGAGGGGCGAGTGTGTTGGTTAGTCATGAGCGAATTTTGCGAATCTCGCGTTCACGAATTTTGCGGATTTGCGAATTCGCAATCCGCAAAATCCGCGAATTCTCGCGAATTTGCGGATTTTATTTTATGTTCGCACAGGTTTCTGCAAGTTCGCGAGGGTTTTGTACAATTTCGCAAATTGCGAAATTGTACAAAACGCGTGCGAACTTGCAGCAACCCGTGCAAACACAATTATATGAAGAGAAAGAAGCTCCTGGCCACAGGAACAGCACGGGAATTGCGCTCATGAAAGTCAAGGATGCAAAGGCCTCTACCCAGCATCACAGCTGATTTTCCACAGTAGATTTGGGAAGAGGCACACCTGTCCCGCCTCGAAGACGCTCATGATTGTTTTTGGGCTAATTAATGAGTCACTGATTTTGAGCATCAACTAGTTCGAGCGACCATGCAAAGGCCGCCCTCTACCCAGCATCACAGCTGATTTTCCACGGTAGATTTGGGAAGAGGCACACCTGTCCAGCCTCGAAGACGCTCAGGATTGTTTTTGGGCTAATGAATGAGTCGCTGAATTTGAGCAACTAGTTCGAGTGACCATGTGTGTGTTACTATGCAATCGCCCTGAAGGGCGCAGGGGTCCCTTGAGTGACCTGTGTAAGGCTGTGCCTGTAACTATTTTACAATGGCACCAGCAAGCTGCCAGCGCCGTTGTAAAATAGTTACAAAGTTAGCTTGCACAGGAAGCACTTTAGATAAAATAAAGCAGCACCTGCTTCGTTTTATCTAGTGGTTCCTGTGCAAGCTAACTTTTTAACTATTTTACAACGGCGCTGGCAGCTTGCTGGTGCCATTGTAAAATAGTTGCATGAGTGGGGGTTCAACTTTTGAACCCGTTACGCTCGCGGATTTTTTTTGTGGATTTTGCGGGAAATCCGCAAAATTCGCGGATTGCGGATTTCCCAAAAATCCGCAAAATCCGCGAGCGTAACGGATTTCCCGCTCATGCTTAGTGTTGGTGCAGTCGTTGATCCACTGTTTGAGGTTGGTCGCGGCGGTGTCGGGTCGAAGGGGTCGGCGGGTGGTCTCAGGGCGAGGGTGGTTGTCAGTTGGTCCTCAGTGACCTTGCCGCAGCAGTGGTGCAGCAGCTGTTGGGTGCAGCGGGGTGTGGTGGGTTTCTTGAAGGTGAAGTGGACGCATCTGTGATCGGTCCAGTGGGGTTCGGTGGTGTGGTTGGAGACGTGGGGGCTTGCGGAGAAGATGGGGTCCAGTGTGTGTCCGGCGGCATGGGTGGGGGTCGTTATGATCTGTTTGAGTCTGAGGTTGGTGAGGTTGTCGATGAGAGCGGTGGAGTTGGCGTCGTCATTGTTCTCGAGGTGGAAGTTGAGGTCCCCGAGGAGGATGTAGTCTGTGGAGGCGAGGGCGTGCGTGCTGATGAGGTCGGCAATGGTGTCGTTGAACTGTGGTCGTGGTCCGGGTGGTCTGTAGACGAGTGTTCCTCTGAGGGTCGTGTTGGGGTCGGTGTGGATCTGGAAGTGCATGTGTTCGGCAGTGGTGAGTGTGTCGTCGGTGTTGGTCGAGACTCTGGAGTGTCTTTGTGGACGATGGCGATCCCCCTCCAACTCCGTTGGTGCAGTCTCTGCGGGAGATCTTCTAGTCTTGTGGGATGGCTATGGCGATGTCCGGTGCTGAGGTGGCGTTCAGCCAGGTCTCCGTCAGGAAGGCGACGTCGGGGGTGGTAGAATCTAGGAGGTCCCAGAGTTCGATGGCGTGCTTGCGAGCGGAACGGGTATTGATAAGGATGCATCTGAGTTGGTTGGGTTCTCTGGTTGGTGGTTTGGTGGGCTGGATGCTGGTGAAGCTGCAGTTCCGGCAGGTGAAGGGCCCTTGAGTGTGTTTCGGAATGGCCTGGTAGCAGGGGTGGTCTGGTCCGGTGTTGAGTGCGTGGAAGGTGCTTGAGTTTTTGCTGTCTGACGTTGTGGCCGGCACGGGGTCCAGGGGTTCTGGCGCTGGGCGCTGTCCAGGCGCGGACGAGCGCAGACAGGCTTGCCTTTGGCGCACCAGTGGCATGCCCGCTGCGCACGTCTGCTGCACGGCCTCCATATGAGGGGCAGAGGGAGGGAGGAGCAGCTGGGAGGTGGGAGCGGGGCGGCCAATCGGTGACAAGGGGGGGGGCAGGGATGCACCGGCGGGAAAACGGCGGGGGACACTGACGCAAGGGGACAAGAGGAAGGGGGCACAAGGGGAAAAATGGACAAGAGGTACAAAAAGGCAACATGGGATACAAAAGGTAAAATGGACGAGGAGTACAGAGGCAACAATACAGTACTTAACAGAGATGCAGAGACGCAGATACGCAGGCGGGCTGAGCCACGGGCAGCAGTAGCAGAGTCACAGGTCACATAGGGGGCTGCGTGGTGGTGAGGGGAGCGACCTGCCTGGTGACAGGGTCAGAGGTCGCTCTCTCTACCACTGCGCGGTATCCATATGAGGGGCAGAGGGAGGGAGGAGCAGCTGGGAGGTGGGAGCGGGGAGGCCAATGGGTGACAAGGGGGCGGGCCACAGGGACGCAACGGCAGGAAAACGGCGGGGGACACAGACGCAAGGGGACAAGAGGAAAGAGGGCACAAGGGGGAAAAACGGACAAGAGGTACAAAAAGGCAAAATGGGGACGAGGGGTACAAAAGATAAAATGGACGAGGGGTACAGAGGCAACAATACAGTACTTAACAGAGATGCAGAGACGCAGAGACGCAGATACGCAGGCGGGCTGAGCCACGGGCGGCAGTAGCAGAGTCACAGGTCACACAGGGGGCTGCGTGGCGGTGAGGGGAGCGACCTGCCTGGTGACAGGGTCACAGGTCTCTATCATGAGTGTGACAAACAGCACTGGGTGTTGTAAAATAAATATAGTGAGACAACGGTCACTATAGAATGCTATACATTTTGCATGAACAGCAAAAACACACCTGAGGTTAACACATACAGGCTTGATTTGATAAAGAGGATCATTCACTGGAAGATTGTTGTAAAGAGAAATGGCAGTTTGTGTGAACCATCTTGTATACAATGTGTGTTTGGTTGTTTGAGAAACTCCATGTATTCTATAAAGATGTTTAAAGAGTGATATATTGTTTGAGTTTTCGGATATGTCCCTGAGGAAGGGAGCAAGCTGTCCCGAAATGCATCAGGCATGAAAAGGAACACGACATACATTTTGTGCAGTACAAAAAATTGTATGATTATATATTGATGTTGAAACAAGTATCAAGAAAATGTATGTTTAACATTATTCTTTGGTCGGAATTTGTTTGAGGTACTAAAAATATGGTACCATACCAATGAAGTAAAATTATAAATGTTTTAATAAATGTATTAGAATGAACAAATAAGTAGATTGTGACAAATTATTGAATTTGGTTAAAGTGAACAGTGCACACTTCATTCAAGTCCATTTATTTGTTATAGGATGAGGGCAGGAATGTGCCATATCTGCTATGATACGGTGCATTCCTGCATACTCCCTATGTTGGTGCACTTGTGGCTGCCAAGAGCCAATGCAGACACCCTCGCACCACTTGTGTTACAGCCAATATTGTTTTTGTGCAGGAAGGAATACCTTCCTGCACACAATCTTGTTATGTTAATTTAACTTATAATGCACATGAATCATCCTGAGAGGGGTATCTCAGCGCTGAAGTAGACCAACGAGCAAACAGAAACCGGACGTGGGGAAGCTCGCCCGCTCTCTCCACAGCAACCTGAAGAATCTGCTGCAGAACGGAGAGCGAGGCGGTTCCAGTAGCTGAGGTTAAAAATACAGCCTAACCATGCGTTGCCTACTAATAAAAGAAGGGTTGAAGTGATAAAAACAGTGAAAGGAAATACTTTAAAACAATGCGTGAGAACAATTGCTGCAACTTGCCTGAGGTCTGTCTGCATCTGATCTTTTGAGTCTTTTGCCTCCTTATTTGTGTGCACACGTAGAAAGAGGAAACAAGCATTGGCTAAGCCAATAGGCTTCGCCTATGCATAAACTGTTGGCTTTGCCGATGTAACATGTAGGAAAGTAGGATCTGCGTTCATGGTTATCCCCACTTTTTGCCTGGTGTCAGTGTGTTTTTGACTTAGTCTGCTGGGATCCAGCCAATCAGGATCCCAGCATCTGTGCTTTCTCCCCTAAATTGTCATGGTAAGTACTTTTGTACCCCCACAATTGGCTACTAGTGTACACTTCTAAGTCCCTAGTATATGGCACTGAAGTACCCAGGGCATAGGTACACCTTGGGTCTCCCATGGGCTGCAGCATGAATTGTGCCACCCATGGGAGTCCACTTAAACTTTGACTACAGGCCTGCTATTGCAGCCTGTGTGAGTTGGTGCTTGCACCACACAACAGATATACATTTCCTATATATCTCAGGTCACTGCACTTAAAACCTATAAGTCACCCCTATAGCAGGCTCTTTAATCCTGAGAGCAAGGTGCTTGGTTACAAGTGTGAGAGTGCCCCTGCATGAACAGGACACCCCTACAAAACCCGGAGTCTATTCTCCAGGCTGCGTAAGTGTGGCCAGCAATTTTTATGACGTATAGTGGGCATCAGTCAGAGATGTCTAACTACATAATGATTGCACCGAACCCAGTCTCTTTTTGTATAAAATATTTTGGAATCAAGCCCCATCACCGATTCCAGTGTTGGAAGTATAATCCCATGTACTATGGGGGCCTTAGAAGACCCCCCTGTACACCCAATAACAGCTTTTCAGGGTCTGCAAGTTAGTGCTGCTGCTGACCACAGACACGATTCGGTCCTCTGCTGCTGAGCCAGGCTCGAGCAGGGAGAGGTAGAACAATAGGTTTTAAGTCACAGGGAGGTGTATTGGGCTAGGGTGGGGGGCTGCTTTGAAGTACACAGATGGTGCCCTCCTTGCATACTCGAGTTTGAGCCAGCTAAGGAACCCTTGGTTCCCACTCTGGCATGAAACTGGACAAAGAACAGGGGAGTATCCTCCCCTCTGTCCAGCCCATCCTCTGGGAGGGATCCTTGAACCGTCCCAACCCTTTCCTTAGGGTATTTCAGGGCTCCCCTGTGGGTGGGTCCTCAGATTTGTCGTGGGACCAGACTCAATCCTGAAACAACATCACTCTTTAAACATCTAGGCACTTGGACTTTGATGGACTTCGACTGGAACCAAGACTGCACCAAGGAAGACTTCTGCTGCTCCTGTTGCACTGTTCTTCATGTCTTTTGCATCATCTGTGTCTGTGCTTCATCCAGCTTCTCCAGAAGACTTGTGGGCATCAAGGACAACCAAAGAAATCTCCTTTGGAGTGAAGGAGTCACTCCCCTGCTTCTGCAGGCACCGCATTGAAGCTGACCGGTCTGCTGATCCTGATGTCCCAAGGACATCCCGAGGCTCAGCAACACAGGTGATGGTTCTGTGGCTCCCTGGAGGCTGACTGGTCTTCTCTGCAATTTGGTGGACTGTATCCCTCATCGGGGCTGCTGGGACCGAACCCCAGTGCACCATGTCGACTTGCCGTTGCCAAGGCTTTTTCTTTAGGATACAAGAAGCGCCAGCCTTACTTCCTGAAGAACAGAGGCCTCCATGCATGTCATGCATCAAGGCATTCCGACTTAGGTGAGCTGCTTGAGGTCTTCTTGTGACTCCTGTGCCTCCGGACTGTGGGTCCTTGCAATGGTCTTCCTTTGCTTCAATGGGCTCCCCTGTTTGATTAGGGCCCATTTGGACTCTACTGCATTTGTTGAGTTCCTTAAACCTTGCTGATCCCAACGTTTTCATTCTTCTCGCCAGTTGTGGCTACCAAAGCTTGTTGGTGCTCCCACCGGACACCAACCACCTAGACACTGACATCCAATGTGGGACAGCTCATGCACGGCTCCTGGTCTTCCTTGTTTTGACTGGTCCTCACATCAGCAAAGACATAGTCACAGTTGACTCTTCCGAACCTCTCGACATTGGTGGGCATTGTGTTTCTGTGCCTCATGGTCACCTCCAAGTGACAAAGACTTTGTCCCCTCTGCTTGCAGGTTCTTGGCTTCAATAATCCACCCTTGGATTCACCTGGACTCCTTCACAGTCTTCTCCAGAGGCATCTTCTTCGAAGTCTCCCATTGTTGTCTATGGTAGGTTCTGACATCACTTCACCCCTCCCCTGGGGCTGGTAGCCTGGTTCCTGGGGCATCCAGGGGTGAGGTGGTTTTCCAACATTCTGTCTTCCAAAGAGTTTCTTCGGTGTCCTCTGGTAAGAGTCCTACTTCTTTAAAACTGCAGTCACGACTTCTCCTTTGACTTCCATTGGGCAGGCTGCTGTGTTTCCAGTCTGCGCACCGCCTCCATAGGGGTTCCTGGATACTTACCTTTGGTGGTTCCTTATGACCCCAGCTCCTCTGAGTCTGCTTGTCCAAGTCCAGTTTTCCTTTGCAGTTCCTCTTCCACTTTCCTAATATATGGTTTGGTCTCCCCCACACTATTTTGTGCACCTTACATGATTGCTTTCAAACTATTCTTGTCTGTGCTATTGATATATACCAATATGTTAGTGATCATGTTGTATAATAAATAGACATATTTATATAAACACTGTGCAGTTCTTCTTCATTTACCTTACACTATTGATTAAAGTTGGTAAAATAAGCTGCTTTACACTCCTTCAAGATACGCCTGAAGGCTGAACTCCACAACTTCCACTTTGAGATATTTCTATGGTTATCCAAGACCACTGAAATCACATTAGGGGTGTCTGGATTAGTGCAAGGTGCATCACTTAAATAAGTGTGTGCCATTACTAAGCCAGCCTCCTACATAGCAATTCAGCCCAAGCTGCTGCACAAATGGTTTAAAGAAAAAACACTATGACGCGGCCATCACTGACTCTGTCATTGTGCATTTTATTTGTACTTTAAGCTATGCTGCATGGCCCACACTTCAGTATGCCAGAGCACTGAGCCAGATATGCAAATGTTTCTGTGATAGACCTTTTTAGATGACTGGTAAATAAAGAGTAGTTAGTATCATCCAAAAGTTCAAACTTACAGTGTAACCCATTTGTCTAGACAGTGAGGACCCAAAGTCGATAAATGGGATTACATGCAGGATTAGTACAAATTCAAAGCCAGACTGATGTATTCAAGTCTCAAGAATATAGTATAAAAATTCTGAATCACTATTGGCAGTCCAAATCATTGGACAAAGTTTAACCTAGTAACATAAAGCATACAAGGAATTCAGTAACAGCAACTCAGAAAATAAGGAATAGAATCTGATGATCAGCATATGTTTTCCGGCCCTCTTACCTATACATGAGTAAATCTAAATTACCTAAACTAAGTATCATTAATTGGGGAAACCCCTAATTAGATCCAGTAAAGCAGGAAGGTGTCCACATTGTAAAGAGCTCTGTAAAAGTTCTCCAAAATTGGGAATACTGCATAGCTTAAAGCCACACAACAGAAATATAGCTAAGGGTAAAGGAAGTAAAGGAAATCCAACAAAATCTAAAGTGTGACCATTAACTAAAACATCAAGGAACATTCGAGAATCTCACATCACGTGTTCCACCTTCTCATGGTCTAATTTGGCTGTTTCACTCGATACTCCCATCTCTTGGTCTGAACATAAGAACGTCCTTGGATTCCTCCCATCTCCAGATATTTACATGCACCTGGGGTCCTCCCTATGTTTGTTAGCTCCTCCTGTCCTTGACAAAAGTTATTCTCCCAAGCCTAACTAGCTCTCATACACTATGTGTCTTTCACTAGCTATAAGATCATATGAACGTACCTGCAACAAATCAATCTTCAAATTAATTGAATGTTCAAAAACAATGCTCCCATTCGGAGGCGAGGTACTGTGTGTACAACATCTGCATTACAGTTACAAGATGTAATTTCTGCCTGTTTTCACAGCCAATCCTGAGAATTGTGATTCTGTGTTTTTTTTAAATGCTGACAAACCAACGTAAGTTGCCATATAAGTTATTTATACTTAATAGTGGCAAAACTTTATTTTCAATGTAGAACAAAGTTGATCTAAATTAAATGAATTCCAAAAACCCTCATTCCTTAAAATCCTTAATAGAACTAATTCATTCTAACTACCCGTTGGGCAAACATTTAAAAAAATGATAGACCGAAGCTGATAAGATTGTATAGATTCTTGTGCATTGTGTGTTTTCTTTATATCATGATCTATGTAGATCTATTACAAAATTAGTATAAAATGATTGTGAAAATAAATGTTAACATTATTGTAAATTAGCGTGTATATAGGCAGGGTGTCGCTTATGCAATTTTGACTGTGCAATAATTAACAGATGCTCTTTTGGCCTAAGAATTAGGGACAGAACGCAATAGTCTTGCTGATAGTTGTCTTGTTTATCTTGTGTCTTTATTCAAGTTTTGTGCTTTAATTTTGAAGTTATTTAGTTGATACTAAAAATGTTTATTTCATTGTTTTTACAGCCCTGGTGAAGTCCTTTTACGGACGAAACGCATTGGCTGGGCTGATGCATGTATTCATTCTTCTAATTGTGAAAATAAAAGCAACATAACTGAATTCAAGAACTATCAAGACTCCCGTCTACATATGTTTCATTAATGCAATGATTTCAAAGATTATATTGTACTTGACATTTGAATTGCTTTAGATATTAGTGTGCTTCTTGATGCTATCTTTGCTATTAGGAGAGGGATTCGTTTTCTCAGAAATTTGACTGCTCAGTAGTGGGGTCAAGTCAATTGTGAGCACCTTTGTGCTATATCAGATTTTGAGGGCTTATTTATTGGTGCAGCCCATATTGCCCACACTACTGTTCAGTTACCTTTTGTATACATAAATACCGATATATATGAAAACTGAAGTTTGGTATCACTAAAGAAAAACATTAGTATGCACGCTCATGTAAATGTTTAGATTATACAGAGATTGCGCCTTTAGTATTTTGGTCAATTGCTCCACTTTACGTTAATGATGTTAACATAGACAAATATGTGTTACTACATGCATGCATATATGGCATACCCAGGATGTGAAAGGGTGGAGCCAAAATTACTATGCTCCTAGTACAGCATGTAAAAAAACAGCACAGGGTGTTGAAACACAAGGGAGAAGGGTCGGAACACAATAGAGAGCAGGAGAGGGGGGTGGGAGATACAGGTTAGAAACAACAGGAGGGTGGCAGGGGGTGGTGGGGTTTAAAAACAACAGAAAGCGGAAGGGTGGGTTGAGGAGAGCAGGAGTGGGTTTAAACAAATAACAGCAAGTGGGTGGGTTTTAAAAATAACAGGAGATCGAGTGGGACGGTGAAGGTGAAGGAGAGGGCCTGCAAAGTAAAAACAAAAAAGAGCACCTGGAGTACTCTTCAGTGGAAGGACACTGTCCACCAGAAGCAGTACCTGTTCCAGGTTCATAGGCATGACGAAGACCCGAAGCCTAGGAGAAAGACTGAGGCGAGGAAAAGGTGCCGACCAATAGCAAGCAAGGAAACAAAAATTGATGTGGGAGCCAGCCAATGGTAAGTAAAGGTAAGAAATTGTCTTGCTCTAAGCCCTTTTCAAGATTCCTTTTTTTAAATACAAGAGATTTCACAAGCACTGTGCAGGCGCAACCTAAAAAGGAGAAATAAACCCATTACTCCTCGTTACGCCTCTAGGGCTTGGGTACTAGTGTTAGTAAATCACTAATGTGCCAAAAACCTTAGGTGGATGCATGGGAACACCTATGATCCACCCATGAAATGCCTTTCCAAAGGAGAGGACCACATGCCAGAAACTTGTGTTGCCTTGAGCTACTGCAGATTTGCTATGCCACGCAAGGTGGCTCTGCCTGGCATACTAAATCTTGCTTAAGGGCTTGAGTTTCCCTTTTGTCACATTGCGTTATGCAAGGGCACCGCTTCCCCTTGATAAACCTAGCCCCAAGTTCCTCCTATCCAGTGTGGTAAGTATACACAGAATTGCAGAGTTATAAAATATCAGAAACGTAAAACACATATTAAAGACAAAGACAGACTTCCCTGGCAGTGATGCAGCAGACACTCCTTTCAAGGCTGTGGTCACGGGTCTGGCATTTAGTGTGTGGGCCAGCAAGGGCATTATTCTTTTAGTTCCCCTTCCCCTTCCCCTTCCTCTGCTTCTCGGGCCAACAAACAAACTTTAGTTTACCCTTAGGGGTGCAGCCCAATCAGTGTGGAACATGATTCAACATTACCTCCCATTTTGTTGATTCATTATGTCCTTCAGATAAGTGTTGCAGATTTACATATTTTTCAACACGTCCATGCCTTATCTTGCCTGCCCTGCAGTGGCAACAGAGTACCCTTACTACCAAACGATGGACCCAACTCTGAAAAGAGGTTCAGCCATCAAAGGTTTACATATTTGTGTGGTTTCTTTTTATTTCTGCTATTCATCTCCAGGTAAATTCTGGCAATGAGGGACAGTAAAAACATGAATATATTACCTCCCGCCTCCACACCACAGGAGACTGCCTCCATGGTGTGGAGGCCATTAGTATTACTTTTCCCAAAAACAAACTCACACACTGTAAAAGTTTGAGAGATGAGCATTCATTTTTGATGAAGCACTCCGCTAAACTTTTATAACATTGATAGGAATTAATGTGATGGAAATTCTTGCTAATATTTAGAGTTGTCCACAGGGCTAGCAGACAACTCTAAATTTGGCGAGTGGAGAGTCCTCTGTATGGCACGAGTGAAGTAGTCAGCTATACTGACTGCACGCCAAACTCTGAATCAGTCCCTGTATTTAACTTCAGATTCTTCACTGTTCTCCCTCCTCTACTTTCTGTAGAGTGGATTCCAATGGATACTCCTAACCACAGATTCCTTACCTTTTAAACATTCCTCAGGCATCGGGCTGGATCTCTAAAGCAATACTTCTGCGGCTCTGCGTCTACTTCATTTAAATCCAGAAAAGACAAATGGAATCACTAATGAACACCATCCATGATGAGCTCTAATGTCAATTTCTTTCTTTCTGCATTTTCAGACACAGATCCGAAGCCCTACTCCTTTTGTCTGAGATGAGGTTTTTCTCTAATTGCTTTTCTCAAATTTTAACCAGTGTGCAAGGCAAATGTCCCCTCCTAAAGTGACAGGGTTTAAACCTTGTAGGGACTGTCACAAACAAAAATGTCTGTGACAGATCTCCACCTGGTATGCCTCTGGTGCTTGTGGTAGTAACACAACTTCAGAACCTGCGATGACTGCAACCAGATGAGCTTAAAAGCTATTCGGGATCGTATGTTGGGCATCACGCTTCTTTCTAGGAAAAACGGGGCCCCTGCCTAATAGGATAAACCCTAGCAAGGTTAAGTATTTTTTGGAAAACAGAATGTGCACACCGGGTTATGTGTACTGGTAATTCGTGAGTAACTTAGACATGCATATTTTAATAAATCATCCTCCACCCATAGAATTCTGATATATGTTGTTTATTTTTTATATATTTGATATTTATTATTTGTTGTTTTGTTTCTTTTTTTTTTTCCTTTCCTATTTTTCTTTTTTTCACATATATATACTCTTGTTAGTTACTTTTTTTGGGTACAAAAGACATTTTTACGTACAAAACATTAAGATGGTTTCACATAAAAACTGTTTTTTTTTTTTAAAAACAATATCATCACTGTTTGAGACTTAATATAAACGCAGAATTAATTCCTTCAACGCGTTTCGGCCGTTCGCCTTCCTCAGGAAATCTGCCTTGTTCTTTGCTACAATAACCGTGGCTTATTTAATGGAGCGTCGAGGCTTCTAATAGATTTATTTCTCAACTTGTACCAGACTTAACTGGGAACCGGTTCTTTGTTTCTTAAGTGATGGTTATCTTTAACGGTACGTGGCTGTCTACCCGTCTTGTTTCCAAAGTGGCAAAAATGCTTCTTTTATTACAATCCGGTGCAAAGGATGTAAGGGTTATTACCTGCAGATAATATTAAAGGTCTGTTTCTTTTAGTTGAATATGCCAAGTTCGCAAGGTGGCAATGATTTATGACCTGAAGCGGATCTGACCCGAACCAGTGGCACACGGAGGGGCTCGTCATAAAAGACATCAGATATATGGCAAAACGTAATGAAGCAACAACCTTGGGTATCAAGAAGTTAAACCTTTGAGCCGGCAACACTATTAATAGTAAAAGACTCTGAAGATCCGCTTCAGGTCATAAATCATTGCCACCTTGCGAACAGTCCATTACAATAGAAACAGTTTGGTCATCCGGACTTCGGGATCGGTTAAACGGAACGAGGCAGCAAACTTAACGGAGCAGCATGAAGATGCAAATTTGTTGAACTTGGCATATTCAAGTTCAACGTACCGTTAAAGATAACCATCACTTAAGAAACAAAGAACCGGTTCCCAGTTAAGTCTGGTACAAGTTGAGAAATAAATCTATTAGAAGCCTCGACGCTCCATTAAATAAGCCACGGTTATTGTAGCAAAGATCAAGGCAGATTTCCTGAGGAAGGCGAACGGCCGAAACGCGTTGAAGGAATTAATTCTACGTTTATATTAAGTCTCAAACAGTGATGATATTGTTTTAAAAAAAAATAATACAGTTTTTATGTGAAACCATCTTAATGTTTTGTATGTAAAAATGTCTTTTGTACCCAAAAAAAGTAACTAACAAGAGTATATATATGTGAAAAAAAGAAAAATAGGAAAGGAAAAAAAAAAAAAAAGAAACAAAACAACAAATAATAAATATCAAATATATAAGAAAATAAACAACATATATCAGAATTCTATGGGTGGAGGATGATTTATTAAAATATGCATGTCTAAGTTACTCACGAATTACCAGTACACATAACCCGGTGTGCACATTCTGTTTTCCAAAAAAGGGCATCACGCTTCTTGCACACTTTCATGGGCTAATAGGAGAACATCAGTGCTTGCTTTATAGAAAAGGAACACACCTTTCTGATACTCCCTTACCTTGCTATCAGAAGGTGGAGTTTACTAGTTCTCCCTTGCATAAAATCACGAGAGACAGAAGCGTAGGTGCTTGGCTTTGGATCTCGTCCTGCAAACCACGCCCCTTCCTGTTTCCCAGCGTCTTGCTTTCCCTCTGCCGAAGTGATCTGCATTCCTGCACTGCCGCATAATTCGCATACGCCCTCAGATTCCAACTCTGTGACTGGACCTGACTGCCGTTATTTATTTATTTATTTGTTTGTTTATTTATTATTGCTATTTATTAAGAGCAAACAAATACCCGTAGGCGTCTCGACGCTAGACTAACTGCCATCTTCAAAAAGTATCATTGTAAGTTAAAAAGCCAGGTCTTTAACCGCTTCCGGAAGAGCAGGAGTGAGGGGCTGGTCCTGATAGGTTGTGGAAGAGTATTCCACAACTTGGGGGCCGAAACCACAAATCGACGATCGCCCCAAGTAACAGTTTTTGTCCGTGGCACCACTAGTTGGTTCAAGGTGGTGGATCAAAGTTGTCTAGAGGGAGTATATGGAATTAGCTGGTCCCTGAGAAACTGCTGGCCTTGATTATGTAGTGCTTTGTAAACTAGACATAAAGTCTTGAACTTGATTCGGTTACGAATAGGCAGCCAGTGGTAGTTCCTTATCGTATCTGAGACCGATTTGAATCTGGGTGTTCCAGAGAGAAGTAAGGCCGCCACGTTCTGAATGGTCTGTATGTTATTAGTCACCTGAATCTGTACATTTGCAAATAGGCCATTACAGTAATCCAGGGAAGATAGAACTAAGGCAACGACCAAAGTTTTTCCCGCTGTGTCAGGTAGAAAAGGAATAATTTTCCTTATCAGTTTAAGTTTATGACAGGCTGTGGCTGCTGTTTTCTTGGCGTGGGCCATAAAATTAAGGCCATCATCAAATGTCACTCCCAGATTCCTAACCTTGTAGACTGGCTTAGGCGGAACTCCAAAAGATGCAGGCCACCATGCCGGGGACCATCCTGGCGAGAGAGGTCCAAAGATGACCACCTCCGTTTTTTCGGAGTTTAACTTTTGACAATTAGAGGCCATCCACTCTCCAATTGCTAGCGTACCTCCTTGAAAGCGTTTTGCCACCTTGTCTCCATCACTGTTTATAGCCTGAACCAGCTGCGTGTCATCTGCGTATGAGGTTAGGCTCATTCCCATGGGCTTTAATGAGATTAGCCAGGTCCGACACATATATGTTAAACAGTGTCGGACTTAAGGATGAGCTTTGAGTAACCCCACACGGGCAGAGACAGTTGAGCTGATTGAAAAGATCCCAGAGTAACCATCTGGGTCCTCCCAGCCAGAAATGAGGCCAGCAAATCTTTACGATTCAGAAAAGGGGGTGGTGATGAACAGAGTGTCTGAATTAAGCAGACCACTCTTACCCAGTCCAAAGATCAGGGCCTGATCCATCACCGTTATTTATCTCACTGCACCATCCCAGCTCAGAACCTGGCTATATGCAAATCAGTCTGTCCCTGGCCCAGTGCATCATGGGAACAGGGCAGACTAAACTACCAAGCCAATTCTTCACCAGAAAGGAGACAAGCTACCGGGGACCGGTTTCTGGCATTTCAGCCGTCTTCGGCCCGGCTTGCTTGAATCCTGATGGTGCAGTGAGAAAGGGACTCATGTCTGAGTATACCCTGCCACACCTATAGTGGCCAAAAACGATTCAGAAAAGGGTGTGGTGATGAACAGAGTGTCTGAATTAAGCAGACCACTCTTACCAAGTCCAAAGATCAGGGCCTGATCCATCACCGTTATTTATCTCACTGCACCATCCCAGCTCAGAACCTGGCTATATGCAAATCAGTCTGTCCCTGGCCCAGTGCATCATGGGAACAGGGCAGACTAAACTACCAAGCCAATTCTTCACCAGAAAGGAGACAAGCTACCTTTAAGCCATCAGTTGGATGCCCATTTTTCCGACATGGTCGATCAAGATCTTGTGATCGACCGTGTCGAAGGCTGCAGATAGATCGAGCAGCACCAGGACAGCTGTACCTCCCTGGTCCCGGATGACTCTAATGTCATCCACTGCTTTGATTAGTGCAGTTTCCGTCCCATGGTATTTACGGAAGCCAAATTGGGTACTATGCAGCTGATGATGTTCCTCAATAAAGTGTGAAAGCTGTTGGTTCATGGCTTTTTCAGCTACCTTTGCTAGAAAAGGGAGGCTGGCTATGGGTCGATAGTTATTTAGCTCATCCGTATCCAAGTCTGATTTTTTTAACAATGGTTTTAAAAGGGTCTTTTTCAGTATGTCGGGGTAGATCCCTGATCTAAACATGGAATTACATACTTGTGTGACCACCGTAACAAGAGAATCCATTACTGGAGGCAGGACTTTAAAGGGGCACGGGTCAAGAGCTGAGCCCGTTTTAATGGATGAGGTGATGTCCTTTGTCTGATCGTCCGTAAGATCAGTAAATTGCAGTAATGGAGAATGAGGAACAGTATTGCAGATAGGGTTCAGGGGGATATCCATTTTAGAGCGGAAAGCCAAGTATATGTCATTTACTTTCGTAAAAAAGAAGTGTGAGAGCGCATCACAGAATGATTGAGAGGGCGTTGGAGCTAGATCAGGAGTGCTTCCCGCAAGCTGCTTTGTAATCTCATAAAGTTGCCTGCTAGAGTTTTTTGCCTTATCTATTTGTTCAGTGAAGAACTTATTCTTTGCCTCGGCAATCATAGATTTATAGAAAGAGAGCGTTTCCTTATAACTAACTTTGCTCTCTGGGGAGTAGGATTTTCGCCATTGCCTTTCCCTATTCCTACAGAGTTGTTTTTGTTTCCTTAAATCATCAGTAAACCACGGTGCTGAGGGGGTGGTTCTGTTTCTGGACAAGGTTTTAGTGGGTACTAGTGAATGGGTGGCATGCCCTAACCATTCATGGTATTGAAGAGTGGCAGTATTAGGATCCATGGATAAAGTAGGGCGGGTGCTGTCCATTAACTCTTTTAGGTCTGCTTTATTTAAATCTTTCCAGACCTTAAAAGATGCAGGTTTAGTAATAGTGGCCCTTTGAGTTATGGTCTCCGTAACAGCTAGTCTACTTAAGATGGCATGATGGTCCGACCAAGGCAAAGGGAGGATATCTGTTATACAAAGGCCCTTCAGATTAGAAAAAACGCCATCCAGTATATGGCCGGCCTCATGAGTGGGGGAGGTAACCAATTGGTCGAGCCCTAACATTTCCATATCAGTTAATAGGGAATGTGTGTCTTTATGATCGATCTGATCTAGGTGAAAGTTCCAGGCACCCATGACTATATAAGAGTCTTCAGCCACCAGAGACTCTAATATCGAACGTAGGTTGGAGAGGAAACCTGCTCGTGCTCCTGGAGGTCGATATAGTAACACTCCTTTGAGATTAAAAGAGGCAGTTAGCTTGATGTTAAAAAATAAGGCCTCACAACACGAGGAAGGGATAGGAGATGTCCTTACTATATAACAGTCCCTGGCAATTATCGCCAGCCCACCTCCTCTTTTACCCTTTCTATCTTGACGGTAAGCCTTATATCCAGGCGGAACCGCAATCACAAGATCCGGGTCAGACGTGTCGTCCATCCAAGTTTCAGTGAATAGAAGGATGTCTAATTTCCTATCTAAGATTAGGTCCGCTATCCCCTGTCTGTGCTTTCCTACAGATCGAGCGTTAATAAGTGCTATGCAAATCATAGTGAATTTAAAAATATTTTTAAGATTCGATTTCACCTTACTGTTAATAAAGGGAACGGCAAAGTGACAATGGGGACAAGTGGGTACTGTAGAAGTTACATCGAACTCCGGGTCATGTTTAGTGCAGTGAATAGAGGGTGGGCGCAACTCTAACAAATGTGATCTAGAATATACCCATCTATCGTCCAGTTCGATTGAGCCGGGGGGGGGGGTGGCCCTGGGCCCGGTCCTGGCGCGGACGGGCGCAGACGGGCTTGCCTTTGGCGCGCCCGCTGCGCCCGCCCGCTGCGCGGACGGAATGGCGTTCGTCATTTATCCAGTGTTTGAGGAGGGTGGGAGGCGGCCAGCTACTGGCGCAGCACCCTTTCCTACCCCCAATATGACGGCTGCTCACCTCTGTTTTCCAGCGTCAGCAAGTATTTTGCTGCGCTGGTAACAGCGTGAGTGCGCGTCAGTGACTGTAGCAGAGGCTCTAACTTTAAAATTTGCAAAAACTAAATAATTACGAATGCCACAAAATAAATCAAAACACGCTATTTAAAAACAGGACTGAGCCCCGGCTATTGCCTCAGGGGTGAGATCGCAGTTAGATCAGTGCACTCGCGCTTTTGGGCGATTTAAATAGGCTGGGAGGGCGGGAGGCAGCCAGCTACTGGCGCGGCACCCTTTCCTACCCCCAATATGGCGGCTGCTCACCTCTGTTTTCCAGCGTCAGCAAGTATTCTGCTGCGCTGGTAACAGCGTGAGTGCGCGTCAGTGACTGTAGCAGAGGTACTAACTTTAAAATTAGCAAAAACGAAATAATTACGAATGCCACAAAATAAATCAAAACATGCTATTTAAAAACAGGACTGAGCCCCCGGCTTCCGCCTCAGGGGTGAGATCGCAGTTAGATCAGCGCGCTCGCGCTTTTGGGCGATTTAAATAGGCTGGGAGGGCGGGAGGCGGCCAGCTACTGGCGCGACACCCTTTCCTACCCCCAATATGGCGGCTGCTCACCTTTGTTTTCCAGCGTCAGCAAGTATTCTGCTGCGCTGGTAACAGCGTGAGTGCGCGTAAGTGACTGTAGCAGAGGCTCCAACTTTAAAATTAGCAAAAACGAAATAATTACGAATGCCAGAAAATAAATCAAAACACGCTATTTAAAAACAGGACTGAGCCCCCGGCTTCCGCCTCAGGGGTGAGATCGCAGTTAGATCAGCGCGCTCACGCTTTTGGGCGATTTAAATAGGCTGGGAGGGCGGGAGGCAGCCAGCTACTGGCGCGGCACCCTTTCCTACCCCCAATATGGCAGCTGGTCACCTCTGTTTTCCAGCGTCAGCAAGTATTCTGCTGCGCTGGTAACAGCGTGAGTGCGCGTCAGTGAATGTAGCAGAGGCTCTAACTTTAAAATTAGCAAAAACGAAATAATTACAAATGCCACAAAATAAATCAAAACACGCTATTTAAAAACACTACTGAGCACCCGGCTTCTGCCTCAGGGGTGAGATCGCAGTTAGATCCCGCCGTTATCCCGCCGTGGATCCGGTACCGGATATGCGGTAACGTTTTCTGCTCTCCCTGATTTGTACAGGTGTCCGCGGCTGCTGGCAGTAATCCTCGTTGTTAACTTCCCGCTGTTTTGACCTCGCACATCGCAGCCCCTCTCTCTCAGTCCCCACTTATTCCGCGCTGCGCTGGCCCCGTTAATTCCTCTCCTGCTATACTCCCTGAGAGGCTATCTCGTTACCTTCTTCCTTTTCTTCGTTCCTGACAATGCTGGTTGTCTGTGCTTTTCCCTTAGACACGTACTTACCGTTAGTGTCTTTTGGTCCTTTCATTAGTGAAAAGCTACTCCCTTACTTTGTGACCATATTTTTCGTGTATAATATTAAAGGCTAGTTTCAGCCTATTCTTATACTCCTCCCTTGGTCTGGGGGACATAAGTTCCTGCTTTTAATCCTACTGAAATTCCTGAAGACGAGCTTGTAGCTAATACAGTGGCTATGCCCCCTTCCCATTTGTTTGCATCTCTGTAAGAGATCCTGTTTTCTATAAGAGGTAAAGAAGTATTTACCTCCCAGTTTTTTATACACCAGACTTAGAGACTTTTTGAAGACATCAAAGAGATGTCCAGCCGGTAAGAGACAGTGTGCCTTTTATTGTAGAGCTTGCACTGATTGAAGATTGTTCATTACACTATTGGGAAAGGGGAAGAACCTTCTTTACATGTATGTTTCTATTTTATGTCTCCCTAATGGTTAGGCCTTCCTGATTACCCTCGGGGGAAACCGGCTGGGGGATAGGAAGACTTCTATGCTGACTTCTAATCCCCACATCTCTCAAGGACATTGTAGGGGTGAGCTTGCAATATATATTCTCAACCTGGGACTGTTCCAGGGAGAGTGGGAGAATTATCGTCGCTCCCGTGGATTGAACTTTGAGTCGGACCCCTAGTTAGTGGCAGCGGCGACAGAAAGCTAAGCCCACGACTTAAGTCCACCTGAGTGACGATGAATGCGGAAGGGGCTTGTGCTTTAATGGAAGCGCCTACCAAGAGTCCCTTGGTGGAAGAGCTGGCAGCAGCCATAATATATCCTCAGAGTGAGGTAGGGAGATTGCGGGTGGAAAATCAGAGGCTTCATGCAGAATTAGTCCAGAGTGGAAGTCATTCCACTTCTTCTGTCCAACTAGGTGACAACACCCACAGAGTGGTCCTTACCTGACCACTCTGTGGGTTTGGTGTAGGGGTGACCTTAGATTATACACTAGGCATGGTGATTTAGTTCTTTGTTAATTTATATTTGGCGTTCACCTCTTCCTCTTCAGACCCTCTGATATTTTTCGTAGTTTATCGTATGCATGGGACATATTGGAGCTTGGTCTTTAAAATCCCTCTTGACCCTAATAAAGTTATTGTTGTTGTTTGCAATGGAATGGGAAACACCAATGTGTTGTGCACTAGAAACGATAGAGGAGAGTCTTCCTCCTCTTTATCATGAATTTTCTGAAGTTTTTGATGAAGGTAAGGCTACTGCGTTACCTCCTCATAGGAGCTATGATTGCAGAATAGACCTGATTCCAAGGGCAGAATTGCCAGTAAGTCGAGTATATGCCTTGACAGAATCCGAAACAGAATACTTGCAGAAGTATATTACGGAGATGTTACAAAAAGGTTTTATAAGACATTCTACATCTCCGGTGTCCTCTCCCATTTTCTTCATTCCAAAACGGGAAGGGGTGTTACGTGCGTGCATGGATTATAGGCCCTTGAATAAGGTTACTATAAAAAACAAATATCCCCTGCCTCTTATTTCGGTATTGTTAGACCAGGTGCGTGGGGCCAAGATATTCACGAAGCTCGATCGTAGAGGGGCATACCATCTGATAAGAATCAAGGAAGGAGACGAATGGAAGACTGCGTTTAGAACAAAATTTGGATTGTACGAATATTGCGTCATGCCATTCGGTCTCTGCAATGCCCCTGCGGCCTTCCAATTTTTTATCAGTGACTTGTTGCGTGAATATCTTGACCTTTTCGTAATCGTCTACATAGAAGATATTCTAATCTTCTCCAATTCAGAACAAGAACATGTGGAGCATGTGAAGAAAGTGTTGCAGAGATTGCAGGACAACTTGTTGTTCGCAAAATTGGATAAAAGCACATTCCATACAAATAAGGTGGAATTTCTAGGATTCATCATTTCACCAGAGGCTATTAACATGGATCCTAAAAAGATAGAGGCCTTGGTTAAGTGGCCTAGTCCCAGTAGTGAAAAGGAGGTGCAACCCTTTCTAGGATTTGCCAACTTTTACAGGCGATTCATTGATCACTTTGCAGATCTTATTGCTCCCATCACTCGATTGCTCCGCAAGAGAGTTGTCTTTGGTTGGACTAAAGAAGCAGAACTTGCCTTTGTTTGACTCAAGGAAATGTTCACCACATCCCCCATCGTAAGACACGCAGATAATACACAACAGTATTACGTAACATGCTGTTGGGGGTGTTTTGTCAAAGAGGAATCCTGTCACAGGGTGTTTACATCCTGTCGCCTATTGCTCCAAGACACTCCTTCCCGCTGAACAAAATTATACCATCGGGGAGCGGGAACTTCTAGCTATAAAACTTGCCTTCCAGGAATGGAGGCATTATCTTTTAGGATCACCCCATACTGTGACCATCTACACAGATCATAGAAATCTACAATTCTTCAAATCAGCCAAAGCTTTAACACCAAGGCAAATGAGATGGGTTTTATTCTTCAGCGAATTTGACTTCCTCATAACATATAGACCTGGCTCCCAATAAGGAAAGACTGATGCCTTATACCGCCTAGGAACCAGAAAGAAAATCTCAGAATCAGAACCCCCTCCGCTCATTCCTGATCATAAAATCATAGGAGTGGGCGCCAGAGGAGATCCGTCTGTGCCCTTCTTGGATAAATTGAGGAATGCCTGTTCTGAGGTCCCTCTACTAGAGTGGATGAAAGAGCCACAACACACCATTAAAGATGGGTTGCAGTTCCATCAGGATCGCATATTTGTGCCACATGCAGACTTACAATTAAATATAATCCAATGGTGTCACAACCTATCTCTCGCCGGACACCCTGGGGGAGAAAAGACGATACAGACATGCCAGCGCTGATTTTGGTGGGGAGGCATAACTAGGGACATCTCAGACTATGTCGCTTCATGCCCTGCTTGTGCTAGACAAAAGTCCTTACACATAGCCCCTGCAGGTCCTCTTCAATCTCTAGATATTCCATCTGTCCCCTGGCATTCAGTCAGTATGGATTTTATTACAGAATTACCACGAGTGCAAGGGTACCATACCATCTTAGTGGTTGTAGACATGTTCACGAAAATGGCTCATTTCATACCATTTAAAAAGCTCCCTACATCCAAGGAATTATCTCAAGTTTTTATTGAACAGATAATCCGATTGCATGGTATCCCCTCTGTCAACAGACAGAGGAGCTGAATTTGTCTCTCGGTTTTGGCAAGGGTTGTGCACTTCCTTGGGAATAGCCCATAGATTGTCCACGGCGTACCATCCGCAAACCGATGGACAAACTGAACGAACCAATCAAACCTTATAACAATACTTACGCTGTTTGTTGGCAACTCTCACTTCTGATTGGGTAAAGGCCTTGCCTATAGCCGAGTTTGCATACAACAATACCACACACTCGTCCACTGGGGTTTCTTCATTTTTCTTTGTTCAGGCCCAGCATCCCAGGATTCTTCCCTTTCCATTGCCCCTATATTTAGTAAGCATACCCGCCCTCCAAGATTATCATAATGTCATAATAGCTATGTGGAAAAAGGCTAAACAAGAATTGCAAAAAGCCAAAGAGTCTATGAAGCTACAAGCAGACAAACACCGCCGTCCAGCTCCAGTGTATAATGTGGGAGACAAGGTGTGGTTAGCTACTAAGAATCTCAGACTGGAGGGTCCGCACAAACTACAACCCCACTATATCGAGCCTTAAAGTTATTTCCCCTGTCTCACTAAAACTAGGGATACCTGATGACATGAGAATCCACACAGTGTCCCACACTTCTTCGTTAAAAGAATATGTCCCCTCTCAGGAACCTGACAACCCGCCTCTTCCTGAGACGGTGGGTGGTGAAACAGAATATGGAGTCAAAAGAATCCTGGATTCCCGAAGGTATAGGGGTAAACTTCAATACTTAATAGATTGGGTAGGATATGCCCCTGAAGATAGATCCTGGGAACCTGCCAAAAACGTGCACGCCCCTGTCCTAGTGCAGAAATTCCATGCCCTAAATCCTTCAAAACCCCGCCCAGTTATTAGGCCTTTGGGAGAGCGAACTGTTAGGCATCACGCTTCTTGCTCACTTTCATGGGGTAATGGGAGAACATCACTGCTTGCTTTATAGAAAAGGAACACACTTTTCTGATACTCCCTTACCTTGCTATCAGAAGGTGGAGTTTACTAGTACTCCCCAGATAAAATCACGAGAGACCGAAGCGTAGTTGCTTGGCTTTGGATCTCGTCCTGCAAACCACGCCCCTTCCTGTTTCCCAGCGTCTTGCTTTCCCTCTGGCGAAGCGATCTCCATTCCTGCGCTGCCGCTGAATTCGCATACGTTGTATGCCTTTGCCCACAGATTCCAACTCTGTGACTGGACCTGACTGACGATAGTTATCCCGCCGTGGATCAGGTACCGGATATGCGGTAACGTTTTCCGCTCGCCGTGATTTGTACCGCTGTCCGCGGCTGCTGGCAGTAATCCTCGTTGTTAACTCCCCGCTGTTTAGACCTCGCACATCGCAGACCCTCTCTCTCAGTCCTCACTTATCCCATGCCGCGCTGGCCCCGTTATTTCCTCTCCTGCTATACTCCCTGAGAGGCTATCTCGTTACCTTCCTCCTTTTCTTCCTTCCTGACAACGCTGGTTGTCTGTGCTTTTCCCTTAGACACGTACTTACCGTTAGAGTCTTTTGGTCCTTTCATTGGTGAAAAGCTACTCCCTTACTTTGTGACCATATTTTTCGTGTATAATATTAAAGGCTAGTTTCAGCCTATTCTTATACTCCTCCCTTGGTCTGGGGGACATAAGTTCATGCTTTCAATCCTACTGAAATTCCTGAAGAGAGCTTGTAGCTAATACCAGTTTTTTATACACCAGACTTGGAGCCTCTTTGAAGACATCAAAGAGATGTCCAGCCGGTAAGAGACAGTGTGTCTTTTATTGTAGAGCTTGCACTGATTGAAGATTGTTGATTACACTATTGGGAAAGGGGAAGAACCTTCTTTACATGTATGTTTCTATTTTACGTCTCCCTATGAGTTACAGATACCAATAAAAGGTCTGGCTCATACGCAGCAAGGCTGAGCACCAAATAACATAAAACCAAACCAGTTGCCAATGCTGCTGTTTTTTTCCGTTAAGTTTACCAAAATATAAGAACCATAAAAACATCTGTAAGCTCATTAGTCGCTTTTTTATTTTTTAGAGTCTTATTTCATTTTTTTAGAGAAAAAATCTTTTCATTTTTATACCCATATGTACAACAAATTTGAACAATCTCCCACAAGAACTATACAAACGTTTCACAATTTACAAGAACATCACATCACACTCACTGATTCAAACACACTGCATCCATACTCATACACAAAGAATACACAAGTTATACAATAATAAACCAAACATTAAGTAATCATGCACATTATATCGCTTTTTCAATGCACCAAGTTATATACATTTTATACAATTAATGCGCTCAATGGATTTTGTATAAATCCCCTACTGGGTTTAATACACTTTTTTAGTAGAGCACAAGCGTTTGGTTTATCCAATGGCCTACGTGTTTCAAACCTCTTTGTTTGAGAGGTCCTCATCAGGGCCAAGCTCACTACAAGAAAAGAAGAAAGGGAAGAACTGATCAGAAAATGACCTCAGTTGAACCGCTAATATTATGGCTACACCAGTCTACACCATAAGCTTACCTCCAAGTGAACTCTAAGACCATCAGTTGCCAATACCTATAGGTTAGGCCTTCCTGATTACCCTGGGAGAAACCGGCTGGGGGATAGGAAGACTTCTATACTGACTTCTAATCCCCACATCTCTCAGGGACATTGTAGGGGTGAGCTTGCAATATATATTCTCACCCTTGGACTGTTCCAGGGAGAGTGGTAGAATTATCATAGCTCCTGTGGATTGTGACTTGAGTCGGACCCCTGGTTAGTGGCAGCGGCGACATCGTACAGTGAAGCTCTGCGTCACTAAACACAGCAAGACTTTGCACCATGACTGGTCGAAGTCGAGTGGCAGGTCCCATTCCCACTCCCAAAGTCATTCCTACTGCAGATTTTCAATGTGGCCGAAGTCTTCAGCTAAGTAAAAGAAGAAGGTTAAACAGGTTTCAGCCCCTTACCCATCATTCATGATTTCCAGAGAAGGACTGATGGCGTTAGCGTGCCACCTGTGTTTCCTCATGAATTCCTGAGGAACTGATTCCGAATCTGGTCCTGAGGAACTCTTACTTTCTGAGTCTGTCTGTGAGGTTGCAGAAAGTCAAGGCCTTTAGAGGCTGTACTATGCATTTTCGGCATTCTTATGGTTTCCTACATGTCCCGAAAAATCCGCAGGGGCTTCCAGTCAGAATCCCTCTGGCAGGTTCATCCTAAGCATCATCTGTGCCTCTGGAATCTGCCTTGGATTCTGCAAGGTCTTTGGTGCCGACTTCGGTCCTGGAGCCACTCTATGTGCCACTTCTATCGACATTGATGCCAATGCTGGATGAAGATCCACAAGCTAGTCTCCAACTCTGAATCTAACCTGCCTCAACCTTAGCCGAGGGCACGCTTTGAGCCCATTAAGGAATAACTTTTTGGCAATACCTTTTACTCACACTCATTGTCTTTACAGTGCAGTTGTCCACACAGGCTATCCTAAATTTGTTGCTCAGATTCACACCAAAACCAGAATTTCGGAGATGATGGGGGGAATTTGTCCCATAATACAGTACAAATACCTACAAGATGCCAGTGGTCTGGACACTTAGCCTGATATGGGCTTCGTATTTCCCCCTGGCTCTGCATTGGAGGCGAGTGCATCTTTTGTTCCAGTGATCAGAAGGGCAGTAGAGGTCCTTAATCTGGAGCTCTTTTCTATAGAAGTTAAAACCAATGTCCTCAAGAGGGTGCTTCAGCTTGGCCAGGCACCTTCCAAATGTCGCCTGCCCTTTAATGAGACTTTTACATATACACTCTTGGGCAAACCCACGTTCTGGATCTCAAGTCAACAGATTTGTCACCACAGACCAGCTCCAGGTAACCCTGAGTTTCTCATGCAGCATCCAACGCGAGATAGCTTGGTGGTTCAGGCACTATCAGTAAAGGCCACCCTAAATCCTCTCCTGTGATCCCTCAACTATTCAGGATTGCCGAATGTAGTGAAATTGGTTATCCTTTCTGGCATAGGCAGGACAGATAGCTTGAGTCGGGTAACTGGCCCAAGTGTGGTTCTTCAGGGCCATGCATGGATGAGGTTTATGGGCTTCTCAGGGGATATCTAGGCATCCTTGATCGATGTGCCATTTGATGGGTCCCACCTTTTTAGTGAGTAGGTGGATTTGGCCTTAGAACGATACAAAGAGAGTTGCACCACAGCTCTCTCATTGGGTCTCTCCACACCCCCCACTTTTGACTGCAATCCCGCTGATTTTAGGATTACTCGGAAAATCAAAATGAGGGAGATTGAAGCAAAAAACATAGGGTACACTCTATTTCCTTAGTTAATGAAGAAATTATCAAAAGGGTCTCTTCTTAAAATAGTAGTGAGACACTCCACAACTATTTTCCTTCAGTGGTATGTGTTCTCCATTTAAGTATTAGTAGTCAGTTGTGTCATCAGAAGGTCTTGCCTCCACCAGGAGGTAGAGTCTCTTTTATAAGAGAAATGGTGGGATCTCTGCAAAAAGTGAGTTAAAATTGTCTCCGACCCTAGGAGATGCTATTTTATTACAAACTGGGGTGGAGGCAAGAATAAAAATATGTGAGATGTGTTAGGGACGTTTAATTTATCCTTCACATCCAGTGGGTAATCAAAAAAGAGGTTGACACATTTTAACCTACTTGAGCCCAGAAGGTCACCGGCTTTCTTCAGGACCAGTTAAATATCAGATCCCTTTGATACCTGGTTGGACATTATCCCCCTGGAACTCTAATCATGGGTACAATCACTCCATCATATTGGGACATCTACTGCTATCCCCTATTATGGGGAAAGCTGGATCCCCATAGGTTTCTCGGGGAGCAGACAGGATTTGCTATTTGTACTAAAAAATGGTAAAGTGCTAGAAACGGGAAGTGAATCTGAGTGATGATGACTGGGCTGGGATGATCCGAATGTTGTACCAATGGAGATGTGTATTTTGCTGCTGTTATACAGAGAGATATATTGTTGCGCAGATTTAATGCTCGATTTTTGCACCCAATGTCTGTACCCCTTAATTGCCAATTGCCCTGTATTGTTTTCAATAAAAACATTATAAAAAAAATATATTGAAAAAAAATGGTAAAGTGAAGGTAAATGTGGTTTTGTTACACCGTAAATTCTAAATTAACGGTGGATTTAATTATAAATGCTTTGCTATTCCTAGTTGTGGAACCTGTAGCTTGCATAACACGTCCTTCCCGGCTTGAAATTTATATTTTTTTATATGAAGTTTTATATAGCGCGAAAAATACAATTTCTGGTTTCAGAGCACTGTATAATGGTAAGTGACAGAGAGAGTGCATAAGGTAATACAAGGAGTCATAGGATGGTAGCAAAGCTCCGTGCAGTGGAGAATAACCGAGAAAGTAACACAAAGAGTCAGATGGTGATATCAAGAAACAAGAGTATTACGGGTAGCAGGGCTTTGTAATGCAGTGTACCCATAAGTTATGGTGAGTGGGAAACCGACTGGAACATAATTGCAGTGTCATAAAGGTAAGCGATAGTCAGACAAGGGAAAGCAAAGAGAAAGTAATTGTCAGAAACAACTGGATTCAAGGTGGTACGATTCTTTGCATCAGAGAGGAAGGGGATTATTCAGCAGTATCGTTTTTACTTCTTTTGTGAAGAGAGTTATTGAAGGGTTGGTCTTGAGCCCTGGAGGAAGAGAGTTCCATATTTTCGGGGCAAATCCGGAGAAGGTTCGCATGTAGGTTTTCTTGTGGTTACATTTTTGCAGGTTCATCAATAGGGAGCTTGTGCTGCAAGAAGATCTATTCCCACCAGATAGAACCAGTTTCTGAGCCAGGTAGCAAAGAGCGTTGTATTGAATGGCTTTGTACACCATGCAGGCAATTTTTAGATGAATTCTGGCCTCAAACAGTAGCCAGTTCAAAGTATGTAGGACACTGGTGATATGATCCCTTTTTTTTGTGCCTGTGATTAGACGAACAGCTGCATTCAGGGTAACCCTCAGAGGTGCTAGCTGTATTTTCGGTAGGTCCATAAGAGTAGCATTCCCATAGTCAAGTTTGAAGATCACAAGTACTGGGACCACTATTTTGAGATCTGCAGTGTGTAGGAATGGTTTAAATATCCTTAATTTGAGAAGTTGGCGATTGGCCCCACTAGTAGTGGTGCTGATGTGGTTCTGCACGGCGAAGTTGTTATCCAGTATAATTCCTAGGGATTGAGTAGATTTGATAATATGAGGGGTACAGTTCAAGGGTGTAAGAATTGGGAGCCAGTCATTGATGTTAGAGGTGGAGATGGGTGGAGAGATTAGTAGGAATTTGGTTTCAAGGGTGTTAAGTTTGAGGTGGTTGTGGGTCAGCCAATGTTTTAGTCAAGGTGATGTTGAGGGTGCTAATGTCTTCGGGTGATGGAACTTTCATGTAAAAAGTTACATATCGTCAGCATAGATTTGTAGGAGATGTTCGAGAATCTGAGGATTTAATTCAGGGGTTCCATATACAAGCTTAGAACCTTGGGGTGCACCGAATGAAACAGGCATCTGGTTGGATAGGGAGTGGTTGATCAGGGCTCTATGAGATCTATTTTGTAGGAATGAAGCAAACCATTTTAATACAGATCCGGAGATACCCATCCTGTGTTCTAAGAGGTTCACAAGAATCTTACGTTTGACTGTGTCAGCCGCCACTGATAAGTCAAGTAGGATTAATAAGCAGTACTTGTTTTGATCAAATAAGCGTAAAATGTTGTCGACAATGTGAACGCTGGTAGTTTCAGTACTAAGACCTGATCTGAAATCAAATTGGTATTGGTCGAGGAGTTGGAATTTGGCAAAATGATTGCATAGTTGCTGGTGAACAAATTTTTCCAAGAGCTTGGCTAGGGTTGGGATGTTGAAGATTGGTTTGTTATTGTTGCGATCGGAAAGGTCAGAGTCAGGCTTTTTGAATATAGGGGTGACTTGGCCATTTTTAGGCAGTACGGAGTGGAGCCTTGAGTAATAGAGGCATTCATAATCCGGGTCCATAAGAGCAGCAGGAGGGGTAGAAATTTCAATGAGGAGTTTTGAAAGAAGACAGTCATTGAAGTGGTTGGAGTATTTTATAGAAGTCAGTAGTTTCAAGTTCCCCAGTATTAGGGGTGTCTTTCATAGATTCACATGCCTGAATCATTCCCCGTCGTCTGAGTGGGAGTCCCACGGTACATAAAAAAGCAATAATATGCTATAGTAACATTGGAAAAACCAGTAATTCCCAACCAGGAAGTAAAGTAGCCCAAGCTACAGGAGAAAAAAGTTCCACACTCATGACTATCCTAGTCATTTTGTATAGTCCAATCTACAGCCAATCAGGCGACAGCACCCAGCAGAAGGTTCTCCCCAGAGGCTCAGGCTGTCAGATTTTCTACCCCACGTCGTATGAAGGGAGTCTCCCTGAGCTCTGCTCAGTTCTTCTCTATTTTCCTTCTGAAATCTAGTGTTTTGAAGATGTCTTCCAAGAAATCTTTATTCAGACCTTGTAACTCTTGTGGTAAGCTCTGGCTTTTTAAAGAAGATCCCCACAAGAAGTGCATTTATTGCCTTTATCCTGAACATCAAGTAAAGGACTGCAAGATCTGTAGAACCTTCCCTCAGAAGACCCTCAGAGACAGAGAGGGCCGCCTGCTTTTGTGGCTACAAAAGCTTAAGGATTCAGACTATCCTGCGTTTGAGGTAGGCAGTATTGCCTCTGGTTCTACTTCAGCCTCTAGGAAGAGAGCTGCTACTTCGACGAAGCCAATTCCGCCGACAAAGCGAATTCCATTGACGAAGCCAATTCCGTTGACGAAGTCAATTCCGTCGATGAAGTCCATACTGTTGACGAAGCCTACATTGACTGAACCATCATTGTCAACGACGATAACTGCACCGTCGACGACGACCTCGTCGTCGTCTAAAAGCAAATCCAGTGCAACGAGTCCTGTAGTGGGCCCACCGTCGACGCCGCCACTATCCTCTTGCACCACTTTACAGGTGTGGTCACCGTCTACGGTTTTTCTGACGCCAAAAACCATGTTTGCTTCAGAGACGAGGTTCAACCTTGGAGTTATCACCTCTGCATATCTCACCACAAAGGGTACCCCTGCAGGTTCCAGACAAACTTCTTGACTCTGAAGACAGTGAGGAGGATTCTGTAATTGAAGAA
This sequence comes from Lissotriton vulgaris, assembly GCF_964263255.1. NCBI lineage: Eukaryota > Metazoa > Chordata > Amphibia > Caudata > Salamandridae > Lissotriton > Lissotriton vulgaris. The sequence goes on from NC_141697.1 coordinate 373,619,042, forward strand.
TCCTTTGGAACGGCTACAAGTCCTTCCGAACTAAACATTAAATATCAGGAAGGCGACCAAGAGGAACAACAGTCATCTGAACAGATGACGTCCCCTGTAACAAGTGTCCCTGCCACTCAGGTGCCAACTGCATTGCTCACCAACCTCCAATGCATGCTAGATGACTATTACAGGCGGTCTCCGCCATCGGAATCTACAGGCTCTCTGCCTCCTACGCCTGCGGTGGAAGCGACTTTACCAGACTTTAGACCTCCAAGGTCTCCTCCACCTGCACCGTCCAATCAGCCGGAAGGACAACAGTCTTCTGACGAAGAAGAACAGAGAGAGAAAGGAGAGGTTGATGACATGTCTGAGTGGGATGAATACCAAGTACAGACTCCTTCTCCGTCACATCCAGCTACCTCGGATTCACCACCAGTAGACGTAGGTGGATTCCACCTTTTAATGGAGCGGGCTACTAAGCGTTTCCATATGAATATGGAACATACGGAGCAGGAATGCTTTCTCTATGATTTTAAGGATCAGCCTAGAAGACAAGTCAAATCTATACCTATTATAGACTTTATCTGGCAGGAGGGTATCAAGGTCATGTCTACGCCAGCTTCCATCCCCCCGGTCCTGCCACGGATTGACAAGAAATATGAGGCACCGGAAAAGTCACCTGCGTGCCTTATAGGAAAACCAAAACTGGATTCAGTTATTGTTCAAGCTGCTCAGAAGAGGTCTAGGAACCCTTCATCCCCAATCGCAGCCCCACCGGACAGAGATGGCAGGTGCCTCGATGCCATTGGAAAACGTGTTTCGACGATGGCAGCTACCACGGTCCTGGCTGCTAATTCATTGGCCATCCTAGGCAGATATGACCGGCAGATGTGGTCGGATATTGCACCATACATAGATCAGCTTCCTGAGCCTTCTAGATCTGAAGCGCAGAAGATCTTACAGGAAGGGGAAAGAATCTCAGCTGAGATTATCGATTCGGCGGTTGACGTTCCCTTGACTGGTTTCAGACAATTAGCAGGTGCTGCTGTCTTACGTAGACAGGGGTGGCTACGATTCACTTCATTCCGTCAGGAAGTTCAAACAAGGGTATTGGATATGCCTTATGACAGAGAGTTTCTGTTTGGCCCACAAGTAGAAGAAGCCTTGCAGACAATAAAAAAGGATACAGAAACGGCTAAATGCTTAGGCACCCTCCAATTTTGTAAACCACCCTTTCGAGGAGCGAGAGGACGTGGTTCGTCCTCCAACAGAGGTGGATACACGCAACAATCCTCCTACAGACAAGGAAATCAACACTACCGAACACAGCGCTATCAATCCTACGGCCAACGGAAAAATAATGATTCCCAGAACATGGGGAAACAGGCCTACCGCGTAAAGGATAAACGTCAATGAGACTTGTCACCTGCCACCGCTACAGCCCCACTCTCAGGAAAAAATTGGAGGACAAATATCAAAATTTTACTCAAAATGGTCATCGATAACATCGGACAGGTGGGTCCTGGACATTGTGGCCAAGGGCCATGCCCTAGAATTCGAACAGTTTCCTCCGAATGTTTCCACGAAAGGCCCACCTCCAGCTCACCTAAGAGAGCTCTTTGCAAAGGAGCAATCGAGAGAGTTCCTCAAACTATGAGGGGAACAGGATTCTGCTCCAGATTTTTCATAATAAAGAAGAAATCCGGAGAATGGCATCCGATTCTGGATCTCCGTGCCCTTAACAAATATATGAAGAAACTAACATTCAGAATGCTGTCGCTACAGGAAATATTGCATCTTCTAGCAGCGGGAGACTACATGGCCACCTTGGATCTCCAAGATGCGTATTTCCACATTCCCATCTCACCTCGCCACAGAAAGTTCCTGCGATTCAGAGTGGCTGGCAGGGATTATCAGTTCAGAGTACTTCCCTTTGGGCTGCGCTCGGCACCCAGTGTGTTTACAGAAGTCTTGGCCCCAGTAGCGGCTCACCTCCGGCTGGAGGGGATACAAATATTCCCATATCTAGACAACTGCCTTATCAAGGCCAGTTCTTATGAGGACACAGACAACCATCTACAACAGTGTCTAAACCTCTTTCGGTCTCTGGGTCCCTCCATCAACATCAGCAAATCCCAGTTGGTACCATCACAAAGACGGGCTTTCCTGGGAGCAATCTTAGACACCCAGCTGCTCCAAGCCTTCGTCTCGGATTAAAGACAAGACAAGAAAAGATACGGAATATGGCTCGTACTCTGCTTTCAAAGAAGTCAGTTTCAGTCTGACGGTTCAAGTCTTTTCTGGGGATGGTATCATCGTGCATTCCACTAATACCAAATTGCAGACTCAGAATGAGGCCCCTTCAGGAAGAACTCAGCTTACAATGGCTGCAGGTCTCCGGCTCCTTCGAGGATCTCATCCAGATTGCACCTCGCATACCGTATTCCCTCCTCTGGTGGACACATTGAAAAAATCTACGGCGGGGTTGCACATTCCTTCAGGATGCGCCAAACTTTACAATCACTACGGACGCATCCCTCGAAGGCTGGGAAGCTCATCTTCAGCACCTGACAATCAGCGGCAAGTGGAGCCCTCAGCAAAGGTGTTGGCACATCAACCTGTTAGAACTGAGAGCCATCTTCCTTGCACTCAAAGCATTTTGTGCAATCATCCAGGGAGCCAATGTGTTGGTGCGCACAGACAACACAACAAGCATGCACTATGCCAACAAACAAGGAGGGACAAGATCAGCTCTCTTGTCGCAGGAAGCCCAGGAGCTGTGGGCATGGTCAATACGACACAAGATCAATCTTCAGGCGGTTCATGTTCCTGGAACAGAGAACGTCCTTGCAGACACACTCAGCAGGACAACAGTGTCCACTCACGAGTGGGAACTTCATCAGCAGGCTGTGGATCGGATCTTCCATCTATGGGGTCATCCAGACCTAGACCTCTTTGCAACCAAGAACAACAGCAAATGCCGATTCTTTGCAAGTTGGCATCCCCACAAAGACTCTCAGGGGAATGCATTTTCAATCAACTGGTCTCTGATATATGCGTACTCTTTTCCACCAATACCACTGGTTCCCAGAGTCCTGTGGAAGATGAAGAAGGAACCGTGTCGGCTGATTCACATTGCTCCTAGATGGCCTCACCAGTACTGATTCACCAAGCTCCTTTATTATTATTATTATTATTGGGACATTTGTAGAGCGCTGCGATTACGCACACCGGCGTGTCCACGCGCTGAAAGTGGGAGAGGCAGCTAACAGAGGACACAGAAACTGAGCGGACACTTATTTAGAATAGAGAAATGTTTTAAGTTTCGCTCGGAACCTAGTCTCCTCCGGTTCCAGGCGCAAGTCCGCTGGCAGTTTGTTCCAGTTAGTTGCCGCTAGGCATCTAAAAGACCTACCTCCCATGCTGGCTTTTTTGATTCTCGAGATCCTCAGTAGGCCGCCCCCTGTGGATCTAAGCGCACGTGTTGGTATGTACACTTCGATCAATTTAGTCAGAGGGTCGGGTGCCCTGCCATTCAGGATGCGATGACAGGTGCAGAGGGCTTTGTATTCTACTCTTCTCCTCACAGGGAGCCAGTGTAGCTGCTGGAGGGCCGCCTTAGAAGGCGCCCTTTTGGGCAATCTGAGGATCAGACGCGCTGCCGCATTCTGCAGCACTTGTAGGCGAGCCATACTTTTTTCTGGAGCCCCCAGGTACAGCAGGTTCCCATAGTCCGACCTAGCTGTCACCAGAGCATGGACCAGGGTTTGACGGGCTTCAATCGGGAGTAAGTCAAGGACTTTCCTTAATTTCTTCAGAATCCCGAAACAGACTCCCACCACCCGATTTATCTGGGGGTGGGAGTTTATCCTTCTCCTATCGGAGTGCGAACCGATTCAGTTGAGTCCAATTCCGGACTTGCACTCCATTCAAGACGGCCAGGTTTGCCATCCGGATCCAACATCGCTGAGATTAGCGGCCTGGCGCCTGAGTACTATGAGTTCGCCCATCTGAACATCCCTGCGGACTGCAAGGAAGTTCTAGCCAAAGCAAGGGCACCTGCTACCATAAAGACGTAACATCTTCAATGGAAACGCTTTTGTGTCTGATGTCGCTCAGCTGGAACTCATCCTTTTTCAGCTAAACCAGAGGAAATCCTGCCTTTTTTCCTACATCTAGCAAGATCGGGATTGTCCCATGCAACCCCAAAGGTGTTCCTAGCAGCGATTTCAAGATACCGACAAGATGGGACCAATTCTCTTTATTCTGCGAGAATTATACAACAATTCTTTAAAGGCCTTTTTAGAATGTTCCCTCCGGTATGTCGTCCACCTCCGTCATGGCATCTTAATGTAGTGTTGGCGCAACTCATGCGTCACCCATTCGAACCTATCCACAGAGCCGATCTGAAATTTCTTACATCGAAGGTGTCACTGTTATTGGCCCTGACCTCTTCTAGGAGAGTCAGCGATATACAAGCTTTCACTGTTCAGCATCCCTTCTTCCAATTCACAAATGACTCTGTAGTGCTCCGCACTAATCCGAAATTCATCCCTAAAGTGCCTTCGGATTTCCATCTACACGGACCTGTGATTTTAAAGACATTCTTTCCTAACCCACAAACACCTGTGGAAAGGGCATTGCATACTCTTGACATTAAGAGATGTCTAAAGTTCTATTTGCAAAGAACATCTACATTGCGCAGATCTGATCAACTATTTATCACCTATGGTGCAATTCGTAAAGGACAGGCAGTTTCCAAGCAAACTATCGCAAGATGGATATCTGCAGCTATTATCTTTTGCCATGCACAAGTAGGAAGACCTTTACAAGCGGCTCCTAGAGCGCATTCTACGAGGGCAGTGTCTTCCTCTACAGCCTTATTTGCAGGAGTTCCTCTTCAGCACATCTGCAGAGCGGCAACCTGGGCTAGTCGCCATACTTTCACCAAACACTATTGTTTGGATGCAGCCAGCAAGGCCGATGCTTCAGTGGGTCGAGCAGTTCTACGAAATCTTTTCAACTAAGGTGAGCCTCTGTTTCCCACCTCCTATTATTGCTGTCAGACGCTTGTTATATGTCTATGGTGCACATGCTCAAGTGATTGCATTCTATTATGCTTTTAATATTGTGCTTATTTACATATTGCATTCCTATGTGCTTTTAATATTGACAAGCTTAAGCTACCTTTAGCGTCTGTTAAGCACGGATATGTACTGCTATCTACTCTGATTCAGGCATGTGAATATATGAAAGACACCCCTAATACTGGAGAAGAACAATAGTTACTTACCTGTAATCTGTGGTTCTCCAGTATTGGTGTCTGTCATAGATTCACATGCAACCCGCCCACCTCCCCTCAGAGGCTCTCAGACTACTTTGGTTTGCCATCACTCCTTGCGAGAAAATCTGACAGTCTGAGCCTCTAGGGAGAACCTTCTGGTGGGTGCTGTCGCCTGATTGGCTGTAGTTTGGGCTATACAAAATGACTAGGATAGTCATGAGTGTGGAAGTTTTTTCTCCTGTAGATTGGGCTACTTTACTTCCTTGTTGGGAATTACTGGTTTTTCCAATGTTACTATAGCATATTATTGCTTTTTTATGTACCGTGGACTCCCACTCTGACGACGGGGAATGATTCAGGCATGTGAATCTATGAAAGACACCAATACTGGAGAACCACAGATTACAGGTAAATAACTATTGTTCATATCTTTTTCGTCAAATGTCTGAGTAGGGGAATTGCGTTCCCTATAGATTCCCTATAGATCCCTATAGATTTTGACAATTTTGAAGAGTTTTTTGTGTCGATTTATGTCGGTGTCTAACTTTTGTCGAGAATATGATGATTTAGAGCTTCTAATGTGTCTATTGTAGGTGCTCCGTCTTTGCTGCAGAAGTATAAGGTTTGTCGGAGAGGGAGTCACTCTCCATGCTCTTTCTGCAAGTGTAAGGGAGGGGTGTACCTCAGTAAGGCTACAGTTGAACCAAGGGTTGGATCTTTTTATCAGGACTCCCTTTAATTGTTTGGGGCTAATGGAATCCAGGGTGATGGACATAGAGCTAAAATAGTGCTCTGTGAGGTCTTGTGGACATATCAGTGGGTGAGGACACAAGAAATTGGCTGAAAGCAGTAAATGTGCTTGGATTGAGGTTACGAGTGTCTCTAACCCAATGTTTGCGTGATGCAGTTGTGGTCAATCCAATCACAAGGTAGAATACAGTCAATGTGGATGGTATTTTTCTTAGGTATGATTAAGTCTAAGGTGGCCCCTTTAGTATGAGTAGGGCTGTTGCAGGCTTGTATCAGATTAAGGTCAAGGAGAAAGGTCTTGAAACTGTTTGATAGCAGATTACTTGTGTTGTTCCAGTGAATGCTGTAATCACTTGGAAAGATCTGATTCTTGTGTGGATCATTGTTGGTAGATATGATCTCCATGATTTGTTCAATGAACTTATGATTATCTCCAGGAGAGCAGTAGACCGTGTACAGTTTGCAGGTTGAGTTGTCTTTGGTTGAGATGTTGATCCTAGAATATTTGCAGGAGGATATTGGCGCAGTTAGTGTCTGTCTTACTGAAAGGTTAGTCCGATATATGCAAGCTAAACCACCCCTATGGCGGTCTGCTAGATCCAGACGGAGGATGTAATGTCTGGGTGGAACTAGGATGTCTAGAATAGCGGATAAGGCTTTATTTAGCCAGGTTTCAGTGAGAATTCTGAGGTTTAAGTCCAGATTGAGTATGAGGTCCGCTATGTTGACAGCGTTGTTTCAGTGCTGACCAGTAATTGAATAGCAAACATTTTAAGAATGTTTTGTAACAGTAGTAGGAGAGTGTGCGATAGGGGCAGGTTTGAGGTTCCCTTTATTAATGGATCAGGGTCTTGGATAGGGTCTTCTGGGTGGATGGGTGATAATAGTTTGAATCTTTTCTGAGGGCAGAACAAGGTCAGTTGGGGCGGAGTTAAATGATGCAAGAAGGGAGAGGATGTCATTGTATGATAGGTGTCTAATATATCTGTTTGGCCGGGTGGAAATATCGAGATTCAGTTTATTTCTCCATCTAGGCTGCACAGCTCAAGTGTTGATGGAACTGTCAGCAGGAGTGAATCTCATTCAACTGGATGTGATGGATAAATGAAATGTCCCTAACACATCTCACATATTTTTAATCTTTCCCCTGCCTCAGTTTGTAATAAAATAGCACCTCTTGGGTTTGGAAACAATTTTAACTCGATTTTCCACAAATCTGACCATATCTCTTATAAAAGAGACTCTGCCTCGTAGTGAAGGCAAGAACTTATGATGATGCCACTGACTACTGGTACTTTAGTGGAGAGCACATACCACTGAAGGAAAATAGTAATTGAAGATCTCACTATTATTTTAAGAAAAGACTTTAACCTTTGAGAATGTTGTAGGCCCACTCTTTTTGATATTTTCTATGTTTTAGAATTATGCCAGGGTTTGGTATATTGATATTCCAGAACCGCCACCACTACAGCAGCCTCCTCAGCCGGCGATCAAGGCCATAGCTCCCAGAGGCAATGCTAGGACTTCAGGGATTTTGTACTGCCCAGTCCCCTCCCCTTAAGCAACCACAACTTCAAAACCACTTTAGTCTGTCCTTGCCAGCACATAGCCACCCTGCAGGAGGCAGGATCTACCATCTTTTCCAGAGGTGGCAAGACATTACTAAATTGTTCCTCCAAAATGCACAATAGAGCCATGACCTCCCATTTCTTTTTACCTCACCTCACATTATACCCCCAATCAGGACCACTGGCAGAGAACCACATATCCATTTTGCAGCAGGCAATGCAGACCATTTTGGCAAAGAGGCCATTGAGATGGTTCCGGCCTCACAAGCAGTTACTCCTGTATTTTCCTTGGCTCAAAGAAGAACAAAGGCCTTCATCCTATTTTAGATCTTTACCCTCTCATTGTTACCTGTGGAAGGGTCAAATTCAAGATGCTTAAGCTAGCCCAGGTTCTGTGTTCCCTGAATCCTGGAGACTGGATTGTAACATTGGACCGGTAATTCTTATTTCCAGATTCCCTTGCTGCAGGCCCACAGGCATTATCTGGGTTCACAATGGGCCAAGAGCTTTTTCAGTTTATGTGGCTCCCTTTTGACCTCACCAGTGCCCCCCCAGTGTTCACGAATGTGATGGCGATGGCCCATCACATCTTCAGAGGTTGAGTGTTTTCCCCTTCCTTGATGACTAGCTGTTGATGGCAAGCTCGCCTTAGGTGCATGTAGACCACTGGCATACGAAGATAAACCTAACACTATCAGGTTTACAATCAACGTGTTGAATTCCCACCTGACTCCTTCAGAGATGCTCTCTTTCATCAAAGCTATCCTGGATATGGTGCAGTTTATTTTCTTTCTCCTGGAGTGGAGAGTCCAGAACATTCATCTTCTTGTTTCAGCCTCTGTCCTGGATTTCAGTGAGAATAACCCTGAGGCCAATGAGACTGTTGGCCTTCTCCATCCTGCTGGTCAAATACGCCAAATGGCACATGCAGGCGCTGCAGTGGGCTCCGAAGTCGCAGTGGGCGCAGCACCAGGATAACCTATCGGATTGCATCTAGGTTTAGGAGGAGACTGCCAAATATCGGCAGTAGTAGCTGCTCAGCGGCAATTGGGCCAGCAGTAGAGCAGTCTCCATGCCACACCCAGAGCTCACAATGGTGACTGATGCATCGCAGCTGGATTGAGGGGCATCTGGGAGAGGTGGAGATCAGAGTATTCTGGTCTTTGGTGGAAACCTGACTCCACATCAATCTGTTAATGTTGAGGTGGATCTGCTTGGAGTTGAAGGCCTTTCTGCCCACTATCAAAATGAGGCTGCAACAGACCACACTGCCTCCATCTGACACTGCAATGAGTAGGGTGGGGTCTTAAGGGCCATATGTACAAAACAATTTTGCATTTCTTAACAGACCGAATCGCTTTTTCGGGCTAGTAAGAAATGCAAAATAGGCTTTTGGCATGTACGATAGGCATGAACGTGGTCGAAAAATGTGATTTCTACCTATTAGAAATCACATTTTGAAAATCGACAAAATAGGAAATATACAAAGTATTTCCTAATTGCGACTGGTCGCAAAATGCTCATTTAGGAAACCAATTACCATTGACTCAGAACAGGTGGTAATCATGTGCAAACTATAAAAAGGCCCCCAAAATACATCTGGTTCTTTCACAATGGTGGCGTTATACATTCTGGCAAGGAGGATGAGGATTTTAGCTGCGAGGGAGAGGAAGAGGAGAAGACAGGAGAAGATATTTAGGGTGAGGGTTACCCTGTTTGAACTGACACAGGAGGAGATCATTGAGAGGTACAGACTGAGTAGTCCGGTCATACTTGATTTGATAGCTGATTTGCGATCCCAGCGAAGACCCCAACACTCGGAAGGAACTCAATACCACCTCATGTTCCGGTACTATGTTATCTACAGGGTATACAACCTTTACAACAAAACTTTTACAATGCACTACCATTACAACGCAGTCATTACAACGCAAACCATTACAACGCATTCGCTGGGGGGCGCTCTAGGATAGGGAATACGTTTAATTTACTATCCAACACCTTCCCTAGTGTCCACGGGGACTGGAGTTGGAATAGTAAATTAAACTTTTCACTATCCAGCACCCCAAAGCGATATGCTTTGTAAAAACCGCGTTGTAAAGGCATGCGTGGTAAAAGTATGCGTTGTAACGTCATACATCCTATTTACAGCGCCTAGCATTGGGGAGTTACTGGGGTGTAATAGCAGTAATGGGCGGGGGGTCACAAAGTGGCTTTTCTAGGTTCTTTCACAAGTTTCTTGACATAATGGTTAGAAAGGTAAACCAATACATATTTTTTCCGAATGCCCCCCAGTCATTGCATCAAATAAAATTGCATTTCTACAGGGTAGCACAGTTCCCCAAAGTAATTGGAAGTGTTGATGGCACCCATATTTCCACCTGCTCCCCCCCTCAGCCACTGAATACATCTACAGGAACATGAAAAGCTCACACTCATTGAATGGTGCAGGTGGTGTGTGAATCTTCCTGTATCAACATAGAGCTTGAGGCTAAGCATGGGCGTAAAATCTGTTCCGCTCACGGATTTCGCGGTTTTTCGGTAAATTCGCAATCCGCGAACTCTCGCAGTTTTGCCGAAAATCCGCAAATTCGCATGCGGCGGATTTTTTTGCTTGGTGATACAATATTGCGGCGCGCAGCGTTCACTTACTGTCATTCAGCGTTTGCCGAGTTGTTTTTCTCGATATTTTGCGAGTGCTGCGCCATTTTGGATCTTGCTGCGGGATCCCTCGGGAGTTTGGCGAGCGCGATTACGTAATCGCGGCTTGCCACCTTGCAAAGCAAGCATCGCGAGAGTTCGCAATTGCTAACACGTAGATGCGGCGGGCAGCAACAATCTCGCACTCGCGAAATTACAGAATTTGCAATTCTGCACAAGAAATCCACCAGCAAGCAGCATAAACCTTCTGAAAATGATGATTTTTATCAGTATAACTCCTCAGGTTGACATTTGCCTGCACCTTTTTTTGCAAGGAGTCCATTTGGGGGGGGGGGGGGGGGGAGGAAGGAAGTGCTCCACAGTCTCCAACTTCCTGTTCCTGTCCAGCAGGCTCCTCCCAGTGCTTTCTTCATGTGCCGGTCACTTTCATTCGGATCTTGACCTGGAAGGATTACTTTTTGTGGATGCTGCTGGATATTTGGATTTGAGGCCTTTTTGACTTTCTTTGGATCACTTTTGGATTAGAAATTTCACAAGTAAGTTTGTTTGGGGCATTACAGTTGCTGCAACTACAATTTTGGAATTTTCGATTTTTGGGCTGTTGTTGGGGCCTTTTGCCCAGGGGTAGTGAGTGGTGCATGAACTGAGTCTTTCTGTGGGGTCTCTTTAATGTAAACATCATGGAGGGCATGGATGGCATGGGATTGTGCTGATTTTTGTATGTTTTTTGACTTTTTTTTGGCTGCTGTTGGGGCCTTTTGCCCAGGGGTAGTGAGTGGTGCGTGGGCCTAGTCTTTCTGTGGGGTGTCTTGAATTTAAAGTCATTGAGGGCATGGATGGCATGGGATTGTGCTGATTTTTCTGTGTTTTTCGATTTTTTTGGCCAACAACCCTAACATTCGATGTGCTAAAGCTGACAAAGGCGGCGCTCTTGTTATCATGAACACTAGCATGTATTCACAACGTCTTTTGGAACATATCTCCGATGCCAACACTTACATGGAGCTTAGTAATAACTCCACCAAGGAGTTCCAAGACACGTTATTGAACATTCTAGACAAAGCTCACCATACGGGTATCATCCAAGAACGAACCAAAAAATATCTTTGGAAAGAATACCCTAGAAGCCCCAAAATCTTCATGAGCCCGAAAATCCATAAGAATCTTTTGGACCCGCCATTTCGGCCCATCGTTTCAACCAAAGGATCTATTCACGAACCTACAGGGAAGTTCATTGATAGGTACCTTCAACCTTTGGTCATCAAATCAGCAAGTTACATCAAAGATACCACTGAATTTCTTAACAAACTCTCTTCTGTTGATATCAACAACGACGATTCACTCATTCTATGTACAGCTGATGTCAGTTCTCTCCATACCTCCATACCCCATCAGGGAGGCATTGAAGCTGTTGAGCAAGCGCTTCTCGGAAGTAACATTGATTCTAAAATGCAGACATTCCTCATGGAACTTATGATTTACACATTGTATCACAGCTATTTCCAACAAGATGACAAATGGTATCTCCAGCTTACGGGAATGGCGATGGGTAATTGTGAGGCTCCTTCCTACGCCAATATATACATGGAACAGTTTGAAAGAACTCACATCTACGATAATCCTGGATTCTATCAAAAGATTAAAATGTACGTAAGGTACATAGATGACCTTTTTCTTCTTCGGACCGACACACAAGATGAGCTCACAGCAGCCTTAACGGATCTCAATTCTAAGGATCCTCGTATTCAACTCACGTGGCAGATAAGCCCGTCTGAAATATCTTTCCTTGACGTGCTGGTGAAAATCCAAAACAATAAAATCATCACTGATTTACATCGTAAAGCCACTGACCGCAACAACACGTTGCATTTCCAAAGTTTTCATCAAGGGTCTTTGAAAAAACATTTGCCCTTTTCACAAATGTTGCGAATAAAAAGGATTGTATCTGAACAAGACACCTATAATCATTGCATCAAGGAGATGCACCAACGCTTCATAGACAGAGGTTATCCCACTGAAATTCTTAATGTAGCCGAAACACGTGTGACCAACATCACTAGACAACAGAGTCTAGTCAAGAACATTAAACCACTCACTCAGCGCATGGTTTTAGTGTCCAAATTTTTCACAGCAACCCACAAGTTCAAAAAAATTGTCCTGAATCATTGGCCTATCCTCCAAATTGAACCAGACTTTCGGAACATTTTCAATGACCTTCCCCTATTTGCACATACTCGTGGGAAAAATATCAAAGAAATTTTATCCACAGAACCTCCTATTCCACAAAAATACAAGGGAACACAACCATGTCAAAATTGTAACAACTGCAACTGTATAATCAGAGGGAACCAAATCAAACATCCCATGAAAGGTACCTCTATTAAACTACGTGTCAATGCCACATGTGACAGCATGAACCTCATCTATGCTCTGAAATGCCCTTGCGGCAAACTTTATGTTGGAAAAACGGAAAGGAAGATCAAAGTTCGTATAAACTAACACAAATCCAATATCCGAACAAAACAGCTAAAATCCAATATTGCCATGCACTTTCAGGAGTTTCACCACACAATCGCACAACTGCAATTTACTGTCTTAGAATGTGTCTCCCGCAGTGAAGGGGTAGACAACCGCAAATTGCTATTGCAGAAAGAACTAGAATGGACTTTTCGTTTGCAAACCCTTAAGCCACACGGACTCAACGATCGAGTAGAATATAGCTGCTACCTTTAAGCCACATTTGATTATCTCTCGCATTGCTCTTTATTAACTGCATATTCTTTATTAACTGCATATTCTTTATTAACTGCATATTCCTTATTAACTGCATATTGTTTATTATCCATTGTCATCCTTCATTACGACCTTATGTTTACTACTGTTACTCCAGCACTTTTTAGCCCCTCGTCTATTTCCTATCCTTTTCCCGTTCCATCATGGCCCCCACCTCCCTCTTTTTTAGTTCGTCTTCCATTTTTTCACTGTTAACCCTAACTCCACACACGGGCTGTCCCACAGACCGCCACGTTTTCCTAAGTGGCCGCCTCGGCGCAGATCACTGAGTAAGTAACACTCCCGTTTTTAGTCCTAGCGTAGGACCTGGCATGACTGTTTGAGCCGCGTTATTTACGCTATTTTCCTTTTTATGCACCTCCGCGTTATTTTAATTTTCGACCGCACTCCCTCGTCATCACCACCTGTTCTAGCATCTTAAATTGCACCGACCACTTCATTTACCTCACTCTCCGTTACGCATCTTTTCAGATATTCATTACCGATCACCTCACGATATTGATCGACACTTGTTAACTAATTAGACGCCAAACCAGTCTCTTAGTACCCCCTCCTGACCCGGGCTTTTTCCTCTTTTTCCTCAGGCTCTCCTTGATAAAGGGCGCGGAGCCCGAAATGCATCGGAGTTCCTTTTGATCTGCATTATTTGATATGTTGTCTCTTTAATGTAAACATCATGGAGGGCATGGATGGCATGGGATTGTGCTGATTTTTGTGTGTTTTTCGATTTTTTTTGGCTGCTGTTGTGGCCTTTTGCCCAGGGCTAGTGAGTGGTGCATGGGGCCAGTCTTTCTGTGGGGTGTCTTGAATTTAAACATCATTGAGGGCATGGATGGCATGGGATTGTGCTGATTTTTCTGTGTTTTTCGATTTTTTTGGCTGCTGTTGGGGCCTTTTGCCCAGGGGTAGTGAGTGGTGCATGGGCCTAGTCTTTCTGTGGGGTGTCTTGAATTTAAAGTCATTGAGGGCATGCATGGCATGGGATTGTGCAGATTTTTCTGTGTTTTTCAATTTTTTTGGCTGCTGTTGGGGCCTTTTGCCCAGGGCTAGTGAGTGGTGCATGGACTGAGTCTTTCTGTGGGGTCTCTTTAATGTAAACATCATGGAGGGCATGGATGGCATGGGATTGTGCTGATTTTTGTGTGTTTTTCGATTTTTTTGGCTGCTGTTGTGGCCTTTTGCCCAGGGCTAGTGAGTGGTGCATGGGGCCAGTCTTTCTGTGGGGTGTCTTGAATTTAAACATCATTGAGGGCATGGATGGCATGGGATTGTGCTGATTTTTGTGTGTTTTTCGATTTTTTTGGCTGCTGTTGGGGCCTTTTGCCCAGGGCTAGTGAGTGATGCATGGACTGAGTCTTTCTGTGGGGTCTCTTTAATGTAAACATCATGGAGGGCATGGATGGCATTGGATTGTGCTGATTTTTCTGTGTTGTTGGATTTTTTGGGCTGTTGATGGGGACTGGCCATGTGGGTGGGGGCCATTTTGAGTGCTGGTACAGGCAGGCCCAGGCCATGTGCCTGGGGGCAAGGGGCCATTTTGAATACAGGCAGTGTTCTCAGGCCTGCACCCATTTTGCCTAGCTTTCATCCATTATGCCCAGGGATAGTGAGTGGTGCATGGGCCCAGTCTTTCTGTGGGGTGTCTTGAATTTAAACATCATTGAGGGCATGGATGGCATGTGATTGTGCTGATTTTTCTGTGTTTTTCGATTTTTTTGGCTGCTGTTGGGGCCTTTTGCCCAGGGCTAGTGAGTGGTGCATGGACTGAGTCTTTCTGTGGGGTCTCTTTAATGTAAACATCATGGAGTGCATGGATGGCATTGGATGGTGCTGATTTTTCTGTGTTTTTCGATTTTTTGGGCTGTTGATGGGGACTGGCCATGTGGCTGGGGGCCATTTTGAGTGCTGGTACAGGCAGGCCCAGGCCATGTGCCTGGGGGCAAGGGGCCATTTTGAATGCAGGCAGTGTTCTCAGGCCTGCACCCATTTTGCCTAGCTTTCATCCATTATGCCCAGGGGTAGTGAGTAGTGCGTGGGCCTAGTCTTTCTGTGGGGTGTCTTGAATTTAAACATCATTGAGGGCATGGATGGCATGGGATTGTGCTGATTTTTCTGTGTTTTTGATTTCTTTGGCTGCTCTTGGGGCCTTTTGCCCAGGGCTAGTGAGTGGTGCATGGGCCTAGTCTTTCTGTTGGGTGTCTTGAATTTAAACATCATTGAGGGCATGGATGGCATGGGATTGTGCTGATTTTTATGTGTTTTTCGACTTTTTGGGGTGTATAACTGAACTGATGTTCCTCTGTCTTCCATTGCTTTTAGGTGCACAAGACTCAAGAGAACCACCAGTGCCAGGAAGAAGTCCTGCAGCGGTGTGTGTGCAGCATAACGTCACGCGACGTCACGTCTGGCCAAAGACAACTCTGCAACTCGTGCAACTGCGGCCTGCTGTTCCCCGTAGCTCCTCTAGCAAGAAAGTTACCAGTAAGGAGCAGAAGAAGTAAGTTACCAAGGAGACTGGTGTGCCGCCCACCACATTTTTTGGAATAAAAAAAAAAGTACGCCTGCAGCAGCAGCGGGATCTGCTGGGGACCAAGCTGGGAGCAGCACCCTCTGCTCCATTGGGCTCAGTGCCACCACCACCACGCCACTTTAAGTCCAAGCCCTTGAGTGCTGCAGAGGCAGCCAGTCTACTTCTTCAATCACCATCGACCAGTGATGTTGGCTCATCGCAAGAAAGTAGCAGCAATGTCCCTCAATCAACACAGGTTGTTGTAACTCATCTGACGAGTGTTGAACAACCACAGCCGCAACAACAACCAAATGTGCAAGTACAAGCCCAAGTACATGTGGAGGGAGAGGCAGCGCAAGGAGATGCGCAAGCAGAGGTGCATGGAGGGGCACAAGTGCCCACAATAGTTGTTCCTCCCGAAGTAGGGGCAAATCAGGAAATCGACATTCAAGCCGAGGTATCATTTGAGGAAGCCACTCCTAATCATTCATTGTCTTCCACATCCCTAGCAAGGAAAAGATCAAGGAAGGTGTCTACATCTTCTTCAAGCCCACCTCCTTCTGATGATACGGATCAAACTTGGGAACCACCACTGCCGTCTGAGAGTGAGGCACACCATGATCTGACAAAGTTAGCTAAGCGTAAAAGGAAGGTCCCCGAAAGTCTCATAGTTATGGAGTGTGATGACGCTCAACAAGAAGTGGCGTATACTCCTGCTGATGAAGACTCTCACGACGACGACGCAGTCATCATAGACGTCACTCCAGCCTCAGCGGGCATGCAGCAAACAGACATTTTGACCCTAGCCCGAAAAGCTGCTGAGCATGATGATGTTGTTGACAAGGAGGCAATGGGAACACCACCATCATTGGAGTTAACTAGTACACCACCACCTACCGCTTCCATATTTCTTTCTCGCCAGAAGGGACCTCCATCCACCTCGACCTCAATTAGTGGTGGTGCAAGTGCACAACGTTGTTAAGTTCGGCAACACACATCCTCCACTTCATCTGGCATTAGCAGCATGACCACCACCAGTATCGCCTCCTCCAGCCCCCACAGACATTTCAAGTCCGCAGTTTGGGACTTCTTTAGTGTTTGCCCAAAAAAGGAAAACATAGCCATTTGTAGCATTTATAAGCTTGCAGTTAGTCGTGGTAAGTTTGGTACCAACTATGGTACCGGAGGCCAGAGAGGTCATCTTGAGAGACAGCACACTGTCCAATGGTTTGCGCACCTAAAGGAGATCAAGGAAGCCCGAATTGGAAGTCAACAAACTGTATACGTTGATGTTTCATCTGATGATGACAAGGAGGAAGAAGCGTCAAACACTTCACTTACACCCAGTACCCCTATCAGCACACCCCCTTTGAGCCACACTAAGAGTGTGGGAGAGAGTGAGACACCATTGCGAAAAAGTTCATCATCGAGCGTAACTGGGTCGAAGAAGTCCTAATCTTCCGAGAAAAATGGTCCAGCCCACCATTAGAACCATGTTGTTTTCAGAAGCGCCATTTGATCGCAACCACCCACTGACGCGTCTGTATAACACTAAGTTGGCTAAAATGCTAGCTCTGGACCTTCTCCCTTTTTCTTTTGTGGAAGGGGTTGGTTTTCTAGAATTAGTGGCAACGCTCAGCCCTAAATGGAAGGTTCCTAGCCAGTTCTATTTTGCCAGAGTTGCGGTTCCAGCACTACATGAAGATGTGCTGGAGGTGATTGGGGAAGCTTTGCAGAAGAGTGCTGTTCACACTATACATCTGATAACAGACATGTGGACCAGTGGCGCAGGCACTGATTACATGTGTATTACTGCACACTGGGTCTCTTTTTCAAGGGTTAAAGCAAAGCTAAATGCAGGTGTTGACCCAGACAACGTTTTTAAAGCTGCTCGGAAACATGCAACACTAGCCATGTGTGAGAAGTTGGCCTGGTATATAATGCTCACTAATTCTAGTGATCACTTTGTACCATGCCAAGCAACCCTTATGATGATGGTTGTAATTCAACCTTGTAGACCAGTTATCCTAGTGGTAACGTGGACAAAGCAGTCTTAGGCTAAACTCTGAAAGGCATGTGAAGCCAGCTGTTATACCATACACAACCCCCTTGAATACCATATGAAAGGGACACCACACAGATATATATTGAAAATATATATTGATTTATTAACTATAAAATCCCCTGGACTCTTTATGAGCACAGAAGCACAAGCGTTAAATCACAAGACAGTTTAAAATACACAAAAGTTGCACAATATGGATGAGCCCTAGGGGCCACCTAAACCATATACTAAGAAAGTGGTATAAGAGATACCAATAGGAAAGTGAAGAGGCCTAGGGCCTTTGGAATCGCTGGAGCTATTCGAGACTGGAAATAACTAAGTCGGGAAAGGCCCACGGGACTCGGGTGCAGTGTTCAAAGTGCACGCACTTTTCAATACAAAGTCTATGGTGCGTAAAAAGCACAAAGTTAGAAAGTTAGGAACCTTCCGAGTGACCTACGGAGCTGAAACTTAAAACACAGGCCCTTGGGATGTGTACCAGTGCAGGAGCACCGGCGGAGCTGAGTTACCTCACCCACAGGAAGCGGGTGCACAGGGTCGAAGTAGTGTCGGGTTTCGTCACGCTGGTCGATGGTGCTTGGAGCTGAAGATGCTGCAGGCGGCTCGATGAGAAGAGTTCCGGTGGATCCAAGGGTGGATCTGAAGATGTGGAGACCTGAAAGCAGAGGGGACAATGTTCAAAGTCACTAGCCAGTGACTACCGTGGAACCAGATTGGAACCAGGCGATGTCGGGTGCAAACAGGCGTTGTCGGGTAGCTTCTTTCTGCAGCCACGTGGATACCCGGGGTCGAGGACGTCCAGGAGTCGGTCACGAGCTGTCCCACGCAGGCTTCTCGCTGTTGGCGGTGTCGGCACCTCGATCGGAGCAAACAGGCCTTGGCAAAGGCAAGCCAGGCAGAAGTTGAAAGATGCTTAACACTCGGACCAGCAAGGTCAGAGCGGGTGCTCCTCAACATCGTCAAGGAATTTTCCAACCCCTCGGCCAACTCCAACGACATCACCCCCTCTCAAACCCTCTGCGATTCCCTAGCCTCTTTTTTCCACAACAAGATTGCTGACATCCACAACAGCTTTGACAACCAACCCGGAAGCCAACCCACCCCACCATCAACTGACCATCTTCCCCCCGTTAACACCCTTAACGCCTGGAACCCAATCTCCACTGAGGACACCATCCGCCTGATGAATTCCATCCACTCTGGATCCCCCACAGACCCATGCCCCCACCACATCTTCAACAAAGTAGACTCCGTCATAGCTCCGCACCTCCGAGACGTCATCAACTGCTCCTTCAACTCCGCTACCTTCCCAGAAGATTGGAAACACGCTGAACTCACCGCCCTTCTGAAAAAACCAACAGCAGACCCCACCGAACTCAAAAACTACCGCCCCATCTCGCTTCTTCCATTCCCGGCCAAAGTCATCGAGAAAGCTGTCAACAACCAGCTCGCCGCCTTCCTCGAAGACAACAAATCACTCGACCCCTCACAATCTGGCTTCCGAGCCAAACACAGCACTGAGACCGCCCTTATCGCAGCAACAGACGACATACGAACTCTACTGGACAATGGAGACACAGTCGCCCTCATCCTCCTCGACCTCTCTGCAGCCTTCGACACAGTCTGCCACAGCACCCTTTTACAACGCCTCAGAAACATCGGAATCCAAGGTAAGGCACTGGAATGGATCACCTCGTTCCTCACCGGAAGAACCCAGAGAGTCCGCCTCCCACCATTCAAGTCCGAGGCCTCCGAAATCATCTGCGGCGTACCACAAGGATCCTCACTCAGTCCCACCCTCTTCAACGTATACATGAGCCCCCTCGCGGCCATCGCCCGCCAACACAACCTCAACATCATCTCTTACGCGGATGACACTCAACTGATCCTATCTCTCACCAAGGACCCCAGCACCGCTAAAACTAACCTACACGAAGGAATGAAAGAAGTCGCCGAATGGATGAAACAAAGCCGTCTGAAACTGAACTCAGACAAAACAGAAGTCCTCATCTTAGGTAAATCCCCCTCTGCATGGGACAACTCCTGGTGGCCGGAAGCCCTCGGAAATGCACCCATCCCGACAGACCACGCACGGAACCTTGGCGTCATCCTGGATTCGTCACTCTCAATGAACAGACAAGTCAGCGCCGTATCCTCTTCCTGCTTTAACATTCTTCGCATGCTCAGAAAAACATTTCGCTGGATCCCCCCCGAAACAAGGAAAACAGTCACCCACGCTCTAGTCACGAGCCGACTGGACTACGGAAACACCCTCTACGCAGGTACCACCGCGAAACTCCAGAAGAAACTACAACGAATCCAAAACGCCTCAGCCAGGCTCATATTAGACATCCCACGCAACGAACACATCTCCGGTCACCTTAAAGACCTCCACTGGCTACCCGTCAATAAGAGGATCACTTTCCGACTGCTTACCCACGCACACAAATCACTCTACGACATCGGACCAGATTGCCTCAACTCTCGACTGTCCTTCTACACCCCCTCCCGCCAACTCCTCTCTTCCAGCCAAGCCTTCGCCACTATACCTCGCATCAACAAGACCACCATGGGAGGCAGATCCTTCTCATACCTGGCTGCCAAAACATGGAACTCACTCCCCGCTTACCTTCGCCTCTCCCAGAATCACCTAGCGTTCAGAAAGCAGCTTAAAACGTGGTTATTTGACAAATAATCCACCTCCCCTTCCTAAGCGCCTTGAAACCCTCTGGGTATGTAGTGCGCTATATAAATGTTCTGACTTGACTTGACTTGACTTTCACAGGAGCTTGGGTAGGTCTGGAGCAACCAGACCTGCTGTGTAAATCTTCGGGTTCGTCGCCAAGATGGCCGCTGACCACGTGGCTAGTGGCCGGGATGGCGCGTCGAGTGGCACAATGCAAAAGGGCCCCACGCAGATCGTGGAGATGCTGGAGGGCTGATCTTCGGTGCAAGGGCTGCTCGGTGGTGGGGGTTCTCAATCCCCAAAGCACAACGTCGAGGATGCCTCAGAAGCTGCGCAGTCAGCTTTTCGAGTGTCTTCCAAGAGGTCCGGTCCCACGTCACTCGGTGCCTCCACGGGTCCCTTCTTTGCAGGGACTGTGGATCGGGCTCT
This sequence comes from Lissotriton vulgaris, assembly GCF_964263255.1. Taxonomy (NCBI): domain Eukaryota; kingdom Metazoa; phylum Chordata; class Amphibia; order Caudata; family Salamandridae; genus Lissotriton; species Lissotriton vulgaris. The sequence continues at coordinate 373,639,769 of NC_141697.1, forward strand.
GAGAGGTCTGGGAGTCTGGTTCTTGTCGGGCTCTGGGCTCGGTCTCCGGCGGGATGCGGCGGCAAAGTAGACGTCGGTTCGCTGGTTGGTACCTGTGTTCACAGGGTGGCCACTCCTAGGCCACAAGGAAGATTCTTCTTCAGTCTTCTGTGCAGCAGAATGTCGAAGTCCAGTCGTCTTCTTAGTTTTAAGTTGATTCAGGATGATCTGCTGTGCAATGGCACTGCTCCCGCTCTTATTCCCAATCTGAGGGGTGGTTCACCTACTAGGTCCCTCCTCTGGGAGGAACCAGGAAGGGGGGCGGTTACACCCCCTTTCCTTTGTCCAGCTCCTCGCCAGGACTGGGGCTGGAAGGCCCCAGAACCGGTTTGGACTGGCCTATGCACGGGGACACCTTGTGTGCCCCGGGCATGTCTGATTCTATTCAGCCCTGTCCTACCCAATACACAAAATCCTGTCTGGGGTGGTGCTCGCACCTCCCAAGGCAGGAAACCCTTTGTCCAGGCCACCATCTGCCGAGTTTCGGTCAGCAGCAGGAGGCCAGACTTGTGTCTGTGGTGGCAGCGTCCATTTTGTGATGCTGAGGCTCTGTTTAACTTTAACCGGGGTTAAGGCTACACACATGTCGTGTCCCTCTAGAAGGGTGGAATGCTATCCCCGTCGCCAGAATTGGCGAGGGGATAGTATTCCAATTCGTATGACACCTTACTCGACATGTTTTGATAAAGCCAAACCAAAGATAGCAAATAACCGCGAGGATTATAATGCACTTAAGAGTATATGGTATGGCAATATCCCGGAACAGCTTAGGGAGTGGTTCCCGACAGCTGCAGACAGGCTCAGCTCATGCCAGAGCACTATCTCGCATATTTCCAAGCACTCTGCCTCCAGGATTGATGAGGCCTTCCATAGGAGTGGCTGATAGGAACATATGTGTCCAGTTTAGGGTTAGGCACAGACATACTGTACCTAAGTAAGAGGTGGTTACACCGACTTACCCCAGCTGAGTGATCAGCCAGTTGTGTCAAATATGGAGGCCAGGCCAGGGGTGGCACAATACATGCTGCAGCCCCTGGTAGGCCTTGGATGCACCTATGCCCTGGGCACCTAGGGTGCACTTGTACAGGGGCTCATAAGGTGAACCAGTTCCAATTCGTAATGCACCTAGGGTGCATTGGCAGTAATTTAGAGAGAGAACAGCAGGCTGTGGGTCTGATTAGCAGGCCCACAGCCACATTAAGTCAGAAACCAGTGAAGCAAAAAGCAAAAATTTGGGGTGACCATAGGATAGCAGACCCTACTCTCCTACACCATGTTTGGCATGGAGAAAAGTCATACAGGAGAAAACATTTTGAAGGAGTTTAACACAAAGGTCTTTCAATGGCTGTACCCAAAAAAACGCACGATTGGTTATGTTTCCACGGATAATGGCGCCAATGTAGTTAAGGCCATGGAGCTGGGTAAATATTTCAGAGTGGCGTTTGGCGCACTGTATAAACCTGGTTGTTAAAAAAATTCTTGAGTGAAGAAAGTCCAGTGTGCGAGTTAGTGACCACCTGCCGAAGAATGTGCAACCATTTCAGCCATTCTTTTAAGGCCCGGAAGCATTTGAGGGGCCTGCTACATGAACGTCGAATGCCAGTGAAAGCACTCATCCAGGAGGTGCTAACACTTTGGAACTCAACCTTCTACATGCTTGAGCATCTGTATGAGCAGTTTACGGTACTCGATCAGTATTTCTTAACACTGGGTACAGCTCAGAAGGACCTGAGGCTAGATGCGGCGCAATAGGAGCTTGTTAAAAGCCTGACAGACATGCTTCGTCCTTTTGAGGTCTTCACGCGTGCAGTCAGCAGGGAGGACTGTAATGTGGGAAAAGCTATCCCATTGTTGCGCATGCTGGAGCACCAACTGAAGCCGGTGTCTTCTATGTTTGAAAAAGATGATGAAAAGCAAGAAGCTTTTATTTTTGCGGAGAAATTTTTACAGCGCCTACTTGGCGATGAACGTCTTCAAATTATCCACTCAGAACAGCATTACATTTGTGCTACTATTCTAGATCCACGCTACAAAAAGGCACTGGCAGGCAGAGCATTCTTTGCTTTTGGTGACGCAGGTGTTACAAAGTACAAACATTGGCTAGCTGTGTCAGCCATGAGGTTTGAAAGAGAACGGCAGAAAATTGAAGGAAAAGGCAGTACATCAGCATCAGCAGGCCATCCCCAGTCAAAAGAATCCACTTCTGCACCTGTGGCTGTGGCAGAAGTGGTTAAAGACACCGACAACCGGATCATCTGCACCAGACGCAACAGTAACATTGGGTGAAGAAGAGGATTGGCTAACTAAGCTTGGGTTTGCTTCTCAAAAGGTCCCAGCAAAAAGTAAGCAAAGTGGAGGAACCGTGGACAACCTTCAGTCGATGGTGCAGGACTATCTGAATGACTCAACAGAGGTCTATGTTAATGCTGACCCATTGGCGTATTGGCATGGGAAAAAAGAATTGTGGCCAGAGATCTCCAACCTGGCTATAAACTACTTGTCTTGCCCACTCGCAAGCGTGTCTTATGAACGTGTTTTCAGTGCTGCTGGTGGCATTGTAACTTGCAAAAGGACCCGCCTCTCGCCCAAAAATGTGGATATGTTAACAATGATCAAGATGAATCACCAGATTACAAAGTACGAGAATACACGCCGGAAGAAGACGAGGAGGACAGCAACTTAGATGAGGGAATTTCTTCTCTGTTAGGTGACCTACTCCCGTCTGAATTCACAGAGTATGAGGACAAACTCTTATTCCCCGACACGAGCCCTGAAAATGAGCCAATGAATCAATAACTTTCTTTTTCGTCCTTATTCACTTTTATTCCTGTGTGTCTGTCTTTCTTTGTTTTGCACAGTTAATATAATTAAAACTTTAATCACCTAATCACAAAAACAAGCCCATAAGCAGAACTGTCTTCACTTATTTGCTTATTGATTTGAAGGTGCTGCAGTCTGCATTCCTCAGGTTCACAAGTTCACAAGAACATGCTCCTCTATCCTCCTCCTCCAGACTCCTATTTCCCTCAAAGCAGAGGGCTGGATTACGCCCAATGAAGAAAGACTCTGCACTTGTGGGGGTGTTCTACTTCTTTGAGGGTGAGTTGGCGGGTCTTGGGGCATTGCTGGGAAGGTCTAATACCGGATAAAACTGGTTTGGACAAATTCAGACTTGAAAATGTTTTTGCCTTTTTGCTCACTATCATGTTTTCTGGGGCCTCTTTGGGGGGCTTCCTGGTGTTTGTGGGTGGGATTCAGGGTCTTGGAGCACTGCTGGCACAGTCTAATGTTGATTGCATTTGTTTTCTAGGACATCCATGGTGGAAAAGTGGAGTCATGACCTAGCTGCACAGCACGTTTGGACAGAAGGCCGAAAAATATTGTAAGTATGAGATTTTCAATTTTTGCTTCTTGGCTGTTTGGGGGTGTTGTGCTTTTTTGCGGGTGGGTTGGCGGGTCTTGGGGCATTGCTGGAAAGGTCTAATACCGGATGAAACTGGTTTGGACAAAATCAGACTTGAAAACGTTTTTGCCTTTTTGCTCACTATCATGTTTCGGGGGCCTGTTTGGGGGGCTTCCTGGTGTTCATGGGTGGGTTTTGAGGTCAGGGAGCACTGCTGGGTATGGATACTTTTGATTGCAAGAGGTTTGAAGCAAATCCATGGTGGCAGAGGGGAGTTAGGGCCAAGCTGCAGAGCGCCCGCGGAGTGATTTTGGAAATTGCCCTGAAAATGACTAAGTCCCCATTTTTGTACTTTTGCTTTTGGGCTGTTTGGGGGTCTTCTACTTGTTTTCCCCTGGGTTGACGGCTCTGTGGCCATTGCTGGGAAGGTCTAATACCGGATAAAACTGGTTTGGACCAAATCCATGAGGAAAAAGTTTTTGCTTTTTCTGACATTTCGCTCAATTTAGCGTTTTCGGGGGCCTGTTTGGGGGGCTTCCTGTTGTTTGTGGGTGGGTTTCAGGGTCTGGGAGCACTGCTGGGTATGGCTACTTTTCATTGCAATAGGTTTGAAGCAAATCCATGGTGGCAGAGGGGAGTTAGGGCCTATCTGCAGAGCGCGCGAGGAGTGATTTTGGAAATTGCCCTGGAAATGACTAAGTCCCCATTTTTGTACTTTTGCTTTTTGGCTGTTTGGGGGTCTTCTACTTGTTTTCGCCTGGGTTGACGGCTCTGTGGCCATTGCTGGGAAGGTCTAATACCGGATAAAACTGGTTTGGACCAAATCGGAGGCAAAATTGTTTTGCGTTTTTGCTGACTTGCTTGTCTTTGAGGTGCTCTGGGTTCCGGGTGTTTGTGGGTGGGTTTTGGGGTCTGGGAGCACTGCTGGCACAGTCTAATTTTGATTGCATTTGCTTTTCAGGAAATCCATGGTGGAAAACGGGAGTTATGGCCTAGCTGCACAGCGCGTTTGGACAGAATTGAAAGAAGGCCGAAAAATATTGTAAGTATGAGATTTTACATTTTTGCTTTTTGGCTGTTTGGGGGTGTTGTGCTTTTTTGCGGGTGGGTTGGCGGGTCTCGGGGCATTGCTGGGAAGGTCTAATACCGGATAAAACTGGTTTGGAGAAAATCCATGCGGAAAAGCCTTTTGGCACTTTTTGTAACTCAGGGTTCTTTAGTGTTAGCACTAGCAGCAGGATTGCATGGGTGTTCTAGATTTTTGCAACTGAGTTCTGGGGTCTTAGAGCACTTGTGGGAATGTGTAATTTTGGTTGCAAGTGATTTGAAGAAAATCCATGGTGGGAAAGGGGGGATTTGGCATAGTTAAAGAAAGCGTTTGCCACTATTCTTATTTTAGGGCTCGTTAGGGTTAGCAGTATTTGTATTGCATGTGTTTGGGCGGGGGCTGTTTGTGAGGGGGTTTGCGAGTCTTGGAGCGATGCTGGGTATGGATACTTTTGCTTGCTTGCAAGTGGTTTGAATACAATCCACGGTGGGTAAGGGGATTTGGGCCTACTTTTACTTTCAAAGTACGTTTTGTCACCAGTTTTCTACTAGGCCTCGTTTTTTGAGATCTGATTGGGGGTCTTCTACATTTTTGCGACTGGCTTTAGTAAAGGTCTTGGTGGGAGCACTGCTGGGAAGGTCTAATTTTGTTCTAAAACATAGTTTACAGTACACCCAGCTTGAGGGGAAAGATCCGCTAAATTAATTTGCCCATACTTATTTATGCTTCAAAAGGAGACTCAGACAGAGTACGCACTTTCAAAAATATTGTACTGTCTATTAGGAAACTCAAAGTGTGACTATTTGCACTACACAGCGTACATACTTTATATTTATTTGTCAGTGGTGTTCTAATATCACTTCCTGTTTTTCCATCAATAATTACAGGCCGGGTTTCAGTCTATGCAATGGGAAAAAAAGGATGAAGTCAGGCTTCACATTAGCGAGCCGCAATTCAGCATCTGCCAGGCAGGCAGTGGACAGGGTATCTTCTGGTCACCAACATTGATGGACGGAGCGTCAGCTGGAATGGAGGAGTCCCGCTAATAAGAGGAATGGTTTGATGCATGCAACTTACCAAATTCTACAGGACAACTACAACAACATACAGATACAGTATCCGTTCTTTTCTAATTATCTTTAAAGTAATGTTATTGCTGTGAACTTCTATGAGTGTGAGTCTGCATTTCTTGGATCTTTGCTTTTAAATTCATCCCTACAGCCATTCTATAGGTTTTACTTCTGCTATTTTTTAAACCTAATTTAATGTAAGAAGTGTTTCTCTGGATGCAGAGATAGGCAAGTGAAAACGCTGCAGCCCTGTACTGTCGCATTCTGTCATTCACGGTTGTCGAAAGTACTACTTACTTTTCAGTACCCATGCATGCAGTAGTGCATGCACTTCCTTTATGTCACTTAAAAGATTTATGATTAGCTTTGTACCCAAATATTTCTTTATCTTCAATTATTGTTTGTCCATGCTGTGCTTTTTTTTCTTCTCTCAACAAAACTTTCCCAAAATCCCCCATTCCCATCCATTTTCCAAACCCCAACCCTCTTCCCCCGGGCTGTGTGGTTTTGATTGCTGTGTGACTAAATGACAGCAATATTTCCACACACTTGCTGGGAGGATAAGGTCATAGCAACAGGCTGGTGAAGGAATCCGAGGATATATTCTATTCTTACTCAGCTTGACACTCAGTCACTATTGGCAAAGGAAAGCAGATTTTCATGTGCGCCATCAACTTGATAGGTCATCAAGATTAGAACATCCTCCTCCTAGACGTGGCAAATTATTACGCTGCTGTGTCTTTCACCTTCGGTACTATTTCTTGTAGTAGTAGCCAATGTCAAAGAAACTCAACGCAAGTACTAGTTATACTTTCAATACTTTACCATTTGTTAGGCTACATTGTGGCACTGTTCTAGTGTACTGTCACCTGTTATATTCTCTATCGTACCGTTCTAATGCTACGGTAAGGACAAACAAGGTTTCATTTTCAATTTTTTCAGATGCTGCAACTGCCACTGTGTAACACCGCTAGTACCAACGCAATGATGACATTTCATCCGCCCAGGATTGCCAACCTTAATCGCCATTTGCCGTGCAGCCAAACCTGTGCCTAGCCCTATTTCCAAACACAAATTACAGGTAAGATAAGCGTTTGGGGGAGGAAGTATAATGGAGTATTAGGAGAGACGAGAGACTGACGCTAGTACTAGTAAAGTCCTAGGACTGTTGAATTCACTTACTCTGTGAGAGGCACTTAGTTTTGAAAACATTTGGGCAATTAATTACACAACTTGAATCAAGATGCCAAGTTTCACGAAAACAAAGTTACCGTTAAACCCCCACCCACCAGCCTCAAAAGCAGTAAAAAAAACATGTATGCTAAGATAAGGTTTAAAGTATATTTATATCCCTGACAAAAATAATCTCTCACAAGACCCAACCCACCCCCACTCCCTAACCCCAACGAATGTCTGTGAAAAGTCCAAAAAAGTGAAAAAACCCAACTCCCAATTCCCAGCCCCCAGAAGTCTTTAAAAAAGCTGCAAGGGACAGTCTCCTCCTACTGCTGGCTGCTGCTGTTGACTTTCCGGGCCAGGTCGGAATGCTCCTTGCGGATGGTCTCGAGCAGGGTTTTCATGTTGAGCAGCTCCTGCTCGAGGTAGGAAACCCTCAGGGAAAGGCGGTGCATCCGTTTTTTGCAACTGCTGTGGGGGGCAGCTGATTTCTTTGCTGCTCGGCGGTGGCAGGTGGCTGCGGTACCCCGGCTCCGTACCGCTGGAGACCTGCTGCGCTGACTGGGTGACCCAGGGAGCGCGGAGGAGGATGCAGCTGTGCCGATAGATGTTGTTGTAGACTGCGTGTCCCCCTCCTCCTGGGCCACCAGCCGCCGATATTCAGCGACAGTGGCCTCAAGCCTCCGTTGCCGGGCCCGTCTAGCCAACTCCTTCCAGGTTGGTTCGGAAGGAGCAGCTATATGAAGAAAGAAAGACATAGTCTGTAACCAATGCTCTTTAAGATTAACACAAAATGATTCAGCAGAAAGTTGTGTCACACTAGAACTAGCAACTTGCAAGTGCAGTACATAACTATTGTGGCCAGTCTCTATCTAACCTCCCACTTCTTCACCCTTGCTCTAACATTAGTGGGAGTTTCAGGAATCAATTCTACGCGCACTATGGACTCACTCCATTAGAGTCGACTATGACAGTAATACACCAGTCTTATTCTTCTTCGTCTCTCTTGTTTAGCAAAATTGGTACGTTAACTTCTGCAAGCCGGCATAATGCCAGCGCAGTCAACTTGCACCCGAGAAAAACAGGCGCCCGCCATGATGAGTGAGACAGACTTGCGTTACTGTACCAGTCCAGTACATGCAGGTGGTGATGCTCTTACTTTTCTATTACGGGTGGCACTGAGAATACTCTGTTACAAGGGCTACTGCTTAGTTAATTTAACTTTCACTCTACAGTGCCAATGAATACTAGAAAAGGAAAATGAAGAAGATAAATAATCTGATTATCTATCACTGCACATGGTATGTACTTGCTTACATATGGGATGACTTTAGGTGCTTTGCTTTTTATTGAGTGAACAGTGATACATCCACACATGAATGACCGAGTTCTACTAAACTTAATAACAGAGGTAGTAGTGAGTGGCCATCGTAATAGCCGGATATATGCTGTGCTTGCAATACAAACTACTGCTACTATTCATGGTAGTATTCAGACAAAATTACAACTTCTTTTCCTTGCCTTTCCTACACTGGGACGGACGTGCGGGTGCGGTGTTACATGCTCTTCAAAGTAACACTTAGTTCATCCAGTGACCGTCTACTCTCTCTAGATACACATATGCTATCTAAGAGTCAGATAGTACCATGATCCAGGCATCCATCCATTCAAACTTTGGGGCAGATTAGGATTGCGGATTTCCCGCATCCTCTGGGCCGGCGGAATCCACCGCCGGCCCGGAGGATGCGGGAAATCCGCAGCGGACTGAAAAAGACCCCCCCGCCAGATTAGGATGGCTGGGGGATTGTTTTTCAGTCCGCAGCTTTTCCGCCGTGGTCGCTTCCCGTCTGCGGCGGAAGAGCACTAACATGGCTGGCGGTGTCTATCAGACACCGCCAGCCATATTAGGATGTCTGGAGGAACATGCCTTTACACGGCGGCATTTCCGCCGTGCAAAGGCATACGGATTTTTGTTTGGGGGCACGTTGCGGGCCCCCAGGGGTGAAGGGGGGGTGGGGGGTGCACATGGGGGGTACCTATGGTAACCCCCTGCATTTGCCTGCACAAAGCGGCAGGCACCGCGCGGTGCCTGCCGCTTTGTGCATGCAAATGCACAACTTACATTTTTATCATTGCGGCGGGTGCTGCTTCAAGCAGCACCCGCCGCAATGATAAAAATACAGGATGTGACCGCCAGGGTGGCGGTCACATCCTAATTACCACAGAGGGACCGCCGCTGCCCCTGCGGACGGTCCCTCCTACTCTATGGTGGCGGACGGACTCAGGTCCGTCCACCATCATAATAGGCCCCTAAATGTCAATCATTCTTCTTCATGTCTCTCATCTGGACAAACCTTACGTTTTCTCACGGGGATCAGCACACTATGCAGTCTGCAATCTCAATAAGTAAGGAATATAAGAGCTTACCACTGCCCGCCACTACTGTGGCAACCCGCACAGCAGTTTGGTCCGGCACTTGCTCCGCCTCCTCCCCAGAGCTTCCCTCCACCTCCGCGCTGGGCCCAGCACCAGATGTTCCACCTACAAAGTACATTTAAGAATGTTAAATGTCATAGACATACACCACTCACTAGTATTTTGTCTAGGAATGAAGAAATGTCAATACAGAAACCAATCTAATAATTTGTGACTGTCTACTCTAAAGTAAACATTTCCTTTTTCCAGGGAAGGGTGTTGTCTTGCTGCACTTTTTGGCACAACTGATGAATGCTTGCTTTTTAACAGGCCCCATTTTCCTCATAACAGACAGAAGCTTCACTTCTAAGAACAAATCATTAGGATGAAGGGAAGGACCAATGATTCAGCACCAAAAAGAAAAATTAAAGGTTAAACCAGGTGAGGGCTCGGCTCGCCCACAATAAATGTGTGAAATAAAAATGACTATAAGCACTTTTCCATTTTTAATCAACCGTTTATGTTTTATGACAAGCTTGATTTTAATAAATATTTTTACTTTTAATAAAGCTTTAAAACTTAAATAGACTCTGTGGTTTTTGGTCATGAGTGAATGAGCAAAAGGTTTTGCAATTTGCAAGCATGAGTCCGTGCCTCTGACACTTCTGGACTCTGACTCCGTACTCTTGTCCTGCGTTGGATAATCATCATTGGGGATAAATCATTGATGAATTTGGGAGCAAAATGACTCTGCCACACTATCTAGTCAGTAAGGAGATTGGGGCTTCTTCAAAGTCTGATATCACTGAGGTATGTGGAAAGTCTACCTGCGCCTATTATAATTGATAAACAATGCACTATTTAGTGTCCGTAGTTCTGTTTGTGCAGATTTGTCCCTGCAACAGTAGTAGAATGGATTGTCCTCCTATCCAAACCAAAAGTAAAGTAGTATCTTATTCTTTCTTGGTGGTCATTCACCTTTTTATTGTTGGTAATTGTCAAAGCATAAACATTTAGAAGACTTGAAAAGACATTATGGACAATCCCAGAGGACTGCACTCAGTGCATAGAGCTATTGCTGACTAGAATGGGAGTTTCGTTTTACACCTTTTGCCAAATGTGCAATCTTAGTTAGCTACACAGACAGACTAATAAGAATAATCTAGTAATACCACAGGGAGTCATAGTCGAGGCAGGATAAGAATTTAGATACAGTCTACAAGAAGATCAAAGACAATTTAGAAAAAATCGAATGAGGAACGCTAGGAAAAAATAGGTACTCTATATTAAAATTAAAACTTACCGGGGCCAGCAAAGGAGCCCGCCACTCGACTGACCGATCCTGGCCTTGTTCAGCAGCAGCCTCCTCCAATGCTCTCTTGCCCCAGGGGGGAGCTGATGTACAACATGAAAGAAAGAAAGACCAGAAAACATGGATGATATTTGTCAAACAAATCAAACATTTCAAAAGAACAATAACAAAATATTTTGGCGACATAGCAAATAGACAAGTATTCCACGGGATATATTGACCTATCTCATGTGGTCTACTACGATATTAGTATTGCTTGGTTTGAGGACCGTCGACTTGGAAAGTTATGTAACTCACTAAACAAACTACTAAAAAGGTTCGCCTAGGACTGGCAGGCAGCAGTCCGCAGCACGCGAAGTGACAGACAAAGTCCATCGTGATTGCAGATCAGCGACAACACTAAAAAGTTTCCTACTACATTAACCAGTCATTAAAATACTCAAACTATCAATCCACCACCACTATTTCTTCTTATTGCCAGGTGTACATAGGAAGGGACTGGACTTGAGTCTGTAGGGGCTGATTTAGAATCCCCTTGCGGCTCTTTTGCTCCATTGTTGCGTGACTTTTGTGACGCAGCGGCAGAACAAAAGAGGCGCCATGGTGCGGCGTATATTAACAATGTGACGCATATGGGAGATGCATCACGTTGTAAAGCCCTGCGCCATCAGGGGGGCGTTCCTGCACAGGAACGCATCCTAAAAGTGGCTGAGGCAAATCTACAAGATTTCAATCAGTCACTTTGAGGACAATGATGCGTGACTCAAACCCTGCGCCTGCTTGAAGCAGACGTACGGCTTGACGCAGCATTGGGGAGATAGGGCACCCCAGAGCATTGCTGGAGCTGCGCCATCGTTGCGACGCAACTCCAGCAATGCGCCGCCTTTACGGCACAGATGCGTAACGCTTCGGTGATGTTTTGGGCCCATGGTGCGCCGCATTGTAAATACGGCGCACCATGGGTGGTGGTGACGTGGCTTACAATTACTGGGGCATCCCTGCTACTTTGCAGGGATGCGCCGGTAATTAAAAATCTGACCCTTAGTGTCTAGCATTACGCAGTTCTTTAAACTACACTCATACATAATTTCACAGGCCAATGAAATGAACACAAAATCGAAAACAAATAAGCATAGTAGCAACGCTACTGAGAAGGAGACCAGTGCACCTGAAATGCACAGAAGATTTTGAAATATAATTTACCTACAATGTAATCAGCAGCATTATTGCTCTTGGTAAAAAACAAAAATTTGCAATATAATAACACACAGAGCAGGAGAAAACAGAGTATTAAAGAAATAGCTACTACTACTCACCAAGCCCAGGGATCTCAAGGCCGAGCAGGTCGCGTTCCCGGTCCAGGAGATCCGTCCAACAGTGGGTGGCCTGGTTGTAGGTGCGCCGGACCCGAGAGTGTTGGTACATGGCCCGGCACACCTTCTCGCACCGCTTCCGGCGCTCCTGGATCCTATACCCGCTAGCGATCCTGCCGTCTGCCATGATGGTCCTGGGGAGGCGGCGCTGAACATAAAAACTAGTGCGGCCACCTCCTCCGCGCTGAAGATCTCCTGGGCTTTGACCTGCTCCCCCCTCAAACGCCCGCACGGGAGCCGGGCATGGGGTGCGGGACCCTTCCCCTTCTCAGGATGCTTCCCGGCTCCCTTTACATTGGTCTGGGCAGAAAGGAAGCTAAATAATAAAGAAGAAATAGAATAGGGAAGAAGAAAAGAAAAGACTTTAAAAAAGTAGTTTAAGATTAACCAAAAGTAGCAGAAAACACAAAAATATAGAGCTAGAAAAATAGAGGGATAGATAATAAGTAAAATAGATTAAAAAAAACTTCAAACAAGCAAAGGATGGCAGAGATTTAGAGAGGATACAGAAAGCATGCCCAGAACCATAGCAATGAATGAGCCGCGCCCGTTCACGACCGCGTGGGTAAGTTCGCGCGAGATTTTCCTTGCGATCACACGCGAAATTGTACTAGCGAGCCGCACACTTTGCGAGATTACACATCGCGCCCGGAAACGCAAATACATCATGCAAACAAGATGGCCGCACCCGTGAACGACCGTGAGGGTAACTTCGCGCCGTTGCGCTACAAGCGGCTCGCTAAAACGCACAAAACCTTGCGAACTAACACGCTGCAAAAAAACAAATCGCATATTCGCACGAATTTGCGGCTCCCGAATTCGATCTCGCGCGAATTCGCGGCCCGCGAATCCCGGGAAATTGCAGAAAAGCGAGTTTTGCAAAACTGAAAGCACTCAGGAGATGCAAAAGTTCAAACTCATCATTAGTAACCATTCCCTGTAGTGCTTCCTGAGGGGCCCCTCCAGAGTTCAGTTGCCTACTTGCAACTATTCTATGACCCTGCTCTGACCCTCACAGCAGGCTCATAGAATAGCTACAAGTAAGCCACAAAGGTCCTGGTAAAAAAAATTGCACTGCAACAGAAAGCAAATTACAGATAAGGAAGCAGGTGCCAGACTGGAAGTTTAAATTCAGTGACACATTAATCAACCCCAAATTAATTCATGGCAGTTGAAGGAGGGCAGGTGTGCTTGCTTTTCCCCCCATAATCTACAGTGATGAACCAGAGGGTTATAGTGAATCCACTGATGTACCAGAGGGTGGCATGGGTGAACCAGAGGGTGGCAGTGGTGAAACAGAGGGTGCTGTGACCCTGTGATGATGAACCAGACGTAGAAACAACATAGTTGCGACCATTGCGAGCCGACAAGTAAGTTCGAAATTGCGAACTGGTACAAAACCCTCGCGAACTTGCAGAAACCCTTGCGAACAAAAAAAATTCCGCAAATTTGTGAGAGTTCGCGGATTTTGCGGATTGCGAATTTGCGAATACGCAAATTCGCGAACGCCATATTCGCAAAATTCGCCCATGCTTACTTGTGGCCAGATACCCAGGCAGACACACAACTCCTTCATGTTCCGCCACAGTAGAATACAGAACCGACTGGCAGAGGCGAACTTGGTGATGGATTCATACTTGTTAAGAGAATCACACACACAATGAATACAGGGGCCAGGAGTGTGTGAGTAATGTGACCTAATGGTTTCCATTCTCATGCGCATAAGGTGGTAGTGAATATGCATGATAGCCCTTGCTCCTCAAACCGTACCTGAATTGAGGACACCAAGTCAATCAATCAATCATATCATTTGTAAAGCGCACTACTCACCTGTGAGGGTCTCAATGTGCTGGAGTGGGGAATGCAGCTACTGCTCAAAAAGCCAGGTCTTGAGGAGTTTTCTGAAGGTCAGCAGGTCTTGGGTCTGCCGTAGGTGGATGGGGGGGTGTTTCAGGTCTTGGCGGTGAGGTGGGCAAACGATGTGCCACCGGAGGTCACTCTTTGATAGTGGGGGACTGTGGCGAGGTCGGTGGAATGGAGCTGGTGGGTGGGGGTGTAGAAGTTGAGTCGTCTGTTGAGGTACGTTGGTCCGGTGTTTTGGAGTGCCTTGTGTGCGTGGGTGAGGCGCTTGAAGGTTATCCTCTTGTTGACCAGGAGCCAGTGCAGGTCTCTCTGGTGGGGTGTCATGTGGCTGCAGCGAGTGATGTCGAGAATCAGGCGTGCAGAGGCTTTCTGGATGCGTTGGAGCCGTCTCAGGAGTTTGGCCAAGGCTCCTGCATAGAGGGCATTTCCATAGTCCAACCTACTGCTGACGAGGGCCTGGGTGACCGTTCTTCTCGTTTCAGTGGGGATCCACTTGTAGATCCTGCGGAGCATGCAGAGGGTGTTTAAGCAGGAGGAGGAAATGGCATTGACCTGTTTAGTCATGGAGAGGGTGGAGTCGAGGATGACCCCTAGGTTGGTTGCGTGGTCGGTGGGTGTTGGAGCGGTTCCAAGTGCGGTCGGCCACCAGGAGTCATCCCAGGCCGAAGGGGTGGATCCGAGGATGAGGACCTCCATCTTGTCCGAGTTCAGCTTCAGTCGGCTGTTCCTCATCCATTCAGCGACGGCCTTCATTTCTTCGTGAAGGTTGGTTTTGGTGGTGTGAGGTTCCTTGGTGAGGGAGAGGATCAGCTGGGTGTCATTGGCGTAGGAGATGATTTTGAGGTTGTGCCGATGGGCGCCGTGGGTGAGCGGTGCCATGTAGATGTTAAACAGAGTTGGGCTGAGGGATGAGCCCTGGGGTATGCCGCAGATGATCTCGGTGGCTTCGGAGCGGAAGGGGGGAAGGCGGACGCTCTGTGTTCTGCGAGAGAGGAAGGAACTGGTCCAGTCCAGGGCCTTCTCTTGGCTCCCGGCATTGTGGAGGCTTGTTCGTAGTGTGTGCTGGCAGACCATGTCAAAGGCGGCTGACAGGTCCAGGAGGATGAGGGCCACCGTTTCTCTGTTGTCCAGCAGGTACTTGATGTCATCGGTGGCGGCGATGAGGGCATTCTCGGTGCTGTGGTTGCTGCAGAACCCGGACTGCGACGGGTCCAGGATGTTGTGCTCCTCGAGGTAGCAGGTCAGTTGTTCGTTGACAGTCTTCTCGATGACCTTTGCCGGGAACGGGAGCAGGGAGATGGGCCGGAATTTCTACAGGTCCTTGGGGTCTGCCTCAAGTGAGAGACAATACAACAGGGCATACAGGGCAATGCGCTCACTCATTGAGCGGACCATTGGCACCATTAAATCTCTTGCTGCCTCAACAAGACCGACGGGGCAATACTCTACAAGCCGGACACATGCTGCAAAATCATCATGACCTGTGCAATCCTGCACAATATTGCTATGAGGAGGGATCTTTACAACATCCACATCACATCGAGCCACTACAGGTGCAGCAGGAGGGTACCTATCCAACTGAGGGACGTGCACAGTGCACAGAGCTAACAAATAACTAGTTCTAAGGTAAGGGATAACATAACCTAATAGAAATTAAACATCACACATGGGGTAGTGCTTGGTGCACAATTGAGTGACCACCTTTTATTCAGGTGGCTAGTGGCTACCACATCACAGTAAACATGAAATTAGTAGGGTAAACATTGTGGCGGTAAAACAAAGGTAACTCATATCACTGAGTTGCTAGGGAGTCACTTCTTGCACCACATTGTGGTGGGTGCTTTCTCTGCAGTCCTGGGTCGTGGGACTGATGCGGTGTCCGTGTCAGCAGGATTGTGGTATTTATGCCTGGTTGAGCATGGCTCCGGGACAGACAATCCACTGAGCCCTCCTCACTCTCAGGAGGCGGGGGATGTTGGGGATGCACAGGTTCTGGGTCTGTATGTTCTCCAACGAGTTTGTGACCGGCACCAGTCCATGAGCGATGTCCTGGCAGCTTGGTGTCATGTCTGTCTGTATATTTACAGTAAGCCTTGCCAGGCTTGATGTTGCGACAGCTAACCAGTTGACTGACCTGCTGAAGGTGCCAAAGCAGGTCAGGTATTGTCTGTGTCACAGCTCCTGTGCACGGTGCTCCCACTCCAATGCTGAAAGCCAGCGCTTCTGCCCTTTCTCTATGGATTTTACCATGCACTGCAGCTGCCTACTGACAGCACCTATTTTTTTGCTTTGCAGATGCTGTGTTTTTAGGATGGACCTCTCCAGGCCACCATACATAGGTGGTGTATCCGACACATTGGACATGGTGTCTTTGTGTCTTTTCAGTGTCCTGGGCTCTGCTGTTTTGGGGTTCCTGCTATGTGACTGTCTGCCTTCGCTGTCCTAAAAATTGAGCAGTGGGGAGATGGCGTCTCTCTTGCAAGTTGGGGTTGGTGCAATGGGCTGAGGAATGGTGGTGGTGTGGGTTCAGGGACAATCTCAAGGCCCGTAGCCCCTTTGGTTGCCATGGGTCCTGACCAGTCCGGGCTGTGATCTGAGGAATTGCATTTATGCAATTATTGTAATTAAATGGTTTATGTTTTGCCACAATGTTGGGACTCTGCTACATTTGTTTATGACATGTTTGTGTTGTGTACATATATTTTGTGTGGTCATCAGCACTCATTGCTACAAGCAAATGATGTGCACTACAACTCCAATGATGCATTGCTTGGGTGGGACAATCACCTCAATGGAGTAAATCATGCTGAGATGTATGATATGTGGATTGCCTAACGTTATGGTCTGTATGGTACATAAATGGAAGATGATGTAGCTTGGCACGTGCCTGCAGGGATGGAGGTGTCGATGGCTCCAACTCCTGCAACGCTCTCCAGTTCGTGGGTCCCCTCAATTAAAATCTCCATGGGAGTTAGAGGGAGGTGTTTTGAAGGTCCTCCACCAGTCCCATGTCCGTCTGCCATCCTGCTGGCCAGCCTCTCCTTGGTCCTGGACTGCATGTCATATCACTTCTTTCTTATCTCTGGAATGGTCCTCTGTGTCAGTCCCAGGGAGTTCACCTTATCAAGGGTCTCATTCCAGATCCTGCTTTTCTGGGCCTCACGGACCATGAATATGGCCTTGCCAAAAAGCTGGTCCATGTTGGTAGCACACTTCTCTATCAGGAAATCCATCTCCCTCTCACCTTGCACTTCCTGCTGCTCCCTGCATCCTTCTCCTCTTCAGCAGCCATAGTGTGGTTTATTTGGGTTGTCTGCTACTTCCAGCAGTGAGGCAGGGGCACTCCCCGCTTCGAGAAGGTGTGTTAGGCCTCTGGCTGGTGGCCACACTCTGAAATTAGTCTGCACCTGGGCTCTGACCTCATCATCCTACTTCCAGCTGCATTTGGCCCTCCGTTTCCTAAATTGCCATTTCCTATTAGGAAATCGCAATTTTGCAATTTCCTAAATTGCGATTTCCTAATAGTGATTGGGAACCTATTAGGAAATCACAGGGTATGTATTCTGATTTGCGATTCCCAAATAGTGATTCCTACAGATTCACTATTTAGGGGTCGCAAATTAAGAATTTCATACATACAGCACCTTAGTCTCTGAAACGGGTTAAATCGTCAGGGCATTTCACTGGTCATGAAACACTTAACTGGATCTTTAAATACCATGGTGAAAAAACTCATGCACCAACGCTTAGCAGTTACACCCATGGTGGTGCAGGATGGTTACCAGCAATGGTTAAAACCGTAGCTTGAACTCTTCATCACCGCCAAGAACGTAGAATATCCGCAGTTATGCATACTAGAATTCCCATGAAGGCTCTCTCTTGGAGATGCATTCCACCTAGAATGGAGCTAGGGACAACTATAAGCCTTTCAACCTCTGCCTTTCTTGGCTCGAGGTTTGAGTTCTTAAAAAGATCAGGAAGAACTGTCCCTAAGTCATCTTAATAGTTTTCTCAGGGGTGCAGAAAGGCAAGGCAAGGCAGTGCAGAAAAGAACATCTCTAGTTGGATGGTCCTCTGCATTAAAATATGCTGCACACTAGCAAAAATGCTGCTCCTGAAGGATTACAGGCTCATTCCACTTGAACCAATGTTGCTACTACAGTATTAGCATGTGGAGTGCCCATCCTGGATATCTGTAAGACTGCTATGTAGGCATCAGTGCAAACAATCATGAAGAACTACTGTGTTGACTGCCCTGTCGTAGGTATGGGCATTTAGTCTGTTTGGTCCGGCAGGACATTTTGGTCTGAGCCATTTCCAAACTCATCAATTTGGAGGTACACCTCTGGTATCTATTTACGAGGTGAAGAATCTGCAGTTAAAAGTATCCATCAGAAGAACAAGTTACTTACCTTTAGTAACTCTCTTTCGGTTGGATACTCTATCTGCAGATGTAGTGTAGTTCCAATTTTCCCAATAGGCCCTGCGCATTGGAATAACATAAACAGTAGTATCGACGTAGAAGTGCGGATCTTCCAGGCCTCCACTGACTATGCTAAACTTAATTGGGTTTGTTACCAACTAGCTCAGAGGTCACTGGAAACTTTCTTGACTGAAATAGGAAGTGATCAGCTTCCCTGGCACAGCCAAGAAGGGATTCAGTTTTCCAACAACCGTGCAACATGACAACTTTGCTCCTCAGATCAAGAGTCAATCTCTAGGGTCGTGTGAAACAATAGACAGTTATTTTACTCAGTCAGTGGTTGTGCAGTTTACTTTCACAATAGATCAAGAGTCAATCTCTAGGGTCGTGTGAAACAATAGACAGTTATTTTACTCAGTCAGTGGTTGTGCAGTTTACTTTCACAATATGTAGAGAATAGAGAGACGGGCGTTTTCAATAAACATTTATTGAACAGTCTTTCTTCTCGTACAAGAGAAATGAATTGCCACAATTGCAAGACTTGTTATTATAAAAAGTACGTACAGTAAGATAAGTATTGCGAAATAATACTGTAGAAGCATTGATATGGTTTCTTAGCCATACAATGGTTTAAAATGAATAAAACATATATACATTCATATATACATTAGGCTAAAATGCTCAACTGGTGCTTCTAACTACGCCTACCCCAGTGTACCTGACCTAAGCCTAATACTTGGGAGGGGAGTAAGTAAGTAGCTTTAAGTTAAGTTGGTTTTGCCAAGGTTTGCTTCAAGAATTCTCTCTAAGGGTTTAGTCAACACCATACCTCTGGAATAGAATGATGGAGGTCTGGTATCTCCCTCAGGGCTCGATATTCCAGTCACCCGCAAGGGTAGACCAGAAACGCCGGAGCTGGATTTCTCTGCAGGAGAAAGACAGCGTCTCTTCTCAGCGCGTCGAGGAGGAGGAGGAGGGGCAGCGTCCGTGGGCAGCTTGCATCTGCTGGGCTCTTGCAGGGGACGGCTGTTCAGCTCCTAAGTTCACCACACCATCGTTCGCTAGTTAGCAGTGATAGCATTAGCTATAGCAGCTACGGTATCATCAGCATGACAGCTTCTTCCGCAGCAGCGAGATAGCTGGCAGCATCAACTTCAGCGAAACAACGGCAGACACCTATGGCATTAATAGCTTCAGCGTTTGCTTAAGGCAACGTTGGTAATATTTATACCTGAAAGGTGCCTTGTTTGACGTAAGTTTTTGAACATAAGACGTCAATAAAGATGTCACTAGGAAGTGATTCGTTGATCAGTGCTCATTAGAGTTCTATTACTAATCAAAACACAGCAAGCAGGGATTTCCAGGTTGCTGAGTTTTTATCTTGTTGAAGAACTCGGAGTGTTAATCTAGGAATCTCAGATAGTAACTTCTGCTATGTCATTGCACTAATTGGTTGCAAAGGAAGTGGCAGAGAAAGCTATTCTGGAATGTGGCTCTGTTCGTGTGAGGCCAGAGACGAGTTTCTGAATATTGCACTTGAACGGTTATACCAATATAGGGAATAAATGGATTTATAGCCGAATAGGGGCATAAGGTCACAGTATCTATCAGGGTCCTAGATTAGAACGCTGCACAGATTCCTCATCGCCGCCATCCCCTACACCACTACCTCCCCATTCTATCAAATGTACCCTTTTCCCTACTAAAAATATGACAAAATAGAGACATACCACTGGTCATACCATTGCCGGTGAGCTCTGCGTTCAAGGGTGCAAACAAGCCTAGGAAAGAAACAGACAGCGTGCATGGGTGGTGCATATATGCAGCTCCATTCCTTATTTCCAGAATGGAACAATGTTGGTGTAGAGCCACAAGGCGCCACCTGCCGGTGCAGAGGAGTACTGGTTTAGAGATTTTCCTGATCCATTCTGATGCCTGGGGAATATTCACAAAGTGAGAATGCAGTAATATAGAGTATTCACTAGAAAGAGCGTTACAGAAGTTAAGTTACTTGTTCTTCTCATACAGCATCCTCAGTTACATTTTGGCTCACTTTCACTTACAATTTGTTAATTGTGTGTTGAAGGATAAAGATTAAGAAACTGACAACGGTGAGCAAAGAATGTGCTTATATGTGACTCCGCTCTGTGACGTCCTGGGCATTGTGAGGTCACTGCGGGGCAATACGGCGCCATGTACCGGCATGTCGTGAGCACAGCTGAACAAACTTTGGATCCAGTCTAGAGTCTTGGAATATTCTAAGGCTGAGGAATCTACAGTTAGAGTAGCCACCAGAAAGAATGTTACCGAAGGTAAGTAACTAGTTTGATGTGACCTCAAAATGGTGTAATAGGATGCAGACCTGGTAGAAGAGACTGAAGATTTGAGCACTTTTTTAATTCACTAACAGGAAAAAATGGTGAGAAACAAGCAAGCAGTAATAGGATATGCTTTTCCACATCAAATTAGTTTTTTTTTTAAAGCTCTTGCCAGAAGTGGTAGAAAACAAATAAACTATTATTATTATATGCAGATTCAGCACTGTGCCACTTCAAAATATTGTATGATACAAACATGTATAAATCAGTGTTGTCTTAACCTCTTTGCTGCGGCGGCAATTCCGCCGCAGCACCAGGGGGGGGGCTGCACAGCGCTCCCATGCTCGTGGCGGAACCGCTCCGTCACAAGCCTCGGGCGCGCTGTGCTTGTGACGGAGCGGTTCCGTCACGGCCCCGCCCGCTCAATAGAACGCGCCGCGAAGGCGCAAAATCAGCACCGCGCAGACGTGCTGAGTGGCCCGTGACGGAACCGCTCCGTCACCAGCACAGCGCAACCGAGGCTGGTGACGGAGCGGTTCCGTCACCAGCATGGAAGGGGTTAAAGATTTTTGGTGCTCCCAGCGAAACATTCTTTTGGGGCCCTTGGTTCTGAATTTTGCTGCCTTTTTCTTGCCAACTTCAAGCATGCACAATACCGAACAAGCTTTCAGAAACTAGGTTCACAAATAAACATTTAACTAGGGCCTACACTCCATAAGATGCCACTGGGCAAAGACAGAGAGACTCGAATGTAGGGGTAGGCTGAGAGGAGAGAGTCAGATATAGAAGTAAAAAGAGGTGAGCTAGATAGAGAAAAAAATCCCTTTCCAAGGGGGGAAGCCTTGGAAGGTGGGGGCACTGTCAGTTGCCTAATTTGCCCATGTCTTCAAACGTCTCTGGAATTAATAATATGTTTATCAGGTACATTTAAGAAGGCCTGGTACAGACTGTTGTGCTGAGCTGAGAAGGATACTGCTGTAGATCATCTGCAGTGATTATCATAGTATGGCTGGGGGCCGCATGCAGCCCTCCTGACCTTTACTTGCAGCCCCCTGGGCCTCCACAGCACTGGGCTTCTGTTTCCTCGACTCAGCACTAACATTAAAAAAATGTTAAACAAACAGCAAGCACTAATTTAAAGGTTAATTGCAGTTAAAGAAAGGAAGTAACTAGACCCTTAACTTTAGGAGCGCATTCATTTTTAAAGACATCAAATAGTGAAAATTTGGAAGTCATTTCCAGAATCAAAAAGTGTATTTCATTAACTTGTAGAACCATTTCAGCCTAGTAAATCAGATTATAGCAGTGCATTCAAAAGTATTTTTTTTAAAGTGATGGTTTTCAAACATGAATTTAGAAGCGTTCATGCTTCCCACCCCATCTCCCAATCCTGACAACAATGCCATTAGTGATTTACATCCAAACACAGGAGAAAGTTTTGTATAGCACGCATCCTGAAGTCATGTATTTTAAAGTCCTCTTATATGTGATAATAAAGCAAAAGGAGGGAAATTGAAATAAAATAATTGCCCTGGATCACACAGTTTGGTCAAGTGGGGAAGCCGAGATTCATCCCAGGTTTTCTGGTTTCACTTTGTGCAATTAAGTTCAACCACTAGATGTACATGCTTTTGCTTCCCCTACACCCACTTTACGCCCCCTCCAAGCTGGCATTAGTGCAGCCCTCTGTCTCACCATAGACCAAACTGCGGACCCTGGGAAAATGTTTGTGAGTACCCATGATCTAAAAAGCATGTGAGTGAAGAGTAGGTGGAGTATCTCAAAAATCCAGTTAGCTTTTTGTGATGGACTCGCGCACATTGCTATGATTTTTTTCTAACGGGCCCCCACATAACCCTATCCACGATCTTCCCCTGGATCCCTGTTTACGTGTTTCTGCATCTTTGTTGTATCTTTGCCACTTATGGCAATTTATATATTTGAGCTGTGCAGTATTATTTATATAGAATGAAGCAGGGCTTTAAGTGAGCCGGGTCTCGCCGGTTTTCTAAAGGGGGGCCTCGAAATGGGTCGCTATCGGGCTCTGTTTTGTGCCATGGCACAGCCAGTCTGTTTTTTTCCGGACTACAGTGACAGCAGGCACATCAATGTGCACGTGCTCACACTTCTCACTAGTGGAGAAGTTACGGCATGACATCATGCCAGGTGAGCGTTGTAGGGGAAGGAAAATCCTTTAAAGAGTCATTTTCTCTCTGGATTTCCCTTTTCTTTTTGAAATACAGGAGCAGCAACATTGTCATGCTGTCACCAGGGCTTTAAGTGGAAGCTTATATACAAGCCATAGTTGCTGCTTATTTATCTTATGAAACTAACAACCATTGACAAAGCCAAAAGTTCTAGCTTTTTGTAGGTGTAATGTTACATATTGTATTATAAATCTGGATGCAATCACAGAAACAGCAAAATAAAAGTCGGGCGGCACACTGCTAAGCACAGATTTTTAGCTTGCCTGTTTTTAAGCCATGCCCTTTAATTACATTGGACACGCCCCTTTAAGAGACCCTCCAGTTTTTTCATCCCACTTAAAGCCCTGGACTTAAGATATTCCATATAGTGCAGTCAATGCAGTTGAACCGAGGCATGTTACCACAGAGGTACAACTCCTCCTTTGTTACTTTTCCTATTGCTCCTTCCACTCCTTTGTACCTTTACTTCCTCTCAACACTGTGACACAGAAAACTACACAAATGTATCTGGGGAAATTAATGTATTTTTTGTGATGAGATCTCCCTCTTTCTTCCTTGAAGGATTAGCTTTTTTTTAACACGTTATTAGTTTTTCCTTTCAAAGATCTTCGTGCTCCGCGGAGCGTGGTTGCCACAGCAATTCATTATGGTTTGTTTATCGTTCTTTCATCATGTCGGAAAGAATTATATTTCTCTACCCCAGCAGAAAGGCTCAGCATTTTCCTCCCGCGTTTGTTGTTCGCGGACAGGCGCCATTTGATTTTCCTGCAAAGTTCACAAAGTAGTATTTGAAATATCTGCAGACATTAAACATCTGCCACTGTCATCCCTAAAAGGGAAATGTCAACTTTGATTCCGGCAACTTCAGAGCCCCTACGTTAAAATAGAGAAGATCACAGGCGAACAACTGCTGAATGTCCCATCTGCTTCTCGAACGCGAACACTCCTATCGCTCAGCTTACATTTAATGAAGATTAAGATGTGAAGACGGGTGTTTTGGACAAAATAGGTCCATGGCGGAATCTTAAATTGCTACCTCATTTGCAAAGACATTCTTCAACACAAACGCGCTATGCGCATCTTCAGCGTACTTGTAAAAATGTCCTTTTGATGATTCTGCCTTGATGGTTTATGGCAGCCGTTCTTATCCTTTTGACTTTTGTGGACCCATTTTGAATCACTACGGAAACACAGGGATCCCAACCCAGCAATTGCTAGGTCTGAACCTCAAAACAACAAACAATAAATACAGAAACACGCATGCATCAAACACACAAATTATAAAATATGTTGTTACCCCCCCCCCCCATACAATAATCAAAATTGTAATGGGAAAAAAGGGAATTTTACATTTTTTGCTTTATTTCAAAATGGCGAAGTAATGAGCTAGGCTCTAACATACCGTTGTGCCTTTCTTCAACCAATGTGCGCTTTTATTTTGACAAATACCAGTCCTACAACTGAGTACACCAATCGTCAACACCTGACTCGAGTTGCTGTAATTGCGCTACTCCTGTGAGGCCTCTGGGGCCAGGCTTGGCCTACTGCGCAGCGCCGCTTGCAATAAGGGGGACACACACACTGTTGCTGCTCTCGTGTGGACCGGAAGTGCCGTGCCACTTCGGTCCCTTTATTTAAAGCTTTCTGGCCACGCCTGGCCAGAAAGTGATACATAGTGTGGAGTGCTTCCGGGGCTCAACCTGAGACCCTCGGAGCACTAGAGCGCTACATCCCTTCCCAACTTGGATTTTTCAAAACAACTATAATGATCAGTTCAACATGCAAAATCTGCCAGTTTGTGATTGGGCCGTGGATTGGATCTCAGGTTATATTGCCACTTGCCTCTCGGAGGGATCGGGTCTCGAGGAGGTCTCGGTGAGGACAGAGATGGGTGTTCTGCAATGTCCGAGGCCATACTCGAATTATCTCCTGAGGCTGCATGCTCTTCCTCCTCTCTCGCGGCAGGTGCGTCATCATTTGAGTTCTGTCCTTTTGGAGCGGGTATCGGTTTGAACCATGATACATTGCGAGTCACCTCTTCTCCATCGCGGCTGACGGTGACTGCTGTTCCACGTGTTTCCTTGATGACCCAGGGCTCCGGTTCGAATGGGGTCTTGAATTTTCCTCCGGGCCTCCTTGTTCGGATTAGCACTGTCTCTCCTGGATTCAAAGTCTTTGGTTGGGCCCTCCTCCTACAACTCGCTTTTTCGTTTGTCTTCCTTCTCCTTTCTTGGGTGCTTGCCGGGGAGTATGGTGCGGGAGCCCAACCGTCAGCCATTGGGAGCAGGTCTCTCCGAGGGCCGGCCAGCATCAATGCCCATGGTGATTGCATGGTGGTGCTGTGCGGTGTGCTGCGATACTCCCTTAAGAACGCCTGTAATGCTTCCTCCGGGTCACTCCCTTCCGCTGATGAAATTCTCAGTATTTTGTTTATTGTCCTCATAAAGCGTTCTACCTCACCGTTGGCTTGCGGCCATTGCGGGGTGATTCGGTGATGCTTTACACCAAGGTTGTCCAGAAATTCCTTAAACTCACTCCCCTGGAACGGGGGCCCATTGTCTGTCTTGATGACCATCGGGATGCCGAATAACGCAAAGGTTTTGGTCAGAATGGGGCGAATGTTCGCGAAGCTGGTCGATGCTGCCGTTTCCACTATGGGGTATTTGGTGTAGTTGTCCACTAGCACTACTGTGACTCTCCCGTCTGGGAAGCTGCCAAAGTCTAGGCTTAACCATGCCCATGGTGAGGGGGCGTGTTCCTCCGTGATTATTGGGGCTGGTACTTCGGGGCTGCTGGTGATTTGGCATGCTCGACACTCTCGCACGCAAGCTTCAATGTTCTCCTCCATGTTGGGGAACCATATCTTCTCCCGCATCCTCGCCTTCATTCCGCGGGTGCCCTGGTGCCCTTCGTGTGCCAGGGTGGTTGCTCTCTCTTGTAGTGCTTTGGGAATGACCACGCGAGTCCCTCTTAGCAGGAGGCCATTGTCAGCGCGGCTGAGTTCATCGTGAACCTTCCAGTGTTGTTGCAGGCGGGTTCTATCTGCTTCGTTCCACCCGTTGGTGTCCTTCAGGAAGTTTGCCCACGTTCCGGATTGTATGGCTTCTTTTACCCTTCCGACGACTGGATCGTTGTCGTAGTGGGAGATGATGACGTCGGCGGTCAGTGCGCAGGGGCATGCACCCGTTGCTAGCATGTTGATGAATTCCTCGGTTTGGATTTCCTGGTCTGCATTGCCGGACTCCTCTGCGTGGGGGTGGCGCGACAGGAAGTCTGCGGGGTTTTTCGCCCCTGGTCGGTACACTAGGTCCATTTGGTACTGTTGAACTTGGATTGCCCAGCGTTCTATCCTTGGTGGTGGGTGTGGAGCGGTCCCACGGAATAAGGGGATTAGCGGCTGGTGGTCTGTCACCATTCTGAATGGATGACCGGAAATGTATAGGTGAAAGTGGGCGCACGCCCATTTTACTGCCAGTGCCTCCCTCTCAATTTGTGAATACCGTGATTCTGTCGCAGTCAGGGCTTTGCTTGCGAATGCCAACGGGGCCCACACCCCTGGTTCAGATTCTTGCGACAGGAGGGCTCCTAAACCCACAGGGCTGGCGTCTACTAGGACTTCGGTGGGCCTTGCCGTGTTGAAGTACGCCATCGTTGTGCTGTCTAACAGGGCTTCTTTGATCCGGTCGAATGCTTTGTCTTCTGTTTCCGTCCATTTCCACGAGCTGTCCTTCTTTGTCAGGTTTCTCAGGGGCTCCGCGATTGTGGCCAGATTGGGTATGAACCTGGCGCAGTATTGCGCCATCCCTAAGAAACTCCTTACTTCGGAAGCGGATGACGGTGCTGGAGCGTTCTTGATGGCGTGCGATTTGCGGGGGTCCACCTTTACTCCGTCAGAGTCGAATACATATCCGAAGAACTCTATTGATTTCCTGAAGAACTGGCATTTGTCTTTGTGTAAGGTGACGCCATACTGCGTGAGTCTTTGTAGGGTGGCTTTCAGTCTTCGGTGGTGTTCTTCACTGGTTTTGGCGTGAATCAAGATATCGTCGCTGACGTTCAGCACTCCATCAAGTCCGGTTAGGATTTCTTTTATCGTGTTTTGGAAGATTTCGGCTGCGGATGAGATGCCGAAGTTTAGTCGCTTGTATCGCCTTAGCCCTAGGTGCGTTGAGAAAGTTGTAATGTAGCGGCTCTCCTCCGCTAGCCTGAGCTGGTGATATCCTGCATTGAGGTCCAACTTAGAGAACCATTGGGCCCCATTCAGATCCGTCAGGATATCATCTACTGTTGGGGTGAGGTGTCGCTCCCGTCGGATGGCTTTGTTGGGGACTCTCATGTCTATGCAGATGCGGATTTTGCCTGGCTGGCGCGGCTTCTCGGCTATCACCATCGGGGATACCCACGGCGTCGGCCCCGATACTTTCTCAATTACCCCTTGTTCTTCCAGCTGGTTGAGTTCTTTTTCCACGGCTGCGCGCAGGTGGAAGGGTATCCTTCGGTGTCTTAGGGCTATTGGCTGGATGGCGGGGTCGATGTGCAGTTTGATCGGTGGTCGCTTGATCGTGCCGAGACCTTCGAATAATGTGGGGAACATTTCCAGGATGTCTTCTGTTTGCAGCGCTTTGACGGCGTTTGCAAACGCAATGAGGCGGAGGTCTTCGGCCGTGTTGCTGCCTACGAGCAGGTCCGCTTCCTTGTCTATCACATGGAACGTTGTTGTCACCTCGTTGTCTTCTGCTTTTACTTGGACCTTCATTTTCCCTCGTAGTGGGAGGGGTTCTTGGCTGCCGTATGTTAGTATGCGCGCCTTCGAAGGTACTAGCTTGGGTCTTGGCTTCAGTGCCTTGTAGTGCTGAATTCCCATGACGTTCACGGTGGCTCCTGTGTCGATTACGCCATACGCAGGGGACCCGTCGATGTGTATTTGGCACTTGGGTTGTGGTCTCCGTCGCCTCTTTAGCTCACTTACGAATGACACGTAGTAGCATTCGTCTTCATCTTCTGAGGGGGAGTCGTCGAACTGTGAATGTCTTGGCGATCTGTGAGATTGAGATGGCGTTGCGTCGTCTAGCGATAGCTGTTTCACGGCCCCTGTGATTGATCTTCTTCCGGACGCTCCTCTTCCGCGGGAGCCACCCCTGCATACGCTTGCGAAATGGTTAGGTATTCCGCACTTTGAGCATGTTTTGCCACGTGCTGGGCAGCCATCTTGGTTGTGCTCATCTCGGCCACAGTACCCACATGACGCTCGGCGTGGCGTCCTGGTCGGCCATCTTCCTCTGCTTCCCCGGCTGGTGTTGCGGACTGCATCCACCCTTTCTGTCTTCACCACGGTTCCTGTTTCTGCCCGTGGGTTCAAGGCTGCTTCCATCGCTGTCGCGCGTGCATCTGATAGTTCGTGGGATCTGGCTAGGATCAGTATTTCTTCAAGTGTGATTCGCGGTTGCCTGAGAATGAGTGTTCTTAGGTGCTTGTTGCGGCACCCTTGAATGAGCTGCGCGGTCACCTCCTTCTTTTCGTCATCGTCCGTGCACGTGCTTATGAGGTCCCTCAGCCGTGCATGGAACGCATCCATGGTTTCTCCTTCCCTTTGTCTGGATTGGCGGAACTTGAACCGCTCGTAGTGCGGGTTTAACTGGGGGTCGAAATGCGCGTTCAGTGCATTGACTGCAGCATCATAGTCATCGTTATCTCCTGTGTCCGGGAGGTGTTTGAACAATTTGTACAGTTCCGTGCCCCCAAAGTGTAACAGCAGGGACCTTTTCACTTCATTGTCCTTTTCCCTGGTGGCAGTGAAGTAGTTGTTGAGTTGCCCTAGCCATACAGCCCATCTGGGGGCCGCTGTTCCGGGGTCTATTAGCTCACTGAAGGGCGGTAGTGCCTGTATTTGTGAGTGTGCTGACGGCGTTGGTAGCGCAGCTGGTGCCGGTGGTACTGCTTGTTGAACTGGGGCGGCTCCCCCAGATGCTCCCCCTGGGTTGGTGGTCATTATGCTGCTGGGTGGTGGCTGGGCGCTTGCTTTCTAGGTGTCTTTGTTGTATTCTTGGTTGCCTTTGCATGTGCTTGTTGGTGCCTGTGGAGGACACTGTCTATCAGGCTGTAAATTGACTTTGCTTGTGCTTGTCCGCTTTGGGCTTGGTCTGGTGTACAGCCGGTGGATATTTGGCTTTGCCTGTGCTTGTTTGTGGTTTGCAGTGGCCAATGCTTGATGGGGGGGGGGCGCTGCTTGCGCGTGTCTGGCCTGTGTGTGCCTCGTGGTGGGGTTGACCTTGCTCGGCCTTCTCTGTGCTCGCGGGGCCTCGCGCTCGATTTACTCGAGGCGCCCTTCCGGCCTCGCGTTCCCCGGGCTTCTCTGCAGGCGGTGACGTCTTCCTTACCGCGCATGCGCGCACTGCTGGGCCTGCCGCCGGGTCGCTTTCTTCGGCTCGCGTCTCCGTTCTGGGCCTTTCTGCTGCCGCTGCCGCCGGTGCCACACGCAGCCCCTCGCTCACGCTGCTTACCGGTGTGCGTGACTTCTGCTTTGGTCTGTGGTCGCCGTCACGGGCGCTCTTCTCCGGTGGTCGGCTGTGGTAGCTGAGTCGGCGGGCACTTAAGCAGGTAACGCTGGGGGTTTCACTGATTCGCTTGTTGGCATCCCACCCTCGTCGCCAGTGTGAGGCCTCTGGGGCCAGGCTTGGCCTACTGCGCAGCGCCGCTTGCAATAAGGGGGACACACACACTGTTGCTGCTCTCGTGTGGACCGGAAGTGCCGTGCCACTTCGGTCCCTTTATTTAAAGCTTTCTGGCCACGCCTGGCCAGAAAGTGATACATAGTGTGGAGTGCTTCCGGGGCTCAACCTGAGACCCTCGGAGCACTAGAGCGCTACAACTCCCACGAATCAAGCTACCAAATTAATTTTTAGCTGCCTCTAATTTCTTAACATTTACAAAATGTTTTAACATTTTTCAAATAATATATACATTGAAGTGGGCAGAATCTGGGGGGCTTGGCGTGCCCATAATATTTTAATTTGAGAAAAACAGTTCCTCTGCTTTATGCTAAACGAACTGTTGCTGACAGGAATACATTTGAGATGGTTCAGCTGAAGTTGAAGAGAGAGAATCTCGCCTGCTGGGAAACCGAGGGTGGGGGTGTGGGAGGGGGGCAGATAGCTAAACAAGACTTGCTAGGGTGCCTGCTGCCTCAAAGAAATGTAAATGTGAGCAGTTGGTTAATCTGCAAATGTAAGGACTGCTTGGAAGGCAGTTTTTGCTTAAATTGATGGTCATTTGAAACTTTGTGATGCCAACGTTTTTTATTTTTAGAGGTGTAAGGTGACCAACTGAGCAGAGGAGTGCCTGCTTCTAATGGTCAGTTATAACAAAATGTATGCAAAAGGGACATGTTGCATATTACTAAGATCTATATTATAGAATCACTGTTTATATTTTGAATCTAAATCTTTAAGAACATTTTGTGGCAGCCTATCTTATATTGTGTGTAATGTAAGATTAAAATAATGACTTACATATTCATGGTTCTTCCTGTCACATTCTTTAACTTCATAACAGTTAGACACACAAGTCACTATTCCCAAATGCACCAAACAGAATTCAATTCTGTAGCTCTCTGTTACACACGCAGCGGTCACATTAACCCTGAGAGCTTTTATAATGTAAATTAGTGCATCACTCACTGATTAGTTTAATTTGCATTTATGTCAGTGCTTATGCATTATGCGTCAGTGTATGTATTAGTGAGGGACTGTGTGAGTATCTGTATGGGAGACAGAGTGGGTATTTAAGTGGCAGTAATGGTGAATGAGTGGGCGAATGAGAGGCTGTACATGTGAATGTGCTGTGTTTCAGTAGTTGTAAATGGTGAATGCGAGAGTGCTTGTGTGGCTGAATGGGTGACCAAGGAGGTAACCATGTGTCTGTATGGGTGAGTGACAGGGTACATGAGTGTCTGTACAGGTGCATGAATAGGTATGTAATTGGGTGTATGGATAAGTGAGGGTGTGTGTGACTGTATGGGTGAGAGAATGGGTGTTTGAGTGGTGTATGAGTGAGTAAGTGACTGTGATAGAGGTTGTATGGGAGAGTATGTTCTTGTCTCAGTGACTGTATAGGTGAGTTCAAGTTAGTATATGTATGAGTAAGTGAGTGGGTGTGTGTTAGTAACTCAATGGGTGAGTGAGTAGTTGTTAGACCTGACATCTTTTGGCGTGATTACCCCTATCTTTTTGCCTCTGCCTCCTGTATTTTTCGATGCTGTGCTGGATTCGTTTTGCTGGTTTAGATGCTTTGGACGCTCTGCCACTGCTGATCAGTGCCAGAGTGTAAGTGCTCCCTATATAAATTGTTATTCTGATTGGATATACATGTTTGGCATATTTGTATCACCATGAAGTCCCTCGTAAAGTGCACTGGGTGTGCCAGGGCCGGTGATGACAGATGCTACTCGTGGGCCTGCAGCACTGATTGTGCCACCCACAGGAGTAGCCCTAAAATGGTGTCTCGGGCCTGCCACTGCAGCGCCTACGGGCAGTTTAGAACTGCCATGTCCTCCTGGTCCGCGTCCCCGCTGACCAGGCCTAACCCTTCCCTTTTCGTGCACATCAGTCACCCCTATGGAAGGCCCAAGGTACCCCCCTGGGCAGGGTGCCGTGTATGTGAAAGGTAGAGCATGTACTAGTGCAGGTGCCATGCTCTGGTAGTGAATTACAGCCATTTTCGTTTTTCACTATTGTAAGGCTATCTTGCTCCATAGGTTAACATGGGGGATGCTGGCTACAGTGGTTAACGGCATTTCTTCCCATAGGAACAAGATAGGACATAAGTATCTAGTATCCCTGAACTCAGAATTTAATAACGCATCTTTTAGGAAAGGTGGTTTTTAGATCCTGTGTTTGAGGACAGCACTTTTAGAAAGTTGCTGTTCTCTTGTCTGACCCTTCTGTGTGCCTGAGACTGTTTGTGTATTGACTGTCTGGTTTGTGAGTGACAGGAGCTGGGGAATGCCCCAGAGGCTGGATGAGTCAGCACTAGGCTGAGTGGAGCAATTGCTACCTGAGTGGTGGGAGGAGTTAGCACCTGGGCTGAATAGGGCTGTGCCTGCCTGCCACAAGGCTGGCTCCACCTCCTGCTGGGCGGCTGAGGACTCTGCCCCTCACTCTGAAAGGAAAGATGCAGCCAGCACATCAAGGTGCTCAGGATCCACCCAGAACTGGTTCAGACCGGGCTCAGGGCCCACATGCACAGAAAGAACAAAGACTTTAGGGGTATAAGTACAGGACCCCTGACAACAGAAAATGAGATCATCCTGGAAATCAAGAAGGAACCTCTGCCAAGGAGAAAGCTGACTCTGAAGAAGGAAGACTGTCCTGCTGTTGCTCTGCTGGACTGACCTGCTGTTGCTTTGCTGCCAAGGAGAGGGGAAGGACTTTGCTGTGAGCTGTGTCCCCTGTCTTGTAAGGAATCTCCAAGGGCCTGAGAAGAGCTAGCTCCCTGTTTCCGAAGTCCCAGGAACAAAAGGACTTCACCCCCAGTCTCCCTGAACTCTGCTGAGAGAGTTCTGTCCTTCGTAGAGTGCTTGATCCAGTTGTGGGGCCTCTAGAAGTTGAACCTGAGCTGGGAAGCTTGAGACTAAGCTGAGAAACTTGTGAAGCTGAAAAGTGTCGCATCGCTCACTGGTGGAGCGCAACCCCGACAGTGCGAGAAGTCCCCGCCGTTACGAAGGTCGAGATCGGCGCAGCGTTTGACATCGCTGCCGAGGCCGGCACCCTTCGTCTGCGGGACGCACCAGGCCGGTGCAGGGGAACCGAACATCGCTGCGAGCGTCGTCGCAGAGCCTGTCGCTGGGTGAGATCACCGCACCGCTTGCTTGCGGACCGCATCACGTCGCTGCGAACATCGTCGCAGAAAACATCACATCGAGGAGCTGCGAGAGAGAGGGTCACCGCTGGACTGCGCATCGTCGCCCCGGAGATCGTCGCAGCCCCTACGAGATCATCGCATCGTGCCTTTGCGAGAACAAACTTCCCACGGAACCTACGCACCGGAATCTACGCAAGCTGCCTTCCTCCCCTTACAGACCGGATTCGTTGCCGCACGCCCGCTGCTGCAGCGGGGCTGTCGCATCGCCTCCCCAGGGTCTCAGGAGTAACGTGTTGCTTGTTTCCACCGCACCAGCTTCCTGCTTGTGGAACTTTGTTGCATCTAAAAGGTACTGTGAGTCAACGTGACGCAACTGTGAACTTTTCACGCATCTGTGGATTATTTGATCGTAACTTAAAGAACTTTGATTACAACCTGAAGAACTCATTTGAAACCGTAACCTTGCATTGTGTATGTTGGATTTCTGCCGTTTTGGTCTTGTGTAGTTTAGAATAAATATCTTTATTTTCCTAAACTGTTGTAGAATCAGTTTGTGGTGTTTTCACTGTGTTACTGTGAGTGTTGGTACAAATACTTAACGCATTGCCTCTGGTTAGCTTAGACTGCTCCGGCCAAGCTACCTTGAGGGCGAGCAGGGGTTATCTAAGAGGGTTATCTCCTCGTCCTGACTAGAAGCAAGGGTCCCTATTTGGACATTGGTACCTACCTCTGCCAACTAGAGACCCCCAGTTCTAACATTGGTGGCAGCGGTGGGATTTGAACTTGT
Organism: Lissotriton vulgaris; assembly: GCF_964263255.1. Lineage (NCBI taxonomy): Eukaryota > Metazoa > Chordata > Amphibia > Caudata > Salamandridae > Lissotriton > Lissotriton vulgaris. The sequence continues at coordinate 373,673,061 of NC_141697.1, forward strand.
ATTTGTACTTGACCCACAGTAATTGGTGTACATCACTAGTGAGTGCAGACCATTACGCCACCGCATACTACTGGTTTTTGAGTTTTTGCATTCTGTTGTTGAGTAACTCTCGGAAAGCATCATGTCTCTGAATGGGAAAGCGCCCAGTGAGGAGGCAGAGCTAGATTTGGAATTCTCGATTGAAGATCTGTACTCCTACCCGGTAAAGCATCTTAGGTACTTCTGCCAGCAGTTTGAGTGCCCCATAAAGAGCGCCTACAGGAAGGAGGAGCTGCAGAAAATCTTGAAAACCTATTGGGAAGCACAGGAAGGAAATGAGGTTGAGGATGTAGACAATGCTTTTCAAGGCAAAGACCTGCCAGTGGGCAGAGTAGGCTCAGGAGCTGGCAGCAACCACTCCAGTAGGGGCCTCACCCCGGAAGAGTTACAGGAAAATCAAAGAATAAGAGAATATGACCTGGAGGTCATGAAAATGAAAATGAAGCAATTGGAAGTCGAGAAGGCGGCGGAGGAGAGCAAGAATGCCCGCGCTTTAGAGGAAAAGAAATTGCTTTTGGCTCACGAGTTGAGAATGAGAGAGCTGGATCTGCAAAACAGGGAGGCGGATGCCAGTTCAAATGGTGGCAGCGCACAGCCAGTGCATGGGGGTAAAGTATATATTCCCAAAGACCTGGTACAGAATTACCATAGGAGTGAGGATATTTATGCCTGGTTCACTTCGTATGAAATTGCATTGAAGATGAATGATGTGCCTGACAAGTATTGGGGGGCGGGCCTGTGGATACATTTTGAGGCGTCTGGGAGGAGTGCTCTAGAGCCCTTAGAGTTGACAGGTGCCATGACCTACCCCAATATGAAGGAGGCCTTATGTCTCAGGTATGGCCTTACTCCAGAGCAGTACAGACTGCAGTTTAGAAACTCCAAGAAGAAAGAGTCTGAGACTTGGATGGAGTGTGTGAATGGGTACTCGCGTGCACTGGATGGTTGGATGAAGGGCAGTAAAGTAACTGATTTAAAGGGGTTGTTGCATTTAATCAGTTGGGAGCACTTGAGTAGTCTTTGTGTTCCAGAGCTGCGCCAGCATCTTTTAGACAGCAAGCTGACCGACCCCATTGAGCTTGTTAAGGAGGCGGACCGCTGGTCCAGTACCAGGGTCCACAGAGGAATTGTGGGTACCACAGCCAAAGGTGGGCAGGGTCCCCAGCAGAAGAGTGGGGGGGACAAGGGTAACCAAAAGGAGTTCTCGCAAGGGCCCCAAAGTAGTTCCCCGGAAAAGGATTCCCAAACCCCCAAGCCTACACAGCCATGGCCCTCTAAGGGTAGGCGGGACAAGAGAAATAACCAGGGTCCCCCTACCTGCTATCACTGCAACGAGGTGGGCCATATCGCTCCGAAATGTCCCAAGAAGAAGCCCGCACCCCCTGGTGCTTCAGCGCCAGCGTTAGCTAGTGTAGCTTTGGGTGGGGATTTGGTTTCTAGTGATTGGGGAGAGCTAGCGGTCATGACCCTTGTCTCGCTAGGAGACCGAGAGATGGTCCCGGAAACCTTACTGCCCTTAAACACTAAGAAATATGGGCAGAAGGTGACCATCAATGGGAGGGAGGTTGAAGCACTGAGAGACACCGGAGCAAGTGTGACATCCGTGAGGTGTCAGTGGGTGTCTGACGAGCAAATCATCCCTGGCGTGCTCCGCCCTGTAGTGGCCGCTGACAGCTCAGTGCGCCTCTGCAATTTAGCGAAGGTTTCCTTTGAATGGGGAGGAGTCTCTGGTCTTTTGGAAGTAGTTGTCAGTGATGCCTTGCCTGTGGACTGTCTGTTAGGTAACGACCTGGAGAGTTCTCCATGGAAGGACATAGAACACCGAACTCACTTGGAGATGTTGGGTCTGCCTGCGTGGATCTGCGTGACCACGCGTGCTACGGCAGCCAGTAAGGGTGAATCAGGAGAACTGGAGCCTGAAACAGTGGCCCAGAGACCTGCCAGGAGAGGAAGAGGCAGAGGGCATGGGAAACCGGCCCCAGCTGTTCCCACGGTCCAGGAGGAAGCAGAACCTGAGGGGGATGCCCTGGAACCTACAGGGGAACAGGTAGCCGAACTGGGAGACCTACCTGAGCTGACCCATTGGCAGCAAGAAGGTGGTCCCTCCAGGGAGGAGTTCTGCCAGGCGCAGAAGGAATGCCCTTCCCTCATTGGTCTGCGGCAACAGGCTGTAGATCAGGCAGCAGGTGGAGCAGTCAAAGATCACTATGTCTACTGGGAAGGTGACCTACTCTATAGCGAGCCTAAGTTTGCTGAGCCCGGTGCAGCCCGTGTGCTGGTGGTACCCGAGCGCTTCAGAAACTTCCTAATGGGCCTGGCTCATGACGTGCCTCTCGCAGGACATCTGGGGCAAGACAAGACCCTAAACAGGCTTGTCACCCACTTCCACTGGCCCCAGATGAGGAAGCACGTCGGTTCCTTTTGCAGATCTTGCCAAACCTGTCAAGCTAGTGGCAAGACTGGAATGAAGTTGAAGGCCCCCCTTCAACCCTTCCCAGTGGTGAGCACCCCTTTCGAGCGGGTGGGCATAGATATCGTAGGGCCCCTGGACCCCAAGACAGCCTTAGGCAACAGGTTCATCCTGGTCTTGGTGGACCATGCCACCCGGTACCCGGAAGCAGTCCCTCTCAGGACAATCACAGCACCCGTGGTGGGCCGTGCATTGATGGGGATCTTTTCCCGTGTGGGGTTCCCCAGAGAGGTGGTCTCCGACCGGGGTACCAACTTCATCTCTAGGTACATGAAGTCTCTGTGGGAGGAGTGTGGGGTAACTTATAAGTTCACCACTCCTTACCACCCTCAAGGAAATGGGCTGGTCGAAAGGTTCAACCGGACCCTGAAAGGTATGATTTTGGGCCTAGCGGAGCCCATGAGACGTAAGTGGGACGTCTTGTTACCATGCCTTTTGTTCGCCTACAGGGAGGTGCCTCAGAAGTCCTTAGGGTTCAGTCCCTTCGAACTCCTGTATGGCCACCCTGTCAGAGGACCTCTCTCGCTGGTGAAGGAGGGTTGGGAAAAGTCCCGTGGGAAAACCCCCCAGGATGTGTTCAGCTATGTGCTGGCCATCCGCAACCAGACACAACGCTTCAGGAAACTCGCTCAGGCGAACCTGGAAGCAAGCCAGGAAGAAATGAAAAGATGGTACAACCAGAATCCCACTCTGGTCGAGTTTCAACCTGGGCAGACAGTGTGGGTGATGGCACCAGTGGAGCCTTGCGCGCTCCAAGACAAGTGGTCTGGGCCATACGAGGTGGTGGAAAGGAAGAGTGAGGTAACCTACCTGGTTAACCTGAAGACTCCCAGGCAGCCCCTGAGAGTTTTGCACGTAAACCGCCTCAAACCCCACTTTGAGAGGTCTGAAGTAACCATGCTCCTGGCTACAGATGCAGGGATGGAAGAGGATAGCGATCCTCTCCCTGACCTCCTGTCAGTTAAGGAGCACGATGGGTCAGTGGATGGTGTGGTCCTCTCGCCCACCCTGACCCCGGAACAGCAGAGTGACTGTCGCCAAGTGTTGGGTCAGTTCTCCTCTCTGTTCTCCCTGACCCCAGGAGTCACCAACTGGTGCGTCCATGATGTGGACACTGGAGACAGTCTGCCTGTGAAGCAAAAATTTTACAGGGTAGCTGACAAGGTCAGGGCCAGCATCAAGGAAGAGGTTTCCAAGATGCTGGCGCTAGGGTTTTTTTTTTAAAGTTTTTTTTTATTAAACAAGCCGTAGGATAAACATTGGTACATTAATTACTTCATAATTAGACAAAAATTTCCAGACAATATACAAGAGACAAAACTACACAAACTGCAATAACGTACGACTAAACGTTTTTCCTTTCATAAAATGCTAAAACAAAGACGTAGTCAGATTGAAAATATAAAAACTATTGGTATGGATCAAGCATCTGGATTGCAATACGGATTGATAAAGTGCTAGTGCAATGTGGTATGGAAGCCGCTAATTTAAAACAGCAAGAATATTATTGTACATTTTTTTTTTAAAGTGCTAGTGCAGTAACATGTAAAGTTGGCATATGTAAAGAGACTAGAGCGTTAAAGTGGGTGGACCGACAATATATATCAGGAGGAGTATTATCCTATTTCTTTAAAGTACAAATGCAAAATCGCACAACGTTAACAAATAAATATATCTATGATGGAATACACAAACGACTGGTATAGTATAGCAGATTAAATATGTAGTTGAAATTCTTAAAAATGTAGAAGCAATACATTCTAAAAATTTTGACTTAAATAAGACTATTAACTTCCTTTTATCGATTCAAGCATCTCAAAATATTTCCAGTTCCTTTCAAACCTAGCAATCGCTCCCACTCTACCTGCATAGGCTCTCTCAAAGTTACATGTTCTTCTCATTTTATTAATCCATTTTAATTGGCATGGGGCTATCATAGATTTCCAATTTTGTAAGATTAAAGATCGTGCTACCGCCGTAGAGATAAAAATAAACACTTCTTCTGAGTTGTTAAACCTGTTCCTATCTTTACAGATACCGAAAAGGGCTATCTCTACCTCTGGTAGTAGAATTTTCCCAATTGCCATCTCCAAGTCTGTAAAAATCCCCTTCCAAAAGGATTCTAACTTAGGACAGGAGAAGAAGATATGATGCCAGCCACCCTGACCCCTAGTTTTACATCTGAAACATTTGTTCTCGTATGCGGGGAATATTCTCTGCAAAGCCTCAGGGGTATAATATAACAACCAACGAGAAAAAAAGGACATACGTTTATAATTAGCTGCTCGGAGTGCTTTGTTTCCTAAATGACATATAACTTCCCAGTCTTTATCTGTAAAAACACACTGAGTCATAAGGCTTATTTTTTCTAAGTGACAAGCAGTTATAGGAGATGGTCCAGAGGGGAAGAGCTTTTTATACCAGAATCCAATACCTGTATGTTTCTCCCCATATAGAGCTGTTAACAAAACATTGGGAGTTGTATCTAGCCCTCCTATTTCTTTTTTTATAAAATTGACCAGTTGTATATATTCAAAGAACCTAATACGTCTAGGATGTGCTCTATCTATTACCGTTTGCCAGCCAATTACAGAATTTTGGATGAGTAGGTGCCTTATTTCCCCAAATCCAGCGGATTCCCATTCTAGCAGGTGATTCAATGATATCTAAAGACCCATCTTAGCACATTCTATCAGTTTCAAATGAATAGATCCATCTGAACCATATTTTTTAAATAAGAGCCGTAATCTTGATGCATATCCTATCAGTGTCTTATATCTGGTTTTCTTAGGAAGCTTTGCAGTTTTTAAAAAGAAAAAAATTTGAGAGCCTGATTCCTCAAGCATTTTATCCAAAAAAAAATTGTCTCTTGTCTGTCTATTCCTTAATAATCCCGCCACTATGTCAAAAAAAGCTGCTTCATAATATGTTTTAAAATGGGGCAAAGCGAGTCCACCTAGGTTTACTGAAAGTTGTACCACCGAGAGCTTGGCTCTTGAGGCCTTTTTATTCCAAATAAATCTTCTCATCATGGATTCAAGTTCATTAAAAAAGGCCATGTTAACTTTAATTGGGATATTGCTAAACAAGAATAAAAGCAAAGGCAGTACGTTCATCTTTATCAGAGCCACTCTGCCAATCAAAGACAAAGGCAACAGGTCCCATTGTTCAAGTAAGCTCTTGATTTTGTTCTTCGTTTTTAAATAATTTAAACGAAAAAGTTCTTGATACTCCCTGGTTACGTAGATCCCTAGGTATCTTATTGGATCCCGTTTTTCTGCTTGGGGCTGAAGTTCTAGCGGAAGAAAATCTGAATTTGAGCATAAAACAAGAAGTTCTGTTTTTTTCTCATTGATCTTATAACCCCCAATCTTTTCGTATTCCTTAAGATCTTTCATAAGATGAAGAATATTTTCTTTATCAGGAGCCATATATAAGATAATATCGTCTGCGAATAATTTTAGTTTTGACATTCCAGCGATTGGGGGAGATATTGCTACATTATTTCTTAATTTTATTACTAGAGGTTCTGGCGCTAGGGGTGATTGAGCCCTCCAGCAGCCCCTGGGCTAGCCCAGTGGTCTTGGTTCCCAAGAAAGCTGCTACCCCCGGTGGCCCGACAGAACTCCGGTTTTGCGTGGACTACCGTGGGCTCAATGCGGTCACGAAGACTGACGCACACCCTATCCCCAGAGCTGATGAGCTCGTGGATCGGTTGGGAGCTGCCCAGTACCTCAGTACGTTCGACTTGACTTCGGGGTACTGGCAGATTGCCTTAACTGACGGGGCCAAAGAGAGGTCGGCATTTTCAACGCCAGAGGGGCACTTCCAGTTCCGTGTCATGCCCTTTGGGTTGAAGAATGCCCCTGCCACGTTCCAGAGACTGGTTAACCAGGTACTGTCCGGGCTGGAGGAATTCAGCGCCGCATACCTGGATGACATTGCGGTGTTCAGCTCCTCGTGGGAAGAACACCTGCAACACCTCTGCGAGGTGTTGAAGGCTCTGCAGAAGGCAGGCCTCACTATCAAGGCCAGTAAGTGCCAGATAGGGCAGGGATCCGTGGTGTATTTGGGACACCAGGTGGGGAGCGGCCAGGTGGCGCCCCTACAGGCAAAGATTGATACCATTTTGGCTTGAGAGCCCCCCAAGACCCAGACAGAGGTGAGAGCCTTTTTAGGGCTCACCGGGTATTACAGACGGTTTGTCAAGGGATATGGCACCATTGTCGCCCCCTTGACAGAACTCACTTCCAAGAAGTTGCCCAAAAGAGTTGACTGGACGGACGCCTGCCAAACTGCTTTTGAGGCCCTGAAGACTGCGATGTGCACAGCACCGGTGCTCAAGGCACCTGACTTTTCCAGTGATTTCATAGTTCAGACGGACGCTTCAGAGCATGGTGTGGGAGCAGTACTCTCACAAGCCACTGAGGAGAATGGAGACCAGCCAGTAGCTTTCATTAGTCGGAGGCTACTCCCCAGGGAACAGAAGTGGAGTGCGATTGAAAGGGAGGCTTTTGCTGTGGTCTGGGCTCTGAAAAAGTTGAGGCCCTACCTGTTTGGGACTCACTTTCGTGTTCAGACCGACCACAGGCCCCTCAGGTGGTTAATGCACATGAGGGGTGAAAATCCAAAACTGTTGAGGTGGTCCATCTCCCTACAGGGAATGGACTTTACGGTGGAACACCGCCCTGGCACAGAACACGCCAACGCTGATGGTCTGTCCAGGTTTTTCCGCCTTAGTGAAGAGAACTCCCAAGAGGGTGGGTAGTTCTCCCCACTTTCAGCTGGAGGGGACACGTGTTAGACCTGACATCTTTTGGCGTGATTACCCCTATCTTTTTGCCTCTGCCTCCTGTATTTTTCGATGCTGTGCTGGATTCGTTTTGCTGGTTTAGATGCTTTGGACGCTCTGCCACTGCTGATCAGTGCCAGAGTGTAAGTGCTCCCTATATAAATTGTTATTCTGATTGGATATACATGTTTGGCATATTTGTATCACCATGAAGTCCCTCGTAAAGTGCACTGGGTGTGCCAGGGCCGGTGATGACAGATGCTACTCGTGGGCCTGCAGCACTGATTGTGCCACCCACAGGAGTAGCCCTAAAATGGTGTCTTGGGCCTGCCACTGCAGCGCCTACGGGCAGTTCAGAACTGCCATGTCCTCCTGGTCCGCGTCCCCGCTGACCAGGCCTAACCCTTCCCTTTTCGTGCACATCAGTCACCCCTATGGAAGGCCCAAGGTACCCCCCTGGGCAGGGTGCCGTGTATGTGAAAGGTAGAGCATGTACTGGTGCAGGTGCCATGCTCTGGTAGTGAATTACAGCCATTTTCGTTTTTCACTATTGTAAGGCTATCTTGCTCCATAGGTTAACATGGGGGATGCTGGCTACAGTGGTTAACGGCATTTCTTCCCATAGGAACAAGATAGGACATAAGTATCTAGTATCCCTGAAATCAGAATTTAATAACGCATCTTTTAGGAAAGGTGGTTTTTAGATCCTGTGTTTGAGGACAGCACTTTTAGAAAGTTGCTGTTCTCTTGTCTGACCCTTCTGTGTGCCTGAGACTGTTTGTGTATTGACTGTCTGGTTTGTGAGTGACAGGAGCTGGGGAATGCCCCAGAGGCTGGATGAGTCAGCGCTAGGCTGAGTGGAGCAATTGCTACCTGAGTGGTGGGAGGAGTTAGCACCTGGGCTGAATAGGGCTGTGCCTGCCTGCCACAAGGCTGGCTCCACCTCCTGCTGGGCGGCTGAGGACTCTGCCCCTCACTCTGAAAGGAAAGATGCAGCCAGCACATCAAGGTGCTCAGGATCCACCCAGAACTGGTTCAGACCGGGCTCAGGGCCCACATGCACAGAAAGAACAAAGACCTTAGGGGTATAAGTACAGGACCCCTGACAACAGAAAATTAGATCATCCTGGAAATCAAGAAGGAACCACTGCCAAGGAGAAAGCTGACTCTGAAGAAGGAAGACTGTCCTGCTGTTGCTCTGCTGGACTGACCTGCTGTTGCTTTGCTGCCAAGGAGAGGGGAAGGACTTTGCTGTGAGCTGTGTCCCCTGTCTTGTAAGGAATCTCCAAGGGCCTGAGAAGAGCTGGCTCCCTGTTTCCGAAGTCCCAGGAACAAAAGGACTTCACCCCCAGTCTCCCTGAACTCTGCTGAGAGAGTTCTGTCCTTCGTAGAGTGCTTGATCCAGTTGTGGGGCCTCTAGAAGTTGAACCTGAGCTGGGAAGCTTGAGACTAAGCTGAGAAACTTGTGAAGCTGAAAAGTGTCGCATCGCTCGCTGGTGGAGCGCAACCCCGACAGTGCGAGAAGTCCCCGCCGTTACGAAGGTCGAGATCGGCGCAGCGTCTGACATCGCTGCCGAGGCCGGCACCCTTCGTCTGCGGGACGCACCAGGCCGGTGCAGGGGAACCGAACATCGCTGCGAGCATCGTCGCAGAGCCTGTCGCTGGGTGAGATCACCGCACCGCTTGCTTGCGGACCGCATCACGTCGCTGCGAACATCGTCGCAGAAAACATCACATCGAGGAGCTGCGAGAGAGAGGGTCACCGCTGGACTGCGCATCGTCGCCCCGGAGATCGTCGCAGCCCCTACGAGATCATCGCATCGTGCCTTTGCGAGAACAAACTTCCCACAGAACCTACGCACCGGAATCTACGCAAGCTGCTTTCCTCCCCTTACAGACCGGATTCGTCGCCGCACGCCCGCTGCTGCAGCGGGGCTGTCGCAACGCCTCCCCAGGGTCTCAGGAGTAACGTGTTGCTTGTTTCCACCGCACCAGCTTCCTGCTTGTGGAACTTTGTTGCATCTAAAAGGTACTGTGAGTCAACGTGACGCAACTGTGAACTTTTCACGCATCTGTGGATTATTTGATCGTAACTTAAAGAACTTTGATTACAACCTGAAGAACTCATTTGAAACCGTAACCTTGCATTGTGTATGTTGGATTTCTGCCGTTTTGGTCTTGTGTAGTTTAGAATAAATATCTTTATTTTCCTAAACTGTTGTAGAATCAGTTTGTGGTGTTTTCACTGTGTTACTGTGAGTGTTGGTACAAATACTTAACGCATTGCCTCTGGTTAGCCTAGACTGCTCCGGCCAAGCTACCTTGAGGGCGAGCAGGGGTTATCTAAGAGGGTTATCTCCTCGTCCTGACTAGAAGCAAGGGTCCCTATTGGGACATTGGTACCTACCTCTGCCAACTAGAGACCCCCAGTTCTAACAGTAGTTATGTGGGTGACTTTATGGGTGAGTGGGTAGGTGTGTGAGTAACTGTATGGGTGACTGATTTACTGTGTGAGAGTCTCTATGGGTGTATGAGTGAGTATGTAAGAGTATATGTCTGAATGACTGGATGTGTGAGTGGGCATATTGGTCAGTGAGAAGGTGCATGGGTGCCTGTATATGCAAGTTAGTGTTTGCATTAGTCGCTGTATGGGTGAGCTGATGTGTGGGTGGCTTCATGGATTAGTGAGTAGATGCATGAGTGTTTGCATGGGTCTGTGAATGAGTATGTCAGTGATTGTGTGGGAATGGGTGCATGATATCCTGTATGGAGGTGTAAGTGGGTATGTGAGCGGTTTCTGTTGATGAGGTCATCAGTGATGTCATTTGAGATGTCATTAGTGATGTCACTGACTATGTCATGCGTGATGTACTATGTGAGGTCATAAGAAGTGCATTGCGGGGGCATAAGTTATAATTTGCTCAGGTAACTATAACTGCTGAACTTCTCAGGTTTCATACTAATAAAATGTCAGGATAATTATATAACATCCCCGTAACCTTTGTTTTTTCCAGTCACGTTCTAAGGTTTTTTTAATTCTATCTCATAACTATAATGTTCCTGTAACCTTTGGCTTTGACATCCTAACTATAACATCCCTGTAACCTTAGTTTTTTTCACTGAATTTCAGCTGTTTTATAAATTTGATTTCCTAACTGTAACCTGTTGAGATTTAATTTCTGTGAAATGGGCATCAGAATGAATCCTGCCCTGCGTATTAATCTAAGAACAGGCCATCATTTTGTGCAACACCTCTACCTAACTGGAGTACTTTCTACTGACTAATTAGTAAATTCTACCCCGTTGGGTAAATGTATAGTGCATCTTCTTCTGCACTACATCTTTGTAAAGAGCATTGAGGAAAAGTCTCCAGTGGCCTTGTGTGTCTGTAACTTTGCCAATTTGTTTGTTGCTTGAGCGTCTTCAACAGATTTATTTATTTAATTTAATTGTTTTGTTTATTTATTCAGAGAGTTTTATATAGCACTGGCAAGACTCAATGGTATCAGAGGGCTTTACAACATTGACACAGGCAATCATATCACACTGCAATAAGTAAAAGTAAATAACAGAGTCAAGCGTTACAACTGGATTGCTGTTGAAAGAAACATAACAATGAATACTCTGAGCATAATGGAGGTTGCCAAAATGTGCTATGATTTACTGTCCAGAGGGTTAAGGTGCCGATTGATGAGCAGATCCTTTAGTTTCCTCTTAAAGATCATGAAGGAAGGGGTTGGTCCTGAGAGCTACTGGTAGGTAGTTCCAGATGTAGAGGGTGTTGGACTTGTCCCTTTTTGCTGGGTTAGCCACAAACTTTTTGCTTCTTCCACCTATTTTTTCCAGAATTGTGTTTGTTGGTTTTAGTACTGCTAATCAGTGCTAAAGTGCATATGCTCCCTGTGTAAATTGCTATTATGATTGGTTCTCCCTGATTGGCATATTTGATTTACTTGTCAGTCCCTAGTAAAGCGCACTGAGTGTGCCAGGGCTGGTAAATCAAATACTACTAGTGGGCCTGCAGCACTTATTGTGCCACCCAAATGAGTAGTCTGAAACGATAACTCTGACCCGCCACTGCAGTGTCTGTGCGCAGTTATGAACCGCCATGTCGACTTGGCAAGTGCGCCCACCTGCCAGGCCCTAACCTTCCCTTTTCTTACATGTAAGTCACCCCTAAGATAGGCCCATGGTACCCCTGTGGGCAGGGTGCATTGTATGTGAAAGGTAGGACATGCCTTGGTGTGCGTGGCATGTCCTGATAGTGAAATACTGCTATCTTGCCCCATAGGATAGAAAGGGAGTTTATTTATTACATCTTATAAATATAACTTCCTTTGGAAGAAGATAGAGAAATAAAGTTTAGCCTCTCTGAACTCAGAGAAATAAAGTTTAGCCTCTCTGAACTCAGAATTTAATAACACATATTTTATTGAAGATGGTTTTTAAATTGTGTGTTTGAAAATGCCACTTTTACAAAGTAGGCATTTTCCTGTTTAACTATTCTGTGTGCCTCTGCCTGTTTGTGTATTTATTGGCTGGTTTTGGAATGACAGGGGCTGGGGAGATGCATTCTCTCAGACAGCCACTGAGGGGGGTTGATGTGTGTCCTGCCTTTCCTGAATGAGTCTGGGCTAGGCTGAATAGACCTGGGCTGCATTCAGAGTAGAAGGAGGAGTTCTCACTAGCAGCTGAATAGGCCTGGTCTGCATTTAGAGTGGTGGGAGGAGATTTTCCGTGCACCTGAATAGGACCTGTCTGCCTTACACAATGCTGTCTCCACCTCCTGCCGGGCAGCTGCACCGGAGAGGACAGAACTGGTTTGGACTGGGCCCAGAGACCCTTGCACAAAGAGAACAAAGACATTTTGGGGTATAAGTTTTAGACCTAAAACCCCTGAACTTTAGACTACTTCTGGAATCAAGAGGAACCTTTGCCAAGGAGGAGAGCTGGAGAAACTGAGGAGAAGTACTGCCGTTGCTGTGTGTCTGGGGTTGGCCTGCAGTTGCTGTTTCTGCCAAGGAAAGGAGAAGGACTTTGCTGTGTGTTGTGTCCCCTGCTTAAGAAAAGTCTTTGGGCTTGAGTAGAGCGGGCCTCCTGTTTTGAAGTCTCAGGAACATAAAGACTTCACCATCGGCTCCCTTGAACTTCCTGTGACTGTGTGGGGCCTCTGAAGGTTGGTTCTGCTGCTGGGAGCTGGAAAGCAACGCAACTGCAAGAAAATCGACGCAACGCTCTTCTTGCAACAGTTTTTCCGATGCAACGCCATGGTGCGAGAAGGATTTTCCAGCACCGCCGTGCTGCTGCTGAATCCAAAGAAGCGCCTGTCGCCACAGCAAGATTCGATGCATCGAGGGATCGCGGCTGAAGAAACCGACGCAGTGCCTCAAAATGCCACCGCATAGTTTGCCGACGTATCCTGAATTTCCACGCATTAACCCTGTGTGGCAAATTTTCCCCGACGCATCACCCACAGATCAGAGTCATCTCAGAATCAACGCATCGCTTCCCCCTACAGACTGGACCCGACGCACCGCTAGCCTGTGTCCAGTGGAACGGTCACATCGAATCCACGAATGTCTCAGGAATAGATGCATCTCTTTGTTTTCCAATGCTTCCCATCCCTGCGGCTGTTTGGCTTGGTGAATTTTGTCACAACGACAGGTACTTTCCAAGAAATCATGCATCCATAGTTTTTTATGGGCTAAAACCTTTTTTAAGTAATTTTGTCTTAATACTTGTATGTTGGATTTTTGTTGTTTGTCTTGTTGAGTTTAGATAAAGGCACTGTTTTTTTCTAAACTGATCTGGTGTCCATTTATGGTGTTTTCAATATGTTACTGCTAGTGTTGGTACAAATACTTTACATATTGACTCTGGGACTTTGCCTGTCTGCTTGTGCCAAGCTACCAAGGGGGTGAGCAGGAGTTATCTAAAGTGTGTATCTCCCTTACCCTGACCAGAAGCAAGCGTCCCTATTTGGACAAAGGTACCTACTGCTGCCAACTAGAGACCCCATTTCTAACAGAGGTCATCGCCCTAGATGGAGCAAGCCAGGGCTTTTTGTTCATGTTTCTTTGGGGTTATGAGAAGTAGGGTGTTGGTGCTTCTCAGGCTTCTTGACTGGCCTGCCTTGGTGAGTTTGGCCATCAAGTATGCTGTATTACCAGTGTGAAGGACTTTGTGAGTTAGACAAGCAGTTTTGAAGTGACAGCGAGATTCAATTGGGAGCCACATTAAATCTTTCAGGGAGGGGGAGAAGCGATTGTGACTTTTGACTCAAGTGACCATCCTTGCTGCTGCATTTAGAGTAGTTCTCAGGGTGGCTAAGTAGGCCTGTGAGGGTAGCGTTCCCGTAGTCTAGTCTGAACAGAACCAGGGCTTGTGCTGCAGCTTTGAGATCAATCAAAGGGAGGAAAGGCTTGATTTTATTAAAGAGTGCTAGGCAGTAGAAGGCACTCCTTGCTGTATTTTGTATGCGCAAGCTCATGTTCTGGCTTGGGTCCAGTGTGATCCCTAATGATTTGGCGGAACACACCATTGATAGATTGCATTTAGAGAGTTGATAAGCTTTAACTGCTCTTGGACCTGTGAGGTCTGTCCGTTCTGGGAGAGGAGAACAACGTCTGTCTTTTCTTGGTTGAGTTTCAAGTGGTTGTGTGATAGCCAGTTTGGGATTTCTGTTATCGTATCATTTAGTCGACGTATGTCATCTGCAGAGGATATTTCCAGGTAAAGCTGGATATCGTCCACATAGAGGTGAAATGGGGTGTTTGCTTGTTTGAGTATGGTAGTGAGCGGCTCCATGTAGATATTGAAGAGTGTAAATGAGGGAACTGAACCCTGGGGAACACCTCTGGTTATTACTGAGTTATCTGAAGTGGAGTTGTTTATTTTTATATGTTGACAGTGGTTATAAAGAAATTATGTGAACTCCAATCCGTTGTTTGAGGGTGTTTAGAAGAAGCATATGGTCGACTGTGTTGAAGGCTGCTGATAGGTCTAGAAGGACGAGCAGGCAGCATCCTCCAGCATCCAGAGATGTATGAATGTCATATGCTATATTTGTATAGCATTTGTACAGCTGTTTGTGTGCTACAATCCTTTCTAAAGCCCAATTTGTGTGAGTCCAGGAGATTGTTGGTGTTGATATCCTGGTTGAGTTGGAAGAGGACACATTTCTCAAGAATTTTAGCCAGAAATGGAATATTGGAGACAGGCCTTTAGTTATTGAGGTCATCAAGGTCTGATCCCAGTTTTTTTTTCTCAGTGGAGTGACTTTAGCCTAATTTTAGGCAGTCTGGCATAACCCCAGTACTTAGGGAGCTGTTTATTATCATCCTCCAGATAGGGTTATGATGTGATTAAGATTTTTGCTAGAGACGCCTGGAGGGGGTCTGCAAAGTGGGAGGAGCGCTTTAAAATCACTATTAACTTAAAGATATCCATCTTCAAAAGTGGGTTGAATACCTTCCAGGGTTAGATGGGGATCCTAGTATTTGGTTGCACTCATCGATCTCAGGAGGGGCGATCACTGCTTGGGACTTTACATCATCTGTAGTGAGGTGTGATTTCCGTAGATGCTTGAGCATGGCATTCTAGAGAGGACTCGATCATCGTGATTTTCTCATCAGAGAATTTAGCAAATTTGTCACAGTGTTTTTTGGAGAACTAAGGGGCTTTTTTAGGTGGTTTGTTAGTATGTTTTGTAAAGATAACGGGGCAGATTTACAAGCCTCTTGCAACACTTTTACGCAGCTGTTGCTTCACCTTTGTGACGCAGCGGCGGCGTAAACCATGCGCCACGTTGCAACCTATTTACAACATGACGCATCTAGGCAGATGCGTCACATTGTAAAACCCTGCTCCACATGAAATCTGCGTCAGGTTTCATGTGGGCGTTCTGTCGCAGGGTCGGCGTTCCCACGCAGGAAAGCCCCATAAAACTGACGCAGTGAAATCTACAAGATTTCACTAAGTCAGTTTTATGACGATGCTGCGTCAAATCCTAATGCCTGCTTGAAGCAGGCGTAAGGAGTGAAGCACCACGTCAAGTATGGGTGGCCCCTGTGCATTGCAGGAGTTGCGTCGCGCTTGCAACGCAACTCCAGCAATGCGCCACCCATATGCCACAAGATGCCTCGCGCATATGCCTTCCTTGCACCATGGTGCGCTGCATTGTAAATGCGATGCATCTGTGGCGGCGCAAGAGGGGATTATGTGACGCATCTGTTCTGGCGCATCCTTGCTGATTTACAGAGATGCGCCAGAAGTTGTAAATCTGCCCCAACGTTTACAAGGTGGAACTGCAGAGAAAACACATCGATGATTTGTACTTTACAGAAGTAAGTGCTTCTTTGTATGGTGGAGATGCGATAGTATTCCTAGGCATCTCCAAAAATGGCGGAAACGTACTTGGGGGCCTTTTAGTAAGTAGTCCATCTTCCTGGGAAATGGACAGGAAGATGTTGCATACCGCTAATGTATATGAGATGGGACCAAACAGGTGGGGCTTCTAGGCAAGTTTACATACTTATAGTTTTTAAAAGTTCAGAACACGAGCTCTAGTTTCAGCAGCAGATGACAAGAAAGAACCCCCTCATCACAGTGACTACATGAGATATTATGCTTGAGAAAAGCAAGGATGCAAACACCTCCATCAAAGATTACAGATAACTTTTCAGTGGAAATGCAGAGAAAACACACTTGCTTTACCTTGGTCATGTGTACAAACTTAGGATGATTAGTACTTTACAGAAGTGGAGTTTCAACATGGGCACCTGCTTTGTTTATATCTGTAAGGGTTCCTGTTGTTGTTTCTTTTCTGTTTAATGAGCATTGTGCCAGATGAATCCTGCCCTGCGTATTTATCCAAGACGCCACCGTCTTGTGCAATACCTGTACCCAACAGGAGTACTTTCTACTGGCTAATTAGTAAGTGCTACCTCGGGTAGATGTAGAGTGAATCTCCTACACTACAACTGCATAAAGGATGCTGAGGAAATGTCTCCAGTGACAGTGTGTGTCTGTAACTTTGCCAATGGGGTTGTTGCCTGAGCGTCTTCAGCAGATAAGTTTACAAGGTGGAACTGCAGAGAAAACACACTTGAGTGCTTTTGATTTTTTTTTTTTACTATTGGGATGGGGGTGCACAGTGCCCTCCCGGGCCAATGTTGGCCTGGGGACCCCTCTGCCTGGGGCCTGGCCATGTCACCTCAGTGCCCCGAGGGATCACAACAGGAGCCTCAAGCCCCACAGTCCCGGCAGGCTCCCTGCCTCCTGTGGGAGCAAACGTTGCTTTGACAAACAGGGGACTGCTGAAAGGCAATTCCCTGTCTGTCAGAGCATTTTTTCATCTGTTTCCCTGCATGTATATTTGCATGCAGAGAAACAGGTGTAAACTCAACTTTCTGGAAGTCGGAGCTGAATGACTGTTCCAGCTTGCAGAAAGCAGAGTTATGTTTGCTTTTACTTGGTGGGAGCTGTCAGCTTCTACCAAGCAAAAGCAAACTACTACCTCTGAGGGTGGGCACCTCGGAAGGTAGCAGGAGCCATCCCTGGGGGTTGGCGGTCCACAGGGCTATAAATGGTTCCACTACGGGGACACAAGGCCCCCTCCATCGTACAATTTAGCCCCGGGAGGTGTTTGTTCCCGGGTCGGGGTCCGCAATAGACCCCCTACATTAATTTATATCAGCCCCAAGAAGTTGGCGGTCCCCGGGGCTGTTGGGGGGGCACAAGAGGCCTCCTTTAAATGTTGTCAGTTGCCCAGGAAGGTGGGAGTCCCCGGGGCTAAGGGGGGATGGCTGTGTGGGCCTTTGCATTTCTTATATATATTTTGACTTGGGGAGGTGGGCCCGTCTGCATTATATATTTATATAATGCCCCGGGAGGTGGTGGTCCCAGAGGCTGCGGAGGCGCAATAATTAATAATGATTTGCCCTGGGCAGCTGGCAGGGTGAGCCAGGCCCAGCAGGCCCACCCACATATATATTTTGTATTTCTGCGGAGAGGTGGCGGTCCCCGGGGCCCCCTACCACATTAATTTATCATGATTTGCCGGGGGGGGGGGTGGCCTGACCACACACATTTTAAAGTGCCCAGGGCGGGTGGCGGTCCCCTGGGTGTTTTAATAAGCTGTAGGAGGGGGACCCGTGCACCCTCTCCTTTATATATTTGCTCATGCCCCAGGACCTGGCCCACCCGGGGGCTCAATATTACAGAAATGGGGGAGCCTGCGCGTTAAATTTTTATTTATTTTACAGCAGGAATCCTGAATACTGCGCGTCTCCTGGCGAATGTTTTTAAAACTATTTTTTATTGGGCAGCAGGACCCCCCCCCCCCTCCCCCCAGATGGCTAGGGTTTCAGGTATTCCTACCCTGTCCCTCTTTTTTTAATGTTTTGTTGTGGGACTTGGTTAAAGCGGAGTCACAAGATGGTTGCCAATACTTCCTGGTTGAAGTGTTGGCAGCCAATCAGATTTACAAAAAACACAGTTGATGGACAGAATGTAGAACAATGTCATACATTCACCTCAGTACAAGGATCTGGGCCTAAATCCATCGTTTTTTTGCACTCCACACCACCCTGGGTTAGACACTGGCTATATGCAAATCAGCTCTGACCCTGTGCCTCATGGGAACAGTCCAGTCCGAACTACCAAGCCATGTCTTTCCCAGACCGGAATCAAGCATCCAAGGACCGGTTTCTGGCTATCAGCCTTCATCAGCCTGGATAGCTTGACTCCAGTGGTGTGGGGAGCCTGGGACTCACGTCTGAGTACACCCAGCACACTTGGCCGCCATAAGTGCGCTGGGGATGCCCAGACGTGGGTTCCAGGCACTCCACACCACTTGGAGTCAAGCTAGCCGGGCTGATGAGAGGTGTTACCTCGAAACCGGTCCGGTCCTCGGATGCTTGATTCCGTTCTGGGAAGGACATGGCTTTTGTAGTTCGGACTGGACTGTTCCCATGGGGCACAGGGTCAGAGCTGATTTGCATATCGCCATTGTCTAACCCAGGGCGGTGTGGAGTGCAAAAAAACGATGGATTTGGGCCCAGATCTTTGGACTGGGTTGAATGTGTGACATTGATCCACATTCGGTCCATCACCTGTTGTTTTTGCAATTGCAGCCAATCAGATTTAAGCACAGGACTATTGGATCCTCGGAGGATCCGCATCCCTATATATAGAATTTTGAAATTTTCCTTAATATATCCAAAATTACTGAATGGATTTACACCAGTTTACAAATTTGCCAAATTTGGTGTCCTTCCTTTCAGCGATTTGGGTTGTAGTTGTTTCTAAAATTTCTACGGGATTTAACATGGGAAACACATGTTTTCTTCCCCCCTCCTTTTTCTTGGGCCCTGCTTGACGAATCGCTCCGAAACATTCCATGCACAACAAGAATGACCCGAGCATCCTTTTTGGGACAATTTTGTGAAGATTCATCAATCGCCACCTAAGATATAGTCAAGTCAAAACACGCTTTTCCTGTGGAAACATGGTTGTAACCATAACTACCTACTGGCGATTGCCGATAGGAAATGTAAAATTAATAAATATACCGCCAACAGGATATATAGATATATTAATATATTTGAAAATTTCATTTTAATTATACTAAGGACTAGTTTTAGAAATGTACTCTTTTTTTCACTTTACACTTTTGCACTTTTGCACCATTTTACATGTCAAGGTTTTTTGCTGCTAGAAATTGATGCACTTTACTCCGATGTCCTATTGGATTTATCCAGAAATGATTTTTATGAAGATTACTAAAATCAATTGCTTTTGCATTACATGTATTTAAAATTATTATTAGGGATTTATCCCGCTATTTGCATGACTATATACATTTTAATAGGAAAATAGTTTTTACAGAAATGATATCTTATTTAAATATAGCAAATTTGACAAAATGGCGATCTGTAATTCCGCATGTGAATGAGGGCTCCTGAAGCCCGAAACGCGTTGTGCGTGGATGTAAGATTTTAAAGAAATAAACATCTTGCCTGAGAACTGCGGGGTCTGCGTCTCCTTCTTCGCCGCCTGGAGGTTGTGGGAATTCAAGTCTTTCGAATATATATATATATATATATATATATTACCTACTGGCGGTCGCCAGTAGGTAGTTATAGTTAGGATCTTGTTTCCATAGGAAATCCACAACATTCTATTTGGAATAACTTTGGCGCCGGTGGACGAATCTTCGTGAATTTCTCCAAGAAAATGGCCTGCTTGGTTCCGCTCCTTCCCTGAAAGTTCAGGGGTGATTCGTCAAGTGGGGGCTGAGAAAAAAGGGGGGGTCCCAAAACGTGTTTTCCCCATGCAATTTTCCATAGGGACATCAGCCCGAATGGCTGAACGGAATTGCACAAAATTTGGCAGAGAGGTAGAGTTCGGTTGGCAGATTGTGCTTTTTGTTAAATGGTGTAAATCCATTCAGTAGTTTCTGAGAAAATTGTAAGTAAAATCATAGCGATATCTAGAGACTGGGTGCAGCATGCGTACGGAAATTCGTTCAATTACGAGCACGAGCTGCATGCTGATTGGCTGTTAACTGTCTGTCAACGCTCGAAACCAGGAAGTGTTGGCGGCCATCTTGTGCCTTGGTAGAACCGAGTAACAAGACAACAGTAAAGAAAGTTGAGAAATAAGGGAAGGGGCAGGCTACAAACATTTTAATCCTTTACGCTTGCTCAGGGGGTTGTACATGGATGTTTAGGCTCTATTTTTCTTTAAACGAAAAATCGCGGAGTACGCGTATGGAAATACGTAGAATTACGAGCAGGAGCTGCATGCTGATTGGTTGTGAACTGTCTGTGAACACTCGATACCAAGAAGTGTTGGCAGCCATCTTGTTCGTCGCTAGAAGCGAGTCACAAGAAAACATTTAAACAAAGTTGCGAAGTAAGGGAAGGAGGCAGGCTATAAACATTCTGACCCTCTAGGCTTGCTCAGGGGGTCGTACATGAATGTTTAGGATCTTTTATTTATTTTATTTTTTTAAAGAAAAATCGTGGCATACGCGTACGGAAATCTGTGGAATTACGAGCACGAGCTGCATGCTGATTGGCTGTCAACGGTCTGTCAGCACTCTAAACCAGGAAGTGTTGGCAGCATCGTTTATTTTGAAGTATGCGGGGGTCACTGGTCTCCTACATTCTTCGGGGACCGCCACCTTCCCGGGGCATTAATATTTAAAATAAGGGGGTCTGTGATGGCACGGAATTCCCAGCTCCGGGGACTTCCACTTCTCGGGACTTTAAAATGTTGGGAGGGGGTCGCGCGGCCTCCTTACTGGAATCCTTGATGGCCCTGGGGACCATCACTTCCCAGGGTCGGCTATTGCAGTGTCTTGGGGTGCCTGTCCCCGGGACACTGCTGTTTGCTATGGTAGGGCGGGAGCGCTGCAGCTCCCACTTTAGCACAGCAAACCGGTTTCCTATTTGAAAGAGAGAGCAAGTTAATCTGCAATGTCTTTCAAGTAGGAAAGCAGATTGCTTTTCGTTAGAGAGAGCAGCATGTAAGCTGTTCTCTCTGAGAAAGCAATGCCGGCTCTCGAAGGATGCGGGAGCTGGCTGCAACCGTGGGGGCATTGGTGTTCTCTCCACAGTCCCCAATGTTATTTTTTGATCCCGGGGGATGGGGTTCCTTTGCAGCTCCTTAAACATTTGTTGATATACTTTTCCAAAATCTTTTTTTGGAGTGGGGAACAGAGTGTTACTCCAGTGACTTTGTCATCCATGTATCTTTTTTACTTTTTCTTCATTTGAATTCCGCTTTATTTACAGTATGTTTCTACCTTTCTTCACAATGAGTTCTACAGCGTAGCGTCCGTTGCAGTGTTCTTAGCTTTTTTGTTCTTTTGGTGACTTACCAGTTTGTGTTTAAGATTTGGTGATCTATTTGTGTTGCTTTCCTTTGTGTATCTTTTATGCAGCCTTTTTTTGTGTATGTTGTTTTGTATCTAACTTTATTTATCCAGTGTTCTAAATATAGGAGTACATCTGTAGAAATGTAGTTTACTCCTTTCCTTTGCCTCTCTCAAACCTAATTGAGAACGTAATGGGGTGAGTCAAACCAAGGCAGTGCTGTCGTTAAGTTTGCAAAACAGTAGGTAGTATAAATAAATAAATAAAGCACTTAACACAATGCAGAGTGACACTGTATTTATTGTATTTAATTTTAGAATATTTTGAAAAATAATGTACACTCATGTACAAAATATTGGTTTAATTGGTAGATATTTCATATAAATCATCAAATATGCTGATATTACAGTGAAAATAAAATTAGGTGTTTATGTTTTTGTACAAGGACCTAAAACATAAGAAATTCAGTATGGAAAATCAACAAAATTTGTAAGACGGTTTCGACATTAGTAACAGTGTCATAGAAGAGCTAAAAATAATTTTTATAAGTAGGGAGAACGCAGAGGAAGATATACATGCTGTAGATATCAGGTGTGATTTTCTAAACTAAACTTTAGATGCTGATTTTGTGGAAGTATTAGATGAGATCGAGTATGATCATATGAATTTGTGTAATCAAGCAATTGAAGTAAATCATCCCAAGCATAGTCAGCAGAGCTTAGCGTAAGGAACTATGTAGGAGTTTTTAAGTTCCTTAGCATACATTTTAGTTGTCCATGACAACAGTACCAGTACTCATTACTACAACGCTGACATGCCATGAGATTAATGAGGTGAGATTCCAAAATATTATCTTTCTGCTGTACTTTATGCATAAATATGTTTACTGAAACATTTTGCAGATGTACTCGTGTTTTCAATACATTGTTTTGTGCATAAGAAGTCCAGACAAATCCCTCTCAAACAAAAGATGGAACAAATATGGAATACATTGTTGAAATCTTGGATTTTCTGCATATAACGTTGATGTCTGGTATTCAGATGCAGGAATCTGCACATGTCGGTCATCATGTCATCCTCTTTTTCGTGTGGGAAGGAACTGAGGGAAAGAACGATCTTCCAATTTTTTTTCGCATACAGTAATGGGACTTCCCTTTGCTTCTTTCATTTGGAATAACTCTATAGTATTCCCCATCACTTCTTTAGAATGAAGTGGATGAATACTGTAATGTTCGTAGATTTCTTCAGTTATGGAAACATGCAGTTTTTCAATTTGTCCAGATAGGAAGTCAGTATCTTCTACTGTTATTTATTCTTTTCCCACATACACATTTTTGTGATATACATTTTTTTATAGCAGATAGAACTGAACGTTGCCTTTTTCACTTTTCTAATATCTGCTAATTTTTGACATATTTTCTTACTCTTAGTAGGAACGCCATTGACAAGAATAACTAAATGTTCACACTGTACATTTCCTACACCAATTTTCTGTGTTTTAAGTAAATTAAGATTGTATTGAATGTTTTCCGTAGTGCTAGCGCTCTTGGTGTCTAGTTGTGAACTGCACTGAGTGGAGAATTGATTGAAGGCACTTCTAAGCACACATAGTGAAGAGAAATTTACATTGAAAGCTGAATTAAAGTTGTGAACTCCGCTGTGTGTAATGTAGATCGAAGGTACTAATTGATACAAATATTAACGAATGCTATTTTGTACAGTTAACAGAATCTGAGGACAGAGTACAATTGTCTCTACGTTAAGAAAGCAAGGGTAGATTCAATGGTGTACTTAATGTACAAGGAAAGCTGAAATGAAGTTGTGAATCCGGCTGTCTGCAGTGTACATTTAATGGTGGACTGTATCATCTGTAATCACGATTGAAATGAAAGATAGAACATGTATGGAATGCAGTGTCAAAATATGTATGTTTCAGGGACATAATTGTTCAAATTGTGACCTGTGTTGTTTGTAGTGTAGTCATTCAGTGTTCTTTTGGACTTGTAAGACAAATTTTGTTATTGTACTAAACCTATAACTTATATAAATCAAGTTCATGACATGCAAGAATAATTGATAACCTGAGCCAGTAAGGTAGCAAGTGTGCACATTTTTAACTGTGTTTGGGTGGGGTAGTAGCTACATCAAAAAGGTTCGATAAAGGGCCTCGAGTTTGAATCAGAATATGAAATTGAAGAATAGTTGATAACCACAGTGAAGAAAGGCATAAAGTAGGTTTGTGTATGTGTGGATGAAATGTTGATTGAGTGGAAGATGAATAAGGTGAAAAATAAGAATTGCTGAAGATGTGCAATCTATCCATTTCCTTTTAAGGGAAGTGGGTGTTTTAGTTTTCCAGTCCATTACACCGACGGGGTGTTGGATTCTGCAGTGGGAGCCTGAGAAATGGGTACCATATATAAGGAGGTAAGCTAGTGCTGAAAGTACACACACTGTGTGGTAGAAAGGACGCGAGTGTGCAAATTACCCACTGCTATTCATGGGTAGTTGTTAACAAGAAGGGTCAATGAAGGGCCTGTAGTTTGAATTTCAATTTCAAGAAGAATAATTGATAACTCTAATGAAGAAAGGCTGCAAATGTGGAAACTTCTAGAACAAAAAGGTTTAATAAAGGGCCTTGACTTTGAATCAGAATATGAAATTGAGGAATAATTGATAATCCCAGCGAAGAAAGGTGTTAGGGGGCATTGAGACTTTATGGGGCACAGACGGCGAAATATCGGCCGCAAACTACATTTCCCAGTATGAGGTGCGCCGCGCACGACGTGATCAGATTGTATCCAGGTCACGTGGGTGGAAACGCATATTGCTGGTGGAGTCGGGCAGGACGCTTCCGATTATTCTTGCCCTGCAGTTCCTGGGATGTGAGGCAGAGTTGCTGGTGCGGTAAGGTTGTTGTTACACCGAGGATCCGTTGTATCTTATTCCCTGAGTCAGTATCAGCTGGTGTCCGGACTTCTGTTGCGTGCGCCAGGATTGGGCACGGTTGTTTTGTATTGGATGCGGTCGGACTGGTAACTCTGCATCTGAGTATAGCAGTCTGGACTATACTCTTGTCTTTCTTTGGAACATTCGAGACTGAATCTGGGGACTGTGAAGTTGATGCCAGGCATTAAGACGCATCAGTGTTTTTGTGAAGGGAACATAATGAAAATGTACCTTGGATCCTTATAGGTGCTTTCTTTCCCTTCGTTGGTGGGCTTTACAAAACCGGCTGGTTTGTGAAGTTCATGCGAGGGAGAGAATCGTGGTGG
This sequence comes from Lissotriton vulgaris, assembly GCF_964263255.1. NCBI lineage: Eukaryota > Metazoa > Chordata > Amphibia > Caudata > Salamandridae > Lissotriton > Lissotriton vulgaris. The sequence continues at coordinate 373,697,520 of NC_141697.1, forward strand.
CAAGAAATGGTATTGACTTTTAGCCATCACTAATGAATTTGAAATAAGCTTGATTATTATTTCTGAATTGTGGTGAAGAAAATGTTTACCTCTAATTTGGCATGGTGTACAATGTCTTAAGAAACAGAACCAAAGTAATAGAGGTTTTGTGGAGGAGAAAGAAGATACAGATTTCTCTTCTATAATCAGTGAGACTGATCTCATGGTTATGAACAAACTGAATTTCAAGTGAAGTTTCATGCTCATTTTGGCTGTGGTCAACGTAAAGGTGTTATCGATACATGCAGTTGTTTTAACCGTTGCCTGCTGTTTTCTTTTCTTATATGCAGGAGTGTGTATGGTTAAAGAGGTTTCTTTCGGCATGAAAGGTATTTGGGTTTCTCCATCAGTAAGGATATGTGCTAATAATCTTATATAGGATCCTTACGTATTCTGTTGTTCTTTCAGCTTCATGACCAGGAAAGATACTATGTACAGTCCTTCTGCATACCTGATTATTGTATTTTTCTTTACAGGTTAGTAATGTAGAATTGTGTATTTAATATAGAAAGGAAGGGATTAAGGAGTCAAGTTAATTGTCCTTTCTGTCTTGTGTCTTCTGACAGATCTCCCTCCCCGCTGTCCCCATCCTTTCCTTCCTTGATATTCACAAACTTCCCTCGCTTAACCATCTATAAGTCTGCTTATTGTGTAAATGCAGATTTAGGACGGTTGAGAGGTGGATACCATTTGAACATCGCTTCAATCCTGAGGAGTCGTATTGGCCCGGAACAAAAGGAAGCAAGTGTGCATCTAAAGCAACAAAGTTATGTGGAGTGTGTGATGATGTGTGGTGCAAGCAGCACGGATTGGTAGGAAAATCTTTAAAATCCAGTTTTCGAATAAATATTGGTTGTCTATTCACAGAAGTAAGTTGAAGTATATTTTCAAAAAGTATGATGTCTTTTTTTCTAAATAAGTAATCTCATTCAATATGGTGACATCGTGATGATTTGTGGTGCACTGAGTTAGTAATACCTTTTGCGCTGAGCTTGAATGTACCCTGTGATGATATGTGGTCGGGTGAGGTACAGTAATTGAAGTAATTTCTTTTGTTGATTGAATTCTGCATCAATTCTATTTAAAAGGGACAGTGTGTCTCACTGTGACATAAGTGTTCACTCTTGTTTGTGATTATTTATGGTGCGCTGAGTAAGTAGTATCTTTGGTGGTGAGCTTGTATGCTCCCTGTGCAGTGTGGATTGAAGGCAGTTGTTAACAGACATAGATGAATGTTTTTTGTCACTTATTTAAACAAAATGTGAAACACATATAGTAGAATTTTGTCTGCATTAAATGAATGAAGGTTGAATTTCCTAGTGTTCAAAGTTCATGAAAATGTGAGGATATTGTGCAATGGTCTGTGTTTTAAGTAAATCAAGATTGTATTGAATGTTTTCTGTAGTGCTAGCGCTCTTGGTATCTAGTTGTGAACTCTACTGAGTGCAGAATTGATTGAAGGCAGTTCTCAGCACACATAGTGAAGAGAAATTTACATGAAAAAGTGAATTGAAGTTGTGAACCCTGCTGTCTGTAATGTAGATCGAAGGTACTAATTGATAGAACCATTGATGAATGGTATTTTGAACAGTTTACAGAATCTTAGGACAGAGTTGAATTGTATCTGCGTTAAGGAAAACAATGTTGAATGTAATGCTGTTCTTAATGTACAAGGAAAGTTACATTGAAGGTCTGAATGCAGCTGTCCGCAGTGTAGATTGAAGGCAGTTGTTGACACAAAGATTGATGAAGGCTATTTTGTACAGTTAACAGAATGTGAGGACACAGTATAATTGTCTCTGCCTTAAGGAAAGGAAGGCCGAATGCCATTTTGTCCTTGATGTAGAAGGAAAGCTGATTTGCAGTTGTGAACCCAGCTGTCTGGAGTGTAGATTGAAGGTAATTGTTGACAGAAAGATCTGTCAATGCAAATTGTCCAAGTTAAGAGCATCTGTGGACACAGTATAATTGTGTCTTTCTTAAGGAAAGATCGAAGAATGCTATTTAGTCACAGATAACAGAATCTAAGGACACAGTATAATTGTCTCTGCCTTAAGGAAAGCAAGAAAGAATACAATGCTGTCCACAATGTAGAAGGAAAGCTGAATTCAAGTTGTGAACCCATCTGTCCGCAGTGTAGATGGAAGGTAGTTGCTGACAGAAAGATCTGTCAAGGCAAGTTGTACAAGTTTACAGTATCTGTGGACGCAGTATAATTGTGTCTGTCTTAAGGAAAGTAAAGCTCAATACAATGGTGTCCTTAACGTAGAAGGAAAGCTGAATTCAAGTTGTGAACCTAGCTGTCTGCAGTGTATATTGAAGGCAGTTGTTGACACAAAGATTGATTAAAGCTATTTTGTCACTGTTTGCATAACCTGAGGACACATTATAATTGTCTCTGCCTTAAGGAAAGCAAGGCTGAATACAATGCTGTCCTTAATGTAGAAGGAAAGCTGAATTGAAGTTGTGAAACCAGCTGTCCGCAGTGTAGATTGAAGGTAGTTGTTGACAGAAAGATCTGTCCAGGCAAGTTCTGAAAGCTAACAGTATCTGTAGACGCAGTATAATTGTGTCTGTCTTAAGGAAAGGAAAGCTCAATACAATAGTGTCCTTAATGTAGAAGGAAAGCTGAATTCAAGTTGTGAACCCAGTTGTCTGCAGTGTAGATTGAAGGCAGTTGTTGACACAAAGATCGATGAAAGCTATTTCATCACTGTTTGCATAACCTGAGGACACAGTATATTTGTCTCTGCCTTAAGGAAAGCAAGGCTGTCCTTAATGTAGAAGGAAAGCTGAATTGAAGTTGTGAAAACAGCTGTCTGCAGTGTAGATTGAAGGTAGTTGTTGACAGAAAGATCTGTCAAGGCAAGTTCTGAAAGTTAACAGTATCTGTGGACGCAGTATAATTGTGTCTGTCTTAAGGAAAGTAAAGCTCAATACAATGGTGTCCTTAATGTAAAAGGAAAGCTGAATTCAAGTTGTGAACCCTGCTGCCTGCAGTGTAGATTGAAGGCAGTTGTTGACACAAAGATCGATGAAAGCTATTTTGTGACTGTTTGATTAACCCGAGGACACAGTATAATTGTCTCTGCCTCAAGGAAAGCAAGGCTGAATACAATGCTGTCCTTAATATAGAAGGAAAGCTGAATTGAAGTTGTGAAACCAGCTGTCTGCAGTGTAGATTGAAGGTAGTTGTTGACAGAAAGATCTGTCAATGCAAGTTGTACAAGATAACAGTATCTGTGGACGCAGTATAATTGTGTCTGTCTTAAGGAAAGTAAAGCTCAATACAATGGTGTCGTTAATGTAGAAGGAAAGCTGAATTCAAGTTGTGAACCCAGCTGCCTGCAGTGTAGATTGAAGGCAGTTGTTGACACAAAGATCGATGAAAGCTATTTTGTAACTGTTTGCATAACCTGAGGACACAGTATAATTGTCTCTGCCTTAAGGAATGCAAGGCTGAATACAATGCTGTCCTTAATGTAGAAGGAAAGCTGAATTGAAGTTGGGAAACCAGCTGTCCGCAGTGTAGATTGAAGGTAGTTGTTGACAGAAAGATCTGTCAAGGCAAGTTCTGAAAGTTAACAGTATCTGTGGATGCAGTATAATTGTGTCTGTCTTAAGGAAAGGAAAGTTCAATACAATGGTGTCCTTAATGTAGAAGGAAAGCTGAATTCAAGTTGTGAACCCAGTTGTCTGCAGTGTAGATTGAAGGCAGTTGTTGACACAAAGATCAATGAAAGCTATTTTATCACTGTTTGCATAACCTGAGGACACAGTATATTTGTCTCTGCCTTAAGGAAAGCAAAACTGAATACAATTCTGTCCTTAATGTAGAAGGAAAGCTGAATTGAAGTTGTGAAACCAGCTGTCTGCAGTGTAGATTGAAGGTAGTTGTTGACAAAAAGATCTGTCAAGGCAAGTTCTAAAAGTTAACAGTATCTGTGGATGCAGTATAATTGTGTCTGTCTTAAGGAAAGTAAAGCTCAATACAATGGTGTCCTTAATGTAAAAGGAAAGCTGAATGCAAGTTGTGAACCCAGCTGCCTGCAGTGTAGATTGAAGACAGTTGTTGACAAAAAGATCAATGAAAGCTATTTTGTGACTGTTTGCATAACCTGAGGACACAGTATAATTGTCTCTGCCGAAAGGAAAGCAAGGCTGAATACAAAGTTGTCCTTAATGTAGAAGGAAAGCTGAATTGAAGTTGTGAAACCAGCTGTCTGCAGTGTAGATTGAAGGTAGTTGTTGACAGAAAGATATGTCAATGCAAGTTGTACAAGATAACAGTATCTGTTGTACAAGATAACAGTATCTGTGGACGCAGTATAAGTGTGTCTGACTTAAGGAAAGTAAAGCTCAATACAATGGTGTCGTTAATGTAGAAGGAAAGCTGAATTCAAGTTGTGAACCCAGCTGTCTGCAGTGTAGATTGAAGGCAGATGTTGACAATAAGATCGATGAAAGCTATGTTGTCACTGTTTGCATAACCTGAGGACACAGTATAATTGTCTCTGCCTTAAGGAAAGCAAGGCTGAATACAATGCAGAAGGAAAGCTGAATTGAAGTTGTAAAACCAGCTGTCCGCAGTGTAGATTGAAGGTAGTTGTTGACAGAAAGATCTGTCAAGGCAAGTTCTGAAAGTTAACAGTATCTGTGGACGCAGTATAATTGTGTCTGTTTAAAGGAAAGTAAAGCTGAATACAATGGTGTCCTTAATGTAGAAGGAACGCTGAATTAAATTTGTAAACCCGGCTGTCCGCAGTGTAGATTGAAGGCAGTTGTTGAGACAAAGATCGAAGAATGCTATTTAGTCACAGATAATAGAATCTAAGGACACAGTATAATTGTCTCTGCCTTAAGGAAAGCAAGCAAGAATACAATGCTGTTCTCAATGTAGAAGGAAAGCTGAATTGAAATTGTGAACCCAGCTGTCCGCAGTGTAGATTGAAGGTAGTTGTTGACAGAAAGATTGGTCAATGCAAGTTGTGAAAGTTAACAGTATCTGTGGATGCAGTATAATTGTGTCTGTCTTAAGGAAAGTGAAGCTCAATACAATGGTGTCTTTAATGTAGAAGGAAAGCTGAATTGAAGTTGTGAACCCAGCTGTCCGTAGTGTAGATTGAAAGCTCTTGTGAGCAGTTATAGATGAATACTATTTGTGACATTCTTTTACAAAATCGGAAGACATAAAATCCACTAGTCTCTACCTTAAATAAAGCTAGGCTGAATTCAATGTTTTCTGTAGTAGTGGAGCTTTTGGTATGAAGTTTTAATTTTTACTGACCGCAGAATATATTGAAGGTTGTTGTAAGGACAGATATTGAAGATAATTTTAGTTCTAAAGCTGAGTTGAAGTTGTGAACCCTTCTGTCCGCAGTGTAGATTGAAGGCAGTTGTTGACACAAAGGTCGATGAATGCTATTTCATCACAGATAATGGAATCTCAGGATACAGTATAATTGTCTCTGCCTTAAGGAAAGGAAGCAAGAATACAATGCTGTCCTCAATGTAGAAGGAAAGCTGATGTGAAGTTTCGAACCCTGATGTCTGCAATGTATATTGAAGGTGCTACTCAACACAAACATTGATGAATGTTATTTTGTTCAGGTAACAGAATCTGAGGACATAGTACAATTGGCTGTCCCTTAAATAAATTGAGACTAATATGTCATACTCTGTTTTAAGACTTTGCAGCATTCTTAAATGCTCAAAGGCAAGCATTAAGTTTGATACCATGCTTATGTCATCAATAATGAGAAGTTTCATTTTCTTCAAGAGTCTTCACAACAAGCTTTTCCAGATATCTTGTGGTATTGTAATTTGTTGTTAGGCTCCATAGGTAGTATAAGTAAATGATGTAATGTAGCATTGGTAATGTTAACATTTAGTTATATTTTTAATATAAGGAAGTAATTACAAATATGCAATAAGGAAATGATGCTGAATATGGAACTATTCTACTAGAAATAAGAATTGGAGAAATGGCTGAACATGTCAAAGTTGTTTAACAGAGACGATTTGTTTGAAATTTGTTTCCAAAAGAAAATATTGTTGCTAAGCTAGTAGGTACTTTTAAAATAATTGACAACCCCAATGAAGAAAAGCAGCAAGTGTGAAAATATCCTACTTTGTTCGGCTGGGGTATTAGCTACAATAAAAAGATTCGATAAAGGTCCATGACTTTGAATCAGAAAATTAAATTGATCAATAATCGATAAACCCTTGTCAAGAAAGGCAGTTAGTGTGCAACTTTTCACTGCCTTTGGCTGGAGTTGGAGGTACAACAAAAAGTGTTAAAGGGCACGAGTTTGGATCAGAATATGAAATTCACGAACAATTGATAACCCCAGCCAAGAAAGGCAGCAAGTGTGCAATTTTTTACTGCCTTCGGCTGGTGTACTTGTTACAACAAAAAGGCTCGATAAAGGGCTTGTAGTTTGAATATGAATATGAAATAGAATAGTTGATAACCATAGTCAAGAAAGGCAGCAAGTAGGTGTGTGTACGTGTAGATAATGTGTTGATTGAGTGGAATATGAATACTGTAAAAACCAAGAAAGGCTGTAAGTGTGCAAATTAGCCACTGCTATTCACGGGTAGTAATTTGCAAGAAGGCTCAGTGAAGGGCCTGCACTTTGAACTAGAATAACAAAGAGAAGATTTGATAACCATAGACTATACTGGCTCTTTTTTAATATTGGTAGACTTTTGTTAAGCTTTTTTTCATACATGAACGGCAGGAAGTGCGCAAATTACCCACTGCCATTCACGAGTAATAGTTACCAAGAAGGCTCAATAAAGGGCCTGCACTTTGAATTTGTATTACAAGAAGGATAATTGATAACCCCAGCCAAGAGAGGAAGCAAGAGTTCAAATTTCCTACTGCCTTCGGCCGGGGTAGTTGATAGAATAAAAAGGGCGTGATACATGGACTGCAGTTTGAATAGGAATATGAAATTGAACAATAATTCATAGCCCCTGCGTAGAAATTTAGTAAGTGCGCAAATTTCCCACTTCCTTCTCGCAGTGCAGTATCTACATGAAAAAGGCTCGATAAAGGGCCCACACTTTGAATACAGATATGAAATAGAAGAATAGTTGATAACCATAGCCAAGAAAGGCAGCAAGTAGGTGTGTGTACGTGTAGATGATTTGTTGATTGAGAGGTAGATGAATAATGTAAAAAATTATGAAAGGTTGAAAGTGTCCAAATTACCCACTGCCATTCATGGGTAGTAGTTAGCAAGAAAGCTCAATAAAGGGCCTGTACTTTGAATTTCAATAGGAAACAGAAGATTTGATAACCATAGACTATACTGGCTCTTTTTTAATATTGTTAGACTTTTAAGCTTTTGTTTATACATGAATGCAAGGAAGTACGCAAATTACCCACTGCCATTCACAAGTATTAGTTATCAAGAAGGCTCAATAAAGGGCCTGCTCTTGGAATTTGTATTACAAGAAGGATAATTGATATCCCCAGCTAAGAAAGGCAGCAAGAGTTCAAATTTCCTACTGCCTTCGGCCGGGGTAGGTGATAGAATAAAAAGGGCTTGATAAAGGGACTGCAGTTTGAACAGGAATTTGAAATTGAACAATAGTTCATAACCCCTGCGAAGAAATGCAGCAAGTGTACACATTTCCCACTGCCTTCTGCCAGTGCAGTAGCTATATGAAAAAGGCTTGATAAAGGTCCTTGACTTTGAATCAGAATATGAAATTGAACAATAGTTGATAATCCCAGTCAAGAAAGGCAGTAGCCGCCTGATTCATGAAAAATGGGATTTGCGATTCTGTAATAGCGAAAAAATGTGATTCGCTATTGAGAAACAGCAAATCTGAATTCATGAAGATTAGCGATAAAAAAATGCGATTCGCACGCGGGCGCAAATTCCGTTTGCGATTACCGATAATCGCAGAAAAATCGCTATTTCCGGCTACCCGCGCCGGGATTGCGAACTCGCAAATAGCGATATCGCTATTTGCGATATCGCTATTTGTGAGATCGCAAACTCGCGAGATCGGGAAAACGGGAAGTCGCATTTCGAGCCCAGTGATGACATCACAACCAGGAAGCAGCCAGTTCCCACCCCCATTCACCACAGTGAGGCACACCTCGAGGGAGCAAGTGGGAGAGCTGCTGCAATTCTGGTGATTTGTACCCATCTACTACATTGCTGCCATGTCAGAGGAACCTGTTCCTGGCCCCAGCAACACCTCAGGGCAGAAAAGGAAGCTCAAATTTTCTGAGCAGGAGCTCGAACATTTAATTGAAGGGGTGGTGGCCAACCACGACAAACTCTTTGGAAAAGACTCCAGGAGGGTCCCGGAGCAAGAGAAACGGAGGATCTGGCAGGGGATTGCCTCCACTGTCAACTCCGTGGGAGTGGCCGATAGGTCACTAGAGGAGTTGAAAAAACAATGGTACGACCTCCGAGGTCGTGCCAAAGAGAAGGTGGCGGAGCGCCTTGGAGAGTCGTCGGGCACTGGAGTTGGCGGACCTACAGTCCCTCTCAACACAGCCATGGAGGACTAGGTGGAGGACACCCTTGAGAGGGAGGCGTGCATAGGCTTCACACGTCTCGACTCATCTCGCACCACCCAAGACACCCAAGGTAAGTGGCATGCGACTGCAACCCTGTCCCCTATGAATGTCCACGACCAAATAGGCTCCCCTAATGTCCCATAGGCATGCCATTGTTGCACATCAGGGAATGCCCTGAAGCATTGTGGGAGATGTAGTGTGGCCACAATGTAGTAGTACCACAATGCAGCCAGACAGGTTCCAAAGTACGCAAAGCCACAGCCATTCAGGGAATGTCACCCAGCATGCATGTAGCAACTGCACGTCTGCCAGAGACATGCAACTAATGATCGTCCACTTACCCTCACAGGTGGCGGCGTAAGCAGCGACAGTGAAAGGCTGCAAATTGATGAGGAGGTCCAGGAGGAGGAGGTGCCACCACCAACCCAGGCACCAGCCCCTGCCGCTGCGACAACACCAGCAGCCAGGTCAACCAGCAGTGTTCCCCCTGCGACTGGTGCACCACCTACAGCCGCAGCCAGGCCAGCTACTATTGTGCCCCCTGCAACAGCCGCACCACCTAGAGCTGCTGCCAGGCCAGCTACTATTGTGCCCCCTGCAACAGCCGCACCACCTAGAGCCGCTGCCAGGCCAGCGACTATTGAGCCCCCTGCATCTGGCACACCAGCAACGACTGCTGTGACAGCACCAGCAGCTGTTGCTACAACATCTGGGCCCGCGACAGTTGCGACACAGCGGCCAGCCACAGTGTCAGGCCAGCAGAGCCGGCGTTGCAGGTCTCGCCAGCACACCACTCCAGCAAGCAGGAGGGGCAATGGACAGGGGCTGGCGCGTTTGAGCGTCAAAAGACGCATGTTGAGAATCCATCAGCGCCAGGCACGACAGCAAGGTGCCATTCAGCTCCAGCTCCACAAGATTGGGCGCAATGTGGCCGGAGTCGCTGACCGCATGGACCGCATGACGGTGGCCATGGCAGGTATGGGGGAGCGCATGGACAACATGACTGCAGCCATGGCAGGTGTGGGTGAGGGAATGGCCCGCATGACTGCAGCCATGGAGGACAACACTGCTGCGATGACCACACAGCGCAGTGCAGCACGCCGCCGCCACCATCAGCTCATGAGCCGGCTGGCCTCCTACAGCAGGTCAAATTATGTTGCTGCCAATGCAACTTCACAGTTGTCGCGGCGGTCACTAGCACAGCAGCACCAACTTGTTCAGTGCTGTGAGGACATGACCAGGGTCCTGGAGCACCTGACCACGGCGGTTACGGCACTACACCCTCCTGCTATACCTGCCACTGTTGGGGGTGATGATGTTAGTGAGGGGGCATCCAGCATCAGCAGCCACTCTGCCTCACAAATCCCGCCACTCAGCCGCAGCACCAGGCCCACGCCAGGTCCAGAAGCCCCGGAAGAGGATGCGCCTCAGAGGCGCTTGGGCGGAACGCGCAGGAGGCGCACTTGAGTACATTAGACAATAACAGGCACAGGCTGACTTTAAGCCTGCCCCGTCCTTTGACAATACAGTATGCTGTAATACTGTTGGTGGAAGATAGTTGAACTGATACCTTTTTTGTGATTTAAACAAATACATTTATTTTGCTACACACATTAGCGTTGTGTCATTATTAAATTTTGCATGCATTATTGATTTGTGGGGTGATGGAAGAGGGTGCACTAGAAACTGTTCACTGTGATGTGGTTGCGACGTCTGTGGCCTTCAGCTGGGTTCTCCCCGCGTGCATGGCGCGCATGTGCAGGTGGCCGGTTGTCCCCTTCAGATTCACTGCCAGAGATGTCGACAGGTATCCGGCGCTTGGTTGCTATGTTATGTAGTATTGCGCAGACAGCCACAATGCGGCAGCACACTGCAGGACTGTAATACATGGCCCCACCTGTCTTGTGCAGTATGCGGAACCTGCTCTTGAGCTGGCCAAATGTCCTTTCTATGCAATTCCTTGTCCGTATGTGTGCAATATTGTAGCGTCGTTGCTGGGGTGTAGCAGGGTTGAGGTATGGGGTCAGGAGGTATTCACGGAGGGCGTAGCCACTGTCACCTGAATGAGAGGAGCAGATGGTGATTGCCTGTGCTGCGCTGTTACAACTTAGCAATGTGACATTGTCGACAAAGTGTACTTACCAAGTAGGTGTCCTTCCCCAAACTCTCCCCTGACCAGTCATGTGTGGAGGCCGCTGTGCCGGAATATGAAGGAGTCATGGCTACTCCCTGGGTACTGTGCGACAATGTCAGTGATGTATGTCTTAGCATTGCAGACCATCTGGATGTTGAGGGAGTGGTAGGACTTTCTATTGCGGAACATATACTCCATGGCAGCTGGTGGGCAGATGGCGACGTGGGTACAGTCTATGCATCCGAGCACATGTGGAAAATGGGCTACATTGTAGAATTGTAGCTTGGTCATGTCCAATTACTGTTGGCTGGTGGGGAATTTGATGTGACGGTGTAGCTGGGTGAGCATGGCGTCAACAAAAGTGTGGAGGCAGCGTGACATGGTGGGCTGGGATATCCCCCCAGCAGCCGCTACTATCCCCTGGAAACTCCCGGAGGTGCAGGCTACACAATACCTGCACATGTGTAGGCACCGCATTGGTACGGCTTGTTGGGTGCTGCATCAGGGGGTCAAGGTCCTGTATTAGCTGCATTATCATTTCCCCATTCAGCCTGTATTTTGCATCTATCTGCTCTCTGGTTTGCCCCAGCAAGGTGACCCGCTGGCGGAAAATCCTGTCCTGGATCCTGCGTCTCCTCCGTGCTAATCGCTGTAGCCTTCGAAGCCTCACCACCATGTACATTCCTGGCATTGTGGAACTCCTTATGCTGCTGCTGATGATTGTCCTTATGTGTGATTGGTCAGGCCTGAACCTGTTGGTGATTGGCCAACGGTTTTTTAAATGTAATTTTTGCATGGCTTTTATGGTTACCACCTGCTTTGAGTTGTCCTTAATTTGCGCGGCACTAAATGTGATTTTTGGGTTTTTCGCTATTAGCGATTTTTCTTGAATACCGATTGCAATTGTATAGCGAATTTGCTATTTATTTCGCAGAATCCGTGGTTTATCGCATTTTCCGAATCGCTAATGATCTCCTGCCGGGATTCTGCGAATATAATAGCGAATTCGCAATTATGTGTTTGCGAGTTCGCTATTTTGATGTTGAATGCCGATTACGGAAATTGCGCTCGCAATTGCATTTTCGCAGCGATTGCCGGCGCAATTTTACTTCATGAATCAGGCTGATAGTGTCTACATTTGCCACTGCCTTGGACTGGGGTAGTAGCTACAACAAAAAGGCTGAATAAAGGGCCACGAGTTTGAATCAGAATATTAAATTGAAAAAGAATTGATAACTGCAGCCAAAAAAGGTAGCAAGTTGGTGTGTGTTATGTGTAGATGATGTGTTGATTGAGTGGAAGATAAAAAAGGTGAAAAAGTAGTAAGACGGCAGACACGCAAACTATCCACTGCATTGTCAGGGAAGTGGATCTTTGAATTTCCAAGTCATTATATGGATATGGCATCGAACTTTGCAGTGGGAGCATAAGAAATGGCTACGACATCGAAGGAAGCAATGTAAGTGCATTAAGTTACCATTGTAAGGGGTAGGGCTGAAAAATTACAACACCGGACCCATTTCAGGGACTCTACTTTGAATTAGAATAATACTTAGCAAAGGCTGCAAGGAAGTTAGGAGATATGTGTGTTTTAGGTAGTGGATGCAGAATAAGGTGAAAAGGAAGAAAGGTAGCAGATGTGGAAACAACCCCCTGCCTTGTAAAGGACATTTGTGTTTGGTTTTCCAGTCGATTACAGACAGTGAGTTGGATTCTGCAGTGGGAGACTGAGAAACGGGTATCTCATATAAAGAGTTATGCAAGTGCACAAAGTACACACACGGTGCGGTAGAAAGGACGCAAGAAAGGACGCAAGTGTGCAAATTACCCACTGCCATTGTCGAGTAATAGTTACCAAGAAGGCTGAATAAAGGGCCTGCACTTTGAATTTGTATTAGAAGAAGGATAATTGATAACCGCAGCCAAGAAAGGCAGGAAGTACCTGTGTGTACGTGTAGATGATGTGTTGTTTGAGTGTTAGATGAATAATGTGAAAAATAAAAAAAGGCTGCAAGCGTGCAAATTACCTAGTGCCATTCACAGGTAGTAGTTACCAAGAAGGTTCAATAAAGGGCCTGTACTTTGAATTACAATAACAAACAGAAGATTTGATAACCATAGACTATACTGGCTGTTTTTTAATATTGTTAGACTTTTAAGCTTTTGTTTATACATGAACGGTAGGAAGTGTGCAAATTACCCACTGCCATTCACGAGTAATAGTTACCAAGAAGGCTCAGTAAAGGGCTTGTAATTTGTATTACAAGAAGGACAATTGACAACCCCAGCCAATAAAGGCAGCAAGTGTGCAAATTTCCCACTGCTTTCGGCCGGGGTAGTAGGTAGAACAAAAAGGCTCGATAAAAGGGTCATGAGTTTGACTCAGAATATGAAATTCAAGAGTAATTGATAACCCCAGGCAGGAAAGGCAGCAAGTATGCACATTTTCAACTGCCTTCGGACGGGGTAGTTTTTAGTACAAAAAAGCTTGATAAATGTCTAATAACTAATGTTGAGGATACCGCTGCTGCTGTTTCTTGTTTTTGATGATGTTGATATAGTGTTTGCATAACACAAAAGGTCATCACAATAAATGCATAGAAATTTAAGTTTACCAAACCCAAGATCAATATGCGAGTATGGACTGTTTGCTAAAGATGGTGTTGCAGCTGTTGATGTGCTTGGTGTAGCAGCAAGTGGTTGTCCTGCAATCTCTGTGTTGCAGCTCAAGCAAAGTTGTTGGGGTGTAAGTAGTTTATGGGTTTTGTACTATATTTGATGTACCAAAGGAGTATTTTTTGGATTGATCACACCTTCAAAGATTTGTTTGGCAAATTTTATAGGTTACTATTGGTTGGTGTGTTTCAGTTAGTATGTGTTTGGACTTCGCTTGAAGGTTTAAGGGACGCATTAGGGATTCTATAATAGAGAAATACTTTGTACTTAGTGACATCCAATTCTGTTTTATGAAGAACGGTTGAATTCTACATCCACCTCTAGGACTAGTGGGAGGGTAGTATTTCAAAGTGTTTGACATGTTACACTACATGTTTCTATGTAGCTAAAGAAAAGCTAGCTTGGTTATGTATGAGCATGCTCTCACACAAAACTCAGCACTCGGCATTCAGGATTGTAAAGGCTTACCAAAGGAGTGACTGAGGAGTTTACATATGTCAATTTACAAAAGAGAAAACACGTACGATGGTTTTACATTAGACCTTTTTTGAAGGTTTGGAAGAAAGCAGTGAAAGGGTGTTTAGAAGCAATACTGTCCAGCATAAACAGTGCATAAATATTTGGACACTCCTGCAGTCTAGTCTTGTGTCCAAATTATCTTAAAAAGTAATGTTAAGACACACTTTTTTTCACCTGTTACGATTTCCACATTGCTTTTAGATTTGGAGCAGACTTAGTCTAACATTCCTACTTAATTTTCTTTTTGAAATGGAGTAATGTTTTTGTTTTTCTGTTGAAATATAAATTTTAATTTTCCTCTTTGAAGGTGAAAAAGCAACACCACTCCTCTACACAATATTGTTGTCTAAAAAGTAGTGCTAATTCCACTATCACCAAGGTAGATATCTGACAATAGAATGAATTATATTTTGATACCACTATTCCATAGTCCTAATGCAAAAGGTGTGTTTAGAGTTAACAAAATTAATACATTTTTCAAATATACAGGCAGAAAAAGACAAGAATGATTTACATTTGATTTTGTTAATTGAAGGGGTCATCTGCTGCATTCGAAACATTGGGCCTGTTGAGAAGGAAGTGCAAAGTATGTTGTAATTAATATTGCATTGTTTAAATGTGAATAGCTTTTTGAAATAAAAGATTTGTATGTATTTACATGCTAAACATAGTTCCAGGGTCAGAATGGCCTTTTGAGTCTGTGCAAACCCACCAACTTCTATGTTTTATGCGTTTTTAAGAACTCTTCTCTAATCTTTTGTTATAGTGAAGAATGTTGGAAATTTCTTCCCGACAATGGCAGACATCAACCTTCTGAATTTGTAAACATTCAGATTTTCGCATGAGCAAATCTACACATGCAAATTTGCTCATGCTAAAATGTAGTTCACAGATATTTTCTAGGAGTACTATTTCTTGTCCTACTTGTGTACATTTTTGGGAATTCACAAAAGCTGTATAGCAGCACTTAATGCTAGGACATATTCCATGGGTGCACTTTTGAGACTTTCTTGAATAATTGGGCCCCTAATTTGGACTGGCATTAACCATGACCTTTTGCTTTTATTACATCTCTCTCTCTCTCTCTCTCTCTCTCTCTCTCTCTCTCTCTCTGTTTCCTCAACTCTCATCCACTCTGCTCTCTTTCCTGTCTCTCTCTCTCTCTGTCTTTGTATCGGATGGCTTCACTGTGAGTTGCAGCATTATGCTGTTTCACAAGGAGTATATCAGCACACAAAGTAGTTTTGTTCAGTGCCAGTAACTACTGTGGAAGTTTGTGCTTTTTAAAACCAAAAATATTTTTTGCTTTTGCCAAAGTTTGTTATAATAGTGAGGGGGCAGCAGCTTATATGGCAATTAAGCTTTACAGACACAATGCCAAAACGAGTCACACACTGACAAAAGTTAAAAGGTGACTATCAATTTCAGACCTACTGTGTTTGCCAATGGTTGTTGAATTGTGTTTCCCATAATCTTATTGAAAGTAGTTACAGAGATTTTCCATAATGAATATTTTTGGGAAATACTAGCATGGATGAACACGTTATTAAATGATGCTGCAAAAAAGCAAAATGTTTTTTTCCTGCTTTCTCTTTTTTATGAACATTTTATTTTGAAAGCAAAGTATTATCAAACTTTCTTTTAAGCTTCTCAATTATTTGCGTCAAATCGCAGAGTATTGTGGGAGCAGTATACATAGCCTCATAGTGCTAAACTTTGGAAGTGTGTGTACACTTTCTTTACCACAGAAATTTCTAGTAGTGCAGTCTGAGTTTACAACATTTATTTGGAAGAGTCACTCTAAATAATAATAATGACTGCATCAATGTTGTACAAGTTTGAAGGTCTTTAACATATGGACCGAAATATTAACTCAGCAGTAGACATTTCTGATAAGTATACGTGGGTCAGGCATGTTTCAGAGCTGCACTCTTTTGTATACTGGAGCCACTGACAGTTGTGCACTCAGAGGTTACAACATTTACTTAAAGTACGCACCCAAGTAATAAATGCATTCAATTAATGAACCATAAATACAGGTTTGAACAGTATTAACATATGGGCAAACATATTACGTTAACTACAGACAATGCCCTTCTCTGACCCATTATGTGGTACTGCTAACAGGGTTTGTGCTGCTGGGAGTTGGGCCTACTTGTGCCAAGGACACAATACACATAAAAACTTGTTGCCCTTGACCTCAAACAATATGTGCTGTGCGTCGGGCTATAGGAATTGCACATCCCTGACGGTGCATAGTCAGCTTTCAAATAAGATGTACATAACTCAGAAAAGATTCTTATCATAAAGTTTTTATGTATAAGTTGCTGAAGCTTTTTGGTTGCAGACACCACAATACTTTTCAATAGACTGTAAATGTAAAAAAGATGTATATTAGGGAATCGTAATAGCAATGCAACCATTGAAAAGGTAGTTTGCAAAATAAATGTTATCCTTGAAACCCTCTTTGGTATTTTCAAGTATTTTAAAGAAGTTGCATCAATCAAAAAAACGGTGGCAAACGGGCAGATTCTCAGAATCTTTCTATTTGTGATCGGTATTTCTGCATTTAAGAAGCATCATCCCAAATGCAAACATTGCAATTAAGGAATCTCTAAATTGAGATTCCTTAAATTGTGAGTGCATTTTACATTTGTTTAGACTTACAAGTATTCGAAAACGAATACAGGCTTGGGAGTGTCACGTGACGCAGTAATAAATATTAAAACTAATGGGAGAATTAGGAGGGAGCCAGAAAGCATATATTCCAGAAAAATAAAGCAAAGCAGAGCTGGGAGGGCCACGTGATGGATAGAAAGAAACATTTGCCCAATAACTCTCTGTTCACAACTTCTTGGTTAGCAAGAAAGGCCACTTTATTAAGACAGGTGCAAATTAACTTCTAATCAAACATCTGGCAATTCATTATTTAATAAACCAAAAAATTCCTTCAACTTATCTTAGCATCCTTATGAAAGTTAACCAAGTTAACTCAAACAAACTCAGGAGAATCTGACTCTTGTTGATACCCCTCTCCTTTCCTTTAACTGCCCTTTGAGGATGGACCAAGCCGGTCTAGGCTGCCCACCGCCCAGAAAAAGCGCCTACCAACTAAAATTGCACCTATACCTGTCTTAGCATGGCAACCAGGAAGAAACAGCTTCGGCAGTACCCAAAGCACAATAAAACAACAAACAAATAGGACCTGAAAGAGCAAGACGGTGGATGGGGCAAAAACAACCTTCGCCACCCGTCTCCCCCGGCACAGTTCCTTTTCCCGCCCTTTCTACCCCTATTTATCTCTTTTCTCTTCCGCTCCAACTAGTTAATCACGCCCCTTGCATCTCTGGCCAGTTCCCTTGCGCGAACCAATCCAGGGGAGAGAGCGGCTCGCGCACGGCTCCCCCTTGGTCCTCCCTTATACTATGTACATAGACAATCATTGAGGGGTAGGAGGGTCACGTGATTCAGAAAAGAATACCATCATGAACATACAATGAAATGAACGCATTGTAAAGCACGTGACACACTTCAAAAATAGGATACAGAAGTTCATGGAAGCTCAATTTATAAAAAAAAAGGCGTAGGAGTGCTCCGTAAGACAGAAGGAAATATTAGGATCAACAAATTAAGATCAATAAGAATAGAGGCCTGGGACCAGGCCCGGACTGGGAACCAAAACCGGCCCTGGCAAAATGCTCATCCGCCCCCCCACCCCCTCCCCTGGGAGGAGGGGAGTTAGGGGTGCGACAAGCTATCCGGGCGTGCCGGATGCGCGCCGAAGCCGCGCCTAAGCCAAGTCCGTCTGCGCCCGTCCGCGACCGGACACGGCCCAGGGCCCCAACCCCTGGCCCATTTCTAAGGCGCACTTGGAGTAGGAGTGATTTAGTAAGTTTATCCTCTAATGGTTGCATCCCTGGGCACCATAGCATTATAGTAGGGGAGAATGATGGGTGTCGCTACTGCCAATTTCGCTTTTGTACAGCAACAGCAGATATCAAGGCTCGCAACTCCTCACTATCCTGCGGCCTTGTTAATGTGAGATCGCTGAGCTGTCATAAACACGACGTGTATGACCTTCTTATTGATAAACACCCTGATCTGTTGTTTATCACAGAAACTTGGCTTGATGCCAACTCTGAACCCGATATCATTCAGGCTTTGCCAGACGACTATCAGATGGTGCGCCTGGATAGACCGGTAGGCAGAGGAGGCGGAATTGCAATCGCCTTTAAACAACAATGGGCCTGCAAACTAGAATCAATTAGTCTGGCAGGATGTGAGGCGGGTATCTTCACCATAACAATTGAAGGAAGCATGACTATAAAAGGCCTGCTAGTCTACCGCCAACCAGGACCTATGTCCAGGTTTAAAGGCAACCTTCTAGAGTGTGTCACAGAAACAGCGATAAGAAGAGACAAGTTTCTGTTGCTGGGGGATTTAAACATACATCTGGAAGACCCACAAGACAAAGGAGCGGTGGAGTTCCGGGAAGAACTTCACACCTTACAGCTAGAGCTTAGGGGGCAGCTCCCTGCACATAATCATGGGCATCTGTTGGACCCCATATTTGCAAATTGGGAGGATGTTTTAGTCGGTCCCCCAGTATCCCTGCCCTGGACAGATCACTTTCTTGTCCCATTCGTAATTCAATTGCCCAAGTATAAAGTTACTACTCCCACCCCTCTCAACTACCCCCGACGCAGGTGGGCAGGATTCTCCCTGCAAGAGTTTAATAAGGCTCTCACCGCGGAAGGGCCCCCAGGAGGCAATGATGTGGCAACGGCAAACAAATTGCTCAATGACCGCATCATGGCTGCGTTGGACTGCACTGCCCCATTGGGCCAGCCAACTAAAAGCGTACACAGACAAAGAACTGCTCCCTGGTTCAGCGAGGCGCTGCGCTGCGCAAAAAGGGATTGCAAACGAGCAGAGAGATTGTGGAGAGTGGCATATGATGTCCGGATGAAAGAGGCCTAATTTATTAAGAGACGCACCTATCATAATAAAATTCGGATAGAGAAAGCAACTTACTATGCAGACAGAATCCACGGAGCAGAGAACGCAGCCAGGGAACTGTTCAGCATATATAAGTCTTTAGCCACCCCAAAAATTTCCACTCAAGATGAAGACCACTCAGTAGCTGCATACAATCGCATTGCTAACTACTTTGGAGAAAAAGTGTTTAAGATTTACTTGGCCTTTCCCAAAATACCATCTGCAGCGGAAGAGCCTGCAGACGTAGTAGCAGAGGAAGAAGATGATCAAAATTTGCTACTTAATTTTACTATCCCCTCACCGGAAAATTTAGTTAAAATTTGCAGAGCGGTTAAATCTGGTTCCCCCCGAGACGCCGTATCACCAAAAAGGTTGAGTGACAGTTTGGAGACCCTTAAACCCTATATCAGACACTTGCTAGATGTATCCTTCCGATCCAGTTTAATTCCCGAGGATTGGAAACAGGCTGTGGTACAAAAAGCAGAACATTAGCTTTGAGAAGTTGGACAACCTTCGCCCCATTTCTCTGCTGCCTTATTTCTCTAAGGTAGCAGAGAAGGTGGTAAATAAACAGCTAATGAAGTATATGGAGCAAGGCAACCTTCTTCACCCTACCCAATTTGGGTTTCGGCCCCGCCATTCTACGGAGTCTGCCCTTCTTAGGGCCACCGAATCCCTTAGGCAGGGTGCAGATGAGGGACAAACCATGGCTCTAATCCTATTAGACCTCAGCGCTGCGTTCGACACTGTAGCACATTCCATCTTGCTACAGTGTCTGAACAAAGGTGGGGTGAGAGGGGCAGCGCTGAAATGGATATACTCATTTCTTACTGGCCGAGGCTTTCAAGTGAGGCAGGGTGACCACTACTCTGAACGGATCTCTTTGGACCAGGGAGTGCCGCAGGGTTCGTCCCTGAGTCCAACACTTTTTAACCTTTATGTTGCCCCGATCGCCACCTTAGTAGAGAGTTATGGCCTCCGATTGGTGTCGTATGCCGACGACACACAGTTGGTTATCTCCCTGTCGTGTGCACCCGGTCTTTCGGCGGACATCTTCAGAGCTTGCATGCAAGATCTTGCAGCCTGGATGTCCGCCAACTGTCTCAAGCTCAACGAAGGCAAGACCGAGGTGCTGGTCATGGGGGGATGCCAATCAGCGTGGACGTCGGCATGGTGGCCATCTTGTCTTGGTCCAACACCCATCCCGTGCCAGAAAGCAAAGAACCTGGGCATCTGGTTCGATACTGACCTTACTTTCGGCCCCCAGATCAACCAGGTGGTCGGATCATGTTTTGGGACCCTCAAAAGTCTCAGGAAGACTTTGAAGTTTTTACCTATGAAAGCCCGACAAACCTTGGTGCATGCACTAGTTACATCAAAGATGGACTACGGCAATCTTCTCTATTTGGGGACCTTGGAGAAGAATCTTAGCCGCCTACAGGTCCTGCAGAATGCCGCCACCCGACTGGTGCTCAGACTACCCAGAAGAGCCGCTTCTGCTGCTGCCCTCCGGTCGCTGCATTGGCTCCCGGTTAGAAGTAGGGTAGAATTCAAAGCACTATGCACGTGCCATCGGATCATCAACGGGCGGTCTCCTCTCCCTTTGCAGGGACTACTGACGTCTTATGAGCCGTCCCGTACTTTGAGATCCTCCGGCTCAGGACTCCTGGTCGTTCCCAAGGTGTCTAGAGCGCGGATGGGTGGAAGGTCCTTTAGGTACCTTGCAGCCTCTAGATGGAACAAATTACCGATGGCATTGCGATTAGAACCATCTGAACTAATCTTTAGAGCCAAGCTTAAAACTACACTATTCGCTCAGTAAGGCAGGCCGCTTCTGTAGATCCCAGTAAATTTCTCTCCTTGGCGCGGGGACACGCCGCTGTGCGTCACCAAGCGCTTTACAAAACCCCCTAAATAGAAAATAGAAATAGAGCTCTTTGATGGGGCCAGTTTTTGGCCAAATTTGTTACACGGCCAATTTTGCAGCTTTAACAAAATCGGCCCCCAGGGGCCCAAAACCGGCCCCCACTCTTGCAGCGTATTGGGGGATTGCCTGTGCCCGCAACGGCCAGTCCGGGCCTACCTCGGACGGCCTCGTGACGCAGAAAAAAATATATCATGATGGACGCACAATTAATAACGATAGAGGCCTAAGCACGTGGCGTAGTACAGAAATACGACACAGAAATTTATGGACGCATAATTTATAAAATTAGAGGTGTATAGGACCTCGTGACGGAGATAGAAACTTTTATACTATGTGCATACAATTTTAAACCATTAAGGGGTAGGAGAGCCATATGATGGAGAAAAAAATAGCATCATGCATATACAATTTACACTGGAGTCCGATGTTGTGACGGTTTCTCTTACCTTTGCTTCTGTCGTGTTTTGTCGTGTCTTCAAAGGCTGCGGTTTCGCTGGGTCTGGGGTGTTTTGGGTGCAGGCGCCGCCGCCTCCGCGCCTATGGTATTGTGGCTGGGCGGCAGCAGTAGTGATACCACGTCGAGTGTCAGGAGTCCTCCTCCACTTGAGCTGTGAGTTTGTAGTAAAATCGATGATGACACTGTCTGTCACCACAGCACAAGCAGGCAAAAGAGAGCGTGCTCACGTCAGTGTTTGGATTATATGAGAACCGCGGGGGCTGAGCAAACCAAGCCCAGGAGCGTCATTGGTAGCGTTTTCGTGGGCTATAAGAAGGATGGCCTTGGTGGACATCACATTGGCTAATGTATTGTTTGCCAGGCTTAGTGATAGCAAGCATGCTAGGTGGTGGCATGTGGAGAGTGTAGGCAGGCGTGCACCGCGCATGTGCAAGTGTGAGTGTGTGTACCAACAATTAACAACAGAGAGATGGGGGCGGTGTTATTATGTGCACAGAGGCAGGCCCAGAATCAGATCTCCAATGAGTGACTACTTATAATCATTCTTGCGAGCACGCCCTGGGCTCTGATTTTTCACTGAGAGGGTGATCGTAACATACATGTACTGCTAATGATAGTCAGCGTGTACCCGCGCGTACAGTACAAATATGGTTTGACGTTACACGTCGCATCCAAGGTTAAGTGTGACGTCATGAACGGCACCCTGTATTCGAAAGGCGCCAATGTTTCTACATGGTTAAAAACATATATTTATATATTTAATGTACATACTAAGGGAAGATATTATTTGGGATATCTATGAACATTTTTTTTACAGTTTTAACAATCATGCGTACTGGTATCGAAACAGCTGCGTAAGCGCATCATAAGCGTATGTAAAGTCATGTGACTTTAAAAGGAGAGATTTGATTGGTTCATAAGTTTTCCTATTGTAACTGTTGAAAGTTCCGGCCCCTTTAAAATCATTCGACTTTGACTTTCTATGAAGAATAATTTCTTCTGACAATTTTTTCAAATAGAAGGAAGATCATTATAAGAGCAATGGACTCATCTTCCAGCAGTTCTTCAGAGGGAGGTTTCATTCCTGAAGAACCTCCAAAGAAGAGGAAAGAAGCTCTAATTTGGCAATGTTTTACTTTTCCAGAAGGGCAAAAAAAGGTTAATGCTCCAAAAGTATCCTGTAAAATTTGCCAAACAACTCTTTCAAGGGGTGATCCATCTAAAAAATACTTCTTTGGTACAGCAAATATGGTGCGACATGTGAAGAACTTGTACCCCAATAACTTTTCTCAAGCTGCAGGACGGAAATTGCAGGAGAACCCACCTGCTTCTGCACCAAGCACATCAACTACTGCAGCAGAATATTCAGCAAGCAGTCTACACCCACAAATATGTATGTGAGATGTCATCAGTGATGTCATAAGTGATGTCACTGACCATGTCATGAGTGATGTAATATGTGACGTCATCAGCAGTGCATTGCGGGCGCGCGAGTTATAGTTAGCTGTACTAACTATAACGGAGGAATTTCAATGGTTTTGTATGAGAGAAATGTCCAGCTAACTATAACATGGATGAAACCTATGGTTTTTTCAGTGAATTTCTAAGGTTTTTTAAATGCTAATTCCTAACTATAACATGGCTGAAACCTATGGTTTTTTTCAGTGAATATATATATATATATATATCACTGGTGGTAACGAGTAGGTAGTAATAGTTAGGACCTAGTTTCCACAGGGATAGTGTTTTTTAATTTGCCAATAACTTTAGCGTTGTTCGATGAATCCTTGCAAGATTTCTAAAACTAGTTCGACGCTCACTTCGGCTGCTGTCCTGAAAGTTTGGTTTGATCCGTCAAGCGGGGCTGAGAAAAAGGGAAGGTCCATAAATGCGTTATCCCCATGTTAATTTCCATAGCAACTTTAGGCACGGCTACAGCCCGAACTGCTCAACAGAAGTACACCAAAAATGGCAAAAATATAGCTCACCCATATAGCCAGTCACATAACCACACACTCACCCCTACAGCTACTCACACACCCACTTATTTACCAACACAGTCACTGACACACCCACTCACTCACCCATAGATCCTCTCAACACAGCCACTCATTTACCCACACAAGCACTCACGCATAACCACTTACATACCCATTTACACAACCATACCTGCACTCACACATCTGCTCAATCACCCATACAGCCATTCAAATAGACACTCACTCTCCAATTCCGCTACTCACACAAACTCACTTTACCAAACACCTACTCAAACAGCCAATTATTTACCCATGCAGCCACTTACCCACCCAGTCACTCACTTATACAGTCATTCAGACACCCACTCATTCACTAACAGAGCCACCTACATGCCTACCTAGCTACCCATAAAGCCACTCACACTACCACTCACTCACCCATATAGCCACTGACACACCAGTGCAGCCACTCAACACAGCCACACACCCATATAAGCACTCACACACCAACTCACTTAACCAAACACCCGTACCGCCACTCATACAACCAATCACTCACCCGTACAGCCAGTCAAACGCTCACCCATACAGCTACTCACACACTGACTTATTTATCCACACAGTCACTGACCCACCCACTCACTCACCCATAGAGCCTCTCAACACAGCCACTCACTTACCCATACTAGCACTCACTCACCCACACAACTACTACATACCCATTCACACATCCATACAAACACTCGCACATCTGCTCACTCACCCATACAGCCATTTACGCAGACACTCACACTCTAATACATCCAATCACACACCAACTCACTTAACCAAACACCCACTCAAACAGCCAATCACTCACCCATACAGCCACTTACTTACTTAGTCACTCACTCATACAGTCTTCCAGACACCCAGAGAGTCACTTACAAACTCACCCACCCATAGAGCTACTCACACTACCACTCACTCACCCATATAGCCACTGAAACCCACTCTCACCAGTACAGCCACTCACACAGCATCTCACTTTCCCACACATCTCCTCACACACCCACTTACACACCCATACAGCCACTCACACAGCAACTCACTCTCCCACACAGCAACTTACACACCCACTTATATACCCATACAGCCACTCACATACCCATACACACAAGGATACATACTGTCACACAGCCACTCCCATAATATATGTTAGAAGAAGTATCACCCAGTAGTAGTTCACCTAGTATACTAATTTAACTTTTGTAGTAGGTTAGTGTATATGTTTAACAATCATAAACTCTTAGAAAACACATTCCCTGGATGATGTTATGAGTGATGTCAAAACAACGGACACCATTTTGCAATCGCCATTCGTCAATATCAGTGCACCAATTTATATTTTCCCTTTTAAACTAAATCATGTGATACAAAGTTCATTGAAATAAACAAAAGAAATACAAACCAATTAAATGCATTACACTTTGCTTGCTTTACTAGCCATAGTGGATGTGCCGGCCATCTTAACACATCTCAGTATAGTTTGGGCAATTATGAAAAGCATACGATTAACGTTTCATTTTCAGGATTGTTGCAAAGTTCATCATCAAATGTTATCTATTGCACAATTGTAGATACAATAACTGCACCTTCAATATTCATAATTACCAATACCTAGGGGTGATTGCATTTCAAATTTAATCTACATAGCAATTCGTACATGATCCAAATTCTGTGTGGTAGATAACATGACTCAGAAATATTTAGATGCATAAAAAACTGAAAGTCGGCTACCTCATATTTGACAAGGAATGGCACGGTGTTTAGATGACAACACAACTGTCAAATATAAACAAGAAGCTTCGAAAAAATGCACGTAAGGCAACCTTCATAAAACAATCATGTACTAAATGGGCTAATGCTAGAGTTTACAGGGATTCTAGGCCCAATTTTCTTGAACTATATATCTTTTTGTCATATAACCATCCGACCTCATACCTCCTCCCACACTTTGGATATTAGTCAACTTAAAATTGCATATCCTTATTACACTCCCTGTAACATCATGACCTTAACCTATGTTATTGTTACCTGTCTCCTAATTGATTATACCTAGGTTTAACGTCAATAGCATTTCCATCCACTGTCTAAAGTATGCCAGTGAACAAAAATAAAAATAAAAATCTCATCCACCTCTATTCGGAGCTAGTCAACATTCATGTAACATTTTTTGGGGGATTAATCCCCTATATGAACCCAAAGCTCCTTGTTACTGTTGAGCCCTCTTGGAATCTTTGTTTGCATATTGATCCTATACTTTGATTCCAGCTGCCTTAACTTTTGCATTCTACTGCCTCCCCTTTTCCCTCTCGGTACTTGGTCCAGGCAAAAGAATCTAAGTTTATTGGGATCACTTTGATGCATCAGTTCAAAGTTTCTCGTGACAGGGTATGAGGGATCTTTATTAAAATTGCTTGCATGTGCTCCAGCACATGTTTCTTGGCAGATGTGTGCTGCTCCCTATGTGTTTTTTTCACAGGGACACACCAGGCAATATGTAGTGTATTTCGAATTGCAGTTCTACTTTCTTTTAAAAAACTTTTTGGAATTGGACTCCGGAACCTCATATTCCGTGACTTTACTGCTCCTCTTACAGGTTTTACATCTGGTGCAGGGAAAGAACCCTACAGTGTTGATCTTATGCCTTTCAGCATTCATAAAATAACTTTGCACCAAGTTGTCCTTAAGAGAGGCGGACCTTTTGTACATTATAAATGGTTGTGTGGATATCTTATGAACCAGGACAGTGTCTTCTTTCAGGATCTGCCAATTTATTTTAAGAATATTGTAAATCTGTGATGAACTGGTGGAAAAACCTGTAATCATTCTGACCTGATTTACCTCCTTAGTTTCTCTCTTTTTATCTATCAGCAGCTGGTGGTGTGCCTGTATCTCACCTTTTCACTTGCCTTCTGATGAACTCTTGAAGAATAATTTTGTAATCTGAACCTATCTAAATTCTTGTTTTCAACTGTCTGTTAATGCTTTTCAGATAAGCAATTGCGTTTGATATGCAGCAGTTTGCCATATGCTATACTTTTGTTTTAAGCTGCGCAGATGATGGCTCTTAGTGTGCAGAAGCAAAGCAGCTGTTTCATCATCAATATCCACCTTGTGCAAATGTTCCTGCAGTAGGTGCAACAACAGGACCACTTGGTTGATTATATTTTCTTTCTTGCTGAGTTCCCATGCCATAATCTCAAACAGGAGTTGTATTAGGTTCAGGTACTCCACTAACCCCCATTTGTCCACCTCCATCATCAGCAGTTGCAACCCCTCTCCTTTGATTTACATAATAATTGGTAGACCTGTACTGGTAAAGCAGGTGTTGCAGCATGTAGGAGGTGGAGAGCAAACATGTTAGCATCTCTTGTATGATGGCTTTTACAGATACTTCATTAGCACTCTAAGTGAACCTCAGCTGCTTCCAGGCTTTGAACAAATTAGTAAAATGGGTAAAAATTCTTTGACTGGTGACCAGTATGTTATTGACTAATTCTTTTTGAGGCATTTTTTCACAATTCGGTTTGCACAATGCACTAAACACAGGATTCTGAAGTTGCCTTCTTTAGCCAGGCTTTGACAATGTTACTGCCATGATCACTGATAATTAGTCCAATGCTGAGACCTCTGGTTTGAGGCCATTCGTAGACTTTGGTATTGCCTTTGTCAAGTGTTGGCAGCTCTATGCAATTCTCCTATGCAATCATTGCAAATGCTGCATGCGGATGAATGCGCCAAGAAGAATCATCAGTGGTGGGACCAGCAATAAGCTGTTGATTCCGTCCCTTGAAGGAAATCCAGTATGCGGTGATGCACATGTAATTTGTTGCTTGACAACTGTTCCACATGCCTGTCGTGAGGTGGATTGACTGAACTTCTCTCTCTCTCTCCTTCATAGCTTTGACAACACTTGATTGTGCAGCACTGGCAAAAAGGTTCAATGACGCAACCACCTTGTCATGTTGCAGGCTTGCACATGCGTGGTGATGTGTGTGCATGCTCATCATCAATATTCAGCTGTGTGTACAAAATGATGTGGGTGACATTTATGTTATTTACCTATCTGAGGTAGATCAGTAAATAAAATAAAGATAAAAATGTAGTGTGAAAGCTGTTTTTTATGGTGGCGAGTCCAGCAATTTGCTGCCTCTTCCTTCCCAAACAAAATGGAAAAAATAAGTATTTCACAAAAAAGATGGTGGGCTTAGGGGGCAGTGGAGGACTGGGTCGGGGGAAGCAACAGGGAATAGGCTGAGGAGCAGAATAGCAGTACAAGAGGGAGAGAAACATGGGTGCAATCAGAGAAACACATGATTGACAAAGAGGGGCGTGGCTTGACCCCAACATAAAATGGCCACTGACTGAAGGAGCTCCACTGCGGCCGGATGGAGTGACAGCTTTTTCAGCAGATTCCTGTTGCCTTTTCCGGATGCAGATGGAGGGCTCCATTCGGTGAATGGCTCGGGCTGCTTCCCTTGCCGTTTTCGTTACTTCAGGGAGCGTCTCTCCTCCTCTGCAACGACCCGAGCGTCTTCCTCACGGAAGTCGCGCCCGCCATTTTGTTTTCAAAGAGACTGCCTGCGGTTCTGTTCATGCTTATTCTTAGTGTTAAACAACAACCTTTAAGTGAATACCTGGCATTATTCCTTCTCTAAGAGTCACTATGCGACAATTTCTGCATATACACCAAGGTTGTGGCTTACAGCTGTACCAACAAAACAGGAGAAGTGATTGTTTTTGGTAGTTGTACCACCAATTTCTTTGCCCATTGTAAAGTGAACAGTATGGGAGTCAATTTAATATGTTTCAGCACTCATCCTCAATTCTGCTGCTCCTCATGGAAATTTAATTTTATCGAGTGATATACAGAATACCTGAATGTTTTTGTCATTATTTTCCGTTAATTTACCATTTGTCCTTGGACTCTTTTTAATTGCACGCAGAGCTGTGGTAAAGTACTCTTGGTGACATATTCTGCTTAAATATGTCCCTGGTGCCGTTTGGTGAACAGCAGAATCTAATAACAATTATTTTGACAGTTCCATGCGCTACAGATAAGAAATTTTACTGTGACTTTAACAAAGACCTTCTCTTCAGCTGCTACATTAATTATCCCTTGTATTTTGTTTACTATTTTTGCACTTTGTTCTGGCATTTCAATATCTACACACACTGCTCAACATTTTATGGGGAGAACAAAATTTACTTGTCGACTCACTGGTTCTTCTTTACCACTCTCATCCTTGGCGGATTACAATACTTACTCGGCTCTTTCCACAAATATGGGAAATTCCAAAAGTCTCTCATCTCTTCCCAACAAAGAAACATTGGGAGCATCATCCAATATTCTGCTCTCCACTAACAAACTGACTCCTAAAGCAATTACTTCATCTATATTTACTTCTGGAAAACATATTAAAAAGGACCCTACCTCTCCTACTACATCTCCTCCAGCAAATACTATGGATGTACTGCTTGAGGAGATAGGAGCCATTCGGCCATATATGGAAGAAACAAATAAAAGGTTCCAAGCTTTAGATGACAAATGGTCCACTGAGGAGAGTAGGGTTACGCAGATTGAACACCAAACGCATTCTGTTCAGGTTGTGATGAACCAAATTCCTTCAAAGAATTCCGACATCTTACTTCTCAAAAAACAAGTTGAAAATATGCCAAATCGTAACCGGCGTAATAATTTGCACATTTATGGTCTGGCAGAGGGCTTGGAAGGTTCAGATGCCATTTCATTTTTCCAATCTTTCCTTCTGCAAGTGCTTGGTCTTCCTAGTTCTCCTGCCCTAAACATCCAAAGAGCTCACCGTTTAGGCCGCATTCCAACCAAACCTAGATGAGTGATCATATATTTTTGGGAATATACCGATTTATTGAAAGTTTTACAAGCAGCTAAGCTCAAAGGTCGTATTTCATGACAAGGCTCTAATCTCTTGTTTGCTCAAGACTATGCTAAAGAAACCGCAGATCGTAGGATAACGTTCCTAGATATGAGACTAGCACTCCATAATCTCAATGCCAGATTTGCTCTCTTCCATCCATGTCTTTTAAAGTGACATACAACACCACACCACCCCAGTTCAGACATGGCCATATGCAAATCAGCCTTGACCCTGTGCCTCATGGGAACAGTCCAGCCCGAACTGCCATGCCATGTCTTCCCTGGACCGAATCAAGCATCCTAGGACCGGTTTCTGGCTTTCAGCCATCTTCAGCCAGGATAGCTTGACTCCAGTGGCGTGGAGAGCACGGGACTAGGAGGCTTGTTTCCGGTCCAGGGAGGACCTGGCCTGGCAGTTCGGGCTGGACTGTTCCCATTGGGCACCAGGTCCAGACTGATTTGCATATGGCTGGGTCTAAACTGGAATGGCATGGTGAGCAAAACAATGATGGATTTAGGCCCAGATCTCTGTACTGGGGTGAATGTATGACATTGTTCTGCATTCTGTCCATCAATAGTTCTTTTTGCATTTGTCACCCCGAGTGTGATGGGTATGCTCAGACGTGAGTCCATGCTCTCCATGCCACTGGAATCAAGCTATTCTGGCTGCAGAGGGGTGAAACCCCAAAACCTGGTCCTAGGATGCTTGTTTCCAGTCCAGGGTGGACCTGGCCTGGCAGTTCGGGCTGAACTGGTTCCATTGGGCGCAGGGTCAAGACTGATTTGCATATGGCTGGGTCCAAACTGGAATGGCATGGTGAGCAAAAAAATATTCTCTAGTTCTAGCCTATAGTTCTTTTTGGTATTTAGAGCCCAGCAGTCAACGCACTTCGTATTCCAGTTGCCCATCACGAATAACAGGGGGAACAGCTTTTTTCCTCACCTTTCTCACAGGTTTCTGGAGACTGCAGTAGAACACCCGATGGATTCTCAAAGTGTTAGGCAATTGTAGGCTGTGAGCAACCGGATTGATCTGCCTCAGGACAGTGTAAGGACCTATGAACTTGGGGTGGAAAATGCTGCGAACTCTGAAGCAAATGTTTTTGGTTGACAACCACACCTTGTCCCCCGGTTTATACTCGGGCCATCCCTCTGATGTTGATCCACCCACTTTTTGTATTGTTGCTTAGCCCAGATGAGGTGGGCTCGGATCCTCCGATGGACGGAGTGAAGCTTTTGTATGCGGCTATTCGCCTCTGGTTGGTCATTCAGATCGCTGGTAAAGGTTATCGGCAAGATTTTTGCATGAAACCCATTGTTGGCAAAAAAAGGAGATTCTCCTAAGGAGCTGTGCCAGGAATTGTTATAGTCAAGTTATGATGGGTCGGAGAACTCATCTAGTTGCGCACTGTGCACTTGGTGTTATCCTACACCTTAAATATTTTTACTCGTAAACTAATTTTTCACAATTATTTATCAGTTATTTATTTTCATAATCTGATTTGTTCAAATCATCATAACAAAATACATTATTTGTGCATTTGTTCTCTTTCAATTACAATTGTACAGTACATTATTTGTTGATGCCAACATTTTCACATTATAACCATTAATAACATTTCACAATTTTCACTGCCATGCCCAATGCATTTCGGTACCAACAGGTACCTTCATCAGGGGCTGATCTGTAAAGATATAAAATAAACTGTATGAGTGTTGTGTATATAATTTGCCCATGGGTGTATTCACATTCAAATGTTGCAATGTCACACCTGTTTCTCGTGTGTTTGTGATCAGTCAACTGTAAAATAAAACCGCAATACCTTATGTTACCTCTAATTCATGATGTATGAGTGCTCAATCTAACCCTTGTAGTCTACATGATTAAGCTTACCAAGTGTTTTCTATAGCCTGGAACTTGTTAATCTACTACTTGTTACTCAGTAACAAGTAGTTAATCTTGTTAATCTACTACTTGTTACTCAGTAGTAACGTTCATCCAAACTGGATTGCCCAACTATGGCAGTAACTGTTCCAGTATGGTTTCTGGTAAAGGTTTGTAGTGTGGCGGTTTAGGATTTAGTTGGACCTCTGTGTCAGAATACTACTGCCAGCCATCCCAGCTAGCACACACTTGTGGGTGCATGTGAGGTTCATGTGCTGGTATACCTGAAGCTTTGTATAGTATATGCATGCATACTTCTGAGGCATTATTAGTTAACAATGTTCATACGAGCAAACAATTATCTTAGCAAGGCATGGCAGCGGGGTCAGTACTTTCATGTACTGTTCCTCTCCCCATTTGTGGGGCTTGCGGACAATCAGATACTGTTGTTAGCTGTCTGTGGTGTGACATCAGGCAGTTGTGGGTTGTGAAGATGCAGATCATCAAGCCTAGGAGACGTCGTCGTCGAGCCACTGGCAGTCGTTGACCTAGAGGGACTCAGATCCCGGTCTCCACAATGCACCATGGTCCCGATCAACACAGTCACTTGAATGGGGTCTTGTCTTTCTTGTCTCCTCTATTCAGGATCAGGAGCTGTGGAGGCCAAGGACATGTTTTTGGGGCCTCCACGCCTACCAAGACGATGACGATGATTTCTTCTGCCTGATGACTTAGAGGAGTCCACTGTAGGAAGTCTAGGCTCTGTCCACAGCCCCAACTCCTCCAACCAGTCCCAGACTTCAGTAGATGAATCAAAGAAGCAAACCACACCGTTCGCCACCACTCTCAATCTAGCTGGGAACAACAGGGAGTAGCTGAGCTCCAGCTCACGGAGCTAACAATTCACTGCAGTGTAAGTATTCCTGCATCGCTGCATCTGCGCCATATAGTCCGGAAACACCATGACCGAACTTCCACAGACCTTGAGATCTACCAACTTGCGGGTCTCACGCAGCACCACATCTCTGTCCCTATATTTGAGGAGATTGAAAAGGAAGCGACGTGGATGAGCACCCGGAGGAGGCTTGAGAGGGCCGTCACCCGGTGTGCCCTCTCAACTACGAAGTGCAACGATAGTGCTCGGGCGGCAGGAAATCTTGGAGCTAATGTTCAACATACTCCTCTGGATTACGCCCTTCTTCTCCCTCCGGGAGGCCCACCACCCACACATTGTGTGGAAGAGAGCCCCTCTGCATCCTCAACTCTGTCCTCTAGTGCATGTATGTGGTCCAACAGGTCTTGTAGAGCCTGAGTGTGGCTTTGAGTTATGGGTTTCAGTTCTGTTAGGGATTGGTCTTGTGAATGGACCCTGACTGACAATTTGTGATGGTTAGCGCATAGTACGGTAAAGTCTGAGGTGACCTTATTAATTTTGGACTCTAGTGAGGACCTTGTCTGGTCTAACATGGCCCGATCTTCTCCACTACCCCAACAGAGAGTCGAGTTTAGCAAGGAGCGATGTGTGCCGCATGCCGCTAACATCATCAGCATCCATTCGTACTGACTCTGAAATGCCAGTGTGCAGGTTAGTTTGCTGAGTGTTTGTGAATAGCTGGCCCATTGCTAGCTGTTGTGCTGAAGGCATTCACTGTGTGCTGTAAGCGACCGCACTAGTTACATATTGTGTGTTAGCTTGACTGTACGATCTGGGTGAGACGTGGCGCCTGTCAGGCAGTGATCCTACCTGGTGTGGCTGAACATGGTGCATCCTGGGTCAAGGGTACACAGGGTGATAAGGATGCCCGCGGGGGATTTGCAGTTATACCCAGAGTGACAGCACTGCTGAGGACTAGGTGCTAGTTGTTGGGCCTCCTGTGACCAGTTGTCCGTTTGTGGCTCTTATCTTGGCACGGCACAACCTGAGCCTCCCCAGGGATCTGCAACTCCAGTGGGCTTCACCAGGTATGAGGTAATGTCCCTTCCTCAGGGGATGTTCCCTCAGTGCCCCTTAAAATGTTTTAAGTTCTTCCCAGGGGATGTGGTATGCCTCCAGTGTGTGCTTAATGTGTCTTAGAGTGTCACATGCATGCCCTGCCACTGTGACCTGGGCCCAATCTGACCCCCGGGCTCACGGGATCATGCTGCTGACAGGAGCACAGGTTGTGGCAATTGATCCATGATACTGATGCCCTCCACTGCTAGTGGCATGCAGGTTAACCACCAGATTGTTTCATATGCCTCACTACTGAGGCACCGTAACAAGGCCCACTGTCTGGCTTACGATAAGTTCCCTTCTGCTGCCAGCTCCTTAATTAATCAGGCCGCAATCTCGGTGATCAGCACCTCCGTGAGCGGGCACGGCAGGCTGCATGTCTCGTTGGGTTTTGTACCGTTCCCGCATGCAGGCAGGGCCTGCTGCACTGGCGCTGGGCCTTCTCCCAGGCCTGTCACACAGGCGATGAGTTCACGGCTGAATACGTCACTGGACCCCGACTCGCCCCTGAGCAGCTCCTCACCTGATTCCGTGTGCCACTTTCTGGGACCAACTGTTACTGCCAGGGCTCGAGTCACGGAGCTCCAGGCCTTCTCCTGCGTGTGCTCCGAGTGAGGAGCGTGGCCCGCAGCTGTCCACCAAGCTCCTTCAGAAGAGGGCCCGTCCTCAATCGCAGGGCGGCTCCGTCAATCCTCCAATGTTTTCTGCTCCCACCCTCCAGCTCACTCACAATCTCATTTACGTACTGCTGCAGTCGTGTGCATTGCTGCAGTCACAGCCATTTACTCCAGCTGCGTTTTACGTGCTCATACTCCAAGTTTGAATGCCGTAGGCCTCAGACTTCTATTATGCTGGGGAATTGTGCTCCTGCAGATTCCTTGAGTCACCAGTGGCGACCTCGTCCAGTTTCCAGTCCACCCCTTAGTTATTCATGCGTGGATGGCCAGGGATGCAGGAGTTTTTCAGGAGAACCGAGGGATTGAAGACAGAGCTCTTGCAGCTCGCATCTGCCATGCTGGCTTGCTAGCCAAGCCCCCATCATCAATTTCTTCTAACTGTTTATTGATGATTTGCTTTTGGATGATACTGTTGAGAAGACTAATTTGTATGCAGAACAGTTTTTGAGGGACAACAGTGCCACACGTAAGACCCATTCTAGCGCTAACCTGTGAAATACTCAACTCTCCATGAGATTAAGCAGTTCTGGGGCTTAACTTTGTTGATGGGATTGCTAAGAAAGCCATCACTGTCTTTATATTGGTCTACTAGTCCCTTGATGGCAACTGCTATATTTTCACTGACCACAAGTCAAGACTGTAATTTGCTCATGCAGGGAATGCTGCATTTTGTGGATAATGCTAAAGCGCTGCCACAAGATCATCCTGATTGTGACTGTCTCTTCAAGATTCAGTCTGTTCTTGACCTTTTAGTAGATTGTTAATCAGAGATCTATGTTCCAGGGAAATATATATGTGTGCCTGTGTCTCTGGTCCTGTTCAAAGGCCATTTGGTTGGCAGGCAATACATTCCAAGCAAGATAGCATATAATGATATTAAGATGTATATGTTAGGTGGAAGTGCCACTAGATATGTGTATAATTGCAGGGTGTATACTGATAGGGATTCTTCAATTGACCTCTCTGATTGCCCTTTCACTTTTGGAGTCAGTGAAAAAATTTGTTGGGGAACCTGCAGAGAACATTTTAATAAAGGTCACCATTTATACATTGACAATTTCTCCACAGGTAGTCAAATATTTAAGGAATTTTCAAGGTGGACACAGCTGCATATGGCACAATTCACTCTAAGTGTAAAGGTTACTTAAAAGAGCTGGTGTGTAAAAAAACTTCAAAAGGGATAGAGCAGTTCCTTGCATAACAATGAACTTCCGGCTTTGAAATTTTCAGATAGAAGAGATGTCCACATGCTCACAACTATTCATTATGAAAGCACTTCACATGTGACTGTTTGGGGTCAGGTAGCAGAATTGAGAAAACCTGTTTGCATTTTAGACTATAACAAGCACATGGGAGGTGTAGATAAAGTGGATCAAAGGTTGGAGCTTTACAGTGTTGCTTGAAAGTGATACATCTGGTATAAGAAGATGGCATTTCATTTGTTTCATTTTGCGTCCTTCAATGCTTACGTTGTTTCCACAGATTATTTTCCAGAATCCAAGATGACTACTGAACAATCTAAACAGTCTGTAATAGGAAGCCTAGTTGCAGTTGAGCAGGCAACTGTTCCTAGGGTCAGAGAGATGGAGGATGTGGCTAGATTTAAAGATTGTCACTTTCCTGAATACATTCCTCCAACACCCAAAAAAGACTTTCCTTGTCGGAGAAGAAGAGTCTGTATCCAAGTACGAAAGGGGAGTTACATGTACTGCCCCAGGTATCCTTCTAATCCTGGCCTATTTAATTTAATTTAAAAAGTATTTGTTGAGCGCAACGTTCACCATGCGGTTTCTTGGCGCTATGGAGGCAAACTTTAGCAGTGACACAAACAAGACTAGAGATGACAGGGAGGGGAAGGAATTACATTGGGAAAGCTTGGGTAAAAAGAAAAGTCTTGAGCTCTTTTCGGAAGGCAGGGTAGTGAGTAGCCGAACGTAAATGGTCAGGAAGGGAGTTCCAAAAGGAGGGTGCCAAAACAGAAAAATTGGATCCACCCCATTTCTTACGTCTGTATCTGGGGACTTGTAGGAGTGATTGGGTAGATGACCGCAACTCGCGAACAGGGGTGTATTCTTTGAGTAAAGAAGAAATGAAGGCCGGAGCAGTCCCTTGGCGTGCCTGGAAGACCATGCAGCCAGTCTTAAATAAGGTTCGCTCCTTTACAGGCAGCCAGTGCAGTGCTTTCAGCAGAGGGGTGGAATGATGGAAACGAGAAAGTCCGTGGATCAATCTGGCCGCCTGGTTTTGAACCAGCTGGAGCTTCTGGAGACTGTAAGCCGGGATGCCGTTGTAGAGGGCATTGGCGTAGTCCAGCCGGGAAACAACCAGGGCGGACATGATTAACCTGAGGGCAGAAGGAGAAAAGAAACGGGAGACAGAGCGGATGGTGCGGAGAACAAGAAAGCAAGAAGATACAACAGAACTGATTTGTGAGTGGAGGTTGAGATGGTTATTGAGTTTGATACCCAGGGTTTTAACTGAGGAAGAGGGTGTGGGAGGGGGTCCCAAAGAGGAGGGCCAGAAGAGGGAGTTCCAGGGACTGGATGAACCACCTGTAAGGACCAACTCTGTTTTATCAGGATTCAACTTCAGATGATTGTGGTTCATCCAGTCCCTGATAAAAATCATAATAGACTGAAAGTTAGAGATAGAATGAGGAGAAGAGGAAAGGTTGAAGATAAGCTGGAGGTCATCTGCGTAGTTAAACACAGTGACCTCCAGCTGTTGAAGGGCAAAAATCAAAGGATAGATATAGAGATTGAATAGGAGGGGAGAAAGGGAAGAGCCCTGAGGGACACCACAAGTGAGTTGGAGTTGAGTGGCCGAGAAATCCCCCAGCCGAACCGCCTGGGTACGGTCCCTCAGGAAGGACGCTAACCACACCAGGGCTGGGCCCTCGACCCCCGCCGCTCCGACACGGGACAGTAGGATGGTATGGTCAACCGTGTCGAAGGCGGCGGAGAGGTCGAGGAGCACCAAGGCCTGGTTGTTGTCATGGTCCATGCCCTCCCTGAGATGGGTCAGGACCGACACCACGACGGACTCGGTGGAGTGCCTAGGCCGAAAGCCCGCCTGGCTGGACGCAAGGCCACCATTTGCTTCCACATGGGCACTGAGGACTGATGTAACGTGTCGCTCTAGTACCTTGCCCAGATAGGGCAGGAGGGAAATGGGGCGGTAATTGGCTGGGATAGAAGGGTCCAGCCCAGGCTTCTTAAGAATAGGGACTACGGTGGCAAATTTCAAGGCTGGAATTACTACACCCTGAGCCAGCGAGCTGTTAAGAAGGGATAAAGGTGGTTTGGGGCAGACCGAGTAGATTTGTTGGAGGATATAGGCAGGGCAGGTATCCGCCGGGGAACCAGATTTTATTTTTGGGAGTGTTGCAAGGAATGCCTCCTCAGTGAGCGGAGGGAAGGAGGAAAGAAAGCAATGAACAGTCGGAGGAGTAGGCTCCACAAAAGCGTGGGAAGGAGGTGGGATGTTAGCTCTGATATTGACAATTTTTTCAAAAAAATAGATGTTCAATGAATCGCAGAGGGACTGGGAAGGGGGAGGTTTGGGGGAAGCTCTGTCTGAATACGCCAGGTCCTGGACAATGGAGAAGATCTCCCTGGACTTGTTCTCTGCTGCCAATATTTTCGCTGAGAAATGAGCTGTTTTGGCGCTCAATATAGCTTTTTTATAGTCATTCAGCAAAAATAAATAGGACTTTTTTAATAAGGGGCAGTAGTCCATTCTCCAGTGCCTTTCTGCACGCCGAAGAGTCAGCTTCTTTGCCTTTAGATCGTCACCAAACCAGCGATTGGATTCCTTAGGTCTTTGAGTGGATATCCGTCGTAGTGGGGCTACCTTATCACAGCCTCCCGCAAGCCAGGTGTCAATGGCGGCGGCTTGGGAGGTGGAAGATAGGCCCTCAAGGTTAGGTGCGGAGGTTAGCAGCGAAGATGACAGGGCGGTAAAGTCCACCCTATTCCAATTGCGTGCCCAGATATTTTTGGCAGGTGGAGTCTTAGTTGCCAACCTAGGGTGGAGAGAAAAGGATACCGTGGCGTGGTCTGACCAAGGACATGGGGACACGGTCATGGAAGAGACCGATACATTAAGGGACCAGACCTGGTCAAGTACATGACCGTGAGTGTGGGTGGGAGTGTGTAAGTGAGAGGCAAAGTTAAGGGAAGTGAGTGAGTCGGAAAATTGTTTGGAAGCTAAGCTTTCCTGAGGGTCTGAGGGCCAGTAATTAAAATCCCCCAGTACCAGAATAGAGGCATGATTTATAGCTAAGGTGGCTAACAGGTCCTGAAAAGCCGGCAGGAATGACTGGGTAGGTTGGGGTGGGCGGTACATCAGTAGGCAAGTGAGCGGGGGAGAGAAAGGCAGAGAACGAGCTACCAGATGCTCGGTGGAGTTGATAGTGAGGGAAGGAAGGAGTTGAAAATTATACTCGGCTCTAGAAATAAGGGCTACTCCACCTCCTAACTTACCCCCTGATCGATCGGCACGAAGGGCCACATAAGAGGTAGGGAGAGCAGCCAACAGAGAGGGCAATGAGGTTTCACAGAACCATGTTTCTGTTAGAAATAACATATCAGGCCGGTGGGTGTCCAACAGCACAAATAGCTCTTGATGGTGCTTTACGGCCGACCTGGTATTAAGTAAAATAAGAGATAGAGGGAGGGGAGGAGGCGTAGGGGAAGGGTCAAGTGGGTGGGACAAGGAGAGAGAGAAGGTGGGGGATACCGGATAATGGGGATTAAGATACAGGCCAGAATCAGTGATGTGTCTGATGGTAGAAGCTGCTAAGGGCCAAGGGCCACGAAGAGCGATGAGAGCCGAGGAGGAATAGGGAGGTACATATGGCCGCGCCCCTAGCCCTGTCCGGCCGCGGACGGGCGCAGACGGGCAGGACTTTGGCTTGACTTCGGCGCGCCTTCGTCGCGCCCGCTGCGCTCCCTCATTAGGGGACGACTAAATAGGGTCGGAGCGCGGGGGGTGTGGCGTCGAGCTAGGTCGCCTGACCTGCCCAGCTCAAGATGGCGCCCACACTCCACCGAGCCCCGAGGTGAGTTATAAAAGATAAGGCTCCAGTTGCCTTTAGGAAGGTCCAAGGATGATAAAAGTAATTTTTAAAAGGCGGCGCCGCTGCTCTCGCTCAGCAGGGCGTCAGCGTTTCAGCAGTCTCAAATGTCACACTGCAGGCGCGAACCCACTGCCACCGGGGTCGCCTGCCTCCAGGCTGAGCTCTGCAGACGCTGCTCCTAAATAGGGGCGGAGCGCGGGGGTGTGGCGTCGAGCTAGGTCGCCTGACCTGCCCAGCTCAAGATGGCGCCCACACTCCACCGAGCCCCGAGCCTATGTGTCCCCACATGTTTTAAATTGTGCCATACACAACTCAAGTATTGGGAGCAACCATGACAGTAAAAGGGAACTGACTGTAGTCTTTATTACTATATATTTTCTGTGTAGATACCTGGTTGGCAGTAGTTTGATGAGCCTAGTTACACCTGTTATGTATGCAGTCATAGTTGGTATTTCATAATCTTCCAAAAGGTTTGTTCTTTCTATTTGAAAAAAAGTTTTCTCTTTTTAGTTGGATGCTTTATTTTTTCAGTCTGTGCTTTGTGTGTGTAATCTGTTCATTGTGGGATCGTTTTAGAAATGTAAGCTTCCTGTGTTGAACTTTATGGTGAGGTCTGAGTAGTGTTTGGCTGGATGTGTGTGTGGCCAGCATCTGGCTGGCAGTGTGTGTTGACTTGCATTTGGCTGCCACTATGTGTGTAGCAACCAGCAGCAAGTAACTACACACACACCATCACTGAAATGTCAGCCCACACATTCCGCCAGCTGCCAAGCAGTGCGATTTCTGTGTCTGAACTGGTATCAGACTGGCAGTGTGTGCGGCTGACATCTGGCTATTGGTGTGTGTGCACTGGAATTTGGCTGGTGGTGTGTGTGTGTGTGTGTGTAGCGACTTGCTGATGGTCACAACACACACTGGAAGCCAAACTCCAGCCCACACACTCCGCCAGCTGCCAGTCGATGTGATTGCTGTGTCCGTCCTGTGGGCATATGGAAGTGAGGGGCCCTTGAATGGTGCTGTTTGTTGATGTCAGTGTTGTAATATGTTGGGCCGACAGCTGGCGGTGTGAATAGTTTTGTGTGTGTGATATGCATGAAAGGTGTGTGAATGACCTGTAAAGAGGTTGTTACCTTGTCGTGGCTCATGAGCTCTGAGTCTTTGGTTCAGTTTTCTGAAATTTCAATTATCTTATTAACAGTGATTTTCAGTTTCGTGAAAATCTTTTCTTAAGAAAATTAACATTTTGAACTTTTCACTCACTCTTGTGTCAAATCCAACTATTATGTGTGTGTACTTGAGTAGCAGATGGTGGTGTAGTGATATTTGTCTTTTCTGTCTTACCCTGCCAGGGTGTACATTGTTTCTAGGGAACATTTACCAACCCCAGATATTTTTTATAAACTAGACACCAGGGGACTGACAGGGTGGTGGGTCTTGCACAGATCCCACAACGTTTTCTTACCCACAATTCTCTGCCAACCTCAAAATGTGCCTAAAATTGAACTTTTTCAGTGCATTTCTGTGAAGTTTTCTTCCAAAATAGCAAACAAATTGACAAAATTCCTACCAACCAGTGTTCTCACACGTGTCTCGATAGAAATGCTGCCCCACTGGTGTGCCTGGTCCTAGTGACCTTAAAAAGAAGAGTTCAAACTAAGGTCAATGGAGGTCCTCGCAAAGGGAAACTCACTGACCTTGGTTTGATCTAGCCGTATGGCTACAGTGGTCGACCTCGAAGCTGGGGAACCGGATTGAAGTCTCTGCAACAACGTTCAACATCCTGTGATTCTGGACAAATCACTTAATCTCTCTGTGCCTAATAAAAATGAATGTGTTCTCATATAACGAAACTGGTGCTCATGTAAAGGGCTCTGATATCCAATGTCTCGGGTCTAGTTCGAGCTATATAAAACTCTGAAAGAAGAAGATCTGTTTCTGTCACAGGCACTAGGCCCAGCCACACTCAAGTGATGTGCTATTTTGATCAGGAGACTAGGGGGAATGTGAGGAAAATTTGATTTTAGTCATAGTTTGAGGTTTGCAAGGGATTCTTGGTAAGAAAACCTTGTGAAAGCGATAAAAGTCACCCCACCCTGGATTCCTCTGGGTGTCTAATTTAAAAAAAGGTGTAGAATTGCTACCTTTTCCGAGGTGCTGCTGAACTAGGGCCTAAAATCTATAGCTAGCCACATCGCTAAAAAGGGTCAGCCGTCAGTGGAAAAATGTGATGTGCTCATGTTTTGTTTTGGCGCCTTTACTGTCACGGCCACTTGACCTACAAACACAAGTGTGGTACTATTTTTATCAGGAGACTTGGGGGGGAAAGTAGGTGGTAAGAAATGCATTGCTTCCAACAGATTCCAAAATATTCCATCACAGAAATGTGAGTAAAATGTGCTTTTAGTCAAAATTTGAGGTTTGCAAGGGCTTCTGGGTAAGAAAACCTGGTGAAAGCCATGTAAGGCACCACACTCTGGATACCCCGGGTGTCTAGTTGTAAAAAAATTTCAGGTTTGCTAGGTTTTTCCAGGCGCCTGCTGAGCTGGGACCCAAAATCCACAGCTTGACATTATACAAAAAGAAAGGTTACTTTTCACTGGAAAAATGTAGTGTACATTTTGTTACGTTTTGGCACCTTCCCTGCCGCAGCCACTAGCCCTATCCTCACAAGTGTAGCACCATTTTTATCAGGAGACTTGGGGGAGAGGAAAGTGGTAAGAAATCTGTTGCTCCCTGCAGATTCCAGAACTTTCCGTCACAGAAATGTAAGGAAAATGTTTTTTGTATTCAAAGTTTGCTCTTTGCAGCTGGGCCTACTGCCTGTGACAGGAACGGATGAAACTAAGGTCAATGAGAGTCCTCATAAAGGAACACTCATTGACCTTGGATTGATCTGTTTCTGTCATGGGCACTAGACCCAGCCACACAAGTGAGGTACTAGTTTTAACAGAAGACTTGGGGGAATGGTAGGGAATGAGTTGCTCTCTGCAGATTTCAGAACTTTCCATCACAGACATGTGAGAACATATGTTTTTGTAGTCAAAGTTTGAGGTTTACAAGGTCTTCTAGATAACAAAACCCTGGTGAGAGTCATGCAAGTCACAGGTCAGTTTTCAGCGGAGAAATGTGATGTGTCCACGTTGCATTTTGGTGCCTTTCCTGTCCCAGCCACTAGTCCTATTACTTGTTGTACCATTTTTATCGGGAGACTTGGGAGAATGGTAAGTCATAGGAAATGTGCTGCTCTGTACAGATTCAAGATGTTTTTATCACAGAAATGTGAGGAAAATGTGTTTTTTTATTCACTGTTTGAGATGTGAATGGGCTTATTTGTAAGAAAGCCTGGTGAGAGCCATGCAATTCACCCCATCCTAGATTACCCTGAGCTTCTGGTTTTCCAAAGGGTGCAGGTTTGATAGGTTTCTCTAGGTCCTGGCTGACCTGATGCCCAAAACCCACACTTAGCCACATTGCAAAAAAAGGTCAGTTTTCAGTGGAAAAATGCGGTGTATCCATGATGCATTTTGGGACCTTTCCTGTTGCGTCCACTAACTCTACCCACTCAAGTGTGTTACCATTTTTATTAGCAAAGTAGTAATTTTAAGTGGTAGGCATTTGTTGCTCCATGCAAATTCCAGAACTTTCCCTCATAGAAATTTGAGGAAAGTGTGTGTTTTAGTCATAGTTTGAGGTTTGTAAGGTGTAAGAACTGGGACCACCAGTTCCCCAGGGGTAGCCTGGCACAAGCAGGTAGGCACCTGAAAGCTCAGGTGTTAAGTGACTCTACAGCACACGCAACCACTGAGACAATAAGCGCACAAGCAAGGACTGAGACCACACCAGTGAGCTTGAGTAATAATCAAATCATTTTATCTAGAGCAGTGCATCAAAGATAAACATTCCCTTAGATCCCTTCCTCCAGAGAGCTATTCAGTATTCCATATAACCTGTCGTGGTAACCATTGCATTAATCAAAGGCAGTACATTTCATTAAATTATTTCATCAAGGATAAACATTTCATTGAAGGCTCAGCATTACCTCCCAATAAACTTTTCATTGCGTCAGAAATTTTCATGTCATTAAACTAGAGTAGGGCATTTCATTATATACTGGTAGGCAATGCATCAACATTCCCCTATGGCAGTATAACCATGACGGTAGGCATGAAGAGAACAAGGCACCAGGTAAGTTTACACATGGCCTCCAGCATGGGTTAAATATTTCATTACATCAATAATAACCAGTGCCGACAGTCACAGAAGCATTTCACTGAGGCAGTACCAAACGGGGCACTAGTAACATGAGCAATTTACTTCACCCCAGGCAGGGGTTAACTCTTCCAGTGTGGCCCTCACAGTGTTTTTAGGGGCCCTGCTCCGGTCCAGTGCTGTAAGAGGGCCAAATCAGGCCCACGGGGGCCTGTCTCAGTTCTCCCGGGGGGAGGGGTGTTCTCGGGGCCTCCTTCTGGCACCCTGGAGGCTCCGCGTCTACGCAGGTTTGCCGCCCTCCTCCCCCAGGGGTTACCTGCAATCTTCGGCCTACACGGCCCTTGCGGCGGTTTTGGGAGGGGCTCGGGCTTTCCTCAGGCCTTCCCTCTCTGGGTTGCGGTGGTGCGGCGCTCCTCCGGACTGGTGGGTGCTCTCAGACTCCTCCCGGGCCCTCCTTTGGTGAAGTTGCCGGCTCCCGGGCCTCCCGAGGGCTCTTGCGGGGGCCGGGGACCAATCAGGCAGGCCGAGGCGAAGGCGCGCCCGCAGCCGCCAATGGTAGTGCGGCCGGCGGGGCGTGGCCTCAAGGCCCAATCGTTGAGTGGCACTGGCGGGGGCAGAGTTTAGGGCACGCCCCGTCACGTGACGCGGGGAACAGGCTTCAGGCCTAGCGCGGACCACTAAAACCTTACGGCGGCCCTCTCCTCACACCAGGGCCCGCAGCGACAAGGCTGGCCACTGCGGGGAGGCCCTATCCGAGATCCGGGCCCTCTGCGATGACAGCGGCGCGGGGGCTGCCGGGACCACTCTCCGGAGCTGCGGCGGTAAGTTCGGCAGCGCACTCGGACCTCACAGCGCTGCGGGGGCAGTTTCAGTCAGCGCTTCACAGGGGCATACAGCGCGCTTCAGGTTAGGATGGCGCTTGGAGCACAGGATGGTGCCAGCACGGAAAGCGCCTCGGGGTCAATAGCAGTTCTGAGGAACACGGCGCTCCCAAGTCCAGCGCTGAGGAGCGGTGTATCGCTTTGGGGATAATGCTGTCTGTGCTACTCAGGGGCAGAGTTAGCGCTGGGTAGGTAGGGCATTCACACCAGTAGTGAAGCATTTCAGGTTACGGGCATAGAGAAATGGGAGAGCTTAGCAGGCAGGTTCCCAATTCAGACAGGTCAGTCAGCAGGACAGGGAGGACAGCACAGGGGCCCAGGTTGCGGGAAAGTGAACACAGTTCTGTACCTGGTGGGTCCT
Organism: Lissotriton vulgaris; assembly: GCF_964263255.1. Taxonomy (NCBI): domain Eukaryota; kingdom Metazoa; phylum Chordata; class Amphibia; order Caudata; family Salamandridae; genus Lissotriton; species Lissotriton vulgaris. The sequence goes on from NC_141697.1 coordinate 373,741,824, forward strand.
TCAGCAGTCCTTTGTAGTACAGGCAAGTAGTTTTCTCGGCGCTAGATGGGTCCTGCGCCCTTGATGGGTTGTTTCTTAAGAAGGGGGGCGGGTTTGAGTTGAAGGCTTGTCAAGTTTCCTCAAAAGGTCACTGAAGATGGTCCCTGGGTTCCCCTCCAGCTGGGCAAGATCAGTGGGCTAGATCAGGGTACCTCACCCTACTTGGAAGGCAGCAGCTAACCCCTGTCACTCCCAGTGGCATAAGTCTCTGACTAGGCCCTACCGCCTAAATCTCCTGCATGGGTCCCCCAGGTCAGTGATGCCCCAACTGACTAAAAAGTTTCCCTCCCTTCCTTATATGTGCTCATGTCAGGTGACCACTCTCTAAGGAGGCAAAAATAGGCTCCGCCTCTATTCTGGAAGGTTCCAGGAGCTTCCCCACTCTAACTATGGGCACACGATGGAAGGATGGCATTGCAACAATGTTTGGGGTCCCAGCCAGCTCTTGGCAACTAGGGTGCTACTAGAAAAAGACCACGCTGCAGTAGCAGGGGCCAGTGGCAGCCATGTTTGAAGTAGAGAGCACCTGCCCATTGATTGGCAATGGGAAGGTACCCGGAGACCTAAGGCCAACGGAAAAAAAAGGTGGGAAAAATAAGGCAAGGGCGAAAAAAATAGGGAAAGACCACCCTAGGCCTGACAGGTCTAACACAAGGGCTTCTAGGAAGGAAAACCTAGTGAGATCCACACAGCTCACCCCACCCTTGATTTCTCCTGGTGTCTAGTTTTCAATAATTTGCAGGTGTGCTATGTTTCCCTAGGTATCGGCAGAGCGAGGGCCCAGAATCCACATCTAGCCACATTGCAAAAAAATAGGTCAGTTTTCAGTGGAGAAATGTGGCATCCATGTTGCGTTTTAGCACCTTTCCTGTCCCAGCCATTAGCCCTACACACACAAGTGAGGTTCCGTTTTTATTGGGAGACTTGAGGGAAATGGTAGGTGGTACAAAATGTGTTGCAAATTCCAGAACTTTCCATCACAGAAATGTGAGAACATTTTGGTTTTTTTCACAGTTGGAGGTTTACAAGGGCTTGTGGGTATGAAAACCTGGCAAGAGCCATGCAAGTCACCCTTCCTGGATTTACCAGTGTCTAGTTTCAAAACATTTGCAGATTTGCTAAGTTTGCCTAGGTGCTTTCTGAGCTAGGGCCCAAAATCCACAGCTAGCCACATTACAAATAAATGGGTCACTTTACAGTGAAACTATGTGATGCTTCTGTTGGACTTGGCCCTTTTTGCAGGGTCATCCCTAAACTTTTTGCCTTTCTCCTATTCTTTTTTCTGGCATGGTGTTGATGGTTTTAGGATTTTGGGCACTTTAGCACTGCTGTTCAGTGTAAAGTGTGTGTGCTCTCTGTGATAAACATGGTAAGATTGATCTACACCTGTTTGGCCTATTTAATTTACCTGTCAGTCCCTTCTAAAGTGGTATCTCATATACCCAGGGCTGGTGAATTAAATGCTACTGGTGGGTTTGCAGTGCTGATTGTGCCACCCACCAAAGTAACCTTTCAAACCTATCCCATGCCTCTGCCAACGAGGGGATGTGCGCGCAGTGTTACTGCCGCTGTGACGTGGCACCTAAAGTCTGTGCCATGTCTGTGACCCCCTTTCACTGCATGTCAGTCACCCCTAAGGTAGGCCCTAGCCAGTCTTATGGGCAGGGTGCATTGTAGGTGAAAGGTGGACCTTAAGTGTGTGACATGTTCTGGTAGTTGTAGGAAGGTGGATATCTGACTATGGTTACCCCCAAACTTTTTGCCTGGTGTTTAGCTGGTTTTTGACTTAGTTGGCCTGGGATCCTGCTATTCAGGGCCCCAGGCTGATTGCTCTCTCCTTAAAATGGACTCCATGTACCTTAGGTGCATAACACAATTGGAATTGGTTCACCTTGTTGGCCCCTGTAACAGTGTACCCTAGGTATCCAGGGCATAGGTGTTTCCAAGGCCTACCAGGGGCTGCAGCATGTATTGTGCCACCCCTGGCCTGGCCTCCATATTTGACACAACTGGCTGATCACTCAGCTGGGGTAAGTTGGTGTAAGCACCTCTTACTTAGGTACAGTATGCCTGTGCCTAACCCTAAACTGGACACATATGTTCCTATCAGCCACTCCTATGGAAGGCCTCATCAATCCTGGAGGCAGAGTGCTTGGAAATATGTGAGATGGTGCTCTAGCATGAGCTGAGCCTGTCTGCAGCTGTCGGGAACCACTCCCTAAGCTGTTCCGGGATATAGCCATACCATATACTCTTAAGTGCATTATAATCCTCGCGGTTAAATGCTATCTTTGGTTTGGCTTTATCAAAACATGTCGAGTAAGGTGTCATACGAATTGGAATACTATCCCCTCGACAGTTCTGTCGACGGGGATAGCATTCCACCCTTCTAGAGGGACACGACATGTGTGTAGCCTTAACCCCGGTTAAAGTTAACCAGAGCCTCAGCATCACAAAATGGATGCTGCCACCACAGACACGAGTCTGGCCTCCTGCTGCTGACCGAAACTTGGCAGATGGTGGCCTGGACAAAGGGCTTCCTGCCTTGGGAGGTGCGAGCACCACCCCAGACAGGGTTTTGTGTATTGGGTAGGACAGGGCTGAATAGAATCAGACATGCCCGGGGCACACAAGGTGTCCCCGTGCATAGGCCAGTCCAAACCGGTCCTGGGACTTTCCAGACCCAGGCCTGGCGAGGAGCTGGACAAAGGAGATGGGGTGTAACCGCCCCCCTTCCTGGTTCCTCCCAGAGGAGGGACCTAGTAGGTGATCCACCCCTCAGATTGGGAATAAGAGTGGGAGCAGTGCCATTGCACAGCAGATCATCCTGAATCAACTTTAAACAAAGAAGAAGACTGGACTTCGACATTCTGCTGCTCAGAAGACTGAAGAGAATCTCCCTTGTGGCCTAGGAGTGGCCACCCTGTGAATACAGGCACCAACCAGCAACTCGACGTCTGCTTTGCCGCCGCCTCCCGCCGGAGCCCGAGCCCAGAGCCCGACAAGACCCAGACTCCCAGACCTCTCAGAGCCCGATCCACAGTCCCTGCAAAGAAGGGACCCGTAGAGGCACCGAGTGACGTGGGACCGGACCTCTTGGAAGACACTCGAAAAGCTGACTGCGCAGCTTCTGAGGTATCCTCGACGTTGTGCTTTGGGGACTGAGAACCCCCACCATCGAGCAGCCCTTGCACCGAAAGATCACCCCCCCAGCATCTCCACGATCTGCGTGGGGCCCTTTTGCATTGTGCCACTCGACGCACCATCCCGTCCACTAGCCACGTAGTCAGCGGCCATCTTGGCAACGAATCCGACTAACTACACAGCAGGTCTGGTTGCTCCAGACTTACCCAAGCTCCTGTGAAAAGGAGCACTCGCTCTGACCTTGCTGGTGCGAGTGTTAAGCAGCTTTTGATTCCTGCGTGGCTTGCATTAGCCAAGGCCTGTTTGCTCCGATCAGGTCGCCGACACCGCCAACAGCGAGAAGCCTGCGTGGGACAGCTCGTGACCGACTCCTGGACGTCCTCAACCCCCGGTGTCCACGTGGCTGCAGAGAGAAGCTACCCGACAACGCCTGTTTGCACCCGACATCGCCTGGTTCCAGTCTGGTTCCAGTCTGGTTCCACGGTAGTCACTGGCTAGTGACTTTGAACATTGTCCCCTCTGCTTTCAGGTCTTCACAACTTCAGATCCACCCTTGGATCCACCGGAACTCTTCACATCGAGCCGCCTGCAGCATCTTCAGCTCCAAGCACCATCGACCAGCGTGATGAAACCCGACACTACTTCGACCCTGTCCACCCGCTTCCTGTGGGTGAGGTAACTCAGCTCCGCCGGTGTTCCTACACTGGTACACATCTCAAGGGCCTGTGTCTTAAGTTTCAGCGTTCTAGGTCACTCAGAAGGTTCCTAACTCTTTAACTTTGTACTTTTTACGCACCATAGACTTTACATTGGAAAGTGCGTGCACTTTGAACACTGCACCGAGTCCCGCGGGCCTTTCCCGACTTAGTCACTGCTAGTCTCGAATAGCTCCAGCGATTCCCAAGGCCCTAGGCCTGTTCCCTTTCCTATTGGTATCTCTTATACCACTTTCTTAGTATATGGTTTAGGTGGCCCCTAGGGCTCATCCATATTGTGCAACTTTTGTGTATTTTAAACTGTCTTGTGATTTAACGCTTGTGCTTATGTGCTCATAAAGAGTCCAGGGGATTTTATAGTTAATAAATCCATATATATTCTCAATATATATCTGTGTGGTGTCCCTTTCATTTGGTATTCAAGGGGGTTGTGTATGGTAATACAGCTGGCTTCACATGCCTTTCAGAGTTTAGCCTAAGACTGCTTTGTCCACGTTACCACTAGGATAACTGGTCTACAAGGTTGAATTACAACCAATCATCATAAGGGTTGCTTGGCATGGTACAAAGTGATCACTAGAATTAGTGAGCATTATATACCAGGCCAACTTCTCACATTGGTGAGCAGCGGATTGGGATCTGAGCTTGCTGTTGTTTTACCATTACAATCTTTGAGATTATCATTTGAAAGATCATACAGGTACCTGCTAGGTACATATAAAACAAGACTAGTATACTTAAGTTCTACTGAACTTAGTTGTTGTAGAGCAAAGGGAGTAGCACACCCTAGCTACAACTACTAGATAGGTTTAGTAGGTAAACACCAGTGTAGGTAGATTGCAACACATCCACCCACACTAGAGCAATGTCTGGAGCAGAGGGTTCCACTGGGAACATCCCTGTTGAGAGTGACCCTCCAAGGGCACCATCCAAATTTGCTATTTTTTCCTTTAAGGAATTAAGACAGCTTTGTGTCTTAAGGGGTCTGAGGACAGGGCCTTTCTCTACCACAGACCACCTTAGAGAGATCTTGGATCAGTCTGAGACTCTAAAGACCTCTAAGGCAGACCCCACAGGGAATGCTGAAGGAGGCCATCCTTCAGAGGATGACACTGTAGACACTCCTGCCCCTATCTTCCTGGTAGATGAGGAAGCCCCCATCACTGGAGCTCCTCAGGTAGATGAGGAGGAAGAGGAAGAGGAAGAAGAGACAGAGGGGGGAAGCAGTGAGTCAGATGCTGACAGAAATAGTCAGGTGCTGGTCAGTAGACTGAACCAGGCTAACTTAAGCCTATTTGGGACTGAATCAGGTAACTACCCATTCAGACCCCCAGGTGGACTTAACCAGAAGCCTAGGAGGAGAAGGACTCACTCAGGTGACTCTAACAACTCCCATGCTTCTAGAGGTTCTCATGGTCACTCCAGAAGGGAGATGACTAGCCCTCAGAGAAGGGAACATGAGGCCAAAATGAGAGAGGCTGAATTGAGGATCCAGAGACAAGAGTTAGAGGTTGCCCTGGCCCAAGAGAAACTTGCTAGAGCAAGACAGCCTAGAGAGAGTGGATTAGGATCCACTGGTGGCAGCAATATCCAGAGGGATAAAGACAGGTCTTTTGATCGCAGAAACCTGAGTAAGATTGTGCTCCCCTACAAAGCTGGGGATGATATCCACAAATGGATGACTGCACTTGAGAGAGCCTGCATGGTACAGCAGATCCCTCAGGAGCAGTGGGCAGCAATCTTGTGGCTCTCCTTTGAAGGTAGAGGCAGAGACAGACTCCTCACAGTTAGTGATGGGGATTCTAGAAACTACATGGTCCTGAAGAGTGCTCTGATTGATGGGTTAGGCTTAACCACTGAACAGTACAGGTTAATGTTCAGAGATACCCAGAAGACACAGACTCAGGACTGGTCTGAATTTGCTGAATGTGCCACTAAGGCTCTGGAGGGCTGGTTGCTGGGAAGTAAGGTTACTGACTATACAGGATTGTATAATTTAATTATGAGAGAGCAAATCTTAAGTAATTGTCAAAATCAGCTTCTACATCAGCACCTGGTTGACTCTGATCTGACCTCCCCACAAGAATTGGGTAGGAGGGCAGACAAATGGGTCAGAACCAGGATCAGGCCTAAGAACCAGGGTGGTGACCAAAAGAAAGAGACTACCAAGCCTCAAGAGAAGGGTGGGGATAAAAGTAAGGAAAATACTTCCCCAGGGCCCCAAAACTCCAAGAATGGGGGTGAGTCCCAAGACACTTCTGCAACCCAGAAAAAGCCTTATTGTCATACCTGTAAACAGGTGGGGCATTACAAAACAGACAGCTGTTGTCCCAAGAATGGCAATAAAGAGAATATACCTCCAGGTAAGGCTCCAACACCTCCTGTCACTGTTAGCAGTGGTCCCCTAGGTGGTGGGAGCACCCCCAAGAATATGGGTGGGTTTACTTTTGGAGGACAGGTGGACTCTGGCCTATCCAGGTCCCCTAACTCAGATACTCTTGTCTATGAGACTGGGATGGGGTTTGCCAATGTCACTGCTTGCCCAAACACTTTGAGCAAGTATAGACAGGAGCCCCTTATCAATGGCTTGAAAGTTGAGGCCTTCAGAGACACAGGGGCTAGCATCACCATGGTGGCTGAATGTCTAGTCCCCTCAAGGCAACTTTTACCTGATGCCAGATATCAGATGACAAACATTGATGGCATAGAAACCAATCATCCCATGGCAGTAGTCAATCTTAGCTGGGGAGGTGTCACTGGCCCAAAGAGAGTGGCAGTGTCAGCAAACTTGCCTGTAGATTGCCTACTGGGTAATGATTTGGAAATCTCAGCCTGGGCTGAGGTTGAACAGCAAACCCATTCTAGAATGGTAAATCTCCATGGAAAGGTTAGTGGGGCTGTGATGGCTACTGCCCCAATCCAAGATGTCCTTCCTGAAAAGGTTGGGAGGGCTGAGCAAACCTCAGCCCCATCTTTAGATAACTTCCCTCCTGAAAAGAGTAGCAGGGCTGTACTAGTAACAGCCCATACCCAAACTGAGTCTCCTCCTGAAAAGGTTGGTGGGGCTGTGATGGCCACAGCCCAAACTCAAACTGATACATGGGTAGTGAAGCCTGAAATGATGTATCACTCCACCCAAACAGAGAGCATTGAGGAGGAAGAGAAATCTCCCTCCCACCAGACTTTAGGAAAGGATCAGCCTCCTCAGGGAACTGATCTTACCCCTGATGAAGGAACTGTCCCAGAGGTTGTTAGGCCTGGCCTAACAGAGCCTCTGATGGCAGTGGACCCTTCTCAGGTGGGACCCAGTCTGGAGCAGGTAGCCTGCCCCTCTCTACCTTGCCTTACTCAGCCCAGGGCTGCAGAGGACAAGAAGGACAGTGAGACCCAAAGGGGCCCCTGTCAAATAAAGCACCCCCATCAACAGATTAAGGGCACCGAAACTAGTAGCCCTAGTGAGGTGCAAACTTTAAAAACTCCTGGGGGATCCCCCTTAAAAGTAGTTAGGGACCTCCCCCAGATGTATATTGTTGGGCACAGCCAAACCTGGGACCCTAAGGGCCCAAACCTGAACTGTCCCTCCAGTAAGCCAAACAGAGGGACTCAGCCTCCAGCTTTAGGTAGCCAGAGGTTGACCCTGAGAGCACAGTGCAACTCAGTCAAAGAAAGAAAGGCACCCATGGTGGAGAGTGATTGGAGGAAGCTGAGTCCTACAGAGGAATCTCACTTCAGTACTCCATCCCATCACCAGCCTTTGACTTTGCAAAGACACACCACAGGTAGATTCCCTATGGTGGAGACCCTCAGATACCCTTAGAGTGAGGGATTGCTTAGTGGACCATGAGACAGAAGGTTACCAAGCCAGAGCTGGTACTTCCTTTTATGGCCACTTAGGCAATATAGGCTTACCTGGTCAAGGATAGCCTTATCTCCTTTCGTTTGGGGGGGAAGGTTATGTAGGAAGGTGGATATCTGACTATGGTTACCCCCAAACTTTTTGCCTGGTGTTTAGCTGGTTTTTGACTTAGTTGGCCTGGGATCCTGCTATTCAGGGCCCCAGGCTGATTGCTCTCTCCTTAAAATGGACTCCATGTACCTTAGGTGCATAACACAATTGGAATTGGTTCACCTTGTTGGCCCCTGTAACAGTGTACCCTAGGTACCCAGGGCATAGGTGTTTCCAAGGCCTACCAGGGGCTGCAGCATGTATTGTGCCACCCCTGGCCTGGCCTCCATATTTGACACAACTGGCTGATCACTCAGCTGGGGTAAGTTGGTGTGAGCACCTCTTACTTAGGTACAGTATGCCTGTGCCTAACCCTAAACTGGACACATATGTTCCTATCAGCCACTCCTATGGAAGGCCTCATCAATCCTGGAGGCAGAGTGCTTGGAAATATGTGAGATGGTGCTCTAGCATGAGCTGAGCCTGTCTGCAGCTGTCGGGAACCACTCCCTAAACTGTTCCGGGATATTGCCATACCATATACTCTTAAGTGCATTATAATCCTCGCGGTTAAATGCTATCTTTGGTTTGGCTTTATCAAAACATGTTGAGTAAGGTGTCATACGAATTGGAATGCTATCCCCTCGACAGTTCTGTCGACGGGGATAGCATTCCACCCTTCTAGAGGGACACGACATGTGTGTAGCCTTAACCCCGGTTAAAGTTAACCAGAGCCTCAGCATCACAAAATGGATGCTGCCACCACAGACACGAGTCTGGCCTCCTGCTGATGACCGAAACTTGGCAGATGGTGGCCTGGACAAAGGGTTTCCTGCCTTGGGAGGTGCGAGCACCACCCCAGACAGGGTTTTGTGTATTGGGTAGGACAGGGCTGAATAGAATCAGACATGCCCGGGGCACACAAGGTGTCCCCGTGCATAGGCCAGTCCAAACCGGTCCTGGGACTTTCCAGACCCAGGCCTGGCGAGGAGCTGGACAAAGGAGAGGGGGTGTAACCGCCCCCCTTCCTGGTTCCTCCCAGAGGAGGGACCTAGTAGGTGATCCACCCCTCAGATTGGGAATAAGAGTGGGAGCAGTGCCATTGCACAGCAGATCATCCTGAATCAACTTTAAACAAAGAAGAAGACTGGACTTCGACATTCTGCTGCTCAGAAGACTGAAGAGAATCTCCCTTGTGGCCTAGGAGTGGCCACCCTGTGAATACAGGCACCAACCAGCAACTCGACGTCTGCTTTGCCGCCGCCTCCCGCCGGACCCCGAGCCCAGAGCCCGACAAGACCCAGACTCCCAGACTTCTCAGAGCCCGATTCACAGTCCCTGCAAAGAAGGGACCCGTAGAGGCACTGAGTGACGTGGGACCGGACCTCTTGGAAGACACTCGAAAAGCTGACTGCGCAGCTTCTGAGGTATCCTCGACGTTGTGCTTTGGGGACTGAGAACCCCCACCATCGAGCAGGCCTTGCACCGAAGATCAGCCCCCCAGCATCTCCACGATCTGCGCGGGGCCCTTTTGCATTGTGCCACTCGACGCGCCATCCCGGCCACTAGCCACGTGGTCAGCGGCCATCTTGGCGACGAATCCGACTAACTATACAGCAGGTCTGGTTGCTCCAGACCTACCCAAGCTCCTGTGAAAAGGAGCACTCGCTCTGACCTTGCTGGTCCGAGTGTTAAGCAGCTTTTGATTCCTGCATGGCTTGCATTAGCCAAGGCCTGTTTGTTCCAATCAGGTCGTCGACACCGCCAACAGCGAGAAGCCTGCGTGGGACAGCTCGTGAGCGACTCCTTAACGGCCTCGACCCCCGGTGTCCACGTGGCTGTAGAGAGAAGCTACCCAACAACACCTGTTTGCACCCAACATCGCCTGGTTCCAGTCTGGTTCCACGGTAGTCACTGGCTAGTGACTTTGAACATTGTCCCCTCTGCTTTCAGGTCTTCACAACTTCAGATCCACCCTTGGATCCACTGGAACTCTTCACATCGAGCCGCCTGCAGCATCTTCAGCTCCAAGCACCATCGACCAGCGTGACGAAAACCGACACTAATCCGACCCTGTGCACCCGCTTCCTGTGGGTGAGGTAACTCTGCTCTGCCGGTGTTCCTACACTGGTACACATCTCAAGGGCCTGTGTCTTAAGTTTCAGCGTTCTAGGTCACTCGGAAGGTTCCTAACTCTTTAACTTTGTACTTTTTACGCACCATAGACTTTACATTGGAAAGTGCGTGCACTTTGAACACTGCACCCGAGTCCCGCGGGCCTTTCCCGACTTAGTCACTGCTAGTCTCGAATAGCTCCAGCGATTCCCAAGGCCCTAGGCCTGTTCCCTTTCCTATTGGTATCTCTTATACCACTTTCTTAGTATATGGTTTAGGTGGCCCCTAGGGCTCATCCATATTGTGCAACTTTTGTGTATTTTAAACTGTCTTGTGATTTAACGCTTGTGCTTCTGTGCTCATAAAGAGTCCAGGGGATTTTATAGTTAATAAATCCATATATATTCTCAATATATATCTGTGTGGTGTCCCTTTCATTTGGTATTCAAGGGGGTTGTGTATGGTAATACAGCTGGCTTCACATGCCTTTCAGAGTTTAGCCTAAGACTGCTTTGTCCACGTTACCACTAGGATAACTGGTCTACAAGGTTGAATTACAACCAATCATCATAAGGGTTGCTTGGCATGGTACAAAGTGATCACTAGAATTAGTGAGCATTATATACCAGGCCAACTTCTCACATTGGTGAGCAGCGGATTGGGATCTGAGCTTGCTGTTGTTTTACCATTACAATCTTTGAGATTATCATTTGAAAGATCATACAGGTACCTGCTAGGTACATATAAAACAAGACTAGTATACTTAAGTTCTACTGAACTTAGTTGTTGTAGAGCAAAGAGAGTAGCACACCCTAGCTACAACTACTAGATAGGTTTAGTAGGTAAACACCAGTGTAGGTAGATTGCAACACATCCACCCACACTAGAGCAATGTCTGGAGCAGAGGGTTCCACTGGGAACATCCCTGTTGAGAGTGACCCTCCAAGGGCACCATCCAAATTTGCTATTTTTTCCTTTAAGGAATTAAGACAGCTTTGTGTCTTAAGGGGTCTGAGGACAGGGCCTTCCCCTACCACAGACCACTTTAGAGAGATCTTGGATCAGTCTGAGACTCTAAAGACCTCTAAGGCAGACCCCACAGGGAATGCTGAAGGAGGCCATCCTTCAGAGGATGACACTGTAGACACCCCTGCCCCTATCATCCTGGTAGATGAGGAAGCCCCCATCACTGGAGCTCCTCGGGTAGATGAGGAGGAAGAGGAAGAGGAAGAAGAGACAGAGGGGGGAAGCAGTGAGTCAGATGATGACAGAAATAGTCAGGTGCTGGTCAGTAGACTGAACCAGGCTAACTTAAGCCTATTTGGGACTGAATCAGGTAACAACCCATTCAGACCCCCAGGTGGACTTAACCAGAAGCCTAGGAGGAGAAGGACTCACTCAGGTGACTCTAACAACTCCCATGCTTCTAGAGGTTCTCATGGTCACTCCAGAAGGGAGATGACTAGCCCTCAGAGAAGGGAACATGAGGCCAAAATGAGAGAGGCTGAATTGAGGATCCAGAGACAAGAGTTAGAGGTTGCCCTGGCCCAAGAGAAACTTGCTAGAGCAAGACAGCCTAGAGAGAGTGGATTAGGATCCACTGGTGACAGCAATATCCAGAGGGATAAAGACAGGTCTTTTGATCGCAGAAACCTGAGTAAGATTGTGCCCCCCTACAAAGCTGGGGATGATATCCACAAATGGATGACTGCACTTGAGAGAGCCTGCATGGTACAGCAGATCCCTCAGGAGCAGTGGGCAGCAATCTTGCGGCTCTCCTTTGAAGGTAGAGGCAGAGACAGACTCCTCACAGTTAGTGATGGGGATTCTAGAAACTACATGGTCCTGAAGAGTGCTCTGATTGATGGGTTAGGCTTAACCACTGAACAGTACAGGTTAATGTTCAGAGATACCCAGAAGACACAGACTCAGGACTGGTCTGAATTTGTTGAATGTGCCACTAAGGCTCTGGAGGGCTGGTTGCTGGGAAGTAAGGTTACTGACTATACAGGATTGTATAATTTAATTATGAGAGAGCAAATCTTAAGTAATTGTCAAAATCAGCTTCTACATCAGCACCTGGTTGACTCTGATCTGACCTCCCCACAAGAATTGGGTAGGAGGGCAGACAAATGGGTCAGAACCAGGATCAGGCCTAAGAACCAGGGTGGTGACCAAAAGAAAGAGACTACCAAGCCTCAAGAGAAGGGTGGGGATAAAAGTAAGGAAAAGACTTCCCCAGGGCCCCAAAACTCCAAGAATGGGGGTGGGTCCCAAGACACTTCTACAACCCAGAAAAAGCCTTATTGTCATACCTGTAAACAGGTGGGGCATTACAAAACAGACAGCTGTTGTCCCAAGAATGGCAATAAAGAGAATATACCTCCAGGTAAGGCTCCAACACCTCCTGTCACTGTTAGCAGTGGTCCCCTAGGTGGTGGGAGCACCCCCAAGAATTTGGGTGGGTTTACTTTTGGAGGACAGGTGGACTCTGGCCTATCCAGGTCCCCTAACTCAGATACTCTTGTCTATGAGACTGGCATGGGGTTTGCCAATTTCACTGCTTGCCCAAACACTTTGAGCAAGTATAGACAGGAGCCCCTTATCAATGGCTTGAAAGTTGAGGCCTTCAGAGACACAGGGGCTAGCATCACCATGGTGGCTGAATGTCTAGTCCCCTCAAGGCAACTTTTACCTGATGCCAGATATCAGATGACAAACATTGATGGCATAGAAACCAATCATCCCATGGCAGTAGTCAATCTTAGCTGGGGAGGTGTCACTGGCCCAAAGAGAGTGGCAGTGTCAGCAAACTTGCCTGTAGATTGCCTACTGGGTAATGATTTGGAAATCTCAGCCTGGGCTGAGGTTGAACAGCAAACCCATTCTAGAATGGTAAATCTCCATAGAAAGGTTAGTGGGGCTGTGATGGCTACAGCCCCAATCCAAGATGTCCTTCCTGAAAAGGTTGGGAGGGATGAGCAAACCTCAGCCCCATCTTTAGATAACTTCCCTCCTGAAAAGAGTAGCAGGGCTGTACTAGTAACAGCCCATTCCCAAACTGAGTCTCCTCCTGAAAAGGTTGGTGGGGCTGTGATGGCCACAGCCCAAACTCAAACTGATACATGGGTAGTGAAGCCTGAAATGATGGATCACTCCACCCAAACAGAGAGCATTGAGGAGGAAGAGAAATCTCCCTCCCACCAGACTTTAGGAAAGGATCAGCCTCCTCAGGGAACTGATCTTACCCCTGATGAAGGAACTGTCCCAGAGGTTGTTAGGCCTGGCCTAACAGAGCCTCTGATGGCAGTGGACCCTTCTCAGGTGGGACCCAGTCTGGAGCAGGTAGCCTGCCCCTCTCTACCTTGCCTTACTCAGCCCAGGGCTGCAGAGGACAAGAAGGACAGTGAGACCCAAAGGGGCCCCTGTCAAATAAAGCACCCCCATCAACAGATTAGGGGCACCGAAACTAGTAGCCCTAGTGAGGTGCAAACTTTAAAAACTCCTGAGGGATCCCCCTTAAAAGTAGTTAGGGACCTCCCCCAGATGGATATTGTTGGGCACAGCCAAACCTGGGACCCTAAGGGCCCAAACCTGAACTGTCCCTCCAGTAAGCCAAACAGAGGGACTCAGCCTCCAGCTTTAGGTAGCCAGAGGTTGACCCTGAGAGCACAGTGCAACTCAGTCAAAGAAAGAAAGGCACCCATGGTGGAGAGTGATTGGAGGAAGCTGAGTCCTACAGAGGAATCTCACTTCAGTACTCCATCCCAACACCAGCCTTTGACTTTGCAAAGACACACCACAGGTAGATTCCCTATGGTGGATACCCTCAGATACCCTTAGGGTGAGGGATTGCTTAGTGGACCATGAGACAGGGGGTTACCAAGCCAGAGCTGGTACTACCTTATATGGCCACTTAGGCAATATAGGCTTACCTGGTCAAGGATAGCCTTATCTCCTTTCGTTTGGGGGGGGGGGTTATGTAGGAAGGTGGATATCTGACTATGGTTAGCCCCAAACTTTTTGCCTGGTGTTTAGCTGGTTTTTGACTTAGTTGGCCTGGGATCCTGCTATTCAGGGCCCCAGGCTGATTGCTCTCTCCTTAAAATGGACTCCATGTACCTTAGGTGCATAACACAATTGGAATTGGTTCACCTTGTTGGCCCCTGTAACAGTGTACCCTAGGTACCCAGGGCATAGGTGTTTCCAAGGCCTACCAGGGGCTGCAGCATGTATTGTGCCACCCCTGGCCTGGCCTCCATATTTGACACAACTGGCTGATCACTCAGCTGGGGTAAGTTGGTGTGAGCACCTCTTACTTAGGTACAGTATGCCTGTGCCTAACCCTAAACTGGACACATATGTTCCTATCAGCCACTCCTATGGAAGGCCTCATCAATCCTGGAGGTAGAGTGCTTGGAAATATGTGAGATGGTGCTCTAGCATGAGCTGAGCCTGTCTGCAGCTGTCGGGAACCACTCCCTAAGCTGTTCCGGGATATTGCCATACCATATACTGTTAAGTGCATTATGATCCTTGCGGTTAAATGCTATCTTTGGTTTGGCTTTATCAAAACATGTCGAGTAAGGTGTCATACGAATTGGAATACTATCCCCTCGACAGTTCTGTCGACGGGGATAGCATTCCACCCTTCTAGAGGGACACGACATGTGTGTAGCCTTAACCCCGGTTAAAGTTAACCAGAGCCTCAGCATCACAAAATGGATGCTCCCACCACAGACACGAGTCTGGCCTCCTGCTGCTGACCGAAACTTGGCAGATGGTGGCCTGGACAAAGGGTTTCCTGCCTTGGGAGGTGCGAGCACCACCCCAGACAGGGTTTTGTGTATTGGGTAGGACAGGGCTGAATAGAATCAGACATGCCCGGGGCACACAAGGTGTCCCCGTGCATAGGCCAGTCCAAACCGGTCCTGGGACTTTCCAGACCCAGGCCTGGCGAGGAGCTGGACAAAGGAGAGGGGGTGTAACCGCCCCCCTTCCTGGTTCCTCCCAGAGGAGGGCCCTAGAAGGTGATCCACCCCTCAGATTGGGAATAGGAGTGGGAGCAGTGCCATTGCACAGCAGATCATCCTGAATCAACTTTAAACAAAGAAGAAGACTGGACTTCGACATTCTGCTGCTCAGAAGACTGAAGAGAATCTCCCTTGTGGCCTAGGAGTGGCCACCCTGTGAATACAGGCACCAACCAGCAACTCGACGTCTGCTTTGCCGCCGCCTCCCGCCAGGGCCCGAGCCCAGAGCCCAACAAGACCCAGACTCCCAGACCTCTCAGAGCCCGATCCACAGTCCCTGCAAAGAAGGGACCCGTGGAGGCACCGAGTGACGTGGGACCGGACCTCTTGGAAAACACTCGAAAAGCTGACTGCGCAGCTTCTGAGGTATCCTCGACGTTGTGCTTTGGGGACTGAGAACCCCCACCATCGAGCAGCCCTTGCACCGAAGATCAGCCCCCCAGCATCTCCACGATCTGCGTGGGGCCCTTTTGCATTGTGCCACTCGACGCGCCATCCCGGCCACTAGCCACATGGTCAGCGGCCATTTTGGCGATGAATCCGACTAACTACACAGCAGGTCTGGTTGCTGCAGACCTACCCAAGCTCCTGTGAAAAGGAGCACTCGCTCTGACCTTGCTGGTCCGAGTGTTAAGCAGCTTTCGATTCCTGCGTGGCTTGCATTAGCCAAGGCCTGTTTGCTCCGATCAGGTCGCCGATACCGCCAACAGCGAGAAGCCTGCGTGGGACAGCTCGTGACCGACTCCTCGACGTCCTCGACCCCCGGTGTCCACGTGGCTGCAGAGAGAAGCTACCCAACAACGCCTGTTTTGACCCAACATCGCCTGGTTCCAATCTGGTTCCACGGTAGTCACTGGCTAGTGACTTTGAACATTGTCCCCTCTGCTTTCAGCTCTTCACAACTTCAGATCCACCCTTGGATCCACCGGAACTCTTCACATCGAGCCGCTTGCAGCATCTTCAGCTCCAAGCACCATCGACCAGCGTGACGAAACCCGACACTACTTCGACCCTGTGCACCAGCTTCCTGTGGGTGAGGTAACTCAGCTCCGCCGGTGTTCCTACACTGGTACACATCTCAAGGGCCTGTGTCTTAAGTTTCAGCGTTCTAGGTCACTCGGAAGGTTCCTAACTCTTTAACTTTGTACTTTTTACGCACCATAGACTTTACATTGGAAAGTGCGTGCACTTTGAACACTGCACCCGAGTCCCGTGGGCCTTTCCCGACTTAGTCACTGCTAGTCTCGAATAGCTCCAGCGATTCCCAAGGCCCTAGGCCTGTTCCCTTTCCTATTGGTATCTCTTATACCACTTTCTTAGTATATGGTTTAGGTGGCCCCTAGGGCTCATCCATATTGTTCAACTTTTGTGTATTTTAAACTGTCTTGTGATTTAACGCTTGTGCTTCTGTGCTCATAAAGAGTCCAGGGGATTTTATAGTTAATAAATCCATGTATATTCTCAATATATATCTGTGTGGTGTCCCTTTCATTTGGTATTCAAGGGGGTTGTGTATGGTAATATAGCTGGCTTCACATGCCTTTCAGAGTTTAGCCTAAGACTGCTTTGTCCACGTTACCACTAGGATAACTGGTCTACAAGGTTGAATTACAACCAATCATCATAAGGGTTGCTTGGCATGGTACAAAGTGATCACTAGAATTAGTGAGCATTATATACCAGGCCAACTTCTCACATTGGTGAGCAGCGGATTGGGATCTGAGCTTGCTGTTGTTTTACCATTACAATCTTTGAGATTATCATTTGAAAGATCATACAGGTACCTGCTAGGTACATATAAAACAAGACTAGTATACTTAAGTTCTACTGAACTTAGTTGTTGTAGAGCAAAGGGAGTAGCACACCCTAGCTACAACTACTAGATAGGTTTAGTAGGTAAACACCAGTGTAGGTAGATTGCAACACATCCACCCACACTAGAGCAATGTCTGGAGCAGAGGGTTCCACTGGGAACATTCCTGTTGAGAGTGACCCTCCAAGGGCACCATCCAAATTTGCTATTTTTTCCTTTAAGGAATTAAGACAGCTTTGTGTCTTAAGGGGTCTGAGGACAGGGCCTTCCCCTACCACAGACCACCTTAGAGAGATCTTGGATCAGTCTGAGACTCTAAAGACCTCTAAGGTAGACCCCACAGGGAATGCTGAAGGAGGCCATCCTTCAGAGGATGACACTGTAGTCACCCCTGCCCCTATCATCCTGGTAGATGAGGAAGCCCCCATCACTGGAGCGCCTCAGATAGAAGAGGAGGAAGAGGAAGAGGAAGAAGAGACAGAGGGGGGAAGCAGTGAGTCAGATGATGACAGAAATAGTCAGGTGCTGGTCAGTAGACTGAACCAGGCTAACTTAAGCCTATTTGGGACTGAATCAGGTAACAACCCATTCAGACCCCCAGGTGGACTTAACCAGAAGCCTAGGAGGAGAAGGACTCACTCAGGTGACTCTAACAACTCCCATGCTTCTAGAGGTTCTCATGGTCACTCCAGAAGGGAGATGACTAGCCCTCAGAGAAGGGAACATGAGGCCAAAATGAGAGAGTCTGAATTGAGGATCCAGAGACAAGAGTTAGAGGTTGCCCTGGCCCAAGAGAAACTTGCTAGAGCAAGACAGCCTAGAGAGAGTGGATTAGGATCCACTGGTGGCAGCAATATCCAGAGGGATAAAGACAGGTCTTTTGATCGCAGAAACCTGAGTAAGATTGTGCCCCCCTACAAAGCTGGGGATGATATCCACAAATGGATGACTGCACTTGAGAGAGCCTGCATGGTACAGCAGATCCCTCAGGAGCAGTGGGCAGCAATCTTGTGGCTCTCCTTTGAAGGTAGAGGCAGAGACAGACTCCTCACAGTTAGTGATGGGGATTCTAGAAACTACATGGTCCTGAAGAGTGCTCTGATTGATGGGTTAGGCTTAACCACTGAACAGTACAGGTTAATGTTCAGAGATACCCAGAAGACACAGACTCAGGACTGGTCTGAATTTGTTGAATGTGCCACTAAGGCTCTGGAGGGCTGGTTGCTGGGAAGTAAGGTTACTGACTATACAGGATTGTATAATTTAATTATGAGAGAGCAAATCTTAAGTAATTGTCAAAATCAGCTTCTACATCAGCACCTGGTTGACTCTGATCTGACCTCCCCACAAGAATTGGGTAGGAGGGCAGACAAATGGGTCAGAACCAGGATCAGGCCTAAGAACCAGGGTGGTGACCAAAAGAAAGAGACTACCAAGCTTCAAGAGAAGGGTGGGGATAAAAGTAAGGAAAAGACTTCCCCAGGGCCCCAAAACTCCAAGAATGGGGGTGGGTCCCAAGACACTTCTACAACCCAGAAAAAGCCTTATTGTCATACCTGTAAACAGGTGGGGCATTACAAAACAGACAGCTGTTGTTCCAAGAATGGCAATAAAGAGAATATACCTCCAGGTAAGGCTCCAACACCTCCTGTCACTGTTAGCAGTGGTCCCCCAGGTGGTGGGAGCACCCCCAAGAATTTGGGTGGGTTTACTTTTGGAGGACAGGTGGACTCTGGCCTATCCAGGTCCCCTAACTCAGATACTCTTGTCTATGAGACTGGCATGGGGTTTGCCAATTTCACTGCTTGCCCAAACACTTTGAGCAAGTATAGACAGGAGCCCCTTATCAATGGCTTGAAAGTTGAGGCCTTCAGAGACACAGGGGCTAGCATCACCATGGTGGCTGAATGTCTAGTCCCCTCAAGGCAACTTTTACCTGATGCCAGATATCAGATGACAAACATTGATGGCATAGAAACCAATCATCCCATGGCAGTAGTCAATCTTAGCTGGGGAGGTGTCACTGGCCCAAAGAGAGTGGCAGTGTCAGCAAACTTGCCTGTAGATTGCCTACTGGGTAATGATTTGGAAATCTCAGCCTGGGCTGAGGTTGAACAGCAAACCCATTCTAGAATGGTAAATCTCCATGGAAAGGTTAGTGGGGCTGTGATGGCTACAGCCCCAATCCAAGATGTCCTTCCTGAAAAGGTTGGGAGGGCTGAGCAAACCTCAGCCCCATCTTTAGATAACTTCCCTCCTGAAAAGAGTAGCAGGGCTGTACTAGTAACAGCCCATACCCAAACTGAGTCTCCTCCTGAAAAGGTTGGTGGGGCTGTGATGGCCACAGCCCAAACTCAAACTGATACATGGGTAGTGAAGCCTGAAATGATGGATCACTCCACCCAAACAGAGAGCATTGAGGAGGAAGAGAAATCTCCCTCCCACCAGACTTTAGGAAAGGATCAGCCTCCTCAGGGAACTGATCTTACCCCTGATGAAGGAACTGTCCCAGAGGTTGTTAGGCCTGGCCTAACAGAGCCTCTGATGGCAGTGGACCCTTCTCAGGTGGGACCCAGTCTGGAGCAGGTAGCCTGCCCCTCTCTACCTTGCCTTACTCAGCACAGGGCTGCAGAGGACAAGAAGGACAGTGAGACCCAAAGGGGCCCCTGTCAAATAAAGCACCCCCATCAACAGATTAGGGGCACCGAAACTAGTAGCCCTAGTGAGGTGCAAACTTTAAAAACTCCTGAGGGATCCCCCTTAAAAGTAGTTAGGGACCTCCCCCAGATGGATATTGTTGGGCACAGCCAAACCTGGGACCCTAAGGGCCCAAACCTGAACTGTCCCTCCAGTAAGCCAAACAGAGGGACTCAGCCTCCAGCTTTAGGTAGCCTGAGGTTGACCCTGAGAGCACAGTGCAACTCAGTCAAAGAAAGAAAGGCACCCATGGTGGAGAGTGATTGGAGGAAGCTGAGTCCTACAGAGGAATCTCACTTCAGTACTCCATCCCAACACCAGCCTTTGACTTTGCAAAGACACACCACAGGTAGAGATTCCCTATGGTGGAGACCCTCAGATACCCTTAGGGTGAGGGATTGCTTAGTGGACCATGAGACAGGAGGTTACCAAGCCAGAGCTGGTACTTCCTTATATGGCCACTTAGGCAATATAGGCTTACCTGGTCAAGGATAGCCTTATCTCCTTTCGTTTGGGGGGGGGGGTTATGTAGGAAGGTGGATATCTGACTATGGTTACCTCCAAACTTTTTTCCTGGTGTTTAGCTGGTTTTTGACTTAGTTGGCCTGGGATCCTGCTATTCAGGGCCCCAGGCTGATTGCTCTCTCCTTAAAATGGACTCCATGTACCTTAGGTGCATAACACAATTGGAATTGGTTCACCTTGTTGGCCCCTGTAACAGTGTACCCTAGGTACCCAGGGCATAGGTGTTTCCAAGGCCTACCAGGGGCTGCAGCATGTATTGTGCCACCCCTGGCCTGGCCTCCATATTTGACACAACTGGCTGATCACTCAGCTGGGGTAAGTTGGTGTAAGCACCTCTTAATTAGGTACAGTATGCCTGTGCCTAACCCTAAACTGGACACATATGTTCCTATCAGCCACTCCTATGGAAGGCCTCATCAATCCTGGAGGCAGAGTGCTTGGAAATATGTGAGATGGTGCTCTAGCATGAGCTGAGCCTGTCTGCAGCTGTCGGGAACCACTCCCTAAGCTGTTCCGGGATATTGCCATACCATATACTCTTAAGTGCATTATAATCCTCGTGGTTAAATGCTATCTTTGGTTTGGCTTTATCAAAACATGTCGAGTAAGGTGTCATACGAATTGGAATACTATCCCCTCGACAGTTCTGTCGACGGGGATAGCATTCCACCCTTCTAGAGGGACACGACATGTGTGTAGCCTTAACCCCGGTTAAAGTTAACCAGAGCCTCAGCATCACAAAATGGATGCTGCCACCACAGACACGAGTCTGGCCTCCTGCTGCTGACCGAAACTTGGCAGATGGTGGCCTGGACAAAGGGTTTCCTGCCTTGGGAGGTGCGAGCACCACCCCAGACAGGGGTTTGTGTATTGGGTAGGACAGGGCTGAATAGAATCAGACATGCCCGGGGCACACAAGGTGTCCCCGTGCATAGGCCAGTCCAAACCGGTCCTGGGACTTTCCAGACCCAGGCCTGGCGAGGAGCTGGACAAAGGAGAGGGAGTGTAACCGCCCCCCTTCCTGGTTCCTCCCAGAGGAGGGACCTAGTAGGTGATCCACCCCTCAGATTGGGAATAAGAGTGGGAGCAGTGCCATTGCACAGCAGATTATCCTGAATCAACTTTAAACAAAGAAGAAGACTGGACTTCGACATTCTGCTGCTCAGAAGACTGAAGAGAATCTCCCTTGTGGCCTAGGAGTGGCCACCCTGTGAATACAGGCACCAACCAGCAACTCGACGTCTGCTTTGCCGCCGCCTCCCTCGGAGCCCGAGCCCAGAGCTCGACAAGACCCAGACTCCCAGACCTCTCAGAGCCCGATCCACAGTCCCTGCAAAGAAGGGACCCGTGGAGGCACCGAGTGACGTGGGACCGGACCTCTTGGAAGACACTCAAAAAGCTGACTGCGCAGCTTCTGAGGTATCCTCGACGTTGTGCTTTGGGGACTGAGAACCCCCACCATCGAGCAGCCCTTGCACCGAAGATCAGCCCCCCAGCATCTCCACTATCTGCGTGGGGCCCTTTTGCATTGTGCCACTCGACGCG
The DNA here is from genome assembly GCF_964263255.1 of Lissotriton vulgaris. NCBI lineage: Eukaryota > Metazoa > Chordata > Amphibia > Caudata > Salamandridae > Lissotriton > Lissotriton vulgaris. The sequence continues at coordinate 373,763,397 of NC_141697.1, forward strand.
CCATCCCGGCCACTAGCCACGTGGTCAGCGGCCATCTTGGCGACGAATCCGACTAACTACACAGCAGGTCTGGTTGCTCCAGACCTACCCAAGCTCCTGTGAAAAGGAGCACTCGCTCTGACCTTGCTGGTCCGAGTGTTAAGCAGCTTTCGATTCCTGCGTGGCTTGCATTAGCCAAGGCCTGTTTGCTCCGATCAGGTCGCCGACACCGCCAACAGCAAGAAGCCTGCATGGGACAGCTCGTGACTGACTCCTGGACGTCCTTGACCCCCGGTGTCCACGTGACTGCAGAGAGAAGCTACCCGACAACGCCTGTTTGCACCCGACATCGCCTGGTTCCAATCTGGTTCCACGGTAGTCACTGGCTAGTGACTTTGAACATTGTCCCCTCTGCTTTCAGGTCTTCACAACTTCAGATCCACCCTTGGATCCACCGGAACTCTTCACATCGAGCCGCCTGCAGCATCTTCAGCTCCAAGCACCATCGACCAGCGTGACGAAACCCGACACTAATTCAACCCTGTGCACCCGCTTTCTGTGGGTGAGGTAACTCAGCTCCGCCGGTGTTCCTACACTGGTACACATCTCAAGGGCCTGTGTCTTAAGTTTCAGCGTTCTAGGTCACTCGGAAGGTTCCTAACTCTTTAACTTTGTACTTTTTACGCACCATAGACTTTACATTGGAAAGTGCGTGCACTTTGAACACTGCACCCGAGTCCCGCAGGCCTTTCCCGACTTAGTCACTGCTAGTCTCGAATAGCTCCAGCGATTCCCATGGCCCTAGGCCTGTTCCCTTTCCTATTGGTATCTCTTATACCACTTTCTTAGTATATGGTTTAGGTGGCCCCTAGGGCTCATCCATATTGTGCAACTTTTGTGTATTTTAAACTGTCTTGTGATTTAACGCTTGTGCTTCTGTGCTCATAAAGAGTCCAGGGGATTTTATAGTTAATACATCCATATATATTCTCAATATATATCTGTGTGGTGTCCCTCTCATTTGGTATTCAAGGGGGTTGTGTATGGTAATACAGCTGGCTTCACATGCCTTTCAGAGTTTAGCCTAAGACTGCTTTGTCCACGTTACCACTAGGATAACTGGTCTACAAGGTTGAATTACAACCAATCATCATAAGGGTTGCTTGGCATGGTACAAAGTGATCACTAGAATTAGTGAGCATTATATACCAGGCCAACTTCTCACAGTAGTGACAAACAGCCATTTTGGTTTTTCACTGCTGTGAGCCTGCCATCCGATTGGAATCATTTGTGGATTCCCTGATAAGTGTTTCAGTGGTAATTCCTGATATGAGAGGAGCAGTGTGGTCAAGTTTGGTGTATTTGAAATAGTAATAATAAATGCTATGCAATGGTGTGCGCAGATTTATTATAACTATTTTAGAAATGCCACTTTTAGAAGTTGGTATTTCTGTCTGATATGTGTCTGCCTGCCTGATGTGGATTGCATGTCTGGCTTTGGAGTGATGGGGCTGGTGAGGTGTGTGTGGCTCCAGGAGGGGCAGGGTGAGTCGGTGCTAGGCTGAATAGGACATCTGCATTTGGAGTAGTGAGAGGAGTAGTCCCCTGACCCTGAATAGGATTGTGCCTGACTATGTGAATGCTGGCTCCGCCCCCCTGTGGTGTGTCTGATGACGAGCCCTCACCTTACACAGGGGAAGAGGAGCCTTGTCAACAATGTGCTCCAGAACCAGTTTAGGCTGGTTTCCCCAAGCCCTCTGCAAGGGCAGACAAACAAAGTCAAGTCAAGTCAAGTCATAACATTTATATAGCGCACTACATACCCAGAGGGTTTCAAGGCGCTTAGGAAGGGGAGGTGGATTATTTGTCAAATATCCACGTTTTAAGCTGCTTTCTGAACGCTAGGTGATTCTGGGTGAGGCGAAGGTAAGCGGGGAGTGAGTTCCATGTTTTGGCAGCCAGGTATGAGAAGGATCTGCCTCCCATGGTGGTCTTGTTGATGCGAGGTACAGTGGCGAAGGCTTGGCCGGAAGAGCGAAGTTGGCGGGAGGGGGTGTAGAAGGACAGTCGATAGTTGAGGCAATCTGGTCCGATGTCGTAGAGTGATTTGTGTGCGTGGGTAAGCAGTCGGAAAGTGATCCTCTTATTGACGGGTAGCCAGTGGAGGTCTTTAAGGTGACCAGAGATGTGTTCGTTGCGTGGGATGTCTAATATGAGCCTGGCTGAGGCGTTTTGGATTCGTTGTAGTTTCTTCTGGAGTTTAGCGGTGGTACCTGCATATAGGGTGTTTCCGTAGTCCAGTCGGCTCGTGACCAGAGCGTGGGTGACTGTTTTCCTTGTTTCGGAGGGGATCCAGCGAAATGTTTTTCTGAGCATGCGAAGAATGTTAAAGCAGGAAGAGGATACGGCGCTGACTTGTCTGTTCATTGAGAGTGAAGAATCCAGGATGACGCCAAGGTTCCGTGCGTGGTCTGTCGGGATGGGTGCATTTCCGAGGGCTTCCGGCCACCAGGAGTCGTCCCATGCAGAGGGGGATTTACCTAAGATGAGGACTTCTGTTTTGTCTGAGTTCAGTTTCAGACGGCTTTGTTTCATCCATTCGGCGACTTCTTTCATTCCTTCGTGTAGGTTAGTTTTAGCGGTGCTGGGGTCCTTGGTGAGAGATAGGATCAGTTGAGTGTCATCCGCGTAAGAGATGATGTTGAGGTTGTGTTGGCGGGCGATGGCCGCGAGGGGGCTCATGTATACGTTGAAGAGGGTGGGACTGAGTGTGGATCCTTGTGGTACGCCGCAGATGATTTCAGAGGCCTCGGACTTGAATGGTGGGAGGCGGACTCTCTGGGTTCTTCCGGTGAGGAACGAGGTGATCCATTCCAGTGCCTTTCCTTGGATTCCGATGTTTCTGAGGCGTTGTAAAAGGGTGCTGTGGCAGACTGTGTCGAAGGCTGCAGAGAGGTCGAGGAGGATGAGGGCGACTGTGTCTCCATTGTCCAGTAGAGTTCGAATGTCGTCTGTTGCTGCGATGAGGGCGGTCTCAGTGCTGTGTTTGGCTCGGAAGCCAGATTGTGAGGGGTCGAGTGATTTGTTGGCTTCGAGGAAGGCGGCGAGCTGGTTGTTGACAGCTTTCTCGATGACTTTGGCGGGGAATGGAAGAAGCGAGATGGGGCGGTAGTTTTTGAGTTCGGTGGGGTCTGCTGTTGGTTTTTTCAGAAGGGCGGTGAGTTCAGCGTGTTTCCAATCTTCTGGGAAGGTAGCGGAGTTGAAGGAGCAGTTGATGACGTCTCGGAGGTGCGGAGCTATGACGGAGTCTGCTTTGTTGAAGATGTGGTGGGGGCATGGGTCTGTGGGGGATCCAGAGTGGATGGAATTCATCAGGCGGATGGTGTCCTCAGTGGAGATTGGGTTCCAGGCGTTAAGGGTGTTAACGGGGGGAAGGTGGTCAGCTGATGGTAGGGTGGGTTGGCTTCCGGGTTGGTTGTCAAAGCTGTTGTGGATGTCAGCAATCTTGTTGTGGAAAAAAGAGGCTAGGGAATCGCAGAGGGTTTGAGAGGGGGTGATGTCGTTGGAGTTGGCCGAGGGGTTGGAGAATTCCTTGACGATGTTGAAAAGTTCCTTGCTGTTGTGGGCGTTGTTGTCGAGTCGATCTTTGAATGCTGTTTTCTTGGTTTTTCGGATCAGTTGGTGGTGAGTACGGATGGCGCTTTTGAAGGCGTCCTTGTTGCTGGTGGATGGGTCTTTTTTCCAGGCCTTTTCAAGGGATCGGCACAGTTTCTTGGATTTCTTGAGGTCGTCGTTGAACCATGAGGCCTTCTTGATGTCAAGTTTGTGTTGACGTTTTTTCAGTGGTGCTAAGGTGTCGGCGGTGTTGGATAGCCAAAGGGTGAGGTTGGAGGCGGCTTCGTTGGCGTTAGAAGAGGGGGCTGGGGAGGTTTGAAGGAGTGATGTGGAGATCTGCTCTGTGGTGATTTTGTTCCAGTTTCTTTGTAGAGTTGGTTGGAGGTGGATGCTGGGTTTCGGCTTGTTGTAGGTGAAGTGAACGCAGCTGTGGTCAGTCCAGAGGAGATCCGTAGTGTGGCTGAAGGAGACATGGTTGCTGGAGGTGAAGATGGGGTCGAGAGTGTGACCTGCGATGTGGGTGGGGGAAGTGACCAGTTGTTTAAGTCCGAGGTTGGCGAGGTTGTCTAAGAGGGTGGCGGTGTTGCGGTCGTTGATCTTTTCAAGGTGGAAGTTGAGGTCTCCCAGAAGGATGTAGTCTTTGGAGGGGAGCGCGTGTGGGGTGATGAAGTCTGTGATGTCTTCACTGAATTTTGCGCGTGGTCCATGTGGTCTGTAGAGGAGGGTGCCTCTGAGTGTGGTCTTGGGGTCGATGTGGATCTGGAAGTGAAGGTGTTCGGAGTTGGCGAGATTGACGTCAGAGCTGGTTGAGATGCGGATTGATTTCTTATGGACGATAGCGATTCCACCTCCTGTATGGTCGGTGCGGTCCTTGCGTGTGATCTTATAGTAATCAGGGATAGCGATGGCGATGTCAGGGGCGGAGGAAGCGTTCATCCATGTTTCCGTTAGGAAGGCGACGTCAGGAGAGATGGTGTCTAGTAGGTTCCAAAGGTCAATGGCGTGCCTGTGGACCGAGCGGGTGTTGAGAAGGATGCATTCTAGGTGGTTGGGGTCGGGAATCTGTGGTGTGATCGTAGCGGAGATGTTGTCGGTGCCGCTAAATTTGCAGGAGAAGCAGGAGAACGGTCCATGGGTGCGTCCAGGAGCGGCTTGGACGCAGTTGGGGGCGCGACCGGGGTTAAGGGCTAGGAGGGTGGCGGCATCGTAGGTAACGCGGGGGGGCTGGGCAGCGCGAGGGGCAGGGGGTCTGGCACTGGGCGCGGTCCAGGCGCGGACGGGCGTAGACGGGCTTACCTTTGGCGCACCTTCGGCGTGTCCGAAGCGCGTGGACGCTGCGCGTGGGGGCATGTGGCCATAAATGGAGAGTGGAGGGGGCGGAGCGTGGGAGGGTCAGGTGGGAGGCGGGGTCTGGGAGGAGGAGACACGGGTGGGACTACAAGCAAAACCAAATGGCCGCCCAGAAAGGAAACGAAAGTGGGGCACTGCCGGAGCTTCAGTCCAAGACACAGGCACAGAGTTAATGAGCAAATGAATGCACGCTACGCTTATAAAAACATATGCCACTACATACAGGTCAATGCAGTGCGAGCGCAGACAATAACAAGCGCTCGGCGTTATGCAAATTCGTAGGCAGGCAGTGCGAGTAGAAACGATACCCAGCGCAGTCAAGTGGTCTATGCGCTCTCGCAGGGCGGCAGTCAGCAGGACAATGCAGGCAGCAGTGAAGGCAGGCAGCGAGCACAAGGCTTCCGTGGAGCAAGAGCTGGGGGAGCGACCGTGGTGGAGGGAGTCCAGACGGTCACAGGGAAAGAGAGGACGGGGCTACTGTTGTGTATCAGTGTGTGGGAAGGTCAGGTGGGAGGCGGGGTCTGGGAGGAGGAGACACGGGTGGGACTACAAGCAAAACCAAATGGCCGCCCAGAAAGGAAACGAAAGTAGGGCACTGCCGGAGCTTCAGTCCAAGACACAGGCACAGAGTTAATGAGCAAATGAATGCACGCTACGCTTATAAAAACATATGCCACTACATACAGGTCAATGCAGTGCGAGCGCAGACAATAACAAGCGCTCGGCGTTATGCAAATTCGTAGGCAGGCAGTGCGAGTAGAAACGATACCCAGCGCAGTCAAGTGGTCTATGCGCTCTCGCAGGGCGGCAGTCAGCAGGACAATGCAGGCAGCAGTGAAGGCAGGCAGCGAGCACAAGGCTTCCGTGGAGTGTTGTGCTGTTTTGTGCTTCCAAAGGACTGCTGCTGGTGGGACCCAGCCTTGTGCCCCTACAACTTTGGTCTTTTGGATCTGTGGTCACTGGCGCCTTGTGAAGTGCTGTATCCTAATACCCTTTTCATGGAAAATTAACAGACCTTGCACCTACCAACCCCCCCATAAAACCTTAGGTAGGCACTGGACAAAGTTAGAACCCAGCGACTGGATAGAATCTCTGAAGCAGAACGAACCTACAGCCAACCAGAATATCGATAGGGCCAATACTGACTTCAACCAATGGATAGAACAATCACTAGATAGTGTGCTCCCCAAAAAATGTATTTCAAAGAAAAAAAAGTCTGAATAAACAGCCTTGGTTTAACTCAGACTAAGGTCCCTTAAACAGGAATGCAAACAAGAGGAAAGACAATGGCGAAAACATTTCGACGAGGAGAAGAAAATTAAATAGAAACTTACAATCAAGAAATATAAAACTGCACTTAATGTAGCCAAATCCACCTTTTATGCTGTAAAAATCGAAAAATCCACTAACGCTCCTAGAGAAGTGTTTAGAATAGTAAAAACCTTGACAAGGGCCCCGACCCCCCCTCATCTGAGCTTTCATCTGAAGAATCTGGCGCTCGTTGCAACAAACTAGTAAACTTCTTTGCCATGAAAATTGAAAAGATTCTTCTTTCTCTCCCTCCGCTTCCAGCATCTGAATCCAACCCTCCTCCGAGGGATGACATTAATTCTACCATACCTCACTTTGCATCCTTCCATCCGCTCAGTGACGATCTTTTCCCTTCCCTTTTCAATTCCATAAAAAGTGGCTCTCCCCTTGATCCCGCCCCTATGTCCATCCTGAAATTAGCCCTCCCCCATGTTAGTAAAAATATCATTGACCTTGTCAACACTTCCCTACAGTCTGGCACAGTGCCTCAAGACTGGAAGCTAGCCATGGTAAAGGCCCTGTTGAAAAAGCCAAATCTCAACCCTGATGACTTTTCCAATTACCGCCCCATCTCCCTTCTCCCTGGAATTAGTAAGCTTGCTGAAAAGTGGGTGAATAAACAACTGGCATCCTATTTGGAGTCCTATAACCTGCTACACCCCACCCAAACAGGCTTCCGAAAGGGACAGGGAACCGAAACAGCTTTGTTGAGGGTGGTTGAGGTATCCAGGAGGGTTCTGGACGCAGGTGGCAGCGCAGCCATTATCCTCCTGGACCTCAGCGCCGCCTTTGACATGGTTAACCACCGTGTCCTCCTAGCTCGTCTAGAGAGAATCGGAGTCACAGGTAAGGCCCTTGAGTGGCTTGAGTCCTTCCTTAGTAATAGATTCTTTAAGGTCTTCTCAGACACAAACTGCTCCCTTCCAGTGCCATTACAGTGTGGGGTACCACAGGGCTCCTCCCTTAGCCCCACACTGTTTAATGTGTACATGGCACCTTTGGCAGAGATAGTGGCTTCCTTCGGAATCCAACTGGTAAGCTACGCTGATGACACCCAGCTAGTAGTTTCCCTTAACCAGGCAGAGTCCCCCCCGAACAATCTTTGCAACTGCCTGGGCGCGGTCGCAGAGTGGATGACTGCATCCCATCTGAAATTGAACAGAGGAAACACCGAGCTGATGCTGCTCGGAAGGAAGGCCTCCTTTAACACCCTCTCTATGTGGGCTCCTTGCATGGGACCCGGGCCTACCCCAAAAACTGAGATAAAAAGCCTCGGGTTCTGGCTCGACACGGAGCTGTCTTTCAAAATCCAAGCAAGAAAGACAGTGGCTACTTGCTTCGGTTTAATGAAAACCATCCGCAAAATCCTCCCCCAGCTACCCGAAACTGCTAAGAAAACCATAGTCCAGTCCCTTATTTTATCTAGGCTGGACTATGGGAATGCACTTTACCTAGGAGCCCCCACTTCAGTTATCCGACAACTTCAGATAGCCCAAAATTCCGCAGCAAGGCTACTTAGTGGTACCAGCCATTGTACCTCAGCAGCACCCTCACTAAGGATCCTGCATTGGCTCCCAATAAAAGAGCGGGTCCATTTCAAAACCCTCTGTCTGGTCCATAAACCTCTCTATGGGAATGGTCCCCCCATTCTGAACGATATGATCAGACCATACATTCCATCTAGGGCTCTTCGTTCTAAACAGCAAAACCTCCTTACAATACCCAGGACCAACAGAGCTCGATCTGGAGACCGTCTTTTCTCGCGAAATGCATCAAGGCTGTGGAATGCCCTCCCGCTTTCACTTCGCCTAGAACCCAGCCTGCTGGCATTTCGAAAACAACTTAAAACAGCACTGTTTCCCAAGATACAGATGAGTTAGACCCCACATCTCAGATTCTTGTTTATTCCTTCTGTTCAACATCAAGCGCTGGGATGCTATCGAGTAGCCATGCGCTATACAAGAACCTTTCAATTTCAATTTCAATTTCAATTTCCTGAGGAACGTGGGATCGTGCAGCCCTGTGCTGCAAAGTGCTGGCCAAGGGAATCCCGAGCATACAGATTACCACGCATTGTTGGCTTTAGCAGGAGCACACCCCGCGTTTTGCTGATCTCAGCGGGTGCCCACCCTGCATGCTGCGCTCGTCGGTGGGATCCCACCCAGCAATTGTCTTTATTTAAATCAGGTGCCCACCCCGCATGCAGTGCTCGTCGGTGGGAGCCCACCCCGCAATTGGCTTTATTTAAAGCGGGTGCCCACCCCGCAAGCGGTGCTTGTCGGCGGGAGCCCACCCCGCAATGGTCTTTATTTAAAGTGGGTGCCCACCCTGCACTTTCTCCCAGAAACGAAGGAGAGCAGAGAAAGGAAGTCAGGCAGTGACTTTGCCTAACTGAGGGCGGGGCCTGTACAGTGGAAACAGACACGGGGGCAGGATGTGCCTGTGGCCAGAAGTCAGGTGAGGCTGAGCCTGACTGGAGGCAGGGCCGTGACCGTGAGCAACCCTGCAGGCAGTGCTACACCAGTCGGAGAGACTGGAAGTCAGGCTGAGGGCGCCTGGTTGTAGGCAAGGCTCCTGAGAAACAGAGGAGAGTGAGGGCGGAAGAGCTGGCCTGGGCCCTCACTCCTGAAGTGCCCGACCTTGGCACATCCGCCAGTGCCAATGCTGTCCTTCTCTTCAAGGGAGGAAAGTCACAAGCCTGCCCCAGTGAAGAGCAGAGTCCCAGAGGATTCTGCGGTGAGTGGGGGCTTCCATTGGTGAATTGCTGAAAGGAGTCCCAAGAGAGCCTGGTGAGTGGTGCTGATATGAGAGCAGTGGTGCTTCCAAGGCACAGTGAGTGCCCGTGCTGATTTCTTTTCACAGTTGCACCGCAGTTGCGGGCAGCTGTAACGGTTGCGCAAATTAGTCTCTTTATTCCCTTTTAGTGTGGGACGCTTCAAAATCTCCCTCTCTACCATTCCGTATTTACGACGGCATACCCTTCATAAACTGCTTACCCTAGCATTCGGATTGATGATCTTCACTTTCCGTACTTGCATTAGTCACCACTTCCACAGGCTACACACCTTTACCTGTACACCAGGTCACCTCATGTTATCTTCCTTCCTGCTAAGAATATATCAAAACATTGTCTGTCACCATAATTTCTTGTATTCCATTTTCGTCTCCAATAGGTTTCTTCTTTAATATTCATTGCCAGATGACTCTATGCTTCTGTTAAGGTAACTGTACATTCAAGTCCTTTTAGCAGATTCACTTTACATTCACTGGCTACTTTGCTGATGGCCCTTCACTGGTGCATGTGCCTAGTGGCTACTTGTTCACTTTAAACAGCTTCTAATTCTCCTTAAAAGTGACCTGTACTTGAAACATTTACACGTGCTATCTTTGTACATACACTATTCTGCTGTATTTGAGTTTATAGCTGGGTCCCACTTTTATATCTTTTTTCTTAAATCAAACACAATATCTGGTGAAGGAAATCTTACTTTATTGTCTTCTCTGTCCAACTATGGACGTTTCAACTAATCCTTACTCAGGCTGCCTTTCGTGCCAAATCCCCTTTTTAAAAAAAAAACACTTTTTAATACTAACTTTGACTCTTTTTTGAGCATTGTTTTTCAGTATGACCCATTTATGTTTCTTATATTTTTTCTATATGTACCCTGTTTAGGTTCTATTATTACACCATACGTGGCTTCCTGATGAAGGCGCATCACCGAAACGCGAGTAGGACACACATTTTCTGCAGCCATGCCAAATATAATTATCCTTCAATTAAATGAAGTCATTTTTTTGTACAATCCATATTTCTACTCTCAAAAAACATATACATTTTGTATGATATCTCCACATACAATATTGTGTACAAATAGGCACTGTGTGAATGTATCAGCATGGCTGAATATTTACCATAGGTTTCATGGATTTACAATGGAGCAGAATTATTAAGCATACCATTATTGTGTATATTGTGATATTGTTTTGAGGAGAGAATGGGTGTGCACATACTGATTTTGTAAAATTTTAGATCCACGTTTTTAAACAAATTTCCTAAATGTTTTTTTTCCACACTTCAAATTCATACCCTGATTTAGACATTTCTGTCAGGGTTACCCCTATCTTTGCAAATAGGAGTCCGAAGAGAGCCTGGTGAGTGGGGCTGATTTGAGAGCAGTGGTGCTCCCAAGCCACAGTTAGTGCCCATGCTGGTTTTCTTTTCACAGCTGCACCACTGTTGCGGTCAGCTGCAACCGTTGGGCAAATTATTGGAGGAGTCCCATAGGGGAGCTCCCAAGCGGCACAGTGGTTCCTGTGCCCTTTGGTCCAATCCCCGCTGCCCTGCTAGAGCGCAGGCAGCTGCAACGACTGGGGCACATTATTTCTAGTGCCAGGAAGGGGGGAGTGCACTCTACGCCCCCAGCGCATTTGCGCACCCAGTGCTTTGGGGCACATTGCTTGTCGCTGCAATGGCAGCCATATGACAAGTATATGGTCCTGAAGGAGCCCTGACATTTTGGACATAGGGCATTGGAGCCCCAGAGAGAAGGCAAGTTGGCTGGGGGTCAGTTTTGTGATTGGTAGGGCGCAAGGCCCTAATGTGATGCCCCTTACATCATACGCTGATGCCTATAATGTGTTTATGCTTATGAGGTGATTGCATAATATGTTTATGCTGGTGATATCTAAAGCGTAATGTGTTTATGCTTATGAGGTGATTATATAATGTGTTTATGCTGGTGATACTTAATGCGTAATGTGTTTATGCTTATGAGGTGATTACATAATGTGTTTATGCTGGTGAGGCCTATTGCGAAATGGGTTTATACCTAAGGTTATGCTATGATATTTTAGGATGGTGTCTAATGCTAATATGATAATGCTTAGGTCATTATGGTACCAGTAGTTACTGGTTGCGCTTTATATTTACTACCCGCATTCTGATGGTTCGGACCATGGCCTGATTGGCCTGGTCCTGTATATAATCCCCTGTGAATATTGCCTAGTGCCAGTTGGCGCAGTGTAGATTGTGTTCAATTCAATTCCATTTAGTTTTTATTTGTTACGGAACTCCTACGGAGGTCCACAAAAGTACACCAGTACAGTAAAAAAACCTTCTTTAAATACTGTTTTTTTAAAAATACACCAATAAAGGAAAACAGAGAAAAGAAAGAAAAACTTACTTTGTAACGGACACACAATTCTACATTGGCCAACCAGCAAACATTACACATAGCAACTAAACTCTTTAAAAAATGTCCTAATGAATGGCCAGAAATGTTTTTAAAAATTTAAATATTCTATGGCAAACCATTTCATTTGGTGGGGACAAAAGATTGAGCCTCCTGAACAGAGTGAATATTACATTTGATAAATGAGGGTCTTTAATACATGCGCCTAGCCCTCAGAAGTTCCGGACACACAGATAGTATGTGATTAAGATCCTGTATTTGAGAACATTATAATTCGCAAATTCTCTCCTCTCTATGAGTTTTTTCCCAAATGCCAGTCACTTCTCTCAAGGGCAAAAAGTTGGTTCTTAAGAGTAGTATCAACCTTATAATTCCATGTGGGACATTCCATGAAAGATAGGGCTGGGGTCTACTCCCCATCGCACTTACACAGATCACATAATTGCAGGCTTTAAGTTGACTTAGGCTGTGTCTCTTACCGTACAAATCGTGCTTACTAACTTCTTTAGGAATGACTTCAATACAGGCTTAGACATGGGTGAGTCACAATTTAAACTAAGCCCAAATGAGTCGTTTGCATAGGCAAATGATCTGAAGAAAGCTGATTTATCTTTTAATTTAGCAAAGATTTCCATCTTCAAGGCGACCCTTAGGGTACCCTCATTTCCCCAAAAGAGGGAGTTCCCCCACCTCAGGACCACTGCCAAGGATGAAGTATAAGAAGAGACTAGATGGAATTCCAAGCGAAGAACATGTGGGGCAGCCAAAGAATTTAAATTATAAATTTGGCGGAAAAAACGGCCTTCATGCTTATCAAAATCAAGCCAGTAATTCCTGTCCAGTACTTCTGTAGCATATGTTAATGTAGGAGGGATTTTAACCTTAAATACTGACAAAACATGATTAAAATGACGTCTCCTACAGGTTTTATAAAATCTGTTTAAAGCTCCAGCCTGGGTGGCGGCCTTACCAACACACCGGTTGATGTTCTCTAAGTCACGGCCGTTTTTTTAAAAAACTTTCCCCAAATACGAATTGACCAATTCAAGTTCTTCCTGCCCCAATGACCACTTATACCCTTTCTTTATTCTGAGACCTTTCTTGTGAAAGACTAAAATTTTGCTTTTGGCAATGTTGATTTTCAGAAAATGGTCCTCCGCATATTTGATCAGGGCATCCAGACCACGCTGCAAGCCAATAGGAGTTAAATTGAAAATTGCACGTCATCTGCATATAGTAGAGAGCCAATGGACATTGTACCAATTCTGGGGGCATCCCCCCTCACTGAGTTTAATTATCCGGGAAGGTCATATACATAAAAGGAAAACAAAAGAAGGGCCAACAGGCAACCCTGCTTAAGACTGTTATATGTATTAATCCTTTAATATAGCCCCTGCGAGCCTCCCATCATCACTTGACACCAGGTGACTGTGTGTAATTCTATTATAAGGCCCAGGAGGTGGTATGGCATACCAAGATTGGAAAGCATTCTCCACAGCGTCTGACGATCCACTTTATCAAACGCCGTGGAGAAATCAATGAATGCTGTATAGACTAACATACTTTGTGAAAAAAAATATTTCTCTACGATGGTCTGGAAAGCTGCAATGTTATCTAGCGTTCCATGTTTCTTTCTGAACCTGCCTGTTCTGGCGGTAAGATGTTCTGATCTTGGGCCCACTGCTGCTAATGCTGAAGTATACATTTTGCAAAAACTTTGCCCGAAGCATCCAGCAGCTCCATTTGTCTAAAGCTAGTGGGTGACCTTTTTCGGCCCTTTTTGAACAATGGAACTATAATACTCCCCTTCCAAGAGGAGGGAATACTAATTGTTTGAAAACAGAAGTTAAACAGTGATGCCAGAAAAGCTACCCATGCAGCTGGTACTTTTTTGATTAGCATAATCGGGATACTATCCGGTCCTTGTAAGCCGGAGGTTATGGCATTCTTTATATAGCCCATCACTTCATCCCTTGTCGGGAGACCGTTTTCAACAAAGACAGCCTCTTCTATTACAGACATCTGAAAATGCACTGAGCTGTTAAGTTTATATAATAGTGAAATATAGTGCACCCACTCACTTTCTGGGATCGGAATGGGGAGTGCCCTCTGTCTAGAATCACAATATTCTGCAATCAGGTGGCAATACTTTTTTGAATCTTTGGCTCTCGCAGCTTTCCTCAACCCAATCCATTTAGCATCCATCTCGTTTCTCTTTGCTCTGAGTTTATAACGGCTTCTCACTCGCTTAAGGAGACAAATTTTCTGTTGCATACCTATTGAAAATTGTTGATGTTGTTTTATGACTAAATGGTTAATTTCTTGATTTAATGCCTTCAGAAAAGGGGTGTCCTGATTTACCCTACGGGGGCCAGTGGAATCTGAGCTTACATTTTTATCTCCCTCATTTGGGCCTCAAAGAATTGTATAATATTCGCAGAAACATAGCCCTGCTGTTCTGAATTTTTTTTTCTCACTATCGCACCTACCTCAGCGGTATTATTTTGTGTCCAAAATGAACGACCATTAGCTTTATTAAAAACCACCGAACCCTGGCACCACTAGTGCCCTTGATTCAGTGCAGGTAGATTAAAGGCCAAAGTCAAGCGTATTACACTGTGATCACTCCATACTGACGGGGAAACCACTATATTTTTGCAGGCCCCAAACATTTGATAGGAAACAACTACATAGTCCAATAGGCTTTTTGTGTGATGAGATTGAAAAGTAAATTGTGCTGTTTTATCGACTGGCATCCTCCTGTTTAGAATGACCAAGTCTGCACTTCTAATGCTATCGAGGAGGACGAATCCCCGTTTATTGGTTTTTATTTTATCCGGTAAAAAGGATTCAGGAATATTCCAGATTTCCTCTTTATCTGGGTTAGCATAGATTTCCTGAGCGGAATTGGACATTTTTGCATTTAGATCTCCCACTAATACCACTAAGTGGCATTCTTCCGTGGTAGCACTCTCATTAATATATAAAAAGAGTGGGCTCAACAGACGTTCAAAAATTTTCCTAGGAGGGATATAGAGATTTGCTACCAGGAAGGAGGTGGGCCTGCCTGACTCTCCCAAACATGCCAGCTTCAGGTAAATTCAAAGATTTGATGGTTGATAAAAAACTTTCTGATTCCAATTAATAGAATTCTTAAGCAGAATGGAGACCCCCCACTAGCATGTCCCCGTTCGGAGTGCTTAGCATAACAAGAGAAAGTAAAAAAAACATCAAAAAACATCACAATCAAAATCTTTGCACGCCCAAGTCTCTTGTAGGCATATAATCAGAAGATTTTAAGAAGTTCAATTTTTCCTCGTCATGACCCAAGCCAGCCATATTCCAGGACAGAAGTAACCCTCCTGGCTACCTCAAAGGAGCGCTTCTTTCTACCTCTGGGACAGTTTGTATTCAGAGCTTTTGCTTCCCAACTCCACTGGGCTAAATCATCTTCTATGGTAGGGGTCTGACGCGTGACTACAGAATCAGAGACCACATTTATTGAGCGGCCCTTTTTACATCTCGACTATTCTATCCTGCAGGGAACGTTAAGCGAATATATAGTAGGCAGTTCAAAATCTCTACCAACTTGCGGATCGCGTACAGTTCATGTGGACACAATCACACGCATTGTTAACAGCTGCCACAACCATGCGCTTTTTTTTAAGTGCTTCCATTTGCTACCAGACACTTCGTGCGCACGCGCTCTCCCTCATTTTTTTAATTTTTTAAAATTTTATTTAGAGACATGGTGTAATCCAAAAAATACATCAATACAAATACAGTTCATTAAAAACCTGATACAGAAGATACAATATTATTAATAGGCATAATTTAGTTGGCATAAAACAGTCAGGGGATATACATTTTATACAAGTTTAAATGCTAAGGAGACCCAATAAAAAGAAAGATAGGTAAGACCCGATAACCCCAAATAAATATGTATCGTAAGATTAATTATTTCGAGTCCCTCCAATCTTTTAGTGTCGCCCAAATTGTTCTGCCCATTTCTTTGGATTTTTTGCCCTTAAATTCGTATAGACATGACTCTACATTGTGCATGCCCAGAAGTCTGGCAAGCCACATCTGGAACATGGGGGCAGTGGTATCCTTCCAACCTGCAGAAATTAGGATTCGTAAAACAGCAACTGAGATAAAGACAAGGGCTTTAGCATCCCTCCCCGCCTTTAGCTTGTCGTCTGTCCCTATTAAAACCAGGGTAGGGGATAAATCGATGTTATGACCTAGCAGCCCTTCAAGAAACAGATTTATCTCCCTACGAATTAAAATAAGATTGGGGCAGTGATAAAACATGTGTAATAGATCTGCAGGGCCGCTATTACATTTAGGGCATCTATCATCTTCTCTTATTCCCCATCCATACAGTTTCGCTGGGGTATAATAGAGATTGAACAGGGTCTTGTAGTGTTGAGCCCTTAGGTTTGAGGACCAGAATATTTTCTTATTTAAAAGCAGGGCAAGGTTTAGTTCGCCATCAGGGTCCCCCAACTTCTGTGCCAGAGAGGTTTCAGTTTTCTCCAAGTCGTCCTGCAGACTGAGGAGCAGATGATTATAGAATATTCTTATCTTTTTACCCCCTCTAATTAAGTAGTCAACCATTGAGTCACCAGGAGGCAGAGTGAACCTTGGTCTTATTGCCGACAATGATGAAACAATTTGCCAGTATAAAAACCAATGGCTTTGAGGGACACCGTATTTCTGCTGTATCACCAAAAAGCTAAGAATGTTGTTACCTGACATAATATCTCCCAGACACCTTATCCCACACTCCCTCCAAACCATGGAGTTATTACTCTGTCCTAGGTGGGGGAAAAGGCTGGATTTCCACAGATTCATATTGACATTGATTGTAGGGATATTCAGAATTTTTCTAATGGCTTTCCAGGTCCCCAGACCCCTTCCAAAATCTTATATCTGGCTTTCCTGTAGTACCTGCGCTCAACTTCACAATTCAACACCCCATGAGCCTTCCTCCCCAACAGCAGCTGGAAAATAGATGGGAGGCTCTGATTCCCAGCCAGGTCTTCCTGAGGAGCGGGATCGAGTTGGAACAGTATATTCATTTGTGTGAGTAAGCAAGTAAGATGATAAAGTCTAAGATTCGGCATAGCCAATCCCCCTCTTTCCAATGGAAGTGACAGGAGATTGATCGAGCGCCTAATCGTACCATATTGCCAGACAAATCTTACAAAAGTGGCTTCTATTTTCCTAATCAGACTGTCTCCTAATAATAATGGGATGGCGCTGAAGAGATACAACACTTTAGGGAACATAGTCATTTTTAGGACATTGACCCTGCCAATCAAAGAGAGATGTAACACATTGATTCTTTTCAGGTTGGATTCGATTGATTCGATGAGGGGTGGGTAGTTTTCTTCAATGATCTTATCTACCAAGGCATTAACCCTAACCTCTAAGTATACAGCTGAATCTACAAATCTTTGATCCGTCTTAGTTTTTTTTTTTTAAATATATCCTTTATTTGGTTCACAGGATAAAGAAAACATGAATTGTACAGTATT
The DNA here is from genome assembly GCF_964263255.1 of Lissotriton vulgaris. Lineage (NCBI taxonomy): Eukaryota > Metazoa > Chordata > Amphibia > Caudata > Salamandridae > Lissotriton > Lissotriton vulgaris. Next base: position 373,780,387 of record NC_141697.1, read on the forward strand.
TCGCTGCATGAAAACTCAAAAACATTGCATACATGGATCACGGAGCGAAACGTAAGGTACACTGTTACTTCACAATGAAATACAATGGCGGAAACATCGCTCAATCATGTCTTCCTCGTTATCATGTTGTAATGGAGAGGTTAGGATAATAAAAACGGGGAGATGTTGGGTTACCAAACTTGGAGGTGTATGGCATGTGGTGTGATGGACATCTGATCACGTAGTGGGGGGGTCAGAGGGTGGTGTCGTGGTCGGTTCGTGTCCGTCTCAGTAGGACAGAGAGGGCGATGCGGGATCAGCGGTAGGCGCGCTGCGCGAGTGGAGCGGGGGGGGCGGGGCAGTGCTCGTCCCAACTATGTGACGGGAGTGCCAGCAACATGGCCAACATCAGCAGTGCCTGGTGTTGTGCACCTGTCTCCGTGTTCTCCGCTTGGGGAGGTATGTCCTCTGGGTTCTTCTAGTGTCTGAAATTCGCTGTGGTAGGAGTGTAGCATTTCGTCCCAAAGCGCCGCAATGGGTAATTTAGGCAGCCCTGCTTTCTCCTCATTGTGAAGGGATATACTTTCCGCCTTTGCCCAGTTGTCCAGTGAGGTACGCCAGTGCTCTGCCCTGGGTGGGTCTTCGCGCTTCCAGTGTTTAGTAATAAGTCTCTTTGCTGTATTAAGGCCGAGATCCCAGAAGCGGGAGGGCACCCTGTTGTGTTTGGTTCTGTGGTAGAGGCCCAGTAGGCACGCCTCCCACGTGTGAGGAATCGGCATCGCCGTGCTCCGCTCCAGTAGCGGCAACACCGACTGCCAGTACGTTTGGATCCGTGGACACTGCCACAGCACGTGTAAGAGATCCGCTCCCTCTGTATCGCATCTCGGCACCCTGCCGTTGTGCCTTGAAAGTACAGATTTATCCTGTCTGGGGAGAGGTATGCTCTGTGTAAGATATAAAACTGGATCTGTTTAAAGCGTGAGTTGTGGGGAATGTTCCTGGGGCCCGCCAGTATCACCGCCCATTCCTTGTCCGTCCAGGCCTTCCCTCTGTCCACCGCCCACTTATACCACAGTGGTTGTAGGGTGCATTGTGTGTGGGAGAGCAGTGCTTGGGTTAGCCAGTGTACCACATGTGTGCCATTTCCCATGACGTGCATGCATTGTATCAGTTGGTGTATGGGAGGTTCTTCAGTGATGTTTCCCCACTTCTGCGTGAGCGCTCTGATTATCGAAGCGTGTTGCAAGAACTGTCCTGCTGGTAACCCCGTGTCGGCGGCAAGTGTCTCGAAGGGTAGCAGGGCGCCGTCAGCGTATAGGTCTGCCATGGTTTCTATACCCAAGCGTGTCCACTGTTCCAGGGCCTCATCTGTAACTACGGTCGCGGCCTTGGGGGTACCTAGGAGCGGGAGCGCCGGAGCATTCGGTGTAGTGGTTCTGGTGAGCCGTAGGCATCGAGAGTAGCATTTCGCAGCCACTGCTACGTGTAGTTGGGTGTGTTTCCTAGCGCTCGTCAGCGGGTGAAATAATGAGTGTATCTGCAGCGGGGATAGTGCGCTCACAGCTGTGGCCGTGTCTTCATGATTCCTACCTGTGAGCCAAGCCACTACCCATTGCAGTTGCGCCGCCAAATAATAGAGTTCCAGGTTTGGTACCGCTAGGCCACCTTCGCTGACTGGAACGTACAATTTCGTCAGTGCCACTCTGGGCCTTCCCGTGTTCCAAATCAAGTCTCTAAGCATGGTTTCCAATTCTCTGAAAATGTGGGCCGGGACGTATAGTGGAATGTTTGCAAAGTAGTACAAGAGTCTGGGCAGGACGATCATTTTCGTTAAAGTCACCCTGCTCGGCACATTGATGGGGAGAGTTTTCCAAAAGGTGATTTGCGCCCTGATGGATGTTATGGCTCGTGTCAAATTGCCATCTAAGATGTCTGGGGGTGTTCTATGAATATGGATTCCCAGGTATTTGAACGTGTTTTGATGCAACGGCAACCTCTCGCCATTGATCCTGAGCTCAGGGTCTGGGGTGTTAGGAGCAAATGGGTACGCCCCTGACTTGGCCCAGTTGACCTTTAGGCCGGACATGATCTCGAACGCTTGGAAGATGTCCGATAGTTCCGGTGGCAGGTGTTCGAGGACTCTGACGTACAGGAGTAAGTCGTCCGCGTATAGCGATATTATGTGTGTGCCATCCGCCAGTGAAATGCCCCACTGTGCGCCGCTGTTGCGCATTCGCTCAGCTAAAGGCCCCATCGCCAGTGAGAAGAGTAGTGGGGAGAGCGGGCAGCCTTGCCTGGTGCCCCTCCTGACTCGGAAGGCCTCGGATAGCAGTCGTCCCGTGCGCACTCTCACCTCGGGCCTCCTGTACAGTAATCCCACCAGCTCAATGTAGTCGTACCGCTAGTAAATAAGGCCATTCCACGGAGTCGAGCGCTTTTTCAAGGTCTAAAATTAAGCAGCCCGATCTCGGCCAGTTCTGGATTGCGTACTCCTGCACTCGGAACAGCCTCCTTATGTTCTGGGAGGTGCATCTTGTTGGAACAAAGCCGTCTGATCTTTGTGCACTAAGGCAGGCACCAGGGCTGCCAGCCTTCGGGCTAGAGTCGACGCCAGGATCTTGTAGTCTGTGTTCAACAGAGCCAGAGGTCTGTATGAGCCGAGGAGTGTACCGTCCCTGCCCGGTTTGAGGAGAGACACCAATGTTGCTTCATTTATGGACTTGGGTAAGGATGAGTCCTCTAACGCCGCCGAGTATGTTCTGAGTAGTTCGGGGATTAGAATGTCCGAGTAGGCCTTGTAGTATTCAGCTGGTAGCCCGTCCGGGCCCAGGGCTTTGCCATTGGAAAGGGCGAAGATGGCGTCACGCAGCTCATCTGCCGTTAACGGCGATCCAAGATCGTCCCGTTGGCTATCAGTCGGAGTGGGGAGCGTCACTTCGTCTAGGTACGCCATTATATCTGGCTGTGGATTTCGCAGTTGTGACCGATATAGCGCATCGTAATGTGTCACAAAAGCGGCATGGATGTCCGCCTGTGTATACACCATTGTATCGGCGGCAGGGCTTATCGCCGTCACCGGGAAAGATCGGTCTTCACGTCGTATCAACCTTGCTAACAGTTTGCCTGGTTTGTCGCTATAGCGGTGTGTGCGGGCCGAGTGAGCAGCATAGTTGACATGTTTTAGTCTACCCACTAATCTGTCATGGTCCGCCCTCGCTTCCAATAGCCTAGTGTTGGTGCCCTCGGACGCTTCCCGTTCTGCTTGTAGCAGGTCTGCTTCTAGATGTTTTAGGTCTATCTCTATCTGTCGCCTAGAGTGAGCCTGTGTGCCTAGACACAGTCCCCTGAGGACCACTTTGAATGTGTCCCATTCTATCTGAGGCGTGGAAGCAGTCCCATTGTTATCCTAAAAGTATTGTGCTGTCTGTGCACCTATCGAGGTCCTGAATGGGCCATCCAGCAATAAGTCAGGTTGCAGCCTCCAGGTGGGTACCGGCGGCCTTGGCTGTTCCCAGGCCAGGTCCATGAGATGGGGGTTGTGATCTGAGTGTGTGCAGCCCATGTAGTGTGCGTCTCTGACGATTGGCAGCAACTCTCTGGTGACCAGGTACCTATCGAAACGTACATGTAAGTCGTGTGCCCCCGAGTAATATGAGTAGATCTTGGTGTTGAGGTTATGGCAGCGCCACGAATCTTGCAAGTCCCATTGTGTAGACCAGTCCTGGAGGGCACGCGCAGCGTGTTGCTCTGGGGAGTTGAGCGGTGGGGGGCGGGAACGGTCCAGGGCGGGGTCTAATGTGCAGTTGTAATCCCCACCCAGTGCCCACGGGATGCCGTGCCAAGGTGCCAGTGTGTTTGACAAGTGCGCTAAGAAGTCTGACAGCCCCGTGTTGGGTGCATAGATCGAGGCCAATACTAGTGGGTTCCCGTCTAACCTGCCCTTGAGAACTACATACCTCCCTCCAGGGTCCACTTGAGATTCCAGTGCGACCCATGGGGTGCCCGGACGCACCCACACCAGTGTCCCTCTGGCGTAGGAGGAGTGATATGTGGCATACAACTGTCCCCGCCACCTGCGTCGTAAAGTATTGACTTCCGACTCACAGAGGTGTGTGTCTTGTAAGAGGGCTATCTGTACATGATGGCGTTTGAGGTATGAGTAAATCTGGTATCGCCTAGATGGTGTCTGCATACCCCTCACATTCCATGTACATATTTTAATCACAGACATTACAGTTCTTTAGCAAATCCTCTGTCTCACTCCCCCCGCCATCCCCCGCAAGTCCCGCAATCCCCACCACGTGTCCAATCCGTCCACTGTTTATCAGGAGTACATTCAGTCTTACACGCCATAGCATTAGTGTAAAAAGGGGGGGTGAATAACACGGCTAGTGGAACAGTTAGCCATTTAACAAGATGAACATGTGGAATGCCAAAAGGTCGGAGGTCAAACGTGCTCCCGTCCATGCTCTCAAGGAGAGTAACAAAGTCTAATTCTGGGGGGGTGCTATGCAGTGCTCGCTATAGCAATAGTTCGTATGTTTACAGTGTCATTCTATGTGGGCTGCCCCCCTTCCCGGGAAGTTTATGGTAGCCCAGGCCATATGCGATATACAGGGGAGTCATATATTTATGCATTAAACACCATACATTACGTGTCTTGATCGGTCGGTTGTTGAGCAGGTGTTCTCAGGAACCGTGTGCTGATTGAACATTAGCTGCCAAGTTGCCTCCAGGTCTATATACAGTAAAAAGGAACTGGCCCAGTTATCGGCTCCCAGTGTTCAGTGGGGGCTGGGTGCGGCGCCTGCCGACCCGAGAGTCCTAGTCGGCCAGTGCAACACAGCGTGGGTCCGCAGTCTCCTCGTGGTTAGCGCCGCAGGTTTCAGTAAGGGGCTCCAGGGCGTCGTATCCCATGAAACGATCAGCTGATGTAATCTGCAGTCTGAGGAGTGATGTCCGGTCCAGCTTCTGTCGCCGGAGAGTCCGGCACACCATAGATGGCTTCGTCGTCGCTGGGAAGGTCTCGTCCACTGCCACCAGCTGGCTCGCTCAGTGTGGGGGAGCGACTCAGTTCCATCACGAGGCGGAGGGCATCCTGCTTTTCCTGCTGCGAAGCGTCAGCTGGTGGGGGTGTTCTCGGTGCTCCGCTCGCGCCCGTCTGCGTTCGTTGTCGAGGTCGGCGTCGCCTCCTGCCCCCGCCGGGTTGGCGTCCGCCAGAGCGATCCGCTGTTGCGGCTGTCCAGCCATGCCTCCACCTTGTCAGGATCCGTGAAGAAATATGTCCGCTCACCGGCTATCACTCTCAATTTTGCCGGGAATAACAAGGAATATTGTAGGCCTTGTTGGCGCAAGCGTCGTTTCACCGCTAGGAAAGAGTGTCTTTGCCTCTGCACTTGTATTGTATACTCCGGGAAGAACATCACCTGCGCGTTATCAATTCGTACTTCGTGGAGTTTGCGCGCCTCACGTAGGATTGAGTCTCTGTCTCTGTAGTTCAATATGCGGAGAAGCATGGGTCGCGGGTTAGAGCCTGTCGCCAAGGGTTTGGTGGGAACCCTGTGGGCGCGTTCCACCACGAAGTGAGGCGAGAGTGAACCCTCTGGCAGGATAGATGTCAGCCAGCGCTCCATGTGCACCTCCGGGTTCTTCCCCTCCCATTTTTCCGGAATTCCAACTAGTCGCACTTTGTTTCTTCGTGCCCTGCCTTCCGCATCCTCGGCTCTGTCTTCTAGGAATTCCACTCTGTTCAGCAGGTCCTGTATGTGTTTATTCGATTGCCCTACTTGGGGTTGGAGCTCCTTCACGTTGCCTTCCAGGGACGTGGTGCGGTCCGCAAATTTTTTATGATCCGCCCGCAGGTGTGTGAGGTCTATGGCCACACTGTCGATCTTGGTGGCCAGGGAGGTGCGAGTGAGTTGGATAGAATCCTCCAGCCTTTCCATGGCCGCAAGCATGGTGTCAAGTTTCGCCGCTGTCTGGTCCTGATCGGCAGTCTTGCCAGATTTGTCCATCTTGCCTTTGTTATTTGCGCCTCCGGTCCCGGTTCGTGTCCTGGTCCCGTTAGACATCAGTGCCCAGGTCAGCTGCCAGTGCCCTCAGCGAGGCCCGCAGCGAGGTGGTTCCCGGTGGGCGGGTCGGGATTCGAGTCTGTGGAGGGTTGGGGATCGGGGTTGAGCCTTCAAGGTAGTTACCAGTGGTAGGCCAATGGTTAGCTTGCTCGTTCGTGTGGTGGTGGTTGCTGGCGCTCAGGTCCGGGTGGACGCACCGTTAGGCCCACTCCCTCCGGTCAGTTGTGGCATGTTCCTCCCGGGCTACTCACTGTGGTTCGACCGGGCTCACCAGTCGTCCGCGTGCCCCCTGGTGTGCTACACCTCTCAATGCCACAATTGGGGTGGGCCACGTTCGCCCCGTGGATTCGTCGCCGTTCCGCCCGGGCCAGCCTTCGTCGTGTGTGTAGTGGCAGCCCTGCGCATGTGGGTGGCGGCCAGATGGGTTGCCTTCGATCACCTATGTCGCCTTCTGCCTGTGAGCATGAGCCCGGCGCCGGTCCCCCTCCGTGCTAAGGGCGTTATGGCTTGCATTCACCAGTGCAGCGCTGTGGGCGCCATGTTGTGGTCCTGCCCGGGGGTCCGATATCGGGCGCCTTTGCGTGTTGGTGCTGCGCACGTGGTATGAGCACTGGGGTCCCACTTCTGGTAGGGAGTCTGCACCGTGCCCGGTTCCAAGGCGTGTTGCTCGCCCCTCTGGTGATTGCGTGCCTCCGGTGCTGTTGGTGGCGAAGGTTTTGCGCGCTTTGCGCCGCAGCTGTTGCACGGTGTGTTTGCGGCCCCCAGCCGAGGCCTGTCGCCTCCGCGCACAGTCACTCTCACAATGTTTATGCCCTCAGATACTCGGGTCTAGGTCGCTCACCCTCCGTCACTCCGTGGTGTTGGGCCATGTGGCGTCCGATGAGGCGAATCAGCTCCGGGCCTCCGCGCACGTCTGGTTCCGGCCTCCAGTCCCAGGTTACTCCCTCTCGGTCTCCCCTCCACCGGGACGACCCCGAGAGCCACTGTGTAGGAGGTGCCGTGTCCGCCTGTTGTTCAGGACGAGCAGTGAGTTGTTCCAGTCGCGGGTGTGCGCATTCCGCAGGTGTCTGTCGCAGGCCACGCCTCCGGGCCTACCTCCGCCACTGAATCCCTGGTGTGTCTTGGGTGTCCGCCGGGCCTGGGGCCAACGTGTGCGGCAGCTGCTCCTCGGGTTTCCCCGGTGCCAAAGTTGGACAGGTGCCGTGTCGGGATGTGTGGACCACGTGCCGGTGGTTTTCAGCCGGCTCTGCAGAGTGGTTCTCCGGATAATTGCGCCGGGAAGGGGAGCTCGGCACGGAGCTCTACCCGCAGGCGTCCATTCGCATTGCGCGCTAAGCCACGCCCCCCTATCTTTGATCCGTCTTAGTGATATTCCTAGTACATATGATCTGGGTTTTCCCTTCATTTAAACGATAGCCTGATTGATGCCCAAATTCCTAGGCCAGTTGTGATAAGACAGGCATAGCTCGATGAGGATCCATAGTTATTATTGCCAGATCGTCGGCGTAAGCCAGCAGTTTCGTGGTAAAGTCGTTACATACCACCGGACTGATCTGAGGGGAGGCTAAAATTTTCTGTATGAGGGGGTCTATGTACAGGGAAAACAGAATCGGAGAGAATGGGCAGCCCTGGCGCGTCCCCCACTTAATTGATATTTTGTCTGAACACTGGCCCATAACAAGAACCCTAGCCACCGGATCAGCGTACATGGCTCTAATAGCCCTCACACATTTGCTGATGAAGCCTCTACCGGCCAGAATGACCCACAGAAAGTCCCAGACCACGCGGTCAAAAGCTTTCTCCGCGTCGAGGAGGATCATGGCCATCTCCCTCCCAGTAGCACCAAGGGTGTCAAATAAGGCTATTGCTCGACTGGTGTGGTCCGTCGTACCTCTACCAGGCACGAACCACATCACTCAGGGACATCCCCATACATCACTTAGGGACACCACAACATCACTCAGGGACACCCCCACACACTCAGGGACACCACCACACATCACTCAGGGACACCATCACATCACTCATGGACACCACCACATCACTCAGGGACATCCCCACACATCACTCTGGGACACCAACACATCACTCAGGGACCCCACCACATCACTCAGGGGCACCACCACATCCCTCACGGACAACACCACACCACTCGGGGACACCCCCACACATCAATAAGGGAGACCACCACATCACTCAGGGACATTCCCAAACATCTCTTAGGGACACCACCACATCACTCGGGGACACCCCCACAAACTCAGGGACACCACCACACATCACTCAGGGACACCACCACATCACTCATGGACACCACCACATCACTCAGGGAAATCACCACATCACTCAGGGACATCCCCACACATCACTCTATCCACCCTCACTCTATCCGCCCTCACTCTATCCACCCTCACTCTATCTGCCCTCACTCTAGCACCCTCACTCTACCAATCAAACACCCTCACTCAACCAAACTCAATCTACCACTCAACCACACTCAATCTACCACTCAACAGCCCTCACTCTACCACTCAACAGCCGTCACTCTACCGCCCTTACTCTACCACTCTACCAATCCATAGCCCCCACTCCAACGCCCTCACTACCACTCGACAACTCAACAGCCCTCACTCTACTAGCATCACTCTACCACTAACGCCCTCACTCTATCCACCCTCACTCTATCCGCCCTCACTCTATCTGCCCTCACTTTATCCGCCCTCACCCTATCCGTCCTCACCCTATCCACCCTCACCCTATCCGCCCTCACTCTATCCACCCTCACTCTATCCACCCTCACTCGACCACTGTACCACTCAAAAGCCCACACTCTACCGCCCACACTCTACCGCCCACACCCTACTGCCCACACTCTACTGCCCACACTCTACCACCCTCACTCAACCACACTCACTCTACCACTCAACAGCCCTCACTCTAACACTCTACCACTCAACAGCCCTCACTCTACCGCCCTCACTGTACCACTCTACCACTCAACAGACCTCACTCGACCGCACTCACTCTACCACTTTACCACTCAACAGACCTCACTCGACCGACCTCACTCTACCACTCACCGCCCTCACTCTACCACCCTTGCTCAACAACTCTACCACTAACGCCCTCACCCTATCCGCCCTCACTCTAGCCGCCCTCACTCTAGCTGCCCTCACTCTAGCTGCCCTCACTCTAGCCGCCCTCACTCTAGCCGCCCTCACTCTAGCTGACCTCACTCTAGCCGCCCTCACTCTAGCCGCCCTCACTCTAGCCGCCCTCTCTCTAGCCGCCCTCACTCTATCCGCCCTCACTCTATCCGCCCTCACTCTACCCACCCTCACTCTATCTGCCCTCACTCTATCCGCCCTCACTCTATCCGCCCTCACTCTAGCGCCCTCACTCTACCAATCAAACACCCTCACTCAACCACACTCACTCTACCACTCAACAGCCCTCACTCTACCACTCAACAGCCCTCACTCTACCGCCCTCACTCTACCACTCTACCAATCCACAGCCCTCACTCTAACGGCCTCACTACCATTTGACAACTCAACAGCCCTCACTCTACCAGCATCACTCTACAACTAACGCCCTCACTCTATCCGCCCTCACCCTATCCGCCCTCACCCTATCTGCCCTCACCCTATCCGCCCTCACCCTATCCGCCCTCACCCTATTCGCCCTCACCCTATCTGCCCTCACCCTATCTGCCCTCACCCTATCCGCCCTCACCCTATTCGCCCTCACCCTATCTGCCCTCACCCTATCTGCCCTCACCCTATCTGCCCTCACTCTATCCGCCCTCACTTTATCCGCCCTCACTCTATCCGCCCTCACTCTATCCGCCCACACTCCCTCCGCCAACACTCTATCTGCCCACACTCTATCCGCCCACACTCTATCCACCCTCACTCTATCCGCCCTCACTCTATCCGCCCACTCTATCCGCCCACACTCTATCCCCCTCACTCTACCACTGTACCACTCGAAAGCACACACTCTACCGCCCACACTCTACCGCCCACACTCTACCACCCACACTCTGCCACTCTGCCTATTGCATCACCACAACATATGTTACCAGTAGTCGCATCACTGTGCTACATTCACTTGACTCCATGTCCAGGAAATTCTAACTTCAAGTTAAGAAAAAAAACAATTCCTACAGAAAAACAAGAACATGCCGCAAGATGTTGTAGCAAAGGAACTGCACACCTATAATGCAGAGAACGGAATATATAAGTCTCCTCCTTTAGATCACCTGATGAGACACATAGCTTCATTCTGCTCGCAAACCACTAAAGTCCAAGGCAAAATGCAGCACTGCGGTGAGCACGAACAAAGGAGAATTGAGGGACAATTAACTCTCATCATCCGTCAGAAAGGCATAAATGTAACACACATCAGATCTAAAAACCCACTCCAGCAGCTCTTATCAAGGGCACAACATAAAAAAGAACAAAAGGTTACCAAATGTTCTGGCGAGGGATATGGGGGCATATTATCAAGGGGGTTTATCTCCGCTTTTTTGGCTTTAAAAGCCAAGAAAGCGGAGATAAAATTATCTCCCTATTACCTAGCTGCCGCTAACACCAGTTAGCAACAGCTAGTAGGAGATAGCGACCATCTTGGGCCCCACTTTGCATGTCAGTGATGTTTCTCACTAATGAGATGCAAAGTTGGCGTGCCAAGATGTTAGCGACTGAAAACAGTCGCTAACATCGCTATCTCCTATTACCAACTTTTGGAGATATTCGCGCTAAGCGGGAATATCTCCAAAAGCTAACACCTGCCCTGAGCAGTTCTTAGCCATGTTATCCAATGGGAGGTGGATAACATGGCTAAGAGCATTAGCTCACTAATGCATGAATATCGCTGACTTTTCAGCGATATTCATGCTTTGCGGCGATTTTTACCGCATTTGCGTTAAACCTTGGTAATACAAAGGTTTATTTGCGGTAAAAATCGCCGCAGCGCTGCGGTAAAGTTTTGTCTCTAACCAAGCAATAGCGATAATTATCGCTATTGCTTGGTAATATGCCCCATGGTTTTTTGCAGATTAAAAATATGATTTAAATGGCACACAAACACATACACTTATATCCATGCAGCCAGGCATTCCGTATTTAGTCTGAAGCACAATACAACAAATGAAATTAAAAGTTCATCCCAAAAGACAAAGAACCCTGATAGTTTTTCACATGCATGCAAGATTGCAGTCAATCATTCCATTCCAATAACGTAATCGGTATTAAAAGATAATGCTGTGGCAATTAGGCAGAATAGATATACATTAAGTTGATGATGGAGTACACACACACATGCAAAATTGCAGTCTATCATTCCATTACAATAACATATTCAGTATTAGTAGATAATGCTGTGCCAAATATGCGGTCTAGATATCCATTGTTTTTGAGCTGGACTGCCCACACACAAGGAATTTGGGCCCACATGCATCATCCCGGGATTTTGCGAGTTCTAAAGTGCGAAAAATAGCGATTCGCATTTTAGAATTCGCAAAACGGGATGCATGAATATTTTCGCAAATTATTTGCGATTCGGTAGAAATCGCAATTTCTACCAAATCGCAAATATTATGCGATTTTCAAAGTGCGAATTCCCAATTCACATTGATCCTATGGGCCAAAAGGCCCATAGGGATCAATGGGAATTGCGAATTCGAACTTTGAAAATCGCGAATCCTGATTGCATTTCAAGGGTGGTGAGGGGGGTTCAAATGAACCCCCCCTGCACCCATGAAATGTTGTTTTCGCATCATGTTGCACACACACATGTCCTAAGGACATGTGTGTCCGTAACATGAATGTTTAAAAAATGCATTTGCTGCGTTTTTAACACTTTTTGCAAATTTACCGAGTGGTTCAACCACTCGGTAAATTTGACACCCTAATTGCGAATTCGCAATTTTAAAACTAATCATGCATTGCTTTTAAGAAATTGCAAATTTGCGATTTCTTGAAAGCAATCGCATTTTTAGAAATCGCAAAAATGTTGCGATTTCTGAAAATGTATAATGCATTCCAAAAATGGATTTTGGAATCGCAAACGGCCGATTTTAAGGAATCGCACCGTTTGCGACTCCAAAAACCCTTGATGCATGTGGGCCTTGGTTATTTGCAGGTGAAACTATGCTTTAAATGGCACCCAGACACATACACCCATATCCATGCTACCAGGCATGCCTTTTTTAGTCTGATGCACAATACAAAAAATGAAATTAAAAATCGTACTAAAAGGGAAGTACGCAGATAGTCTTTTACATGCATGCAATATTGCAGACTATCATTCCATTCCAATTACATAATCAGTATTATTAACTGACAATGCTTTGGAAATTATGCGTAATAGATATCCAATACATTTGTGATGGCCTTGCCACACAGACACCCACACAAACCCCCACATACACACACATACAAACACCACCACACAAAACACAACAGTACACACACACACACGCACATACAACCACCACACAAAACACAACAGTGCACATACACGCCCACATCACAATTAGAAACATTGTTATAACACAGCATAAGGTTTTGGCAAAACAATTATAACAATAACACGATTAATGCAAACGAACACTTCAAACGATTCAAAAGTGCGAGCATATTTTCAGGAATAAACATAACAAGTTCGCGCAAATTTGAAAACAATTAAGGGCACATGCATCAACCTATTTAGGAAGTGCAAACGGTGCGAATCGGTAAATTCGGCCGTTTGCGCTTCCTAAATACGTTTTTGGGATGCATGAAACATTTTTTCAAAATTCGTTTTTTTTGCATTTCCTAAAAATGCGAATGCATTTAAGGAATCGCATTTGTGCGATTCCTTAAATGCAATGCATCATTTTTTTAAAAAATGCGAATTTTGAAATAGGAAGTGCAAATTAACACGAGGTTGACCCTCGTGTTAATTTGCGAAATTGTTTCAAAAAGCACAAAAATGCATTTTGAAAAGTGTCATGTTACAGACACACATGTCCTTAGGACATGTGTGTGTGAAACATGCACTTTAAAATACATTTCAGGGGTGCAGGGGGGGGGCCTTTGGACCCCCCTCTGCACCCTTGTAATGCATCAACAAATTGCGATTTCCTAAAAAAAGAAATGCAAAACGGCATTGATTCCTATGGGCCTCTAGGCCCATAGGAATCAATGTAATGCCATTCCTTAATTGCGATTCGCAATTAAGGAATCGCAAATTCCGAAATTTAAGAAATCCTAAAAAAAAATAGGATTTCTTGATGCATAGGATTTTGCAATTCCTAAATAGCGATTCCTTAATTTTCGCTATTTAGGAAATGCTAAATCCTACAATGATGCATGTGCCCCTTAGCCCCCATTCACAATCAGCAACAATATTTTGCTTAAAAAACAAATTAGGGAGAACGGACTGCTGCTTAAGTTACATAACAAGCAAAATCAAATTCCCGCAAGTTAAGTCCTGCATGCAAAAATATTGATTACACTCGAAGTCAGCGAACAAAATAAGAAAACCAATAGAAGAAAAAAAATACGCAAACAATGTGGCAGAAACCAAGGACGAACCGTGGCTAGCACTAATGTAAAACATCCTAATTTTTTTGAGGGGGGGACAACACTATTCAGACAGATGGTGGAACGGAATACACACAGTGTTCCACACTTACAAAAAAAGCCGAACGCTTCGGAAAGTCACATTTATTTATCACATCTCAAAAGTATTATACGCACCTCCATATTTATGATGACGATAATAAAGAATACTAATAGCAAATTTGGTAAACCATACAATACAACTAGCAAAATATAAAAAATACAAACACACATTGCCTATTACAAAAAAAAATACCACGAAGCATTGAGAAAATAAATGTAATTCACACACATATACAACTTATAGCACTATTAGAACAAAATAAAAAAAATTGCAATATATTGACACAAATAGTTAAGAAAACAACAACGAAAAATAAAAAAAAATTATAAGCTATACATTGCGTTCATACACAGCCGACACAACCTTAGACAATTAAACAACTAATTTAAAAAAATAAACTAGATTCGCTTACATAAACAGACTCGAAGATAGAAAAAAATAAACAACAAGTGAAGGAATACATGCCAGAACACAAACAAATAACAAAAATAAAAGAAATTTACCAGTCAAACGACGCAGGAAACAGACAGCAAAGCTGACACTCCTTCCAGGAAGCACGCGGTCGATAATCTGGTGATTTCCTAATAGACGCGCGGCAATTGGTACGCTACGTAACACAACATAGCAATCTCATTGGCTGCGGCAGACGTCAATCAAAAATGGAACACAAAAGCAAAAAAAAAACTAGACCGCAACACTAAATAACGTAAGTATCGTTAGGGGACATTGGAACATCTGCCATTTTCATATACATTACAAGAATAGACACACACACCACAACACACACACACTACAAACAACACACACAATGAGATTAAAACACACCCACACCCACAAACACTGAACACTACAACTCCACACACACAAACATACACACTCACACACACTATCATACACAAACAACACCCCCACACACATCTGCAACACACACTAGCACACACAACACACACAAACACACACCTACACACAGACAACACCACACACACACACACACACACACACACACACACCCAGCACAAAGAAAACACTAAAACGCAAAAACACACAACACACCACAAACACACACTAAAACAACACACAAATACAACAAACACACACCACCAACAACACACACAACACGGATACGAGTACTATGTGGAGGTCTGCAACTCCAAGGCATGTATTTTTATGACCCTAATCTTACAAGGAAAGGCTTCTTTATGTAAAAATGCGCACTTTAGATCCTTATTCCACTACGACATTCAAATGAGGAACAAATACCTTCGCACAAAATGGTTGATCTTACCTCTCAAACCAGGACTTTATGCACTGCATAAAAAATGCCCCAGGATAGATCGGATGGTCCTGAAGGAACTCCAGCACTTTGAAGAGTTCGCTATTGAAGCGTCTATTGCCCAGAGTCCGCACAGCATCAAAAAGGCCCTGCAGAGTGTCATGATGGGGCTCTAGGCCAGCCTTCAGCATATTAGAGTATAATGCCCATGAAAGGTCGCCTTCTTGGTGTTGAAGGGCCCCCTGATTACAGTCTCCATAGTTTCTCTGGGGCGGTGTCATGTTTTTTTTAGGATCCTCCAGAAGCAAGAGGCATTCTCGCCAGTGGTCCGTTTGGATAAACCCTTTGATAAAAAGACTGGATGCTTTGAAGCGGGCTTTAATGAGATCATACACTTGAGGAGCAATTTGTACCCAACGCTGCCACTTTCCTTGGCGGTGAAACACAGAAGGGATTTGGCCACATTGATGTCGCTATTGCATGCCATCATTTGGTCCATCATCCTATCTTCGAAGATGCTTGGCTTGTTGAACTTGTTAATGCACGCCTTACACTGCTGCATTACTCACACTGCTGCATGCTGCACACTGCTGATTGACACACTGCTGCACGCCTCACACTGCTGCATGCCACACACTGCTGCACGACACACACTGATGCACGACACACACTGCTGCACACCAACACTGCTGCACACCACACACTGCTGTATGCCACACACTGCACACTGCTGCATTACTCACACTGCTGCATGCTGCACACTGCCGCACGCCTCACACTACTGCACGCCTCACACTGCTGCACACCTCACACTGCTGCACACCTCACACTGCTGCATGCCTCACACTGCTGCATGCTGCACACTGCCGCATGCCTCACACTGCTGCACGCCTCACACTGCTGCACACCTCACACTGCTGCATGCCTCACACTGCTGAATGCTGCACACTGCTGCACGCCACACACTGCTGCATGCCACACACTGCTGCACGCCACACACTGCTGCACGCTACACACTGCTGCACGCCTCATACTGCTGCACGCTACACAATGCTGCATGCCTCACACTGATGCACACCACACACTGCTGCACACCACGCGTCACACTGCTGCACGCCACACACTGCTGCACGCCACACACTGCTGCATGCCACACACTGCTGAAAGCCTCACACTGCGGCACGATGCACACTGCTGCACGCTGCACACTGGTGCAGTACTCACACTGCTGCATGTTGCACAGTGCCGCACGCCTCACACTGCCGCCCACCTCACACTGTCGCATGCCTCACACTGCCGCACGCCTCACACTGCTGCCAATAATTTTATGTCTTGTATTTTGTTAGAAAATATTTTTTATATACAAAAATATAAATATAAATCAAAAAAAGAGAAAAATAACGTGTTTGGATAAATAAAACAAAATCCATATGAAAGACAATTCTATCTCTCCTCTTTTGTATCTGTGCTGTATACTAAATCATTACAAGTAGAGCCACTGCCATGATTTAAATTAGATAGGTCAGACAAGAGGTTGCTTTAGTTTGTATGATCTGAGCTTAAGACCGATTCCTCCAGTAAAGACAGAATGGAACTTAATAGTCTTTCGATACAAACAAAATATTCTGAAGGCACACCATCACTCTCATTACCCAGCTTTGGTTGTGAACAAGGCAGAAATACATCGTGAACATCATGAGCAACAGACTCCAGAGAATTACCGTTCAAGAGGATTGTACTACAATATAGAAGAGGCAAAGAGAGACGCCTATGGGAGGAGCTTACAATATGAGGGTTCTTCTCCTTTGGACAGCCCATTGGATACCCATCCTTAGCAGGGTGAGCGCGTGGGGCTCCCCAGCCCCTTGTTTGAGTTTCAATGTCAATGTCTGGGAGTGTAAAATCTTCCCTTGGACTACATTTTCCACAGACTGAAGCCTTATCCACCAGTGCAGGGACATCCCTCCAGGCATCCTCCCGAGATCCTCTAGCACACACAAGCGCACCCTCTTCACTGAAACCCTTGCCGGTGTTCCCCTCCCTGGGGCAACAAATGCAGCTGCAGTCTTACTGTTTGTTTTTTTCCCATTCAAGGAGATGGTTCGTTGACTCTGCTGGTTAAGAAGATGATCTAAGTTCATGTTTGTGTGCAAAGCAGCGCCCGATGCAACAGATGTACTGACAACAGAGTGCTCCATCTTTGATAGATTCAAACGGATGTGTTGGCTCTGTTGAGACTGTTGGAGCCGTTGGAATGAATGGTTACAAGATAAACCAGGACCCAGATTTGAAGAGGTGTCAGGTGAGGAACTACTTGGGATGACTCCCGCGCCTGATCTTGTCTGGCCTCTGGCCCCTTCACAGAACATTATCAGACTCCCCGCTGAACCATAAGGGCTTCCCCGAGCTTCCCCCGAAGATGGGAGGGGCGGCGTCACTACGGCAAACTTGGAAAACAAACTTTCTTGCCCCAATGTTGCCTCCACAGGAGCAGTCCAGGGAACTTTCCGAAGAAACCCATGATGGTTGGATGGGATTTCATAGCAAAGGTGCTGTACATTTCTGGTTCCGCTATATGATTGCCTCAATTTCCTTGTACAGCTAGGAGATGAGGTAAGTTCGCGACCAGACCGTAATTTTCTAGAAGTCATCTCGCGCACAACATAGAAACTTTCACCTCTCACCCACCACCACCACCTCCGCTCGAGTGCTCGTAAAATAACCCCCCCCCCCCTGCAGCACCAAACACCTGATGGTGCTGCTGTAACTGTAGCTGTCGCCCAGCAGACAATCAAAGATAACCAGAAATGATGCAGCTCGAGAAAGCCAGAGTAAGACACAAAGCGGCTGTGTCTGGTGCTGGGTCTGATGCTGGAACAAATTCCAGAGGCTTTTTTTCTCCCAGCGACCCAGAAGTGTCACTGAGCATCACTTATAGCACCGCTCAGCACAGCTCAGCACAGCTCCCAACAACTCCCAGCAGCTTCTCTCGTATTTGTGTTCCCAATCGGTTCTGCTCTTGCTCTATCCCTGATGGGCGCAATAGTAGTTGATAGATAATTGATATATTTGTAATATGAGCGGACACACTTCCCTGCTGTGCTCACCTTTATGCCTCTTCGCACCAATAAAGCCTCCTGCGCAATGGGGTAGTGTGCTGTATCAGCAGGGTGCCAAATCAATAGTGCAGCTCCTTACAGCTCCTTGCCTCCAGCCGACAGTAACACCGGGCGAGTGAAGGGGGGCCCGCTGTGTGGGCTGGGTGGGCGAGCAGGCGAGGTGGCTGAATTGGACTGCGGAAGGTATCAGTAGCAGCAGGGATACCCGGCTATTACCGCGGCTCCTGCCGCTGCGGGGTGTCTGTACGATGTCTAACACGGCTCCTGCCGCTACCGGGCTGTTCTCGCGGCTCTTGCCACTACGGGGAGTCTCTACGTGGCTCCTGCCATTGCTGGGCTGACCCCACTGTTCCCTGCGGCTCCTGCGGCTGCGGGGAGTCTATACACGTCTCCTGCCGCTACCGGGCTGTTCCGGCTGTTCCCTGCGGCTGCGGGGAGTCTCTACACAGCTTCTGCCGCTGCCGGGCTGTTCCCGCTGTTCCCTGCGGCTCCAGCCCCTGCGGAGGGCCTCTACGCGGCTCCTGACACTACAGGGCTGTTCCTTGCGGATCCTGCCGCTGCGTAAATGCAAATGTAAATGTCAAGGTATTTGTAGAGCGCACCGCCACCAAGCGGTTTTCTGGTGCTATTACTCATACCGCTGTGGAACCCTTCCTGGCTTTCCCTGTGAAGTGTCCACTCCTGGGCACCCCCAGGGTGAAGCCAGGCATCCTAGCGCTGTTGGGAGGTTAAGCAAGCTATTGCCCAGAGTTGCAGCGTGGGACCCATGATTAGAATAGGCACTGAGGCGAGAATTGTCAGGTCCGAGGAAATTGAGCCCAAGACCCGCAGAGGCGGGAATTGAACCCTGGTCCCGGGCCAGAACTCTGCATCAGGGTCTGCTGCTCTAACCATTGAGCCACACTCCTCCACGCTGCGTGGAGTCTCTAGGCGTCTCCTGCCGCTGTCGGGCTAAACACGCTATTCATGCGGCTCTTGCCGCTGCCGGATTGGCTATTGCTGGTTGTCGTTGCCCTCTCGCCGCCGCAGCTGGGAGACCCTCGCAACCACAGAGGGTTCTGATGGCCCACGTTCCACAGAGCAACTGGCAATGCGGCAATGCAGCAACCGGGAAGCTCAGCAGCCCTCAGCTCGGGACAGAGTCGGCGTAGCTAGGCGATAGAGTACT
This sequence comes from Lissotriton vulgaris, assembly GCF_964263255.1. Classification (NCBI taxonomy): domain Eukaryota; kingdom Metazoa; phylum Chordata; class Amphibia; order Caudata; family Salamandridae; genus Lissotriton; species Lissotriton vulgaris. The sequence goes on from NC_141697.1 coordinate 373,799,671, forward strand.
TTCACCAGAACTCAGTACCAATCAGTATAGATTGTGTGATTGTGATTCTAATGTATTTATGATAATACAACGGCTATTTTTGGTATAACCTTATGTGGAGTTTCTTTTGTGGTGTGCCTAGTGTTTTGCTTGTGTGTGTTACGCACACACTTTACACATTGCCTCTGGGATAAGCGTGACTGCTCGTGCCAAGCTATCAAGAGAGTAACAGCGGCCATGTTGTATTTTGGCCCGTTTCTTACTGCGGGCATTAGGCCTACCCACACAAGTGTGGTACCATTGTTTTCAAGAAATTAATGGGAACACAAAATAGTAGAACAAGTCTTATTACCAATTGTATTTCTCTACATGTGTGCCTTCCAAATGTAAGCCATTGTGTTAGAAGGAAAATACATTTTGAGGAATGCCCTTTAATTCACATGCTAATATCCGTACCCACAGATTCAGAGATGTGCAAATTACCACTGCTACTAAACTCCATAAGTTATGCCCATTTCAGAAATAAATAGGTGTCCATGATACCTATTTTCCTATCTTCATATTTTACCATGTGAATTGCTCTATACCCTATATACAATGAAAAACCATTGCAAGGTGCAGCACAGTTATTGGCTCTGGGTACATCATGTTCTTAGAAAAGCTTCAAATCCTATATATACCGCGTCCAGAAGGGTCTAGAAGATGTATCGATATATTGATTTTTGTAAATCAGCCATCCAGATGAGAACTTACCAATAAAAACGTTGTCACATATAGATATGTCCCTGTAAATTTTCTATATTTTTTTTATTTCAACAGTTAGTTTATTTGAGAAAACCTTGAGGCATCTACGCAAATGAACCCTTGCTGGATTTGGAATGTAGTCTACTTTTCAGAAATGTATAGCTCTCTAGGATCACCCATTAGTTTCATAGTGGTCTCCACCAGAAACTTGAAGTAGGTTGAAAGCACAAAAATAATGAAAAATGGGCTACCTCTTTGAAAAATGCCAAAACTGTGGTAAAAAATAGGTGTTTTGATCCAGCTCTGCACGTTGCCGAAAGCCTGGAAAATTGTGGCTTTAGCACAGCAAACCTTTTGTTGATGCCTTTTTTAGGGGAAAAACTGACACATTTTTGCAGAGCACTCCTTTTCTAATTTCCTCAAAAAAAGTCAGGAGCAGATCTACAAGGAAGTGCTGCAGCGTGGCAACGCAAGCCCTTTGGCTGCGCCACGCTGCGGCACGTCCGAAGCACAGGAATGCGACATGTTTACAATAATATATTTCATTCCTGTGCTCTCCCCTGAGCTGGCGCACAATCTGCAGCCATGTGCTGGCGCAGGCACCCTTGCACCATGGTCCAAGGATGCTGCGTCATGGGGAGATTTTTTTGTGCAGGAAGGGGCACCTTTCTGCACACAATCACTATATGTATTTCCCTATTTCAATGTGTGCTATAGAATGCAGCACGATTTGAAAGAGGAAAAGCGAGGCGAAATTAAAACATTTCTCCTTGTTGTGCCTCGCTACACCTCCCCTGGGAAGGCGTAGCACTGACACGCATTTCCAGATTTATGATTCCTCGTAAATCTGGAAATGTGTCTCGTTCCATGGGTGTTGCGTGGGAACACCCAGAGCAACACCCATGGAACACCCCTTCCACGCAAAGTGCTGCGTGTGAAGGGGCCATATTTACAAGGAGAGGAAAAGTCAAGCAGGGTGGCTTTTCCTCTCCTGGTAAATATGGAGAAGTGAAATGCGCCTCCAGGATGTCACAAAAAGTGACGTACTAGTGGCACAGGGGGCTCATAAATCTGCCCCTCAAACTTTTGCCATATTTTGCTTATTTACTTAGTCCCCTCCAGGGGAATCCACACATCCTGGGTACCTTTAGAACTCCCAGGATTTTGGGAAAAAAAGACAGAAATATGGCTAAAATATCCTATGTGGAAAAAAATTATAGATGCCTAAGCGAGAACTTTCTAGAGAGAAAAAGCTTAGCAGCCAAGAGGTTAAACAAGCATTTCCCTGGTGGATTGAGGCCTAGGAGCTGATTTTGAAAGCCATGACCACTCCTGATGCCCTGTCACCTTCTCCAGCTACCGGAGGTGTATTGCAGCTGGCACCCTGAGCTTCTAGAGAGAGATAAAGGTGGAAGGCAGAAAGAAAGTGATCAGAGATGGAGAAAAGAGAGAGAGGGGAAAGAAGGCGAGAGAGAAAGGGAGAGAACCAATGGACGGGAAGCGAGAGAGAGGGCATGTAAAATAACAGAACTGGGCTGGTTTGAGTATTTTTGCCAAGACTGCTTTTGGTACCCCATTCCAGCCACAGCACAAATCTCATCAGACATTTCCTGATGCACAGATTCGCTTGAGTTCATCGCAACCAATTAGCTCCACATTGCAGGTGAATTTTAATAAGTAATCAAATGCAGCCCTAAGGCAATGCGAACCTATCAAAACGTTCGTTTTGCGCGTGCATTACTAAATCTGAGTGCCATATTCTGTAACCAAGCATTTCTGTCTCACAACGAGCAGAAACTTCCTGACGTGTCGATTGTAGAACCACCTTCAAAATTGATTTTGTAAAGCTGCTGATGGCCCAGACTGCACCTAAATCCAACCCCGTTCAGCCAACAGAAATTTACCTGATAAATCCCTTAATGAAAAAACATAATGACACTTTGCGAAATGCCTAAATATTCTCTTTCTCCTAGCTGTAACACGTCAAACTTTCACGTTGCGTGGTTTTGTGCGCTTTCCCGAAATCTGGCACGCAAACAGGCCCCTGTTTGCATGTGCTGTCTGCAATGGAGCTGTTAATAATGAGATTGATGATAAAGTTGTCGAAGAGAGACAGTTGGACGAGCGCCTCCCCGTGAGTGACAGAGGGCACGGCCTGCTTTCGCAGCCAAGTATGCCGCCTCCAGCAGAGAGCCGGCAGTGCCTGGACGCGGTGCCAAGACTGTTAGAAGAAGCATGAGGAGCGACAAGCTTGCGGCAGTTCCACGGCAACTCTATTAATATTAGGCTTCTGCAGTTTTCAATGCTTAATTATTTTCATTCTTCTGGGTTTTTTTCATCTGCACCTTGTATCCCGAGAACCGCACACACAGGCCCTGCTTGTAAAAACAAACATGGTGGAGAATATTAGGGACCCTCGTGTCACGCACGCAATCCTGTTCATTTTGATCTTGAGATTGCTTTATTTGTCGCGGGTTTCCGATTTCTTGAAACATTGTCTGTCTGCGTTCTTTTTTCACAGTGCACCATGAACCGCACCTCCGCTTTGTGGATTTTGGATGGTTCTGTAACAGAACCTTCGGTTGGAAAGGAAGAGATGCCGGTAGGTGCGTTGGCAACAGGTCTGCTTAATAACCGAATAAAACCACAATTTTATTATACGTCACTGTGCCCTGCTGTTACCAGGGTTGGATTGGGATTAAAAAGCGGCCCGGTCACGCGTAAAAAAAACGACCCACATTTGCATAATGCCTTCCCTCAAATCACTGCTTTCAGCGTAGTTTTAAATAAAAAGAGGAGTAAAAAAAATGCACGCATTAGTTTACACTAGTGAAACATACCTGAAAACAAGTAAGGCCACTTCTGCTCAGGCCCCCTGCCCCGCTCAGTATGCCTACATTAATGGGAGTCCCAGCGAGAGAAAAGGGGTGACACCTCTACCTGTTGCTGCTATACGGGAGGTAATGAGTGCCCATCTCCCTCCAGAAAGGCCACTCAGACACCCACTGGGCCGCTGGCTGAATAGTTGAACAACAGAGACACCGCCCAAATCGTCCCCCAGGCTGCTCAAAAGCAGGCCTGAGCTGGAACTCGGACCCCAGCCCCTCAGGCATTGTCCGGATGCCCCCGTTACCAATCCGACGCTGGCTGTTACCATGAAGACAACAGGTTACTTGAAGTTGAATTTATTAATAGAACCAAAACGGAACAGGCGGGAGCCAGGCAGCACGGCTTCCAGTCCAAGGTACAGGTAGCAACTGACCAATGGATTGTAACACACTTAACACTTCTTTCAGCTGGTAATCATGCTCCTCCTTGCACTTAGCATAGTCGTTGCCAATTGTTATGATGAAGACTACAGGTTACTGCTTCCAGTCCAAGGTACAGGCAGCAACTGACCAATAGATTGGAACACCGTGGAAGAATGCTACAGGCAACCCATGCCTCGCTCCAAGAAAAGAACACATCATAAGCAATACACTACACCTGCCCAGTGACGTTACATCTGCACGCATGCATGCCCACACATCTTCAACCTTGTGCAGGGTCAGGGGAAGCCATGGTAAGTTAATAAAAGGACTGAGGCCTGCACGGTAAACACGTGCCGGCAGTTAAGAAAGCACACAAGTCCTGCGTGAGTTATTATTGCAGTGCCGTGACCAGTCAAATCGCGTGTTGCCACTACACTGGTGATGAGGACAGAGCAGTCCCGCTTCAACCACACCTGTCCTTGTACCTCACTGCACTGCTACGCACACAGCCTCTTGCCGGACTGGAATGTTGACCTAAGGAGTTGCACCACGGCTAACGCATGAAAATGGCTGACTATCTACCCACTCACCTAGTGGGCTCTCTGAACGCCCCTCACTCCATTTGCGACGTTCTAACATCCATGAACACCAGCCAACATCACCCGCTGCTCTGACAATGCCACACAAGCCTCCCACTTGCTGTGGCAGCATCTGCTCCACTAGCGGCATGCCCATCAAGCCGACTGCCATCAACATTACCTCCATATGCGCCCATATTGAATCATGAGTGCCGTACAACAGGATGCTGCATAAGTCGTCCCAGGTCAGCAGCCCACCTCGTCTCTGGCGTGAGCAGATGCCACTCCTTCACACCGACTAATGACTGCCCACACCATCGAATGTACATCCAACCAATTACCCCTGTTCAGTGAATGGAGTGACACTGCGATGGTCATACTGCGTTGTCGCACATGGGTAGGTTGACTGAACAACTACTTGAAAAACACCAAAGAGACTGATAGTGAGACGGAACACTCCCTTCTCCACTAAGCTTGTGAAGAAATCTTTAAGTTGTTCCACAACTTCCCCAACACTGGCGGTAACACGGACTAAGATAGGACCATCACTGATCTAAACTCTTACATCTGAAAGAGACAGTTAGTTATAGATTCCTCACCATAAAATTACCCCCAGGTGTCAGAATGGATCCGGTTAGCAGTACCCTTGCACGTCGGTAGGTGGCGTTGGTCGACTCTGTGTCCGTCGTCTGCATCGTGGTTGCCAGGATGTGACGTCAGTTCTGTCTTTTTTCGTGCCAGCCTAAAGCAGATCCGGAGAGAGCTACCCTGTTAGTCATTTTTTGACTAAACTTTTTTGACATTTTGTTGACTTCTTTTTTAGTTTTAAATTCTTGGTGCGCGAGGGATGTCCCATCGTTGAACCAGCTTTGAGCCATGCAAGGCCTGTCACAGGCTGATATCTGTGACGGATCCGCACCTCATGTGCCTATGGTGTCTGGAGTGCGACCACGACCCAAAGACGTGCGCCGACTGCCGTGCCATAAATCCTAAGTCTTTGCAGGAGCAGTCCCAAAAGATTTTGGAGGCCCACCGGTTGGCTCCCCGTTGCTTGTTTGGGAGGAAGGTCTCGAGACCGCTCGCAGAACACCACACCTTGCCCTATTCAAAGTCTTAGAAGTCCTCGGGTAAGTCAGAGCACAAGAAGAAGGCAAAGAAGCACCAGTGCTCTTCGCCTTCTCCCCGTTGGTAGGCTGACGCAACACTGGACCCGGAGCGTCGTCGCTCTAAGGCTCCGTCCCCGGTGCCTCCTTCAGGGACGATCCTGCGCCTTCCCTCATTTTGTGGGAGCAAGGGTGTCCCCTGCACAACTTTATACGTTTTACACAGCCCTCCGCTGTATCTTTGGGCAGTCCGACTCCGCTAACGTGCCATTGAGCCACACAAAGTCGGCCGGGGGTCCTTGGCCTTCATTGCCGGTGGTTTCGGTTCTGGCGCTGGAGCGCCCCCTGAATCCAGGCCTGGATCCGGATCGATGCCGGTAGATGTCATCTGACCTTCCCAGGCACCAATTCCGGCAACGCCGCTCCTGGCAACGGCCTTGCCCCCGATCAAGGCCGTTCCCATCTTCATCCCCGAGATGGACCCGGAGCCGGATCGACGTCAGTCAATGTCAAATCCGACACTGGTGGTTACTTTTGTTCCCCTGTTCATACTTTGTGTTCCCTGTCGCCCTGAAGGTGGTGATGAGGATTGGGGGGTCGCTGGACCCTTTGGCAGATCAGCTTGAGGAGCCAGAATGGAGAGAGGACCTGGCTGACGCCAGTGGTCTGGACACTTCCCAAAACCTTGGCATGCTTTCTCCCCCTACCATGGCTATGGAGGAGGGAGCGTCCTATGCTGTGGTGGTGCAAAGGGCTTGGGCCTGGAGCTCCCTTCCATGGCAGTCAGGACTAATCTCATAACAGAGGCGCTTCAGTCTGGGGCAACCCCCTCTGATCCCCTTCTTCCCTCCAACAAAGCCTTCACTGATGTCCTTCTGTGCACCTGCTCCAAGACCAGCACAGGGGCTCCTGTGTAAATTACAATTGCCAGCCACTACTGCCCGGCTCTGGGCAAACCAATTTTCCTCACCCAACACCCTTCTCATGAGAGTTTGGTGTTCCAAACCTCTTCCTCCGAGGGCATTTCCTTCTGCTCCCCCAGACAGGGAATCCAAGAAGCTGGATCATTTTGTGAAGCACATGATCTCTTCTTCTAGCTTGGCACTGCGGTTCGTGAATACCATGTGCCTCTTGGGTCGATACTCCCATACTATCAAGGATATGGTCACACAAGTGCTGCTTCAGTGCTCGGAGGAGGCCGGGCTGTTCTCTCCCAAGCAGTTGAGGATGGGAGGGACGCAGATAAATTCACGATTCGATGTGGATTCAATACCACCTACTCACTAGACATAACAGTTGCCACGTCCCTTGCCCTTAGGCACTACGCCTGGTTGAGGACATCTGGCTTTTCGGGGATGCCCAGTCAACTTTGATGGTCAAGCCCTTCAAAGGCTGTTGCCTTTTTGGAGACAAAGCAGACTCGGGCTTCTGCGCTTTAAGGATTCCTGGACTGTGGCCAAATCCTTTAGCCTTGCTGCTTCATTCGGTCCACCCCAGTCTGCTTTTCGCCCCTTTCATGGTTACCGAAGGGGTACCCCACCATGTCTAGCCCAGTCTAGCCACCGGTCCATGCAAGCTTCCCAGCCTCTGCATGGCAGCAGAGGTGGGACTCAGCGACCTCTTGGTTCTGGGAGCCAGCAGGAGGGCCAGTCCACCCTTCCCCCTTGCAGCAGCCTCTAAACGCTCCTAGTCTGACCCATCAGGGCCGTTAATGGCCAGTGGGTGGCAGGATTTGCCATCACGCTGGGCTGGTGGATTTTGCAAATAGTCCTAAGGGGCTACTCCTTCCCCTTCGAGACTGCCCTTCCCTCCATGCCACTGTCTTTTGATCGCATGTTGGATGATCATTTCACGCTTCTCTGCCAGGAAGACTCAGTTCTCTTGGCAAGGGATCTATCAAAAGAGTCCCTGTGCCAGAAGTAGGTCATGGTTGCTGTTCCCGCTACTTTCTGAAGCCAAAGAAGAACAAAGGCCTGTGTCCTGTTCTAGACCACGGGGCCCTCAACCGCTTCCTCCGGAAGGAGAAGTTCAGAATGCTCACGTTGGCTCAGGTCCTGTCTGCCCTTGTCCCTGGAGACTGGTTGGTGACATTGGACTTGCAGGACGCCTATTTAAATATTTTCGTCCTGCCAGCCTATAGACGCTACCTATGGTTCACGGTAGGCCACAAGCATTTACAGTTGACCGTGTTCCCTTTTCGCCTTACCAGTTCCCCTCGGGTGTTCACGAAAGTGATCGTGGTGGTCACAGCTCATCTGTGCGGATCAGGGGTTACAGTCTTCCCCTATCTCGACGACTGGCTGTAGAAGGCGGGCTCGTCCCAGGCTGTTGTCTCCTACTTCCAGACTACAGCGGACCCCCTGCACTAACTGGAGTTCTCTATAAATGTGCCAAAGTCACACCTGACTCCCTCTCAGACGCTCCCTTTCATTGGAGCTGTTCTGGACACTGTGCAGTTTGGGGCCTATCCTCCCGAGCAGCGAGTCCGGTATGTTCGGGCTATGATACCGACGTTTCAGCCTCTATGCCGGATTTTGGTGAGAACGACTCTGAGGCTGCTGTGCCTCATGGCCTCCTGCATCCTGTTGGTGGTTCATGCCAGGTGGCATATGCAGGCTCTGTAGTGGGACCTAAAGTTCCTGTGGGCCAAGCAGCAGGGTAGTCTTTCCAACTACATTCAGATCTTGGAGGGAACTGCACATCAACTGCAGTCGTGGCTAACAGGCCAGGATTGGGTCGGAGGCAGATCCCTCTCCCTTCCCCAACCAGAACTAACAGTGGTGACCAATGCATTGCTCCTGGGATGACGTGGCCATCTGGGAGAGGCGGAGATCAGAGGAGTCTGGTCTTCAGCGGAGTCCGGGCTCCATATCAACCTGTTGGAGCTCGGGACGATCCGCCTGGCACTGAAGGCATTCCTTTCCTGCCCAGTGGGGAAAGTGGTGCAGGTGTACACAGACAACACCACCGCCATTCTGCCCGAGTGCTGAATAAAATCAAGCGTGACCAGGCCCACGTCATGCTTTTGGCTCCGGACTGGGCATGGAGAGCCTGGTACCCCGAGCTCCTGAGCATGCCCATCGATCCTCCAATCAGCATGCCCTTTCGGGAGGATCTTCTGTTAAGCAATAGGGGATGGTCCTCCACTCAAACCTGTCTAGCCTCTGCCTCCTTTCATGGAGATTGAGCAGCAACAGTTGACAGCCTTTGACCTTCTGCCCGCAGTCTGTAACGTCATCTTGGCAGACAAGACACTAAAATGGTAATCGCCTGTCGATGGAACAGATTTGTGGCATGGTGCACAGCAAAGGCTGGGCATCCCATCTCTGCCACTTTTTCTGAGGTTCTCTTGTTTATCCTTTCTTTAGCCCAGCAGTGCTATGCTCTGGGCACCCTAAAAGGCTATCTTGCAGCTATGTCTGCTTTCCTTTGGTTACCAGATCAGCCCTCCCTGTTCAAGTCCCCTATTGTAGACAGATTCTTTAAGGGCATTATTCATCTCTTTCCTCCATCTCCTTTCATAATGCCCAGGTGGGACCTGAATCTTGTTTTAACTTATCTTATGTGTGCCCCCTTCGAGCCTGTTTACAACTGTCCTCTCAGGCTTCTCGCTCTGAAAACTGATTTTCTTTTGCCATCACCTCTGCTCGCAGGGTAAGTGAGGTTCAAGCTCTATCCTCTAAGCCCCCTTTATTTTCTGTGCATCCAGACAAAGTGGTGCTTAGGACGAGACCCTTGGTCCTTCCTAAAGGGGTTACACCTTTTCACATAGGGCAAACTATCACTTTGCCCACCTTTTTCCCACCTCTGCAACCTTTCAAGGAGGAGGAGAGACTCCACCGTCTGGACCCAAAATGTGCACTGTCCTTCTACCCTGACAGCACAAAAGATTTCCGGGTGTATGATCAACTCTTCCTTGGCTATGTGGGTGCCAAGAAAGGTCAGGCTGCCCAGAAGTGTACCATCTCCAGATGGGTTGTCCTTTGTATTAAAATCGGTTACGTTTTAGCGAAAAAGGAACGTCCAGTGGGGCTGCATGCTCCTTCCACCAGGGCTACGGCAGAAACAACTGCATTGTCACGTGGAGTCTCCCTTGTTAAATCTGCCATGCAGTAACGTGGGCATCCTTGCACACGTTCACAAGACATTACTGCCTGGACAGCCAAGTCCAGAGGGACTTTTTTTGCCCAATCTGCTAGGATTTTCTGGTGGGAACTTGGTTCGTAATCCCTCCTCTGGGGTTGGTATTGCTGGGGTATCTATTCTAAGGCAAAGAATCTATAACTGTCTTTTATCAGATGAACAAGTTACTTACCTTCGGTAACGATGTATCTGTAACAGACATGAAAACAAGTTACTTACCTGTTAACTTCAGTTATCCAGTATTGGTATCTTTCATAGATTCACATGCTTAGAATCATCCCCGCCGACGAGGTGGGAGTCTCGCAGAACAATAAAACATATACATTATGGTCTTAATAACAGTACACAATAGGCTACTATGAACAGCAAAGTCACTACATTAGCCTATCTTAGTCCTTTTGCAAAAAAAACAAACTTGGAACACAGCCAATCTGGCTGCAGCATCCTCTTAGAACCTTCCAAAGAGAGGCAAACCCTCAGATTTTCGTAGCACAAGTGACAGTAAGTATGCCATAATGATACGGTAAGCCTCTCCGGGGAGGAGGGTGGGTCGCATGTGAATCTAAGAAAGATACCAATACTGGATAACTGAAGTTACAGGTAAGTAACTCTTTTTCGTATCCAGTATTGGGGTATCTTTCATAGATTCACATGCTTAGAATCAGAATAGCTAACAGTAAACAATACTTAGATGTAAAGTTCATGGTGGGTATCATAAGAAAACATAATAGATACCATACAAATCCAATACAATAATGTAGTAACATTTCAACCCTAATAAAGGGAAATTCATAAACATATGCATCAAATAGGTATATGCAGTAATGAACATGTCAATAGCAAATCTAATATCCTCTTATTATAGAGGCTTACCTTATTTAAAAAGGTTTCGTAACACTGCTTGACTCAGCCTCTGTTGCCAGATCCAGGCAATAATGCTGTGTAAACGTGTGCCCACTTTTCCAGGTTGCTGCACGGCAAATCTTCTCCAATGGCACACCGGCAAAAAGTGCAGTAGACAATGATACTGCCCTAGTAGAGTGAGCCTTAGTTTTGTTTGGCAACGGATGTCCGGCCTTTCAATGGCAAAATTGAATAGTAGTGCAATCCACCTTGAGATAGTGGACTTTGTTACTGCTGATCCTGGCTTCTGACCACCATAGGAAATTAATAATTGGTCCTATTTTCTGATGCAAACAGTACTTGAAAAATAGAACTTCAAGCATCTCTTGACATCCAAGGTATGCAGGGATTTCTCCGCCGAGGAAGACGGATTAGGAAAGAAAGAGCGTAATATAACAGGCTCATTGAGATGGAATGAAGAAGGAGCCTTAGGTATGAATGTGGGATTAGTTCTTAGAAGGACATAGTCATTCGTAAATTTCAAATACAGTTGTCTGATAGTTGTCTGATAGTGCTGAGACTATTCTAGAACGTCCCTTGTATGCTTACAGGAAGAACAAGAACCTCAGGAGTAGTCTAGTACACACGTACAGAGACGATATAATAGAACGACAAACAACTATGACAGGAACAAAGGCGACAGGTAATCACAAATGCGGCAATTGCTGTATATGTGAATTATGTTTAGTGACCAAGGAAGTAGAACTAAATGGAGTCACACACAAAATTACCACACTGAACAATTGCAAGACAAAGAATGTGATATATCTAATTTTATGCAACAAGTAGGGAACTCAGGCTAAGAATTGGCGAACATAAATCGTCAATTAAGAACAACAAGGAAAATGCCCCACTGGTTGCCCACTGGAAGGAATTGGGCCACAAAATAAAAGACATCAGATGGGTAATCTTGGAAAGAATTAAGGAACAAACTAGATTAGGAGACAGTTCAAAAAGAAGAAAACAACAGGAGCAGTGGTTTATGATTACATTTGATACTATCAAACATGGCCTTAATTCAAGAGAGGAGTGGGAAACCTTAATTTAAGGTACAATTGTTTACAGAAAGATCAGGGATAGGAATGTATAAAGGAATATATATCATGATCAATAAATGAGCATGATAAAAGTAAATTGATAAGAGTTAAAACCATATATGAAGGAACTGCAGAATTTACCAAATATAACAAGGACAAATAAAAGATACAATATAGGATACTGACTACGGGGACACTCAAGAAGGAAAGGACCCAAAAACATCATAAGGGGCCCTTCCTTACTGTGTGTTCTCTGTTCGTACGGTGAGGATCAGTTCGAGTCCATTCTGTGCTTCAATACTACAGATCATAGAATATAGGAGCAGCTGTAATAGAACCCTGCACTAGAGCACATATATAAAATAAATACACAATACTACAAATTGTAAAGTCAACTTTAACCTGCATGAGATGACACAGAAAATAAATTTAATCCCAGGGGCTTAATAAGTCCGTTTCCTACAATCGGAAAAAAAGGAAAATAAAAATATTCTTTAAGAAATAATAACCATTTTGTAGTATTAAATGTATACAAAAACATAAAACGATGTTAAAAGGGGCGAGCACTAGAAGTTAAAAGGGTACATCGTTACAGACTCCAATCTCGCAAAATAGAACCATACACCACACTAAGATGGCGCCGACATTAGAGGTCAATAACAAAAAGAACTAGGCATGCGCGAGTCACAGCTGAGCGCAATTGCGAAGTTGCTGGTATTATATAAACATCACGCCCACAGCGTGTGTTCAGAGAGGGAGAAGAACGCGTCATAGGTGCTACCAGACTCTTGAGCAGGTAAGCAGAAGCGGGAGGCTTTTAATTAGGGTTCCCGCAGGTCGACCGAAGGAGGGGGCCTGTGATTAGGGGCAGGGAAGGCCTTTTTATTGACTATGGTAATACCGGGAAACACTCCTGAAATCTTAAATACCACAAATTTAAACAGGAAAATATCCATTGGAAAGATACGATATAGTGGAAACACATGATATCTAGGATTCTGTCCTGTAGAGAAATACTATTCCCAAAGATAGGCTGAGCAGCAAGAAGTGTCACAAATGAGCCAGTCAGTCATTCTGCTCTAATCAAATGGAGGGAAATGGGTAAACATAGTGCGGACTAGCTCAGCTATAAGGGTTATAATGTCAAGGAGGGACTTGTACCGTGCAAATAATATTAGAAGCCCATACCAAATAAAGAGACATCACAACTAGAACCCTTAAGTGGAACCAGACAGAAAAGAATTCAATTGTAATAAATTGATATAATCCTTCCTTGCTTACAGGACATATCCAGTTCCCAAGCAAGAGACAATAATCCACATATGCCCGTTCAGGAGAACATTTTAACTTACACAAAGGTAAGAAGCAAGGGGATCTAAACCATACAAAACAGGCAGAGAACTGCTTAGGGACAACGGCTAATTATGATTTATTTGCTTGCACAGATATCCGCCAAATTTTAAAAGGAATCCGACCTGATCATTGCACAGGAAAAGGACTTACTTACTTGGATAAGTGGCATCACCCCCTAGGTAAATGGAGGCAAGGATTAATTACCCCATGGACCCAAACATAGTAGTCATGAGAAACCAATGAAATTTAATTATCGCCCCACAGGTACATAAAAAAAAACTACAGTTTCCGTCCAGAAAAGGTTCACGGACGGCTGGTTCTCCCTGGGGGATGGCCACAAGAGTAACGGGGTAAGAGTGACACCATGATAAGTGGTAGCCAAAAATGATAGATGGATGAGTGGTACAATGAACATGAGAGTGACTGTATGCCCCTTCCTGCTTCCACACTAAAAAGAAACGGAGGGCAAAGCCTAAAATCGTAAGAGTTACCGGAACTCTAAAGGGCTAACAGGAAAGTCGTAATATGAACTCTACCTAAAATAATAGGTGCTCAAATAGAATGAGAATGTAACTATCTGACCAGCAATGTACCTGATGAAAAATATCTGTTTAAAACTGTGAATTGATCGAACAGGAGGTATAGCCTGTATAAAATCTCACCTATCAGTAGAGCGTGGTTTAGGTGTGATTGTTGGAACCGGGGACAATAAATAAGATGCTGAATATTAGGTATGTTGCAACATGCCCCCAGAAGATTGATATTGTTTCTTTCTCCATATATCCCCACAGAGACTTTTAAATTTATACCTACAAGCTGGTGACCCCAAAGAGACGGCATGTTCTGATGAAGGTGTTACGACATCAAGTAGTATAACACCGAAACGCGTCGACGCAATTGTTACCAAAATCCAAACAAGGCCAAGGGAGTAGCAGATGTCAATGTATTTTTGATACTGTCTACTATACCACCAATATCAAAGAAAGGGCCAGTGGATCTATATAAGTGGCAGGAGTATTTTAAGGCCACATTGTTAGGGGGTTTGTGAAAAGGATTTATCTGTTTATGTATTGTATTAGTGATGATTATTCTTCTCCTGTGTTGCATAATTTCATTGATTGTGATATTGTTTTTTTGTGTAATGAACTGTTATTTATTTGTTTAAATTTTACTGTACTTGTTCAAAGACTTTTCTTTGGATTTTTAATCGAATTTTGTGTAATTTTGTGTAATCAGAGGTCTTAATTTTATAAAAAATAAACAGAATGTGAACGTTCACTTTTTAGTGTGGAACTCTTTACCTAGTGTTCCCTTCCGTTGGAGAATTCTGCCCTTGATAGAATGCTAGAATGAATGGCCGTATGAGTGGTTAGAACCTATATAGCAATATAACAAGTAGCTGCTAAAGTGCATACCCAGGGATTTCCCTTTGACCTAGTCTGATAGTGAAAGCCTGTATTTGGCTTACTCTTCGAGAAGAGGTGAGAGCCAATAGGAGAGCTGTCCTTCATGAGAGATACTTTAAATCTGCTTTGTGAATTGGTTCAAATGGATGTTTCATTAGCTGTTGCAGTACCAAATTCAGTCTCAATTCTGGAGGAGGAGCCTTAATAGGTGGAAAAGTTCTGAAAAGCCCTTTAAGGAACTGTTTAATGAGACGATTAGAGCAAAGTAATGCCGCCCCTGAAGATCGCCTGTAGGTAGAAATGGCCGCAAGATTTAGTTTAACAGAAGCAAACATGAGACCAGATTTAAACAAGGTTAACAGATAAGGCAGAATCTTATCCGGAGAACATTTCAGAGGATGTATATTCCTGTTGCTGCACCAGTAACAGAATCATTCCCATTTTAACGCATAAGTCCTCAACGTAGAAGGAGCTCTCGCTCTAGCAAGAAAGTCTCTGCAGTCTTGAGGTAAATCTATCTCCTTGAACTCCGTGAATCCAGAAACCATGCATGAAGTTGCAGGTGAACTGGATGAGGATATAGAATCTGGCCTCTGCTCATTGACACTAGGTTCGGGATTACTGGAAGACGGAATGGTTTGCGTTCAGATAGAAGGAGAAGCTCTGTGAACCAGTGCTGAAGTGGCCATTTCGGTGCAATTATAATCATGCAGCATGGTTCCATCTTTATCTTGTGCAGAAGTTTTGGAATCTGAGGAAAAGGGGGAATGCGTAAGCAAAAATCCCCGTCCATCTCATCATGAAGGCGTTCCCCCAGGAGCCCTTCTCCGGCTCCCAACTCACAAAGAATGGGCACTTCCGATTGTTCCTGGAGGCAAAGAGATCCAGATTTGGCTTGCTCCACTTCTGAAATATATTCTCTACGATTGTTTGATCCAGCTCCCATTCGTGACAGGATTTTGACGTCCTGCTTAGAGTGTCTGCCAAGGTGTTGTGGATTCCTGGAAGATGTTCCACCTTTATCTGTATATTGTGAGAGAGAAGCCATTCCCAAATGCTTTGAGCCTCTTGAGACAGAAAGTGAAACTGTGTACCCTCTTTCTTGTTTAGATAATGCATGCAAGTGGTGTTGTCGGTTCTGATCAGAACCGTTGATCCTTGAAGTCTTGGTAGAAAAGACTGCAGTGCCAGAAAAATGTCTCGAAGCTCCAGAAAATTCTTTGCCATTGCAGCAGACCACTTCCCTCTTATGCAAAGATCCTGAAGATGCGTACCCCACCCTTCTAGGGAGGCATCTGTTGTTAGGATGAAATCCGATACAGAAGGTTGAAAGGTGAGCCCGACTGAGGCCTTTTTGGAAAGCCTCCACCAGAAAAGGGTTTCTCTCATAACTGGAGTTATTTGCACCAGGTCGTCAAACGACCCTGAGATTTGGAGCCACTGATTGTCCAGCTCCTCTTGAATTGGTCTCATTCTCAGTCGGGTATGAGGTACTAGCAGAATTGCTGAAGATAGTATCCCCAGAAAAGATATGATCATCCGTACAGAAGCAAATCTTCTTTTTAAGAGGTCTGACGCCAGAGAAACAAGACGAGATTGCCTTTCTTTGGACAAGAATGATTTGTCTTGGATGGTATCCAACATTGCCCCTAGAAATTGGATCCTTTGAGAAGGATAGAGGACTGACTTTTGGACGTTCAGAGATAGTCCTAGAGAGTGAAAAACCTGCAGGCAGTTTGCTGTTGCATGAGAAGCCTGATGAAAAGAAGGTGCCTTTATTAGCCAATCGTCCAAATACGGGAATAATTGGATGCCCTGTAGCCTGAGATGAGCTGCTACTGGAGCAAGGAATTTGGTAAAGACTCTTGGAGCTGAGCGTAAGCCAAATGGGAGGACTTTGAATTGAAATGTACACCTGCCACAGTAAATATTAGGAATTTTCGGTGTTTGGGATGGATTGGGATGTGGAAGTACGCATCCTGGAGATCCAACGTTCTCATGAAGTCCGCATGATCCAAAAGCTGAAAGATTTCCTGGACCGTCACCATGCGGAAGGATTTTTTCTGAAGATATTTGTTCAGTTTTCTTAAATCCAGGATTGGTCTCCATTCCCCAGACTTTTTCTTTATTAGAAAAAAGAGAGAATAAAATCCCTTCCCCACTTGAGACCGAGGCACTTTTTCTATCGCTCCCTTCGAAAGCATGGTTTTTACCTCCTTTCTGAGAAGAGCAAGATGCAGTGGATTTTTCTTTAAAGGTGGATGAGGAGGGGGAAAATTGATAAAATTGACCAAATTTGATTATATCCAAAACCCACTTGTCTGTAGTTATTTTCTTCCAATTTTTGAGATGCTGGGATGTATTTGGAATTGTGTATACTCCTTGTGGCATATCTGGTGCAAGTGTTAAAAGATTGCCACTGTTTTCTAGCAGAGTCTCTGCCTTGAGGTTGGCGTCTTCTGCCTTGTTGTCTGTAAGCGGCCGCTGGGGGGTTCCTATAGGACTGCTGTTGTTGCTGCTGATTGTATCCATATCGACCTTGACCGCTCTGTTGTTGGTATTTTTGATATCCTCCACCAAAGGAATATGAGCCTCTACCTCTCGCTCCTCGAAAAGGTGTTTTTCTGTATTGTAAGGTACTCAGTGCCCTAGCGGTATCCGTTTCCTTTTTTATTTCCTGTAATGCATCAACTACGTGGTTACCAAATAACAAATCTCCGTCAAAGGGTATACCAGAATCTTTGTTTGGACCTCCGGGTGAAAGTTAGTGGATTTCACCCAACCCTGACGTCTAAGGGTCGCTGCTCCAGCAAGTTGGCGAAAACCCAAAGAAGCCATAGTCACTGAGATATCGATAATCTCTGAAGAAGCCCTTTTACCTTCCAGAAGTATCTTTCTCGCTTCTTGTTTTTTATCCTCAGGCAGATAATCAAGATAAGGTGAAATGTCTGACCATAATTGGCAGTAATAACTGCCTAAAATCGCCAAAGAATTTGTGGCACGAACTGTAGCGCCCCCGATGGTGGTAAAGAGTTTACCAATATTGTCTAGGCGCCTTCCATCCTTGTCTGGTGGATCCGTTACTGGGATAGATGGATTTCGAGACTTCCGTTGAGCCACCTGTGAGATGATGGAGTCTGGTCTAGGGTGTCTAGAGAGGAAGGCAGGAGCGTCATCCGGCGCCTTATATTATTTGTCAATTCTAAGGAGAATCACCGGAATTGAGAAAGGAGTTTTCATTATCTTTGCCCCTTCTTCCCAAATATGATCTATCATCGGAATTGAACGAACCCATTTTCTACTTTGGTCCTTAAAATCATAAAGAAAACATTCCGTTTTCTGTACCGGTATTGGCAGATTAAATCTAGCAGCTGCTCCTTCCATGATCACGTGAAAACCTCCTATATCCTCTGGAGGGGAGTCAACAACCTGAGAGGCTGGTGAGGCTGGCTTTGGAATTAAATATTCATCCTATTCATCCACCGTTGTTGGTGAAATTGGTATTTCTCCTTTTTCAGCCACCGTGCCTCCCTCATCATCCTGAAGAAAATGAGTAGGCAAAGCTACTTGAGGTACT
This sequence comes from Lissotriton vulgaris, assembly GCF_964263255.1. Classification (NCBI taxonomy): domain Eukaryota; kingdom Metazoa; phylum Chordata; class Amphibia; order Caudata; family Salamandridae; genus Lissotriton; species Lissotriton vulgaris. Next base: position 373,817,745 of record NC_141697.1, read on the forward strand.
GAGACAGGGGCAGCAGGACTCGGAACCTGCAAAGCTGTAGGCGCAGGGGTTTGTTCAGGAACTGGCTCTGGTTGGGAGGTGTGCAGCATAATCCCTCAACATTGCTGTGAGATCCTGCATCAAAGCAGCAGGCATTTGAACCATAGGTTCTTGATGAAAAGATTCCTGAGGGCCTGTTAAAGATTTGCAGGATTCATAATATTCTTTATTCTCTTCATCCTCCTGATATTTTATTCCGAGCTTAGAAGGGTCATGTGCTGGACCAAAAGGACCTTTATCATCTGACTCCTCCAGATAGTGGCTAGGAGGTAATGGTGAGAAATGTGAAACGTACTGATAGAATTGTCTTGAATATTACAACTTAGAGATTAATACTGGCTTAATTTGCAGAGATGAAGGCCTTTTACGCTTTAGCGTCGATGAAATATACATGGACGGAGAGTCAGTATCCGTTGAGATTGCCATTATTGAATAAACCGCCAACGTTAAAATCATTGATGTCGCCGACGGAAAAACCTCAGTCGACGATGTTGTCCTCGACATCGAAATAGCTGCCGTCATCGATGGTGGGCTTGACAAGAGTAATATTACCGTCAACAGTGGGCTCGTCGACGGTAGTGCTGTTGACGGGGGACCTGTCGACGGGATCTGTAACATCGTCGACGGCGTACCCGTCGACGAAAGTTGCATCGTCGTCGACGGGATAGACGTCGACGAAAAAGTGGGTGTCAACGAGATTGGCATCGTCGACGGACGTTGAAATACTAGTCAACTGTGCCATCGACAGAGCCCTCGTCGACGATGGGACTTTATTCGTCGACGCTGATGAATCACTCACCTTCTGAGGAGCACTTTTCGACGTCGACGGAGGCTCAGAAAGGGATTTCTGCTGTTTTGAGGCAGTTTTCAAAGAAATCTTTACATTTTCTCCAGTTTTTACCTCAGAAGAGAAAGATGACTTCTCTTTTTTTTTGAGGAAGAGTGACCAATCTCGGAGTGAGATTTCTTCAGTTCAGTTATTATGACTATAATGTATATGTTTTACAGTACCGTGAGACTCCCACCTCGTCTGCAGGGATGATTCTAACCATGTGAATCTATGAAAGATACCCCAATACTAGATAAATGTTAGTTATAGATTCCTTACTGCCCCGCCCATCCTCCCCACTCTGCAAACCAATTTCTAGGGAAAGGGACTCCCTTACAGGGTCTTAGTTTGCACACCAGAGGTCAGTTTGTTGCATGACTCTGCGCTACTGGCGAGGAAAGTTGTGTCAGAACTGACGTCAGTGCAGACGGGAGGCGTCTAAGTAGGCACTGCTATGTCATCCTGGTGACCACGACGCCGACAAAAGACTCGGAGTCGACCAACGCCACCTACTGAGGCACAGGAGGACTGCTAATAAAAAATTCTCCAGATCCAGTCTGGCACCTGGGGGTTATTCTAAGGTAAGGAATCTATACCTAACATATGTCTCTTACAGAGACATTGTTACCAAAGGTAAGTAACTTGTTCTTTGATTCCCAAATGACCCAGATTTCAAGAGGTTCAAACTCCTGCAGGCCTGCAATGTTGCCCCCCCTGAGGGAGCTCACCAACACTTGCACCGATGACCCCACACCAAGGCATTTGGTCAGTTACCCTGTGGCACCACATCCTCCACTGCACCAGCATGCCCCTGGACTAGATCCATTCTCTTGCCCGTACTATCCAGTGACCATGATGAGCAGATTGAATGGCATTCCATAAACCTTTCGTACAACATGAGCCCAAACCCAAGTCAATCAAAACCGAGTTGCAGTTGCCAACTCCAGAGGTCCGCCTAGGCGCATGAACCCCAAATCAACACCATCCAATTACCACAACAGAGACCCTTGTAGGTACTGGAGCTTCCTGCCACACCTTCTCCAGGAGTGGCCTGCCAGAGGCAAGATGTGTGTGACGTGCCAAAGTCCCAACCACTTCGTCGAGGCCTGTTGAGGTGGATGAAGAACATATGTGCAACAAGGACGAGGTTCACTAAGGAGTGTGTGCTATGGTGCATGTCCGTGAACCAGACCCCAACAGCGGGTGGACCATCCCCTGATGGTAGTAGGTTCGATGAAGACAATGATGACAATATTGTTCTCATCTTCCGCACCATGGACACCAAGCGCTGCAATGCATCATCCTGCATGCAAGGTATTCATTGATATTTATGAGACACACCAGTCACCTTGCTTATGATACCAGTGCCTCCATCAAAGTAACCAGCCTGGCCAAGTTTGAGGCACTGGAACCACACCCTAACCTCCTGCCCACGGCCACCAAGGTCTATGGCAACTGGACACCCATCACACTGCGGGGCATGTTCCACTTCTCCATTACCCACAGAGCGCTGGCCTGCACAACAAAATGTTTTGTGGATTCCTGAGGCTCAGAAATGCTCATCAGCTGCAATACCGTGGAGCACCTCCTCCTTATTCAGTTCAGGTTTACCATTGACTACGTTTGCAATGTCCACAACCTGGATGAGTTCCCGCACATTTGTTTCACTAACTGGCCACACTCAAAAGGCTTACGGTGTCTCTTAATATAGATTTCTTTGTGCAACTCGTCATGCTGCATTACCACAGAGTCTTATTTCACCTTTGTCCTGCCATGGAAATGGAACTATAGAAACTGGAAGGTGCTAGAGTCATTGAGAGGGGGTCCGGCCCCACCCTGTGGGTATTGCTCATGGTGGTTGTCAGCAAACTGTAGAAACCAGGTTGTATATGCATCTTCATCGACATGCGCCTACCAAACAGGGCCATCAAGAGGTAGTGTCACATCACCCCTAACCTTCATGACCTGATTGCTGTACTGAATGGCTCAGAGTGTTTTTATGAAAGTAAACCTTAAATCTGAGTTCCCCCAGCTCGAGCTTCAGAGAGACTGCTGGAACATCATGACGTTTGCTTAATACATGGCATCCGTCAATACCAGAGACTAAACTTTAGGATCTCGTCTGCAGCAGAGGTTTTTTCTGAATGCAATTCAATAAGTCCTCACTGGACTGGATGGAGTAATCAATGTCAGCAGTAACATCCTCATCCATGCATCCACCATTGAGATCCCCCATAGCTGCCTCCATGCTGCCCTCAAATGGATTGGGAATGCAGGGCTCACCCTCAGCTTGAATAAATGCCAGTAACATCTGACAAAAAACTTCCTGGGTGTTGGGATAGGTAGAATACAAGACTTTCCATGCCATTAAGCGTGTGCTTATCCAGAACACAGTAATGGCCTACTTTGACCTCACCAAGGCATCAACACTAGTAGTTGACGCCAGCCCCATTGGCCTGGGTGTCATCTTAATGTAGCAGATGGAGAACAATCAATGGATACTTGTTACATTCACCAGTAGAGCTCTTACTGACACCAAGACGAGCTATGCTTACATCGAGAAGACATTGCTAGCAACTAAATGGGGGTGCAGCCATTTTCATTTATACCTCTATGACAGACAAATGTGTGTTGCTACTGATCATAAGCCCCTCATCCGGCTATTTGTGGAAATAGAACCACAAGTTGAAGGACTGAGCTATGAGTTCCTCAATACCACCTACCTAAACAACGCGGTCTCTACAACGACTACATCTTAACCACAAAGTGTTTTACCACACATTCCTTTACCACGATTTTTTGTGGTAAAAGCATGTTTGATAAATGCCTATCCGTGGCTAAGTTTACCACCTTTCCCTCTCCCTCTCCCTCTCAGTCCTAATTACACCCGCCAACCTCCTAGAAACGATCCCAAATCTCTTCCACCCCTTAAAAACTAACACAAACCCCTCACATCCCCTACAAACAAACACAAACCCCTTCCCACCCCCTAAAAACTAACCCAACCCCCCCACTCCCTAAAACTAACCCAAACCCCTCCCATCCCCTAAAAACAAACACAAACTCCGCTACCCCCTAAAAACAAACAAAACCCCCTCCCACACCCTAAAAACGAACACAACCCCCCTGAAACTAACCCGAACCCTCCGACCCCCTAAAAACTAACCCGTACTCCTCCTACCCCTAAAACCTAACACAACCTCCCAACCTCCTAGAAACTACCCCTAACCCCTCCCACCACCTAAAAACCTCTATGACAGACAAATTTGTGTTATTACTGATCATAAGCCCCTCATTCCGCTATTTGTGGAAATGGTACTACAGGTTGAATGACGGAACAACGAGTTCCTTAACAACACCTACCTAAACATCGCTGTCTCTACAAGGACCGCATGTTAACCACAAATTGTTTTACCACGCATTCCTTTACTATGATTTTTTGTGGTAAAAGCGTGTTTGATAAACTCCTATTCGTGGCTAAGTTTACCACTGTTCCCTCTCCTCCTCAGTCCTAATTACACCCCCAACCTCCTAGAAACTAACGCGAACCCCTTCCCCCCTAAAAACTAACACAAACCCCTCCTATCCCCTAAAAACTAACACAACCCATTAAAAACTAATCCAAATCCCTCAATCCCCCTAAAAACTAATACCCGAACCCCTCCCACTCTCTAATAACTAACACAAACCCCTCCTACCCCCAAAAACGAGCACAACCCCCAACCTCACAGAAACTACCCCCAAACCCTCCCATCACCTAAAAATAAACACCAGCCCCTCCCCCCCAAAACCTAACACAAACTGCATCCCCCAAAAACTAACCTGAACCCCTCCCACCACCTAAAAACTAACCCAAACCCCCACCTCCTACAACCTAACACGATCCCCCAATTCCCCAAAAACTAACCTGAACCCCTCCCACCCCTAAAAAATTAACATGAACCCCCCCACACCCTAAACACTAATACACGCCCCCACCCCCTAACAACTAACCCGGAACCCCTCCCACCCCCTAAACATTAACACAAACTCCCACCCCTTAAAAACAAACATGAGTCCCCCACTCCCTAAAAGCTAACGGAACCCCTCCCATCCCCTAAAAACTAACACAAACCCCTCCCACCCCCAAAAAATGAACACAACCCCCCCTAAAAAAATGTACCCAAACTCCTATGCCCTAAAAACTAACACAACCCCCCAACCTCCTAGAAACTACCCCAAACACCTTTCACCACCTAAAAACTAACACAAACCCCTCCCACCCCCTAAAAACTAACATGAACCCCATCCTTAAAAACTAACTCTAAACCTCTCCCACCCCCTGAAAACTAATCCAAACCTCCATCCCCTAAAAACGAACATGATCCCCCATCTCCAAAAATCTAGCCCAACTCCCTCCCACCTCTAAAAAAAAACACGAACCCCCACCCCCTAAAAGCTAACACAAACCCTACCCCCAAAAACTAACCCAAACCCCTACCACCCCTAAAAACAAACACAAACCACCACCCCCTAAAATCTAACACAAACCCTCCACCCCCTAAAAACTAACCCAAATCCCCACCCCCTAAAAACTAACCCAAACCCCTCCCATCCTCTGGAAACAAACACGTACCCCACCCCCTAAAAATTAACACTCATCCCCCCACCCCCGCACCCTTCTTACCTGTCCCGTTTCTGTCCAACGCTCCTCCATCCCAACACTAGACTGACTTAGCCTTAACCACGCACATGCATGGCTAAGGCTAAGTCATTGCTAGGCCAAGTTGTTGTTCGGCCTGCGCGACTCCGTTGTTCCGGAGTTGCTGTTCAGAATGTTTCCTGTCACCACATCTACCATAGTTCATTGAGAAGTGGGTCTTTCAGCTTCAGAAGTACCAACTGTCAGTACGGTATAGACCTAGGTGCCCCAACCCATCCGAGAGACTCTTCACACAGCCATGACTGTTACCCAATGTTCTAGCCGATCTCGCCTCAGGCTAAGAAGAATTCGTCCAGTGGGTGGAGGAGGTCTTTGAAAGATGTGTTAAGGCCAATCTTGGAGGACAGTAGTTACATTAACAGTGCATAGTTTAAGAACCTATTTAGTATGCCCCCAAAGAAGCTGGAGCAAGTCTCAAAGGGCACATGGATCAAAGACCTCAACGCCACGCACCCCGTCTCCTCCAATAACCTAGACCAGAACGTCAGAAACTTCAACAATTGGACCATCATTTAGCTGACAGTGTTGCTCTGATCGTCAAAAACACCCACAGAAGGTCCACCAAGCAGGCTAACTGGTACACTGAAGACCTCAGATCTGCTAAACAACACTGGAAACAATTGGCGCACCAGTAAGGACATTACCAACAAGACAGCCTTCAAGACAGGCCTCTACCTTTACCACAGATAGTTGAGAGAATCGAAGAAAAAGTCCTTAGCCTTACGCTTCGCATCAAGCTTCAATAACAGCAAAGAACTCTTCAAAATTGTCAAATAATTCTCCAACCCTTCAGCTGCAACAAACATTACACCCTCACAGGAACTCTGCAACAACCTTGCAAACTTCTTCCACTACAAGATCACCAATATCTAAAGAAACTTCAAACCTTAGCCCGCCAACTTCTTCAAGCAATGCAGCTACCACGACAGACAAACGATTAACCGAATGTAAACTTGGGTAATAACAGTAATAACAGGAACATTAGATATGCATTGGTATGACTGCAGTATGAAAGAATAAGTGTGCAAAAGAACTTTTAAAGGGAAAATTTGGTTTTAACTATCAAACAAAATGACACAACTCATCCTATCCTTTCCCTCTCCAAGGACACCACCTACACCAATTCCATCTCCCACAATTACATGACAGATATCACCAGCTGGATGAAGGACAACTGTCTGAAGCTCAACAAGGATAAGACAGAGGTACTGATCTTTGGAAACAAAAGCTCCCCATGGGATGCATCCTGGTGGCCTCAGAACTCGGACCTACTGGAATCCCCACTGACCACGGCAGAAATCTAAGTATCATACTGGACAGCAAGCTAACCATGATGACTCAAGTTAACTTAGGCTCCTCCTACTGCTTCTTAATCCTTTGCCTGCTTTGTGCGATATTCAAATGGCTACCCCAAAGCTCAAGAAGCATGATTATCCAGGCCCTCATCTCCAGCTGAATGGACTACGGAAAGGCTCTCTTATCATGGATTGCTCTCACCTCCTCCGAATACTACAGACCATATAGAATGCCTCAGCCTGATGTGACCTGGATCTCCCTAGATGAACCCACATCACCCCGTACCTCAGGGAACTCCCTGTACAGTTCAATGCCAATTCAAACTACTGACCCACACTTACAAGGCCCTACACAATTGCAGACCCACCTACTTGAACCACCACCTGATCTTTCATCAGCCCACCAGACACCTCTGTTCCACTTCCCTTTCTCTAACCCTCAACCCCGCATCTGACGTAGCAGATGCAGAGGTCTCTCCTTTTACCTAGCAGCAAAGACATGTAACTAGTTACCCCTCCGTGTTTGGACCTTCCCATTGCTTCCAGAGTTACAAAAGTCCCTGAAGACCTGGCTATTCAGCTAATCAACTGGACCCAACCAGTGCCTGGATACCCTCATGGGTAACAAGAAGTTAGTGACTCTATCTTGGTTAAAGAGGTGGAGCTAGCACTCGCTCAGGGTGTTTGAAGGAAAGCTCCATGCCCAGATGGAGTTCCACTTGATCTCTTTGAAAATAATACCCCTTTCTGGGCTCCAATTTCGAACAAAATCTTTAGGGCTGCGGTTCTCAGCTCACTTCTCACTCCATGGGAAGAGGCCATTGTGATCCCTATCTTTAAAAAGGTAGATAGAAACAACCTGGCATTCTATAGACCGATCACCCTGATAGACATCACTGGTAAGGTCCTGGGGAGGGAGTTATTAGCAGATTTGGAAGTATGGCCAAATGACAATAACATACTCTCAAGAACGCAATATGGCTTTAGACATGGTCAAGGAACCATTGAGCAGCCTTAGTCTTCAGCAAGTATACCTAGCCCATAAAGTATTCATTACATCAGGCCTTTATGGACTTGTCATCTGATTTTGACACTAAATCGCGATAAGCTCTGGAGCATTATGGGGGGGCATGGGGGTGCAGGATGCTTTGCTTAGCCTCCTACGGAGACTACATCAGAAACGTTTGGTGGAGATCCGTTATGGTCATGAAGGTGATTCCACTGACCCTATAGGTTCAGTTCAGGGTGTACGCCAGGAGTGTATCCCTGCCCACTTTAGTTTCTTGTGTAGATAAAAAGATTGGATATTTTTTTACGGCAGAAAAAATAGATTGTCCAAAGTGCTGGTAAATGTTTCATCTCCTCGCTTTTCTTGGCAGATGATGCTGTCCTCTTAGAGAAGGCTGCAAACAGTTTACAGAAAGACCTTGATCGGTTGGAGACTTTATGGAATCCCTGGATCTGAAAGCAAATTAAAATAAATCCAATGTAATGGTATATGGCCCAAAATCAACAAAAATGAAAACCTTCTACCTACAAGGCACCCCTTTGGATAAAGGTACACATTTCTTCTATCTAGGGATCCTTTTTTAATAATTTACTGAAATGTAATCCTCTCATAATATTAAGGGTGCAGCAAGTTAATAGGGCAATGGAAGCTCTCTTCCGCTTTGCATCTAAGCTAGGCCAGAAACCCACTGGGGAAATGATGATGCTATAATGAGCACAATGAATGTAAGCTCCTTCATATGGGGCAGGAGTATGGGGGTACACAGACTTCTCCAGTCTTCAACGTGTGGGGAATGCCTTTCTTGAGAGGCTTCTCATGGTCCCCCATGGGTCCGCAACCTTCTTTTGTCACTCTGAAGTGAGTTTGAATTACCTTGAGTATTGCATAGCTCTTGCTCCATTATTATGGGTTGAAATGTGGTCGACACTCAAATCCGAATTTTCCAGGCAAAAACTATCTGATTGTTTATCTACCTGTAATGTTGCGAAGATACAATAGCTAAGACATGTTATATGTACACTCGATGATTTGGGCCTAGCTGCTCTTTTTGAAGACCCAGTTCATATTTTACCATCAGCTAAAACTCATGTTAGGGAAGCTTGTTGGGACAGAACCCTGGCCAATCGCCAAGGATTAGGTCCTAAGCAACTGCTATCCAATTAATTTAATGTGATTACTTCCTCCCCAGCGATGTAATTTTTTTTGATGCTCATTTATTAACATCTCAGCACAGATTTTATTTGCCTAGATTTCACCTTGGCACTGTGCACATTTTAGTGTGATTCCCATTATAATATGGATGGGTGTAAAATCACCCGTCATTTCATTGTGACAATAGATTAAATCAATAAACTGTACCCTTTTCACTCTTTTGTCCTCTATATCATTCTGCAAGAACAACCTTTTTGCTTACCTTAATAAGACCACATAGGCCAGTTTCATACCAAGAAAGCTTTAGACGCCTCTGTTCATTTGAGTCACATGAAATCTGCTATGCAGGTCTTAAGTTTTTTAATGGGGCACTTTCAAATAGGAAAACAATATGGCGAATTGTTGTCATATGACTAATAAATTAATGAAAGGATTATTGCATTTCTGCATACTGTAAAACTCTCATGGCGCTTTCATTGTTGCCATTTGACGATAAACAACTTGACGTTCCAACCTTTAGTATTGAAATGTTAACCTTTTAATTATTTAATACCTGTGTGGTTGCTGTATTTTATTCATGCATGTACAGTGTTCTTTTACGATTTCTTGAAATTGAATTAAGGGGCTTATTACTAGTTTGTCGGTGCAGTGGACTGCTGTATCGGTGGTGCACCGATCGTGGAGAGCTTGGTGGTCTGACTGCCGTATTACGAGTTGGGCGAATATGCTTTGCGAAGATCGTGGCTGACCCGCAGAGACCACCAGCTCACCAACTACTTCGCGGTCAGGGAAAGGAAGCCCCCATGGGGCAGTAGAGGGGAGCTGCAGCACCATCGTATTACGAGTTGCCTTTTCCACAAGTTGACTGTTGCGGGCCGTCCACCTGCTGCAAGGTGGCGGTGATGAGAGATTTGAGGGGTGTACTCACCCTTTCTTGTTTTTCCCGACAGAGTCCGACGTGGATCCCTTTATTCAGGTCCCCCTTAACAGCAGGATTTTCACCCCATGAGGATTACGACCCTGTTTGCGGCGATCTGCATTGCAAGGACTGCCCACATATGGACAAAAGAGGGTTCCTGAATTCAAAAGATACCAGGAGAGGGAGGCAGGGAACAAATTAGAACAAGAACAAACCTCTCCTAGGTAACACAATAATACATAGGTAGAATATCCTTCATTTAATATACATCAACATTGTCCCACAACACAAAATTATTTGAAAGACATTATTCTTTTTTATTTCTGGACATAAAAGATATAATCATAACAAAATGGTGTCATCCAAACTCTCATTCTATATATACAATTTCTTAATTTACATATTTTATATATACAATGACCCCACAAAAACAAAATTTCATTCATTCATTCATCTGATAACATCACACATCCTCACATTCATCAAACATACCATACATCATTAAACCACAGTGCAGCAAATTAGACAAGACGGCACAGTGATAAAAGTACAAAAAAATACACACACAGCATTACAACAAAAGGAAGCGCCGACACGCATTTCTGAATGGGACCCGTGTCCACAGTTCCTTCGTCAGGGAGCAGTAAACATAATTCTTTGTTGGCTGAACTTTCCTTAATATTTAGAAATCAATCAACGAAATATAATGACAAAAGGGGGCTCAATCTTGAATTTCAATCAACATAATTATATCATTGCCTACTTCACTTAAGTATCAAAGATGCAAGGGCGGTTATATTACACAATGCTGGTAAGTCGTGCTAAACACTGGAGTCTTTGAAGTCAAAGGATAGCCTGATCCTAGAAAAAATAAGGCAATAACGAATGGCTGGGGGTAAATCCTGAACATGGATGGAGGTCTACCGACACCCCCTGCAGTACGTCGTACGGCCAAAGTCCTCGTGCACTACTAAACGAGAGCTGATAATGTCGCAGAATAACTGTACAATGAAATAAAGCTCTTTAACTTCAAAGAGGCTGGACGGGTAAAGCGAATTCTCGACTTACAGGGCGTCCGCAGGTAACATAGATAATTTATGTTATCTGCGGACCTGTAAGTCGAGGATTCGCTTTATCTGTTCAGCCTCTTTAAAGTTACAGAGCTTTATTTCGTTGGTCTCCACGAAGGTTTTTGATGTACAGTTATTCTGCAACATTATCGGCTCTCGTTTAGTAGCGCACGAGGACTTTGGCTGTGCGACGTACTGCAGGGGGTGTCGGTACGCGGCCATCTAACTCCAGACCACCTCCTGGCGAGATTTCTCAACATGGGCAGTCGCGAATTGCTGTGACCGCTCACATTGAGAAACCTTCCGTACGTGTTCAGGAAGCTAATGCTCACATAGACCATCTACTCGAGCGGCAGAAAGAAGCTGCACCCTCTTGCACTGCTCATGGTGCCTTTTGTGCTGATTTTCCAGCTTGGGACAATCATCCGATGCTGAAATCAGCACAAATTGTGCGTCCTAACACACTCCTCCGCTTCCGAAATCTGCGTTGAGCCGCAGAGTTTTTTGGTCACTTCGCTGTGTTCTGAGTAGTGGAACTCCACTCAGGCTAAATTCTTACCTTAACTCCAGAAAAGGGTTATAAGAAAGTGAATTACTAATTGGGGTGGATGGTAGTCCTCCACAAGTAACAATGTCACTAACTTGTTAGGTCCAATAAAAGCTTCAATAATTAAAACCTGAGCTCACTCCCTGGTAACTACGGCACATATCAGGCAGACTTAACTTTTAAATAGTTAAAAAGTCAAAGACACAACCCAATACAAATAAAATACAAATCCCACTGTAATGTATACAATAGAGAAAAATGTAATAAGCAAAATGACACCAAAATGACAAAAATCCAATAAGGGGAACTAAATATGTACATTTTTAAAGATTTTTGTGGAAAAAGCACCAAGAAAAATAAGCATCCAAAGTAAGGCAATGGTTGCAGTAGACAGGGACAAAGATGCAAATTTAGGCTGATCTTGATTGAGCCCGGGCCGGATACACCAGGTGGATTAGTCCCTGTAAAAGTGTGGATGTTGAAAAAGTTGGTAACGTTTCTAATACCCAATATAGATCGTATCTTGTCTCTTTTTGAAAAAAAATTGCTCCCCACTTGGGTCACTTCTGAAACTGTGGTTGATTTGGAACTGAAGAACAGATACGTGAATCAGGTTGATCCTATGGGGTTTCTGAAGCTTTGGAGATTTCTTGCTGAACATTTCATATGTCCCATTGCAGAATGGAAATTAGTCTTTTTATCAGAGGCTTGGAGTCTTTGAGCGGAGCAAAGCTGGCATCCACTAGATATTTCCGCTCCACCCAACTGGCCCTGGACACCATCCCACAGATCCACAAGACCACGGCTGGAGGGAGATCCATCTCCTACCTTGCTGCAAAGACCTGAAACTCCCTGTCTCGGCACCTCAGGCAATCACCATTGCAGCCGCATTTCGGGTAGGACCTCAAGATCTGGTTCTTTGACTCAGCCCCACTCCCCACCCAAAGTCGAATGACCCTCATGGGTGAGTAGTTGCGCTTTACAAGAATCTAATTGATTTCAACTGCTGATTGGACACTTTTACCAGTGGGTTCCTCTGAGATCCAAAGGAAAACTTTTCAAAAGCTTTCAAACTTTTTTCTGTTGCCCAAACAACCACGGAGTACAATTCTAAGGCCCCCAGGAGCTTAGGGTAAGCACGTAGAGACTCTCAGAATATATGAGGAGGAGCCCAAAGATAAGGGTCAAGTCCAATGGTCAGCTGGGTATTTTAGGAAAAAGCATTGGCAAATCCAATAGGTCTTGCCCATGCAAGATCAATTTGCTTTGTCAATTTATTTTGCCATGTTGTACATTTTCTGGAGAAAATGATTATTATATAATGCTATTATTACAGCGTAATATATATATATATGAGTGTGTTTTTACATATGTATCAAATAATATAATAATATGATTGTATGATTGGTATGGAATGGCCTACCATTGTGTAGTATGGCATGGTAGGTATGGTATGGCCTGCCATTGTATGGTATGGTGTGGCCTGTCATGGTATGGTAAGGCATGTCATTGCATAATATGTTATGGTATGGTAATCCTTGTTGCAATGTACATATTAAGCTACAGAAGGAAGCACAGTAGGAGAAGCTAAGCAAGCAAAAAAGCTCTTTACAATATAATGTTATTTTCATGCTAGAAGTTCTATTCAACCTGTTATGCTGCAAACATACCCAAATTTAAATACGCTCGGTTTTATGTATTAAACATTTTAATGTTGCCCAATACGTCTTATAAATCATAAAATATACACCACAAGCACTTGGTTCCAAACTAAACAAGTGATTACTTAACAGTGACTCAAAAGTATTTTTTAATCATTTTTAAAAGCAACACTAACAACCTATGCTCTGCTGGTGTTGTTGTGCTGCACCAAAGATACCACAGAGTGAAACTAGGAGCAAGAAAATCTAAAAACACATATGCTCTTCCAAGTACTGCAAGTAGAAAAAAAATAGGCCAAGACAGAAAGTGGAAGCAACTGAAGGATAATCCCAAAACAAGGAGGTAGAACTTGGTCCATACTCCAGGGATAGGGAAAACACACAAACAAAAAGTGTAACAAAAGTGAAGCCAATGCATGCTACCAATGAGGAGCCATCAAACAGGACTAACAATGAAGCCAATGAATGGTAAACAGTGGGTGGGCCCTAAGCCCCCTGCATGTAAACAAGATGTTTTGCATGCAAGATCTAAAAAGGCCTCCCTCTTTTAGCGTGTTATGTTACTGTAGACACAAAGGAGGTCAGCCAACTTACCCTTGCAGTCCACTTCTTTGTTCTGGTTACAAGAAGCAGGTCCAGCCGTTCATGTCTCCGCATAGGTCTAAAACAGCAAGGGCAGTCCTTCTTCCTATCTTCCATAGGTCAAGAAAGCGTTCTGAGGATGATGCCTTGGGGTATCACATTTATGCCAGGCACTAGAGATGGATAGAGGAAGCTTCAGATTCCCTTCCCTAACTAATGGAGTAAAAGGTCCAAGGGGAAACCCTACCTGCTTTTTGAGTAGTTCCTCTTTCCTGTTTACCCTATTGCAAATAATCCCATAGTGCACCATATTTTCTTAATCCAAGATGGGGAAATTATCCACCCCTTGTGCAGAGCCTTTGTGCCCCTCCAGAAATATGGTTAGGATAGTGAGCAGTCCCCTCCTCTGTGGTCACTCAAAACAAGTTCTGGGGGTAGCTTTCCTCTCAACCTAATCAGGGGAACAAATTCTAGACCTTTCCAGGTCTCCCTCAGCATTTAGTTGTGACAGGGGAGAACCATTGAAGTTAATTAGGTTCTTTGGCTCACCCTACTGATTTTCCTGCCATGGGAAAAAAATCCTTCCCCAGTACCGACCCATTGTCTATGCTTTGGTAGCAGTTTTCACATCTCCATAAGATCACGTAATTGATTGACAGCTGCACTGCTGAAGAGCTAATGTAGATTAGCCTCCAGGAGATTTATGCAGGAGATGGGCAATGTTCTAAATGTTACTTGAGCTAAAATGTTATTAAAAATCCAACTTCATCATTGAATTGGGCTAAATATTATGCCAATTTTCTAAACGTTACTTTTCCTAAAAATAATTTAAAAATTAAACTTCACCATTGAATTGGGCTAAGTATCAAAAGTGGTTGAAATATTTTTCTAGCTGGTCTCAAAGGTGAGATACAGAATATTTTAATCTGTGCTCTAGTTTTCTCATAGGACAGCCAAGGCTTTCCATTGCGAAAATAGCTTTTGGAGTCTTGTCACTTTAGGGACATGGTGATATTACTTTTCTTCATGCCCTTTTTTTACATACCATGCATCCTACCTGTTGGGCTACAAGACCTATAAAGGGGTAACTTATTAATATTTAAAAGGAAGGTGTTTCCTCTGTCAAAAGAGTTATTTTGACAGATTGGATTGCAAGTTTAAACTACAGAATTCTGGCTACAATGGTAGGCCTGAAGCTATGTTTTCAATTCCATACTTTATTTTATTTATTTATTTGCAAAGTTTTATATAGCGCTGGCTAGACCCGGAGGTATCAGAGCGCTTTACATGAGGATCAGCAAGTTACAGGTTACATAGTTATTATAACAGTTGAATCAGCAAGTTACAGGTTACATAGTTACAACTGCTTGAATCAAAGAATCACAGAGGGAGGGGGAGTGAAGGAGACACAAATGGGTTACAACAAGTTCTGTAATCCATAGGTGACATTTCATTTTCCATGCCCTGATTATAGTTTCCACACCATAAACTTTGGCTTTATAGGAGAGTTAAATACTCTAATCAGGTGTTAGTCAAGTTCTACATGTTTTAGGGTCAGAGCACATACACTGGACAGCAGGACCCTGGTATGCAAAGTCTAAAAACCAGCCGTACAATTCATTAACAAATGTGGGTAACCATGGTTAAAGGAACATTTTCTTCCAAGGCTTACAGGCAGAATCTCTTTTTTTTTCTTTTTTAGGCAAATCTAAGACTGTAGCTTATTTTGCTTGTGTGTAACACATGCTGTGAATCCTTGGTGCATCTCAATTTTTACTTTTAGTTTGAGGTGTCCTTGGGTATTGTCCGTCTTGGAAATTACCATATTTGGTGTGTCTGTGCAGAATTGGTGCAGTTTATACGTAGTCTTTCTACCTGTGGCCAGTGAGAGATATATTTTTGGAGTATAAAGTTCATTGTGTGGTTTGTTTGTTTTTTCTGAATCGATATTTGCTAATGTGTCTGTTTTAGGGAAGGACACATATATGCTGTTGGTGCAGCAGGAGCAACTGGATTTTAGCCAGAAGCTGGAATGCCCCCATTTGAAGTGCTGAACCCTGGGTTGCCCCTAACATTGTAGAGACTGCTTTGCCTGCCTTTAGTAGTGTTGCAGGGAGTAGAGTCAATATAGAGGACGTTTTCCCTATCAATTTCTTCCAACTATTTTTTGATGATGTGTTTTTTTTATTATATTGTTGAACATTTTAATTTGTATGCAGAACAGTTTTGAGGGACAACAGTGCCACACTTAAGACCCCTTCAGAGCTACCAGGTGGACTCCCACAAATCTCTATGAGATTACCAGTTCTGGGGTTTAACTTTGCTGATGAGATTGATAAGGAAGCCATCACTGTCTTTATATTGGTCTACTAGTCCCCTTGATGGCAACGGCTACATTTCCAGCCAGCATGAATCGAGATCTGTATTTGCTTTTGCAGCGTATGCAGCATTTTGAGGATAGAGATACACAATTGACACAAAATCATCCTGATTGTGCCCATCTCTTCAAGGTTCATCCCATTCTTGAACATTTAATAGATCATTTCTCAGAGATCCATATTCCATAACAAAATATATCTGTGTATGAGTCTCTGGTCCTGTACAAAGGACAATGCATTCCCAGCGAGAGAGGATGTAATGGTATTAGGCTGCATATGCTGTGTGAAAATGCCACAGCATATGCATATAATTTTAGGGTGTACACTGGAAGGGATTCATTCAAATAACACATGTTCCCTCAGTTGCCCTTCCACTTTTGGAGTCAGTGAAAAGTGAAACAATTATGTGGGAACTTGCTAGGAGACTGTTTAATGAGGGTCACTATTTATTTGTGAACAATTATTTAAGGAATTGCTCAAAGTGGACACTGTGGCATATGGGACAATCTGGTCTAACCATACAGGTTACCCTAAATAGCTTGTGTGTAAAACACTTGAAAGGGCACAGAGTAGTGCCTTGTGTAGTAATGAACTTCTTGTTTTGAAATTTCCAGATAGAAGAGATGTCCACGTATTCACAACTATTCACAATGAAAACACTTTTCCTGTGACTATTTGGTAGCAGAAGTGCACAAACATGAGTGGATTTTAGACTGAAACAAGCACACGAGAGGTGAAGATCAAGCAGATCAAAAGTTGAAGCCTTGCAATGCTACTCGAAAGTCATATATCTGGTATAAGAAGTTGGCTGTTCATATTTTTCATTTGGTATCCTTCAATGCTTATGTTTTTTCAAACATTATTATCCAGGTTCCAAGATGAGTTTTGTTAATAGTTTCAGAGGTCTGTAATTTGCAGCCCTGTTGTAGTCGAGCAGGCAAGTGTTCCCAGGATCGAAGTGGTGGAGGATTTGGCTAGACTGAAAGATTACCACACTCCTGAACATATTCCTCCAACACCCAAAAGCACAGTTCCTTGTTGGAAATGTACAGTGTATGTTCAAAGATGAGTACAACAGGAGAGTCGTATGCACTGCCCAGAGTAACCTTCTAATCCCGATCTATGTGTCCACACATGTTTAAAATAATACTATACATAACTAAAGTATTGGGAACAACAATGAGAGTAAAAGAAAACTGACTGTGATCATGGTTGATATTTGATCTTCTACCAATAGGTTGGTTCTTTCTAATTGGAAAAAAATTGCTGTTTTAGTTTAGTGTTTTATTTTTCCTGTCCGTTCTTTGTGTGTGTAATCTGTTCTTTGTGGAAATGTTATAGAAGCGCTTCATGGTGATGAGTGAGTGACTTTTGACTTTTGACTGAAGGTGTGTGTGGACTGGTGTTTAGCTTGCAGTATGTGTGAACTGGCATTTGGTGGTGTATGTATATAGTGACTTGCTGCTGGTCACTCCACACACATTGGCAGCCAAATGCCAGTGCACACACACACCATCATCCAAACGCAAGTCCACACACTCAGCCAGCTGCCAGGTGGTGTGATTGCTGTGTCTGAAGTGGCATCTGGCTGGTGGTGTGTGTAAACTGGCATTTGGCTGGTGGTATGTGTGTGTAGTGACTTGCTGGTGGTCACAACACATACACTAGCAGCTAAACACCTGTCCACACACACCGCCAGCCAAATGCTAGTCCATGGACTCCGCCAGTCACAAGGTGGTGTGATTACTATGTCTGAACTTGCATCTGGCTGGTGGTGTGTGTGGCAGTCGGTTTGTGTGGTTGAAGTCTGGCTGCCTGTGTGTGAACTGGTGTTTGGCTGGTGGTGTGTGTGTGTAGTGACTTGCTGCTGGTCATTGCACACACACAGTTAGCCAAACGCCAGTCCACACACCCCCAGCAACCTGCCAGCCCACAAACACCACCAGCCAAATGCCAGTCCACACACTCCGCCAGCCGCCAGCTAGTGTGATTGCTGTGTCAGTCCTGTGGCATATAAAAGTTACGGCCCCTTGCATGGTGCAGTTTGTTGATGTGAGTGTTGTAATGTGTAGTTCCCATGGCTAGCAGTGTAAATTTTCTTTTGTGTGACGCATGAAAGATGTGTGAATGACTTGTAAAAAGGTTGGTGCCTTGATGTGGCTTTAGAGCTCATGAGTTTTGAATCACTTTGTTCAGTATTACAAAATTGTAATTAGTATCAGTGATTTCTAAGTTTTTTATTTGTGTGAAATCTTTTGTTAATAAAATTAAAATTTTTTAACTTTTCACTAACACTCGTGCCAAATCCATCCTGTGTGTGTGTGTGCTTGAGTAGTATATGGTTGTGCAGTAATATTTGTCTTTTCTGTCTTTCACTGTCAGGGTGTACATTGTCTCTTGGAAAAACCTACCAACCCTAGATATTTTTATAAACTACACACTAGGGGACTCCAGGGTGGTGTGTCTCATGTGGATCCCACAAAGTTTTCTTAACAGAAGCCATTAGAAACCACAAACATTTGTTAAAAACATATTTTCTTCATGTTTCTCTGAGTCAAAGTACTTGAATCTTTGGGCAGCCACACATTTTCTACCAACATGTCTCCCAATAAATGTACCTCACCTGTGTGGGTGGGACTAGCACCTACAGAAGGAAGGGGTTCAATGCATAATATGGCAACATCAACAAAAGAGGTAGCTTCGGTTTTTGGGCCTGGCTCGGCGGCTACATAGGGAAACCTACCAAACCCAGGCATTTCAGAAAACCAAGGGAGTCCAGGGTGGTGTGCTTGGCACAGATTCAACAATGCTTTCTTACCCACAATGCCCTGCAAACTTCAAACTTTGCAGAAAATGGCAGTTTCCTTTCCATTTCTGTGAAGTAGACTTCTGGAATCAGCTAGAATCCACAAAAGTCCTACCTCCCAGTGCCTTCCCCACCTGCCCCCCAAAAAAGCTGTCCCTTTGTATGGCTGGTGCTAGTACCCAAGACAGGAATGGATCAAATGAAGGTCCATGTGAGTCCACGCATAAGGACTCTCATTGTCCTTGCTTTGATCTGTTCTTGTCGTAGGCACTATGCCCAGCCACACAAGTGGAACAGCGTTTTTATTAAGACAAGTTGTGGAATGCAGGGTGGTAGGAATTTTGTGGATTCCTGCTGAATCCTGAGGCCCACTACTCTTGACTTCCTTGGGTGTCTAGCTTTCAGAAATGTCAGGGTTTAGTATATTTCCTTGTGTTGCTTTTCATTCCTGGCCAAAAAACACTGATATCCCTATTGCCAAGTCAGATCATTTTTGTGACGGAAATGTTAATGTCCCACATTGTAGTTTGGGGGCTTTTCCCGTTTCAAGCTCTAGACCTACTCACACCAGTGAGGTACCATGTTTATTGGGAGATTTAGGGAAATGGTAGTTAATAGGACATTTGTGGCTCCCCTCAGATTCCAGAACATTCCATCACAGAAATATGAGGATTTTTTAAAATCCATTTCACCTCACCCTGGATTCCTGTCGGTGTCTAGTTTCCAAAAATATTGAAAGTACTATATCTGGCCTTTCGTTTATAAGGATTGAGTAGACAAACTGGTCTGTAGTTTTCATAGATGAGCAGATAAATAGCCTTTCTTAATTCCCAATGTTTAAATAAAAAACAAATCTCCTGTGTAGGCAAAAAAATAGGAAAGAACTCAGTGAGTAATGTACAGCTCTAAAAATATACAAGTAGGTCAAAACTCAGTTAACGGAATATAAGAGTGCAATGCATAACTATAAAAAGGTGTAGCTATGCCTCATAAAGTCTGTTTTTGACTAGATAAAAGGAAATCACATGCAGTCTGCGCAGTTCATTAAAATATAAATGGAATGAAATCTAGAACACTTGCTTGCCCTTTTCGGTTCTATTCTTGACTTAATTACCCCCCCTTTTTTTCTTCTTCTTCTTTCTTCAAAGGTTTACAAATGTATTAGTTAGCAATACTCAAATGCCGTAAACTAAAATGTCATATGATGTTTTGTCACTGAATTGAAAAAAGAGATAAATGACGTATTGTAAATGAGATTTGATATCTCTTAGATATGATAACAGTGTCACATAATGTTTGTATTTGTTTATGATTTTTTGTGTCCTTATCTTGCGGTTTAATATGTGTTTGTTGTAAGAATTGTCTGGCTTCTTTGTCTGATTATAACCATCAAAGTTTAAAGAAAGATTTAGTTGTCTGTACACAAGCAAAAGGATTCTAAAAAATATCATTTTTTAATTATAGAACAAAAGCTGATGTTGTCCTGATGAAGACGCAGTGTTTGCATCGAAACGCGTTGGCAGAAAAAACATCTATTTTGTCAATCAGCTGTGAACAATCACATACTTCTTAACTGTTTCCTTTGAAATTAGAGATATTATAACTTGAATACTGTACTCTGATTTTATTCATTTTCTATAAATTTTGTACTTCGATTGAACATGTTTATCAATTTTTATTAATATGATTAAATTTTATGTATGATCACATCTGCTGTCTTAAAAATCTTTCTTTTGCTTGTGTTTCTATTTGCTATAATAATAAGTTGCCAGCTATTACATTGTTTTTGCCTGGATGCTTTTTTTCTCCATTAATAGTTTCCAAAAATATGCAGGTCTGCTAGGTTTCCCTAGTTGCAAGCTGAGTTAGGGACCAACATCCACAGCTACCCACA
This sequence comes from Lissotriton vulgaris, assembly GCF_964263255.1. Lineage (NCBI taxonomy): Eukaryota > Metazoa > Chordata > Amphibia > Caudata > Salamandridae > Lissotriton > Lissotriton vulgaris. Next base: position 373,838,628 of record NC_141697.1, read on the forward strand.
GTGCAAAACACAGGGTCAGATTTCAGTGGCAAAATATGAAGTGTATATGTTGCATTTTGAGGGCTTCCCTGTAGCGAGCACTAGGCCTTCTCACACATGTGAGGTACCATTTTTCTCACGAGACTTGGAGGACTGCTAGGTGTTAGAAAATTTGTGGCTCCCCTCAGATTCTAGAACTTTCCATCACAGAAATTTGAGGAATATGTGCTTTTAGTCAATGTTTGAGGTTTGCAAGGACTTCTGGGTAAGAAAACCTAGTGAGAGCCAAACAAGTCACCCCACCCTGGATTCCCCAAGATATCTAGTTTACATTTTTTTACAAGTATGCTAGGTTAACCAAGATGCTGGTTGAGCTAAGGTTCAAAATCCACAGCTACCCAAATTTAAAAAAAGGTCAGTTTTCAGAGGAAAAATGTGATATGTGTAAGCTGCATTTTGGGTTACCTTTCTTGTCACAGGAACTAGCCCTACCCACACAAGTGTGGTACCATTTTCATCTGGATACTTGATCCCCTGAGATTCTTGCTCACAGAAATCTGAAGAAAATGTGTTTTTTTTGTAGTCAAAAGTTTGCAAGGGCTTCTGAGTGAGAAAACCCATGAGGGCGATGCAAGTCACTCCACCCTAGATTCTATCAGGTGTCTAGTTTTCAAAAACATGCAGGTTCGCAAGGTTTCCTTAGATTCCTGTTGAGTTTGGGCCCAAAATCCACAGCTCCCTCATTGAAAATAAAGGTCAGTTTTCAATGGAAATAAAATGGATGTGTCCATGTTGTGTTTGGGACTTTTTCTGCCGCGGGCACTAAGCTTACCCACACATGTGAGGTACCATTTTCATCGGAGACATGTGGGAATACAGAATAGTGGAACATTTTTTATTACCAATTGTATTTCTCTGCATTTGTGCCTTCCAAATGTAAACCAGTATGGAAGAAAGAAGATATTTTGAAAGATGCCCTCTGAATCACAGACTAGTATGGGTACCCACACAGTCAGAGAAGTACAAATAACCACTGCTCCAAAACCCCATATCTGTTGTCCTTTTCAGAAATACATAGACATCCTTGATACCCATATTTCAGTCTATTTATTTTACCATATGAATTGCTCTATACTTGATATACAATGAAAAACGATTGTTAGGTGCAGGTGAGTTGTTGGCTATGCATTGCTCGGGCTCTTGAAAAACTTACAAACCCTATATATCTCTGTAACCAGAAGGATCTAGCAGATGTAATGGTATATTGCTTTCGTAAATCAGACATTGTGACAAGAAGTTACTAATGAAAATGCTGTCACAAATTGCCATATTTTCCTACTCATTTTCAGTATTTTTTTTTATTTCAAGTTTTTTTCTTTGGGAAACTCTTGAGGGAGCTACACAAATGGCCTCTTTCTTAATTCAGAAATCTGTCTGCTTTTTAGAAATCTGTAGCTTTCTGGAATCATCCATGGGTTACACACCAGTTTCCACTTCAAACAAGTAAGTTGAAAAACACAAAAAGTAGGAAACATGGGCTACCTCTTGGAAAAAGGCCAAAACTATGGTAAAAAGCAGGTTTTTGGATTCAAATCTGCATGTCCGTGGAAGCCAGGAAGATTGTGACTTGAGCACTGCAAACCGTATGTTGATGTCATGTTGAAGAAAACAACAAGAGCTTTTTTGTGGAACACTTTTTTCCCTATTCTTTCCCACAAAAACAAACATTAGCCATATTTTGGCTAGTTTGTCAGTCCCCTCTAGGGGAATCCATAAACCCTGCATACCTTTAGAATCCCCAGGATGGTGGAAAAAAGTACATAAATTTGAATTGGATACCTTGTGCAGAAAAACAGTTATGGAGGCCTAACCGCAAACTACTCAAATAGCCAATCGAAGGGCTTAGCATTCTAGGGGAAAAGTTTGAGCAGGCAAGGGGTTAATTTAGTCTTAACTTTTCTTATGTGTTCCCCTTTTGAGCCCATGCACAGCTGCTCTTTGAGACTTCTTAGACTTAGGATACCCTTTTGTTAGCAATTACGTCAGCCAGGAGATAAAGCCAGCTTCAAACGCAGTTTGTTAACCCTCCTTAAACCAGCTTCTTTCCACACAAATTGGTTCTTCCTATCCAGGCCTGCTGAAGGTTTTGACCTCATTCCAAGTCGGCCAGAACATCACACTGCTGAGATTTTTTACACTTTCTCATCCCTCCAAGGAGGAGGAGAAGCTCCATTGTCTGTACAATAAATTAGCCCTTTCCTTTTATATTGATCGTAACAAAGAACACCACCTGGACGACCAGCCCTTCAATGGGTTCACTGGGGTGAAGAAAGGCAAGGAAGTGCAGACTGGGACCATCTCCTGTTGAATTTTGCTCTGCATAAAAATATGTTATGAATTGACTAAGAAGCAGCTGCCTGAAGGCTTTCAGGCTCATTTATTAAGAGCCAAAGCAGTCACTATTTCTTTTCTGCCTGGAGTGTCTGTCCCGGACACCTGTCCGGCTGCTCAGGGGGCATTACTCCACAAGTTTTCGAAACACTAATGCCTGCACAGTCAGGTCCATTGAGATGAGCATTTTGCCCTTTCGGTCTATCTCCGGGGAGGTATTGCTTAGGTATGTATTCTAAGGTGAGGAATCTGCAATTAAAAGAAGTCTCTATCAGATGAACAAGTTACTTACCTTCAGTAACGTTTTTACTGGTAGAGACTCTATCTAAATGCAGAATCCTTACCGATCCTTCCATCCTCCCCTCTGTGTGAAATGGGTCCTCCACCCAATGGACCTTCTTTCGTTTCTGCACACTAGTCACACATCACTCAGTCGTGGCTCTGCATCTTTGTTGCAGAATTAGTCACAAAATAAATTGTATCAATGCGCCAGGGTAGCCCTGATATGGGCATTGCTCATGTGACTGCTAATGTGTTTAATGTTGTCGCGGAGCCACTTGACGCCACCTACGGGAGCATAGAGGTAGTGCTCAAGATCTTCCTGATCCAGTGTGATGCCTAGTGGATATTCTAAGGTGAAGAATCTACAGTTAGATAGAGTCTCTACCCAAAAAAGCATTAGAGAAGGTAAGTAAGAGAAGGTAAGTAACTTGTTCATTTAGCAACTGAGATTACAGGACTGTACTAAAACAAAAAACCTGACTAAGATGTAAGTATTCGTATTACTTTATTGCCTACTGCTGGTAGGTATTTTGTAATAGTTACTGATCTGCAGGACTTCTTGGATTTACAACCACAAGCTTCTTCAGTTAGAGAGAACAGTTCCTGACTTCCAGATAAACATTTGAAAATTGTGGTCACTATGAGATCGTTACTGGTGTTCCTTGCCTATTGCATCACCTTCTGGTGCTTTGTCCCCTGGCCTTTCCTTTGCCCCAGAGGCTTGCTGTTTTCTTCAAAAGGAGTTGCCCTCAGGGGCCTTGTGAGTGCTGTTCTCAATCGAAACCCGAACTTGTCTGGTGGCCCATCAAACCCTTAACTGTGATAGTAACTAGTAGTAACTATGTCACTGCCTTTGCACTGCACTGTTCCCATTGGATGATTAAAAATCCTTCCTTACTTTATCATTCTGTTCTGCAACAGACTGTGCATCTAAATAAGCAGGAGGAAAGGGGGGCGTGGCTAGCTAGCCAACATGGCAGACGTGAGCTCGTAGTGCTCCGACCGATAACCCAAGTTATCCGCCACAATTCTGCTCAAAGTGCTCCATCCACAGCTACAACCAGTGGAAATCGTCAGCTGGAGCGCGACGGAGTTTGGGGAACCCCTCCTTGTGTGGCTCCTGTAGCGGAGGACGAAGCGATACGCGGGAAAGAAATGGCGGCCTGTGAGAAGCGAAGCCACGAGGCAGAGACCCCTGCTGGTCGGTGGCCACCCGCACTGCCGGGAAAATTGCAGGGGAGGACACGCAGTACGTGAAGCTGGATCTGCAGCGGACCCTTTGCGGTATCTTGTACTGCTTCATGGAGCGGAATTGCTGACAGCAAAGATACGAGAGGTGAGGAGATAAGAGGTGCGGCCTGCAGACCGGAAGTGTGGCTTGGTGCGGAGCATTGGCCACTGCCTCTGACAGAGAAGCCCGGAACATCTGGCGGATGATAAATGTAAATTGATACTTGTATAGCGCACTACTCACCCACAAGGGTCTCAAGGCACTTGTACGAATACCGCTGTGGAACCCATCCTGGCTTTCCCTGTGAGGCGTCCACTCCTGGGCACCCCCAAGGTGGAGGCCAGGCATCCTTAGCGTTGTGGGGGCCGTTGTGGAGATTAAGCAAGCTATTGCCCAGAGTTGCAGAGTGGGACTCCATGATTGGAATAGCCACCGAGGTGAGAATTATCAGGTCCGTGGAATTTTTGAGCCCAAGACCCGCCGAGGCGGGGAATTGAACCCTGGTCCCGGGCTAGACCTCTGCATCAGGGTCTTCTGCTCTAATCATTGAGCCACACTTCTCCACAGGATAGGATGCGGGCGGCCCCCTGGGTGGTGTTCCAGCCTGCTTCGGGTGAGGAACCCCGCGGGAGTGGGGTGCCTGATCTGCCAGAGGACCGCGTGACTTGCTGGCATCGACCCGGGCCCGGAGGAGGGCCAAACCGGGGAGCACGACATCTCAGAGGTGAGGGCAGCCGGGGAAAGGAGTCCCTGAACCCAGTAGAGGCCTGCAAACTGGGGGGTGGGTGGCTCGTGATTGAACCTGCTGGTGGCGCTTCACCGAGCGCGGGGGCAGTTGGACGAGCTGTGATAGTACGAGGCACCCCAGACTGGCCCTAAGGCAGGTGCATGCCCACGCCCACACAAAGGAACACTGCAGATGGCCCGTGCAGAGGTGGAGACACACAGAGGGGGGCACATTGGCAGGCCCAGAACACAGAGGATACAGTGCCGTAACTGGAGAAGATCTGGGGGCCGTGCGCTTGGGGGAGCGCACTGAAGATGGCAAAAATGGTGCCCGATGAAGCGACGATGGGTGAGGCCTATGCGGACTGACCGCGCCGAGGGCCACATTGGCCAGGCTGCGGGCTGCCTCAGAGGCCCAAAGTGTGGCGGACACGTGAAGGCGGCAACCAGGGACATCACTGTTAGGGAATTTGGGCCCTTACACGACGTGCAGAAAATCTGGTGGCCGGCAGCAGGAAAGCAAAGGAGAAGGGCGCTCCTCCGCAGGCGAGCGACGTGACCTGGCCAAGATTGGCACCCGGGGGCCACAGCCATCTGCCGCCAACCTGAAGGTGACATTAACCCTGGGCGTAGTGGGCGTAGTGGGGCTTCGCGGAGCTACGTGAAGTGGGCGAGAAACTACGCCCACCTCCGCACTCCGCGTAGCCCCACTACGCACCGCAGGCCTCCCTCCCGCCCTCCCTAAATACTTTAAATTAGGAGTGTAAAAGAATTAAAAGGCACTTACCTTGCCCGCCGCTGCCCGCCGCGTCCCCGGGGCTCGCTATCTTCATTGCTGCCGTCTTGTGTACTAATGCGCATGCGCGGGCGGCCGCGCATGCGCATTTTTCGTGAGAAATGCGCATGCGCGGCCGCCCGCGTGTGCGCATTAGTACACAAATCGGCAATAGCGAGCCCCGGGGATGCGGCGGGCAGCGGCGGGCAAGGTAAGTGCCTTTTAATTCTTTTACACTCCTAATTTAAAGTATTTAGGGAGGGCGGGAGGGAGGCGGGTGGCGGCCAGCTACGCTCCGTCTGCGGAGCGTGCGTAGTGCCGGATTCTACGCCTGCTACGCAAAATGCGTAGAAGCCGGCACTACGCACACTCCGTGCACGGAGCGTAGCCGCCCGCCCACCCTTAGGTGACATAGGGACGCGAGGAGACTTAGCGGCGAGACCACGATCCCGATCATGCGTGATGCTGGTGCAGGAGTGAACTACTAAACACGCACATTGCCCTCAGGGCTGTGTGCACGCAAGTGCAATGCGGACTGGTGCCACCCGCCCCCTACCGACCAAGACTCACCCAACTTCTACTGGCCACGGGATCCCAACATCCTAGAAGCGGATCTGCCCAGTACCTCTAAGAGGGAGTTGTGACGGACAAGCTGGTAGGTGACATTGCTGCTAGCAGACATCAGTTTCTTCTGGCGCAACAAGCGGAATACTAGACATATATGCACACCTGGAGCTGCCTTTGCTCATCCAAGCTGCAGCTGCAACAGAGTGTATTTTCACAAGAACAAGGGAACCCAAAAGGTATATCATAGGGACCTTGGCCAGTATCAATTTACAAAAGACAATGGTCCCTATATGTGGACAGGATAGCAAAAAATAATAATCACACACCTAATAAGTAGTATGTTTCTTTGTCCAGCCGGACAAGAATTTGATTTTAAATGATCAAGTTCATAGAGAGAGTTTTAAGACCAAGATAACAAGTGGGCACAGCCGTGACCCACAACACTTAAGACAAAACAACAAAGAAATGGCCAAAAAGGCAAAGCGAAAATCTGTCTGTATACTATTGTTCAGTGCTACAGACTCAATCTCTTAAACATAACCATACCATTGCGTCAAACAATATAGCATTCATCATATTGCATATGGGGTTTTTTGTCGACGACGTTTCGAGGCCTTTTCAAATCATGACATCATCATCAGGACAAGAATTATCAGCATTATTGTTTTGTTCAACAATTATTAACACAATGCCTATTATCGCATTAATGTCGGTTTACTTGCTGATTGTCTCGTTCAGGGTTATTGAGGAGAAACCACGGGGCTAATGGCATTCTTTCAAAACAAATTCCGGGGCTTCCATCAAGGTTGTATGGAAACTACAGGGACAGATACACGGTGCTGTGGGAGACCCGGAAATTGGAGGAACTGACAGTAGGTGGCAGCCCCATCATGCTTTTCCCGGACTACACAGCCCTGGTGCAACGTCGTAGTAACCACTATACATCGGTGAGAAATCAACTCAGAGAGCTGGAGCTCACATACTCCCTGTTGTTCCCTGCCAGGCTGAGAGTGGTAGCGAAGGGTAAAATGCACTTCTTTGACACACCAGGGGAGACATGGGATCGGCTAGAAGGATCGGGCCTTTGGGCGGGTAAGAAGCCATCAGAACCGGACGATGGCGAGGCCACAGGAAGGAGAAACAGGCGTCGACCATGCCGTGGGGTAGCTCGCGGAGCATCAGTCAGAGCAATGGCCCGAGCCCAGAGAGGATGAGAATGGAACGTCAAAATGTCTTGGAAGCGGTCACGACTCTTGGCACACCAAAGATTCAAGCCTACCGGGAGCCTTCCATGCAAAATACAGCGGTGTCGAGTAAATTGTCAACAAGGTCTACTGAACTTTCTGATGAACTCTGTATGCCGGTGGTCACTCCGCAGACTGCAGACGGTATCCTAGGATGAGAAGGCCGATAACACGAACATTGTAGAGGACTGCACACGCAAGTACCATGTTGTGGGCCATGCTGGTTTGTTTATGATGCGGGATGGGTGGGGGGACTGGCGGGACACTATATGCGCCCTCTTAAGGGCTGTTGCCAGGGCTCTGCCGCACCTAAGTCACAACACCTAGTGAGTCTCGGTATGGGTTGCCCCTACGAACACATAGCCACTCCATGTGGACACTTGTGGGCCGTTGTCTCAATGTACTGAGATAATGGGTTTCCGAATGGCACACCACATGTGTGGGACACAAGGGGGGATGGTCATGACAGATCGCTTTCTATGTGCACGCCCCACCAGGTCACACACTGACCTAGTTCTAACCTGTGCATGGGCACACAGTTTGGACGGACAACCTCACGAAGTTCGCCCCACACGTTATGTTCTACATAGTTCACATGTTGTTAAGGTTACCACAGACCGGTTTACATGCACCTGGGCATGCCTGGTGCCTATTAAGATACACCCCACCCCTGGTCTCCCAGCAGAACGTACACCCCCACAATGGAACGAGTTAATATAATCACATGGAACATACGCGGTATGCACACACCCTCAAGAAGATACTCCATATTTGCTTATCTCCAAAGGCACTCAGTTGGCATCGCCCTATTAGGCGCTGGAGAGGGCAGGTGTATGGCACAAAGTACTCCGCAGACGCTAGCGGCACACTCATTTGGGTGAGAGCGGGTGTCCCATTTGTTTGCACAGACACGGTAGCAGACCCGGAAGGTAGATACACCCTGGTGCGTGGGATGCTCAATGGTCATAGCAATGGTGCCGCAATTACATGCACTCTACTCAAAAGCACTGGAGGAAAATGTGCTTTCCCCTTCAATGCACAAGGCGTACTTGGTGTCCCTGCTGAAGCCAGATCGGGATCCAACAAATTTGGGATCCTATAGGCCGCTGGCACTTCTAAATGCCAATTATAATATACTCGCCAAAGTCCTAGCAGAGCGTTTGGTGCCAGTGGTTTCAGCCCTAATCCACGGTGACCAAAACAGATTTATGCCTAAGCAGAGCATGTCCTTGAACCTGAGTAGGTTCTTTAGAGTGGTGGCAGAAAGCGTGAAAGAGTGGCCAAGAGCGGGTTGTCTAATGTTGGACCTGGAAAAGTCCTTTGACTGTTTGGAGTGGAGGTATCTGTCGATGCTGTTGCAGTGCTATGATCTAGGGGGGACATTTTTACAAATGGTAGGCCTCCTGTATAGAAACCCCACAGTCCGGGTAAGATTGTGTCCGTACATATCCGAAACAGTGTGGTATGTAGGGGCACCTGTTCGGGTTGGCCTTTGAGCCTCTCGCGGTGGCCCTCCGTGTACTGGTGGGAGAAGGTATACCGCTGGGGGACACAACACACCAGGTGTCGTTACATGCGGATGACTTGCTGGTGTACGTGAGAGACATAGAGAATATCCCGGCTCAGCTGGCCCTCATCCTGCGGGATTTTGCTGCTGTCTTGGTACTACAGGTAAATGCCATTAAATCCTGTCTTTATGCATTCGGAGGGGGGAGGCACGATCAGGGATACACCCTAAATGTAATGAGGGTGGAGTAAAAAGAGGACACCTTCCGATACTTGGGAGTGCAAATATACCGTCATCCATTGGACCTCTTGACGGAAATCTGGGCAGGGCTGTTACGGCTATTAAGTCGCAGATGCGTTTCTGGGGCACGTTGCCATTGACAGTCACGGGCAGGCTGGCACTGTCCAAATGGTGATCCTTCCTAGATTACTGTATTACTTTGCCAACCTGCCATTATACATACAGCGTCCTTCTTCGCCATGTTCTCTAAGTTGCTTCGGGACTTCATCTGGGGGAGTAGCCGGCATAGGCTGCCTCTAGCGAAACTATATCTACCCACAGGGACTGGCAGCACCCTGCTTGGAGCACTACTACTTAGCGGCACAGCTGCAATGGGTTGCTCGCTGGTTTGCTGATAAAGGCCGGGAGGACACAGCAACTATGGTGCCCCCATACTCTTTGGAGCGGCTTCTCACACTTTTTTATCCGGCTGTCAAACATGCAACACCAACACCACTCCTCCTGACGGTGGCGTACAAATGCTATCGCAGAAGCCTATTTATCACTAGAACTCTGATTCCTTATGCACCGTCGTTACCAATAAAGGGCTCCCCAAGCGGGACATGGATACTCTCCTCTCTTGCTCTGGCGCCTTGGCGAGATGCTGACATACAGACCTTAGGAGAACTGTAACGGGATGGCTCACTTGCATCATCTGACTCGCTAGTGAAAGACGAGGGATTATCGCCGGGGCAATTCCTCATGCACCGCTCATTAGTTGCAACCCTGGCTGCTACATGGGGGACATGTCCACAGAACCCAAACAGCACCTTACCATACAATATCTCCATGTTATGGGGCGAGGTAGACATTTGGTATGCTGGTACGCACCGTCCTTACGTACACATGCAGCGATCACACTGGAACCTCCCCGGCACAAGTGGGAAATAGATCTGGGGAGGCCATTAGAAGACAGGGAAGGGAAACCGGTATTGAAGAGACCAGTGCGCATCCCCAGGAACATGAGGCTCCAACAGATTCAGTTGTTCATAGTACATAGGTCATACCTTACACCTGAGGCCATAAACAGGTATTTCCACCAGGCGGATGCAGTGTGCCTCAGATGCACCGAGACAGGGGTGGGTCTTGTCCACAGGCGATGGAGCTGCCACAGACTGCACACGTACTGGCATATGATCAGTAAACTGCTACAGAATAGCACAGATCATAACTTGCCCTTTGAATGGGAGGTATATCTGCTGCACCAGTTCCGCAGAACGCCAGCCATGAAAGTAACATACCGGTTTATAGATCGGGGAATAGTGGTTGCCAAACGATTCCTCACCAGAAGATGGAAGGCACAGGACCCACCCCACGTGCAGGCATGGAGACACTCGCTCCACGCATGGGCTAGAGCGGAGGGGACCGCCATGAAAAGGGAGGAAATGTTGGGATTAAGGAAGGAGCCAATAGCTGTACAATGGGAAGGTTTACTCCAACCACTGCGGAGGGTTGATGAGAAACACACGAGGGACCAACCTGAGGGGAGAGATGTAGGGCAAGGGTAGATGCTGGAGTCTATAATGTGGTGCGACCACGATGTTTCATGTATGTGTAATCTAGCATCATCATCAATGGAGATAACGAGAAATGCTGTTGGAAGGGGATAACAACCAATCTGTAAGGCTATCTGGGAACGCCAAAACAGGAGGGGGGATGGAGACACTGCTACTAGTGCCAGTCTAAGTTGGGATTGTTAGGTGTTAACTGTTTTTTTTTTTTTACTCTACTGTGTCTGTTTAACAGTCTATGAGGAAATAGCAGAAGGACTTTATATATTGGACTTTTGAAACTATGTAGTCGTTAAATAGTGAGACATCCCACCCATGAACCGAACTGAATGTTATCCTTGCATCTAATCTGGTGCTGCAGACCTGTCATGTGACGAAAACCTGTACCAATCACTATTAGGTGCCACCATGCATAGAGTGTACACAGCCTATGATGCCTTTCATGTATCTGTAACTTTTTTTTAAAATTTAAATAAAAAACAGATTTAAACCAAAAAAAAATGAGTTGGAGGTAAAGCGCAGGTCATCTGCAAATTAGAATTGGGTGGAACGTGGAGTTTTAGTCCGTGGAGTTTTAGTTGTAGAATTTGGTGGAGTTAATAAAAACTCTACAGGATTCCGCAAGCAGGTGGAAATCGGCATGTTGCAATGCTTGCGCTGTGATTTACCACCAGGAGCATGTTCTGCACTGAAAAATCAGTGCAAAAGCGCTACACGATGTGCCAGATGGCTCAACTTTTTAATTTTGATTTTGCTGCTGCTCAAGTAGATTTTGTACTTAAGTGGCAGCCTTCTGACTGTGAACGGCCATGACCGCCATGTATGAGAAACCTCGCTGGGTACCTTCCTAGCAACCAAAAATTGTAATAGGGGATGCCAAATCTTATTCACGCTAGCCAACTTACTGTTTTCGAGCCGCGTGCAAGAGAAAACTCTGCCATGTGGCGATTGGCTGAATTTGGCTGGACCTCTGTGCTACAAGCATAACGCGGAGTTGCCAAAATTCTGCCTATTCCGCCGGTGGAGCTGAATATATCACCCACCCCTACTGGAAATAAGCAACACCGGATATCTCTGAAGTCTTTATATTCAATATTTTTTTGTAGTTGTGGTCAGGCTGTCAAGCTTCTGGATTCTGGCAGCATTTAATATTCCTCCAAAATGTATGGTCCATCAATTTTAACCAGTTCACAGAAGTTTTCATTGTGGCCCTAATTATGATGTTGGCTGGAATTGCCTCCGACTGACATTGTCTCGGTGTGGGAACTGACTGGCTGAAGGTCGGCGATTCCGAACACCGTAGTACAATGGTCGTAAACTCCGGTTTCCCAATGGGAGCTTGTGCTGCGGTCGGAAACCGGATGCAGCATAAGCTCCCATAGAGATATGGTACTTTTTGTAAGGTTGCCCTCCAGGCCTCCAACGGGAGGCTGCAGAGGCATATGATCCCTGCTAGGAGTCCCCAAAGTCACTTTCTGACAGGCTTTTCATGTCAAAAGCCTGACATGAAAAGCCTGTCCTCAACCAACATCATGATCCAGACAGCGGAAACGCTGTTAGTAGGGGATTATGTGCGGCCTTCGACTGGTCGACCAGCTGGTTTAAACTCCGACCTTCTACATTGTAATTAGGCAGTCGGGCTTTTTTTTAAACTTTCTTTGTAAGTTTTTGAAAACATAACCATTGACATGCATCTCGTGGTTCATCACATTTGACATATTGCATTTCTCATGTATACATTGTGTAGGTGATCTGCAATCCACAGTATATATACAATCAACATTTACCATCGACCCCTTGCAGAGATTGCAGTCCCATCTTCGGACAAAAAAAAAACCACACATGGTTTACAGTAGTGCAGAGAGTCACAACATATTTCATTGCAGTATATATTAATATATAGGTGGCTTGAATTAAGAAACAATGCACAAAGACAGGGGTATTGATCATTCAGAACCTAGTTGGAAGCAACCGGCCGCCCCCATCCACCAGCTCCTGAGTAGCATCCCAGGACATCCCCACAGAATCATTATCACTCGTACGTAGGAGATAAGCCTGTAATGGCCCCCATATATCTCTAGGCCATGTGGCTAGTGGTTGAGTTTCAGCATAAATCACATTTTGTTCTTGACAGTATATAGCATCCTGTAGCCGTTCCTTAAACTTCGGGGCCCTTCCCCGTCCCCATCCCCATCGACATGCCAGTCTCCGTTTAGCCAAAAGCATTGTGATGTCCAATAGCTTTCTACAATTTTTAGGTATGGTGGCGGTATATCCCAACAACATGATCAGTGGGTCTTTGTCGATTGTAATGCCTACCATTTCCTCTATTGCTGTATGCACCTGTGTCCAGTATTCCCTCACACTCACGCATTCCCAAGCGAGGTTCATAAAGCCAGCTCCAGGGCTTTTCCATCTTTTGCACCTATCATTATCAGAGAGTTGAAACCTATACTTCCTGGCAGGTGTGTAGTATATCCGCTGCAAAAATGTATAATGAATAACTTTGAATCTGCAGCTAGCAGATATAGTCCCTGTGAGTCCACAACAATATACCCATTGTTCATCAGTAATTTCTCTCCCCAGATCTTCACTCCACTGTTGCCGAGCCGTCCCGTCTATTTCCTGTCGGTGTGTTCTAATATTGTTATATATACTAGACACCAAGTGTCTCCCATCTGTAGAATTTAGCATAAGGTGTAGCGGAGCCAAGGTAACAGAATCCTTAGGGAAATCTACCAAAATCTCTCTCATTCCCTGTCTTAGTCGTACATAATAAAATATCTCCAAAGGTGTAGGAACCACATCTTTAAAAAAAAAGGGGCATAGTGCGAAATACTCCTCCCAGAAACAGGTCCCCCCAAGTAACCACTTTTAGGCTCTTGCATAGGGCCCGAAAACCGGCTTCCTGAAATAGCACCATTTTCGGGTGATAGGTGAGGGGCAGTCACGGCGAATACAGCAATGTGACCACTGCGCCTTTGGCCTGGTCACCCCCACGCTCCTGTGCCTGCTCCCGCTCCCGCAGCCCCAGCCACCCGAGGGCCGCCGAGCCCACACCAGCCTCCCGCAGCCCCAGCCACCCGAGGGCCGCCAAGCCGGCTCCAGCTTTTCCCGCCGCCCCAGCCACCCGAGGGCCGCCAAGCCGGCTCCAGCTTTTCCCGCAGCCCCAGCCCTTGGCCACTCCCCCCCGACAGCCGATTGGCTCGCGCTCCCGCCTTCCCGCAGACCCTCCCGACCGGCTCCCTTCTTAAGGGGAGCCAGACCAAGATCCAGGGAGTGACCACTGCGCCTTCGGCCTGGTCACCCCCACGCTCCTGTGCCTGCTCCCGCTCCCGCAGCCCCAGCCACCCGAGGGCCGCCGAGCCCACACCAGCCTCCCGCAGCCCCAGCCACCCGAGGGCCGCCAAGCCGGCTCCAGCTTTTCCCGCCGCCCCAGCCACCCGAGGGCCGCCAAGCCGGCTCCAGCTTTTCCCGCCGCCCCAGCCCGTGGCCACGCCCCCCGACAGCCGATTGGCTCGCGCTCCCGCCTCCCCGCAGACCCTCCCGACCGGCTCCCTTCTTATGACGTCCCCAGAGCGACCGCGCAGCGGACGCGCGCAGAAGGGAGCACCGATTGAGCGCCGAAGGTGCGCCAAAGGTAAGCCCGTCTACGCCCGTCCGCCTGGACCGCGCCCAGCGCCAGGACCCCTGGCCCCCGCAGATCCCAGCCCACCCGCCGGACGTACGACGCCGCCACCCTCAACGCTCTCAACGCCGGCCGAAGCCCAGGATGCTACCGAGCCACCCCGAGACGCACCCACGGACCCTTCTGCTGCAACTCCTGCAAGTTCACCTGCATCCGGACCTGCACCACTCCAGCAGTGCCCAAGACCTCGATGAGCAACAGCAGCCGCAGCCACCTGAGATGCATCCTGCTCAACACCCGCTCCGTCCACAGGCACGCCATCGAGATCTGGAACCTGCTCGACACCACAGCCCCAGACGTCACCTTCTTCACGGAAACCTGGATGAACGCCTCCTCTGCGCCTGACATCGCCATCGCCATCCCAGATGGCTACAAGATCATCCGACGGGACCGCATCAACCACACCGGAGGAGGCATCGCCATCGTCCACAGGAACTCCATCCGCATCACGACCAACACCGACGACACCCTCACAACCGCCGAGCACCTGCACTTCCAAGTCCACATCAACCCGAAGACCACCCTCAGAGGCACCCTCATCTACAGACCCCCTGGACAACGCACACAGTTCAGCGAAGACATCGCCGACTTCATCAGCCCACACGCCCTCTGCTCAGCTGACTACATCCTCCTCGGGGACCTCAACTTCCACCTGGAGAACAACAACGACCGCAACACCACAACCCTGCTGGACAACCTCGCCAACCTGGGACTCAAGCAACTGGTGACAACCCCCACCCACTACGCCGGACACACACTCAACCCCGTCTTCGCATCCAGCAAGGACATCGCCTTCAGCCACGCCACCGGACTCCACTGGACGGACCACAGCTGCGTCCACTTCAGCTTCGCAAGGACCACGATCCACCACCACCAGCAACAGGTTGCACGCAGGAACTGGAACAAGATCACAGCCGACCAGCTCGCGTCCTCCCTGAGCATGAACCCTCCCACCAGCACAGCGAACCCTAGCCAGGCGGCCACCAACCTCACGAAGTGGATCAGCGACTGCGCAGACGAGCTCGCCCCCCTGAGGACCCCGCCTAGCAGACCCGGCAGCAAGAAAGCCCCATGGTTCACCGACGAACTCAAGAGCTCCAAGAAGAACTGCCGAGCCCTCGAGAGAACCTGGCGCAGAGTCCCAACTCCAGACAACATGACTGCCCTCAAGCTCGCCACCCGAAAACACCACCAACTCATCCGCGCCACCAAGAAAACTGCATTCAAGGAATGACTGGACAACAACGCACACAACAGCAAAGAACTCTTCAACATCGTCAAAGAGCTCTCCAACCCCAACGCTGGAAACAATGACATCACCCCTTCGCAAGACCTCTGCAACTCCCTCGCCTCCTTCTTCCACAACAAGATCGCAGACATACACAACAGCTTCAGCACCCAACCGACGAATGCCACGACCGAACCACCACCCCCCACCACCACCCTCCGCGCCTGGACTCGGATCAGCAACGAAGACACCGTCCCCACGATGAACTCCATCCACTCCGGATCTCCGACCAACCCCTGCCCTCACCACGTCTTCAACAAGGCCGACGCTGTCATCGCACCCCACCTGCGGGACATCATCAACACCTCCTTCGATACCGCTACCTTCCCGGAGAGCTGGAAGCACGCCGAACTCAGCGCTCTACTCAAGAAACCATCGGCTGACCCCACCGACCTCAAGAACTACCGCCCCATCTCGCTGCTCCCGTTTCCCCCAAAAGTAATCGAGAAGACCGTCAACAAGCAGCTGGCCGCCTTCCTCGAGACGAGCGGATCCCTCGACCCCTCGCAGTCTGGCTTCCGGGCCAACCACAGCACCGAGACCGCCCTGATCGCAGTCACCGATGACATCCGAGCGCTGCTCGACAATGGAGAAACAGCGGCCCTCATCCTCCTAGACCTCTCCGCGGCCTTCGACACTGTCTGCCATCGTACCCTAGTACAACGCCTCAGCAACGTCGGAGTCCAGGAGAAGGCACTGGAGTGGATCATCTCCTTCCTCGCCGGGAGGACACAGAGAGTCCGCCTCCCCCCGTTCAGATCTGAAGCCACAGAAGTCATCTGCGGCGTCCCTCAGGGCTCCTCGCTCAGCCCAACCCTCTTCAACATCTACATGAGCCCACTCGCAGACTTCGCACGCCAGCACAACCTCAACATCATCTCCTACGCCGACGACACCCAGCTGATCCTCTCCCTTACCAATGACCCCGCCACCGCCAGAGCCAACCTTCACGAAGGGATGAAAGAGGTAGCCGAATGGATGAAGAACAGCCGCCTGAAACTGAACTCGGACAAGACGGAAGTCCTCATCCTGGGATCCTCACCCTCCGCCTGGGATGACTCCTGGTGGCCCCCCGCCTTAGGCAGCGCACCCAAACCAACAGACCACGCACGAAACCTGGGCTTCATCCTGGACTCCTCCCTCTCCATGACCAGACAAGTCAACGCTGTCTCCTCGTCGTGATTCAACATCCTGCGCATGCTACGCAAGATCTTCCGGTGGATCCCCACCGAGACCAGGAAGACGGTCACCCAGGCCCTCATCACCAGCCGTCTGGACTACGGCAACACCCTCTTCGCCGGAACCACCGCCAAACTCCAGAAGAGACTCCAGCGGATCCAGAACGCCTCAGCACGACTCATCCTGGACATCCCCCGTCGCAGCCACATCTCCGGACACCTGGGAGATCTGAACTGGCTCCCGGTCAACAAAAGAATCACCTTCCGTCTCCTCACCCACGCACACAAAGCCCTACACAGCCAAGGCCCAGGATACCTCAACAGCCGCCTCAACTTCTACGCTCCCAAACGCCAGCTTCGCTCGACCAGCCACGCCCTCGCTGCTGTCCCCCGCATCCGTAGAACCACCACAGGGGGACGGTCCTTCTCCTACCTCGCCGCCAAGACTTGGAACTCCCTCCCCACCCACCTTCGCCTGACCCAGGACCACCTCGCCTTCAGGAAGCAACTCAAGACCTGGCTGTTCGAGCAGTAACAGACCCCCCCCCACCCCCCAGCGCCTTGAGATCCTCTGGGTAAGTAGTGCGCTATATAAATTCGATGATTGATTGATTGATTAGCATCCTCACCATGCGCCGCCATGCATCAACCGTCCACGTTATTGTCGTAGGCGGTGTGTCTAGTACACCCACAGGTCCATGTATTATGCCGTTCAAGGGGAGTGGGCGCGCCAACCAGTCTTCCGCCGCTAACTGTGGCATAAACGATGTAGGTGCCATCCAATGATATGTGTAGTGAGCTTGTGCGCTAACATAATATGCTTCAAAATCAGGGATATCAAACCCACCCCGATCATAAGGTTGCGCCATGATGGCCCATTTAAGCCGTGGCTGCCGCCCGCCCCATACCAACCGAATCAGCTCTGTGCGCAATATTGTAAAAAAGAAAGTTCCTGGATAGTACGGAACATTTAGAAAGAGGTATAAGAAACGAGGCAATATCACCATTTTAATAAGTGAAACTCTGCCTGCCCATGACAAAGGAAGGGAGATCCATCTGGTAATGCTCGTGGTCCATTTAGTAATTGCAGTCCCATAATTTAGCCTGAGTGTTTCCTCCCTGTCTCTGGAAACCGGATGTATGTCGATACGTCGCATACCGTTACAACGCGGTATGTTACAACGTGATTTTAACAACGCAAGTCATTATGTCGACTTGCACTGGGGGGTGCTGGATTTAGGAATAGTGCAAATTACTATTCCAACTCCAGCCTACGTACAGTAGGGAAGGTGTTGGAATAGTAATTCACACTATTCCTTAGTCTAGAGCGCCCTCCAGTGCAAGTCGACATAATGACTTGCGTTGTTAAAACCACGTTGTTACATACCGCGTTGTAACGGTTGCGTGGTAAAGGATGTTTCCCCTGGAAACCTGAATACCTAAATAGCGAAGATCAGAGTGACACCATTCCAATGGATAATCTAATGGAAATTCTGTGATCGCTGGAGTGAGCGGAAAGAATTGTGATTTCTTCCAATTTATATGCACTCCCGACATTCCACCAAACACCAGGAACTCCCGCAACAATGGATTCAGATTTTGCTGAGGGTCTACAATATATAACGTTACATCATCTGTATAAAGTGAGATCGAAATTTGGCGCTGGAAGCTTAAAATCTCGATGAAGCTGTCACAGTCTACAAGCCAACGGCTCAATAGCAATAGCGAATAGGAGTGGGGATAGGGGACATCCCTGTCTAGTGCCTTTCGTTACTGAGATTGCTGTGGATAGGTGACCATTTATGAGCACTCTAGCTGTAGGTGTATTATAAAGTAATTGCAGCCAGGAAATAAAGAGCTTGGGAAATCCCATGGTCCGCAGTACAGCAAATAGATATCGCCATTCGACGGAGTCGAATGCCCTGGAGGCATCAAGGAACACGGCGGCAACCGGAAACTTAGGCTCGCAGTTTGCATTAAGGAAAAGAGAGTATGTAAGTTATGAGTATTGGCTCTGCCCGGCACAAATCCCGATTGATCTGGGAGTGTTATCTGTGTCATTAGTAGAGACAACCGAGTTGCCAGCACTTTGGCTAATATTTTTGCATCACAGTTAATCAAAGATAATGGGCGGTACAAATCACAGACATGACAACCTCACGCATCGACTGAGGAATCACCCCTACCTCTAGAGAATCCTCAAAGACCTCCTGCAACACTGGAGCCATAATGTCTATATAACATTAAAATAATTCAGCAGGCAGTCCATCCAGCCCCGGCACTTTACCATTTTTAAGGGACATTATCGCCTCTCTAATCTCATCGAGCTCAATTGGAGCACTCAAAAACGTCCTGTGAACATCACTTAACCGGCATAGGGCAATATCTCCCAGGTAGTCCTCTAGGTCCAACTCCCCGGTACGCTGCGTAGTATATAGTTGAGTGTAATGCGAGGTAAAGGCCACGTGAATACTAGCGTTGTCCCTACATGTCCCCCCTTCCGGCCTAGCAATTTCCAATATACTGCTACCGAAGCGTGGGTTACGGGTAATCTCAGAAAGAGATTTTCCCCGGCCTTTCTCTTTCCCAGTATGCACATGCCACCCAATGTCGGCCTCGAAACTTGGTTTCTCGAGCAGCCTCCTCTTCATATTCAGACAACTTAACCCTGAAGTCCTTATGTGCTTGCCCTGTGTCACTGCCTAGCATGCGTCGTTCTAACCCTTTCAGTTCTCGTTCTAATGTACACATTGTCCGCTGTATGTCCCTTAACACCCCGAAGCTCTTAGATATGCAATATCCCCGCACTGTAACCTTAAAGGCCTCCCATATGACTCCGACACTTTCCACTGATCCTTTGTTGCGCGGGAAAAAATCTTTGATCTCTTCCTTTAGTTCCGCCTTAAAAACTGTGTCTAATAGGGCGGTAGGCTGTAAGCGCCATGTCGGTCTAGGCCTATCATAGCCAGGTATCTGCAATGTAATTTGAACATGACAATGATCTGAATATGTTCTGGCTAACTGTGTAGCATCAGTGAGCCCAGTAGCTAGCCCCCTAGATAACAAACAATAATCCAACCGTGCCCATGTACCTGTGTATGAAGTAAAATGAGTTCCCTCCTTCCGTCTGGGATATAAGCTTCTCCAGCTGTCCACAAGACCTTCCTCCTTGACAATGTCCTGTAACACTTCCCTAGCGCCACTATTGTATTGTGCCACCCCATCTACCCTATCCAGAGCGGGCATCAGTGCAACGTTGAAATCCCCCCCCCAGATAATGTGTGAAGAGCCAATGTTCACTATTTTACCCCACACCGTCGTGAAGAATTCTGGCGTATCCACATTAGGGGTGTAACAGTTAGCAATAGTTACAGAGTCAGTACCCAATCTCCCCCATATAATGATATATCTACCCAGTGGGTCCAGGATCTGTCCAAGGAGTGTAAATGAGACATTATTTTTTATCAATATGGCTGTGCCTCTAGCATATGAGGAGTAAGAGGAGAAGAGCCTAATACCCGCCCATCTACTAGCGAAAGTGGAATTAGCATGAGGGGGTATATGTGTTTCCTGATGTCCGTCTTAATACGCCAGTATCTGCCTGCATTTTCTCGCATCCTTCAGCCCTCTAATATTCCAAGACATTATCGTTAAATTCAGATAATTTCCTTTCACAGCCATGTCTTACCGGAAATCCTACATTACACTTCTGCCATCTAATAGGACACTTCATCCCTCTTCGCAAACTGCACCACAGCTCAGCCACACCATTGGTACCAACAATTTGTATGTCCTAAACTTCCCTATCCCCCCTTCCCCCACCCACTGAAACATCCCAATCAGTCTTTCCTCATACCACCCTCCGCCAACCAAAAAAGTAACCCAAACACCACATCTCTCCCCCCCAAACCAGCCCAAACCAGATCGTAGCGAGGGAACTCCCAGTGGGGTTTTTCTCTCCAGGTGACGCACTTAAACCCTGCCTCAATCCAGAAAATCACCTAGTCTAGATAGTCTCTGGTGTCAGCAATGGAGCCCGGTTAATGTTACTAAGAGTACTACGCCCTCCCACACACTATTATCGGGGATAAATCTACAACAACAAGTAATGCAACCCAATGCAACATATGCTATTATACATTACAGTTGTCCATTATCCTAAGTATGCAGAGCACCAGCATACCAACATGTAATTATCCTCGCCTCCATGAGCGATGGCATGGCAAGATAGTATACGTTCATTCCACATCCGACAGTGGTGCTTCTTCCAGTTCTTCTCGATCCTCAGAGGACTTCTTGCGATGCTTAAGCGTTTTTAGAAATTTCTCCACCTATTGTGGTGTTGTATGTATGATTTGTTTTCCTTGGTGTGTGACACGCAATCGTGCAGGATACAATAAGGCATAGTCCACCTGCTCTTGCCGCAGTTTCTGCTTCATCGCATTGAACTTTTTCCTCTCCTCTTGCAGTCGCACCGTAAAATCTGGGAATATGGTGAACGTGACGCCTTCGTAAGTGAGTTGCTTCCTCTCTCTCGCCACTCTTAAAACTGTGTTGCGGTCTCGGTAATTAAGAAGACGTGCTATAATTGGTCGAGGAGGTGTACCTGGCGGTGGCCTAGGGCCCAATGACCTATGCGCCCTCTCCACTATAAACTGGGCAGATAGTGTTCAAGCGTCCGTGACCGCAGTCAGTATTTTCTCAACATATTGCTCTAGGCGCCCCGTGTAGGTGCTCTCAGGCACTCCTAGAATTCGCACGTTATTGCGGCGGCTGCGAGCTTCAATGTCGTCATTTTTAGCATCAATTATTCTCATAAGCTTATCCATTTGAGTCACAGCTGTCTTTAGTTGTTCCGTAACATCTTCGGAGTCCGATATCCTCTGTTCTGCCCCCTTGAGTCGGGTATCATGATTTTCCAACTTGCGCGCAATAGTGGCCATGCGAGTTGTAAGCTTATCCACCTTTTCTGCTGTTGACGCAAAGCCTTGCCTCATTTCGGTGAGTATTGTCTGCATATCGCTGTCAGAACCCGTAGGCCTATCGATTGTCACCTCAGGCGCACAAGTTCCTTCGTCATCAGGCGACTTTTTGGGGTTTTGTTTAGCCTCAAATGTGAGGCGAGGCTGACGAGTGTCCAACCTGCCCATGGCTTATCTCCAGTAGCAGCCGTACCCAGCACACAGAGTTCGTACAATTAGGCATCACAATAACATAGGCCAGCCAGCAGTCCACCCTTCAACGCTCGTCGATGCCCCCACTCAATGGTAGCGGACTCCCCGACGTTCCGCAGTATTTCGTCAGTCCCCTCTGCGCCTACATAACACTGTGATGTGTGCGAGATGGATAAGATGCCGCTGCCAATCCACCAGCAGACAGTAGGGACCAGTGTAGCTTAAATAATCAGTGGCAGCACACCCAACACCTCACCTTGCCCAAGTCTGCGTCCTCAGGATTCTGTAAAGGAGCAGTGGTCCTGTAAAACAGGGAAGTTCTGAGCTCGCAGCTAGCCAACAGTCCGCACCCACTATGCAGCTAGGCAGGGTAATTACATTACAATGTTCCCCGATGGATAGAAGCCACCAGTATGAAGTCCCCCATCAGTATTGTGGAGCTAGACAGAGATGTGGCACGGATAATCAGGTGTTTTCCAAACTGCAATCCTCTCAGTCAGTGGGATGGTCAGTAACCAGCCTCAAACTGTCACCATGGCCGCCGCCATTTTGCGACACCCATGGCATCAATACTCCATCTCCGATCTGCTGCCGGTACCCTGGGGGTCTTTCTGGGTGTGGGATAGCACCACACCCCACTGGTATTGTGTAAGGGGGGCTTGGGGGGGGGGCGGCCGACCCCTGGGAGGTCCCCCCCGGGCTGTTTGGGAGGGGCGGGTGGCTCCTTTTAGAGCAGCCTGGTAATTTGGGCTGTTTTTGGGCTATTTTTAGTTGGGTTCGAAGCCCAAGCTATAAATGGGTTGGGCTCCTCCCTCTGGCCACCATTTTAGGCTTAGGTGACCTGGTGGCCGGGAGTTTTTCCAGTTAGCTTTTGTCAGGTAGCTTTTGTCAGGTAGTTTTTGTATTTTGTGGTAGGATTCTTTGTGGTGTATTACTGTCGATATGGCTGAAGAGGATTATCGTGTTCGGGAGGCAATTCGTCTTCTTAGTGAAGCGGGCCGTTTAGATTTGGTCAAAGGAGAGAGGGAGCAGGTTGGGCCTTTGCGTCCCCAACGTTTGGCATCGGCAGGAGTGTCGGCTGTTGAGGCAGCGTGTGTCTCCCCGAAGCGCCGTCGACAAGAAGCAGTAAGTGAACGGGGCCGCTCTCGCACTAGGAGATCGGTCTCGGGTGGGAAGTCACAGCGAGGGAGTGGTTCAGGGCTCTCTGAGCATGTAGGTACTCGGGCACTTGTTGCGGGCGGGTCTGGGGGTGCGGGTGCAGTTGAGGTTGCGCCGGTTGAGGTAACGGTTTCAGCTTTGCGTGAGAGAGACGTTCCTGCTCCTTTACAGCGGGGTCGTCGTATCTCTCGGCAGCGTGGGGGGAAGCGGCGTTTGGCCTCGGCCTCCGCCGTGACGGTTAGTGACGTCATGGGCGGGGGAGGGGCGGAGGCCTTGTTGGCGCATGAGGCACCTGTTTTCATGTCAGGTCAGGGCGGCCATTTTGTGGACGATGATTTTTTAGCAAAAGGGGTTGGGGAAGTTGGTTCGGCTGAGGGTCCTGTTAGCCAGTTATTGTTTTCTCCTCAAGTATCTGTTAGGGGTGAGATTATTTCGGTGTGCAGCGGTTCTGTGGGAGAGGGCGAATGGGCACAAATGGGGGGTCATGATAGTTTCTCTTTTTTACATTCAGGTCGAGAGGATGTATCTTTGGAAGTTTCCCAGTTTCCTTCTTTTTCGGGGACAGGGGATAAGGGGGGGCGTCTACTGCTTTGGCGGGACATTTGTGTGGGTCTCCTTCGGAGGCCAGGGTTCGATCTTGGGGGGGTTTGGATATCTTTCCATCTTGGGCTGAGGGGCTGCATGATGCCAACAAGTTTCAAGGATGTGAAGGTCAGGGGGATAAGGTTTCAATGTCTGGTGTGTTGAATTTTCCAGGTTTACGGGTTGGTGGTCGGACTAGGGCGTCAGGTTTTTTGGAAGGGGTGCATCAGGAGGGTGTGGGTCAGGGTTCTCAGGCGCAGGGTCCGGCGTCTGCGATGGTTCAAGCGATGTTGGACTGGAGTAGTGATGAGGAGGTGTATGGGCCTTCCCCCCCTCCCCAGCAATTGAGTAATGTTTCTGCGGGGAGGAATCCGGTTTGTTCGGGGGAGTTTCAAGGGAGTGTTCAGAGTGTTGGTAGGGTAGCTGTAGAAGGGTTTTCAGGTTCTGGTAAGTTTGGTAGTAAGGGACCTGGCACATCAGTCCGGCCTTTTTCTTTGCAGGTTAGGGAGCAGTCTGGAGCAGCAGACTTGGTAGGGCGGAATTCTGCCCCTTTACGCCAAGGTGAAGAGAGGGTGGAGCCTTGCGCGGCACGTCCCGTACCGTCGAGGGATCCCATCGTGGCCAGCGGAAGCAGGTTCGGCGCAACCTCGGTGGCCCCAACGAGGGATTTCAACACGGTCAGTTTAAGCAGGTCAAGCGCGACCTCCCTGGCCCCGTCGAGGGATTACAGCACAGTTGTAAAGAGCAGGTTCGGCGCGACCTCTCTTGTTCCGCAGGCTCTTCAATTTCAACAAGTGGTTTTGCCGGTGGAAAAAAGTTTGGTGTCTGGTAAAAGTGGTGGTGTGTACAGGCGAGTTCAGTTGGCTTCGCCGCCACGCTCGCAGTTAAGGGTTGGTAAGGCCCGTGGTCGTTCACATACCTTTGGAAAGGTACAAAAGGATGGGGTGGTGCCTGCCCCTCCCCAGTTAAATGAGTTGTTAATTCTTGACTATGATGAGGAAAGCCCTGAGGAGGGTGAAGTACGTGACGTGGTGTCTGGGGGGGGGGCATTTTCATGTCTCTCATAGTTCTTTACAGGCACCGGTGGTGCTGCCTCGAGCGGCGTTGTCAAGACCACGAGAGCTCGGCCCCTCAGTGAGGGCTCCGCGGCGGGTGGATGACGTGTCACAGGTGGCATGGAGAGTGGAGCCAGGTCACCCTCCTTTGTTGCGTCCAGGTGAGAATGTTGATCCTCAAGTGAGGCCTAAAATGGTGTCTGTTGGGATTGGGGAGTATTTAGTATCTGAGGGGACTGATGGTAAGTTATACAAAGGTCGCTACTTGAAGGACCAGAGTATGGGCACTGCTGAGGTTGATAAAGTTGAAGGTGCCAAGGGGGCAGTGGGTCTTCTACAATTGGGATGGAGGCAGCGTCAGAGCCTTTACATAGTAAGGAGCTAAAAATCAAGAAATTGCCCTATATGGGCGTCACCAAGCCTTTGGGGGCACATTTAATGCTGAGCACTAAGGAGAGGATATGGAAAGGGGAGTATGTTGAGCTTTTAAAGTTATTACATAGAGAGGTTCGTGCTAAAGAAGGTTCCAAAGAGGAGGAATATGAACTGGCTAAGCGCCCTAAGGTCCCGTTGAACATCGAAAATTGGACAGCTGCCTTTTTGATTTATGCCAGCGTTTATTGTGAGAAGTTCCCCGAGCGCTGTGTCTCACTGTTGAAGTACATGGATGTGATTAGGAAAGCACAGATCACAAGGAATGACTTTGCATGGGCACAATATGATGAGGAGTTCAGGGCGCGCATGGCTTGGGACCCTGAAGCAAAGTGGGGGGAATTGGACACGGACCTTTGGCAACACACTATGGGTGCTCCGGCTAGTGGTAAAACAATCTTTACAGCTAGTGGTTTCCCTTTGGTTTATCGCCCCTTTCAGGCGCGGCCCACCCGTGGAGGGGTGGGGGCTACTGCATCAGCGCAGTCTAGTTTCGGGACCTGCTGGGATTTCAATAAAGGGGCATGCCACAGAGAATTTTGTAAGTTCCGACATGAATGTTCCCAATGCGGGAGAAAAAATCACCCTTTGTCAAGATGCTGGGGGCCTAGGCCTACGGGTGGGCAACAGGGGTCCCAGCAGGGTTCGGGACTTCACTCCACAACACAGCCATCTCAAGTTCCCAGGGGAGGGAAATCTTTGTCAGGGACTGGGTCCAAGGGCTCATACACCGGTTAAAGTATTTCATTCGGCTGACGCTTTACATGGTTATGGGTCTGCTGAGTTGAGAGAGTTCTTGTTGTCCGGTTTTCAGGACGGTTTTCATCTGGGTTATGCAGGGCCTCGCTTACGGCGTTGGTCTAAAAATCTCAAATCGGCAGGTGAACATAAGGCTGTGGTCCAGGAGAAATTAAATAAAGAAGTGTGTGAGGGCAGAATGGCAGGTCCTTTTGATGATTGGCCTTTGGAGAATTTAATAATTTCACCCATTGGTGTAGTCCCCAAAAAAGAACCAGGGCAGTTCCGACTCATCCACCATTTGTCGTGGCCAGAAGGTGGGTCGGTAAATGGTTTTATTGACGATGAAGCTGCTTCTGTTTCCTATTCTTCTGTTGATGTGGCTATGTCATTGGTGGTAACAGCGGGCCCATCCGCCTTGATGGCAAAATGCGATATTAAATCTGCATTTAGACTGCTTCCAGTCCATCCTGAAGATTGGAATCTTCTGGGCATCCATTTCCTTGGAAAGTGGTACGTGGACAGAGCATTGCCAATGGGCTGCTCTATGTCGTGTGCATTGTTTGAAACCTTCAGTACGTTTTTACAATGGTTTTTCACACAAAAAACTGGTCATACATTGGTCACACACTATTTGGACGATTTCTTTTTTGTGGGTGCTGCAAATTCTTCTGAATGCCAGAAGGCTTTGGTTTCGTTTCAAAAACTAATGGATCATTTGGGTGTGCCTTTGGCTCCTGAGAAGACCATGGGTCCTTGCGCGACCATGTCTTTTTTGGGAATAGAGATTGACTCACAGTACATGCAAGCTGATTTGCCAATTGATAAGAAAACGAAAATGTTGGAATTGGTGGAAGTGTTGTTAATTAAACAAAAAGTTTTGGTGCGGGAGGTTCAAAATTTGCTGGATCACCTTAATTATGCATGTAGGGTGGTCAGGGCGGGCAGAACCTTCTGTAGGCGATTGGGCAGGGCTCTGTCTGGTCGTTACTTGCCACATCACCAGGTTCGCTTGTCAGCGGGGGTCAAGGAGGATTTGAGGATGTGGGTCACCTTTGTGCATTCTTTTAATGGTGTTCCTTTGTACAGAGAGGTTGATTGGACTTGGGATGTTCACATTTTTTCTGATGCAGCTGGCAGCGATGGTTTTGGTGTGTACTGGCAAGGGAAGTGGTGTGCGCAACAGTGGCCTGTGAGTTGGAAGAACGGTGGCAGGAGCATTGCCTTTTTGGAATTGTTTCCAGTTGTTGTGGCAGTTACTTTGTGGGGTCAGGATTTGGCTCACAAGAAGGTTCTTTTCAGGATTGATAATTTGGCTGTGGTACAGGTAATCAATAGACAATCTGCTAGAGACGTGCAAGTGCTGAAATTGCTCAGGGTCTTTGTGTTGGGTTGCCTCAAGTTTGATATTTGCTTTAGAGCCCTGCACATTCCTGGTGTGGACAATGACATTGCGGATGCTTTGTTTTGTTCACAGTGGGAGAGATTCCGTGGGCTAGCTTTGGAGGCAGACGAGACGGCGACTCCCATGCCAGAGCACCTGTGGACGGTAGGCAACACAGGGTCTTTCAGCTGGTGGTAGGTTCGTTAGCTTCCTCTACTAGAACAGCTTATGAGTTAGCTTGGAAGGAGTTTTTGTCTTCTGGAGCCAGTAGGAGAGAGATACCTTGGCAGAGGTCTGAGGATGTGGTTCAGTTTATTTTGTGTTTAATGGATAAGGGTTTATCTAGAGTGACTATTGCTGGGAAGTTGGCGGGCGTTGCTTTTATGGGAAAGTTGTTCTGGGGGTACTCGCCGTCTTGCCGGGGAGTTGGGCAGGAGAATGTTATAAGGTTGGGCCCGGGAGCGGGGAAGTTTTCAGGCGGTGAGGTCTCCTTTGTCGTGGCAGAAGTTGGCGAATATTGTGGCAGTGCTGCCCGGGGTTTGCAGGGATGGTTCAGAAGCTTGTCTTTTTGCTACTTTGATGGTTTGGATGTTTTTCGGGGCTTTTCGGGTGTCAGAGTTGTTGGGGAATAAGTTTAGGAAAGGTGTTTTGTGGGGGGATGTTCACTTCTCGGTTAGAGGTGTTCATATTTGGCTATCTCATTCAAAGACGGATCAGAGGAGCTCTGGGAAAGGGATTTGGTTGGAAGCTGTTTCTCCTCCGGAGACCTGCCCTTTGAGTTAGGCGCAACGCTGGTGGGAATTATCAGGTGGGGTTTTGGAACATAATGTTTTTCAACACCTGGATGGTTCTGTGGTTACTAATTATTATTATTATTATTATTTATGGGCTTGTAACGCGCCGGCATCACACCCGAAGGTGTATCTCCGCGCGGTGCTGTGAAGAACAGGTCGGGCAGCGCTCCAACTAGAATAGAGTTGTCTTTAGGCATTTCCTGAAAGCTGGATGACTCGGGCACTCTCTGAGGGAAAGGGGAAGACTGTTCCACAGACGCGGGCCCATAATGGAAAGGGCGCGACCTCCCTGTCTAGTCTTGTTATGTCTAGGAACCTGAAACAATAGCTGATTGCTGGACCTAAGATTGCGGGAAGGGCGGTGGTATACAAATTTCTCGGCCAGATAGTGTGGACCGAGGTTGTGGAGACTCTTGTGCACCACACAGCAAATCTTGAATTCCACCCGTTTCCGGATGGGAAGCCAGTGGAGGGCCTTGAGGAGGGGCAAGGATGGAGTTCTAGGGGGGCATTGGTCACAAGGCGGGCCGCAGTGTTCTGAACCACCTGAAGTTTATTAAGCACTCCTTCATTGGCTGCTAAGAATAGGCCATTACAATAGTCCAGGCGGCTCAGAACGAGGGCCTGGACCAAGGTCTTTCTTGCATTGTCTGGTAGAAGGGGGAACACCTTCCGAAGGAGGCTAATGATGTGGAAGCAGGATCCCGCCGTGGTGCTGGCATGATGGGCAAGGGTGAGGTCATGATCTAGACGGACCCCCAGGTTTTTCACCACCTGTTTCGGGGAAGGGGCCTGACCCAGACTGGAGGGCCACCAGTCAGGGGTCCACAGGATTTTTGCCTCTCCGAATAGCATGACCTCAGACTTTCCCACATTACACTGGAGAAAGTTCTTGGCCATCCAGCTGGCGATCGCAGTCATGCCGTTGGAGAAGTTACAAAAAGAGGGGTTAACCCATGCAGTCTAGGGGACCTGGGCGCTATAAGATACATGTAGAAAGGGGGTCCCCATAGGAAGGAGGTGTGTATTGTATATAACAAACACAGCAAATTACACAAAATGTCACACAAAAATTGTATAGACCCAATTCAAAATGGCATATATTATTTAATGACCACTGTTTTATGATTAATATCTACAATCAAAATATCAAGTTGAATTAACGGCCCCAAAGAGGGGAGAGGGGAGAAAGGGAGGGGTAGTGCTCAAGGAAGTGTCGAGAGGTCATAGCATAGTATAAGAAAGTAACAATACAAATTAGCAAAGGTTATCCAAAGATAATCTGAATACACACGTCCCAAATCAGGACTACAAATTCGAAAACAAATATGAACATAGCTTTTCGCGGTCACAACTAATTATTATTATTAGTGATTGGCTCTGGCATCAAAGACGCCTGCTACTTGGGCTTCGAACGTCAATTTCGTTCGGTTGAATGGGTCCGGTTTTTTATTTGCTAAACTACGGCGAAGTATCTGCCTGATGCTGAACCGTTGGTGCGTTGAGTGGTATTACCGCCATCCCTACTTTGACGTTCAGCGGGTATCCTCCGCACGCATATCGAAACCTACCCTCTCTGTGGGAACACAACCATGAATGGCCCCACCTTTCTTCCCCACTTTGATGTCCTGATGAAGACCCCGTAAGAGGACTCCATTCGGCCTATAGATAGGGGTCGAAACGTCGACAGTTCCTTCTATAATTTGTCTTTCCGGCACACTTTTGAATCCACTAATAATTAGTTGTGACCGCGAAAAGCTATGTTCATATTTGTTTTCGAATTTGTAGTCCTGATTTGGGACGTGTGTATTCAGATTATCTTTGGATAACCTTTGCTAATTTGTATTGTTACTTTCTTATACTATGCTATGACCTCTCGACACTTCCTTGAGCACTACCCCTCCCTTTCTCCCCTCTCCCCTCTTTGGGGCCGTTAATTCAACTTGATATTTTGATTGTAGATATTAATCATAAAACAGTGGTCATTAAATAATATATGCCATTTTGAATTGGGTCTATACAATTTTTGTGTGACATTTTGTGTAATTTGCTGTGTTTGTTATATACAATACACACCTCCTTATGCCGTTGGAGAAAGCTTGTCTTATCTCCGGGGTAAAGTTTTTAAAAGTGAACAGCAGCTGCGTGTCGTCAGCGTAAGAGATGGGCATAAACCCGAAAGACCTCATAATGTTAGCCAAAGAGGAGACATATACGTTAAACAACGTAGGGCTGAGACAGGAGCCCTGCGGGACTCCTCTGGTGATGCTGGCCGAGGGGGAGCTGAAGGAGCCCATATTCACCTTCTGGGTACGCTCGGAGAGAAAGCTGGTGAACCACGCCAAGGCAGATCTATCAATACCAATCCCCTTTAATCTGGTAAGGAGGATGGCGTGGGATATGGTGTCGAATGCTTCGGACAAGTCCAGCAGCACCAACACCACTGACATCCCTCTGTCCAGGGACAAGCGTATAGCATCCGTGACGGAAAGAAGAGCCGTCTCGGTGCTATACCTAGGCCTGAACCCCGACTGAGAGTGGTCCAGACTGCCGGTCTGCTCAATGAAGCTGGAATGGTGGTGATTCACATGCTTCTCCATCAGTTTGCTGATGAACGGCAAGAGGGAGATTGGCCTCAGATTAGTCATATCTGACCAGGGGATGGAGGTGTTTTTCCTGATAGGCTTGACCATGGCCTCTTTCCACTCCCGGGGGACCAGTCCCTCGGAGAGGGAGCGATTGATCACCGTCTGAATGGAGGGACTGAGGACACTCCCAATGAGGTGCATGACACGGGCAGGTACAGGGTCCACTGGGCTGCCTGATTTAATAGTCCCAATCAGGGAGTTGACTTGGTCCAAGCTAATCTCGGGGATAGAGGACAGCGCAGCGGAAACAGCGCCGACTATTCCGGGCTGGAGGCTGGAAGAGGGGACCATTTCCTCAATAGGTGGGCTTGCTTCGGAAATGTTTCGATAAATAGAATCAATTTTATCGGCAAAAAACCCAGCAGTGTCCTCACACAGTTTTTGGGTCAGCATTTCTGGACTGTCACAGGCGACGGGCTTGGTGAATGTGCAGAGAACCTGGTACAGTAGTTTAGAGTCATTGCCAGCCTCATACAGTTGGGAGACAATGTGGGATTTGCGGGCAGCTCTGATGTTTTTATGATAGAGTCTCATGGCTGAGCCATAGCGGTCTTTATCGGCCGTACTGCGTGAGATTCTCCAGGATTTCTCCAACTTCCTGCAGGCCTTTTTCTCCGCACGCAGTAGGTCCGAGTACCATGGTTCCTGCCTGCGGTCAGAACGCCGGTTACAGCGTCTTAAAGGGGCAATTAGGTTGACCGCCGTGATCAAGGCATCATTGTATTTAGACAGGGCCGAACTGGTGGAGTCAGAGGGGAGAAAGTCGGGAGGTACGAAAGTAGTTTTAAAAGTGTCAGCGGACACCTTATACCACTGCCTGCGCCATAACGGGAGGGAAGCAGGTTGGGGGCGTTCTTTGATAAGGGTAGGGAGGGAGAAGTTGATTACAAAGTGGTCGGTCCATTCCACCTGCGTTGGAGGATAACAAGTTAGGGAGTGCGAGTTGGACAGGATTAAGTCGAGGGTGTGACCGGCCCGATGGGTCGGACCTCGGTTGCACTGTTTAAAACCTAGTGCAGAAAGATCAGCCAGCAGGTTGCGCGCCTCTGTATTGTCACACAGTTCACTGTGGACATTGAAATCTCCAAGGAGTACAAAATTAGTCCCTATGCTGATATGAGGAGCTAGTGTTTCCAGAAGGAGTGTCGAAACCTCGGCACAGGGGCCAGGGGGACGGTACACCAGTGCTCCCTTCCAGCAAGCTTGTGAAGAGGAACCAATCTTGAAAACCAGGATTTCAATGTCCCTAGTACAGCATTGATCGAGAAAGGTAACAGTGAGAGTGTCTTTATAAATTACAGCGACCCCGCCGCCGGTTTTGACAGGGCGGTCGAGCCTAAGAATCTTGTACCCCAAAGGGATCCCCAAGGTGATAGCAGGGACCAGATGGGGTTTGAGCCAGGTCTCCGTACAGAAGCAGTAATCAGGGCGGGTCGAGTGGATTAGGTCCCAAACCTCCGAGTGATGCTTCGGGAGGGATCTTATATTACAAAGTATGCTGTTGCCCCTAGGGGGCCTGGGGCTAGAGTCCTCAGGGGTCAGTGTGCCTGAAAGGGGAGGGCATGGGTATGACTGGTAGCGGCAATGCTTACAAGAAAACGGGCCCCCGGGACATGGGCCGGAGTCCAGTGCGCAACCTTTCGGCGGCGTGTGCCACAAATTACGTAGGTCATTGGAAGTGTACCTGAGTCTGTCAGATCCGCTAGCGGGGGGTGCCGCGGGAACAGGGGGCATGGCCCCTGGCCCCGTTCGGTCACGGACGGGCACAGACGGGCTCCTCTCTGGCTCGTCTCAGGCGCTTCTAAGGCGCCCCCTGCGCGCAACCGCTGCGCGCTTGGGCGACGAGAGGGCTTAAATGCCCTGCCTGATGCAATCAGCTAGAGCGCTAACAGCGCGATAGTCTGGGTGGGGTCACTGGCTCTTCCTGTCCCGCCCTCCGCTCAATCGGCACTGGTTGCCGTGTCGGACCGGGGCGGGGCAGGGGAAGAATCGAGCACAGGCCCTCTGAGAGTCAGGAAGTCAGCACAATAATAACAGTATGTATCACAAAAGGTTTTTAAAATGTAGTACAATTGCGCATGGTGCTGAGGAAAGCGCTGCTTCAGCTTGGCCTTGATGAGTCATTATATGGCATGCATTCTTTTAGAATAGGAGCTGCTATAGAAGCTTTTAATAGGGGTTGGTCGAGAGAAGACATTATGCGTTCAGGGCGCTGGACTTCAAATTGCTTTCAGCGCTATGTTAGACGGGAGGCTGGGGATGCGCATGCGTATGCTTCGTTTTTGCCTATCTGATGCTTCTTTTTCTTTCAGGTTCTGTGGCTGGTCCTCGTTCTGAATTCTTGACTATCTGGATTGTGGGGCACTCCTTCGTTAAAAGAGCTCAACTTCAAGCGCGTTTGAGTTATTTTGGCACTACGCTTGGTTTTAATCAACGTTTCTTCAATGTTGTTTGGAAGGGTAGGGGGGGTATGTTATGGAAGGATCTCATCCCTGCCCTTGATTCTTGGTTAGTGGGAGGGGTTTGTCCAGATGTTCTGGTTATACATCTTGGGGAGAATGATTTGTGTGGGGTTAAGGGGGTCGTGCTTATTAGAGCCATGAAGAAAGATCTTTCGCTGCTCCATCAACATTGGGCTGGGTGTCACGTCCTTTGGACAGAACTAATTCCTAGGAGGATTTGGAGGAATGCGGTTAAACCTAAGGCTATTGACAAGTCTCGCAGGAAGATTAATCTTGAGGTCTCCAGGTTTTGTAGAGATATAGGTTTTGGTCGTGTTGTTCATAGTGACATCCGTTTTGATGCTGTGGAATTTTTCAAGAGTGATGGAGTCCATCTGTCACTTATGGGAATGGATTTATATCTTTTTAAACTGCAGGAGGTGCTGTCCCGCTGTTTAAAGGTTCAGAGTTTTGTACGTTAGTGTTTTTTTTTGCTATCTTTCAGCCTTGCTTTCTGTTTTCACTGCTTCCCCCCCCCCCCTGCTTCCCATTTTCTTTGGGGGGCAGAAAGGTGGGGTCTGTGTTTCTTCCCCCACTGCTTTCTGGGTGGCGGATTATTTTGTTTTGCCAGTTTTGAGCATGATGGGAGTTGATAGTTTCGAATTGGAATTTTGTCAGGGGAAGTTGTGCAGGTTGAATTTTGGTTTGGAGGCATAGGCTGGGGGATCTGGACTGGCTTGGGTTGTAATTGGGTTTTGGAAATATGGTTTTGGGGGATTGTTGAAGTTATGTTTTAATGGGTTGTTGTATGTTTAAATATGTGATGGGGTATGTACGGGTGGGGGTGGGTTTTGATGAAGGGTGAGGGGCGGGGGCGGATTTTTGGGGGGTTGAAAAACAATACAATCATTTCGTAAAGGTTTAGATTGTTAGGCATTTGCAGAGGTTATGCGTTGTGTAAATGTGCACCTGTTTCAATAAAGCGGCCTTTTTCACACCCTATCTGGTCTCATGGTCTGCTCGCCCCCCCCACCCCTCCCTCCCAAGGGGGACTTGGGGGGGGCGGCCTACCCCTGGGAGGTCCCCCCCCTCGGGCTGTTTGGGAGGGGTGGGTGGCTCCTTTTAGAGCAGCCTGGTAATTTGGGCTGTTTTTGGGCTATTTTTAGTTTGGTTCGGAGCCCAAGCTATAAATGGGTTGGGCTCCTCCCTCTGGCCACCATTTTAGGCTTAGGTGACCTGGTGGCCGGGAGTTTTTCCAGTTAGCTTTTGTCCCTCCCTCCCTCCCTTTGTGGTTTTTATGTTCTTTCATGTTATTCTTTTTCTTCTTGGCCAATTTTTTCCTTTTCTCTGTTCAGGTGCAGCTGGTTGTGACAGGTGGACATGGGGTTTGTTTTTTCTGTATTATTTGTCGCTTGGAACAGGTGCGGTGCGGATTATTTTGTTTTGCCAGTTTTGGGCATGATGGGAGTTGATAGTTTCGAATTGGAATTTTGTCAGGGGAAGTTGTGCAGGTTGAATTTTGGTTTGGAGGCATAGGCTTGGGGATCTGGACTGGCTTGGGTTGTAATTGGGTTTTGGAAATATGGTTTTGGGGGATTGTTGAAGTTATAATGTTTTAATGGGTTGTTGTATGTTTTAATATGTGATGGGGTATGTACGGGTGGGGGCGGGTTTTGATGAAGGGTGAGGGGCGGGGGCGGGTTTTTGGGGGGTTGAAAAACAATACAATCATTTCGTAAAGGTTTAGATTGTTAGGCATTTGCCGAGGTTATGCGTTGTGTAAATGTGCACCTGTTTCAATAAAGCGGCCTTTTTCACACCCTATCTGGTCTCGTGGTCTGCTCACCCTCCCCCACCCCTCCCTCCCAACGTTCTGTTCTGCCCCTTCTGACTGTCGCGTGAGATGCCGCTCTAAGATCTAGTGTTCCCATAGGTCCGCGGCCTGCACACCTCTGTGGATCCTCTGCACTCACGTAACTGCCGCTCCTCACCTCCCAGCACCCCACAGCCGTGCAGATCTCCTCACTAGTACTACAGCGGCTCCCAAGAATCGCACGCCTGCCACAGAAGAGGATCCCCTGTCACCTCGCACCCTGCGCTGCCGACTCGCCCAACAGCAGCAGCGATCGCCGTTGTCTGCTACCAGCCGTCTATGGAAGAATTCTGCATTTCTGTAATGGCCGCCACCACAAGCTGATGCCGGTCAGCGTCCTGCAAAGCTTCAGTCATTCGGGGCTTCAGCACCCCAGCGCAGCCTGCTGCTTCAAAGCCACGACCTTTCGAGCCCCCTCCGACACTCAATATTGCCGCGGTGCGGATGTCCTTCTGCACTCTCCTGCACGGCCCACTCCTCTCGTGAAGGCCTCGACACTCTTGTGCCTGCTGCACCCCGCTCCGAGCTCCACAACACCACCAGGGCACATCGCGGGTACTTTATCGGCCGTCAAGAGCTCAATAGTCGTTGCAGAACTCCACTATTGTTCAGCAAGCCTGCACCACCCAGTTTATATCTGACGAGGGCAGTGTTCAATACTGCAATAGGTGGCCGTAGACCCAGGATATTTGAAGGATGTTAAACCGGGCAGCGAGAGCCTCACGTAGCCGCGACCATTCCACCCGTGTGCCACGTAGCCCCCCCCAGGCAGTCGGACTTTAAACCATGGATGTCGGTCGGGAAGCCTCGGACCTGTGGACGGAGGCTTTCCGACTGACATCCTAATGGTCCCCTGTGTCTCTTGATTCATTGGTCGCCGTCATTTCTTTGTTCATAAAGAGTTTTTATCCCCTTCAGGTTTGGAGCAAATATGAACTGACCTGCAATATATTTCAAATGTGTCCGATAAAATTCTACAAAAAAGCTAATCTTGCTAAAATACACTTTTAAAAGGAAAATTCACAACTATCTTTTGCAGAAGAATATATATTCACCTGAATATGTTTCATGGTGTCATTTCTCTTTCCTGCAGCCATTTGTGCATTCACATGCTAAATAGAAATCAAAATCTTAATTCTGAATGATTGTATTTGCATTTTCATTGTTAGTTCTCTTTTTAGTGATTAAATAAAAAAGATAGTGGCTGGAATGCTTGAATTATTTTCTATCACTGGTAATTGCTCTGGCCCACATGCCGTTCCTTTTTGAATTTTGTTACTAAGCCGCTAAAGGGGCTAACCCTTTTGCAAGCAATCCTTTACCCTTCCACAATAGGATGAGTCCAGCCCAATCTGGCATGTCATGTTGAATCTGCATGGGAATATAAGACACCCCTGCCATTTTTTAGCCTTGTTGTTCCTCCAGTGAAATGCAGCTTGAGTCCTATTGCTAAAACAAAAAAACAAAAAAATGATGGTCTGGACTGGGGCGCTGAGTGGGATCACTAACAGAATATCAGAACCAAAAATACTCTGTGAACAGAACATTGTGTCAAAAGTATCGAGGACCAACATTTTGAGAAGGTAATTTCAAATAGGTAAGTATAGATTTAATATTCTTAATTCTACATCTACTTATTGTGAAAATATATGTATTGTCAAGGTACATATATGTGGAGTTACATATAGTAAAACTTTGCTTATCTATAGAAACTTGTCTTCACAATATTTTTGTCCTCAATATTCTTGACACAATATTTTGTCGTACTATATTTTTTTGATATTCTGTCTAAATGCCCTAGAGTGATCACCAGTGACTGACATTAATATAAGCATTCCATCCATCAGTTTTGTGCTGTCTAAGTGTCTCCCTAAGTCAGACAGGAATGCCCAAATGTGGATTCAAACTTTGAGTCATGGGGCTCAAGCTGTGCCTCACTGAAGTCCGACATTAGTCAAGGATTGCTTGTGTCCCTTGTGGAGTGAGTACAAGACTGATATGAATATGGTTAGTCCCTGTCTGTAAGAGAACAAAGGACTGTGATTAAGGGCCTGATTATGAGTTTGGTGGTGCGGAACTGGACTACCCTGCTCCGGCACTGCCAAACCCATGTTTGAACCACCAGCCAGATTAGGAGTATTTTCCTGTCTGGGGCGGTTTTTTGGTGTTCACACAGCAATGGTAACATCATAAGCAGTACCTGCACGACATGGACTGCAGCTGTCCATGCATTGAAGGAACTGGTGGGAATGCACACAGGGGGGCACATGTTGTGCCCCCTGTGTACCTCCACATGGCGTGAGGCAGCTGGGAGCCCTGTATGGCCCCCTGTGTTTCCTCACAGCCATACTTTTCATGGCAGTCAAACTACCATGAATCATTTGGCGGTGTGAAAACTCCAAATATGCTTGGGGGACAAATCTCGGCCTCAAGACCGCTGCGCCATCGCCAGGGATCTCTGATCCCTGGAAGTTGCAGTGGTCCCAGTGTGGCCTGACTGCCCTGTTCATAGCAGGTGACTGCCACGCTCTTGTGTGTCTGGCGTTCTGAGGACCGCCAGACACGTAATAAGGCCCTAAGTGTCACGCACCCAAGCAATTATTTTTAGGTTTCGTCTGAGACAGCGCACATGCACTGTCCCTTGTGATGATGTATTGTTTCTTTAAAAGGAAGCTAGAAAAAAGCTTTAAGCCTGTCTGTGCATAGACCAATTACTGATTGATTTCTTGATTAGTTTCTTCCATGCTGCTGCTTTCAGGTTGTAGTACTTTATTTGTGAGGGTGAATTATTGACTGTGGGGGGCCACAGGGTTCTCGAATGAGCTCTAAATTGTGGAAGGCAGTTCGAGGGTTAAAGGCAGTACGGCTTTTCGGGGGCTCATGCAGAGCCTTAATCAGCATTCATTTTGCAAGCACATCCGTTTGAGGACTTAACTACAGACTTCACATCCCACAAGGCAATGTGTAATGCTCAAACAGAGCCGACCAAACATGGCGCACGATAATGTTTAAATGTGCAGGTGAAGTCAATTATGCGCTTTGTTCACTGCAAGTACCCTGGAAGAAGAGGCACAAACTTGAAACATGTTGGACTGTGGTGAAATGCTTTCAATGCCGAGAAACGCATTACCTGACCCAAAATAAAGGCTTTTTGGGGGAAAAGTGGAACTGCTTCTGAGTGCGGCTAATTGTTGGACAACCCCCATGGAGCTTGATGTTTAGCGGCCGTCCTGCCGCTGAGTCCGCACCCCCCCCGGACTGTAGGGGGCCACTGGGTTCTCGAATGAGTTCCAAATTGTGGAAGGCAGTTCGAGGGTTAAAGGCAGTACGGCTTTTTGGGGGCTCATGCAGGGCCGTAATCAGCATTCATTTTGCAAGCGCATCCGTTTGAGGACTTAACTACAGACTTCACATCCCACAAAGCAACGTGTAATGCTCAAACAGAGCCGACCAATCATGGCGCACGATGTTTAAATGTGCAGGTGAAGCCAATTATGCGCTTTGTTCACTGCAAGTACACTGGAAGAAGAGGCCCAAACTCGAAACATGTTGGACTGCGGTGAAATGCTTTCAATGCGGAGAAACGCATTACCTGACCCAAAATAAAGGCTTTTTTTGGGGAAAAGTGGAACTGCTTCTGAGTGCGGCTCATTGTTGGACAACCCCCATGGAGCTTGATGTTTAGCGGCCATCCTGCTGCTGAGTCCGCACCCCCCGGGACTGTAGGGGGCCACGGGGTTCTCGAATGAGCTCCAAATTGTGGAAGACAGTTCGAGGGTTAAAGGCAGTACGGCTTTTCGGGGGCTCATGCAGAGGCTTAATCAGCATTCATTTTGCAAGTGCATCCGTTTGAGGACTTACCTACAGACTTCACATCCCACAAAGCAACGTGTAATAATCAAACAGAGCCGACCAATCATGGCGCACGATAATCTTTACATGTGCAGGTGAAGTCAATTATGCGCTTTGTTCACTGCAAGTACCCTGGAAGAAGAGGCACAAACTCGAAACATGTTGGACTGCGGGAAATGCTTTCAATGCCGAGAAACGCATTACCTGACCCAAAATAAAGGCTTTTTGGGGGAAAAGTGCTTCTGAGTGCGGCTCATTGTTGGACAACCCCCATGGATCTTGATGAAACATTTGTCTGTATATGCTTTTTCAGTTCTCCTATGCCACTCTATTTAGTTTTTTAGCTTCTTTTATGGCACTGCATTTTTGCCTTTTCTTCTTGGTCCCACTGTTCCCCTTGCTCATTGTTTTCTTTCCAGATTTTTCAAAACTCCACTTTCTATAAAGATGCTTTTCATTGGTCAGTCTTTTGCTATATTTTTATAAAGTTACATGTTGCGCATTCACTGAGGGGGTGTTTATTTAAGACTCCTTCTCCCTTTGGTCGCATTCTGTATAATGCTGCTTTCCTTACCAATTAGGAAAATCCAACACAAGTTACGTTTTTAAATTGTATTAACTGGTGATAGCGGCTCATGCCTAAATGCATGGGGTGAACAGCAAAACACACAAGATGATGGACGGAATGTTGCACAATGGCAAAACATTTACCCTCAGTCACAGATCTGGGTTTAATACATCGTTATTTTGCTCACCAAGCCACCCCAGTTCAGACATGGCCATACGCAAATCAGTCTTGACCCTGTGCCTCATGGGAACAGTCCAGACCGAACTCCCAAGCCATGTCTTCCCTGGACCGGAATCAAGCATCCTAGGACCAGTTTCTGGCTTTCAGCCGTCTTCAGCCAGGATAGCTTGACTCCAGTGGCATAGTGAGCACGGGCCCACGTCTGGGCGTACCCTTCCCACATAGGGTGAACAGCAAAACACACAAGATGATGGACGGAATGTTGCACAATGGCAAACATTCACCCCCAGTCACAGATCTGGGTTTAATCCATCATTAATTTGCTCATCAAGCCACCCCAGTTCAGACATGGCCATATGCAAATCAGTCTTGACCCTGTGCCTCATGGGAACAGTCCAGACCGATCTGCCAAGCCATGCCTTCCCTGGACCGGAATCAAGCATCCTTGGACCGGTTTCTGGCTATTAGCCGTCTACCAGGATAGCTTGACTCCAGTGGTGTAGTGAGCACGGGACCCACGTCTGGGCGTACCCTTCCCACATAGGGTGAACAGCAAAACACACAAGATGATGGACGGAATGTTGCACAATGGCAAACATTCACCCCCAGTCACAGATCTGGGTTTAATCCATCATGAATTTGCTCATCAAGCCACCCCAGTTCAGACATGGCCATATGCAAATCAGTCTTGACCCTGTGCCTCATGGGAACAGCCCAGACCGATCTGCCAAGCCATGTCTTCCCTGGACCGGAATCAAGCATTCTAGGACCGGTTTCTGGCTATTAGCCATCTACCAGGATAGCTTGACTCCAGTGGCGTAGTGAGCACGAGACCCACGTCTGGGCGTACCCTTCCCACATAGGGTGAACAGCAAAACATACAAGATGATGGACGAAATGTTGCACAATGGCAAACATTCACCTCCAGTCACAGATCTGGGTTTAATCCTTCGTTATTTTGCTCACCAAGCCACCCCAGTTCAGACATGGCCATATGCAAATCAGTCTTGACCCTGTGCCTCATGGAAACAGTCCAGACCGAAATGCCAAGCTATGTCTTCCGTGGACTGGAATCAAGCATCCTAGGACCGGTTTCTGGCTATCAGCCGTCTTCAGGCAGGATAGTTTGACTCCAGTGGCGTAGTGAGCACGGGACCCACGTCTGGGTGTACCCTTCCCACATAGGGTGAACAGCAAAACACACAAGATGATGGACGGAATGTTGCACAATGGCAAACATTCACCCCCAGTCACAGATCTGGGTTTATTCCATCATTAATTTGCTCATCAAGCCACCCCAGTTAAGACATGGCCGTATGCAAATCAGTCTTGACCCTGTGCCTCATGGAAAGAGTCCAGACCGATCTGCCAAGCCATGTCTTCCCTGGACCGGAATCAAGCATTCTAGAACCGAGCTTGACTCCAGTGGCGTAGTGAGCACGAGACCCACGTCTGGGCGTACCCTTCCCACATAGGGTGAACAGTAAAACACACAAGATGATGGACGAAATGTTGCACAATGGCAAACATTCACCTCCAGTCACAGATCTGGGTTTAATCCTTCGTTATTTTGCTCACCAAGCCACCCCAGTTCAGACATGGCCATATGCAAATCAGTCTTGACCCTGTGCCTCATGGAAACAGTCCAGACTGAAATGCCAAGCTATATCTTCCGTGGACCGGAATCAAGCATCCTAGGACCGGTTTCTGGCTATCAGCCGTCTTCAGGCAGGATAGTTTGACTCCAGTGGCGTAGAAAGCACAGGACCCACGTCTGGGCATACCCTTCCCACATAGGGTGAACAGCAAAACACACAATCAAATGTTGGATGTGCCCCGGTGAAGTGGGAACAGATAGCCCCAGTTACAGAAATTGACTTCTAAGCATTCCATTTTGTTTTATTCTTGCAAAATTCATATCTTGGCCCCACATTTTGGTTTAATCTTGCAAAATTCATATTTGGACTTATGTATGTTGGTTTTTTGTCGTATTGGTCTTGTTGTACTCAGATAAATATTGGCTATTTTTCTAAACTTTGTTTGTGTGTTCACGTGTGTGTGTGTGTGTGTGTGTGTGTGTGTGTACAAATACTTCACACATTGCCTCTTTAGTTTTACCTGACTGTTCTGTACCAAGCTAACAGAGAGTGAGCACAGGTAAACGTTTAGTGCCTACTAAACTTAACCTGACTATAATTGTGGTTCCAGCTTGGACAGGGTGCATACCTCTGCCAACCAGAAACCCAATTCCTAATAGCTGTACACTGCAGGGCTACACAATATCATACTATACGATCAAGTCACCCTCACCTCATTTTACCTTCACCCACCACGAGTCCTCAGGTCACCTTCACCTCCCTTTACATGTACCCACCCCATAGCCTTCAAGTCACCCTCATCTCCCTTTACCCCCACCCCTGAACTCTCAATTCACCCTTACCACCCTTTACCTCTACCCACCCCTGAGCCCTAACATCACATAAAAAATGTTTTAATATGAAAAGTATTTTATTTTAAAAAAATATTTACCTGCGTGGCAAAGTACTGCCTGGCAAAGGTTAAAATACTTACCTGCATGGTAAAGACTGTGTAGTAAAGGTCCAGTGTGGTAAAGGCTGTTTCCCCTCAAGCAGGGCACAGAGGTTTGGGGGCACTGTCAGGTGTTTTATGTACTTTAGTATGTTTGGCAGGCACCGTTGTCTCTTTGATAGTTTGTCCCCTCCATCCCTTTTATCCCTGTGCCCACCAAACACCCTATGTTTTAGATCTAAGCTGATGCAGCATTGCTTCTGAAACATCATGTTTACTTAGGTGTATTTAGAGCCCGCCCATTGCTTACTGTTTGTTGGTTCCATCATCACCCTCTTTGGCTTGCTTCTCTTAGATCAGCAAGTGCTGCCTTTACTTTTGCTTCCTGTGTTTGTCCCTACCCTGGACCATAGCACAAAAACTGCTTCCCTTGCCCACTGGCCTTACACTTCTCGCTCCTTTCAGGGGTACTTTTTTCCTTTCACTTGAACCCTCTTCCTCCCTCCCGCTCCCACGTTGCTGCTTCCCCCGCCTGCCCCACTCTCCTCCTCTGTTGTTGCTTGTCTGGTCTGCCCACTATACCCTGATATTGTTTACTCGGTCCACCCCAACCCCTCCCCCTCCTTGTTAGTTTCCACCTACTGTCCAACCAGAAAAAAGTGCCCAAAAGTCCTGCCAACGAGTGTCAGGATGTACAAAGATGCAAACAGCACTGCACCTCCTTCTCTGCATGGCTTTTTTGTGCTATCTTCATGCGAGCGAAAACAGCAACCTTCAACTCGTAGGTAAAATAACTAAACTTTATTTGTGAAGTCAGAGAATAATCCATACTAAGAAAAAAGATCACTGCACCTCACGATCACCACTGGCCCGGCCTAATGCTTTTTTCCATACCTTTCAGCAATGCTACACAGCAGCCGGGCTGCTGTACAGCAAGGCTAAAAGAAAGTGTCAAACTGATATAGCTCTCCCATAGGTGAGACCTTGTCGCTTTGCCACTGCTTGTTTATCCCTTCTCTATTTACAACCTCATTATAGTGGAGAGATAGAATCAGAAGTACAAAACCACCTGGGGAAAATATCAGTCCCTCACTCTTTTAGGTCTGATTGTCTACCAGATTGTTAGTTTAGCCACTGTTAAAGGAGGGTCATGAGCAGAAACAAGTTTTGAGACTGGTTTACTGCACTGTTTTTCCTTTAGTACATAGTTTCGGTAGAAAAAATTCCTCCCGATATTACCTATGGGCAATTTCATGAACAAAAACCAGGACTGGATTACAGTAGCCCAAAACTCGCAAATTCAAATCAGGTACAATAAAACCTGAGTTGAAATTTGCTGTGGCAGTCAGAAGGAGACCCTTAGTCTGTTTTCATTTTGGCCATCTTGTGAGAACATTCTGTCAGTCCAACTTTTTCTCCACCCACTGCTCGGCCCTCCTAAAGCTAGTACAAAGTAACCTTCCCACTGTTTCCCTTCTTTGGTCCTGAGTCAGATTCCCTTCCCCATGCTGCTTTGCATACATTGATGAAAGCCCAGAAAGCTCATGTAGAATTAATCACTGACCACAGTCTATTGTATTTCTTTGATTTTCTATAAAACTAAAAACCTAGTAGATACCAGCAGTGGATATAAACATACTTTATTCATCAGCTTCCTTAGATCCAGAAATATAACCAGCCCCATACTTTGTTTCTGTGACTCTAATACCAATTTTCTAGGAGAGTGGTGTTTCGGTCTCTGCAAGCGCAATAGAGTACCCTGCTTGCCAAACCCTCTGTTTCTCAACCTCATTTAGTGGGTAGGCGGAGTACCCTTGGGATAGTGAAAGTAATGTCCTCCACCATCCTGGCAGACTCTACACCGCCTGCTAACCTTTAAATCAGGCCTTATTAACTATCCACGGGTATCAGTTTCTTAAGTCGGAGATAGAGCTCCATGCAGATGGCACTAGTGGTTGTAGCCGATAATACTTAATCTATAAACCCTTAAAAAGCAAAATACTGACATTTCAGGTTCTAAAAACGTAATATATGTTGGTATTGCGTAAAAAATAAAAACGAAGGAATGGCGCAATAAGCCTGACATGCACCCTTAACCCTGAACCGAAGCACAATCCTGGAAGTATATTAATACTTGACCTGAGCT
The DNA here is from genome assembly GCF_964263255.1 of Lissotriton vulgaris. Classification (NCBI taxonomy): domain Eukaryota; kingdom Metazoa; phylum Chordata; class Amphibia; order Caudata; family Salamandridae; genus Lissotriton; species Lissotriton vulgaris. The sequence continues at coordinate 373,882,828 of NC_141697.1, forward strand.
GAAGCCCAGTACCAACCCTTAGTGTGACCATAGCAGTGTGTCTTAACACTAAGACTAATGTGAAGAGTAAGCCCTGTTCCGCGGCCTAATGTTAACACTAAGCCTACACCTAATCATCATCATCAACATTATTATAATCATGTTCTTAGCCCTAAGAAATGTCCCTGTGTGTTGACCCTAATACTGATGCTAACCCTAAGCACTACTAACATTAAATCTAGATTTACAGTCCTAATCGCAAACTTCTTTCTAATCCTGTTCTTAGCCTTAAACCTGGCCCTGACACAATACTAACCCTGATCCTGTGTTAACTCTAAAACTAAAGCCAACTTTAGGTCCTGAGCCTTAACCCAATACTATCCCTTATTTAAATGGTAGAAAAACTGCAGGGGCAGTTATTAGGCTTTATGATTGGTGGTGCGAGGCTCTTTAGCCCCCCAACCTACTCCTCCCGTCCAAGCCATATAAACTCATGCACATAGACACACACAAGCAAGCAGAAACACAAGTGACATGTTCATTCGCACATGCCAGTCAGAGGAGGAGGCAGGACCTGGATAGCAAGACTCAGCAAACGCCATGGCACTTGTCAAGCCGATCACTACCCCTGAGCAAGGGTATAACTGCTGCTTACTGTATTACCTCTTGACCTCGCTGCCGCCTCATAGTCACACAGTGCACATTCAAAATGTAGGCAATATCTAAGTTGCCCTTCTATCATGCCCATTGTATCTCTCCACTAATCTGCAGCTCATCCAGACTAGGCAGTAGATGAGCAACAACAGACCCGGCTGTCTATCTCCCCCCAACTCCTAACAGTAAATCTGGTGGGGCACAACCCGTAACACCACCTTTGACAAGACACCTATGGACAACATAGAAGTTATGACCCTCTGCTCCAGCAATAATGTTCACGCCTCTCTTTTTTAGGTTGAGCATTCAAGACCTCTTGTATATACTTTAGTATATACCTATATGTGTATGTACTTTGTGGGCTCTGGAGATTAGCCCTAGGACTTGTCTGCTTCCGCTTAGGGACTTTTTTTCTGTTCAACGGCCTCTATTTAACTGTCTTGATAGAAAACGACCAGTAGAGGTCAGTAACATACTCAAATTGCTTTCTGCTTGTTCACCTGCCTCTATTTAACTGCCTTGATTGAAAACGACCAGTAGAGGTTAGTAAAATACCAGAATTGCTTTCTGCTGATGGACTTTCATTTTAAAAAAAATTCTCACAACTGCCTCTATTTAACTTTCTTGATCGAAATCGACCAGCAGAGGTCAGTAAAATACCAGAATCACTTTAGCATTCTCTAGATTCTAGTCCATAGAAATTGTCTTCCACGAGCAGCTGTAGACAATAATATTTTTTTTCAAATCTTGCATTTTGAGTGATATGCCACCAAAGGCCCTGATTTTACATGAAAAACAGAGGTTTGGACTATACCATTTCCCGCTGAAAGGCAATATTTCTCTCCATGTGTTCCCATACCTGGTGCATTGCGCAGTTTGGTGCTTACTTTCCCTCCATGTTAAAGAACAGTAGATGTTTCAGCCCCCAGGCTAATGTGCTGCATAGCTAAATACATATGAGGTCCCATAAGTGAGTGCGATTGCATTGCAAATGTTTGTTTAACAAGAACTGCTGGCTAGCCCACAACGCTGCTGACCACAGGTCGCTTCTCAGTTACACAAAATACCTCATAAGAAGAGGCATCCTTTCTTTGCGTCTGACAAAGGCGCAGCTGCATTTGTGGCTGGTCAGCAGTTACTAGGAGATGTGCTGTACCTGTGATGAAAAATATATTCTGATTCACTTTGCATGGGAAGAAGTCAGATGCACCGCTGTTTTGGTTCAATTTTAATTAATTTATTATTTCCCCTTGAGATTTGTGTAATACAACTGTGATATCAAGGTGTTTATCTAATTTGTACTTTCTGTGCCACTTTTTATGCTGCGTCCTGCATTTTCGCGTGAAGTGCAAACAATGCATTGTTTGAAGTAACAAATAAGTACATTTTAACCTATACTTTCTTTCTGCAAATTCCTTCCCTTCACAAACATTTCCAGGTGCCAGACTGATTCTCAGAACCTCTGAAGGAGGCACAGATTGGTCATTAATTTCCAGGCCCTGTGTTTTTTCATGCCCCAAGACGCAGAATTTATTTACAGATTTGAAAGCTAGCCTTTCCTAGAGGTGATTGAGCCAACAAATTACCATGGAGTGCCGAGCCAAGGGTCCGGCTCGGCTCTAACAGCCCTTGCACAAGCTGAGCCCAGGAAATATTTGAAGTGTACAGTTTCTAGGGGAAGAAAGGTCTTTTCTAAAAAGTGCCCTATCACACCCGAAGGATGTCATGCTTCATCATTGGGCCTTGCTCCTAGTCAGGCCGGCGCTGCAAAGCCTGACAGGCACCCGTGAAGGGGCTCTTTAGCGGAAGTCTTTTGGATGAAGGTGTAGGGTGAGTGCGGGTGTGGGCTAGGTAGTGTGGTGAGAAAGTGAGTGAGTCTAAAATAGTTCTAGAGCCGTCCTAACTAAATGTGTTTTATTCTCAAGGGGCACTAGCCTAGTTAAAAATAATCTGCCCTAAATGGATATAATGTTCCTATAATGTTCCTTTATGGCTAGTGTGGTGCATGGGGTCGACACGTTTCGTGCCTCTGTAGCCCCTTACAGGTCTGGTGGCACTTCATCAGGACCAAGAAAAATTGAAATTCTGGCACTACCGCTTGTCTGGTTTAGTGGTATTCAGGCAAGTAACCAGAAGCAGTTGGTGGCCCGGTTTTGGTGATCCCGAGGCAAAAGACCTAGGGGAAATGGGAAGGGAAATAAAAGGGGAAAACAGAACAAAGAGAACCAAGGTATTGTTAAAATTGCATGACACTGTATGTATTCATTTATGCAACGAGTGATTGGAATTACAATTAGCTAAAAATGCCAGTCTTGGTGCACGTGATCCAGTGCAGTAACCTAGAAACAACAGTAGTGGTGTAGGTGATGAGGATTCCAGACTAGCAAGGGTGGATCTATCAAGGATAGTGAGCCAATTCATTATCGGCTGGTGAGTGCACATGGTTTAACCGACTTCCACTTTACAAAGGGCTGGACATGCCCCAGCCGAACCTTCAAGGCCCACTTCCTGATGTAACCACTTTTTATATTGCAAAAATATGGCTGGATATGCCCACCATTGTCTGACTCCAGTAGATTTTACAGGCTGTCTCTATTACCCACAGCATCTAGATCACCCTTCCTGGAACTCTTTTATCAGGCGTTTTAATAAATGATTCTGCTATGATACAGATATGTTTTGCAGATCGAAGCCTGATGAGTTATCCAGAGAAGCCGTAATAGCTTCGAGATTGACAACCATTGACCTAAATACTTCTCCTGCAGGTAAGATTTTATTATTTGCCTCAGGAAACCCTCATTCAGGTGGTGGCTCTGGGAGATTTTGAATCAGACCCGTTTGTGCTCCCCTGTGGGGTCCCTCAGGGTTCATCCCTGAGTCCGACCCTTTTTAACGTATATGTATCCACTCTGGCCCCAGTTATCAGATCCTTCGGTTTTAATTTAACATCTTATGCAGACGACATGCAGATTGTGGTGTCACTGCTACCGGGGGGAGTGGAAGGCACAGCCAATAGGTTTAAGGACTGCATGCGGGCGGTCAGCAGCTGGATGGCAGGGAATTGCCTGAAGCTGAACTCATCAAAGACCTAAGTTCTTCTTTTTGGGGCCAGAGAAAATTTCTGGTCTCCAAGATGGTGGCCGGAGGAAATGTGTGCCCCCCCCCCCCCTCCCCAGTTGCTAAGGTGAAAAACCTGGGGATCCTGATGGACGATACACTGTCCTTCAGGCCTCAAGTAAACGCCTTGTTCTCAGCAACCCATTATGTCCTGAAAACAGTACGCAAAGTTTTGCCCTTTCTCCCGGATGAGCACAGGAAGACAGTGGTGACGGGACTAATAATGTCGCAGTTGGATTACTGTAACAGCCTGTTGCCTAATGCTCAACATGGACTGATTAATAAACTGCAAATCCTGCAGAATGCAGCAGCCCGCTTGATCACGGGCACACCTAAATTTGCCCCGGTCGCCCAGGATCTGGTGAAATTACATTGGCTACCGGTGCGCAAAAGAATTGCATTCAAAGCTCTTTGCGTAGTTTTTAAGGCGCTCAAAGGAATATGCCCTCACTGTATGACTCAGCACTTCCAATGGTATAAACCAGCAAGAGCCCTCAGGTCAGCTGATCAGGGGTTGATTGTGGTTCCTAGAGTCAGGAAAGCCCGCTGGGGGGGAAGGAGTTTCTCCCTGGGAGCAGCAAAGGCCTGGAACGCCTTGCCAGTGGTCCTCAGACTGGCTTCAGATGTAATGTCCTTCAGGAGGGCCCTGAAAACATGGCTCTTTAAACATTAATTGTCTGGCCAAGTGCAGGGAGTGGTCAGTCAGCTCCAGGACACCGGCTGGTAACAGTGCGCTTTACAAATGTGAAAAATAAATAAATAAATAAATTCGACCTTAAAAGACAGGACCAGTAATTAAGGATGATCTGCTTGTATTTAAATACTATATTAGTATGGCCCAGCGTTAGCCTTTGGGCACTGTTCACAGAACCTCTAGGCAAGCCAAGCTATCTTAACCAGATGTTCATTTCAGTGATCTGCAGCTGCTTTTTGTTCTTTGCTGACATAACCTCACAACTGTACAGAAATGAGTGTACAATTTTTGCATAAAAAGTTTCTCTTTAGACTTTAACAGACGTATGCCCCAAAGCGAGATCCAACTTATGTAAAGTACCTGCAGTAGCCTTGGAACAATCTTCCTGAATGTCTAAAGCGGTTGAAATGGCCAAGGTGTTCTTGCTGCATGGTACTCACTGCAAGTGAGAAAGGTTGGGTGAAGAATGGTTTTATGGTGATCTATCACATGATTTGTAAGAGGTCGGGCTGTTGAGGGGAACATCAGTAATATAATTTGCATTGTCATTGTTTCATAACATGATATGTGAACTGGGGAATACTGTCAAAGGATTTTTAATTGTGTTTGCCATTAATTAACAAGTGTTGTGGCATATAGGAGGGATTTGAAAGTATTTCGCCATGTGCTATGTTATCCAACATCTTGTAATTGATGATTAGTTGATCAATGCATGCAGTATTTCAGCATTCTCCATTTCACCCATTATTTGCACACAGTAATTATGCATGAACAATACAGATTAAAATACTGCATGTTATGTCTTCACACATGCGGAAACACTGGTAATCATGCGGTGCTGTGTTACCCCATGTTTTATGGAGGTCAAAGAGTTCAATTTCATAACGGTGTGCTTTAAATTGAGTGAAAACATGGTGATGGATGAAATGCTTGAATTAATCTCATTTACAGGTAATTACTCTGGTCTGCATTTTACTCCGTTGCTTTTTTACTTACTGTGCCACTTAACATTGGCACCAACCTTGACCTAAGTGGTCCTGCTCCAATGAGAACAGTGCAGCCCAGACTACCAGTTGACGTCTCCTCTAAAGGGTACCAAACATAATCTCTTCCACTGGAAATTACTCTGAGTTTCATTAGCGTAAATATTTTTTTTGTTCACTGTCACCACGTCAGACAGGTATTAACCTTAGGCAAATCGGTCTTCAACCTGTAAAATACAGGGATGCTGGAATGCAACATTTTACCACATATCCAGAAATTACTTGTACCAAGAGTTAACAATGTACCACTTAGATCCCTTAAATAGATTGACAGAGTTCCTCAATCTTGTATATTACCTCACCATGTCATTCATGACACATTTGCACAGCTTTCATTCTGACCTAAAACCAAGGGTGTGCGACGTTGCAAAACTAAACCAAGATCACAATGTATAAATATTCTTGCTGTTGCACAGGGATGCAAGTATGTTGCACAGTGGTTGCTTAATCTTGCATATTGTCCTAAATCTCATAATCCCGTTCCCCTTTCCTATAGGTCTCAGGCTGGTACTCACAACTGTGGGGAATGAAACGTAGTAGCTATTGATTGGTGGCTTTAAAGGCATCAATCAATCAATCAATCAATCATAGCATGTGTAAAGCGCACTACATACCCGTGAGGGTCTCAAGGCGCTGGGGGGGGGGGGGGGGGTGGGGGGAAAGGGGGGTGAGCAGCTACTGTTCGAAGAGCCAGGTCTTGAGAAGTCTTCTGAAGGTCAGAAGGTCTTCAGTCTGCCGTAAGGGGATGGGGAGGGTGTTCCATGTCTTGGCGGCGAGGTGGGAGAATGATCTGCTGCCGCCGGTCACTCTGTGGATGCGGGGGACAGTGGTGAGGGCGCGGTCTGTGGAGCTGGTGGGTGGGGGTGTAGAGGCTGAGTCGGCTGTTGAGGTACGCTGGTCCGGTGTTGTGGAGTGTCTTGTGTGCGTGGGTGAGGAATTTGAAGGTTATCCTCTTGTTGACAAGAAGCCAGTGTAAGCCTCTATGGTGGGGTGTGATGCGGCTGCGGTGTGGATGGCGAGGATCAGGCGTGCGGAGGTGTTTTGGATGTGTTAGAGCCATTTCAGGTGTTTGGCCGGGGCTCCTGCGTAGAGTGCGTTTCCGTAGTCCAGTCTGCTGCTGATGAGGGCCTGGGTGACCATCCTTCTCGTTTCGGTGGGGATCCATTTGAAGATCCTGCAGAGGGTGTTGAAGCAGGAGGAGGAGACAGCCTTGACCTGCTTCGTCATGGAGAGGGTAGAGTCAAGGATGACCCCTAGGTTGCGTGCTTGGTCAGTGGGTGTTGGGGGTGTTCCTAGTGCAGTCGGCCACCAGGAGTCATCCCAGACCATAGGGGTGGATCCGAGGATGAGGACCTCTGTCTTGTCCGAGTTCAGTTTCAGTCGGCTGTTCCTCATCCAATCATGTACGGCCTTCATTCCTTCGTGGAGGCTGGTTTTGGCGGTGTGGGGGTCCTTGGTGAGGGAGAGGATCAGCTGGGTGTCGTCGGCGTAGGAGATGATGTTGAGGTCGTGCCGTCGTGCGACGTGGCGAGCGGTGCCATGTAGACGTTGAATAACAATGGGCTGAGGGATGAGCCTTGGGGTATACGGCAGATGATCCCGGTGGCTTCGGAGCGGAATGGGGGGAGACGGACGCTCTGTGTTCTGCCCGAGAGGAAGGAGGAGGTCCAGTCCAGGGCCTTCTCTTGGATTCCGGCGTCGATGAGGCGTGTTTGTAGTGTGCGGTGGCAGACTGTGTCGAAGGCGGCTGACAGGTCCAGGAGGATGAGGGCCGCGGTTTCTCCGCTGTCTAGCAGGGTCCTGATGTCATCGGTGGCGGCGATGAGGGCTGTTTTGGTGCTGTGGTTACTGCGGAACCCGGACTAGGACGGGTCCAGGATGCCGTTCTCCTTGAGGAAGCTGGTCAGTTGTTTGTTGACGGCCTTTTCGATGATCTTCACTCTTGGACAAGATGGGATGCCAGCAAATATATTGAATGGTTACTCTAAGCTGTGTGCTCAGTTATTATCGCCTATACTTCATAGAGTAAATGTTTAATACAAAATTCCAGACTCATGCAGAGGAATTATAAGAGTCCCAATTCACAAAAAAGAGGACAACTTCCAACTGGTAAATTATTAAATTATAGAACTAATGAATATTCTTTAAAAAAAAGTGAAAAACCTATTAATCCATCCTGAAGACTGGGTGGAAGTTGACTGAATACTCCCAAAAACTAAAATTGGATTTCGGAAACAACACTGTAACATTGATGGCTGTCTTGTGTTAAAAGTATTGGTAGAGAAATATGTTCAAAATGAAGGAAAATCTGAATATACAGCAATAATCAATCTTATGACTGGATTCAATAGCATAGAGAGAAACAGGTTGAAAAATGGTACAATGGGGTAGGATGTATGTCAGTTAAATGCATTCCTTTACTACGCATGACTTTTGCACCACACAGCCTTTGCCGACGCCTTTACTACACACTGTAAATATTATAAGGTAAGGTAAATCCACATATATATTTATATTCAAAAGGTTACATGGGCATTATAGTTAGACTCAGATTTTACATGGACAAAACTTGGAAATTCAGCAGTTATAGTTACCCGAGCTAACTATAAGTTATACCCCACAATGCCCTGCTTAAGACTTCACATATCAATCAATCAATACGTGTTTGTTAAGCACTACTACTCACCCGTGAGGGTCTCAAGGTGCTGGTGGAGGGGGGTTTCGCAGGTTCCAGTCCATCAAGGGGCGGGCCTGTCAAAGAGCCAGGTTTTAAGGTTTCTTGTGAAGATTGAGAGAGATGTTGTCTGTCTGAGGTGGAGAGGGAGGACGTTCCAGGCATCACTCATGACATGGTCAGTGACCTCACTGATCACATCACTGATGACATCTCAAATGACAACAGCCAGTGGGTGTAAGTGTTTTGTAAAAGCTTCTAATATTTAAATATATATACTAAGCTACTGCATACATTAAATTACTATTATTTCTGTACTAGTAATGAGTGATACTATTTCTAACACATCATTTCATCTATAATCCCATTTTTAAAACCAGTGTACTATTTATTGGTGCACCAGCCTCTACACTGACACATGTCCCCTGCTGATGTATGTGTATGTTAGTGCTTTCCGACAGTCTAAGCTATTCATTGAGATTTCACTCCCCAGTGATGTCTGAGTATAATTCTGTTTTATGACATATTGACCTATTTCCTTAGACCTCTCTCCTTTGTGATGAATGACTGTAGTAGTAGATAGCAATAGATTAATCTGTTCAATAAGACCTTTCTCTAGGGTGATGGTTCAGTGTAGTCGACATTTATAACATACTCACCTCTCTGCTCACAACTTTCTCCATGATGAAGAATATTTTACTTGTGGTTTCTCACACAGTGGTCTGTCCACTAAGACCTCTCTACTGGTTGTGTGTTGTAGTGAATTGTGTAAATTTGACATTTGCACTAAAACATCTTTCCAGGTTCACAAATCAAGTTGTTGTGGTTTGCAATAGACTAGCCTATACTGTTAGACATTTTACTTTGGCCATTAGGGTTTAGAGTAGTGGTTCAGAAGAGACAGGACTATCTGCTGAGAACCGTCTCTTATGTGATAAGTGAGTGTAGTACTTGATAAGATTACAGCGAGCTCTGTGCTGTACGTCTGTCACATGTGTCTTCTTATTTTTAATAGATTTAAATGGTATTTTATAAAGTATATTGAAGTTTACTTTGCTGGATGATGTCATTAGTGATGGAATCTGATATGTCATCAGTGGTGTCACTGACCATGTCATCAGTGATATATGAGTTCATAAGCAGTGCATTGTGGGGGCATACGTTATGGGTAGCTCATGTAACTGTACCTGCTCAATTTCTATGGTTTTGTGCATGTAAAATCTGAGTCCAACTATAACAATCAGGAAGTGCTTAATTTTTAAAATAATACATTTCATGGCCCTGACCGGGAGATCAACGCAGCTTGCACCACCCATCACCCCTGTCATTGCTGCCAAAATATCTACTAACCATCTCTCGTCCCTTCAAGTGCGACAGTTCCGATTTTTCCAGGCCCCCAAAGCTAAAGGAATGGCTGGGGAGGCAGGTATTAGTAATTTTTTATATATATTGTATTTATAAAAAATTGTTGTTCTATTCGTCTCTAAATTAGATGAACAGTGCCACCATGTGGCAGGCTGTCATAAGTGTGGTGTTGACAACTAAATGCCAAACACCGGAAACCAATCAAGTGCCGGTGCCGAGCACTGGAAAGCACCAGCTCTAATTAAGCACTGCTTTCCTGTACCCTTTGTTTTTTCTCCGATTTTCTAAGGTTTTTTAAATTCTATTTCCTAACTATAATGTCCCTGTAACCTTTGGGTTTTTCATTGAATTTCTATATTTTTTAATGTTCTCTCCTAACTACAACGTCCCTGTAACCTTTGTTTCTTAATGAATTTTTGTAGATGATATTTCCTATCTTTAAGGTCCATGTAACCTTTCTTTTTTTCAGCAGATTTCATCATTTTTGCTAGATGTTAATTGTACTACAATTTTACCTATTTGTTTAATTTAGTAATATTCTTTTTTATAACTATATAAATACATTTTATTCTCACAATTATTATTTACATACATTTAAAAGTTTAAAAAAATCACAATTGAAGGTAGTCCAATTCATTTACTGTTTTTTTAAATGTAATAAAACAAGTTTTAATTTTTTTCAATATTTTATAGATCTGCAGATCCATCACAGATCCCCAGCACCTATTCAATACAGAACAACAACATGTTTGAGATTTGTGATGGATCCGTGGATCCGTCCCCAACCAAAAGCACTCATTCAAAAAAGACAACACAATAATACAGGAGTTGTCTGAGCAGCTGTATGGATATGTGAGAGAGTGTGTGAGTGACTGTGTGTTTGTATCAGTAGATATATCACTGGCTGTGCAGGCTTCTGAATAGGTGTGTGAGTGGGTACATTTGTCTGTGACTGTGTATGCCAGTGGCTGTGTGGGTGGGGAAGTGGCTGTATGGTGAGTGGGATTGTGAGTGGCTGTGTGGGTCTGTGAGTGGGTTTGTGAGTGGCTGAATGGGTCTGTGAATAGGGGTGTGAGTGGTTCTCTAGGTGAGTGAGACAATTTATAGGTATAAGAGTGGGTGTGTGAGTGGCTGCATGGGTTGGTGAGTGACTATGGATATGTGAGTGGATGTGTAAGTGCCTGTATGGGTCAGTTTATGGGTGTGTGAGTAGATGTGTAGTCTGTGAGTGGGTGTATGAGTGGCTGAATGGGTCTGTAAATAGGGGTGTGAGTGGTTCTCTAGGTGTGTGAGAGATTTTATAGGTATGTGAGTGGGTTTGTGAGTGGATGCATGGGTTGGTGAGTGGGTATGTGAGTAACTATGGGTATGTGAGTGGATGTGTGAGTGGTTTTCTGGGAATGAATGGATGTGTGAATGGTTTTGAGGGCATGTGAGTGGGTGAGTGAGTGTCTGTATGGGTCTGTGAGTGGATCTGTGAGTGGCTGTATAGGTCTGTGAGTGGGTGTGTGAGTGGTTATGTGGGTATGTGAGTGGTTATGTGGGTGAGTGGGTGTGTGAGTGGGTGTGTGAGTGACTGTATAGGTAGGTGAGTGGGCATCTGAATTTTTTGTGTGTGTATGACTGGGCGTGTGAGTGGTTTTAGGGGTGTGTGAGTGTCTGTGTAGGTCTGTGAGTGGGTGTGTGAGTGGCTGGATATATGAGTGGTTATGTGAGTGTATGACTGGTTATGTGAGTGTGTCAGTGGCTGTATGGGCCTGTGAGTGGGCGTATGAGTACCTATATGGTTTTATGAGTGGGTGTATGAGTGAGGGTATAACAGAGTGTGTATATGTGGTTCTGCTATTGGATGCTGGATCCGCAGATCCGTCAGGATTCACACAGGGGTCATGCTGAGTGCCATGGTGGATCCGCACATGTGGAAATAATTTTCTTTTTAAACTTTCTTGCCCATCAGGGGTCCCTCAGTGACCCCTCTGTCACACCCATGGGGTGAGGGTACCTCTACCTTGATCCCTTCTATCACTTTACACTTTAATTTTGAGGCCCCAGGACTGTCTCCCAAGAAATGAAATGGCAGGCGCAACTTTCCTGTCGGGTTGCAGCCAGACAATTATGGCATTGCTGATGACACATGAATCCGGGGATCCACTATGGTGGATACACAATGGATAAATGTCCCTACATATAAAAATCCTTTTTTTCTTTCAGAACTCCAAAACTACAGAATTAATTTACATCAAATTACAAATTGTACTCTTTCTGGGCCAAGAGCTAGCTATCTGCCAAATTAAGTTTCATTCCGTCCAGTGGTTTGGGTTGTAGTCATGCCTAAAATCCCTGTGGGAAATTGCATGGGGAAAATGCATTCTGGGACACCCCTTTTTTTCAGCCCCTGCATGGGGAATCATCCCAAATATTCCACAGCAGCAATGTAAATGAGTGGCAAACTAGTTTAAAAAAATTCGTAACGATTCAACAAACGGCACAAAAGTTATTAGTATATCAAAAAATGCTTTTTCTATGGAAACTAGGTCCTAACTATAACTACCTATTGGCAACTACCAGAAGGTAAAAAAATGAAAAGAAGGAAAAAAAAAATATATATATATACTTACTTTTGAATTTAAATAGGCACTAGCAGGAGCGCCCTAACTAGTACCACCTGCGCTCAGGTGAAAGCTGGCGTAACCGCAATCTTTATATATATGTGTATGTGTATATACATTTTTTCAATTTAATATAGGAGCTTATAATTATAAAAGTATCCAATTGTTATATATAATGACTATGATAAATTTTACATTTGAAAATGTGAGCACTTGCACTTTCTGATTGTGTCTTTCTTAACTGTTTATTATCAATGGGAGGACCTAGAGCAGACGTCATGAGATTTAAGGGCGTGGTTTTTTTGACATGTCATGTGATCAAGGCTGGGGTAACCTGGCCGAAACGCGTCATGTTGTGACTTATGGAATAAATTGCACTTTATAAAACTACCTTGCTGTGGTCTGTTCCTGATGTTGTGGCAGCGCGGAGGTTTGCGTATGTACACAGAAGGATTTGGTTTCCATTGATTCCAACACGCTGTGGCTGTCGGCGTGTTTAACGGACCCTCTTCACGGCGTAGGCTGGACTATGGCGGCTGCTATCACTTTGCGATAATCTTTTTTGACCCGGAAGTGGTATATCATCCAGCCCCCCGCAAGGCGGAAAGCGAGGCAGTTCCGAGCACAGGGAGACTTGCAGCAAGCCGGTGCGTGAGAGCCATAAGGATCGCGGTGTCTCTGACTCCAAGAGCCGGGTCGGCTTTCTGTTCAGGTGAGCCGCGTTGCACTCCGAGTGCTGAAGGAGCCTGTATTTGCCTCTGGATTAGCGGGTGTGAAGATTAAAGGAGAGCGGGCGAGTCTTAGTTGTATAGAAGGCACATTTGGGCTCAAGCGTGCTTTGCTAAGGGATCTCCTGTCTTCTAAAAACTGTGCAAAACTAGAATTTTTTCATTTAAATACGCTATGGCGTCCACAACTGATGTGCTCAGGAACGGCGATGAATGCGCGAATGCGATGTTTGCCAATATGCCGGTAAATTCTGGAACCGGTCAACAACAAGTGTCACAAATAGCAGATGAGAAGGATGTTAAAAGCCTGCTTAAGAAACTGGAAAAACTGCAGAGAAACGAACTCACTAAGTGGTGGGAGCGGAAATCATTGGAAAAATATAAAGAAGCTGGAAGGGTGTCTAGGGGCTTGCGTGTGCTGATAGTGTCTTTATTTGATAAACCTAATCCCTTGATGCTTAAGGAGTGGGCAATAAATAACTTAGAATGCTCAATGAATATGGTTATGATGCTGGTAAAGTACGCCGAAATCGACAGAGTTGAGATTGCGGCGGAAATTGAGTTATTAATTACACAACTGGATGCACTTGACCAAAAGGATGTGGTAAAGAAAGGAAGAGATGAAATTCAAAAACGTCTCGACAAACATGAGAGTACAATAATGAATCGAAAAATAACTACATTTCCGCGTGATAAACGCGACTATGAGACCTGGATGTATTTTTACGTTTGCAAAGCGTTTTGACAATGTAAAAAAACTAGCGAGCAATAAAGTTCAGCCTCCTCTAATCTCTATCAATCAGAATACGGATGTTGCTGCCACATCTATTTCCGGTGAAAGTGTGCTATCTAGTAGTGTGGAATCCAACCCTATTGAAACTAGTCAGCATTTAAACATGCAGGAACCCCAAAGCTTCACTCCCTCGGAAGAATTGGGGTTTATGGTAGAACACCGCCGTCAAACCCTGAGACCGAGAATACCCCAGAGAGTGCCCCAAATACAACCCCAAAATGTCGGAGGTGCAACCAACAGCGCAAAGAGAGGAGGAAGGCGCGGAGGCTTCAACAAAAGGACTTAGTTACTCAGAAAAGTCAGTCAGAAGCAGCGATTGCATCAACAGCGAATACTGTTATTAACATGACAGAACTTGAATTAAATACTGCAGAACTACAACTTTTGTCTTTGGGACATCCTTTCTGTCCAAAAAGTAATTTTAAGTATGTTCAATCTCGTATTGAAATTTTTAAATTTATCAGAAAGTTACAATTAGTTAAGTTCCATAAACTTAAGAAAGCAAGCTCAAAATCTACATCTATTACTGCAGTTAACAAACCAAGTTCTTTATTTCAGGTCGCTGATGTTAGTACGCTACGCACAGCAAATGTTCTAGCTGATTTGAATGAGGATGTTGTTCTTAATACACAGGATGATTTATTGAGCATGGGTATTTCTAGTTCTAGTGCTGCCCTTACTCCTTTCCACCCATCATCCACTTTTATGCCAATTATGGCAAGGGATGCCATAGACATTTTTGGGGATTGTGTTATCAGTGATGTAAAAACCCTCCATAAAAAATGTATCTCTAAAAATAAGAAGGGACACTATATAGATCAACAATATTCCCGCCTGATTGACAAATTGGATAAAGAATAGAATATTGTAATCAACAAGGCCGATAAAGGCAGGAACATTGTTCTTTGGCCCCGTGATGCATATATTGAGGAAGCCAATAAACAGCTTAGTGACACTTCGTGCTACAAGCAGGTAGCTTTTCCTATTTTATTAAAGGTTAAAGATCAGATATTTAAGGAATTATCACAGTGGAAGAGAGAATGTCTAATAGACAAGGACGAGTATAGGTTTTTAAGAACGGATTACCCCATTACTCCAACCTTATATTTACTCCCTGAGGTGCACAAGCAGGTTACCCCAGTACCAGGACGCCCAATTATTTCTTCCCAAGGTAGCCTGCTTGAATCAATGTCCAAATACATAGATTTTTTTCTCCATGATTATGTTGCAAACTTGCCTTCATTCATTAGAGATACAGGCCATTTTTTAGAGAAACTTAAAGAAGTGATATGGGAGGATGGCTATCATTTATTAGTGATGGACATCTGTTCCCTATACCCTAGCATAAATCACAAGAATGGTTTCAATTAAGCATGGGCAGAAAATCCGTTACGCTCGCGGATTTTGCGGATTTTCGGGAAATCCGCAATCCGCGAGATTTGCGAATTTCCCGCAAAATCCGCAAATTCGCACGCAGCGGATTTTTTTGGCAGCGCGTGGCGTTGGTGATACAATTTTTGCGGCGCGCGGCGTTTATCATCGTTTGCCGAGTTGTTTTTTTCGATAGTTTGCGAGTGCTGCGCCATTTTGGATCTTGCTGTGTGAACCCGCGGGAATTGGCGAGCGCGATTACGTCATCGCGGCTTGCCAGCGATAGTTTGTCAACGCGAGTACGGCGAGATCACGTCTCGCGGTACTTCGCAATTGCGAGATTTGAGATGCGGCGAGCGAAAATATAAATTTGCAATTCTGCACAAGAAATCCACCAGCAAGCAGCATAAACCTTCTTGAAATGATGATTTTTATCTGAATAACTCCTTAGTTTGACATTTGCCTGCACTTTTTTAGCGAGGAGTCCATTTTGGGGAGGGGGGCAGGGGGGTGGGAGGAAGGAAGTGCCCCACAGTCTTCAACTTCCTGTTCCTGTTCAGCGGGCTCCTCCCAGTGCTTTGTCCATCTCCTGGTCACTTTTCATTTGGGTCTGGAGCTGGAAGGATTACTTTTTGTGGATGCTGCTGGATATTTGGATTTGAGGCCTTTTTGACTTTCTTTGGATCACTGTTGGATTAGAAATTTTACAAGTAAGTTTGTTTGGGGCATTACAGTTGCTGCAATTAAAATTTTGGAATTTTCGATTTTTGGGCTGTTTTGGGGCCTTTTGCCCAGGGGTACTCAGTGGTGGGTGGACTGAGTCTTTCTGTGGGTTGTCTTGAACTTAAACATCATGGACGCCATGGATGAATTGGGATTGTACTGATTTTTCAGTGATTTTCGTTTTTTGGGGCTGTACTTGTGGCCTTTTCACCAGGGGTATTTGAGTCTAGCATGGGCCTAGTCTTTCTGTAGGTTGTCTTGAATTTAAACATCATGGAGGGCACGGATGGAATGGGATTGTGCTGATTTTTCAGTGATTTTCGTTTTTTGGGCCTGTACTTGTGGCCTTTTCACCAGGGGTATTTGAGTCTAGCATGGGCCTAGTCTTTCTGTGGGCTGTCTTGAACTTAAACATCATGGAGGGCATGGATGGAATGGGATTGTGCTGATTTTTCTGTGTTTTTCGATTTTTGACCTGTTGTTGGGGCCTTTTGACCAGGGGTAGTGAGTGGTGCATGGGCCTAGTCTTTCTGTGGGGTGTCTTGAATTTAAACATCATGGAGGGCATGGATGGCATGGGGATTGTGCTGATTTTTCTGTGTTTTTCGATTTTTTGGATTGCTCATGGGGACAGGCCATGTGGGTGGGGGCCATTTTGAGTGCTGGTACAGGCAGGCCCTGGCCATGTGCTAGGAGGCAAGTGGCCATTTTGAATGCAGGCTTTGTTGTTAGGCCTCCAACCATTTTGCCTACTTTTCAACCTTTATTTATGCCCAGGGGTAGTGAGTCTTGCATGGGCCTAGTCTTTCTGTGGGTTGTCTTGAATTTAAACATCATGGAGGCCATGGATGGAATGGGATTGTGCTGATTTTGCAGTGTTTTTCGATTTTTGGGGGTGTTCATGGGGAGGGACAGGCCATGTGGCTGGTGGCCATTTTGAGTGCAGCTACAGGCACTGGCCATGTGCTGGCAGGCAAGTGGCCATTTTGAATGCAGGCTTTGTTGTTAGGCCTCCAACCATTTTGCCTACTTTTCAACCTTTATTTATGCCCAGGGGTAGTGAGTCTTGCATGGGCCTAGTCTTTCTGTGGGTTGTCTTGAATTTAAACATCATGGAGGCCATGGATGGAATGGGATTGTGCAGATTTTTCAGTGATTTTCGTTTTTTGGGCCTGTACTTGTGGCCTTTTCACCAGGGGTATTTGAGTCTAGCATGGGCCTAGTCTTTCTGTGGGCTGTCTTGAACTTAAACATCATGGAGGGCATGGATGGAATGGGATTGTGCTGATTTTTCTGTTTTTTTCGATTTTTGACCTGTTGTTGGGGCCTTTTGACCAGGGGTAGTGAGTGGTGCATGGGCCTAGTCTTTCTGTGGGGTGTCTTGAATTTAAACATCATGGAGGGCATGGATGGCATGGGGATTGTGCTGATTTTTCTGTGGTTTTCGATTTTTTGGATTGTTCATGGGGACAGGCCATGTGGGTGGGTGCCATTTTGAGTGCTGGTACAGGCAGGCCCTGGCCATGTGCTAGGAGGCAAGTGGCCATTTTGAATGCAGGCTTTGTTGTTAGGCCTCCAACCATTTTGCCTACTTTTCAACCTTTATTTATGCCCAGGGGTAGTGAGTCTTGCATGGGCCTAGTCTTTCTGTGGGTTGTGTTGAATTTAAACATCATGGAGGCCATGGATGGAATGGGATTGTGCTGATTTTGCAGTGTTTTTCGATTTTTGGGGGTGTTCATGGGGAGGGACAGGCCATGTGGCTGGTGGCCATTTTGAGTGCAGCTACAGGCACTGGCCATGTGCTGGCAGGCAAGTGGCCATTTTGAATGCAGGCTTTGTTGTTAGGCCTCCAACCATTTTGCCTACTTTTCAACCTTTATTTATGCCCAGGGGTAGTGAGTCTTGCATGGGCCTAGTCTTTCTGTGGATTGTCTTGAATTTAAACATCATGGAGGCCATGGATGGAATGGGATTGTGCTGATTTTGCAGTGTTTTTCGATTTTTGACCTGTTGTTGGGGCCTTTTGACCAGGGGTAGTGAGTGGTGCATGGGCCTAGTCTTTCTGTGGGGTGTCTTGAATTTAAACATCATGGAGGGCATGGATGGCATGGGGATTGTGCTGATTTTTCTGTGTTTTTCGATTTTTTGGATTGTTCATGGGGACAGGCCATGTGGGTGGGGGCCATTTTGAGTGCTGGTACAGGCAGGCCCTGGCCATGTGCTAGGAGGCAAGTGGCCATTTTGAATGCAGGCTTTGTTGTTAGGCCTCCAACCATTTTGCCTACTTTTCAACCTTTATTTATGCCCAGGGGTAGTGAGTCTTGCATGGGCCTAGTCTTTCTGTGGGTTGTCTTGAATTTAAACATTATGGAGGGCATGGATGGATTGGGATTGTGCTGATTTTGCAGTGTTTTTCGATTTTTTTGTGCTCTATAACTGAACTGATGTTCCTCTGTCTTCCATTTTTTTAGGTGCACAAGACTCAAGAGAACCACCAGTGCCAGGAAGAAGTCCTGCAGCGGTGTGTGTGTGCAGCATAACGTCACGCGACGTCACGTCTGGCCTCAGACAACTCTACAATTCGTGCAACTGCGGCCTGCTGTCTGACCTGCTCTGAAGAAGATGGCCCCAAAGAAAGGTCTCCGTAGCTCCTCTAGCAAGAAAGTTGCTAGTAAGGAGCAGAAGAAGCAAGTTACCAAGGAGGCTGGTGTGCCACCCGCCACGTTTTTTGGGAGAAAAAAAAAAAGTACGCCTGCAGCAGCAGGATCTGCTGGGGACCAAGCTGGGAGCAGCACCCCTGCTCCATTGGGTTCAGTGCCTCCACCACCACGCCAACTTAAGTCAAAGCCCTTGAGTGCTTCAGAGGCAGTCAGTGTACTTCTCCAATCACCATCGACCAGTGATGTTGGCTCATCGCAAGAAAGTAGCAGCAATGTCCCTGAATCAACACAGGTTGTTGTAACTCATCTGACAAGTGTTGAACAACCACAGCGGCAACAACAACACCATGTGCAAGTACACGCCCAAGTACATGTGGAAGGAGAGGCAGCAAAAGGAGATGCGCAAGCAAAGGTGCATGGAGGTTCACAAGTGCCCACAATAGTTGTTCCTCCCGAAGTAGGGGCACATCAGGAAATCATTCATTGTCTTCCACATCCCTAGCAAGGAAAAGATCAAGGGGGGTGTCTACATCTTCTTCAAGCCCACCTCGTTCTGATGCAAGTGATCTGTCTTGGGAACCACAACTGCGGTCTGACAGTGAGGCACACCATGATCTGACACCGGTACCTAAGCGTAAAAGGAAGGTCGTCCAAAAACTCAAACCTATGGAGTGTGATGAGGCTCAACGAGAAGTGACAGATACTGCTGGTGATGAAGCCTCTCACGATGACGACGAGCCAGTCATCACAAAGGTCACTGCAGCCCCACCGGGCATGCAGCAAAGAGACATTTTGACCCTATCCCGAGAAGCTGCTGAGCGTGATGATGATGTCGGCGAGGAGGCAATGGAAATGGAATCATTAGATTTGGAGTTAAGTAGTACACCAAAACCTACCGCTTCCATATTTCTTCCTCGCAAGAAGGTACCTACCTCGTCCTCGACCTCAATTCGTGGTGGTGAAAGTGCAAAACGTACTGAAGTTCGGCAATCCACATCCTCCACTTCATCTGGCATTAGCAGCAGGACCACCACCACCAGAATCGCCGCCTCCTCCGGCCACAAAAGACATTTCAAGTCTCCAGTTTGGGACTTCTTTAGTGTTTGCCCAAAAAAGGAAAACGTAGCCATTTGTAGCATTTGTAAGCTTCGAGTTAGTCGTGGAAAGTTGGGTACCAACTATGGTACCGGAGGCCAGAGAGGTCATCTTAGGAGAACGCACGATGTCCAATGGTTTGCGCACCTACACGCGATCAAGGAAGCCCGAATTGCACGCAATGAAAACGTTGATTTTTCATCTGATGATGACGAGGAGGAAGAAGACGATTCAAACACTTCACTTACACCCAGTTCCCCTGTCAGCAGCACACCCCATGGGAGCCACACTAAGAGTGTGGGAGAGAGTGAGACATCAATGCGGAAAAGTTCATCAGCGAGCGTAACTGGGTCGAAGATATCATCATCATCCCGTAAATCCTTGGTCCAGGGCAACATTAAAAAGATGTTGTTTACAGAAGCGCAATATGAACGCAACCACCCAATGACGCGTCTGTATAACACTAAGCTGGCTAAAATGCTAGCTCTGGACCTTCTCCCTTTTTCTTTTGTAGAAGGGGTTGGTTTTCTAGAATTAGTGGCAGCGCTCTGCCCTAAATGGAAGGTTCCTAGCCGGTTCTATTTTGCCCGAGTTGCGGTTCCAGCACTACATGAAGATGTTCTGAAGGTGATTGGGGCAGCTTTGCAGAAGAGTGCTGTTCACACTATACATCTGACAACAGACATGTGGACCAGTGGCGCAGGCGCTGATTACATGTGCATCACTGCACACTGGGTCTCTTTTTCAGGGGCTAAAGCAAAGCTAAACACAGGTGTTGACACGAACATTGTTTTTAAAGCTGCTCGGAAACATGCAACACTAGCCATGTTTGGTTTGGAGAAACGTCACACAGCACAAAACATTTTGGATGTCTTTAACACAAAGGTCCTTAACTGGCTGTCCCCACTAAAACGCAAGGTTGGTCATGTTTCCACGGACAATGGCGCCAATATAGTTAAGGCCATGAGGGACGGTTACTATTTCAGAATGCCGTGTTTGGCGCACTGTATAAACCTGGTTGTCCAAAAATTCTTGGGTAATAAAGGCAGTGCAGCGTACAGTGTATTGGAGACCTGCCGAAAAATGTGCAAGCATTTCAGCCATTCTTTTAAGGCCCGGAAGCAGCTGAGGAGCCTGCTATATCAACGTCAAATGCCAGTGAAAGAACTCATCCAGGAGGTGGTAACACGTTGGAACTCAACCTTCTACATGCTTGAGCGTCTGTATGAGCAGTATACGGAACTCGATCAATATTTCCTTAAAGAGGGTACAGAGGAGCTGAGGATGGGTGGGCCGCAATGGAACATAGTTGAAAGCCTGACACGCATGCTTAGTCCTTTTGAGTTCTTCACGCGTGCAGTCAGCAAGGAGGACTCTAATTTGGGAAAAGCTATCCCATTGTTGTACATGCTGGAGGACCAACTGAAGGAGGTGTGTTCTGTGTTTGGAAAAGATGACAAAAACCAAGACTCTTTGCTTCTGGCTGAGCAATTATTAGAGCTCCTACAAGGTGATGAACGTCTTAAAAAGATCCACTCAGAACAGCATTACATTTGTGCTACTATTCTGGATCCACGCTACAAAAAGGCGCTGGCAGGCCAAGCATTCTTTACTTTTGATGATGAACATGTTCCAAAGTACAAACGTTGGCTAGCCTTGTCAGCCAAGAGGTTTGAAACAGAACGGCTGGAAATTGAAGGAAATGGCAGTACATCAGCAGGCCATCCCCAGTCAAAACAATCCACTTCTGCACCTGTGGCTGTGGCACAAGTGACCTCTCAGCCGTTAAAGACACCGGCAACCGGATCATCTGCACGAAACACAACAGAAACATTGGAGGCTGAAGAGGATTGGCTAGCTCTGCGTGGGTTTGGTTCTCAAAAGGTCAGAGGCACAGCAAGAGCTCAGCAAAGTGGAGGAACCTTGGATGAGGACCTTGAGTCGATGGTGAAGGACTATCTGAATGACTCAACAGAGGTCTATGTTAATTCTGACCCATTGGCGTATTGGCATGGGAAAAAAGAATTGTGGCCACAGCTCACCAACCTGGCTTTAAACTACTTGTCTTGCCCACTCGCAAGCGTGTCTTCTGAACGGGTTTTCAGTGCGGCTGGTGGGATTGTAACTCCCAAACGGAGCCGCCTCTCGCCCAAAAATGTGGAGAGGTTAACAATGATCAAGATGAATCAGCACCTCATACCACCAGATTTCAGAGTACGAGAGAGCGTGCCGGATGAAGAGGAGGTGGCCAGCAACATAGCTGAGGGAATTTCTACTCTGTCAGGTGACACTGAGCTCACCCTGCCTGAATTCGCAGAGTATGATGACGAAGCCTTATTCTTATTCCTGGACCGTGATACCGAGCCCTGAAAATGAGACAACGAATCAATAACTTTCTTTTTCGTCCCTATTCACTTTTATTCCTGTGTGTCTGTCTTTCTTTGTTGTGCACAGTTAATATATTTCAAACTTTAATCAGATAATCACAAAATCAAGCCCATCAGCAGAACTGTCTTCGCTGGTTTGCTAATTGATTTGAAGTTGCCGCAGTCTGCATTCCTCAGGTTCACAAGTTCAGAAGAACATGCTCCTCTATCCTCCTCCTCCAGACTCCTATTTCCATCAAACCAGAGGGCTGGTTTACGCCCAATGAAGAAAGACTCAGCACTTGTGGGGGTGTTGTTGTACCTCTTTGCAGGTGAGTTGACGGCTCTGGGACCATTGTTGGGAAGCTCTAATACCGGATAAAAGTGTTTTGGACCAAATCCCAGGCGGAAAATTTTTTGTGTTTTTGATGACTTGCTTGCCTTTGAGGTGCTCTTAGGGGGGGTTCCGTCTGTTTGTGGGTGAGTTTCGTGGTCTGGGAGCACTGCTGGGACACTCTAATCTTGATTGCATTTGCTTTTCAGGAAATCCGTCGTGGCAACCCCGACTTATGGCCTAGCTACGCAGTGCGTTTGGACCGAAGGCCGAGAAATATTGCAAGTATGAGATTTTGCTTTTGGCCTGTTTGGGGGTGTTATGCTTCTTGGCGGGTGGGTTGGCGGGTCTTGGGGCATTCCTGGGAAGGTCTAATACCGGGTAGAAGTGGTTGGGACAAAATCCAGGCCGATTTTTTTTTGGCTATTTCTGACATTGTGCTCTATGTAGCGTTTTCGGGGGCCTGTTTGGGGGCTTCCTGGTGTTTGTGGGTGAGTTTCGTGGTCTGGGAGAACTGCTGGCTATATATACTTTACTTTGCAAGAGGTTTGAAGCAAATCCATGGTGGCAGAGGGGAGTTAGGGCCTAGCTGCAGAGCGCGCGCGGAGTGATTTGGGAAATTTGTGAAAAATTGACTAAGTCCCCATTTTTGTACTTTTGCTCTTTGGCTGTTTGGGGGTCTTCTACTCGTTTTCTCCTGGGTTGACGGCTCTGGGGCCATTGCTGGGAAGCTCTAATACCGGATAAAAGTGTTTTGGACCAAATCCCAGGCGGAAATTTTTTTGTGTTTTTGATGACTTGCTTGCCTTTGAGGTGCTCTTAGGGGGGGTTCCGTCTGTTTGTGGGTGAGTTTCGTGGTCTGGGAGCACTGCTAGGACACTCTAATCTTGATTGCATTTGCTTTTCAGGAAATCCGTCGTGGCAACCCCGACTTATGGCCTAGCTACGCAGTGCGTTTGGACCGAAGGCCGAGAAATATTGCAAGTATGAGATTTTGCTCTTGGCCTGTTTGGGGGTGTTATGCTTCTTGGCGGGTGGGTTGGCGGGTCTTGGGGCATTCCTGGGAAGGTCTAATACCGGGTAGAAGTGGTTGGGACAAAATCCAGGCCGATTTTTTTTTGGGCTATTTCTGACATTTTGCTCTATGTAGCGTTTTCGGGGGCCTGTTTGGGGGGCTTCCTGGTGTTTGTGGGTGAGTTTCGTGGTCTGGGAGCACTGCTGGGACACTCTAATCTTGATTGCATTTGCTTTTCAGGAAATCCGTCGTGGCAACCCCGACTTATGGCCTAGCTACGCAGTGCGTTTGGACCGAAGGCCGAGAAATATTGCAAGTATGAGATTTTGCTTTTGGCCTGTTTGGGGGTGTTATGCTTCTTGGCGGGTGGGTTGGCGGGTCTTGGGGCATTCCTGGGAAGGTCTAATACCGGGTAGAAGTGGTTGGGACAAAATCCAGGCCGATTTTTTTTGGGGCTATTTCTGACATTTTGCTCTATGTAGCGTTTTCGGGGGCCTGTTTGGGGGGCTTCCTAGTGTTTGTGGGTGAGTTTCGTGGTCTGGGAGCACTGCTGGCTATATATACTTTACTTTGCAAGAGGTTTGAAGCAAATCCATGGTGGCAGAGGGGAGTTAGGGCCTAGCTGCAGAGCGCGCGCGGAGTGATTTGGGAAATTTGTGAAAAATTGACTAAGTCCCCATTTTTGTACTTTTGCTCTTTGGCTGTTTGGGGGTCTTCTGCTCGTTTTCTCCTGGGGTGACGGCTCTGGGGCCATTGCTGGGAAGCTCTAATACCGGATAAAAGTGTTTTGGACCAAATCCCAGGCGGAAATTTTTTTGTGTTTTTGATGACTTGCTTGCCTTTGAGGTGCTCTTAGGGGGGGTTCCGTCTGTTTGTGGGTGAGTTTCGTGGTCTGGGAGCACTGCTAGGACACTCTAATCTTGATTGCATTTGCTTTTCAGGAAATCCGTCGTGGCAACCCCGACTTATGGCCTAGCTACGCAGTGCGTTTGGACCGAAGGCCGAGAAATATTGCAAGTATGAGATTTTGCTCTTGGCCTGTTTGGGGGTGTTATGCTTCTTGGCGGGTGGGTTGGCGGGTCTTGGGGCATTCCTGGGAAGGTCTAATACCGGGTAGAAGTGGTTGGGACAAAATCCAGGCCGATTTTTTTTTGGGCTATTTCTGACATTTTGCTCTATGTAGCGTTTTCGGGGGCCTGTTTGGGGGGCTTCCTGGTGTTTGTGGGTGAGTTTCGTGGTCTGGGAGCACTGCTGGGACACTCTAATCTTGATTGCATTTGCTTTTCAGGAAATCCGTCGTGGCAACCCCGACTTATGGCCTAGCTACGCAGTGCGTTTGGACCGAAGGCCGAGAAATATTGCAAGTATGAGATTTTGCTTTTGGCCTGTTTGGGGGTGTTATGCTTCTTGGCGGGTGGGTTGGCGGGTCTTGGGGCATTCCTGGGAAGGTCTAATACCGGGTAGAAGTGGTTGGGACAAAATCCAGGCCGATTTTTTTTGGGGCTATTTCTGACATTTTGCTCTATGTAGCGTTTTCGGGGGCCTGTTTGGGGGGCTTCCTAGTGTTTGTGGGTGAGTTTCGTGGTCTGGGAGCACTGCTGGCTATATATACTTTACTTTGCAAGAGGTTTGAAGCAAATCCATGGTGGCAGAGGGGAGTTAGGGCCTAGCTGCAGAGCGCGCGCGGAGTGATTTGGGAAATTTGTGAAAAATTGACTAAGTCCCCATTTTTGTACTTTTGCTCTTTGGCTGTTTGGGGGTCTTCTACTCGTTTTCTCCTGGGTTGACGGCTCTGGGGCCATTGCTGGGAAGCTCTAATACCGGATAAAAGTGTTTTGGACCAAATCCCAGGCGGAAATTTTTTTGTGTTTTTGATGACTTGCTTGCCTTTGAGGTGCTCTTAGGGGGGGTTCCGTCTGTTTGTGGGTGAGTTTCGTGGTCTGGGAGCACTGCTAGGACACTCTAATCTTGATTGCATTTGCTTTTCAGGAAATCCGTCGTGGCAACCCCGACTTATGGCCTAGCTACGCAGTGCGTTTGGACCGAAGGCCGAGAAATATTGCAAGTATGAGATTTTGCTCTTGGCCTGTTTGGGGGTGTTATGCTTCTTGGCGGGTGGGTTGGCGGGTCTTGGGGCATTCCTGGGAAGGTCTAATACCGGGTAGAAGTGGTTGGGACAAAATCCTCGCGGAAAAGCATTTTGGCACTTTT
Organism: Lissotriton vulgaris; assembly: GCF_964263255.1. NCBI lineage: Eukaryota > Metazoa > Chordata > Amphibia > Caudata > Salamandridae > Lissotriton > Lissotriton vulgaris. The sequence goes on from NC_141697.1 coordinate 373,908,262, forward strand.
TGTAACTTAGGGTTCGTTAGGGTTAGCCCTAGCAGCAGGATTGCATGTGTTTCGGGGTGTTCTAGATTTTTCCAACTGAGTTCTGGGGTCTTAGAGCACTCGTGAGAATGTGTAATTTTGGTTGCAAGTCATTTGAAGAAAATCCATGGTGGGAAAGGGGGGATTTGGCATAGTTAAAGAAAGCCTTTGCCACTATTCTTAACTTAGGGTTAGTTAGGGTTAGCAGTATTTCTATTGCATGTGTTTGAGTGGGGGGGATTTCGAGTCTTGGAGCGATGCTGGCTATGGCTACTTTTGCTTGGTTGCTTGCAAGTGGTTTGAATGCAATCCACGGTGGGTAAGGGGTAATTAGGAAGGGGGTACTTCGGCCTACTTTTACTTTCAAAGTAAGTTTTGTCACCAGTTTTCTGCTAGGCCTCGTTTTTTGAGATTTGATTGGGGGTCTTCCACATTTTTGCGACTGGCTTTAGTAAGGGTCTGGGTGGGAGCACTGCTAGGAAGATCTAATTTTGTTCTTAAACACAGTTTACAGTACACCTAGCTTGAGGGGCAAGATCCGCTACATTAATTTGCCCATACTTATTTATCCTTCAAAAGGTGACTCAGAGTACGCACTTTCAAAAATATTGTACTGTCTACTAGGCAAATCAAATTGTGACTTTTTGCACTCCACAGCCTACATACCTTATATTTATTTATCAGTGGTGTTGTAATATTATATCACTTCCTGTTTTTCGTTGAATAATTACAGGCCGGGTTTCAGTCTCTGCAATGGGGAAAAAAGGATGGAGTCAGGCTTCACAGTAGCGAGCCACAATTCAGCATCAGGCAGGCAGTGGACAGGGTGTCTTCTGGTGACCAACATCGATGGACGAAGCGTCAGCTGCAATGGAGGAGTGCCGCTAATAGGAGGATTTTTTTTCTGCAGGCAACTTACTTACCACTTCCAACAGGACCACTACAACCACATAGATACAGTATCCCTTGCCTTTTTCTCTGACTGTGACTGCATTTCTTGGATCTCTCTCTGCTTCTAAATTGATCCCTTAACATATCACTTAGTCCACTCCACTATCACATCTGCACCACACATAGTCATTTGTAAGTGCTCCTACGTAATTCGCAAGTCGCAGCACGCCCCAGGCCGTAGAGGACTGGGATGGCCCCAATGATGAAGCATGTCACCAAGGAGCAACCCTGGTGAGTGAGGGGACACCTAGAAAACAAGCAATTTCTCCTTTTCTATCTACTATACCTTCCAGACCAACCCCACTGAGTGTTGTTGTGAATGGATTTATAGTGACCAGCAAGGCTCTCGGGTATCTGGCTAAGTACAGAGACCTTATGTTGAATATCGTTATCAATAATTCCACACAGGCCCTGTACTGTCGCATTCTTTCTTCCACAGTTGTCGAATGTACTACTTACTTTTCACTGACATGCATGCAGTAGTGCATGCACTTTCAAAGATTGATGGATAGGTTTGTACCCAAAGAATTGTTTATGTTCCATTGTTTGTCTATGCTGTGCTTTTTTTTACAGGGTGTCTTCTGGTGACCAACATCGATGGACGAAGCGTCGGCTGCAATGGAGGAGTGCGGCTAAAAGGAGGATGTTTTTTCTGCAGGCAACTTACTTACCACTTCCAACAGGACCACTACAACCACATAGATACAGTATCCCTTGCCTTTTTCTCTGACTGTCACTGCATTTCTTGGATCTCTCTCTGCTTCTAAATTGATCCCTTAACACATCACTTAGTCCACTCCACTATCACATCTGCACCACACATAGTCATTTGTAAGTGCTCCTACGTAATTCGCAAGTCGCAGCACGCCCCAGGCCGTAGAGGACTGGGATGGCCCCAATGATGAAGCATGTCACCAAGGGGCAACCCTGGTGAGTGAGGGGACACCTAGAAAAAAAGCAATTTCTCCTTTTCTATCTACTATACCTTCCAGACCAACCCCATTGAGCGTTGTTGTGATTGGATTTATAGTGACCAGCAAGGCTCTCAGGTATCTGGCTACAGAGACCTTATGTTGAATATAGTTATCAATATTTCCACCCACGCCCTGTACTGTCGCATTCTTTCTTCCACAGTTGTCGAAAGTACTACTTACTTTTAACTGACATGCATGCAGTAGTGTATGCACTTTCAAAGATTGATGGATAGGTTTGTACCCAAAGATTTGTTTATGTTCACAATTGTTTGTCTATGCTGTGCTACTTTTTCTTGTCTCCCAAAACCTTTCCCAAAAACCCCCGTACCCATCCATTTTTCAAACCCTAACCCTCTTCCCCCGGGCTGTGTGGTTTTGATTGATGTGTGACTAAATTACAGCAATAAATCCACATACTTGCTGGGGAGGATAAGGTGATAGCAACAGGCTGGTGAAGAAATCCGAGGATATATTCTTACTCTGCTTGACAAAGAACCATTGCTAATGTGAAAGAACTTCAACCGAATTAGTAGTTATACATTACCATTTGTTAGGCTACAATGTGGCACTGTTCTACTGTACTTCTGTCACCTGCTATATTCTCAGTTGTACCATTGAATTGCTCAGGAGGACAAACCAGATTTCATTTTCTTTTTTTTCATAGGCATGCAACTGCCACTGTGTCACACCACTAGTACCACGGCTATGAGGAAATTTTATCCGACCAAGATTGCCAACCTTATTCGCTGTTTCCCGTGGAGCCAGCCCTGGGTCTAGCCCTACTTTCAAACACAAATTACAGGTAAGATAAGCGTTTGGTGGTTTGGGGGTATAATGGAGTATTAGTACGAGAGACGAGAGACTGAAGGTAGTACTACTAAAGTCCTAGGACTCTTGGATTCACTTCACTTAGTCTGTGAGAGGCACTTAGTGTTGAAAACATTTGGGCATTTACACTTAAAGGAAGAAAATGGAACTAAACTTTCAGGAAAACAAAGTCACTGTTAAACCCCCACCCGCCAGGCAAGCAGTAAGAAACGGGTATGCTCAGATAAAGTTTGAAAAAGTATATTTATATCCCTAACAAAATAATCTCCCGCAAGACCCTCCCTAACCCCAACGATTGTCCTTCAAAAGTCCCCAAAAACCCAACTCCCAATTCCCACCCCCCAAAAGTCTCTAAAAAAGGGGCAAGGGACACTATGGGTGGATGCTGGCAACTTTTTGGGCCAGGGCATCATGCTCCTGGCGGAGCAAGGCGTGCTCTACGCGGAGCCCCTCCAACTGGTTGGAAAAGTGGTAGAGCTCCTGCTGGAGGCGGGACACCATCAGGGTACTTCGGCGCAGGCTTGCCTTCAATGCCTTGTAGGTGCAACGGCTGTGAGAGGAAGCTGTAGCTGTTGTCCTTGCTACTCGGCGGTGGCGTTTGGCTTTGGCAGCCCGGCTCAGTCTGGGTGGACCACTGTGCTGGGTGGCACTGGCAGCCCGTGGGGGAACGTAGGCCGATGCAGATGACGTAGTTGTTGTGGTCGACTGCACACTTTCTTCGTCCTCCAGGGCCACCAGCCGCCGATATTCGGCCACAGTGGCATCGATCCGCCGTTGCCGGGCCGCTCTAGCCAGCTCCTTCCTCCTTGTTCGTTTGGAAGGAGAACCTATATGAAGAAAGAAAGACATAGTCTGTAACCAATGCTCTTTAAGATTAACTCAATCATTCAGCAGAAATTTGTGTTGCACTACAACTAGCAACTTGCAAACGCATTACATAACTATTGAGGCCAGTATCTATCTAACCTCACACTTCTTCATCCTTGCTCTAACATTAGTGGGAGTTTAAGGAACAAATTCTACGAGCACTATGGACTTCCATTGGAGTCGACTATGAAAGTACACCAGTCTTATTCTTCTTCTTGTCTCTTGTTTTGGAAAATTGGTACGCTATCTTCTGCAAGCCGGCATAATGGCAGCGCAGTAAACTTGCACCCGAGAAAAAGAGACGCACGCCATGAGGAGTGACCTAGACTTGCGTTGCGTTACTGTACCCGTCCAGTACATGCAGGTGGTGAAGCTCTTACTTTTCTATTACGGGTGGCACTGAGAATACTCTGTTACAACTCAAGGGCTACTGCTTAATTAATTTAACTTTCACCCTACAGTGGAAATGAGTACTAGAAATGGAAAATTGAAGAAGATAAATAATCTGATTATCTATCACTTTACATGGGATGTTTTTGCTTATATATGGGATGACTTTAGGTGCTTTGCTTTTTATTGAGTTACCAGTGATACATCCACACATGAATGACTGAGTACTACTAAACTTATTAAGAGAGGTAGGGAGTGGCCACCGTAATAACCGGATCTATGCAGTGCTTGCAATACAAACTACTGCTACTATTGATGGTAGTATTTGGACAAAATTAAAAGTTCTTTTCCTTGCCTTTCCTACACTGGAACGGACGTGCGGGTGCAGTGTTAGTGTTACATGCTCTTCAAAGTTACACTTAGTTCATCCACTGACCGTCTACTCTCTCTAGATCATGGGTACTCACAAACTTTCTCTCAGGGGCTACATTTACAGTGTAGTTTGGGGCCGAGGGCCGCACTGGTGGGGGCGGAGTCAGAGGGGGCGGGGCTAAAGCAAAACAATAACTTGTGACCATGAGGTTGCACACAGGTCCCTGCAGCAGATGCCCTCATCCACTGAGCCACCAGACCCAGCATTTACATACATCTCTCTCCCTCCTGCTCTCCCTCCTGCCCTCCCTCTCTATCTCTCTCTCCCTCCTGCCCTCCCTCTCCCTCCCCCTCTGTCATGTCACTGTGTGTGTGTCTATCTGTGTCAGCCTTCAGCCCGGGTTGAGACCGCTTCCTCAACGCGCACACACAGACAACAACACCAAAGTACTTAACAGGTCTTTAAAAGACCATTAACATATTATTGAGGCTTTGTTTGTTGTAGCGCCCCTGCTTCTCCACCCTGACAATCACTGCTTGCCCGGCCCCACAGAGCAGAGGCTTTGTTCTATTTCACCTCTTTGTGGCCTTGCATCTCCACTCTGCTCTGTGGGGCCGGGGGAGCAGTGATTGTCAGAGTGGAGATGCAGGGGCGCTAACAGGTGAAATACAAAAAAGCCTCTGCTCTGTGGGGGCCGGGGGAGCAGTGATTGTCTGCAAGGTCTGCGCATCGCCAAGGAAGGCTTGCCGGGCCACCACCGGCCCGCGGGCCGTACTATGAGTACCCCTGCTCTAGATACACATATGCTATCTAAGAGTCAGATAGTAGCATGATCCAGGTATATGGACACATACAGTTTCTGTGTCACCCACCCAGGCTGTTGTCCTTCCACCCATCATTGCTTCATCATTCACCCAGCCATGCATCTCATATTCTTGCCTTCCCAGCTAGTCTTCAATCTCAATAAGTAAGGAATATATAAGAGCTTACCTCTGGCCGCCACCACCACCGTCTCAACTCTCACAGCCGCCGCCTCCTCCCCTGAAGAATCGCCCTCCGCCTCCGTGTCGAGCACCACCACCTCCACACTGGCCCCGCCACCAGATGTTCCACCTACAAAGTACATTTAAGAATGTTAGAATAAAGCACTCACTAGTCTTTGGTCTGGGAATGAAGACATGTGAAAACAATGTAATTTGTGACTGTCTACGTTAAAGTTAAAAAAAATGTCCCTTTTTCCAGGGAAGGTTGTCTTGCTGCACTTTTTGGCACAACTGATGAAGGCTGTTTTTTTAACACGCACCATTTTTCTCCACACAGACAGAAGATGGACTTCTAACAACAAGAGCAAGTTGAAACGAGGTGAGAGCTCAGCTCGACCACAAGAAATGTCTTCAATTATTCGTCAGCACTAACCACTTTTCCATTATCAGTTAAACGTTTAGTTTTATTATGACTTCATTTTAATAAATGTGTTTACTTTTAATAAAGCTTTTAAACTTAAATACAATCTGTGTTTTTTGGTCCAGACTAGAGTGACTAAGCGAAAGGTTTTGCAATTTTTGCAAGCATGAGTCCAGATAGAACACTTCAAAAGACATTATGGACAATCCCAGAGGACTGCACTAAGTTGATAGAGCTATTGCTGACTAGAATCATGGGAGTTTCGCCAACCGTGCAATCTTAGTTAGCTACACAGACAGACTAATAAGAATAATCTAGTAATACCACAGGGAGTCATAGTAGAGGCAGGATAAGAATTTAGATACAGTCTACAAGAAGAGCAAAGACAATTTTGAAAAAAGTCAAATGAGGAACGCTAGGAAAAATAGGTACTAGTCTAAAATGAAAACTTACTGGGGCCAGCAGAGGAGCCCTCGCCTGCCTGATCCTGGCCCTGTTGAACAGCATCCGCCGCCTGCTGCTCCTGTGTCCTCCTCTCGCCCCTGGGGGGAGCTGACGTACAACATGAAAGAAAGAACAGAAAACATGGATGATTGTTGCTTGTCAATGTCAACCAAATCAAACATTTCAAAAGAACAATAACAAAATATTTCAGCGAAATTATATTGATTAGGGTTAGTTTTCATTTATTTGCGGACCTGTGACTTCGAAAGTCACGTAACTCACTAAACAAAGTACTGAAACGTTCACCTAGGACTGGCAGGCAGCAGTCCGCAGGCAAGACGCAAAGTGACAGACAAACTCCATTGTGATTTCAGTCAGATCAGTGACAACACTAACAGTTGCCTGCTACATTACCAGTCATTTAAATAGTCAAACTATCAATCCACCGCCACTATTTTTCTTATTGTCAGGGGTACAAAGGAAGGGGCAGATTTAAGCCCCTTGCGGCTCTTTTGCGCCGTTCTTGCGTGACTTTTGTGACGCAGCAGCTAAACAAAAAAGGGCGCCATGGTGCGGCGTATAATATTATAACAACGTGACGCATTTGGGAGATGCATCCCGTTATAAAGCCCTGCGCCATCAGGGGGCGTTCCGGCGCAAGGGAGGGCATTCCTGCGCTGGAACACATCCTAATAGTGGCTGAGGGAAATCTACAAAATTTCAATCAGTCACCTTTAGGACAATGATGCGTCACACAAACCCTGCACCTGCTTGAAGCAGACGTACGGCTTGACCCAGCATTGGGGAGATAGGGTACCCCAGAGCATTGCTGGAGCTGCGCCATCGTTGTGACGCAACTCCAGCAGTAAAGCTTCGGTGACGTTTTGGGCCCATGGTGCGCCGCATTGCAAATACGGCGCACCATGTTTGGTGGTGGTAGCGGGCCGCACAATTAATGGCGCATCCCTGCTACTTTGCAGGGATGCGACGGTAATTGCAATTCTGCCCCTTAGGGGCATACTTACTTACGCGTTCTGGCGCATCTCCAGAGATGCGCCAGATCAAATGCGTCACGCAAAACTACCCTTGCGACACGGCAGATGCGCCTCATTTACAATGCGGCGCACCCTGGCGCAAGGGTAGGCACTTGCGTGACGCATCTCGTCACGTAAGAGCGGCGCATCGCTGGAGTCACGTCGCCAACGCAATGCAACTCCAGTAATGCTCAGGGCCACCCAATACTTAACATGCTGTGTCAGTCCTTTAGCCTGCTTCGAGCAGACATAAGGAATTGAATTGACGTAGCAGCGTCGCAGAAGTGCCTGCGTTAAATCTTGTAGATTTCACGCAGGCAATTTTGCAAGGCGCACAGCCGCCGGACCGCCCACCCTGCGTACTAGGAACGCACCCATTGTGGTGCAGGCCCATGGCTTTATAACGTGACGCATCTCCCTAGATGCGTCATGCTGTAAATGACTCGCAGGGATGCGGCACGTTTACGCCGCTGTTGCGTCACGCAAGGCAACGTAAACGTGGCGCAAGGAACTTGTAAATGTAATCTGCCCCCTAGTGTCTAGCATTACGCAGTTCTGTAAAGTACACTCATACATAATAGTTACTCAGGTCAATGAGACCACGAAATAGAAAACAAATAAGCATAGTAGCAACGCCACTGAGAAGGAGAGCAGTGCACCTGAAATGCACAGAAGATTTTGAAATATAATTTAACTACAATGTAATCGTCATCAGCGGCATTATTGGCTTGCTCCATGTAAAAAACAAATATTTGCAATACAACAACACAGAGCAGGAGAAAACATCATAGTAGTGAGTGATTAAATGGCTAATACTACTCACCAAGCCCGGGGATCTCCAAGCCGAGCTGGTCCAGCAGGTCGCGCTCGCGGTCCAGGAGGTCCGTCCAGCGATGGGTGACCTGGCTGTAGGTGCGCTGGACCCCGTAGAGGTGGGATATGGCCCAGCACACCTTCTCCCACCGCTTCCGGCGCTCCCGCATGTTGTAGCCGCCGGCCGCGATCCTGCCGCCTCCCGCGATGGTCCTGGGCAGGCGGCGCTGGACGAAGTAGACCAGCACGCCCACTTCCTCCGGGCTGAATATCTCCCGTTGCGTCACCTGCTCCCCCCTCAATCTCCCGCATGCTGTCCTGGCACTGGGTCCAGCACTACTCCCCGCCGCCGCTGCGGCCCTCAAGTGCCTGGGCAGCTTCACGGCGCCTGGCTTGACCATGGTCTGGGCAGGTAAGGTAGGAAGAAGTAGAAAAAGAAGTAGAAAATTAAGAAAGAATAGGATAGGGAAGAAGAATAAAAAAGAGTTTAAAAAAGTAGTTTAAAAGTAAAGAAAAATAGCAGAAAAGACAAAAATATACAGCTAGGAAAAGAGAGGGATAGATAAGAAGCAAAATCGTAAAAAAAAAACTGAAAACAAGCAAAGGATGGCAAAGATACCAAGAGGATTAAACACCATGCCCAGACACAGGAAATGAATGAAAAACAAGATGGCCGGCGCCCGTTCACGAGCGCGAAAGTAAGTTCGCGCGAGATTTTCCTCGCGATCTCGTGCGAACCTCTAGATTTCCCGCGCGATCTCGTGCGAACCTCTACTCGCAATGCGCTTACTGCGCGAGATTATACATAGCGGGCGGAAACGGAAATACGTCACGCAAACATAATGGCCGCGCCCGTACTCGACCTTGGGGTAAATTCGCGTGTTGCGCTGCAAGCGGCTCGCGAATACTGCAAAAAAACTCACGAAACAACAAGCCGCAAACAAATAAAATGCTCATTCGCACGAATTGGCGGCTTCCGCGGTCGGTTTCGCACGACGCCGCGCACCGCGAATAGCGCGAAAAAACCGAAAAACGATTTCAGCAAAAGCAAAAGCAATGAGCAGGTGCAAAAGGTCAACCTCATGATTTGTAACGATTCTTTGTAGTGCTTCCTGAGGGGGCCCTCCAGAATTCGGTTGCCTGCTTGCAACTATTGTGTGACCCTGCTCTGACCTTAACTGTATGCCACAAAGGTCCTGATTTACAGCTAAAGGAGCAGACAAGCAGGTGCCAGGCTGGAACTTGAAATTCTTTCAGTGACACATTAATTAGCCCCTAATTCATTTTTGTCAGTTGGGGCAGGGCAGGTGTTGTTAATAAACTAACCCCAAATTAATTCATGTCAGTTCAAGCAGGGCAGGTGGGCTTGCTTTTCCCCCCCATCTTCTACAGTGATGATGAACCAGAGGGTGGCATTGATGTAACAGAGGGTGGCATGGGTCAAAGAGAGGGTGCCAGTGGTGAAACAGAGGGTGCTGGGAGGCTGTGATGATGAACCAGACGTAGAAACAACATAGTCGCGACCGTTGCGAGCCGACAAGTAAGTTCGCAATTGCGAACTAGTACCAAATCCTCGCGAACTGGCAGAAACAATTGCGAACACACAAAAAAAAAATCCGCAAATTCGCGGGAATTCGCGGATTTTGCGGATTGCGAGTTCGCAAATCCGCAAAATTCACGAACGCGAGATCCGCAAAATTCGCCCATGCTTAGTTTCAATGCTATTAAGTACTTTTTGTCTGACAGAAACATTTGCTATAACAAACACAATAAAATGTTGCTCCGCATGACTGAATTGTGCCTCACGAACAATTTCTTTATTTTTAATAAAGAACTCTATCATCAACTCCGGGGAGTTGCAATGGGGGCGTGCTTCTCTCCCAGCTATGCGTGCTTGCACGTTGGATGGTGGGAGAAGCACTTCCTCATGCAGACTCACGCGGATGACGTCTCTGAACATGTCATCAAATGGTGGAGGTTCATTGATGAGGTGTTTGTCATATGGAAGGGCACAAAGGAGTCAGTACTTGAGTTTGTCAACAAACTTAATATCAACTCTCTGAATTTGGAATTTACAATGCAAGTTAGCGACAGTAGGGTAGAATTTTTGGACGTGGAGATTTTTGTGGAGAATAAGACCGTTTGTACTAAATTACATAGGAAAGTACAGTGGGGAACTCCATTCTCCATGCTAGCAGTGCTCACCCAAAACACCTTATCAGGATTATTCCTTATGGGGAGTTTCGTCGTATTCAAAGAATTTGCAGCAGGAAAGAGGATCTTGAGGTTTGTCTAGAAGAATCTAAGGAGAGATTCATGGCTCGAGGATATAATCAAAAGGATTTACAAGCTGCCCTGGATAAATTAAAGAAGGGTAATCTTTTAAACGATGGTGTGGCACTGGATGAGGCTTTGGAACAGACTACTGTAAAACCTACAGTGAGACTGATTATTACTTTTAGTAATCAGGATCAGGCAATTAGGAAAATTGTTAGTAAGCATTGGCCCATCCTACATACCGATATCACACTATCTCCCGAGCTGCAAAACCAACCTACTATTACATTTAGAAGAGCACCCTCAATGAGGGATGCTTTGGTGAAAACTAGTCCAGAAGTGACCAATCAGAAAAATTGGTTGACAGATAAGAAAGGCTTTTTAAAGTGTACTTCATGTAGGACATGTAAGTTTGGAGTCAACAAACAATTTTTTGTGGACCCCTTTTCTAACATGCCCAACAAAATAAATGGTTATTACACATGCAAAACAGAATATGCGGTCTATATATTAGAGTGCACCTGTCAACTTGCCTATGTCGGCAGCACAAAACTCCCTGTTTTTAATAGGATCCTCCAGCACTTGCGGGCAATCGTTAACTCAGATCCAACTTATGTGGTTGCCCGCCATTTTAAACTTGTGCATCAGAATAAATTGGAGGATCTTAAATATTATGTTATTGACTCTGTTCCTAAGTCCATTCATGGTGGTAATAGAGAGAAAAAAGTATGCCAATTAGAGAGTCAATACATAATTCGTCTTAATACAAAAATACCGAATGGACTTAATACAGGGGAAGATTTGGTTCACTTTTTGTAAATAGCTGGTTGTTTTTTTCTGGATCATTGTATATATATATTTTTATATATATTCAGATGATAATATTTTTACTAATCTTTGTCTACTGTGTTCTCTTATGCTTCTATGTTTACTCAATATGATTGGTGAATTGATTATTAATTTTTATTGTGGATATGTGTATATATATGAAATTAGATTTTAGGTCCTTTTTGTATTTATTTATTGTAGGTAATGGATTTTAGAAAAACCTTTTATACTGTGGAATTATTTACTGGTTTTACTAGTCTTCTAGTTTTACTATGGTATTTTTTTAGCAGGAGGGGTAATCCGTTTTATAAACCTTATGAATTGATAGATATCTAATAACAACTCAACTGTGATCAATCTATTTTTCTATATATATATGCTTATTTTATAAATTGATGGTGTTTGATTCTTTGACCTATATTTTGATTAATGGTAATTTTTGTAGGCAGGCTATAACATGTTTCTATATCTCTGTTCTAATTACTATTATGTATTTGCATCCGCTTTTAAATTGTTTTAATAGAAGTTAGGCTATTTAGCAATGCTTCATTATTACTACACTGGGTGTACTCATTACGAGGACTGCTCTTTCCCATTATATTTCGTGCAGTATGAATTGCATACATTTCTCCTTTTAAATAGAACTTGGGCACTTGCCCTGGATTTTTTCAATTTAATATAGGAGCTTACAATTATAAAATTATCCAATTGTTCTATATAATGACTATGATAATTTTTACATTTGAAAATGTGAGCACTTGCACTTTCTGATTGTGTCTTTCTTCACTGTTTATTATCAATGGGAGGACCCAGAGCAGACGTCATGAGATTTAAGGGCGTGTTTTTTTCTGACATGTCATGTGATCAAAGCTGGGATAACCTGGCCGAAACGCATCATGTGACTTATGGAATAAATTGCACTTTATAAAACTACCTTTTCTGTGGTCCGTTCCTGATGGTGTGGCAGCGCGGAGGTTTGCGTATGTACACGGAAGGATTTGGTTTCCATACATTTATATATATACACATACATACATATACATACAAAAAGATGATGGACGGACTCCCCATCAGCCAGGCTGGCTTGAATTCAGTGGTTTCGCAAGCATGGGAACCACGTCTAGGCATACCCTTGCCACTCACAGCAAAAGTCGTAAAGCAAATCTGATGGATGGAATGCTGAACAGTGTCATACATTCTGCCCCAGTCCAGTCTGGGACTAAATCCATCATTTTTTGGTTATAGCCATATGCAAATCAGTCTTGACCCTGCTCCTCATGGGAACAGTCCAGCCCGTAAAGCCAGGCCTGGTCCTCCCTGGACCGGAAAATAGGCATCCTCGGACCGGTTTTGGTGTATCACTCTGAGGAGCTGGGTGAAGACTGATTTGCATATGGCTAGGTCCAAACTGGAATAGTGTGGTGAGCAAAAAAACAATGGATTTAGTCCCAGACTGGACTGGGGGTGAATTTTTGAGCTTTGCTCCTTTTTTTTATTTTTTTTATTTTCATCCTCCTAAGACCATACTACAGTTTTCACAGGTGGTGTGGCGATGGGTAGATAAAACCTCTATAAAAAGAAAGAGTATAGATACTTAGTGCTCCATTATATCTCCTTCTCTGAGGCTCCGGTAGGTGCCATTGGAGAGAAGACAACCCTAGAAGAGAAGGAAGAGAATAAGAAAAGGCAACCTTTAGAGCCTGATGTTAAATTTCTGTTTATGAAAGATACATTAAATCTTCATCAGAGGAAATACATTCAGCCTACGCCTCTGTTTCTCTGAGCTGCCCTCCCACAATGACCTTACTGTTTGAAAATATTGATCATCAGGCGTTGTGTATTTCTGAATACTCACTACTATTGAGGACTCATAGGGCAACATCTGGGTAGACTTGGAGACAATGCTTGGGAACTCAAAGTCATGGGGATGCTTACATTCTTACTTGCTGTCTTGATCCACTACTTCTGGGACTATGTAGGGTTTGGTGTCATCTAATCTCAAACTTTGATGTACAATCAAATCTGTTCTCTGGGGTGAGCTATGCTGAGTACCCCCTTAAGAAGCAGGAGCATTACAAAGCAGTCTGACATCTGGAGTCCAAGGTATGGACTGTAGAGTGGGAGTTGCTAATCTCCGCTGATTCCCAAGCATGAATTTAATCAATCAGTAGATTTGTAGAGTGCTAATTGTTACCCGTGAGGGTATCCAGTCACTCAGGGTCCAGTTGATTAGTTGAATAGCTAGGTCTTTAGGGACTTTCATGACTCTGGAAGCGATATGGAGGGCCATAGGTAAAAGGGTAGCTCATTCTATGTCTTCGCAGCTAGGTAAGAGAAGGAGCGACCATCTGCTATATCGGACATGAGGGTGAGGTTTAGAGAAAGGGATGCAGAGCGAAGGTGGATGTTCAGGCGTTGGTTCAAGTAGGTGGGTCTGCAGTTGTGTAGGGCCTTGTATGCATGGTTCAGGAGCTTGAACTGACATGTTTTCTGTACAGAGAGCCATTGGAGTTCCATATGGTCTGTAATCAGCAGAGAAGGTAAGCTGTGTTCCCTGCGTAAAAAGCATTGCCATAGTCCAGTCAGCTGGAGATGAGGGTCTGGTTGATAGAATGTCCTAAGCTTTGGGGTAGCCATTTGAATATCTTATGAAACATACAGAGAAAGAAGAAGCAGGAATAGTAAACGAAGTTGACCTGAGTCATTGTGGTTAGCTGGTTGTCCAGAATGATGCCTAGGTTCCTAGCATGGTCAGTGGGGGTAGCTATAGGCCTGAGCTCTGAGGGCTGCCAAGATGCATCCCATGTGGAACTTTTGTTTCAGAAAATTAGTACCTCTGTCTTGTCTGTGTTGAGCTTCAGGCAGTTGTCCATCATCCAGTTGGCGAGGTCTCTCCTGCAGTTGTAAAAGTTGGTCTTGGTGGTGTCTTCAGAGAGGAGGATGATGAGTTGTGTGTTGTTGGCGTAGGATATGATGTTGAGTCAGTGGGTTTCGGTGATGCTGGCAAGAGGTGCCAAATAAGTGTTCAAGAGGTTGGGACTAAGCAAGGATCCTTGGTGTATTTCACAGATGATTTCCCTGGGCTTGGAGGTGAAGGGGGAATTTTTGCTAGACTTGAAAACTGGGAGCTCACAATAAGCCCAATTACATCGGGAAACAAACACACTTTGTGATGTTGGGAAAAAAGACTGAGAAACTAGTTGTCGATTTTCACAGCAGGGACAAGAATTCTAGATTGGTGGACACAGAGATGTATGAAGGGAACAATTGAAGGGTTCCCTTTCTGTGTCTCAGGTATTTGCCTAATACTAAAATGATCTTTATTGAAAAGACTCGGCCCAGACTGCTTCTTAGTGAAGGACTTCCTAGGTGACTTTTCTCTTCTGGGCCTAATGGAGGGTTACCAAATGAATATTGATATGGCTCTAATGATGGAGGGCTGGTCTCTACTATTGATTAGCTTCCAATCCAAATTGATGCCAGACCCAATTCACCTGACGGTGGAGATTTTCAAGAAATTTTGCAGCTTGCTGAGCAACAGCCTGTTGAATTGATTCATTAACCCTAGTCTTGATGGAATCCTGCTGCCACAATTTTTCTGATATATAAGATTGGGAAATCAGCAGATGAATCTTCTGCCCACTGATCTTTCCCTTTTTATTGTAAAGATGAGAATAATAGCCTTGATCCTTGATGTAAGAATGTTTCCAGTAATTGCACCACTTACACACCCAAACAAATTCGACTTTATGCCACTTAGGTCCAACAGTGAAAACTTATGGTGGCTTTATAAGTTATTTGTCTATATAGGGCACATAGTTAGTCACTGGATGCTAAAAAAGTGTTTAATTTCATAGGGTGACCTTTTATGTTGTGTATATTGTTGAACGTTGAATATGGCCTAAATTTGTGGCTTTTTTATATATTGGGGTTGGATGTGGGGTAAAGGAAAGTGGGAGAGAAGCAACACAGCAGGCAGAGAGAAGTAAAAAGTGGCAAGAACACAGGTGAAAGAGAGCAACGTGGAGCCCCAGCGATGGGTTGGAGGGCAGAAGCACATGGACAAGAGAGAGCAACACAATTCTGTGTAGTGGGAGAGAAGCATATTGGCAAGAGAGAGCATATGGGGGAAAAAGCACACAAGGGAGACAGCTGGCAAACACATGCACTCTTATAGAGTCCTTAAACAAACAGAAAAAAGAAGTTCAGACACCATCCTATCAACACGATGGTAAAGAGACTGTGCTAAATATAAATCAATAGAAAGAGGTGGGAATAGGAGCTAATTATGTTCCATTACCCGTGTTCCTTTGCTGAACACTAATCAAAAAAGGGGGGTAACTGTTCCAAAGCAAGCCGCAGAAAAGTCATCTGCAGGTAGAGCAACTAAAAGAGAAGAGGTGGGGGGCCTAGGTGTGAAACTACTGTCTAGAGGCAAGCACTAGTCTTGTCTCATGATGCCCTCACACACCCCGAAGGATGTCATGCTTCATCATCGGTTGTTTTCTCCTCGTTGGGCCGACAATGCCCTACGGGTCTCCCGGAGGGTCACTTTGGCAGAGATCTTTTGTCTAGACTGCTGTATTATAAGTGCAGGTGTGTGATAATGAGGGTCCAATGTGAGTAGTAGGTGAGTGCGTGAAGGGTAAAACTGACTGAGGGATACCAAATGTCAGTAAAGTTTAATGTGAATGTTCCCTCGCCAGAATAAAAGACCCCGAAGGTTGTGGGTTACTAGAAATGCCATAAGGTGCCCGAGTAACTATAGGTCATAGGTCAACATGTTTCGCACCTGCTCGGTCAGCAAGATCCATGGTGCTTCATCAGGACCGGGTGTAGTGAAATAAAAACATTAATTATAGTGGGGTCAAGAACCCTAATCAATCAGGGTGGGCAACACCTCTGTCTAACAACGGTGTAGCTCAAACTAAATTGTTTAGTCGTACTTGTCGCAACCTAATTGAAGGTAAGAAGATACTCCATAGGCTAGAGCGTACGGGTACCCGCCCTGATACAGGAGTTATCAGGAGACTAGAGCAACTTTGTGCAACACCTACCTACCGGCACATCTGCCTGCAGAGACTGTGCTGCCTGGGAAGTACAAACAAGATGGACAGGGTAAAACATTGAAAGCCATCCAACAGAAAGCAAAAAAATAAGAGTGACCGTAAAGTCAACCCATTGTTAGCAACGGAGAGGCTGTAATCCCCTATATCTTCTTGAGAAGTCCACAATATATCTTTTGCTCGATAAAAAAATATGAGGTAATGGTATCATACCTGACGAAGGAAAGCCCCTTTGGCTGGGTGAACTTTTGAAACATGAAGGCTGTTAGTTTTATAAATAAGATACCATAGGTATAGTCAAGTTGCAGAAAGGGGTGTGCAGAGATGATATACCGGGAAATCTGTCTGAATTGAAACTGTAAAAAGGGGAATATTCCACTACATGAGACTGACAAGCACTAAGGCACTACTGCATCAACTGGTTTGAGCTGAGAGACAACTCTTGAGTGTCATGTTATTGACTGACGAATTTCTTGTAGCAGTCATCAGTAGCATATACAAAAACCCTTATAATCCGGTGACACATTTGCCAAGCAAAGACAATATGGGGATTTGGACTCTGTAGATGTAGATTGGGAAGAAGTTTCCACACTTAACTGTGCAGTCCAGCCTCAGGCTTATTCAAAACAATATCCTTAATAAGACATATTATTTCCAGGATTTGCAGCATAGTTTTGGTGGCAACAACTTTATCTATTAGATGTAAGAAAGGGAAGGGGATCTATCTACACACCATTTGGGGCTGTCCTAATGAACAGATCTTCTAACAAAAGGTTCAGGCTGAGCTTGCTACCATATAGGGACTGGAAATTGTTTTTTTTTTGCTAATACATTTTATTGATTTTATGAACTGATGATGATAAACATGAAAGCAAACAATACAGCATAATCAATAGTGCCAGCACATGTGACATTAGGCAAATAAAAGAAAACTACTTTTACTGCCCAACGAGCAGTACCCAGCAGTACTCAGGCTTGTATGACCTTTGTAAGTATTAGAGCTGATATTGATGCAACAATTTATCACCCAAAAACAGGGAAATCAGTAGACACCCACAGTGAAAGATGGCAGCGAGGCAAAGACTAGTGTATGTCGTCTGAGCAAGCTGTGGATAAAGATGAATAATGCCCAAGAAAGTTCCTTGAAATTTGTTCTTGATGGGTAAAGTGAGGGTGTGCTTCCAGCAAGCAAATACATTTCTCCTTATTGGATTGCATTTTTGTCTGAATGTAAAGTCTTGGTGGTGTAGGTTGACAACTCTTCCAAGTGCATTTCTGCACATTGTGTAGATGTCTGTGGTGGAAAAATCTCAGTCCCCAACTCTGAAATACTGTGGGCCTGATTCACAAAGGTATCTTACACTTTTGAGAAAGTGTTACACTTTTGAGTAAGTTTACTACTCTTTAGTATAAATAACATCTTAGTGAAAATTACTACTTAAAAAAAACAGCAGTAAATCCATCACTACAGATGCCCAGCAATTGGTACTGCAATGCTCTCCCCTATAAAACAATAAAGGTAGGGACTTAAAATTAAACCCCATGAGAAATAATGTTAAATTATTCAAAATAGTTTCAAATATAAAAAAATATACACTAATGTTAAAACTATATAAAAAATGGTACATATTGATTATTTAATGTTAGTTAGACTTTAAGTGAAGTTGAAAAACAAGCAAGATTAAGTGATAAAGTATAAAGGTTTTATGTTACAACGGCTGGGAGAGTGATGAACCCAGGTAAGATTCCCACTCAACTCTCAAATTGGCTACATCAGGTAGCCCTTTATGTTATGTATTTTTGCTGAATCATACATACTAACCATGTGATTGACAATGGACATATATGGCATATTTGAGCAACATTACACAACTAAAGCCAAAACTCCCACCCTCCTACGTTCATTGGCACAATCATCTTACTATGTGATAGTTGTGCCATCTGACTACTTGTTATTTAGTTTGTGCAATCTGAATAGGTGTCTATTTCTAAAACCTCAGCGCAAGCAGAATACATGACCTGACTACTTGTTATTTAGTTTGTGCAATCTGAATAGGTGTCTATTTCTAAAACCTCAGCGCAAGCAGATTACGTGACCTGACTATAGTTAATTAATTTGTGCAATCTGACTATGTGTCCTATTTCTAAAACCTCCATGCAATCAGAACTCATGATCTGACTATGTGTTTTGATCATCACTGCGTCTTGTCTTTCCCTACTAAATTGACCTCAAAGCTGGTTGGTTGCAAGCATCCCACCCCTCTGTTCCTCCCCTCACGCGATCATTCTCTGGATGAACTGTCAATACTGGCTGGTTTGTTGTACTAGAGACTTTTTTATTTAAGGTTTTATATAGCGCTAGCCAGACCCAATAGGTATAAGAGCGCTTTACAGTGTGATGAGCAAGGCAATAGTCCTTGGTTCCAGGTTACAAACAATAATAAAAAAAGGGAAGTGAAAATCAGCAGAGGAGCACACAATAATATATACAAAGAAACAATTGTAGGTACCGGAAGGGAGGAGTTTCTGAAATGAGGTCATAGCAAATAACATAGAGGGACCAATAAAGCTCTGGCTGGATCCTGAGGTATCCGAGCGCTGTGCAGAATCAAGAGCCGGGTTTTTAATCATAGCGTCAAGATAAAACATATAGGATGAGGGAAGTAAAAGTTACAGAGAAGAACACATTTACTGCGTACATGTAAACAATTATAGAGCTATGGAAGATGGAGAATTACTGAAATGAGCTTTCAGAGATCCTGGAGAGGAGGATACATGGGGAAACAAAAAGGCAACAGGTAAACTGAGGTATGAGCAGATCAAAGGAGCCTAATGAAATCAGGTTCCGTTTGATTCATGGGCTCAACTAATTGTTGAAGAGATGGCGTTTCAAGTCTCTTTTAAAGCCAGGGTAGGAGGGGTTGCAGCGAATATCCATCAGGTGGGAGTTCCAGATGCTTGGAGCATTGCCTGAAAAAGAGCGAGTCTGAGTGGATTTCCTTTTTAATTTTGGAGGTACGAGGAGAAGAGCAGTAAGCTTCTCAAATTTCTGGCACTTCCTGCTCTTGTGAGCTTGTAGTCTAAAAAGACAAGGGCCTGTGAGTGCAGTACTTTGTGAGTGATGCAGGTAGTCTTGTAGATGCACCTTCCTTTGATGGGAAGCCAGTTTAGGAACTTGAGTGCAGGCGTGATGTGTTCATACCATTTGCAATCTGTAATAAGCCGGGCTGCCATGTTAAGCACTGATCTGAGGGGGGGTCGAGGTGAGTTTTTGGGGTCCCGGTGAGTATAGCATTCCTGTAGTCCAGTTTAGAGAGGACCAGGGATTAAACAACCCATTTGAAATTGCCTAACTGGATGAAAGATTTGATTTTTCTGAGGTGTTTAAGTGTGTAGAGCTCTCCTTTGGCTGAGTTATTGATATGGTCCTTCAGTGACAAATCTTTGTCCAGGATGAAGCCTAGGAATTTAGCAAAGTCGGATAGAATGAGTGAACGATTTAGGGCTTTGAGGTCAGAGATCCAGCCTTGGATTGGGAGGTGGTTACTTGTGGGAGAATAGAATGATTTACGTTTGTTGGGGTTCAGTTTTAGAAGCTTGGAGTAGAACCAGGATTGAATCTTATTGAGTGTGATGTTAAGATGAAGGATGTTGCTGTGAGATTTGATTTTGTAGTAGAGTTGTGTGTTGTCCGTGTATAGGTGATAATTGATACCTGCTTGTTTCAGGATGATAGTAAGGGGTTCCTTGAAGAGTTTGAAGAGTGAGGGGGAGACAATTGAGCCCTGGGGAACACCAAGAGAGACCGGAGTTGGGTTAGAGAGGCAAGGTTTAATTTTTATTTGTTGTGTTCGATGTTGGATGTAAGACTTAAACCATCTTAGGGCGGTGCCATTGAAACCAGAGCATGTCTTCAGAGATTCTAGTAAGGCTGAGTGGTTGACTGTATCAAAGGCCACTGTGAGGTCCAGTAGGATGAGAAAGTAGGCATCTCTACTCTCTAGAGACCGATGTATGTCATCTGCAATGTTGAGCATGGGCGTTTCTGTGCTGCATCCTTTCCTGAAACAAAATTGGAAAGAGTAAAGTAGGTTGTATTATTCTATGTGTCTGTTGAGTTGTTGTAAAACACATTTCTCCATGGTTTTCGCTAGGAACAGGAGGTAAGAGATAGGTCAGAGGTTGTTGGGGCTGTTAGGGTCTGCCTTGGGGTTTTTAAGTATATGTGTGATTTGCTCTAATTGAAGGGACTCAGGTACACACCCTAAGGCAAGGGAGGAATTAATGATTTTTGCCCAACATGTGGTGATGATGTGATTTAGGTTATTACCTAGTCTTGTCAGGAGGGAATTGTGAGGTCGGTTTTAATTCTGCAATGATATTGAAGACTTCAAGCGCAATCAAGGGTTTGAAAATTGACCAATTGGCTTCGTTTTTCAGTTGGGAGTTACAAAGGTTGTCCTCAGTTCCAAACAGAGTTGATAGTTTTTTGAAAGACTCATGTGGTTGTGTTGTCATGGGGAGAGGGGTGTCATTAAAAGAGCTGGCTCAGGATGAAGGACAGTGACTTGAGAGAAGGATTGATACATTTTAGAGATTTTGTCTGTGAGAAAGCCGGCAATTTCATCGCATTTTTTCTTAGAGGCAGTTATTTTGTGTGGGCAGCTAAGGTTTGTCTTTTGACAATGTTAAATAGTTCAAAGGGCCTATTCTTTGCCTGATCAAGTTGGATACAGAAGAAGGAGGCTTTTCTCTCAAAATCTGCTTCTTGTAAGCTAACCTAGCAGTTCTCAGGAGAGTTAGATGTGAAGAAGTGGGGTTCTGTCTCCAAGTTGCCTTCTTTCGTTGTTGAGATCTGTGTTAAACCATGATTTAGATTGGATTGTTCTTTGTTGTTTAAGATTGAGTGGTGCAAATTGTTCGAGAACTTCAGTTACCACCATGTTGAAGTGGGTAGTGAGTTCATTTGCGTTTTGGGAGTGCGGGAGGCGTTGAAATTGTACATGAACCTTTGACACAAGTTCATTCATAGGGACTTGTTTGAGGTTTCTAGTCCATAGCTTAGGTTTGTTAATTAAGACCGAGAGGGGTTTCACAATGGACTTGATGTTGAACAGACTTCTTAATTTGTTTGCTTAATTTATTACTGGCTACCGTCAGTTTGTATCAAAAGTTGCATCTTTTCTCTCTCTGAGCTTGTCTACAGTCATTCTTTAACTCGAAGCATTGGGAACATTCTGCTGTCTAATCATGTACATTTTAGTGTGGTTGCATGTGAGGTTTTTCAGTGGGACTTTCTCGGAGTTCCCCTCCTCACTGTCAGTATAAATACCTTCTATACTAACATTTTGCCCTTAAGTTGATTCTTCAACTATCTCAGATGTTGTCCTATCTTCTTTCATCTTGGACCTAGGGCTTGCAAACCGTCTGTTAACATATATTTCCTTTTCCAATTTTGTGACTGCGTTTTTACTGCAATGTAAAATCAATTGGAAGATACAATACATAACAAGCAGCACCACTATTATTGGAAGTAAGAATTCAAATAGTCCGTTTGCCCAATTTGGAAGCCAACTAAACCAGTTTGAGAACCATTCATCTTGGGCGCCTCCTTCTTCATGCATAGTCTGTTGTAAGTTATGTAAAGTCTGAATGGATTTAGTTAGTGAGACATTTTCTGCATCATTTCCCGGTATACATATACAGCATGCAGTTCCTATTTTTTGCTCAAACTCAACTATCTATAGCTGTGAGCAAATCCAACACATATCTGTTTTGTGTTACCATCATTTTCGTGGCTCTTAGTTCTTCTTTAATTGAGTTGAATCCATCTTCGGTATTGTTCATCATTTATAAAAGTTCCCACCTTATAATCTGCAACCACCTTGCATTTGCTTTTGTTTGCAAGGTGAATAGAGGTATTGACCTTACTGCATTCACTTTGCTTTCACTGAAAAGTCAAAAGTCTAGTGGGATATTTTTGTATATGTTTGTTAGAACCGGGGTCTCTAGTTGGCAGGGGTATGCACCCTAGTCCAAGTAGGGACCACCGCTTCCGACCTGGTAGCTTGGCGCAGAGCAGCAAAGGCGTAACTCCAGAGCCAATGTGTAAAGTATTTGTGCAACACACAACGGCGATGACACAGTAAAAACACTCACAAAAGGAACACCACACCAGTTTTGTATAAGAATAAGAATTTGTTTATCTAAAAGATATGCAAGAACCAAAAGCAGGAAAATCCAGCTCCAGGCAAGATCAATAATAAAAAGGATTCCAGTTTCCAAGCAAGATCAATAATCAATAAGAATGAATCCAGTTCCCAGGCCTGATCAATAATAAAAAGGATTCCAGTTTCCAAGCAAGATCAATAATCAAAAAGAATGAATCCAGTTCCCAGGCCTGATCAATAATAAAAAGGATTCCAGTTTCCAAGCAAGATCAATACCCAATAAGAATGAATCCAGTTCCCAGGCCTGATCAAATCACCCAAAGCTCAGGTGTGCCAAGGGCTCCTGCTGGCAATGTCTTTCTCACAGTGTCCTTGGATGGCAAAAGTTCACTTGAGGTAGGTCCTTATGGTCAAAATTCACTGGGGGAAGGTTCTTAGGCCAAAGTTCCCTTGTAGCATAATAAGTGTGCCTCTCATAGAAATGATGCTCCCAGTGTAGGAAGTGCGGCTGCCCAGGTGCTGCTGGTAATGCTAAAAAATGCCCCAGTGTCAATTACCAAGTAATTATGCCCCCGTAGGCTGGTCAGTGAAGGACGGTTCCCAGCCAAGCACAAAGCTCACACTCCAGGTACCCGGCCAACCCGCACCCCGCCCCCTCGCAGCAGCCTATTTGCACTGAGGCGTTACCTGGGGTGGTGGTTGCGGGCGCGGGTGCGAGGCTCCTCTCCCCCTGGGGCCTCGGGCTCAGCTGGCGCTGCACGGGTGGGGGTCACGGCCACACAGCGCTCCTTTAGCACAGCGCTTAACAGTGCCTCCAAGTCCAGAGCCTCCGGCCACGCAGCGCTTCGCTTCTCAGCGCTACACAGCGCGCTCCGGTCCCAGTGGCGGTAACCTCAGGGCCAGTTTCAGTCGGCTTGTGCCAGAAGCAGAGGCAATCACAGAGCCCTCGGGAAGATCACGGGGCAAGCAGTGCTGAGGGCAGGCACAGCGTTGCAGGGCAAATCTGGAGAGTGTTGTTGCTGTTCCAAAGGACAGTCTTTAAAACGCTGTGGTCCAAGGACAGGTAGTTTCCTTTAGCTTAAAAAGGGTGCAGTCCCAAAAAGGCAATCTTTAAAAGGTTGAAGACTCCTTAAAATGTAGTTCAAAGAAAAGTAGTTCCTTTGGGATGTTGTGGAGACACTCTGGTGGTGATGTTGCAGTCTCCCATGCAGGGCAGGATCAGCAGACAGTAGGGCAGCTCAGCAGGTTGTGGGGCAGCAGTTCCTTGGAGCAGTCAGCCTCCTTCCCAGTGGCAATCCTCTTGCGCATCAGTCCTCACTCCAGCAGGGATTCTTCCAGGTCCAGCAGTGTAACAAAGAAGTGATGCCAGGACCCTCCCTTATATATCTTTCAGTCTAAGGGCTAGAAAGTGGTAGAAGTCTCTGGAAGGGTCTGGGGGCAGGGGTTTCTGGAAGAGTCCAGGGAGTTCTGGTATGTTCCCTGCCTTCCCTGACCTAGCTGTCACAGTGACGAGAGACAGGC
Source organism: Lissotriton vulgaris (assembly GCF_964263255.1). Lineage (NCBI taxonomy): Eukaryota > Metazoa > Chordata > Amphibia > Caudata > Salamandridae > Lissotriton > Lissotriton vulgaris. The sequence goes on from NC_141697.1 coordinate 373,932,220, forward strand.
CGTTAAGGCTACAGTGGGCAGCCCATCACAGCTCATCCCAGGGAAGAAGGTGTGAATCACCACTCCCACCTCCCAACCCAGGCAGGCTATCAGTATGCAGAGGGGAGGGAGGAGTCTGCAGAGCCTAATCTGAGTGTAGGCAGAAAAAGGTCCACTTTATAAAAGTGGGATCCCTAGCGTAGTAATGCCCAAACCCTATATATCATTGGAAAGGGTTCCTCGCCCCGAGTCCAACAAGACCAAACATGACAGACTTATTAGGTCCCTGTCAGAAGTTATCCCATAAGGAGAGGTTCCCAATATTAGCCTATGGAGGATTAGCCTTACTGCAGTAGCAGTGGCTTGTGGCAGATATGCCAGCCTCACAAGGTTTTTAAGGGAGAGCACCCGCACCTCAGCACTGTTTAGCAGTGGTGAGGCGCCCAGAGTCCTAAGTCCAACAAAATGTAAGGTCAAAATGGGAGGCAAAAAGGGCAAAAATGTAGGGGAGACCACCCTAAGGCTGACAGGTCTAACACGTGTCCCCCCCAGCTGAAAGTGGGGAGAACTACCCAACCTCCAGGGAGTTCTCATCACTAAGGCGGAAAAACCGAGAGAGACCGTCAGCATTGGCGTGGTCTACTCCGGGTCTGTGTTCCACCCTGAAGTCCATCCCCTGTAGGGAAATGGACCACCTCAACAACTTGGGAATCTCGCCCCTCATTTGCATGAGCCACCTGAGGGGCCGGTGGTCAGTCTGAATCAGGAAGTGGGAGCCAAACAAATATGGCCTCAGCTTCTTTACAGCCCAGACCACCGCAAAGGCTTCCCTCTCTATCGCGCTCCACCGCTGTTCTCGGGGGAGCAGCCTCCTGGAGATGAAGGCTACTGGTTGGTCCTGTCCCTCCTCATTGAGTTGCGAAATTACTGCCCCTATGCCATGCTCTGAGGCGTCCGTTTGGACAATGAACTCTTTGGAGAAGTCAGGGGCCCTGAGCACAGGAGCGGTGCACATGGCCTGCTTTAGAGAGTCAAAGGCTTTTTGGCAAGCCTCTGTCCAGATCACTTTTCTAGGTTGTTTCTTAGAGGTTAGCTCCGTCAAGGGGGCCACAAGGGTGCCATAGCCCTTGACAAACCTGCGGTAGTAACCTGTGAGGCCCAGGAATGCCCTGACCTCAGTCTGTGTTTTGGGAGGCTCCCAGGCCAGGATGGTTTCTATCTTGGCCTGTAGGGGCTGCACCTTGCCCCCGCCTACCAAGTGTCCTAGGTAGACTACCGACCCCTGCCCTATCTGGCAATTGCTAGCTTTGATAGTCAGGCCTGCCTGCTGCAGAGCCTGAAGCACTTCCTGGAGGTGACCCAAATGGTCCTCCCAGCTGCTACTGAAGACAGCTTGGTCGTCCAGGTAGGCAGCAGAGAAGGCCTCTAAACCGGAGAGGACCCGGTTCACCAGCCGCTGGAAGGTGGCAGGAGCGTTTTTCAGTCCAAAGGGCATCACTCTAAATTGGTAGTGGCCCTCTGGGGTGGAAAAGGCGGACCTCTCTTTAGCTTCATCTGTTAGGGCGATCTGCCAGTACCCTGACGTGAGGTCAAAGGTACTCAGGTATCGGGCAGCCCCCAGCCGGTCAATGAGCTCATCCGCCCTCGGGATAGGATGAGGATCAGTCTTGGTCACAGAGTTCAGTCCCCTGTAATCCACACAGAACCTAAGTTCTGGTGTGGTTCCTGGTGGGGCAGCTTTTGGTACCAGAACCACCGGACTGGACCAAGGGCTGTTGGAGGGCTCTATCACTCCCAACTCCAGCATCTTAGTGACCTCACTCTGGATGCTGGCCTTTACCTTATCTGACAGCCTGTAAGACTTGGACTTGACAGGGGGGCTGTCTCCTGTGTCCACATCATGGGTACACAGGTGGGTGATCCCAGGGATAAGGGAAAACACTGAGACGAACTGCCCTGGGACCTGGCGACAGTCCCTCTGTTGCTCAGGAGTCAAGGATGGGGAGAGGACCACTCCCTCCACCGATCCATCCTTCTCTTTGGAAGCGAAGAGGTCCGGGGGAGGTTCACTTTCCTCTTCCTCGGCCCCATCAGTCACCATCAGTAAGGTGAGCTCAGACCTCTCATGGTAGGGTTTGAGGCGGTTGGCGTGTAGCACCCTGTGGGGCTGCCTGGGGGTCTTAAGGTCCACTAGGTAAGTGGCCTTACCCTTCTTTTCCAATATCTCATAAGGGCCAGTCCAGCGATCCTGGAGGGCACTAAGCTCCCCAGGCTCCATGACCCACACCTTCTGTCCAGGTTCTAGCTCCACGGGGTGAGAATTCTGGTCGTACCATTCCTTCATCACCGCCTGGCTGGCCTCTAAGTTGTCAGAAGCTTGCTTCCACAACTTAGCCATTTGGCTGCGGAAGGCCAGCATGTAGCTCACTACATCTTGGGGAAGCCTCCTGGGAGTCTTATCCTACCCATCCTTCACTAAACTGAGAGGTCCCCTAACAGGGTGACCGTACAAAAGCTCAAAGGGGCTGAAGCCCACTCCTTTTTGCGGTACCTCCCTGTAGGAAAACAACAAACAGGACAAGAGGATGTCCCACTTTTTCCTCAGGCCCTCAGGCAGACTCCTGATCATGCCCTTTAGGGTCTTGTTAAATCTCTCCACAAGACCATTGGTCTGTGGGTGGTAAGGGGTGGAGAACTTATAAGTAACCCCACACTCCTTCCACATGGCTTGCATGTAGGCAGACATAAAATTGGTACCCCTGTCGGACACCACCTCTATGGGGAAACCCACTCTGGTAAAAATCCCCATCAGGGCCCGGGCCACTGCAGGTGCAGTGATGGTTCTCAGAGGAATAGCCTCTGGGTACCGGGTGGCATGGTCCACCAGAACCAGGATAAACCTGTGACCAGAAGACGTCGGTGGATCTATAGGCCCAACAATGTCGATGCCCACCCTCTCAAAGGGGGTGCTAACGACAGGTAGTGGTTCCAGGGGAGCCTTCAGCTTAGCCCCTGTTTTCCCACTAGCTTGGCAGGTCAGACAGGTCCTGCAGAATGTATCTGAGGAGATCCTCATCTGCGGCCAATAAAAATGTGGGACAAGCCTAGCAAAGGTCTTGTCTTGGCCCAAGTGTCCTGCCAATGGGATCTCATGAGCCAATTCCAAAAGAAAGGCCCTGTAGCACTGGGGGACCACTAAGGCCCTTGATGACCCATGCACAGGAGCCTTGGGCTCACTGTAAAGGAGCCCGTCCTCCCAGTAAATATGATACTTCACGGAGGCATTGCCTGCTGCTTGGGCCTCAGCCTGTCGCCTCATGCCCTCAAGGGTAGGACACTCCTTCTGTGCCCGACAAAACTCCTCCCTGGTGGGCCCTCCTTCCACCTGCCACTCTGCAGGGGTAGGTAAGTCCCCCAAGGGAGCAACGTCTCCCTCCGTGGACTCCGGCGCAACCTCCTCAGGTGCCCCATTCATCTCACGGGGTGACTGTCCCGGGGCGGGCTTCCCACGCCCTCGGGCTCCTCCCTTCTTAGCAGCTGGCTGGGCCATTTTTCCAGGCTCCAGCCCTGGCTGACTCCCTTTCCGGGCAGCCATAGACCGCGTTGTAGCACAAATCCACTCCGGTAACCCCAGCATCTCCACATGCGCTTTGAGCTCTACCTCCTTCCAGGCAGTATGCTCTAGGTCATTCCCTAACAGACAGTCCACTGGCATGGCAGGGCTCACAGCAACTCTTAAAAGGCCTGAAACCCCTCCCCACTCAAATGGAACCTGCGCTATGGGATAATGACCCCCCCTGTTGTCAGCCATCACAACTGGGTGAAACGCATCGGGAATTACTTGCTCGGGGGACACCAGCTGACTCCTTACCATAGTCATGCTGGCACCTGTGTCCCTCAGGGCCTCCACCCCGACCATTGAGGGTGACCCACTGCCTATACTTGGTAGTATTTGAGGGCACATGGACCTTAGGGACCATCTCACTGTCTCCCAGAGATACTAGGACAAGCCCTGCCCCCTCACTCCCATCACCTAGGGACAGCTCCTCCCCAAGCGCTACACTAGCCACCCCAGGGTTTTTACCTCCAGTGGCCTGTGGTGCTCTCTTGCGACACTTGGGATCCCCCTTGGAGTGTCCAAGTTCACCACACTCATAGCACCGGACAGTTCTGGGCTGCTGACCTTTGTCAGGATAAGTGGGCTTCTGCTGGCCAGATTGGGGCTGGGACCCAGACCCTTTCCCTTGTGAATTATTTTGGGGGCCTTTGGAGAACTCTTTCTTTTTGTCTCCCCCTCTTTCTTCTGGTGGGAACCCTGACCACCCCTTTGGGAGTCCCCCCCAGAACCCTTGTTAGACACTCTGGTACTGACCCAGGCGTCCGTCTCCTCCACAAGCTTCCTAGGATTGGTCAACTTGCGGTCAACCAGGTGTTGGCGCAGCTCTGGAAAACATTTCTCTAGAAAGTGCTCTCTTAAAAACAAGTTATACAATCCTTCATAGTCATGCACATTGCTGCCCCGCACCCAGCCCTCTAAAGCTTTACTAGCGTAGTCCAGGAAATCTACCCAGTACTGTGTGGGAAGTTTGTGGCTATTCCTAAACCTCTGCCTATACCTCTCAGGGGTAAGACCGAACCTCTTAAGCAATGCTTCTTTCATAACAGAATAGTTGGTCAGGTCTTCCTTTTCTAGGCTAAGGAGTGTGTCCCTAACTTCCGGAGGTATGTACTTGTACAGACCACCCCCCCAGTGACTCTCTGGGACCCCATGGGCTCTTAGTGACACCTCATAGGCAGCTAACCACTTATCAATATTATCTCCCACCTTAAAACTGGCCATCACATCTTTAGGCATAAAGACCCTGGACTCACGTGAAGCTTCCGTAGGTATGCTGCCACCACTCTTGATGCTGTTCGTCCCTGCTTGTAGGGCTCGAATTTCCAGTTCCTTCAGGTTGAGCTCATGGGTAAGTGTCCTCTCCTCCATGGCCCACCTTTCTTTCTCACGCTCCCTTTCCAATTTGGCGAGTTCCAATTTAAACTGTCTCTCCTCTCTCCTGTCCTCCAATTCCTCTGAGGACAGGGTCCTTACTGACACACTACTGCCTGCCCTGGAAGGTACCCTTGTACCTGGTAACAAGTTGCCATTTTCCACCAAGGGCAGTAGGTCAAGTTCTCCTGTGGCCCCTTGCTCTGCTCCCTGCCGTCCCCTTCTCCATCTCCTTCTGGGTGGGCCGTTACCCATGCCCTCAAGGCTTTCTGAAGCTCTGTCTTCTTAGCACCTCGCTTAAAGGGCACCCTTTTCTCCTCGCAGAATTCCATGAGCTGCGTTGCCGTGTAAGTTTCCAAGTTGGCCAGCTCAAATTCCATCTTGCCAGGTAGGACCTCAGACGTTCGTAGAGAAAATCAAATGGGACTTAGGCCAAAGGACTTTTAATAAGAGCAGCCAGTCAGGGAGAATTTAAATAAAAAATAAAAATGCCAATTGGAGGGGGTAGACAAAAATTCAGTGGTGTCAGGTGTAGGGTTGTGGTGTACACTGCGTCGCTGCGTGGTGTTACACAAGCACAAGTCCTATCCCACCGCTCGATCACCAATGTTAGAACCGGGGTCTCTAGTTGGCAGGGGTATGCACCCTAGTCCAAGTAGGGACCACCGCTTCCGACCTGGTAGCTTGGCGCAGAGCAGCAAAGGCGTAACTCCAGAGCCAATGTGTAAAGTATTTGTGCAACACACAACGGCGATGTCACAGTAAAAACACTCACAAAAGGAACACTACACCAGTTTTGTATAAGAATAAGAATTTGTTTATCTAAAAGATATGCAAGAACCAAAAGCAGGTAAATCCAGCTCCAGGCAAGATCAATAATAAAAAGGATTCCAGTTTCCAAGCAAGATCAATAATCAATAAGAATGAATCCAGTTCCCAGGCCTGATCAATAATAAAAAGGATTCCAGTTTCCAAGCAAGATCAATAATCAATAAGAATGAATCCAGTTACCAGGCCTGATCAATAATAAAAAGGATTCCAGTTTCCAAGCAAGATCAATACCCAATAAGAATGAATCCAGTTCCCAGGCCTGATCAAATCACCCAAAGCTCAGGTGTGCCAAGGGCTCCTGCTGGCAATGTCTTTCTCACAGTGTCCTTGGATGGCAAAAGTTCACTTGAGGTAGGTCCTTATGGTCAAAATTCACTGGGGGAAGGTTCTTAGGCCAAAGTTCCCTTGTAGCATAATAAGTGTGCCTCTCATAGAAATGATGCTCCCAGTGTAGGAAATGCGGCTGCCCAGGCGCTGCAGGTAATGCTAAAAAATGCCCCAGTGTCAATTACCAAGTAATTATGCCCCCGTAGGCCGGTCAGTGAAGGACGGTTCCCAGCCAAGCACAAAGCTCACACTCCAGGTACCCGGCCAACCCGCACCCCGCCCCCTCGCAGCAGCCTGGTTGCACTGAGGCGTTACCTGGGGTGGTGGTTGTGGGCGCGGGTGCGAGGCTCCTCTCCCCCTGGGGCCTCAGGCTCAGCTGGCGCTGCACGGGTGGGGTTCACGGCCACACAGCGCGCCTTTAGCACAGCGCTTAACAGTGCCTCCAAGTCCGGAGCCTCCGGCCACGCAGCGCTTTGCTTCTCAGCGCTACACAGCACGCTCCGGTCCCAGTGGCGGGAACCTCAGGGCCAGTTTCAGTCGGCTTGTGCCAGAAGCAGAGGCAATCACAGAGCCCTCGGGAAGATCACGGGGCAAGCAGTGCTGAGGGCAGGCACAGTGTTGCAGGGCAAATCTGGAGAGTGTTGTTGCTGTTCCAAAGGACAGTCTTTAAAACGCTGTGGTCCAAGGACAGGTAGTTTCCTTTAGCTTAAAAAGGGTGCAGTCCCAAAAAGGCAATCTTTAAAAGGTTGAAGACTCCTTAAAATGTAGTTCAAAGAAAAGTAGTTCCTTTGGGATGTTGTGGAGACACTCTGGTGGTGATGTTGCAGTCTCCCATGCAGGGCAGGATCAGCAGACAGTAGGGCAGCTCAGCAGGTTGTGGGGCAGCAGTTCCTTGGAGCAGTCAGCCTCCTTCCCAGTGGCAATCCTCTTGCGCAGCAGTCCTCACTCTAGCAGGGATTCTTCCAGGTCCAGCAGTGTAACAAAGAAGTGAGGCCAGGACCCTCCCTTATATATCTTTCAGTCTAAGGGCTAGAAAGTGGTAGAAGTCTCTGGAAGGGTCTGGGGGCAGGGGTTTCTAGAAGAGTCCAGGGAGTTCTGGTATGTTCCCTGCCTTCCCTGACTTAGCTGTCACAGTGACGAGAGACAGGCCGTTAAGGCTACAGTGGGCAGCCCATCTCAGCTCATCCCAGGGAAGAAGGTATGAATCACCACTCCCACCTCCCAACCCAGGCAGGCTATCAGTATTCAGAGGGGAGGGGGGAGTCTGCAGAGCCTAATCTGAGTGTAGGCAGGAAAAGGTCCACTTTATAAAAGTGGGATCCCTAGCGTAGTAATGCCCAAACCCTATATATCATTGGAAAGGGTTCCTCGCCCCGAGTCCAACAAGACCAAACATGACAGACTTATTAGGTCCCTGTCAGAAGTTATCCCATAAGGAGAGGTTCCCAATATTAGCCTATGGAGGATTAGCCTTACTGCAGTAGCAGTGGCTTGTGGCAGATATGCCAGCCTCACAAGGTTTTTAGGGGAGAGCACCCACACCTCAGCACTGTTTAGCAGTGGTGAGGCGCCCAGAGTCCTAAGTCCAACAAAATGTAAGGTCGTAATAGGAGGCAAAAAGGGCAAAAATGTAGGGGAGACCACCCTAAGGCTGACAGGTCTAACAATGTTCCATCCGAAATACTCTGCTCTTTTTCTTGTTCTTTTTTGATGAAGAAGAGTAATTTCTTTGCTCATTGGGTGTTTGTACAATGCTGAAATATCCTCCCCTGGAATTATTAGCACAGGGGTATGCATGTTCACCAGGGAACAGATGCCATGCCTTCCGGGTGGCAGTTGGGCTTAGACTTTTCCTCCACACTACCAGCAGCAATCCATTTGTCCGGAAGTGTTTTGTTGTAAGCATCCTAGAGTTTTAGTGGCGCCTTTTGTTATGGTTGATCCCCACTGGAAAGGTACCATTGTCCTTAAAACATAAAGAAAAATGTGTTCATTTAATCACTTTTATATTTTTAGGAGTAGAGCTAACATTGATGCAACTAGACACATATGTATTCCAAATGGGCGTACACCCTTTTGATGTGTACTGTTGAGCCCCTCCTCCCACAGAGATCTTCTTTGGCAAGAAATTATGAGATTGCTACTCCACCCCTCCTGCAAATAAATGGATCCATTTATTAGCATTTTTGGCCTTTTTTCACACTCATCTTGGGGAGCCTTTGGAATGTCTGTATAGGTATTACATCAATGATCAGAATTGTATACTGCTAACTTTCCCCGCTGTATCATATATTCTTTGAGGAATTCATGTCTTTTATAACTTCCTAAAACCTGCCCTTTTCTTCCCATATATTCTAGTTCTTTACGTATCAAGGATCTGTCTGTTATGATTTTGGTTAAACTAGTCCTCGTTTCATAGGCAAAGGCGTTTTGAATCTGTTTGTTGCTTTGAATGAATAGGGTTGTATCTGACCTCTTACTCTACAGGAAAGTAGGTGTATCAAGCAGAGGGTGATATTTGGTCCACCTTTTTTTAAGTATAGAATTGGGGTGGGTGTTGTCATCTTTAGTGTAAGTGTTTGAGTGTACGATATTCATTTCTCTAATTTCCCTATGTGTACGCTTGTTCATCCTATCATTGTCACTATTGCTATTACTATCCCATGATAGTTGCTCATTAATTCTTTAGGTGAACCAATATATTATATATGTACATACTCAACCCAGCTGTGCATAACAGAAAAACAATGCCAAATAATACATTACTCCTAACTCTTTGTGGTGAAACAAAATCCAAACGCTATGTTGGAGGGGAGGATGTCTCCAGTTGCTGCATTTTAATAGACCTCCCTGTCACTATCTGATGGGGTGTGAGGTGATGATCAGTACTTGGTGTGTTTTGTCGTGAGAATATTGCAGTGGAAAGGGAGTGTAAACATTTTTTGTTTAAAGTTGCTGATATTTTCTATTTTTTTTTAGAAGCCATTTAGGCATTCTACAATTCCATTACTTTGTAGGTGATAAGATGAAGTCAGTTTATGCTTTATTCATAACATTTCTGTGATATGCTTGAAGACATCATTTGCTAAATTAGGTCCGTTATCTGATATTGTTGCTTCTGGGACTCCCCATCTTGGTATAACCTCTCTTACAAGGAATTTGGAAGCTGATTTTGCATCACAGTGTACACATGGGGCTGCCTCTGTCCATCTTGAGAATGGACAGACTACAGCTAATAGATCCTGTAGTTGTTGCACTTATCTAACATATCTACAATGGCAATGTTTAAAGCTCGACTAGGACCCTGTGGGTGTGGTATTGTTGATGTGATCACTTTTAGAGTTGTTTTTGTGGGATATTTGCAACAAAATTGGTATTCGCTTAAATACATAGTCACCATCTCATGTAAATTTGGTATGCACCAATCTGATTGCTACTCATTGCACATTTGAGTAATGGCAGCATGTGCAGGGTGATGTATTTGATCTGAAGTAATGATCAATAGCTGTTGGGGAATCACTGGTTTGCCTGTAGTGCTTTTTCTGAATATCCAGTTTGTGCTATATTGTTGATATCCACTCTGTTTCCAGAGATCTTTCTCAAACTCAGGTACTGCCTCCTGCAGTTCTTTGAGATGTAGCTGGGAAGTCTCAACATATGGTGTTGTTCTGGATATGTGTGTCTGATATGTCTTATTTTCTTCATTCTCCTCTGTCCTGCATGGAACATTTGGTGTGTTGGTCGTGTTCCTCCAGCTGCTTCTGTAGCTGCTTGGTCTGCTAATTTATTTCCTCTGGGCATATAGTCCTGTTTCCTGTGTGTGCTGAGCATTTCACTACTGCCACTCTAGTAGGTAATTCTAGTGCTTCAATGATGCGTTCTAAAATAATTCTATGTACTATTGGTGTCCCATCACTTTTGAGGAATCCCCTTATTTTCAACCTAGAGATACTAGAATGCACTGTGGTGGGGACATAAGCTGAATCTGAATACACTTTAATATTATCTCCCTTCCCATGTTCCAGAGCAGCCAGCAGAGCTATGAGCTCCGCTGCCAGTGCTGAATAATGGGAGGGCAGTGTTATTTGCTCTGTTATCAAGAACATATCACTGTGCATTTTACCCTCCACTACTGCTGCACCGTATTTTCGTATTTCTGTCTCGTGGTCAAATGTGGTTGAGCCATCAACAAAGTATATTGTACTGTCAGGTATTAGCTCTTTTTCAGCCTTTAGAGCCTCATCAGGGGTAAATGTTGAGCAGTCATGTACTTCATCTCCCTCTTGTTCTGGGTGTGCTAAGAATGCGGTGGGATTTACAGTGTAATATCTCACTATTTTCAATGAAGGTAAAGATAATAGTATTTCATAATCTGAAACTGGTTGTGTGGTTAATGTGTCTTTTGCTTTCTGTATTATGGCAAATACTGCATGTTTCACATACAAAGTAAGAGAAGAGCCCATCACAATAGATGTGCTTCTGTTTTCAATACCAAAAGCAGAGTGTGCAAGTGCTTGTTCGCCTGGAAAGTATCCTTTCAATTTTGGGTCTAATAATGCACTATAGTTGACATTTGGCGTACGACTCAAAGGATATTTTTGTGATAGTACTGCTGTCATGGATGTAACATTACTATGGCAGGAAAGGTAGAATTCCTTATTTTAATCTGGTGTACAAGCAAATGTGCAACACTTATCTCTTCTTTTACTAACTTAAATATTGCTGTCATTTCCTCTATCCAGTGTATTCTTCTTTTGTTTGTTTTGGTTATTTCATTCCTTGTGTAGAAAATAAGAAGTATTGATGTACATAAGCAACGTTCATTTCCCTTTTCCCACTCCCCTCCCTGCACGCACCATGAATATTGTAAAGCATTGACTGCATCCCTCCGCCCGCAAAAGGCCTGTACCCATGTGTACATGACAGCCATTTTAGGCACCTTAGCCTCTTGCCCACTCATTAGAATCACTGGCTTCCCTCCTGCGCGCATTTGAGCACCCCCCTCGCACTCTCACATGCATAGACCATGAAACCCAGCACTCTGCGCGACCCTGCTATGAAAGGCAACCCTCCTGCTTGACCCAGGCACCCCCCCCATTTCCCTCTTGAAGAGGCATCCTTCGCCTCAGCTGACATAGCCCCCCCAGCTGTATCTGACCGCCCCTGTTCTCTCATGTACGGGTCATAAGACCTCTCTCTCTCTCTGTGCGACTCTGACCCTGCGCGCACCCTGACCCCCTCCTTCTCCCTCACATGGACAAGTCATAAACCTTCTCCTTCTGCAAGACCCTGTCCTTGGGAGTCACGGCCGCGCCTGACCAACACCTCCTTTCCTTCCATGAATGCCCCTCTGTTGACAAGCCTTCCCTCCGCGCTCGATTGTCCACGCGGCATGAATACCACTCCTTTGATGACCCCTTCCCCCGAGTCCGGCTGACCACACATGTCCGAGGCCATCGCCTAAGCCAGAGGATACCATTTACTGCACTTTATTGTATGAAGTCACTCCTCTTCAAAGGACCCACTATTGATCCTGGTCTCCCCACCCCCTGGGCTACGATCAGGCGCACACATCCTAATAATCAGCGGAACGTTTTGCTGCGTCATTGCCCCCTCTCTTATCAGCAGGTCAAGGGTCCCTATTGTGAACACATGTGGGGTAGGATTAACACGAGGATCAAGGGGTTATCTTTCTTTTGTTTCACAATGCTGTGACTGTAATGCCAAGTGTTTTGTAAGGTATAAAAGATCGAGTCTCAGCTCACTTGTTAGAGCACCTCCCGATGGCACCTTGTTTCGTGTCTGAAATGACAGGCTCTCCTCATGAGAATTAAACTCTGTTCTTGATTCCTGCTTCCAGCGCCCGTCTCTTTATTTTGGTAATTATTCAGAATGGGAACTAAGAGGCGTCTTGCGCCAGCAGCCTGGGCATCGATGGTAATGCGGGCTCATTTTCCACACTTGCAGTAATGGTGCTGTCAGTGAGCTGTAAGAAAACAACCACTGTCTAAGATAATTATAGAGGCCTAAGTATTGTTGCATCTCTTTCACTGTTTCGGCTCTGTCTTTTTCCTGATACATTCTGCTCTTTCTGGTGTAACCCTTCGCCCTGAAGCAGATATTATTTGGCCCAAGAAATGCTTTTCAGTAACTGCGTATTGTACTTTATCCTTTTCAACTCTGTACCATCTTTGCCATAAGGCGGGTAACCAATTGGTGGTATCATTTCTATACTGTTCTTCTGACCTGCAGCAGCACACTGTTACACTGGAAGTTTGAAAGGCAATTTTTGACTACCCGGTTAAATATACTAGGGGACTCACAGTACCCCTGTGGCAGACTAGTATACAAATACTGGGTTCCTCTATAGGTAAATGTTGTTAGGTATTGACTTTTGGGGTGTAGGGTGCCACTATATAATTTTTTTAATCACTCATTGAAGAATGTGCTGCATTAGCTGGGATTTTTGTCAATTGTATTGACGGATCCAGGACCACTAAAATTTCGGGTAGAACTATATTGTTAAGTGGATGAAAATTGTGTACCATCCTTCAAGTACCCCCTTTGATTTCTTTATCGGGTATATAGGAGTATTACAGTGTGAAATTCCTGGATATACCCCGTGCTGCACCAATGCTGTCATAGTGGTTGCTATCCCCTCATCTTATTCTTTTGACAATGGATACTGCTTAACCCTAGGTAAAAGTGCTCCTGCCTTTATGGTAATTTTTACTGGTGCTGTTGTCTGTATCACAATCCTACATCATATGGTCCTGTTGTCCACAACTATGGTTGTACTTTTGCTAAAACTTGGTCTTTCATACAGTTGGGACTTGGCTTGGGTATAGATGTTCTTATCTCTAACTGTACCCAAATCACTTCTGCCTTTTCAAACACTATGGTCAAAATTGCTGGCTTATTGACTACAAACAGTTGTTCATCAAGTAGGTCTCATATTCTTAGTATGAGGTTCATGAATATTACACATGCCCATGTTGTTTGAGGCTCGTCAGTGGCCAATAGTATATCATGTGTGGGACTTATTTCAATTTCATCTATGGTTATCAAGAGTGGTGTGTCCTGCACCTGCTGAGATTGGGGTACTCCTTGGCCTCTGAATAGGAATTGTTTTGGTATTTGAAACTAATTTTCCCTTCAGTTGGGGTGCGTTTGCTATTATAGCATATATTGCCCTTATAAATCCTCTGTCATCAGTGGGCCTGACTCGATATTGTTTATTGATCTCTGCTCTCATACGTAACATCATTTCCCTTTTTTCTGAAACCCCTGGAGTTGTGCAGATTATTGTGCCATTGGAGCCAACATTTATTGTCATATTTAGTTGGGCTTCAAATCACTCTCTAAGAGATTAGCTGTAGATAATAGTGAGTATCACAGTTTTCCATCTACTAAAGATCCTCCTATTTCCATCTCAACTGTTTCTGTAAATGGAACCCTATTTACTGCCCCAAAGAATACTTGTTTGTCCAGAGCTGCATTTCAAAATATGTCCTTCTTTGATGCATGATTTTGTTGCCCAGTGTATCTACTAGAAAGATATATGGAATTTTATTTTATGGCAAGTGTCACAGTGGGTTCCTCATCTGTGTGTTACCAATAAAACTGGACACATTGGAATGCTCTGTAGGCCCCTTCATTGTACGTACTGTTGTTGTTGTTGGCCATTGTCTCCCATATTCCCATAGAATGGATTTTTTCCTGACATCACTACCATTCCTCCTTGTATTAGCTTTTTTAAGGAGTTGCTCTGGTACTGCTGGATTTTTGGCCCCTGATTCTTATAACCATGTAAATTATTGTGCTGAGGTTGGCTCAGAATTTGTTGCCCTAGTATCAAGTTATTCATCATATCATATCATATCATATCATATTACACATGCCCATGTTGTTTGAGGCTCGTCAGTGGCCAATAGTATATCATGTGTGGGACTTATTTCAATTCCATCTATGGTTATCAAGAATGGTGTGTACTGCACCTGCTGTGATTGGGGTACTCCTTGGCCTCTGAATAGGAATTGTTTTGGTATTTGAAACGAATTTTCCCTTCAGTTGGGGTGCGTTTGCTATTATAGCATATATTGCCCTTATAAACCCTCTGTCATCAGTGGGCCTGACTTGATATTGTTTATTAATCTCTGCTCTCATACGTAACATCATTTCCCTTTTTTCTGAACCCCCTGGAGTTGTGCAGATTATTGTGCCATCGGAGCCAACATTTATTTTCATATTTAGTTGGGCATCAAATCCCTCTCTAGGAGATTAGCTGGAGATAATAGTGAGTATCACAGTTTTCCATCTACTAAAGCTCCTCCTATTTCCATCTCAATTGTTTCTGTAAATGGAACCCTATTTATCCCCCAAAGAATCCTTGTTTGTCCAGAGCTGCATTTCAAAAAATGTCCTTCTTTGATGCATGATTTTGCTGCCCAGTGTATCTACTAGAAAGATATATGGAATTTTATTTTATGGCAAGTGTCACAGTGGGTTCCTCATCTGTGCATTACCAATCAAACTGGACACATTGGAATGCTCTGTGGGCCCCTTCATTGTATGTACTGTTATTGTTGTTGGCCATTGTCTCCTATATTCCCATAGAATGGATGTGTTCCTGACATCACTACCATTCCTCCTTGTTTTAGCTTTTTTAAGGAGTTGCTCTGGTGCTGCTGGATTTTTGCCCCCTGATTCTTATAACCATGTAAATCATTTTGCTGAGGTTGCCTCAGAATTTGTTACCCTAGTATCAAGTTATTTTATTCGGTTGTGTCCTATATCTGTTGTCCCTGCCCCTGTATCTGCATTGCTTGTGCTTGCATGTCTGCTTTCTTGTATCTGCTCTCTTTTGCCATGCGGCCAATTGCATGACAGTAGAAGCATTCTATCCCCTTCCATCACTTGACTGGTTTCCTCTGTAATATTGCTGCTGCAGCAATGTTACAATTTAGGGTACCCCTTCTGTTGCTATCTTTTTTAATGTATGCTGTACTAGTCTGGCAGTTGCTCTTTCATTTTCCATTTGTTTTTCTTTCTCCTTTTCTACCTTCTTTTGTAAAAGTGTACAATATGCACCAGGATTTCCAAACAGGGCTTTGTCTGTTGCTTGACTCCACATCTCTTTCATTCTATTTACATAATCATTTACATTTTTATCTGGTCTCATTGTGTCTGCCATCATGCCCCCTATATCTGGTTTCTTGGGATAGATTTTTGTCAGTGCTTCCCATATTTCAGTTCTGTAATTGTTAAATTGAGACTCATTAAACATATTCTCTGTAAGTTTTATTCCTGGAATTCTAGCAGTTTTGAAAATGCTAACAGTTTGGCTCCCAATTAACCCACTCAATAAACTTTTTATATCTCCTGTAGCTAAGGTCATCCCTGCAGTATGTCCCTCAAAACTACTGATCAACTATCTGCCCCGTCTGACAGGGGTAGTAACTTGCTTTTTAGTCCTTCTTTGTCCATCTATGGCCATGGAAATTGTTTAGCTGGCCTGCTCCTTTCTGAATTAATAGTAACTGCATTATTCTACTATTTATTGTATAGGTGTCCCGGCCAAGAATTCCTTCTTGAATTTGGCTTCTAGATTGTCGTATTAAATACTTTTTCCAAACTGTTAGACATTATTGCATATAATCATAAACTAAGTCTGGGTCCCTCTCCCCATGTCTGATGCATTTCTGCTATTGCTGTGTCGTATGGGTCAAATGATCCTTCCTGGGCCATGGTCTCCTCTGTGGGGACTGTCCTTCTGTCCATCCGGTTAAATAGTTGCAGATAGGTTTGCATATATTTCCCCTTCTTTTTCAGACATTATTTGTTTATATGTGAGATCTGTACTTTACACTCTATCTTTATTCCTCACAATCAATACAACATCATTTGCAGCTGAGCTCATACTTCTAGTAGTCATTCATGGTCTTCTTATTTGCTTCCCTAAATGTGCCCATAACCTGCCTGCTATTCTATTGAAGTTTGTGGTTCTCATCTTTGGTGCATTATTGTCTCTATTTTCTCCTACTTCTGTATCTGCATATGACATTTATGTTGGTGGTGGAATATTATTATTATTATTATTATGTATATTCCCTGACATGAGTGGATGTGGGGATGGGGCATCGAGGAATAGTGCGACAGTGCTCATGTTGATGTTTGTATTATGTCTCCTAGTTCTTCCTCTTCTTCCTCTGTGTCCCATTCTTCTTCTGAGGCAGCATCTTTTCACTCCTCACACTGTACCAAATTATGTTGCTGCATCTTTGAATCTGTCATGTCCTCCTTCATTTATCCTAAATAAAAGGGGCCCTGCTATCCACCTTCCAATTTTGGGTCCTGCCCACATTCCTTTGAGATATTCCTGTTCCTTGTGCCTGTAGCCGTTTTGGACTTTGTTTAATAGTTTTAGGATGTTGTACTTCTGGTGAGTTTTCATATCCAGCTGCTGGGGGCAGGAGATATGGGTATATTCGTGCATATGCAGGGGTTTTGTGTGTGTGTGGGGGGGGGAGGGGTGTGGACCCTGCCTTTGTGCCTTTAGTTTTTTCTTGAAGGGGCTTTTAATTGCCTCAGATTTTCAGAGCTGTTTTTAAATATAGACCATTAGCTAAGAATCAGCTCTCTTTTATTTAATGTCTTTCCTTTATATTTAGCCCTGAGAAATGTTAATGTGTGTGCTATGAGGTCTTTGCCAAATTAACCATCTTTTGGCCATGAATGTGGATTTTTCGTAGTTCCCCTGTGCCATTCTTGCTTATATTTGTTTATTCTTTTCTTGTCGCTTTGAAATGTCTTTAGCATGTGTTCTATGGGAGACACCCTTTGACCTCTGAATGTATTTCTTTTTCAGTAGAATTGCAGAAATCGCTAATTTTCCTATTCATCCTGTATGCCTGTAATATGTGTCACATTCTACCTGCAGTGTGTCTAAGATTTTTATCTAGAATTTGGTAGCTGACTGTCCTTCTATCTTTTTGGATTATTTTAGTTCTTTTTAGAGCCATTATTTATGTATTTCAATATACTTGCTTATTTATTCTAAACTTATCTGTTATGAACCATATCTGCAGAGTGGTATCATGAGTTTTCCGGTCCTGAATCAGCTCACTCCTTTAGGTTTACGTTCTCTTCAGATCTTCCAGACCTGGTCTGGGGTTGACTCTCTAACCTTAGAAAGAGGTTTTAGTACACACCTTTAGACTTATTTCTTCTCTCAGATCTGCTTTTCTCACTGCCCTAAGGTGTGGAGCTCCCTTATGCATACCCTAGATGCCTTGTACACATTTTTGCCATAACGTTTTACTTTATCACAACCTTACTTCAATTGTATAATTCGAGGGGTCCGCATTAGAATCACTTTATGACAGCCGTCACCTCAGGGAAATAACTACCTATGAGAAGAATAGACAGACTTTTGATCAAACAGGCGTCTACTTACCTTCTTAGAGAAATGCGTAGTCATATTCCCAATGGGCAGTCTCCTGTCCATCGATTGTCGTCGGCAATGACCTCCGTGACCCCTCCTGGCTGGCTCACCAGGACCTTAATTAGAGTAGAAAAACAAGCAAGAGTAAGTGATAAAATAGAAAGATTTTAATTTACAGCGACTGGGAGAGTGCTGAACCCAGGTAGGATTGCCACCCAAATCTGAAATTGGCTACAAAAGGTAGCCCTTTATATAGTGTGTTTTTTCTGAATGAAACGTACTAATAATGTGACCGACAAGGGACATATATGGCATATTTGAGCAACATTACACAACTAACGCCTGGCCCCCCACCCTCCTACATTCATTGACACAATCATCTGACTGTGCCATTTTTTCCAGTGCCACTTTCTGGGAGTCCCCCTCCTCACAGTCCATATTAACACCTTCTATCCTGAATTTAAATATTCTATGCTAAATTTAAATAATTTAGATTTAAGTAACTTATTCTGAATACAAAAATAAAATGTATTTATAAATTTTATTCAAATGATTAAATTAAGTTTAATTAATTCTATACATCTCATTTAATAATTCTTTAGGTGGGATTTTTTTATTTAAACTTCAGGAAATAAAATTAATTTAATTAAATATATTTTCAATAATCAACGATTTAATTAAAAATGTATTTAATAATGGTGAAACATCTTTTTTTGTTCTAAGTTTAAAGTAAATATATAAAACAAATTTACATTAACATATATTTTTAAACATATTTATTTTCAATTTGTCACATAAGTCCAGGGGCCCTGAATAAAGGGAAGTATGTTCTACTCAGTGATGTTAGGTGCAAGACGTTGCGCTCACCCCTTAAATATGAATATTAGCCATAGTTTGGGGAGTCATCTTGTTGATTTCATTTGTTTGAAACTTCTATTGAAGGCTTCTCCAATGAGTAGCTCGTGACCTACCAGTACCTCTCGAGCTACCTGTAAGTAGCTCCCCAGTTTGCATCCCAGCCCACTGAACTGAAACCTCTTGCTTGATTGAATTAAAATGTATGTGCCAAAATTGCGTATCGTGTATTCAAGACAAATATGTATGTATTTTCAGAACTCATAAGCTGATGCTTGTAGAAAAATGGATCAGTTTCCAAATATATTTAAAGCTAAAGTGTCACTGATCACACATGTGGGTTGATTTTTTACTCATTTTATTACTTTCATTCCAGGGGCATTGGAGCACTGTGGTTGTCATGTATTACCTATGAAAAGGCATTCCAAATTGACAATGCATTTTTAGGTCTAGCCTGGGCAGCCAATGCATTGCTCTGCAAGGCATGCTGTATTCAGGTATGGACTTTAAGCTCCACCCAAATTTTTCATTGGCTTGTGTCATTGTCCTTTCTAAATGTTGGCTTCTGATTCGTTAAAAGGCTTGTTAGACCCTCCTTAGTAGTGCCTTGTCTACATTTGTAACCTCCAATGAGGACTGGCTCTTTTACTTCTGTTGTTACAAGATATGTCTTTTTTTACAGTCTGTGAGCACTATTTTCTTTAATGATTTTCTCCTAATGCAGGCACGACATGCTCTCCTGCAGCAGTGCCCCTTTGCTTACACCTTTTCATTCAAGTTGTTTTTTTAATTCTGGCTATGTAGCATGCTTTAACTATAGCGGCTGCGCCCATTCTGTTCTATTCTTTTGGCAGTGCAGCAGCTTCCTCCTCATTGTCATCCCGCCCCCCGGGCGCCGCGCAATAAATAATTCACTTAACTATAGTTTTTTTAATTCACTGTAATTCTTGTTGTGAATATTTCAGATATTTAACCTGGTATATTCTTGAGGTACGCAGTCAGTCGGTTTGGTTAAAGAACACAAAGATACACCTAATGAAGCCCACCTTTTGTTTTTTTAATAGGAGCTGGGGATTTAACGACCAGCTAAGGGCTGGTAAATGATTTTTGTTAATCTAAAGTTGTATATGTTTTATTGTATTTCTATTGTGCTTCACATTTTTTTTAATCGGCATAGTTCCATCACTGTAGTCTAATTACATTTTACTTTTCTATTGAATTATAAAACATTTGTGTTATAATGACGTACACTGGTAAATGGTAAACTAAACATTTATTTATTACCTTCATGCATCACCACGGTTCAAGTCAGCTGGAGGCAGCTGTAGAACCTTGAGAACAATAGGCAATGGAACAACCTATAGTGGCCAGAACAGAGGGGAAGTGAAATAAACTAATAATGGAATACATCTATAGGAGGATTATAACACATCTCCTTGATGAGGGAAAAGGAGACAGAAACAATGGAGAACCAACACCAGAAGGGAACAAGGGTGAGGAAAGGAAACCAGGCAGGAAAAGCAGCACGGGGAAAGGAGAAGGTAAGGAGAAAGAAGAAAACACAAAATGTAAGTACGATATATCAAAGCTAGACAGAAACAGTATAGGGAGGTGATACGCCAAACTATTTGACTTTAAAATCACTTTGCCACGTCGGAGGAACTCTGGTTCTCGGAAACCTCCAGAGAACTTGTGGGTCAGTGCTGATGGGAACTTCCTCCTCTGTATTAGTAGGGACCGTGGTGTGTCCACTGACAAACTTATGTGGCACTATTTAGTCCAGACTCCTGGTTTGCCCATTTTAAAGCATCACAACATTACGTCCCACTCTGGTAATTCTGAGAGGCTCTGAGTACCTGGAATCTTCCCTACTCCGTGGTTTGGGAAGATCAACACGGACCCACTGTCCTTCACAAAACGTGGCTGATTTTAAATGATTGTTGCAATCATACCTGTTTTTATACCTATCCTGGTGCTGAAGAATTCTATTGAATATGGCAAGTAGCTGATAACTTAGTTTTAGTAATTCTGCCTTTCAGGGATACAAACTGAGTGACTCCTGTGATGCTATTAGGTGCAGTGCGGTATGCCCATAAGGTATTCTGAAGGGCCATTTTAGCTGGTATGCCCATTACGTCTGCTTGTTGCAAACATTCCTTAATCATTCAATTCATTCTTTCAACCAGGCGGTTTGCATGAGGACAATATAGGGCAGTTTTATGATGCTGAATTTGGAGATCATTTAAGAATTTTTCCACACGATCGGAAGAGAACTGCACCCTGTTGTCAGTAACCAAAGTATCAGGAATGCATTCCTCAAAGAAAACATTTTCAAAAAAATTGATAAGGGAATTAGTGTTGATGTGATGGATACATTTAGAAACCACTCAACGTGTATGGCAGTGTACCTCTGCAACAATAAATATTTAATTCAACACTTTGAGATTGAGAGGTCCAATTATATCAAGTTCTAATTTGGTCCAGGGGGTACCAGAAACCTCCAAAGGAGAAAGAGGAGGCTTCCTGGCCTGGTGCGTTTTATCACTTTTGATGCATTCTAGAAAGTCTCTCACTTTACATTGAACCATAGCATTCATTGCTGGCCACCAATAAACCTGACATATTTTACTTTTGTTCACACTGTGCCCCAGATGTCCCTAATGCAAAATATAAATTTTTTTCTCTTTAAGTTTCTTTGGCGGAATTATTTTCTCACCTCTGAACACTGTGCCGTCATGCACACTCAATTCCAACCTTACCTCCCCATACTTGGACATTCGTCCAAGTAACACTAGCTGGCCAACCATTGGTTATGTACCCTTTAAGTACACTCATCTCACTGTCAGCTAACAAGCACTCCTCCCATTCTAGTTTATTCATGCTTGAAACCTTGAGCACAACTTCTTTATCTTCTTCGATATCACTAACTCCTTCGATCTCTGCTGGAGTGCGGGAGAAGAAGTCTGCTACAACATTTTGCGCACCAGATAGGTACTGTACAACAGAATTGTAGCCTTCCAACCCCAAAATCCATCTTGAGATTCTAAGTGTAGTCCTGGCAGAATCTTTAGTAGTGAAGGCATACATTGGAGGCTTATGGTCAGTTTTAATGGTACATCTCATAGAAATAATTTAAAATGCCTGACCATCCAGTAACAAGCGAGAGCCTCTTTTTTCACCACTGCATAGTTCTTTTCAGCCCTTTGAGAGCTCTGGAAGCAAACTTAACCACCTGTTTGTGAACATTCACCTTGTGATTCAGGATAGCCCCCAAAACCTTGTTGCTGGCATCAGTACCCAAAACGGTGGTTTTTGTGTGGTCAAATCTACCAAGCTGCAGGGGCTGCTACAATGCACGTCTAGACAGAGGAAAAGGAATGGTGACATTCTTCGTTCCATAGGAATGGAGTCTTGGCTTTGAGTAGTTTGCGCAATGGCTCTACTATGCTAGCGTAGTTTCGTATGAATTTAGGGTAATACGCTGAAAGCCCTAAGAAAGACTTGAGTTCATCCACATTAGTGGGGTCAACTGTGTGCTGAATTGCCTCCACCAGGTTTAGCTTAGGTTTGATAGATACCATCTTGGGATATGGTGTGTCCCAGGTATTCTACAGAACCTATGCCAATATGATTTTTTTCTTTTTTTAAGGTAAGACCTGCTTTACTTAATTCATTGAGTACATTTCTCAGCTCATTATTATGCTCCAGCTCCTCCATCCCATTGATTAAAATGTCATCCTGGAAGCAGAGTGTACCAGGTATGTCTTTTAAAGCGTGTTGCATGATCCATTGGGAAGCGGCCGCAGCGGATGCTAAACCAAAAGGCGTACAAATATTTTTTATTTATAAAGTTTTACATAGCGTGAACAAGACCACAAAGGATATCAGAGCGCTTACAAAAGGGTTAAAGGAAGATCATAAACCCAATATTGACATCAATAAAGAATACACATGATGAATAATCGCATGATTCACAGACAAATGACACAAAGGAGAGTAATTCAATAAACAGGTATATAGTGAGCTCTGAAAGGGGCTCACAATGCGGTAAAGAAGAGCAGCATCACATAATGGAACAATGGTTGTAGGATCAATGATTTCGAGCCAGTGAACCTAGCCCAGAGGTGGTGAGATTCCGGATGCAACTCCACCTGTTGGTACACAGAGGATAAATCCAACACGCTAAAGCAGCTGGCATCTTTAATTAAAGTGAGAACCTCATGAATGCGTAGTAGGGGGTGTCTATCAGCCCAAATGTTTGCATTGAGCCCTTTTGTATCGTCCGCCTATCTCCAACCCCGATTTTGCCCTGCTCCTTCTGGAAACACTTGCCCCCCACATGAAAGCAAAAGAGGATTTTATCCTCCTTGGGGATTTTAATATACACATGGATATTCCAGAACTGCCTGAAACCATGCACCTAACAACTGACTTATCGAATCTGGGGCTTAAAATAATTAACAACGGTACCACACACATAGGTGGCCACGCCCTTGATCTTATATTTTCTAACAGCACCAAAGTACGATGTCTGCCTGCAAAAAAGATCTCTTGGTCAGATCATTTTCTGGTGGAGTTTTATCTGGCTGGTCCGATTAAACGACCAAAAAAAACCCTGCTCCCACCAATTCTTCGGCGAGAATGGCATAAAATCTCAGTGACTAATTTACACAAACATTGGGTGCAACCAATTGTCACGGATGCAGACACTGCTGAGTCTGCATTAGAGAAATTTAATAAGTCCCTAAAAACCGCTATCGATACCCTTGCTCCTCTCAAACCACACAAGCAATTCCCCCATACCAAACAGGAGAAATGGTATACAGCTGATCTCAGAAAGGAAAAGCAAAAATGCAGGCGTTTAGAAAAAACTTGGAGATCATCTAAAAATGAAGAGGCCAGGAAAGCCTTTCATGAGGCTCAGTCAGCATATTATAAAAAAATAAAACTAGCCAGAAAAGCTCATTTCTCCGTACAACTGGAAGAGGCTGGAAATTGTCCGCGCGAACTATTTAAAATTTTGCAAAATTTTATTAAACCTGCAGCAACTGAGAGTACTGAAGATGCTTCTCAACCACTCTGTGACGAAATTTCTGTATTCTTTGAAGATAAAATTAATTTGATTTATGATAAAATTTTAACTTCTAAAACTGGGGTCTCTACACCCATTCCCCAAGCTAAATCCAAAATTCAGGCTACAAACTCCCTGTTTGTCATTCCTCCCGTCACAGATCAAAACCTGGCAACCCTTATTGGCCATATGAAAACAGGCTCCCCCAACGACCTCCTTCCGGCTAAAATGGTGGCCCCTCTAATTTCCATCTTAGGCCCCTCGATCCAGGCAGTTATTAACACCTCCCTGGCCAAAGGCCAAGTCCCCATGGAATGGAAGACTGCGGTAGTGAACCCAATTAGGAAGAAGGCGACCCTACCCTGGACGGATCTAACTAACCTCCGACCTATCTCTCTCTTGCCTTACATCGGCAAGTTAACAGAGAAGCACGTGAACACCCATTTTTCTAACTATATCGAGACAGCGGATGGCCTAGATCCCTCACAATCGGGTTTTAGGCCCAACCATAGCACCGAATCCGCCCTACTGGCTGTCACCAATAACATCAGGATGACGCTTGACAGTGGAGGGTCGATGATTCTGGTGCTATTGGACTTATCCGCTGCCTTCGACACGGTGTCTCACGATTTGCTTCTCTGCCGGCTGAGAGAGATAGGATTGGGAGGTGTGGCCCTGTCCTGGATGGAGAGCTTTCTTTCCGGTCGATCTCAGGAAGTCAGACTGGGCTCCCACAAATCCACCGCTAGGGAGCTCACCAGGGGTGTGCCACAGGGCTCATGCTTGAGCCCCACATTGTTTAATGTATACGTGGCCCCCCTGGCTGACTTAGTGAGATCGTTTGGGTTTATACCGGTGTCCTACGCCGATGACACCCAACTTCTGTTCCCCTTTAAGACCTTCTCCCCTGCTTTACAAAGAACATTTGCAGATGGAATGAGGGCAGTTTCCAAATGGATGGCCAACAACTGCTTACAGTGCAACGTGACTAAGACCGAGGTTGTACTTTATGGGGAAGCAGCAACATTATGGTCCAGTGATTGGTGGCCTGGTGAACTAGGACCCGCCCCCATCCCCAAGCAGACCATAAGAAATCTGGGAGTGTTATTTGATCAGTCACTGACTTTTAATGATCATGTCAACCAGGTTGCTGGTACCTGTTTTGGGGTTATCTCTCTGTTGAGAAGGGTGTTTCCTTTTCTCCCAGATCACCACAGAAAGACCTTAGTCCAGGCTCTGGTCGTCAGCAGACTGGACTACTGTAATGGCCTTCTTTTGTCATCTAATGAAGGCCAATTTAACAAGCTACAGGTGGTCCAGAATACGGCTGCGAGGTTAGTCATGAATGCTCCACCTAGGACTCCCTCCCAGCCACTGTTGACGGAACTGCACTGGTTGCCAGTACGACTGCGGACCAAATTTAAAATCTTGTGCACAATTCACAAATGCCTGATGGGGATAGGCCCGAAACTTCTCAGCACAGTCTTTACACCCTATGTTCCGGGCCGCTCACTACGATCAAGTAATCTCCAACTCCTCAAGGTTCCCAAGATTAAAAAAGCCCGTCAAGGAGGTAGGGCTTTGGCCTATACTGGGCCTGTTCTGTGGAACACCCTCCCCCTCTCACTAAAGCTCAGTTCTGATCACTTATCTTTTCGAAAAACCCTGAAAACCTACCTCTTTTCTAGCATTTAATTTTATTCCCCCA
This sequence comes from Lissotriton vulgaris, assembly GCF_964263255.1. Lineage (NCBI taxonomy): Eukaryota > Metazoa > Chordata > Amphibia > Caudata > Salamandridae > Lissotriton > Lissotriton vulgaris. The sequence goes on from NC_141697.1 coordinate 373,957,424, forward strand.
CTATTTATTGGTATTGTCCGGGTACAGTAGCAGGTTTCCCCTGGATGGCAAAGCGCAGAGATACCCCTTCGGGGGTCTATTCAGGCGCTATAGAAGCATATAAAATAAAAATAAATTGAGATTCCTTTGATCAATGAATAATCAGATTTCTTTATTGGAAGCTTTGGTCGCTAGTACTATTGGAGCCAACCACTGCGAGCTCTCATTGGGCTCAATTACACCTAATCCTAACAATCTGTCAAGCTCTGCCTTAAGTGGAGCATCATATGGGGAATGATACTGGGTTTATTCGTTACTGGTTTAGCTCTGGCTTTTAATTTGATGCAATGTTGATACCATTTCAGCAATCCCAATCTTTCCGTGTACACTTCAGGAAAGTCACTGCACACATCATTACCACACATCAACGGATCTACCAATTCACTTGATCAGGACTGTTAAGGTCTAATTTGATCCCTAGTTCCTTCTGATGTTTCCATCCCAACAAATTAGACCCTTTCTGAGTGATTTAAATCTTCCCTACAGTGTTACTACCTTTGTACCCAATACACATGGTATTTATGCCTAGCAACAGTATGAGATCACCATTATAACATTCCGGCTTAATATCAGCAGTTTCGAACTTGTATTGCAACCCGGGAAATATCTAGAACACAATCCCCTCAGGACTGCAATGTACAATTTCACCTTCTCATTCTTTCCCTGTATTCTGGAAAATAATTTGTGCCTTTCCAATAGTACATTAATTTTCTTGCCAAAATGCTTCTCCAACTTGAATGAATTTTATTCAAATGAATAAATTAAGTTTAATTAATTCTATACATCTCATTTAATAATTCTTTAGGTGGGATTTTTTTTATTTAAGCTTCAGGAAATAAAATTAATTTAATTAAATATATTTTCAATAATCAAAGATTTAATAAATATGTATTTAATAGTGGTGAAACATATTTTTTTGTTCTATGTTTAAAGTAAATATATAAAACAAATTTACATTAACATATATTTTTAAACATGTTTATTTTCAATTTCCCACATAAGTCCAGGGGCCCTGAATAAAGGGAAGTATGTTCTACTCAGTGATGTTAGGTGCAAGACGTTGCGCTCACCCCTTAAATATGATCATTAGCCATAGTTTGGGGAGTCATCTTGTTGATTTCATTTGTTTGAAACTTCTATTGAAGGCTTCTCCAATGAGTAGCTCGTGAACTACCAGTACCTCTCGAGCTACCTGTAAGTAGCTCCCCAGTTTGCATCCCAGCCCACTAAACTGAAACCTCTTGCCTGATTGAATTAAAATTTATGTGCCAAAATTGCATATTGTGTATTCAAGACAAATATGTATGTATTTTCAGAACTCATAAGCTGATGCTTGTAGAAAAATGGATCAGTTTCAAAATATATTTAAAGCTAAAGTGTCAGTGATCACTCATGTGGGTTGATTTTTTACTCATTTAATTACTTTCATTCCAGGGGCATTGGAGCACTGTGGTTGTCATGTATTACCTATGAAAAGGCATTCCAAATTGACAATGCATTTTTAGGTCTAGCCTGGGCAGCCAATGCATTGCTCTGCGAGGCATGCTGTATTCAGGTATGGACTTTAAGCTCCGCCCAGATTTTTCATTGGCTTGTGTCATTGTCCTTTCTAAATGTTGGCTTCTGATTCGTTAAAAGGCTTGTTAGACCCTCCTTAGTAGCGCCTTGTCTACATTTGTAACCTCCAATGAGGACTGGCTCTTTTACTTCTGTTGTTACAAGATATGTCTTTTTTTACAGTCTGTGAGCACTATTTTCTTTAATGATTTTCTCCTAATGCAAGCACGACATGCTCTCCTGCAGCAGTGCCACTTTGCTTACACCTTTTCATTCGAGTTGTTTTTTTAATTCTGGCTATGTAGCATGCTTTAACTATAGCAGCTGCGCCCATTCTGTTCTATTCTTTTGGCAGTGCAGCAGCTTCCTCCTCATTGTCATCCCGCCCCCCGGGCGCCGCGCAATAAATAATTCACTTAACTATAGTTTTTTTAATTCACTGTAATTCTTGTTGTGAATATTTCAGATATTTAACCTGGTATATTCTTGAGGTACGCAGTCAGTCGGTTTGGTTAAAGAACACAAAGATACACCTAATGAAGCCCACCTTTTGTTTTTTTTTATAGGAGCTTGGGATTTAACTACCAGCTAAGGGGCGGTAAATGGTTTTTGTTAATCTAAAGTTGTATATGTTTTATTGTATTTCTATTGTGCTTCACATTTTTTTTAATCAGCATAGTTCCATCAGTGTAGTCTAATTACATTTTACTTTTCTATTGAATTCTAAAACATTTGTGTTATAAAGACGTACACTGGTAAATGGTAAACTAAACATTTCTTTATTACCTTCATTCATCACCACGGTTCAAGTCAGCTGGAGGCAGCTGTAGAACCTTGAGAACAATAGGCAATGGAACAATCTATAGTGGCCAGAAAAGAGGGGAAGTGGAATAAACTAATAATGGAATACAACTATAGGCGGATTATAACACATCTCCTTGATGAGGGAAAAGAAGACAGAAACAATGGAGAACCAACACCAGAAGGAAACAAGGGTGAGGAAAGGAAACCAGGCAGGAAAAGCAGCACGGGGAAAGGAGGAGGTAAGGAGAAAGAAGAAAACACAAAATGTAAGTACGATATATCAAAGCTAGACAGAAACAGTATAGGGAGGTGATACGCCAAACTATTTGACTTTAAAATCACTTTGCCACGTTGGAGGAACTCTGGTTCTCGGAAACCCCCAGAGAACTTGTGGGTCAGTGCTGATGGGAACTTCCTCCTCCGTATTAGTAGGGACCATGGTGTGTCCACTGACAAACGTATGTGGCACTATTTTGTCCAGACTCCTGGTTTGCCCATTTTCAAGCAGCACAACATTACGTCCCACTCTGGTAATTCTGAGAGGCTCTGAGTACCTGGAGTCTTCCCTACTCCGTGGTTTGGGAAGATCAACACGGACCCACTGTCCTTCACAAAACGTGGCTGATTTTAAATGATTGTTGCAATCATACCTGTTTTTATACCTATCCTGATGCTGAAGAATTCTATTGAATATGGCAAGTAGCAGATAACTTAGTTTTAGTAATTCTGCCTTTCAGGGATACAAACGGAGTGACTCCTGTGATGCTGTTAGGTGCAGTGCAGTATGCCCATAAGGTATCCTGAAGGGCCATTTTAGCTGGTATGCCCATTACGTCTGCTTGTTGCAAACATTCCTTAATCATGCAATTCATTCTTTCAACCAGGCCGTTTGCATGAGGACAAAATAGGGCAGTTTTATGATGCTGAATTTGGAGATCATTTAAGAATTTTTTCAGACGATTAGAAGAGAACTGCACCCTGTTGTCAGTAACCAAATTATCAGGAATGCCTTCCTCAAAGAAAACATTTTCAAAAAAATTGATAAGGGAAATAGTTTTGATGTGATGGATACATTTAGAAACCACTCAACGTGTATGGCAGTCTACCTATGCAACAATAAATATTTAATTCAACACTTTGAGATTGAGAGGTCCAATTATATCAAGTTCTAATTTGGTCCAAGGGGTCCAACCTTACCTCCCAATACTTGGACATTAGTCCAAGTAACACTAGCTGGCCAACCATTGGTTATGTTTCCTTTAAGTACACTCATCTCACTGTCAGCTAACAAGCACTCCTCCCATTCTAGTTTATTAATGCTTGAAACCTTGAGCACAACTTCTTTATCTTCTTGGATATCACTAACTCCTTCAATCTCTGCTGGAGTGCGGGAGAAGAAGTCTGCTACAACATTTTGCGCACCAGATAGGTACTGTACAACAGAATTGTAGCCTTCCAAACCCAAAAGCTATCTTGAGATTTTAAGTGTAGTCCTGGCAGAACCTTTAGTAGTGAAGGCATACATTGGAGACTTATGGTCAGTGTTAATGATACATGGTACGCCTGATAGAAATAATGTAAAATGCCTGACCGTCCAGTAACAAGCGAGAGCCTCTTTTTCCACCACTGCATAGTTCTTTTCAGCCCTTTGAGAGCTCTGGAAGCAAACGCAACCACCTGTTCGTGAACATTCACCTTGTGAGTCAGGATAGCCCCCAAACCCTTGTTGCTGGCATCAGTACCCAAAACAGTGGTTTTGGTGTGGTCAAATCTACCAAGCTGCAGGGGCTGCTACAATGCACGTCTAGACAGAGGAAAAGGAATGGTGACATTCTTCGTTCCATAGGAATGGAGTCTTGGCTTTGAGTAGTTTGCGCAATGGCTCCACTATGCTAGCGTAGTTTCGAATTAATTTAGGGTAATACGCTGAAAGCCCTAAGAAAGACTTGAGTTCATCCACATTAGTGGGGTCAACTGTGTGCTGAATTGCCTCCACCAGGTTTAGCTTAGGTTTGATACCATCTTGGGATATGGTGTGTCCCAGGTATTCTACAGAGCCTATGCCAATATGAATTTTTTATTTTTTTAAGGTAAGACCTGCCTTACTTAATTCATTGAGTACATTTCTCAGCTCATTATTATGCTCCAGCTCATCCTTCCCATGAATTAAAATGTCATCCTGGAAGCAGAGGGTACCAGGTATGTCTTTTAAAGTGTGTTGCATGATCCATTGGGAAGCGGCCGCAGCGAATGCTAAACCAAAAGGCGTACGTATATTTTTTATTTATAAAGTTTTACATAGCGTGAACAAGGTCACGAAGGATATCGGAGCGCTTACAAAAGAGTTGAAGGAAGATCATGAACCCAATATTGATATCAATTAAGAATACACAACATGAATAATGGCATGATTCACAGACAAATGACACAAAGGAGAGTAATTCAATAAACAGGTATATAGCGAGCTCTGAAGGGGGCACACAATGCGGTAAAGAAGAGCAGCATCACATAATGGAACAATGGTTGTAGGATCAATGATTTCGAGCCAGTGAACCTAGCCCAGAGGTGGTGAGATTCCGGATGCAACTCCACCTGTTGGTACACAGAGGATAAATCCAACACGCTAAAGCAGCTGGCATCCTTAATTAAAGTGAGAACCTCATGAATGCGTGGTAGGGGGTGTCTATCAACCCAAATGTTTGCGTTGAGATCCCTTTGATCAATGAATAATCAGATTTCTTTATTGGAAGCTTTGCTCGCTAGTACTATAGGAGCCAACCACTGCGAGCTCTCAATGGGCTCAATTACACCTCATCCTAACAATTTGTCAAGCTCTGCCTTAAGCGGAGCATCATATGGGGAATGAGACTGGGTGTATTCGTTACTGGTTTAGCTCTGGCTTTTAATTTGATGCAATGTTGATACCCTTTCAGCAATCCCAATCTTTCTGTGTACACTTCAGGAAAGTCACTGCGCATATCATTACCACACATCAACGGATCTACCAATTCACTTGATCAGGACTGTTACGGTCTAGTTTGATCCCAAGTTCCTTCTGATGTTTCCATCCCAACAAATTAGACCCTTTCTGAGTGATTTAAATCTTCCCTACAGTGTTACTACCTTTGAACCCAATACACATGGTATTTATGCCTAGCAACAGTATGAGATCACCATTGTAACATTCCGGCTTAATATCAGCAGTTTCGAACTTGTATTGCGACCCGGGAAATATCTAGAAGAACACAATCCCCTCAGGACTGCAACGTACAATTTCACCTTCTCATTCTTTCAATGTATTCTGGAAAATAATTTGTGCCTTTCTAATAGTACATTAATTTTCTTGCCAAATGCTTCTCCAACTTGTTTACTGCCACCTGATTCACATTCTCATCCTCATCACTGTCACTCCATCTTGGGAAGACACTGAGATGTTGTCGTATGTCTTGCGACCCTCTACTCTTAAACTATGGAGTAAATGGTGTAGTTTGCGCAATGGGAATGTTCCCTTCCAATAGTAATGAGGTATGATTCTAATAAATCCAATCCATTGCTTCCAAGGTAGGTTATGTTCTCCTACATCATTCAAGAATGGAGGTGGTTGTGACATACTAGTTGTAGCCATGGCACTCAGAGGAAAATTAATTTGTAGAATACTATAACTGCGTAAAAAAGCAATACAATGGAAGACAGTAGAGAAAATAGCAGCTGTAACCAAGTGCAGAGAAAATATTGCACAACAATTAGGAAATACTGGTATACATACTAAAATATGGACAGAAAATAGGGTTGCATGGAAAGTAACAATAGTTTCTTGGAGGGTGGTCCCAATACACTACATATAAGAGAAGGAGCCTCTTCGCCTCATTACTTCTAATATTTTGCATACAAGCACACCATGAGAAGCTGGCATGAAGTCACCAAAAGCTGTGCCTATCAACGAGGTCAGGTTGGCAACAAGCACAAGTGAGGAAGAACTGACAGGCAGGTATCAACAAGCTGTGCCTGTCAGCGCGTTACAGAAAACCGAAGCATTTCCTTAAAAACGACACACATGAAAAAATAAAATAAACTGACTGCCCGGTACACAACCCTAGTGCCGGTCAGCGTGATGCAGAGGATGGCAGCAAATCACCAAAAGATGACAGGCCAAATGAGCTACTGTGCCTGTCAGCATCTGCACAGCAGACAACACGAAGTTCAAGCATCAGGAGGCACAGTTGAATCAGTGGGGATGACTCCGAGTCCCACCCGCTGACCACGCTCTGAATGTGGAGGTAATTCCAGGGCAAAGAAAACAAGGAGGGAAGAGTTTCAGGCATCAAGAGGTGTGGCCGAATCAGTGGGGACAACTCCCACCATCCGAACACGCTCGGGAAGGCAAAGTCGTTCCAGAGCGAGGACTGCCCTCTGCCCACCGCAGCTGTCTTGACAGATATGGAAAACGGCGAGACAGGATAATAGGCAGAGTACACAGGTGGCACCGGAAAAGCGTCACAGCCACTAAAGTTATGAACAATGGCTCAGGACTACACTAGGGTGACCAACTGTCCGTAAATTTCACGGACAGTCCGTAATTTCGGCCGTCTGTCCGTTGTCCGTGAAGGATTCTTTAACGGACGCCATTTGTCCATAATTTTAACCGGGCACGGTCGCACATCCCTAAAGCCGGCACAGCTTCCACTCACCTCCCTTCTTGACTTGACATGACGCATTCAGGGCTGTTTGCATCTGAATAGATGCCCCTGCTCTTGAAGCTGCAGCCCCCACCCCTCACACCTCCAGCCCCTGATGAGCTGTTAAGAGGTGCTTGAAGGTGGCTGAGAGGGAGGGGCTGCAGCTTCAGGAGCAGGGGCATCTATTGAGATGCAAACAGCCCTGAATGCGTCTAGTATCTGCAAATTGTATTTGTATTGCAAATGTCCTTTCATAATTCAGGTGTGGATAGTGCACATTTATTCACACAAAAATTGCTTGGCAAAAATGCATTTACACGTTTTTTTCTAAACAAGACATTTTTTGAGACTGAAAGAAGATTGCATTGTTGATTTATATACTGGGTGTGTTCTGTGTGTGAGCAAAGTTGTTCCTCCTGTTGCTTTTCATGCGCTTGTTCTGAGGAAGTTTGTATTTCTGCTATCCGTGCTGCATATGTTCTGGGTCAGTGGACGATGTACTGTGCAGGGGAGAAGATTTCCTTGCCCTGTTTGTGCCGAGCCCCTGGGGGAAAGTATGGGTTCTTCCAATCTAACGGTGTGCGCACACTAGTTGGCTGCATAATCTGGATGTTCAGGAGTTATGAACAACTGTAGCTTCCATTTTCAGCTGGTTCATGAGGCTGAGATCGGTAGTAACAGGGATGAAGAGGGTGCGGAGCAAGCAGCTCTATGTCACCTGCAGAGTAGACACTTCAAGGGGTAATGGTCAGCCCCTCGACTCTCCCCTCACCCAGCACATTCACAGGGACATCTGTACTAGTGGCAGGAGGAAATAAAATGTCAATGTGCAGACTCCCAGGTCCCTTTTGGAACTGTGTTGTCTCTGTTGGAGGTCATCCGCCAATTTGAAAGCAAACTACAACCAGGCGGAGCCCAGTAGATGCCACCTTGTACAAAGGCAGTTAAATTCAAAGTCCTCCCATTCATTCACAGTTGTAGGAGCACTCTCCAAACCTGGCTCTTACGTGTAGAGGGAAGATGACTCCGGTTAAGGGAGACTGGGCGGACGTTTTACATAGCCAATAGCATCTCCTTCTGAAGGGTGCAGGAAGTCCTGCTGCCACCACTGTAAGTCTCTCAGAGCCTGAGGAGAGAGTGCCGTGGACGTGTGTGAGACATTCCCTTTCTACCCAGGGCCCCAAACATCCTACAACCGGTCTGGATTACACCGAGGCAGCACGTGGTTCTCATCACAGCACAGAGCTTAATAACTGTCACTAAATTGTAAACAAACCTCGATTCTTCAAACATGCAGTCTTTAATGTAATAAAATTAAAAAATGGCACAATCAATCGCACTCACACTGATTAACAAAGTAAGGAGGACAATCAGTTCAATCAGTTCTCTTGGAGTATCTCCTTTAAGTACTGTACTTCACAGTGGGGGCTGGTAAAAGTAACATTTTGGAAAGCGAGACTGACTTCTCATTGTCTTGTCCAGGAGGGGGTGAGGAGCCCTATCCCACCCTGGAAGAGACCAAGATGATACTAGGATACTGCATGCCCACCCCTGTGCCCACCCTGGTGGATCCTGGTCCCCCTCCTTCCCACGCCCCTCCCCCCAGTGATGGCTCCTGTCCCTCCCCCTGCCCCCCACCTGTGGTGGATCCTGTCTCTGCCCTGGGTGGCTTCTGTCACAGTCCAGGAATGGCGTCTGCAGCTCAAAAAGGCTCAGCTCAAAATGAATATGAAAAGGTGGGCGAGTGAGTAAGTGAAGGGATGGGTGGATGGCTGGATGAATTCGTGAAAGGGTGCATGGATGAATGAAAGATTGAATAGATGGATAATAAAAGAGGATGGATGGATTGATGAGTGAGTGGTGGAAGCATGGAAGGGAGAAAAGGTAAATAGCTGGATGAATGGGTGGAAGGGTAGCTGGATGGGTAAAAGGGTGGATGGATGAGTGAAAGGATGGATGAGTGAAAGGATGGATGAGTGAAAAGGTGGATGAGTGGGTGGGTGGGTGGATGGATGGATGAGTGAAATGATGGATGGATTGATGAATTGATAAGTGCAAGGGTGAATGGATGGACAGATGAGTGAAAGGGTGGATGTAAGGATGGGTGAGTGAAAAGGAGGGTCGATGGACTAAAGGATGAATAGATGAGTGAAGGAGTAAAAGGATTAATGGATGAGAGAAAGGATGGATGAGTGAAGGGTCAGTGGATGGATTCATGAGTGGATGAGTAGATGGATGGGTGGGTGGATGGATGGAAGGAAGGATTGCTACGTGAAAGGGACGATGGAGAGAGGAAGGGAGGATGGTGGATGACTGAAAGGGTGGATGGATGGAAGGATGAGTGACTGGGTGGATGGATGCGTAAGAGAAAGGATGGCTGGATGGGTGAAAGGGTAAATGGCTGGATGGATGAGTGTACAGATGGCTAGGGTGAAAGGGTGGATGGATGGATAAAGGATGAAAGAAGGGATGGATGAGTGAAAGGATAGATGGAAGGATACATGATGGATAGGTTTGCAAATGGTTGAATATGTTTGGATATGGCTGGGCTTACTTATATACCATTGCGCGACCTCTGATGTGTCTGTAAATCTTATCCAATTGTCCTGAAGTTTTGTCCTGAATTTTGACCTCTTGTCCTGAATTTGTGTCCTGAATTTTGACCCTTTGTCCTGAATTTTTACACTCACCGTCCTGAATTTGCACCAATGCCAGTTGGTCACCCTAGACTACACAGGCAGAGCTATGCATGATATCGGGGAAACTGAAGTGTTCCCCACAGTTGGAACAACAGGCTGAGGCATGCCACTTGACCACAGAGTCCAATTAAATAAGGTTCAACAAAGAGCAGAAGAGCGATGAACCTCAGAGGTGTGACACAGCAGAAAGGAGCAGTGCCAATCCGAAGAAGGTGTCTGATAAAGAGAATGGAGAAACATCCCACCAAGGTAAGGATCATCTATGTAGGAACTGCTGCCACTGGAGAATCAAATTGGGGTGGTGGGGAAGCTGTCCCCACACAACAATCGTCACCAGTGTTATCAAGACGCACACTGGTTAATGGCAAACATTATCACCTCAATACACCACCAAGGTTCCAGTTAGCTGAAGGTAGCTGTAGAACCGTGGGAACAATAGGCAATGAAACAATCTATAGAACAGAGGGGAAGTGGAATAAACCAATAATGGAATACAACATGGGAGGATTATAACAATTTGCTTAGCTGATTTACGTTTTTCATTAACTGCTGGAGACATTCCGATCGAGGAATTCAAACTGAAACCATTTAAAGGGGAAGAGGACACCTTTAGTTGTTTTTAAGGTTGCGCAAGGCCAAATTGTTACTTGTGAACAGGATCACACACATTGCACAACACATTTCTTATTTTAAATCCAGATCACGGCTTAACTGTTTAACAATGCCTGGATTCCTTTTAGTACACTAGTTCATACTTCAGTGTGTCAAGAATTTTCAGCCTACCTTTCCCTGGAAACTGTTGCAATTTGTGTCTTGGTCTTTAATGGCCAGTGCTTAAACATTTCTTTGGGGGGGACATATTAACCTCTTTTCTTTTAACTCCCAGAATGGGATCCAATCTACTCTAGATAATTCTTTGGAAGTTATACAGGGAGTTAGAAAGGTCATTTTAGGTCACATTGAAGGTATCCAATTGCCTTTCGATATAGGGCCTTTGCTGGCAGTTCTAGTTTAATTGGCACAGGCCGGCCAGGGCTGCATGCTGGCAGTTTTTGCAGTTTAAGCATGTTACACTCTGCTGAAGTGGAAGCAACTCAAACATTAAGAACTTCAAAAGGGGAGACGTTTTTCTTATTTTTAGTGGTGCTAACGACGTGTTGGTAACCGAAGATGTGTATAAAAATCCTGGAAAATTTGGCCACGTCCAATGTTCCCTCTAATTTGTTTTCTCTGTGCGCTGCAGCCAAAGCTATGTGCACCAGGAACTAGACTGCACGTGTAGGTGCATCGACAAATATCAGTGCAAAAATCACTCCAAACCTTTGCCTAAAAAGTGAAAAGATAGCGCATTTCCACTCATACAGCACCACATGTTGGGTCTTAAGGCAGGATTGCAATTTAGATACACACACCATGACATGAATTGGTTACCCAGGCAAGTACACTTCTGCTTTAGAAAAGCACAAGACTCCAATGGTAGTACCATTGGAGGATTTTACTAAAGATTCTCAATAGGAGCTCTGTTCATAGGGTGGGAAAATGTTGGGAGCAAAACAAGATTGCATACCTGGCGATACATGTAGAGGGGCCACATATTATGCCCCCCTGTGTGCATGCTCCTCCAGTACCTGCAGGGCATGGACTTGGCAGTTTGTGCCCTGCAGGAATTTGCTTTGGCATTCCCATTGCGGTGCTTTTTTTATAGGCACCGCTGTGGGACAGCTGGCCAGTGAAGAAAACGTCAAAATCTGGCAGGCGTTGCTCACACGGATTTGGTGGTGCTGGAGCGGGCGGTCCCGCACGGCCAAACTCATAAGTCAGCATATTAATCATAGCATTTGTAGCACTAGCAAGCCTGCCAGAAGCAACAACTAACAGTAGTTCTTGGACAGCTGACGGAGCAGCTGGAACACAGAATGCATTGCAGCAGAAGTGGGATGTACACTTGCACAGGAAAGGGCAAAACCACATCAGGCATTTGGCCACAGAGGTTCTGCATGGAAAGAATGATTGGAAGCTGGTTAATGCATCAAATGCTGAGGAATATTACATAAGCATGCTTTGTTTATAATCCATCAAACAATCTACTCAAATTTCTTATAGGTAACAGTCATACAGTTGCTCATACTTGCATACCTATTGATTAAAACAGTGCCATATAGGTTAGTTCACAAAATTATATATAGATATTACTATAGTGTGAAGGAAGCTGGAGAGCTTATTCTCTGTACTCTAAAAGCCAAAACGTTTCCATGTCAAATTTCTTTGAGTAACTCTACATCCAGCAAAAACGTGGGTTTCTTGTATTTGTCCCTCACTGTCTGTTTCACACATGATGCAAGTGGAGGATCACCAGTACCTTCAGTACCTTTTGCTAATAGGGCATGACTGTGGGTCATGATTGTGTGAGTATTCATGTTAATCGCAGTGCCCATCTCGTGCTGCAATTAACACCAATACTTTCTCAGAGGCATGCAATCTGCACTGCACAGGGCCAGCTTTAGAGCTGGTGGCGCCCTGTGGTACAATGTTTGTTGATGCCCTCAAATGACCACCCCCGCCATGGATTCCCTCACTACCACCCTTTAACAGTGCCCCCCAAGTCTCCATTACCCCTCTCTCTGAGATGCATTTAATTTGTTGTATAGCACACCTCATAAAAGTGCAGGGTGTCAGAGCACTTTACATTTCACACAGATTAAACAGAGACAATCAATCATAGGTATGTAAATCAGAGTATAAGAAATGTTACAGAAGACAGAGGACAGCAAAGTGTAGGAGTGACATGTCATCCATACTGGTAGGCAGTATAGTTTAAGAGTGCTTGGTCTGGAGAAGCACAAACTTGGAATTTAAAATGTAACACCATGGTTGGGGGTTCTCTTAAGAATTGCTTTGTACCCAAATTAACCCTTTTTGACTCATTAGAATAATGAATGGCTGGGAAAAATCATAACGCCCATATCTATACCTTGCAGTATGCATGAAGTTCTTTGATGACAGTTAATAGTTTACTGTTCTATATTAGGATTTTAACTTATAAACTGCAAGTAACAAACTGACCTCTCAGACAAAAGAAGTAATCCGCTAATGTATTTTCATTCTATGCACTTTATGATCTGCACGGTATAATACTAGCCTCCTATTCTTTTTCAATGTATATTAACTTAATAAGCACAGTTGTTATGCTAATCTCAAAATGAAAAAGACTGTGCACCATATAGTCGGTGCTGACAATGAAGGGCTGGTGCGAGAAACAGTAACCACTGGCACAAATTAGGCACTGGTCCTATTGAGATCTTACAAAAAACTTTTTATGGATGATGCAGCAAGTCAACCAGGGACATCTTAAGGATTTTGGGGGCCCTGGGCTAGAACCATTTTGGAGGCCCTGTTCAGAACAGGTTTGAATTTATGATTTCATTTCAGCTCTTTTGTGCCCTCTTAGAACAGGTCACTGACAGTATACAGGCGCAATTGTCCATATTCTAAATGTGTTTACATCTAATGTTCAAGGATTGTGATGTGTGTTATCAATACTGTACCACATCAGGAGTTCACTATTATTACTGCAAATAATATTTGTGACACACTCCTATTTCTCATATGTTTGATCCTATTGCGATCTAAATGAAACCTTTTTATGGATGTTGCGTGAAAAATAAACATTTCTCTGCAGAATGTCTATAATAGACTCACACGTCACCCACTTTAAAAATAAAGTAAGGGATAATGGTATACAAAACAATCTGTTAAGTAATTATTCAAGTTCATCATGGCAAGACTATCAGGAGGCTCCCCTGAAAGGCTAGGGCCCTGTGCCAGAGCCCAATTTGGCCATGCCTTAAAACATCTCTGAAGTCTACCAGCACGACGTGTGCTTTCAGGTGATTCTGAAAGTAAACGTCATGCTTGTATACTTGCTGCATTTCATTTGTTAATAGAGCGTGGCACACAATCTACCCGCTCTAATAACAAATGAAATGCAGTAAGTCTACAAGCAGGACGTGTGCTTTCAGAATCACCCGAAAGCACACGTCCCGCTTGTAGACTTGCTGCCTTTCATTTCTTAATAGGGCTCAGCTACAGGGCAGATTGTGTGCCTCTGTGAAAGTATTCATGTTAATTGCAGCCCATGAGGGGCACTGCGATTTACATGATTACTTTAAATTAGGCACACAATCTGCCCCACAGCCGCGCCCTTTTAAACAAAAGAAATGCAGCAGGAACAATTTGCTGATAAACTTTGGGTGGTTTTTACCTCTGCCTACTGGAGAAGGAAGTGGCAGCAGCGGCGCGAACGGTCCTATGCTTTGTGTGTGCGCCTCACATATTACACTTCGCGCTCTGGGAGACATAGGTGCGCACATGCGCACCGTACAAGGAACAGTGGCCACGTCCCTCCTTTGCTGCTGCCTTTCCATTTTGGTGCATGACTTCTATCAGTCGGTCCCTGCAACTCTGCACTTCAACAGTAAACAGACAGCAAATGGGAGGTATCTATCATGTTATGGAGGGTGAAGGGCGGTTCCCAGTTCACCAAACGTCTTGCCTGCTGTCCTATAATAAATATGTTTAGAGTGACGCATAATTCCGAGTCGCTGAAAAGGAAAGCTTGCAATCTGATTTGCACCAAGAAAAGAAAACAATGACAAAACCATTAGTTAGCATTTTCGTACAGATTGAAGGGTTTTTTAAGTGCCACAAGTACACGCAGGACAAGAACAATATGTCAGCAGCAGTTCCAGGTTTCCTCTCACAAAGAAATGGTACTTCAAGGGTAGCAGCACACACACACACACATACATTTACAAACACATGTGCACACACATACATGCACACATACACATTCACACTCACATGCACACAAACACAAAGTGACCCACACACCCTCATCTATCCACCTCCCCATACAGCATTTACAGAACTTACATGAAAAGGGCAAGAGGTCACACAACCACAACACTTCTCTGGGGCTACATGCCCAACCAAAAATATTTTCAAACTTGTCAATGATAATGCCTTTTATTTATGTGTTTTGAAAACCTGCAAGCGGTGTTGGAGTTCTGGACTTTTTGGTTCCGTCCAGAGGTGTCAGGGAACAACACCCAAAGACCCCGGAGTTCCACCTGCCTTGGTGCGCAAATGAACAGAAACACGGGCTTCTCGATGGTGGCGTCAAAGACCAAAGGTTTATTACTGCAGGGACACAGAAGTCATAGATACTACACACGGTCAGTACCCAGGAGCCTGTTCGATTTGTACATTGAGGGTTGCTCCTTATATACCAAAATTTATGCTCTAGGCAAATATTTCACATGTCGGTACACTCCCAAACCTTTGTGTCTCTAAACAATAAATATTTGGCGTTACACAGGAACTGTCGATAATATCTGATACCAAACATCACGAAGAGGGGTTCCCACTAGTCCATCACAATCCCTTGTCAATATTGCATTCAAGAGCCGGACCGCCTCATCGTAAAGTTCGTTACCTCCCCCTAATAAAGATTCAGAAAGAAAGAAACAGAGCCAGGTGTGGAAGATAGAAAAGTGGGATAAGGGATGTTTGTAGGTCGTAAATGGGCAAGGCTACCGGCTTCGGCCGCCTAATCATGATCAGGTACAATGGACACGAAGACCAGTTTGGCAAGACTGGCCTTGGGCAGAGGAGGCAGCCTTTGTCGAGTCATGCAGCTACAGCGTGATCTGGTTTAAGGTGTACGTGTCATGTAAGAGGTGAATCTCCGGTTAAGACTACGTGTCCTTAATCAAAGTGGAGTAAATGAAATGATCAGAGGCTATTGCATATGTGAGGGCAAGGAAACACAAAATGGCGGCCATAATCTAAGATGGATGCCGTGTGTATATCAGAAATGTGTCAGTGGAAGGAGTGCTCTTGCTCGTAGCGTAGCGAAAACACTAGGATATACTAGATGGATCATTTGCGGTACGCTGATACTAATTTTATGTATTTCCGACAAACTTGAAAACACGGGTTCAAGTCGTCACGGAACCGTCACGGAACCTCAGACCCTCCTTTTGCCCTTACATAGGCAATTACTCAGTCTATGTCAGAATCTAGTTCTATGCTCATCAGGTCAGTGACATGTTGTTGTATCATCATCCTTTCTCGTGTCTTTTCTCCAAACGCAGGTGGTTTTCTGAGACAAGTCGTAGCACAAAGACTACACAGAGCAGGACCACACTGGATAATCAGACAACATGAGAATAGGAATACTAGGATGACACCAATGACCATTAGAACTTTCCATCCCCACGCTGAGATCAGAGTCCAAACCCACTCCATGAAGGACCAGTTTCCCTTGTCTACATGTATGGAGTCCGAAATCTTGTGCAACTTAGAGATCGCCTCGTAAACTGTTGGAGCATTATTAGGAATGAAGACACAGCAGCTCGATTGGATCATTCTGCATACCCCACCTCGGTCTGCAAGGATAACATCTAGAACCATACGGTTCTGCAATGTCATGAGTCTATCCGCCTGAAGCTCAGCTGTCAGATTGCTAAGGGCACCAGTAGTTTCGGTAATAGTAGATTCAACTACCCGTGTTAGCTGACGTATGTTTCTACTATTGGCCATAGGCCCCCAGAACGGAAGGAAGCCTTTGAAGAAGTCTCCAGCTTCCTGACCAGCGGTATCTTCCTTGCTGAAAACACCTCTAGCTACTCTTGTTCTGTAATAATCCGGCGAAGCAGTGTATGTTGGAGGCAACAATCGAGCAATATAACATGATCCTGAGAAGTCGGCAGGCAACCATGTATAAGCTCTGTCTCGACAAATGAAGTAGGTACCCCTAGCAGTGAGGAAGGCAGGGGAAGAGTTAGCCGGAAACACATAAGTCTCTACGCACTCACTCCTCCCTAGCTGAGCTCTCGGATTTCTCCCGTTACCTTGCAAACAGACCTGACCTCGGTGAGGTACGACCCAGATTGGAGTTGAGCTTTTACGCTTGCTTTCTCCTAAACTAAGGCGATACTCTGAAGTATTCCAACTTAAATATACTCGCAATTCGTCTCTAGGGTATGATGGAGTATTATTGACGTCCTTGATCATGTCAATAATTCCCTGGACTAAAGCTTTGTTGGCAGAGTTATATTTAGTGGAGCGTGGTGGACGTGGAGGATAGGTTTCAAGGGCATAAGCAAAAATGGTTTGAAGGGCCTGAAATGATCCATTGTAGCTAAAAGGTAAAACCAGATAGGGAATACCTTTATCCATGGTGTGAGGTATTAAGCCACACACCCAGCAGTCTGTAGTGTTAACTACCAGTTGGTGTTGGTGTAAGAGCTGTACAAAAGTGTTGTTGATGAATTCTGAGCGTCGAGCTTGCTCATGTTCTGGAAATGAGTGAAAAGAGTGTATAGAAGAAACAGTAGAAATGGCTGGATCAAGGGGAGGCACTGTAGAAACTGGCACAAAAATCAAATTTATGCTAAAGACAATTCCACCCACCAATGTTGCTAAAACAATCAAAAATGTAATGGCACACTGCATCAAGAAACATTTGCTGTGAAGAATTCTATTTAGTCTGTTTCTGCGAACGTAAATCACATTCTTTCGTTGCAGCGCAGGAAGTTCCATCTTCTACAATCCGCTCGCGACCACTGATGATGTGTACGTAGATGAAAATGCCTCTGTCAGCCCTGGGAGTTCCCAAAACTAACAGAAAGATCGACCTTGTGTCAGACCCCTGCAAATTCAAACTAGGCACACAGCCACGACCCTACGGCTACCCAGACGGCAAGGCAATTTAAAAAACAATAAACAATAGCAAACTTCCTGGCTGAAAAGCAAAAAGTTCAATGTATATGTGTATCCAAAGCACAATATGCAGTTGCCTGCTTTATTAGTTCGTTTTATAGCTTCTAAGATTGTATCTTTTCTTTGCTGGTACTGTTGGATCGGAAAATAGTGTATCACTAGCAGCTGTTGCAGAGTTTACGCTCGCAGATGGCAAAGTTTCTTTTGATGCTGGAGACAAATGTTCAATGTTCAAAACAGTCTTTTCAGGAGGAGAGTCAAGTTTCAAAGTGTCAGAAATCAAATTGGCATCGCTGAAAGGGACAAATTTTGGAGTTAATTCAGATTCGGAGGCACCAATTCCCTTCTTCACCCAGTCGTCGTAGGGCAGCGGCAGTGGAACACGCTTTACGTGGGAAGCGTGGATCCAGTTCTTCCGGCCAGCAACACGTACAGCTGTCCTCGTTGCCAGCAGGATCTGGAAGGGGCCGATGTAGCGAGGCTGAAGATTCTTTGTCCTCGCGAAGTTCCGGACCACTATGAAGTCACCCGGTTTCAGTTGATGCCCTGGACTCTCCGGAGGCTTTGGCAAAGCATCAAAAACCTGTTGATGAATAAGACTTAATTTAGCAGTCAAGTCGTAAAGGTAGTCTATCAACATAGGATATTCAATGGAGCAAAAGTGTTTAGGCCTTGGCACACCCCAGACATTTGCCGGGCGGCCAAAAACAATCTCATATGGAGAAAGCCCTATTCTAGAATGCACTGTTGCTCTCGTTGATAACAAGGCCAAAGGAAGTGCGTCTGGCCAAGCCAAACCTGTGGATGCTTGTATTTTGGCTATTTTAAGCTTGAGGGTGCCATTATAACCCTCCACTAGACCAGCTGACTGGGGATGGTTCGCACTATGAAATTTTTGTTTCAATCCTAGACCAGCACACACACTCTGCATAACTTTCCCTATAAACTCACTTCCGTTATCTGACCATACAATCCGTGGCATTCCAAATCTAGGGAAATATTCTTTGAGAAGAATTTTGGCAGTGGATAGAGCAGTATTGTCCTTTAGTGGGTATGCTTCTATCCACCTGGAAAAAGCACAAACCACCACTAAGACGTATTTTAAATTGTTGCAGCGTTCCATGTGAATGAAGTCTAACTGAATCACTTCAAATGGACAGGAAGGAGGAGCGAAATGACCAGCTGGAGTTGGAGTTCCCTTGCCAGGATTATGCATCAAGCACACCATACAGTTTTTCACCACTCTCTCTGCACACTTACTCATTCCCTCATTCTTCCAAACCGGAGCTAACATCTTACATATCCCTTTAGAACTTATATGCGCCACTCCATGCGCCATCGTTACTACTGCAAGCACATACGCATCAGGTAACATCCAACGCTGCTGTTCTGTCAAATCAATCCAACATCCATTCGAGTCCAACTTGCCCGTACTTTCTCTCCATACACGTTTCTCTTCCTCAGTCGCTTCTCTCTGAATTTCTTTCACACTTTCCATAGTGTCTTCACACATCCCAGACTCAGCAATCCATCTTGCAGACGTAGCAACATACATTCTACTCATCATGTCTCTAGCTGTCTGTTTAGCTGTTTCATCAGCAAAGGCATTTCCCCGACCAACATCATCCGTGATTGCTTTATGAGCACTGCACTTCACAATCGCAACTTCAGTCGGCAAGGTTAAAGATTCTAACAAGTCGTTAACTAGCTGACCATGTTGAATCTTAGTCCCATGGGACGTAATGAAACCTCTTTCTCTCCACAACCGGCCAAAACTATGGGCCACGCCAAATGCGTACTGACTATCTGTAAACACATTCACTCTCTTTCCCTCAGCTAAAACACACGCTCTCGTAAGAGCTATTAATTCTGCAGCTTGGGCAGAATTCTGACTCACTCTTGCAGTCTCCACAATCGTCTTCAAAGTCGTCACCGCGTAAGCAGCAGTCACATCACCATTCTCCAATTTAAAACATGACCCGTCCACATACAGCGTACCATCCGGGTCGGATAGGGGAGTATCTTTAAGGTCAATTCGTCCTTTTGTCTCTTCTTCCGTTTTAAAATAACAGTCATGTGGCTCGGAATCACTCGACTCTAGATCAGTCGGCAACAGTGTTGCTGGATTCAATACATTGCATCTTTTGATCTGAATATGACTCGCTAATAACGTCAGCTCGTAACCAGATAATCTCGCACTAGTAAGGTGTTGTGTCTTCGTTCGGTTCATGAGTGTATCCACTGCATGAGGAACCATGACCACTAGCATATTGTTCATCACCAAACCAGCAGATTGTCGAATGGAAGCCGCAGCTGCCGCTGTAGCCCTCAAACAACTAGGCAATGCTCTAGCTACCGGATCTAATGTTGATGAGAAATACGCACAAGGGCGTTGTTTATCACCAAACTTCTGTGTCAGGACACTCAACGCGCAACCTTCTCTTTCGTGAACGTAGAGCGTGAATGGCTTACTGTAATCAGGTGTGCCCAATACAGGAGCTGAACACAATGCTTTTCGTAATTCAGTAAAACTCTCTTGACATTCATCAGACCATGGCACCGGACTCGGAACATTTTTCCCAGTCAAAGCTACCAATGGTTTCGCTAAAAGTGAAAAATTTGGGATCCATTGCCTACAGTAGGAGGTAATACCTAGGAAGGCACGTACTTCCTTCTGTGTGCGTGGAACACTCATTTGCGTAATTGCTTTTACTCTTTCTGGGGTCAACTTCCTTCCCTCCTTTGATAAGAGGTGACCTAGGTAGGTTACTTCTTGGCAGCAGTATTGCATTTTGGAAGGTGACACCTTATGATTCAAATTAGACAAATGATGCAATAGTGAAATCGTAGCCGCTTTGCAAGTTTCCTTGTCATCGGCAGCCACCAAAAGATCGTCTACGTACTGTACTAGGGCAGAACCTGGAGGAAGGACAAAAGAATCCAACTGACTTTTTAAAGCTTGACTGTAAATGGATGGACTTTCACAATAGCCTTGTGGAGCGCGTTTAAATCTGAAGCTTCGACCTCCTAGACAGAAGCCAAAAATATCTCTGCTTTCCTCGGCTATCGGAATGCTGAAAAAGGCATTCTTCAAGTCGATGACTGAGAACCAATTGGCTGTAGCGGGAATCAATGTTAACAAGGCAGTAATGTCTGGCACTACAGGAAACTGCGGAATTACAATCTTATTAACTTCTCTAAGGTCTATGACAAACCTATAAACTGGAGGCTTTGTAGGATCAGTTCGTTTCAAGATCGGCAATACAGGACTATTACAAATATTTCCTCGCGTTTCTTCAACCACACCTTTCTTAATCAAATCTTGCACAATCAGTAAAAGTGCACGTTCTCCTTCACTCGATATTTTATATTGGGGAATTCTTGGAAATTTTACATTTGCTTTCAAAGTTACTACATATGGTGGAATTTCCAAAAGGCCTACATCATTGGGACCAGTCGCCCAAAGAGAATCTGGGAGTGAACGTAGCTCCGGCGGGAGTGCGTCCATTGACAAGTACATCGGAGAGGTGAGTCTTTTACCCAAAGTAAGCTGTACTCCTTCCGGAGAACAGTACAATGTCGCATATAGTCGCTTTAACAAATCTAAACCAAGCAGATTTTCATTACAACCTGTCGTCAAAATCAAGGGTGCTTTCAATTGACACGGTCCAACAGAAATAGACAAAGGACCAGATATCGGGTTGTACACAGGGGCGCCTGAAAAACCTACGGAAACATTTGTTGAGCCAGACAAAGGTGCGCCAGGGAGTTTCGCATGAATTATAGAACTTTTCGCGGCACCAGTATCCAACAGAAACGGTTCGACTACACCTGATGTTGCTACTGCGACATAAGGCCCACTCTGATCCACTGGAACTGATACTACTCCCTCTCTCTGTCCATGGCTGTCCTAGTACCCATTTTGTTGAAATCCCTCTTCAACTTCACAATAATCCTCAACAAGATATTGCTGAGATCTATTCTGTTGAGCTGACTGTACATTTCGT
The DNA here is from genome assembly GCF_964263255.1 of Lissotriton vulgaris. Lineage (NCBI taxonomy): Eukaryota > Metazoa > Chordata > Amphibia > Caudata > Salamandridae > Lissotriton > Lissotriton vulgaris. Next base: position 373,978,991 of record NC_141697.1, read on the forward strand.
TGATCAAAGTGATTAGAAGGACGATCATTCGTTTGCGGAGGCATAGCACCTCGTCCTCGTCCTCTAGAATTTTGTGCATAACCACCACGACCTCTCTGAGCTGCTGCCGCATTATTTTGCGCCAAGATCGGACAATCATTTTTATAGTGACCCTCTTTCTTACAGTACGCACACTGATTCCATTGATATTGAGGTCTTGATGTACTATAATCTGTCCTTTGGTATGAGTTCTGCTGCGTATTAGTCTGGTTCGCGCGAGGCGGATACGCCTGCTGCAAAAGAACTTTAGTTTTTAAATCTTTCGTTTTCTTCTCTGATTTTTCCTTTTCCTCTTTATCTCTATTTTCGTAGTACTGCGCAGTCGCAAGTATTTGCGCTGTCGTAGATACAGCCCACGCACTTTCTGAATCCTTTAATTTATTGCATAATTCAGGTAACAAATTATGCACAAATTTATCGACAAACAATCTCTGTCCTCCTTCAGTGCTCATATCCTGACCACTATGGTCTACAAAAGTCTCTTCGAACCTCGTGAAGAAGTCGGAGACACTTTCGTCTTTCTTCTGCTTGCATGCGGATAATTTATCCCAATTAACACGCAATGCAGGCATCAAAGTCTTCATTAAATCAATTATTCTACCTGGAAGATTAGCAATTAGGGGTTCGGGTTTTGCACCACCCGTTTGCTGACCATCCGCTGCAGTGATAGCTGCCCAATCACCACCTAAGGCTGCTTGATGATCCTCTCTACGAATTTTAGCCCATACTGGTTGTGGAACTACATTACCAAACAACATATCAATGTCGGCTAAGTTCATTATACAAGCCTCAACTGTCTGTGTCAATTCCTTGTAATATCCAGCTGGATTCTTACGTGGATCTGGTAAGGCCTGTTTCACTGCTAGTACTTCTGCTCGCTTCCATGGAATGTGTATCCACACTCGTTGGAACTGTGCTGGAGTGGCCACAATACCAGCAACCGCATCAGCTTGCACAGCTTCGCGCCAAATTGGAGGAACCTCCCTCATAGGATATTGGCGACTTAGCTTCATTTTACCTTTCTCTAAATCTCTCGGTGAACGAAGAGATGGATCATTCCTAAAACTTAAAATAAGTTCCATCGCTTCTTTTATATTATCACCCACTATCATTCCTGCAGCAAACTCTTTTTGCACCTTAATTAAATCCTCCAAGTCTGATTCAACATCATCTTCCTCTATTTCCTCACGTAACAACGAGCACATCTCATCAAAAACGTATCGTTGCGTTGGTTCTTTCCACTGCATAAATGTATCTAATACATCTCTTGTACTATATCTTCTAACTTTCGTAATCCATCTGAGAGCCGTGGAGTCTAAAACTCCCCGTTCCTCAGTGCTTGGAAGCTGACTCCGTCTCTGAACAGAGTCAGGAGTAGGAGTCTTAATCAAGGTTTTATATATAGGAGACAGCATATTAGTAACGGAATCAGTGATTCTTCGACGAACAGAAAGTGGAGTTAGTACACTCGCAGACATAGAGAATGCAGTAGAGGTAGGAATAGATGACGAAACAGTAGGAGTATCGGAAAAAATAGTTTGAGGATCAGTAGGTACAGTGGTAGGTATAGGAGCGGGCAGTGCGGGAAGAGGAGGAGCTGTAGGAACATTTACATTCACCACAGGAGGTATAGGAACTTGATTCTGAGGAACAAGAACACCAGGTTGTCCAGCAACCGGCAATTGAACATTCGGTACAAGTTGAGTCGCAGCACCTTGTGCGTACGGTGGAGGTGAACGTAACAGATAAGATAGCAGAGGATCGTTTTCGGGATCCTCCAGTATCTTAGCCATTTTCGATGGCAAGGCAGGGTAGCACTTGTCAATCGCTAAGTTATGCTCTCTAATTGCTACATCTATAGCCTTTTCGCACTCATTATTTTGCAGTTGTTTAGTTGCTTGCTCTAGAGTTAACTCCTCTTGCTCTTTTTGTTCTTTCTTCAACCTTTTTATTTCTCTCTGTTTGGATTCTTTTCGCCAATAACGGAAAGAATCAAACATTGCCGGCCGGGCTTTCTTCCTAAACAATTTCGCTTCTAAATTATCAAGGATCTCGGGTTCAAAACTACCATGTAGTGGCCAACTAAGGACACCATCCTTCTTACAATAACGGACCCATATTTCATTATAAGTTATAGGACCCACACCATACTTACAGTATAAATCATAAAGGGGAGTCCCAATCGGAGGAACCAGACAAGAATCCTCTAATTGTGAGTCACTGTTGCAACTAAAACAAGACAACATTTTCCGACTTACCATTTTCAGTCTGGAACACAAAACAAACAAAACACGAAAACAGATATGTGCACTTGAACCAAGAACTTAGGCCTACCAAAACCAAACTAATGTATCGATACCCAAACTGAACCAAATAGATTATCGTAACCAGAACAACTAGTGATAATCTTACGAAACCAAACCAAGAACCGATCAAGGATTTAACAATCCTCACAAAGTAACCAGCTAGCTATCACTAAATACTTAACTGAGGCACTGAAGACGTCACCAAGGAGAAACCCGTCACGTTTCGCTGTACTAAGACTGCACCACTTCGGGTCCAAGACAGGGCGACGGTCAAGGCAACGGCCCACTGCAGCCGTCCTGAACGGGAACCCTCGTGGAAGAGAACTTCAGGGCCACTTTTGCGATATGCCGGGATCGATGAAGTGGGGCGCCTCCCTCAGGAATCTTCACACGAAGCTTCTCGAACTCTTCGGGCTTTTGGACCGGTACCGAATGACGTCGCCCCACGTTGGGCGCCAATTGGAGTTCTGGACTTTTTGGTTCCGTCCAGAGGTGTCAGGGAACAACACCCAAAGACCCCGGAGTTCCACCTGCCTTGGTGCGCAAATGAACAGAAACACGGGCTTCTCGATGGTGGCGTCAAAGACCAAAGGTTTATTACTGCAGGGACACAGAAGTCATAGATACTACACACGGTCAGTACCCAGGAGCCTGTTCGATTTGTACATTGAGGGTTGCTCCTTATATACCAAAATTTATGCTCTAGGCAAATATTTCACATGTCGGTACACTCCCAAACCTTTGTGTCTCTAAACAATAAATATTTGGCGTTACACAGGAACTGTCGATAATATCTGATACCAAACATCACGAAGAGGGGTTCCCACTAGTCCATCACAATCCCTTGTCAATATTGCATTCAAGAGCCGGACCGCCTCATCGTAAAGTTCGTTACCTCCCCCTAATAAAGATTCAGAAAGAAAGAAACAGAGCCAGGTGTGGAAGATAGAAAAGTGGGATAAGGGATGTTTGTAGGTCGTAAATGGGCAAGGCTACCGGCTTCGGCCGCCTAATCATGATCAGGTACAATGGACACGAAGACCAGTTTGGCAAGACTGGCCTTGGGCAGAGGAGGCAGCCTTTGTCGAGTCATGCAGCTACAGCGTGATCTGGTTTAAGGTGTACGTGTCATGTAAGAGGTGAATCTCCGGTTAAGACTACGTGTCCTTAATCAAAGTGGAGTAAATGAAATGATCAGAGGCTATTGCATATGTGAGGGCAAGGAAACACAAAATGGCGGCCATAATCTAAGATGGATGCCGTGTGTATATCAGAAATGTGTCAGTGGAAGGAGTGCTCTTGCTCGTAGCGTAGCGAAAACACTAGGATATACTAGATGGATCATTTGCGGTACGCTGATACTAATTTTATGTATTTCCGACAAACTTGAAAACACGGGTTCAAGTCGTCACGGAACCGTCACGGAACCTCAGTGTGTATACACGCACTTTGGACTTATAATCCGTACTTACGAGAAGCTAGGCTGCCATTAAAAAAGGCACAGTTACTGCCAGCCTTACTTCTCTTAAGCAAGGACTATAAGTACAAAGTGTGTGTCAATGCACAGCTTGCAGGTTTCCAAAGCACGTATATAAAAGGCATTGCCATTTACAATGCCAATAGCTCAAACTCTCGCAAATGCGAGACCTATTGCATTGCAAATGCTTGTTTACATTACTGCTGGCAACCTGCCCGCTGCGGGTGCTGCTCACTGGTGCCCCGATGTGCCCAGCTGACTGGTAGCAGGGAGACTACCGCAGTTGACAAGGAGGCATCAACTCGGTGCCAAAGGTGAGCCCACAGCCCCCTCTGACTTGGACATCCTGCAAATCATCCCACTCAGCCACCCCACCATCCCCATCTCGATCCCCAGTCTGTGTGCTGAGTTTAGCAACACAAAGGCGAACTCCCGTACCCCCATTGACATCCTGTAGGCCTCTCGAAATCTCTGCTGCTGCTTGGAAATGTTGAGGTAACCGGAACAAGCATGAAGGGCATCTGGCCATCACCAGCTCAGGAATCCCTCCCAGGCCCAGGATCATCGCCCGTGAGTGCAACAACACCCTGAAGGCCTGGCTGAACGAGCACCGCAAGAACCCCAGCAATGGTAAGAAGATCAGGCTCTGTAAATATATAATATATATTTGTCCAACCATAATCCCTTCAACTTTTCTTAAAATGCAATCTTGAGTGAATTTGCAACTTGTATGTTTGTAACTCTAGCCGCTAGTATCCGTAGTAGACATATGTACTTACTACCATTCTTAGTGAGTTTAGAGTTTATCTGTTTCGTAAGATTTAAGTAATTCATGTATTCGGAAGTCCTTATGTAATGTAACTGGTTTTATTGTAAAGCACTCTGACACCTTCGGGTAAAGTTCACACTATATGAAAACGCATAAATAAATAAATAAACCGCACCTAATGCACTGGGGGGATCACTGCTGGTAATGTTGCATGAGGTAGCCACCAATGTAGACGCTGTTACTACACTAATGATATTAGCAGTGCGCAATGTTTTTAAATGAACATAAGTAGCTCTTTTTACACAAAAGGATGGAGACCCCTGTTCTAGTGAGTTCACTAATGAGAAAGGTTGCAGTTTTAAAATAGTTTGAGCTCAGACCTTTTTGGTTACCTGAAGATAAACCCCATCTGTGTCACTGCATCATTACACTGATGCTCACGAGGCTTAACAATTTAAGAAGTAGTCACACTGAAAACTGATTCAGCACTTGCGACAAAGGAGCCACTGTTAAGAATCGAAGAAATGTAAACAGAAGCAAAACAAGAATTTGAAAGATAATGCAATCCTTTCAGCTAAAGGGAAACATTTCAGTGCTTTCTTTTTAGATAATGAACGACTTCACGCATTCACAACTCTAAGGGAAAGGACGAGATTTGAAAGTACAAGATAAGTGTTTGCGTTAAAAGCCAAGAGTGCTGAGTTGTGGAGACTGTATTGTCTAAGGTGGCAATTTTTGAAATGGGCAAAGATTGCGCGTGGAGCTCCCGCAGCAAGAAGGGGGTTGGGCGGTTCTCACGGCTGACAGGAAAGGATACCTCTTTGGGACTGTTTCTATACTGTATTTGATAAAGGAAATAACGTTTTAGGTTCATTAAAATATTGCACATTTGAGGTTCCGTGACAATTGTAAGTGGTGTTTCCGACTCGTACGAATATGGTCGAGTCTGGTATCTATGAACCGCAAATGACGACTTTAGTAAGTGTGCGCAGTTTCGCTGTGCTAACTTAAACCGTTCGTTTGTTACGTGGGCTTTTCATCTGTACCCACGGGTTCCATCTTAGATACGGCATCCATTTTGTCTCTTGCCCTCAAGTAGTCAGCGAACGGACGCTGTCCGCTTCGCGACCCTGGGACTCGTAAGATATTTGCGGAAGACACATGTTCTTTGAAAGTGTCTTTATGACGAGGGGGTTGCTACTGTAAGGCAGGTGGCGCCGCTCGAGGCTCATCTTGCCGCACGGACTTATTGTCTCAGCCGTCCATCTCATTAGGCACGTCCCTTTGATGCCTGTATCTCGTGTTTCCCGACACCTCCCCTTTTACACCCTTTCCGATTTCCCCACTGTCTCCGTCTTCCTCTGCACCTGTTTTCGTTCCTGTTTCGAATCTACTTGATTGCTGATTGGAATTTGCTAATGGTGGGAAGATGGGTTTTTACAGTTGGGAACCGCCAAATGTTTCCGCACTTATGTTCCGGACCTTATGTGTTTCAAAGCGACCAAAGCGACCCCTCTGGGAGCTAGATGTGGGAACTGAGTTGTAAACCTTTGTGTTTAATGTTAGCCTATGGGTAAAAACTGTATAAAAGGAGCGATCCACATAACCAATTTGAAGCAGTCTCCACAAGTAGCACGCGTTGTACTTGCCGTGATTTCTGTGTTCCCTGCAGTAAATAAACCTTGACTCTTTGACGCCGAAGGAAGTGTCCCGTGTCTCTGTGACTTGTACGCCGGAACAGGTTACCCACGAAGGTTTCAGGTGTTGTGCCCTGGCACCGCTGGGTCCAAAAGAACCCAGTCCTTCAGTTGGCGCCCAACGTGGGGCTGCATCAGTGGTACCGGTCCAAGCCCGACGATCGTGAGGAACTTCGTGTGAAATCTCCGAGGGAAGGTGCACCCCGCTTCATCGATCCTGTTGTCGAAATAAGTGGCCCGAAGACTTTTCCCGCGAAGATTCCCGCCTCCTGACGGCTGCGACGGACTGCTGCCCTGACTGTAGACCTGTTTTGGCGCCTGGCGTAGACCTTGGTATAGCGAGACGATTGACGGGCCTTCCTGAGGACGCCATTGATCTTTGAGTTAAGTATTTGTGGGTCGCTCCCAGAATCCTTGGTTGTAAACACTTTAGCGAGTGTTTTTGTTGTAGACACTTTAGCGAGTGTCTTTGTTGTAAACACTAGTGGCTTTGTTGTACACGCTGTGTGAGTGTTTTTGTCGGTGACACTTTGCTAGCGTACTTTGTTGTTGTATTTGTTTGACGACTGCAGCCGCCAAAGACCGAGGGTTTTGTTCTTGCTGGGACTTGGTAAATCCCGTAACCCTTGAAGTTTGTGAAACTCGGCTAGTGTGCAAGATGCCTGGTCGCAGTACTTTGTTCAGTTGTTGTAGACCTTGTGGTGCGGATTCCCTGCTGGAGGACTCATGTCCGATACCTCCGGTTGGAACTCCTACTTATGACTTATATAGCAAACATGGGCTAGGCCCGATTGCTTTTAACGATTATTGGATAAAATATACAAAGAAAGACGGCGATCTTCGTTGGCCACCTCACGGTAGCTTCGAAGCGTCGATCTTAGATAATTTGGAAATAAAGTTGTTCGAACGCAAATCTAGGCCGGCCATGTTTGATGCCTTTCGGTTGTGGCGCAAAGAAGCCCGACAGAAAGAGATCAGACAGAATAAACGTAGTGAGCGAGATAATGTTGCTACCATTGTGAAGAAAGCTGAGCAGTTTCAGCGTGATAAGGAGGATAAGGATAAGGAAGTGTTTGAGAGGTTGCAACGTATGACCATAGATAAATGTTATCCTGTTTTGCCTACGGAGTCGGATAAGAAGGAAGAGGCAGTTGAGGATCCTTTAATGTCCTATCTTATGAAGTCGCCACCCCCGTACGTACAGGGTACCGCAGCTCCTGTGGTCCCTGCCGTACCTGTTCTTCCACCTGTTATTCCTCCACCCGTTCCTCAACCTGCACCCGCTCTTCCGACTGTTCCTGCTCCTGTGCCTGTTTCTATTCCTACTGCTCCTCCGCTTCCACATACTCCTGCTCGCGCTACTGCTCCTGTGTTGTTAACTCCTGTTGTTGCTAACGTTTCTACTCCTCCTCTTGTTAGTTCTGTGTCTTACTCTTGTCCCTCTACTCGTAACCGTAGTTCTCCCATTGCGACAAATTTTTTCCAGTCGCTCGGACCTGTTTTTGGGTCCGCTGGTTCTGATGGTCCACCACAGAGACGTAGTCAGCTTCCTGGTAATAGGGAACGCGCTGCGCTATACAATATGGCGATGGGTTGGATGGACAATCCGCAAAGAAATCCACCCCGAGTCGTTCTTGAAACGTTTAGTCAATTCAACATACCGACTCAGAGATATGTGTTTGACGAAATGTGTAAACTCCTACATGATCAGATAGCGGCTGTTGCGCCTGACGAGGTGCTGACCGCCCTGTCTAATCTTCGGCTTCAGTTCGCAACTGGACTGATAGTCGATACTAATGTCCGACGTGCTATTGAGCAGTTGCTGTCTTTTCGCCTTGCTCCTATTCCTCACGCACTGTTTGTTGAGGATCTTGAACGCCACCAAGCCGAGTCTGGCCAATATCCTATGCGTGAAGTTCCGCCGGTTTGGATACCGGCTGATAACACTAATGCTGCCCAGCCAGTGGCAGCGCATTTCCAGAGAGTATGGATACATCTCCCATGGAAACGATCGGAAGTACTTCAGGTGAAACAAACTTTGCCTGATCCTCGCAAAAATCCTGCGGGGTATTACAAAGAATTATCGCAGCTTGTGGATGCTACGGTAATGAATCTTGCCGATATTGACATGTTGTTTGGCAACGTCGTACCGCAGCCGGTATGGGCTAAGATTCGTCATCAAGATCACACAAATGAATTAGGTGGTGATTGGGCTGCTATTACAGCGGCAGACGCTGGACAAGTGGCTGCTGCTAAACCCGATCAGTTGATCGAACTTCTTCCCCAGCGAATCATTACTTTAATGAAAACGCTTATGCCAGCTATGAGGGTGAATTGGGACAAGTTGTCAGCCTGTAAGCAGAAGAAAGATGAGAGTGTTTCAGACTTCTTTACGAGGTTTGAGGAAACATTTGTTGATCATAGTGGACAGGATATGGGTACTGAGGGTGGACAGAGGTTGTTTGTGGATAAATTTGTATCGAACTTATTGCCCGATTTGTGCAATAAATTAAAGAATTCAGAAAGTGCATGGGCCGTTTCTACCTCAGCTCAGATTCTGGCTACGGCACAATATTATGAAAATAGGGAGAAAGAAGAAAATGACCGAGCTGATAAAAAGACAAAAGAGCTGAAAACTAAAGTGTTGTTACAACAAGCATATCCGCCGCGTTCTAATCAGAATGCGTCTCAGCAGAATAGATCACAGTCGCAATCGAATCGATCGCAGTCGCGTAATGATTCCTCTTTCAACAGATCTTCGTTGGGGTACAATCAATGTGCTTATTGTAGACAGGAGGGACACATTAAATTTGATTGTCCTGCTTTAAATGATCGTAATAGTGGTAATTCGTCTAGAGGAGGCCGTGGTGGTTCACAGAATGCATCACGTGGTAGAGGTCGTGGTGCTCAGAACGACCGCTCTGACAACTCATCAAATTCTAATAACTGTTTCGACCAACGCGGATCATCGCAAGGACGATCTGCGCAGTACAATGTAGACGATTATTACGTCGATCAGGGAACTGACGACAGTCATTACTAGGACAGCCGAAGACGAGGAGAGGGAGTGGTATCAGTTCCGGTTGATCAGAGAGGGCCTTACGTCGCAGTTGCTACATCGGGCGTCGTTGAGCCTTTTCTGTTGGACACTGGTGCAGCGAAAAGTTCCATTATGCATTCGAAACTCCCTGGCGCACCTTCGTCTGGCTTAACAAATGTATCCGTTGGATTCTCTGGCGCCCCCGTTAGCAATCCAGTTTCACGCCCTTTGCCCCTTAAAATTGGGCCGCGTGAGCTCGAAGCTCCACTGATTTTGACCACTGGTTGTGGCGAAAATCTTTTGGGTCTGGATTTGCTTAAACGTTTGTATGCAACTTTGTATTGTTCTCCTGCGGGTGTAAAGCTTACGTTTGGGGAGAAAGTAGTCTCTCCCATGTATTTGTCCCTCAATAAGCTTCCACCGGAATTGGATTCTCTTCCTGCGTCTTTGTGGGCGACGGGTCCAAATGATGTGGGCCTACTTGATATCTCCCCTTATGTTGTTCAGTTGAAATCAAATGTGCGATTGCCGCGTATTCCCCAATACCGTATCTCCCTTGATGGGGAACGAGCTTTGTTAGCGATCATCTATGACTTGATCGAGAAAGATGTTATTGAGGAGACTCGGGGAAACGTGTGCAATAGCCCTGTACTGCCCATTCTTAAACGTACTGATCCTACCAAACCGCCTGTTTATCGTTTTGTTATCGATTTACGGGAGGTGAATAAAATTGTGGTTCCTCAATTCCCTGTTGTGCCTGACATCACGGCGCTACTGACTCTGATTCCAGCTACTGCATCATGGTTTTCGGTGATTGACTTGAAAAATGCCTTTTTCAGCATCCCGATCGCCGAAGAGAGCAGGGACCTTTTCGGTTTCTCTCTTGGTGGACGCAGCTTCCGGTTCAAACGCGCTCCTCAGGGCTACTGTGAAAGTCCGTCTATTTACAGTCAAGCCTTGAAGGGTCAACTGGATGCGTTTAGGTTGCCGGTTGGTGCGGCCCTAATTCAATATGTCGACGACTTATTGGTGGCTGCTGATACTCAGGACATTTGCAAAATTACTACGGTGTCATTGCTGCAACATCTCTGTGAGTTAAATCACAAGGTGTCACCTTCTAAACTCCAATATTGTTGTCAAGAAGTAACCTATCTAGGTCACTTATTGTCAAAGGAGGGAAGGAGATTGACCCCAGAGAGAATTGCAGCGATTGCGCGAATGGCTGTACCACAAACCCAAAGAGATGTGCGTGCCTTTCTAGGTATCACGTCGTACTGTAGGCAGTGGATTCCAAATTTTTCATTGCTAGCGAAACCATTGGTGGCTCTTACGTGCAAGGATGTTTCAACTCCTTTACCATGGACGGAAGAATGTCAGAAAAGTTTTTCTGAATTACGTGATTCATTGTGTTCGGCTCCTGTGTTAGGTACCCCTGACTACAGTAAACCGTTCACGTTATATGTTCACGAGAGAGAAGGCTGTGCGTTGAGTGTTTTAACGCAACCTTTTGGTGGTAAGCAACGTCCATGTGCATATTTTTCCTCGACCTTAGACCCAGTAGCTAGAGCATTGCCGAGTTGTTTGAGAGCAACTGCGGCAGCTGCGGTCTCTATCCGACAATCAGCAGGATTGGTCATGGATAATATGCTCACGGTGATGGTTCCGCATGCAGTCGATACTCTTTTGAATCGAACGAAAACTCAGCACTTGACGAGTGCGAGGTTGTCTGGGTACGAATTGACGCTTTTGGCAAGCCACATTCAAATAAAACGTTGTAATGTCCTGAATCCGGCAACTTTGTTACCAATTAGTGCAGAGTCAGATCAAGTAACAGAACATGACTGCTACTTGCGTACAGAAGAGGAAACAAAAGGTCGAGTGGACCTTAAAAACACCCCATTGGAAGACCCTGACGGCACTTTGTATGTGGATGGGTCATGTTTTAAGTTGCCGAATGGTGATGTGACTACTGCCTATGCTGTTGTGACGTTGAATACTGTTGTTGAGACTGCGAGGTTGAATCAGAATTCTGCCCAAGCTGCAGAGCTGATTGCTCTTACTAGAGCATGCGTGTTAGCGAAAGGGAAACGTGTGAATGTGTACACCGATAGCCAGTACGCTTTCGGTGTAGCGCATAGCTTTGGACGATTGTGGCGAGAGCGTGGTTTCTTGACGTCACACGGCACGAAAATACAGCATGGCCAGCTTGTGAATGATCTTTTGGATGCATTGACTTTGCCTGCTCAAGTTGCGATTGTTAAGTGTAGTGCGCATCGTAAAGTAACGGATGATGTTGGTCGTGGTAACGCGTTTGCAGATGAGATTGCTAAGGAGACTGCCCGGAACCTTAGCACTCGAATGTATGTGACGAGTTCGGTTAGGTGGCCTACAGAATCGAGTATGTGTGAAAATACTATAGAGAGCGTGAAATTAATTCAGAATGAGGCCACCGATACGGAAAAAACGAAGTGGAAAGAAAGTACGGGAAAGTTGGATGTGAATGGTTGTTGGATTGATTTGTCGGATCAGAAAAGATGGATGTTGCCTGATGCGTATGTGCTGGCCGTTGTGACAATGGCACATGGGTTAGCACATATCAGCGCGAAAGGCATTTGCAAGTTGTTGTCGCCTGTATGGAAGAATGATGGTATTACAAAGTGTGCTGAACGTCTGGTGAAGAATTGTATGGTGTGTATAATGTACAATCCTGGCAAAGGAACCCCAACTCCCCCTGGCAGTTTTGCTCCTCCTTCGTATCCCTTTGAGGTGATTCAATTGGACTTCATCCATATGGAGAGATGCAATAACTTGAAATATGTTTTGGTTGTGGTTTGCGCATTCTCCCGATGGATCGAGGCCTATCCCCTCAAAGACAATACTGCTTTGTCTACTGCGAAAATCCTACTGAAGGAATACTTTCCTCGGTATGGAATGCCTAGAGTCGTGTGGTCAGATAACGGAAGTGAGTTTGTTGGAAGTGTGATGAAGAATGTGTGTAAGGGCCTTGGAATTAATCAGAAATTCCATAGCGCCAATCATCCCCAGTCAGCTGGATTGGTTGAAGGGTACAATGGTACCCTTAAACTAAAGCTAGCGAAGATTCAGGCTACGACTGGACTTTCGTGGCCTGACGCTTTGCCTCTAGCATTACTGTCAACTAGGGCGACTGTACACTCCCGAATAGGGCTTAGTCCCTATGAAATAGTGTTCGGCCGTCCTGCGAATGTGTGGGGGGTTCCTAGGCCAGGTATATTCGTTGATCTTGAGTATCCGATGTTGATTGACTACTTACATGACTTGACTGCTAAACTGAGGTTAATTCATCAACAGGTTTACGACGCCTTGCCGACGCAGACGGAGGGTCCAGGCCACCAGCTCCAGCCCGGTGATTGGGTTGTTACCCGTAATTTCTCACGCAAGAAGAATCTGGACCCCCGTTTTGTTGGACCTCACCAGGTGCTCCTGGCCACGAGGACTGCCGTTCGTCTTGAGGGGCGGAAGAATTGGGTACATGCTACCCATTGTAAACGAGTCCCTATTCCTTTACCGGCAGACCCGTGGGTGAGGAAAGGCATTGCGTCAACAGAAGCAGAGACATTGCCGGCGTTTGTACCTTTTAGCGACGCACAGCTCGTTGGTGAACACTCAGCGCAGCAGAAAGCCACTGTTGGAACATTGTCAGCAAAAGACTCAAGATCAAATCAACAAACTGATCAGCAGGACGCTGTCTCTTCAACGGATCCTTTGTTCGACGAGCAGACACGTCCCGGGAAACATCGATATTCTTTGCGTTCTCGCATTAAGGACTAATAAAATTTCTTGCTTTGCTGAAATTGATAACTGCAATATCCTCGTTTCCCCTGATCAACTTTGAACATTCGTATCGTTGAAACTTGTTTTGTATATATATTAAGCTTCTTCCTTGTATCTTTTTCCTTCCTCAGCTGAATTATTGTGCTAAATAAATACATATTGTGTATTGAGGGCCGTAGGGCCGCGCGCGTACTTCCTTCTGGACAGTAGGTCTTGACGCTAGGTTAAGGCCGTCGGTTCCTAGGAACTCCTAGGGATTGACCATTGCTGCACAGAACGAAGTGCGTCAAGAAACGTTGCGGACGGTCATAGGGAAATGGCATTTTCGAAACTGAACGATTTGGAAGGAGCTCAGGCGTATAGAGTCAAACTGCAGAAACTTAGTCGTACTAAATGTTTTGTATTCCAATTGTTTGTATTGTTTTTAACTGCTTCTGCATTCTTGGCGGGTGGGGTGTATTACGCTATGTCTTACTTTTTACTTCCTACCCCTACTCCTACTCCTTACCCTAATCTTACTCTTACTGCTACTACTGTTTCTCCCCATTCCTTTCACATTTTACCGGAACACGAACAGGCTAGACGTGTAGAATTCCGCAACAATTCCTTTATCCAGCTCCTCCATCAGCATCAGTTAGTGGTTAACACTACTAATTGTTGGGTGTGTGGGTTGATGCCACATACTACGGGTAAGGGAATTCCATATCTGGTGTTACCGTATAGTTCCCAAGGGTCAGCTCGAGCATACCAAACAATGCTTCGAAGCGCGCTAGGTTTCCACCCCTCTCCAGAACGTTCCCCCAAACCGGGTCCTACCTCGTGGCAGTGGGTGGTATCGATGATAATACAGGATTTGGAAGATGAGATCTATGATGCTTTTCTCATCCCTAAGGCAGAGGTACAAGCCTATAGGGCACCGGATAGAGGGGAATATAGTACGTTCATTAATGAAAAGCAGCTTAAAAGCTCGCCTCCAATATGGGTCGTACCCCACACTGGTAATCTTTGTCTTGTGGGTCGTGGTTCGCAAGCCTCACTTGGAGTAAGTGCTTGCACTGAAAGTTACGTTCTGTCAATGTCCCCGATCCCTGTGTTTCTGGCTGCCAAGGGTACGTACTTCATCTGTCATGATCGTGCATATACATGGTTGCCCTCGGACTTCATGGGCTCATGTTTTGTTGCAAATCTGTTGCCTCCGTCGTTTACTGTAGATGCCGATTACCATAAGACTAGAGTTGTACGAGGCGTAATTAGCGAAGAGGATACTGCCGGTCAAGAGGCAGGAGACTTTTTCAAGGGTTTCCTCCCGTTTTGGGGACCTATGGTTAATAGTAGGAACCTGAGACATTTGACTCGAGTGGTGGAATCGACAGCTAATGTTACTGCCAGTGCCCTTGGTAATATCACCACAGAACTTCAGGCGGAGAGACTTATGACGTTACAAAACCGTATGGTTTTAGATGTCGTCTTGGCAGATCGTGGTGGGGTATGTAAAGTGATCCATTCGAGCTGTTGCATTTTCATACCTGATAATGCTCCTACTGTCTATCAAGCCATCTCGAAGTTGCATAAGATCTCCGAATCCATACACGTGGATGTAGGGGATTGGACGCTACTCGGTTGGTTTTGGGGCCTGATGTCGACTTGGGGTTGGAAGATTCTGATGATCATCGGAGTTGTGGTAGTGTTCCTGTTCACGTGTTGCCTTTGTGTGCAGTGTGGTCCTGCCTTATGTGGCCTCTGTGCTACAACGTGTATGAGACAACCACCTGTTACCAAGGGGACTCGGTTGGACAAGGCTATGCTACAACGACATCTTGATGGTCTGATGAATATCGAATATGATTCCGACTAGTGCTTGCCTACATGAGGGCAAAAGGAGCGTCTGAGGTTCCGTGACAATTGTAAGTGGTGTTTCCGACTCGTACGAATATGGTCGAGTCTGGTATCTATGAACCGCAAATGACGACTTTAGTAAGTGTGCGCAGTTTCGCTGTGCTAACTTAAACCGTTCGTTTGTTACGTGGGCTTTTCATCTGTACCCACGGGTTCCATCTTAGATACGGCATCCATTTTGTCTCTTGCCCTCAAGTAGTCAGCGAACGGACGCTGTCCGCTTCGCGACCCTGGGACTCGTAAGATATTTGCGGAAGACACATGTTCTTTGAAAGTGTCTTTATGACGAGGGGGTTGCTACTGTAAGGCAGGTGGCGCCGCTCGAGGCTCATCTTGCCGCACGGACTTATTGTCTCAGCCGTCCATCTCATTAGGCACGTCCCTTTGATGCCTGTATCTCGTGTTTCCCGACACCTCCCCTTTTACACCCTTTCCGATTTCCCCACTGTCTCCGTCTTCCTCTGCACCTGTTTTCGTTCCTGTTTCGAATCTACTTGATTGCTGATTGGAATTTGCTAATGGTGGGAAGATGGGTTTTTACAGTTGGGAACCGCCAAATGTTTCCGCACTTATGTTCCGGACCTTATGTGTTTCAAAGCGACCAAAGCGACCCCTCTGGGAGCTAGATGTGGGAACTGAGTTGTAAACCTTTGTGTTTAATGTTAGCCTATGGGTAAAAACTGTATAAAAGGAGCGATCCACATAACCAATTTGAAGCAGTCTCCACAAGTAGCACGCGTTGTACTTGCCGTGATTTCTGTGTTCCCTGCAGTAAATAAACCTTGACTCTTTGACGCCGAAGGAAGTGTCCCGTGTCTCTGTGACTTGTACGCCGGAACAGGTTACCCACGAAGGTTTCAGGTGTTGTGCCCTGGCACCGCTGGGTCCAAAAGAACCCAGTCCTTCACATTGTATAAAAATGTAAGTTGTTGCTTCATTGATTTGAAGGAACCTGAACAGTTTGTTTTAGTTTTTAGTTTTGTTTCTGTGGTTTACGAGCAAAGAGATGAAATAGGGGAAGAGTCACATGCACAATGTCCATGAAATGTGCTGTTTAGGTCTCGCCTACCAGCAGATTTTAGCTATCTGTTGGTGAAAGACATCTTGTGGACCATACCAAAGTCTTCCAGGGGGCTTAGTGTCTGCCCATTGCTTATCATGGTTGGCTTTATTGCCTCTCTCATTTGCTTGCTTCTTATTTGAAGGATTGCCTTCCTGTCTTGAATTTGTCCATCGCTGAAGAATAACTTCTTCACCATCCTTTTAATTGACTGACTTGTATCCTTCCACTGCTCATATTTAGGGAACTATTTTTTCTTTTTCTTTAAACACACTGTGATAGTGCATGTATTTTTTGCACTCTCTATTGTGCTGCTTGCTTCCTCTTCATCCTCCCTTCACCCGCTCCTGCATTGCTCCCCAAAACCCCTCACAGTCCTTGAAATCAAAGCCTTTTTAAAAAAAACTTTTTTGGGTGGATTGGGCAGCTGCTATTTGCTGCCAGACTGCACTGTTTTCTAAAACATGCTTTTGGGTACCTCAGTTGCTTCCTCACCTGTGCCCATTCCCTGTTGCTCCCCACCCTCTCATCCTTTGCTCCCCTGCTCGAGCGATCCTCAGCCAAACAACGCTGATGTCATCGGTAGTAGCAGCCGCTACTCTTAATTATCCACAACTTCCGAGTCCCGCTGATTAGAAGGACACAGAGACGACACACCAGGAGATCTTTGCACAAACCCTTTATTGTGCACTCGTAGAACAAGGACGACACGTTACGGCGTTAGCCTTTTTCAAGTAGCCACCATTTTGAATTTTACACATATATAAGTCCATCTTTCATGTCCCAATTCATAAACATGAAGAAAATACTTCAATTTCAAGTCAATACATATTGTTACAAAACCAATCTGTGTACATACATATATCAACAATATAATTGCATATTATTTGTGCAGATGTAAACATTGGTGTCTGACTTATGGGCGGGACACGCAGGGTGACATTGTTATTGTAAACTGGCAATATCCTCAGCTTCGCGATCGTGAACTGCACAATCGCTGTGATTGTCGGGAAACAGAGTGCAACTATGAACTCCCGCAACTTAGGACTACCAAAAAACTCGTCTCTGTGTCCTTCTAATCAGCGGGACTCGGAAGTTGTGGATAATATATATATATATATATATATATATATATATATATATATATATATATATATATATATTTTTTTTTTTTTTTATTTGATGAGCCAAGAAGCTGCCATTTATGATGTGCCACTCCCCTATCTAAAAAGTGCTTTCTCACAGGTACAATATAGTTGAAAGTTATGGCCAGAGTGATTGCCTTTTCAGCCATCGTAGATCTGTAAATAAAAAAATTGTGCTTTGTCATTCCGTAGAGGAGTGTATACATGGTGATTCATGTGCTCATGCCATCATGCATACATACAGAATCATGCACCTAGCGGGAGCAGCCACATCATTGCAACTTTTATTTTGCTCTTGCTGATGCTGCACAGCATAGCCAAAATGCTCAGTTCAAAGCCAAAAGGTCCACAAGGTGAAACCTATTTGCTTTGCTATTCTATGGTTACTGAGCTAACACAATCTATACCTCTAGTGGTGAAAAATGTCCAATGTATTTAAAATGAATGTAAAAATAAATAAAATGAATACAGACGTGACTGAAGAGAAGCAACTATTTTTAGGTGGATGCGAACAACTTGCACAGGCTTTGTGCAGTCAGTTAAAGTGATGGGAGCCAATGCTTAAAGTGGGCTGACCCATTGGCCCACACAGTATGCTGTGATGGGTGAAAACAAAATCTGAATGCTAATTTAACTGGCAAAGGCGCACTGATTTCATTAGATCTATCCGCCACTTTTGATACCTTCCACCATTCACTCCTCAGAAACGGGTCCAATTGCTGGGCTTTAGGAACTCCACATTGGCTCTGCTGAGCTCGCTTCTATATGATCGCCATCAGCTCCTGGAGATGGGGATTCAGTTCCATTCCCCTCTCTCTCCCTTGTTGGGTCCCACAGGGGTCCTCTCTGGGTTCCACTCTTTTTAATATTTATGTGTCCCCTTTGATGAATCTCATTTGCAGTTACGGCCTTGCGGCCTTCTCTTACACCGATGACACACACATTGTGGTGTTTGTGTCTTCAGACATTAAATAGGAGGCAACAAACTTCTGTATCTGCATGTCTCACATTGCAAACTTGGTGCAAAGAAATAGCTTGAAGCTGAACTTAGAAAAAATGGAGGTCCTGCTTTTTGGATATGAGACCACCTTCTGGAACTCGTCATGGTGACCCTCTAAGTTAGGCCCTCTCGCCTTGCCGGCTCAAAAAGCAAGAAATCTCTGTGTCATCTTTGCCACCAAACTGTGCTACTCGGGACAAATAAACCAGACCACCTCCTCAGGTTTTTTTGTGCTCAGGATCCTAAAAAAGAGCTTCCTGTGCATTCCTCTGTTGTATGGCGTTTTAGATTCCGAATGAATTTTCCAGATTCATGCCCTTATATAGGTACAATTTGCATTTCCCTTATATAAGCATAGAAATCAAGCCCGTAGCCCAAGCTACCCAAATACAGGCATGGCTACTTTCATCCGTTCATCAAACGTCACAACGATTTCTTTGAAAACAAAACTCTTAAGCAGAAGGGACTTCCCCTAGCCTGGATATTGATTTTTCCAAGAAACTCATTATTATGCATGGACATCTATTCCTTAGGGGTTCATCCATGATGTTCATATGCCCGACTTTACGTCAAAGCTTGCATTCCTAAACACCTTAAAGGTATAAATATACCTTCGCTTGTTATAGCAAAGCACGTTGTGGTTCGATGCAGTTCGACGACCTAGTTGCTCGATGCAGCTCGCTACAGCAAGGGCCGAAGGAAGCCGACTCTCCAGCTGACGCACTGACAAGAAGCTGTCCTCCTCTGCTGAGAATCCAACTCCAGTGTTTCTGACTCCCCTTGCGGGGTGTTGGGAAATCGAGTCCTGAGACAGAGATACCAACCTCATTCATTCTAAGGTATGGAGCTGATTAGAACCGAGAGAAACCTTTGGCAATTCTTGGCAGAACCAAAACTTATGCTAAACAATACTTACTTCTTCCCTCGTACTAGACCTAGGTTAGGTACATTGGGGTAGGCGTATTTTAGAAGCACCAGTTGAGTATTTTAGCCTGTGTTATTTATGTATATATTTTTATATGGCTTAGAAACCATACAATGCTATTACAGTATTATTTTATGATACTATTCTTGCTGTACGCATTATACTTTGCATTTTTTCTAACGATTGTAGCAGTTCACCTCTCTTGCATGAGAAAGAAGACTGTTCAATAAACCTTTTATTGAAAACGCCTGTCTCACTATTCCTCTGCAACTCTGTAGAAACAAAGCATACACGATTGACTGAGTAAAATAGTTAACTATTGTTTCCACGAATCTGAACATATTTTCCAGTCTTAGGGAAACAAAGTTGTCATGTTAATGCGGTTGTCAGAAACTAATCCCTTCTTGTGTATTCGAGAAACTTTCTAGGGACCTCTGAGCTAGCCGGCACTCACAATTAAGTGTAGTATATTCGATACAGACCTACTGACCTAAGTCCTACGTCATATCTATAGGATATATTATTCCAATGCACAGAGCCTATTGGGAATATAGGAACTACACTACATGGCGCCTAACATTTGGTAAGGCACGAATTTAACGCTAGGTACTAAAGTAACTCAGTTGTGCTTTTCTCTGAGACATCTTTTCCGTAATACTCCAATAGACGTCTGGAGTGGGTAAAAGGATAATATCCACCATAGCTGAGTAGGACGAAAATCCTATGTAATAGCTTTTTGGTTTGTTCAACGTTGAAGGATACAGTGTTCCAAAATATTTTGCGCCTTATCTTTGTTTCCTTGAAACTTGCTCTGCAATTTTCATTAAACAATGTCGAATAACGGCAACAACACCGACAATGGTGGAGCTGCGGCTGATCGAGCAGCTTTTAACACAACAGGTTTTATTGAAACCGACAAGGATGTTATATGCATTCCTATGAATTTAAGGAAAGCCATCACTATACAACTTATAAAAAATGGCCTAACACAGAGAGGTGGTAGGGTAGTTTTTGTGATAGAGGCACATGAATATCACCAGACAGAGGTATTCTATTCATGGATAGTTTTCTCTGAAGCAAATCCAGTAACACATGTGTTTCACTTCTACAAAGAAGATGAACCACCGGAGGAATACATTCCTTTCAAGGATATTGAAATTCCACTAACTTACCAGGAGCATGCGCTCTGGTTTAAAGGCGCCCTAAACATATAAATCACATTACCAGGCTCGGTCTACTAGGTAGACCAGGAGCAACATGGCCGGTCTTAGCCAGCTATACACCACATCCTGACATTGAAGAAATATTAGATGCAGAGTTACTAACTCAATTTAAAGAGTTAATCAAAATCTATAGACAATTGGTTCAATATGTCATGCAGACTCTCACAGTCCAACATGCAATAATGATTCCCCTCACCAGAGGAATAAAATTAAAATTACACCACAGACTTTACACTCAGTCATTGGTAAGTTACCTGCAAAAAGGGAACAAATTCCATTCTGGATAGCTCAAAAAATTACTCAAATCGAAGGAGTATTTCCTAATACTACCCCTCATGAGAAACACAGAATTTTAACAATCTGTTTACCAATGGGGGTCGCACCACATATGGCGGACTGCAACACTTGGTGTACAGTCTTTGCTTCCCTATACACAAAAACACATGGTGTTCCGTCTATGGCTGTAATACCTGATGTCCTGAAACAGATTCAAAATCAATACGGGCAGAGCCTGCTTTAAATTTAGGTATGAAATTACTGAAAGATTTCAAACAGGTCTCAGCAATAATATTAGCTAATATTAAAGGTAAAGCAGCATCGGTGGCGATCCGCCAGAAATTAAGGGAATTTTATGTAACTGAGCGACCACAAGAACTGGCCAAAATAATTGGAAAATCCTATGAAGAATTAGGCAGAGACAGTCTGGGTAGAAAACCAGTTAAACCCCAACTGTCTGAAAGTCCTGAAAAGGTCTTTTCTAAAAACACTCCTACTCCTTCTAAAAAGAAGTGGGAAAACACTAAACAAACTTCTAAAGAGAAGCGTTCTCAATCCCGAGGTAGGTCTCCTCAAAAGGAGCCCTCTGAAAGGAGGTATACCTCAGGAATAGGGATAATTTGAGAAAACCTCATAGATATCAAGATACTGATACACGTTCCTCTCGTCCCTTTCAGACTTCGTCACAGATATCCGAAAGAAGAGGACGGTCAGAACACAAGGAAGAACACATGAAGTCCAAAGACGATCAACACGTTCTGAAAAATAAGAAAACTCAATTCACCAAAAAGAAAGTAGCAGGTCTAAAAATCAGACATGCTGAGGTTCTTGAGGACACAACTCAAGAATGGGGAATGGGCTCAGACAATGTTGGACAGTGCAGCAGAAGTCACCATAGCTCGCCAGAACTTGAAGGATCACCTGAAGACAGTGGACTTGAATGAATTCCTTCAAGTTGAAACTGCAGAAACCAGGGTTAGTTCTCCACATAGGTTATATAAAGTAACACTCCGGATGGAGGGAGACATACCAAAACAAGTGAGAGCACTCTTTTGGGAGCAACTCTCTGAAGGTTATGACATTCTTCTAGCTGAAAAATACTGGCCACCAGAATTTGTCAGGGAGTTCATTTACAATATATCTAAGCCAGGAAATGGGCAGTAGCCCAGGCTCTTGCATTATATTAAAATCATGTAGGATGGGATGAGGATTCTCCTCACCATAAAATCCAGTTAAAAAAATCAACCAACTGCACAAAGGTTGTACACAATTAAGCAAGAAGCTAAAAAACAGGTCCGGAAGATATTAGATCAACTTGAATACCAGGGGGTGATTGAAACATGCACCCCGTCCAGGGACAATCCTTTGTTTCCTTGTCCAAACCAGATAATACATATAGGGCCCAGATGTAGGTAATCCGATTTTACCGATTCATAAATACCGAATTTTACCGAATCGGTATTTTAGAATCTGTAAATGGTATGTAGCTAAAAAGTTGGTAAAAAATACATATTCGGTAAAACTCGGTATTGGAAAATACTGAATCGGTATTTACCGATTCTGTAATTACCGAATCGGTATTCCCCATAGGAATGAATGGGAAATACCAATTCGGTAAATACCGAATCGGTAAATACCGATTCGGTAAATACCGAATCGGAAAGTAAACAAAAGTGAAACATAAGTAGGCAGCCAATCAGGTGCTACCACCCTCCCCCTCCCTACCAGGAAGTTGCTACACAGGCAGCTGCATCTAATTAGAAGCTTCTGGAAAGGCAGTTGGAGCTGAGCTGAGTCCCTGAGCAGAAAAAAGGGTTTTGTGCACTTTTAAAACAGCAAAATGTCAAGCACCCAAGAAAGAGAGGAGGAGGAAACTGAAATTCAGCAGCATGGAGTTGCAGGTCCTTGTTGAGGAGGTGGTGAAGGTGCACCACAAATTGTTTGGCAGGCAGTCCCTCACTGTGGCTGAATCAGCCAAAAGAAAAATCTGGCTGGCCATTTTGGACAAAGTAAATGCAGTTGGGGTGACCACCAGGGACACAGAGGACCTTAATAAACGATTTTATGACCTGAGGAGCCAAACCAAAAGAAATTGGCAGAACATCACAAGCAGGCATCAAAAACTGGCGGAGGCAAGAACCCGGCACCCCCCCTAACTGACCTGTTGGAGATGGTGGCCTCAACCATTGAACCAGACAGCGTCTGCGGATTGGGAGTAGTAGACAGCTCAGCCAGAGCTGCAAGCAAAAAAGGTAAGACAAATGCACTGCATTCCCCTCAATACCATCATCCTTACCTGTACCCTTAGTGGGCAAGTGAACCCAAGTCCAGTACTGCTAGCACTATACAGGGCCAATGCATGATGCGATATGTAGTCAGGAAATGTAAGGACATGTCACACAGCACACCAACCAAATAGTTAAGGAAATGACTGCATACAGAATATAGGCAATGTGATAAATATTTAATTGTAGTGACTGTGAGACAGTAGCCCTTAGCTAATGTACGCTCATATGTCCACAGGTGAAATGTCTCGCAGGCGTTCGCAGGAGACTGAAGGCACACCACCTGAGAGGGAGGAGAGTCAGGAGGCAGGTCCAACTACCCACAACGTACCACAGGACACAAGTGCATCAAGTAGCCATCCTCCTGCCCAAGACTCAGAAATGGCTCAAGAGTTGCTGGCGTCCCCTTGCAGATCTCAATCCCCTCTCCTGCTGTCATCCCCAGAAATGCCAGCATCACAGCATGATATGACACCTGCATCACAACCAGGCAGGTGGCATGTCGTGGCCCCACTCCCAGAATTGGAGTCAGTAGCAGCTGACATGGATGGTGACGGACCACACAATTTGCCTGTAGATGTATCTCTGGTACAACGCACTCCAGTGCAGGAGTGGGCCATAGTGGTGCAAGACGCTGCAGAGTCCAAGAAAGGCCTACAGATGCACCAGTTGAGCGTCCAAGTATGTTTCGTGGTCTGGAGGTGAGCATGGTGGGAATACAGAGGATGCAGGGAAGAGCCATCCAGGCATGCCAATGACAGATGAGGTCTCTGAACAATAACATTGGAGAAATAGGAAAGGGCATCAGTGAGCTGGTACAAGTCAACAAAGAGACGGCAGCAGGGATGCACGGAATTAACAACTCGGTGCAGCTGCTGTGCACCAAACTAGACATTGATTTTGCTGCAAGGCACAAGGAAAGGCAGCGTGCTCATGGCCAAAGTAAAGTCATCAACCTTCTGGTAACTGCCACATCCCTGTTATGCAGGAGAAGCAGTAACATGCAGGGGGCCATGACCAAAAACACCAATGAGGTCACTAGGGGCATGGGCAGGATGAACAGTGCTCTTGAGGCGCTGTTGAATGCCCAAACTGCACACACAGCTGCTCTGGATGTGCCTGTAAGTGAGGAGGATTCAGAAAAGGGGGTGGTGATGAACAGAGTGTCTGAATTAAGCAGACCACTCTTACCCAGTCCAAAGATCAGGGCTTGATCCATCACCGTTTTTTAGCTCAATGCACCATTCCAGCTCAGAACCTGGCTACATGCAAATTAGTCTGACCCTGGCCCAGTGCATCATGGGAACAGGGCAGACCAAACTACCAAGCCAATTCTTATACTGGGAAGGAAACAAGCTTCCGGGGACCGGTTTCTGTCATTTCAGCCGTCTTCGGCCCGGCTTGCTTGAATCCTGATGGTGCAATGAGCAAGGGACTCACATCTGAGTATACCCTTCCATGCTTATGGTGGACAAAAACGATTCAGAAAAGGGGGTGGTGATGAACAGAGTGTCTGAATTAAGCAGACCACTCTTACCCAGTCCAAAGATCAGGGCTTGATCCATCACCGTTTTTTAGCTCACTGCACCATCCAGGCTCAGAACCTGGCTACATGCAAATAAGTCTGACCCTGGCCCAGGGCATCATGGGAACAGGGCAGACCAAACTACCAAGCCAATTCTTATACTGGGAAGGAAACAAGCTTCCGGGGACCGGTTTCTGTCATTTCAGCCGTCTTCGGCCCGGCTTGCTTGAATCCTGATGGTGCAATGAGCAAGGGACTCACATCTGAGTATACCCTTCCACGCTTATGGTGGACAAAAACGATTCAGAAAAGGGGGTGGTGATGAACAGAGTGTCTGAATTAAGCAGACCACTCTTACCCAGTCCAAAGATCAGGGCTTGATCCATCACCGTTTTTTAGCTCACTGCACCATCCCAGCTCAGAACCTGGCTACATGCAAATTAGTCTGACCCTGGCCCAGTGCATCATGGGAACAGGGCAGACCAAACTACCAAGCCAATTCTTATCTGGTGAAGAATTGGCTTGGTAGTTTAGTCTGCCCTGTTCCCATGATGCACTGGGCCAGGGACAGACTGATTTGCATATAGCCAGGTTCTGAGCTGGGATGGTGCAGTGAGATAAATAACGGTGATGGATCAAGCCCTGATCTTTGGACTGGGTAAGAGTGGTCTGCTTAATTCAGACACTCTGTTCATCACCACCCCCTTTTCTGAATCGTTTTTGGCCACTATAGGTGTGGCAGGGTATACTCAGACATGAGTCCCTTTCTCACTGCACCATCAGGATTCAAGCAAGCCGGGCCAAAGACGACTGAAATGCCAGAAACTGGTCCCCGGTAGCTTGTCTCCTTTCTGGTGAAGAATTGGCTTGGTAGTTTAGTCTGCCCTGTTCCCATGATGCACTGGGCCAGGGACAGACTGATTTGCATATAGCCAGGTTCTGAGCTGGGATGGTGCAGTGAGATAAATAACGGTGATGGATCAAGCCCTGATCTTTGGAATGGGTAAGAGTGGTCTGCTTAATTCAGACACTCTGTTCATCACCACCCCCTTTTCTGAATCGTTTTTGGCCACTATAGGTGTGGCAGGGTATACTCAGACATGAGTCCCTTTCTCACTGCACCATCAGGATTCAAGCAAGCCGGGCCGAAGACGGCTGAAATGCCAGAAACCGGTCCCCGGTAGCTTGTCTCCTTTCTGATGAAGAATTGGCTTGGTAGTTTAGTCTGCCCTGTTCCCATGATGCACTGGGCCAGGGACAGACTGATTTGCATATAGCCAGGTTCCGAGCTGGGATGGTGCAGTGAGATAAATAACGGTGATGGATCAAGCCCTGATCTTTGGACTGGGTAAGAGTGGTCTGCTTAATTCAGACATTCTGTTCATCACCACCCCCTTTTCTGAATCGTTTTTGGCCACTATAGGTGTGGCAGGGTATACTCAGACATGAGTCCCTTTCTCACTGCACCATCAGGATTCAAGCAAGCCGGGCCGAAGACGGCTGAAATGCCAGAAACCGGTCCCCGGTAGCTTGTCTCCTTTCTGGTGAAGAATTGGCTTGGTAGTTTAGTCTGCCCTGTTCCCATGATGCGCTGGGCCAGGGACAGACTGATTTGCATATAGCCAGGTTCTGAGCTGGGATGGTGCAGTGAGATAAATAACGGTGATGGATCAAGCCCTGATCTTTGGACTGGGTAAGAGTGGTCTGCTTAATTGAGACACTCTGTTCATCACCACTCCCTTTTCTGAATTGTAAGTGAGGAGAGCACAAGCAGGAGCAGCATTGGAAGCACCCTTGTCCCAGAAACTAGGAGGAGCAGGCGCCACGCTGAGGCCACAGGCCAGCAAGACAGTAAGCAGTGTGAGCAACCTCCAAGTGTTACTGGGAAGCGAGGAAGGAAATAACTTTCACAGTTCATGGTAAAGTGAACCAGGACTGACATCATTGCAGTTAAATACTTTTTGTTGCACAGTTGTGCTTTAAAAACCTACGGCATTAAAAAATTAAACTAGTTTTGGTGCATACTCCACCTGTCTGTGTCTGTGTCTCCTTACTTACTTAAAAGAAGTTGCGTGTGACCTCTTCCCGTCTGTGTCTGCCATCAGTTGGTGTTGCAACTCCAGATGTGTGTGGTTCAGGCACTGCTTCCTCGTCATCATGGTCCTCATAATCTGAGATATCCACTTCTGTGCCCTTCTTGACCGCCAGGTTGTGCAGCATTGCACAGGCTGCAATCATCTTGCAGCAGGTGATTGGTGTGTACTGACGGGTCCCTCCACTCTTGTGGAGGCAGCGAAACCTGCTCTTCCACATGCCAAAGGTGCACTCCACAATGTTTCTGGTTGTTTTGTGTGCCCTGTTGTATCTCCTCTGACTTGGTGTTGTAGGGATGAGGTAGGGTGTGAGGATGTAGGACCGGAGGGCATATGCACTATCCCCTAATAGTAAGAAGAAAAAACATTACTCACATGCACACACACACACATCCACCTGAAATACGTATCAAGGGAGTTTCACACAGTGTCTCACGTAGCAAGTATCCTTCGCCGAATTCCCCCGCAGTCAGGCGTGCGTAGATCCCACTGTTTTGGAAGATGTAGGAGTCGTGGGTACTCCCTGGGAATTTGGCTACTATGTCAGTGATCACGTACTTTGAATCACAGATCACCTGTACATTTATGGTGTGGGTGGATTTACGGTTCCGATAAATGTACTCTGTGGCAGCAGGTGGGCATATTGGTATGTGGGTACCATCAATACAGCCAATGATGTTAGGGAACTGCGCCATCTGATAAAAGTCTGTCTTTGTCCTTAGCAGTTCTGCATGAGTTGCAGGGAAGCTAATGTAGAGATGCATTCTCTGCAATATGGCATCAAGGAATTTTTGAAAGAAACGGGACAGACAGCTCTGGGACACCCGACCTACCGCAGCAACCACACTCTGGTAACTCCCAGATGCAAGCAGGTGTAGGCTGCACAGCACCTGCACATGGGGTGGGATGGCGTGCGCCCTTGGGGTTGGATGGTCCAAAAGTGGGTGGAGGTCCCTGATAAGGTCCAGGATTGTTTGTGGGGCCAGCCTGTATCTCTGTAGGATCTCAGGCTCAGTTAGCTGGATTAGTGTGATCCTCTGCCTGTACCCCTGCTCCTCCCTCCTCCAGACCCTCTCTCCTTCTGCCTGGAGCTGTAGCCGCCTCGCAATGACATAGAATGCCGCCATTCTGGTGAAAGTGGTGCATTTTGGTGCCTTTTTCATAGCCTGCACCTGGTTACCACCTGATTTCAATCCATGGTAAATACTGACTCTTAACCACTTCAGTGCTAAGACACCATTAAGATTTACATTACTTTTCCATTGAAATGAATGGAAAGTTCATGACGAGTTACCCTTGTCATTAGCAGCCAAGAGGTTAAATACCGAATTTCATGCAAATTCGGTATTTAAAAGGGGACCTACATCTCGAAATTCATTTTTACCATTTCTTATTTACCGATTCGGTAACTTTACCGATTCGGAAACTTTACCGAATTGGTAAATATACCGAATCGGTGAAGTTTCCAATTCGGTAACTTTACCGATTCTGTAAATTTACCGATTTGGTAAATTTACCGATTCGGTAAAGTTTCCAATTCGGAAACTTTACCGATTCGGTATATTTACCGATTCGGCTACTTTTTGGCCCCCTCCATCCCGAATGCCCAATACCGGTCGGTAACGGCCGGAATTACCGAATTTCGGCCGTTACCGACCGGTATTGGGCCACCTACATCTGACCCATAGTCTAGTATGGATTACAGACATCTAAATTCATGTTGCAAAACTTTTGCAGTACAAAATGCTCACAGTGCCGGATTAATAAATAACATTGTGCGTAAAAAATATAAAACCACATTGGATATTTCTAACGGTTTCTTCTTTCAAAACATTGCACCAGAAAGTAGGTATTTGACCGCTTTCTCAATTATGGGGACACAGTGTCACTTCTGTCGTCTCCCACAGGGATTCAAGAATAGTCCTGGGTTATTCTCAGTGAGGGGAACCGAGTTACTACAAACTTATGATGATTAAGCATTGTCATATGTCGATGACATGTATCTAACAGACGATGACTTGGATAGGCACTTGAACAGAGTGAAGACAATTATACTTGGATTCGCCTCTGAAGCATACAAATTCAATTTCATAAAATATAGAATTGCCCATTTAAACGTCCTCTTTCTAGGATATGAACTTTCTAAAGAAATGTGCGCTACTCCAACCTCCAAAAATGCTAAAAAACTTACAGTTGATTCTAGGTTTCCTAAATTTCGGAAGAACATACATTCTAAATTACGCAGACAGGGTTAAACCTCTCTACGAACTAATCAAACCTGATTTCAAAACAGTTAATTGGACACAAAAGCACACAGAAATTTTGCTTTCATTGCAAACAGATATGATAGCAACTAAACATTTGCAAACACGCATAAACATACGCAACTTAGCAATCTGAATCATTCCAGGACAATGCAGATTTACGTACTTAACTTTTAACGAAGGTGAAAAAGTACCAATAGCATACAAATCACACTTGTACAGGCAAGCTGAAATGAAATTCACTTCAACAGGAAAAATTCTGACAGTGGTTCAAACTGCAGTAGCAAAAGAGAGAGGCCTCGCACAGGGTAAGCGCATTATGGTAGCAACTCCTGTACCTGCCTTAGAGGCAGTGACGATAACAAGCATTCCAAATGCAAAAGCTTTACATCCGAGATGCATACAATGGGTTAATTCTCTTGCTGCAGCAGACGTTGAATATGTTTTTGACTCATATTTGAAGACACAAGCATTTCTATAATACGAACAAGAATGTCCTCTGCCTACTGTAATTCTGCCTCTAGAGCAGTATGAATGTATAATTTATACTGATGGATCAGCTCAACCCGCGACGGGGGATAAACAAGCCTATAGTGCGGTGTGCGCGATCGTTAAATGACGCTGGCGCAATTGCAAATTCCGACCAATGGTCACTAAAACTCAATCTCTAGGAGATTGTACAACTCAGCGAGCTGAACTACAAGCCTTCAAGATGGCACTTGAAAATACAGATCGCTAATTCCCCACACTTATAGTGTGCGATTTGTATTATTGTGTTCTATCTTACAATGAATACTTGCAGAACTGGATTCCAAACGGTTACAAAGATGCAAAAGGTGGCACAATCAAGCATAGACTGCTTTGGGAACAAGTAGTTCAGTTACGACAAGGACTACAAAACACTCATGTGATATACACGCTGAGTCATCAACATGATGGGGTTCACGTTGAAGGGAATTTATTGGCTGATGAAGCCGCGAAGGCAGATGTGCAAACGGCTTCCGTAGCTGCAATCACTCGTTCTAAAACGAAAATAGACGGCGAAATAGTGCTAGCTGTCACTGCCACAAGCAAAGGCAGCGGTGCAGCGTTACTTAATAAGTTTCCACTCAAATACTCATATATAATTGATGCAAACTCCGTTCCTTTTGCTGAAATCCCGGAAGTGGGGAATAGGGTAATTCCAAACAGGAAACATAGAGTAGCTTTGATACACGAAGCACATTTGGGAGAGGGTCTGATACATCAGGGGATCTCTAAGACTATATTAGAATTAAAAGAGATATACTGGTGGCCAGGAATGAATGCACACATTCACACATTTGTAATTAAGTGCAATGACTGCAATAGAGATCGCAGCACAGAACGCTACCAGATTCCTGACTATAGCATAGCCAGCCTAGTACAGACACCATTGTTAGACAGCATTAGACTTTCTACAAGCAGACGTCCCTGTGGACAAATGCGGTCCCACAAATATTAAGACAAGGTTCATTTGGATGTGGCCTCAGCGCTCGGCTGACGCTCGAACTGTTATAAAAGATTTGCGAGTCTTTATCGGGCACATACGCAGTCGGCACGCTACATTCTGACCAGGGTCCTGCATTTAGCTCTCGAGCTTACAAGGAGGCCATGGTGGAGAGAAAAAAATGGGACATAAAGCAATTTATAAGAGCTAGGGTATTAGGTTTGGGTGATGGGTGGGTCAAACATCTAATATGTGTGCAACATAGCCTTAACAATCTGCCAAGAAGTTCTCTAGGGTGTATCACTCCATATGAAGTATTTTTTGGGACCAGAATGTTAGTATTGGACCTCGATTGTAAGACCAAAAACCCTTTGATATCAAAGACCGTTTGACTGTTTTACAGGACTTAAATGAAATAAGAACAAACAACAAGTGTTCCTGAAGCCAACCACCACTGAAGAGAAACCACCCATCTCAGCAAGGCCTGTCTGTATTCCTAAGCTTGGTGATCTAGTCAGAGACAAGATCGTGAACAAGAAGGAATTTGGGCCTTCTTACAGACAACCAGTGCCTGTCCTAGCAATCCACAGATCAAGTACAGTATTACTGCCGCCCCTTGCTGGTAAAAAGGAGAACAGGTTTGTGTAAATCGACCTGGTCAAACCACATCATGTGGCCGATCATAAGCAGGAGGCCAAGTGGACTCCGACCAATTAGCAGAGGCCCTAATTTGGCTACTTTCCAAGAGGTTCAAACTGAGGGACTCATCACCTTGGAAGAATCTGCAGTGCGAAATGAAGGACTAAGCAACAAAGCCATGGAACTTGTACCTCTTGAAACCCAAATAACACTTCGTCAAGAAACAACTGTCTTCAATGAAGTAACAAGTGATCCTGTGGTTATGGCGATTTCAACGAATCTGGATGCAATCCCCACCATTGACAGAACTGCCTCTGGCTATTTCACTAACTTTGATACGTTTTCTGAGGATCCAAGCGAACTTGAAACAACGCCAGCTAAAATAACTTTCAAGGAACAAGCAACAGACCTTTTTCATCACCTGGAAAAGACTCATCTGGTTTCACCATGGATTGAATTTTGGATTGTGTTAGGTGTGCTTTTTCTTCTACTTTGGTTGACTCTGGTGATAACTTTGGGAATGCTGATAAATGGAAGATATGTAAAAAAGGACACAGCAAGTAAGAACATAAACTTACTCCTTAAACCACACAAATCATCTCATCATGAACAAAGAGACTTGTCAACAGTGAACATCACAGCCGTTCCTATACCTGGTGGTATAGCTTGGGACAGAACTGACTATGACATTTTTGGCCCGTCAGAGCTGTTGAAGATTCCAAACCAGTTCAAGATTTCCTTGAATGACTTTGTTTCATCTAGTACCTTTTCTGATGATTGGGACTTTGAGACTGTTAATAATATGATGTCAGACTTAGAAATGTCTGCAGTATTCACAAATCATGAATACTTAGAAGGTTCATCAGACTATGAACAAATGTATTGTTATAATCATTATGGTCATAATTTATTGCACAAATCTGCAAATCCTAGAAATGTATTATTGTATAACCAATGGGAACATTGTCCTACAACACCAAAAGGTACCTCAAAAACATTTGCAAGAAAATGTCTGTACTTTTCAGGGTTCAATGTATCCAATGCTGAATCATTTTACTTTAGAAATATAAACAAAACAGGCATGAAAAGTATGTTGACAAATACCAAACAAATTTATTCTGCAACCTTTTATGCTAAATTGTCTAAACTAGGTTTTGACTTTTGGAAAGACAACATTGACATGAACACTGTCTGGGGCACAAAAGAGTGGCAGGTGCAGGGCGTAGAAGCTTTGTTTAGAGCCTGTATCATCCCTGATCAATTTATGTTTTTGAATGACACTGTCCAACAAACGTCTTGCCTTGGGTTAGCCAAGATAAAAGACCTGAACAATCCGTCCATACCTACGCCTACACCTACACCTGATAGTAACACCAGAAGGGGAGGTCAACGTACATACTATTTTGCATCACAACAGAACAGATCCAGATTGGAATAAATGGTTGATCTGGCCCACAGACACAAACAACTGTCAAGATAGATTCCTAAACAAAACAAAGGTTTCACATTCACTAGGTCAGACCCAAGATATGTTCAAAGACAACATCCTGGAATAGTAACAACATACATTGTATGGAAACTGTGCCTTGAATGGTTACATAGATCTACCCTCAAGGATGTGAAACAACACGTATCTTTACTTAAAGATGACGCTGATCTTAGGGAATTCTTGTTAGGACCAAAAACACAGCATCATAAACGTTTTATATATGCCCGTATCTATACTGCTTATAATGAAGCATGGAAGATTACGCAAGCCAAGACTGCAAAAAGAATACAAGAAATTGGTTGTATTCATTTAGAGAAAACTCTTTCTGTGGTTAACAATGGGTTAACGACTCTGTCGTCCAGGATATATGCAATGGACAGCATAGTGTCTTCTGCTATAGACATCATGGAACAGGACTTGGTCATGTTGCAACATGGTCAGTCGCAATTACGTTCTATCATGCTATTAGGCTGAATGTTACAAAACCTACGTTCAGGCTATGTGCCTTGGCGTTTAATCAATACTACGTCACGGTTTTCAGAATTCAATCTCACTGATAAACAGTCAAATTGGCACAAAGGGAAACAGACTATGTGGTGCTGAGCATTGAAAAACTGAAAAGATTGCCATTTATGGTCGCTGAAAAGCTAACCACTGAATGGATTATACATGGAACAATCACTCTGCCTGTTACAATTTTCCATTTTCAGTATTGCCTAAAACATATACCCATTAGTCTGGAGAGTTAGTTGTATACAATATAACTATAATGTATCCACAGGATAACACAGATAAATCACAACAATATAAAGAGAAGAAAGCACACGGAAAAATCAATTTCATTAGAGAAACTGAATTTTATCAGATTAAATCCAAATATGGGGATACAAGCAGAAATGAATCTCACAGTACAGAATTATGAAAAGATAATGGAAATCAAATAACAAATCAGTTCATAATCAAAACATCAACTCCAATTGATCAACCCAGAGTGGCTCAAGTCAAACATGAACCAAGGAGACTCTAAGGAAAGACAAATTGTTTTTGGAGACGATGTGTAGGTCGACGTTTCGGTCTCGGTTGCAGGCGTCTAAAAGACCATCATCAGGACAATTTTTAATAGTGTGCAAACGCCATTGAAATCGGGAATGGTGTGTTTCTTTTGAACCACTATTACTTTAGACACTGAATCAATTATCAGAAGTCTCCTCATCTGAATTCAGATGAATATAGCGGGATAGTTTTACACCCTTGAAAAACGCAGACAGAACACTGCTTGTTGCTTCTCTTGTGACAGCGAGCCCTTCTCCATTTTTTTTCACATCTTCATATTTTCCAAGGGGTTGTTCTCCACACTATTAAAAATTGTCCTGATGATGGTCTTTTAGACGGCTGCAATCATGACTGAAAGGTCCACCTACACATCATCTCCAAAAACAATTTGTCTTTCCTTAGAGTCTCCTTGGTTCATGTTTGACTTGAGCCACTCTGGGTTGATCAATTGGAGTTGATGTTTTGATTATGAACTGATTTGTTATTTGATTTCCATTATCTTTTCATAATTCTGTACTGTGAGATTCATTTCTGCTTGTATCCCCATATTTGGATTTAATCTGATAAAATTCAGTTTCTCTAATGAAATAGATTTTTCTGTGTGCTTTCTTCTCTTTATATTGTTGTGATTTATCTGTGTTATCCTGTGGATACATTATAGTTAGATTGTATACAACTAACTCTCCAGACTAATGCGTACAAATGTTTGTGTCTAAGTCTCTCAAGCAAAATCCCTTGTAGACAATTTCTCTTTGATACTATATACTGCCCAAGCCTACAAGGGTTTACTGGGTCACCCAATTTCCTTTACGTAAAACATATACCAGCAGGCACATATGAAAGGTTGGGTAAAGAATACATCAAGACATCCTGGGAATTACCGTACACACACAGATGTTGGAGTGGGGGAAGAGAAGTGTTCCTTATTGGTAAAAATTTTGAAAACGCACTAAGCGGTTCTTTCCTTTGTCAGGGTATTAATTTACACGGGGCCTGCGATGGTTACTCTACCAACTTATCCTGCCACCTGCAAGGTTCACCAGCTGCGGTGATTGATCTAATTTTTGGACAACTTTCCAATGGAAGTTACTTCATGTTGAACGATCACAGCTGCTGTGGCATGTTGCCAGGTTTATCCTATCTAGTAACTGTGTCAGCCAGAGTCACTTGCTGTATGCATGTATTGTTTCCAAAGACCAAGTCAGACAGGGAGTCGCTGTTTTGGCCTTCACTGAACATCTCTTGTATACGAATTGATACTTTAAGCAGAATAAAAGCCATTCTTTTGCGGAAAACTGTGCCACTGACCTCGGCCAAAGAGACCTATGATCTGCAAGTCGCAAGGATTTCTGCCGAGATACATGCCCTATTGACTACAAACTGCCCTGTACATTTCTCAGAAATGTTAGGTTGTATCTTAAACATGTCTGATACGAGCGGTATTGTACATATATTTAAGACCGTATTTTCTGGACTGTTAGCACCTTTTGAAGCAGTCCTAGGAATATTTCCAAACTTTGTGCACTCAGTGTTTGGCGGACTGCCTCTCATTTTGGGACTCGCTGCAGGGATACTATTTTTGATCCTACTGCTGCGATATGACACCCAGTTCTCTATGGAGACAACTCTACTGGTGATGAAGTGTTGTGAGTACATCGTCCAAATTTTGGGATTAACTCGTTTACGAGAATTAAATACCACATGGTTTCTGTCATTCAGACCAATCTGGCGAGATAGCATCTTACCTGTTCTATGCTGCTTGCTATGCTGAGAAGAATGCGTGTTAGACATATGTCTCACACTCCCATCAGTCATGCCAACGGATGTTGATACTTTGCTGGACCCGGTAACGGCCCATGCGCAGTGTTGTCCCCAGCGGCTACACATTCTGATGACGACATTCATTGAGATCTCACAGACGCAAAATGCTGACGGTGAGGTACGAGAGAAAACAGGCGCACAGGTATCATCCACTACAAACATTGCTAATGTGACCAATGCTGACGGTGATGCTTTACATCTATGTGCAGTTAATCTTCTAAACAAGGTAATCCAAATTTCACCCACAATGGTAGACAACTTTTTTACAGACTTAGAAGATTTGATGTTTTCTCCAAACAATAACACTGACTTTTTATTGGGCACACAGTCTTCTGAGAACTTTGAATTCGACTATCATTTTTCAAAGAAAAAGTTCTAACTTTGGGACTCATTTTTCTATGATTAACTTTTTTTTCTTTTCCAAATTTGTATTTTTACCCTTTTGCACAAAGTAATCTGCTTACAGTAGAACTATTCATAGAGAACAAGAATTCTAGGAAAGAAAAAAAAACTTCCAGAGACAATATTTGACCTTGTCATCATACACAAACAGTTTTATGTAATCTGACATGAAATGGTTTCGGTCTTTTTTCTTCTGTATTTACGAGCCATTTCATAAATATATATTTTCATGATTCATTCAGATAGCATTTACAAATGTCAACATATATGCTTAGAATGAAACATTGCTTTTAAAGGGTACAGCACCAATGCGCTTTAGTGTGCAACCAGTACCAATGCATTTTTATGTGTTTTGGGTGGGATTTAACACATCATGTTTAGATATGTTTTACGTGTTTAGAACATAGTAATATCGTACATAAGAAAGTGGAGTGGGTGTTGTATGGCATTTTTGATTCTGAATGAATTTTCCCAGTTCATGCCCTTATGAATGAATGAATGAATGTTGGATTTATAGAGCGCGTGGTTACCGGGAAGCGTCCCAGCGTTGTACCACTGGGGAACCCGTCCTGGCTTTCCCTGTGAGATGGTCCCTTTACAGGGCATCCCCAAGGTACAGCCAGGCATCCCCGGCGGTGATGGGGCCGGAGTGGAGATTAAGCAAGCTATTGCCCAGAGTTGCAGCGTGGGACTCCATGGTTAGAGTGGCACGAGGCGAGATTTATCGGGCCCGCTGACATTGGTCCTGCACCGGGCCGCGTCGGGAATTGAACCCTGGTCCCGGGCCGACCTCTGCCTCCGAGTCTGCGGCCTCTAACCGTTGAGCCACACTTCTCCACACTTATATAGGTACAATTCGCATTTCCCTTATATAGGCATAGAAATCAAGTCCTTATTTAGGCATAGCCCATGCTACCCAAATACAGGTATGGCTACTCCCATCCGTTCATCAAACGTCACAACAATTTCTTGGAAAACAAGACTCTTAAGCAGAAGGGGCTTCACCTAGCCTGGATATTGATTTCTCCAAGAAACTCATTATTATGCATGAACATCTATTCCTTAGGGGTTCATCCATGACATTCATATGCCCGACTTTATGTCAAAGCTGGCATTCCTAAACACCTTCAAGGTATAAATATACCTTCTCTTGATATAGCAAAGCACGGTGTGGTTCGGTGCAGTTCGACGACCTACTTGTCCGACGCAGCTCGCTACAGCAAGTGCCGAAGGAAGACGACTTTCCAGCTGACGCACTGACAAGAAGCTGTCCTCCTCTGCCGAGAATCCAGCTCCAGTGTTTCTGACTCCCCTTGCGGGGTGTTGAGAAATCGAGTCCCAAGATACCAACCTCCTTCATTCTGAGGTATGGAGCTGATTAGAACCTAGAGAAACATTTGGCAATTCTTGGCAGAACTAAAACTTATGCTAAACAATTCTTACTTCTTCCCTCGGACTAGACCTAGGTTAGGTACATTTGGGTAGGCGTATTTTAGAAGCACCAGTTGAGTATTTTAGCCTGTGTTATTTATGTATGTATTTTTATATGGTTTAGAAACCATACAATGCTATTACAGTATTATTTTATAATACTATTCTCGCTGTACGCATTATATTTTGCATTTTGTCTAACGACTGTAGCAGTTCCCCTCTCTTGCATGAGAAAGAAGACTGTTCAATAAACCTTTTATTGAAAACGCCAGTCTCACTATTTCTCTGCAACTCTGTGGAAACAAAGCATTCACGATTGACTGAGTAAAATAGTTATCTATTTTTCCACGACTCTGAAGATATTTTCCAGTTCTAGGGAAACAAAGTTGTCATGTTTATGTGGATGTCAGAAACGAATCCCTTCTTGTGTATTCGAGAAAGTTTCTAGTGACCTCTGAGCCTCTGGCACTCACAATTAAGTTTAGTATATTCGATAGAGACCTACTGACCAAAGTCCTACGTCATATCTATAGGATATATTATTCCAATGCGCGCAGAGCCTATTGGGAATATAGGAACTACACTACACCTCAGGACTTACAAAATACAGTGATGGTGGCACTCATCATCTCGAAGACTGACTACTGCAATGCCCTGTATTTGGGCACCTATAAGCAACTGGTAAAAAAACTTCAATCTTTCAATCTTTACTAAATGCAGCTGCCCGAATGCTTTTAAAAATTCCAAAGTTTGTGTCCATCTCTCAATCTTTGCATGGTTTGCACTGGCTCTCTGTCAGGAAGAGGATTATTTGCAATGAACTGTGCGTGGTGCATAAAGCCCTTCATTGGATCGGTCAGCATACTTTCAGAGATTGCTCTCTTGGTACTCATCCAGCAGGTACCTAAGATCTAGCTCATCTAGAATGGTAGCTGTCCCCAGAACAAATAAAGCAAGATGGGGTGGTAGGTAGTTTGCCTTTTGTGCAGGGAGACTCTAGAACTCATTGCCACTAACGCTACTCTCCCAACCCATTCTACTGCAGTTTAGGAGGCAGCTGAAGACCTGTCTCTTTACAGAATCAGTAGGTCAAGTTTAG
The DNA here is from genome assembly GCF_964263255.1 of Lissotriton vulgaris. NCBI lineage: Eukaryota > Metazoa > Chordata > Amphibia > Caudata > Salamandridae > Lissotriton > Lissotriton vulgaris. The sequence goes on from NC_141697.1 coordinate 374,017,226, forward strand.
TGTTCTGCTTCCTTGCCACTGTTCCCTCTGATGTCAGACCCTTAGCGCTAAGACATCAATGGGTAATCGCAAGGTATAAAAACGAATTAACATTTACATAATGGACGAAGTCCCCAGTCAAAAACCTCTGAATTTGGGAAAAATGTAATGGCAAGACAGCTAGGCTGTCTCAAAGGCCAGACCTAAACATTTACTCTTGTGTCCACAACTTCCAACTATGTTTTACCTCAAAATGTAACATGGCCCTTCATAGCATTCTAGCATGTCGTGGTGCTAAATGATGAGAAGCAGTGGAGTGATTGATGGAGAATTCTCTTTTTTTGTATTTTTGACAGGGGATGGTCTAAATCTGAGCCTTCATTGAGGTATCTTGAATAAAGGTGCAAATCTAAGTGGGCACTCAATATGTTTGAGCAATTATGGCACTATGTGCAGGCAAAGAGTATTACTAAGTGTTGGTGCACATCTGGATATGTACTGAGGTTTTGTGAGTGATAATACCAATCCGAACTTGCATCTTGGATTAATGGGTGATGGTGCAAATATGATCATAAATCAAATATGACAGAGTAATGGTGAAAATCTGAACATATACTAAAAATTACAGAGTGATGATGTAAATAAGAAGTGGGACTATTAACTCCTTCGACGCTCATGACGAACTGAGCTCGTCATGAGCCACGGCGCTCCGGTGCTCATGACGAGCTCAGCTCGTCATAGCCCGTGGAACGCTCAGGTGCGGGGAGAATTCCCCAGCTGTGCTGAGCGTTCCACGGGAGTCAATACACCTGTGACGAGCTGAGCTCGTCATGAGCACAGGAGCACTGTAGCTCATGACAAGCTCAGCTCGTCATGAGCATGGGGGCGCTGTGTGCGCCCCCTCCCCCCCAGCACAGCGGGGGAATAACCCCCGCAGCGAAGGGGTTAAGTGAAGAGACAAATATCCAAACAACAACAAAAATGTATAACACATGCTGTTCCTCTATTATGAGTGGTCGTGAAAATCTGAAAATGTATTAAGATTTCCTAAATTTTGGGGAAAATAAATAAGCATTACAGATTATTATGGGATATATCAGAACATTTATCACTGAAAAAGAAACCCTCGAGCCTAAAGGTTTGACAAGAGTAAGAAAGATTGTCCAGAAAAGTGTTCCAGCAACCCATGGGGTGTCCCTCTATTAGGACGAAATCCCTCAGTCACCAAAGGTGGCATGCTTCATCATTGGTGTAATGTGTGCATTAAGCTGTTTGCACTAGGACCTCTTTGGCCAAGGAGGCGGGATGAGGGAGGGACAGGGGAAGAGGTGGAGTCCTGCCCCATTAAGGCAGTTGTAGGTTAGAAGTAAAGAGAAGAGGACGTGAATAAAAGAAGATAGATACTCCTGCACCTGAGTCTGTGTCCTTTGTGGTTAGAACACTACATCATGGCAACGAGTGGTGGCCACGACCCATGCACGTGTGGGTTGTTGCCTTGCGAGCGCTGGAAGCACTGTACGAGTGCGTGGAGCACCGGGCGAGGGTCTGCTTGGCACGGTTCGGGAGCCTACCCCGACCACGTTCAATCTGGAGCACCGCGATCCGGGTGCCTATCCCGGTCGCATCTGGTCCACCGAGGAAGAAAGGGTATTGAGAGCCCCCCCCTGATGTTGGAGCGGCGCAGGAAGAGTGTGGGGCACCGGTAAACCCCCCCCCCCGACGTAGAAGCATCGCAGAGGTCCCGCGTTGCTAAGTGTGCAGGAGCGATCTGGGAGCCCACCCCAGTCGTGTGTCATTGCGCCCAATACCTGTGGGCGAGTGTCTTCGTTTCCTTCTCCGGTTGCTGGCAGGTCTGGTTGTTGAAGGAGCTGCTGCCGGTGTGCCAAAGGCCAAATCTCGTGGGGCGCGAAAGTTCGTGGCGGCCATCTTTAAGTCAGGCACCTACACCAATCCCCTGCGAGGAAGTCCCGGTGGCCATCTTGAAGTCAGGCAGAGTGCCTAACAAAGCATCTAGCATTGGTAAATGCAACGGGAAAGTCTGTAATACATCAAGCATTGGCAAAATCAAGTGGAAAATCATCAAGCATTGGCAAACTCAATTGAAATATCGGAAAATCATCAAGCACTGGCAAATTCAATTGAAATATTGGAAAATCATCAAGCATTGGCAAACTCTATTGGAAAATCATCAAGCATTGGCGAACTCATTTGAAATATCAGAAAATCATCAAGCATTGGCAAATTCAACTAGAAAATTCGGAAAAAGGAAAAGATGTCGGCCAAGTTATAAAGGAATTACCCGCAGCCGATGCAGCATCTTATACTGATGTGTGTGAAGCACTGAACCGAAAATTGTTGCACAAGAGGAATATTGACTATGAGAGATACACATTTAACCTGGCTGTTCAAGATAAAGAAGAGCCCATGTGCCCCTTTATCACACGTCTCAGACGATTGGCATGCTATTACGAGTTTGATTCTTTCTCGACTGAGGATGCCCTTCGTCTGAGGGTCATCGAAGGCTGTCAGTATGAATCACTGCGGCGGAAGCTGTTAAAGAAAAGCTACTCGCTGGACAAAATCGAGGAGATGACGCGGGTGCATGATCAGGCAGAAGAACATGCCAAGAAGATGAAAGCCGGGAGAAGTGAAAAGCGTGGACAAGCTTTTAGGCTTCAATCTCGCAACACACGCTGGTACTCTCTGGTGAAACTGAGGTCATCCCTGTCCAAAATACACCAGCAGCCTGTGAACCGACGACGTCGTAGCTACAGTCAAAACAACAGACGGCGTGAGCGCCATCTCAAATGCTACCGCTGTGCCTATGATTTTCCCCATGGGTCAAAATTGCAGGAAGTGTAGTGGGGAGAACCACTTCGAGAACGTTTGTGGAACTTACAGGAAGAACAAGCAGAGAGATCAGGAAAGGTCCTCTCAACTATCGAGCACACGTCACCATGTAAAAGCAGTATGTGATCACAGAGACTAGTCAACGGGATCATCCCGCTCCAGCTGCCAGTCTCGTCGGAGCTATCGATCCCGACGCACCTCTTCTCAAGAATCAAGGTCACTGTCTCCCATCTCGCAGGACAGCGATGAATATATATGTATGTTTGCTGACCCCGACCGACTGAAGAAATATCCTCGACTAAACATTCAAATTGGCACGCACTGGACCAAGTTTGTGATGGACAGTGGGGCCTCTCTCAACTACATACCAGTGGCGGAATATCAGAGGATGAATTCACCACCACAACTAAGCCCTGCTCATGTGAGAGTTTACACCTGGATGTCCAAAAACCCACTCCCCTGCTTGGGAAAATTTTCAACGCATCTCACGTATCAAGATCGCACCATTCCTGCCTACATCCATGTTATTAAAGGGCCAGAGGCCGACTGCCTTCTGAGTCTTCCGACTGCTGAGCGGCTTAGACTAGTGGATATTTTGTACAAGGTGGATGACGAACTTGATGTGGTTCAGAAATTTCCAAAATTATTTGCTGGCCTGGGAAAGATGGCTCATTGTCAGATTCGATTACACATTAACGAACAAATAACTCCAGTGGCCCAACACCATAGACGGATCCCTTTTCATCTCCAACAAGCAGTCAAACAGGAACTACAGGATCTGCTCCAAGCTGACATCATCGAAAGGACGGATGGACCTACACCTTGGGTCTCTCCTGTGGTAGAAGTGCCGAAGAAGGGTGAACCTGACAAAGTTCGTCTGTGTGTTGATATGAGGGCGCCCAACACCACCATTGAAAGGGAAAGACACCCCGGGCCACATATCAGTGACATGATTGCATCTCTTAACGGAGCAAAGATATTCTCCAAATTGGATCTTAATAAAGGTTACTATCAACTAGAGTTACACGAGCAGTTGTGTTACATCACAACCTTCTCAATGCATATTGGTCTCTTCAGGTACAAGAGACTCAGCTTTGGCGTGTCCTCTGCTGCTGAAATTTTTCAAGAAGCCATTCGGAAAACAATTCATCACATCCCTAATGCCCTAAATTACAGTGATGATATCCTGGTTTATGGGTCCACGACACAAGAACACAACACCGCCCTAGAACGAGTCTGTCATGCATTAATGGAAGCCAACCTCACATTAAATAAAGCAAAGTGTGAGTTCCATAAGTCTACGTTGAAGTTCTTTGGCCATATATTCTCACAGGCGGGGATGAGACCGGATCCAGACAAAGTGGCTGCTTTGAATGATACTCCCAGTCCTCGTGATGCGGGAGATGTTTGCTCATTTTTAGGGATGGCCAGCTACTGTGCCCGGTATATCCAGGACTATGCAACCATCAGCTATCCCCTGAGGCAACTCACAAAACAAGGTCACCCGTACCAATGGTCGGCAGGCTGTGAACAGGCATTCAACTAAATTAAAGCAGCGGTAGAGTCAGTTGACAATATGGCTTATTTTGATCCGAAGAAGAAGACCGAAATCACTGTTGACGCCAGTCCCGTGGGGCTGGGAGCTTATCTAGCTCAATATGACTCCGAAAATGAACAACGGTATATAATTGCCTATGCCAGCAGAAGCCTGACTGAGACGGAGAAAGCATATTCACAGCCAGAGAAAGAAAGATTGGCTGTTTTGTGGGCTTGTGAGCATTTCCACATTTTTATACATGGAAAACATTTCACACTGATCACCGATCATCAGGCCCTCTTTACTATCTTTGGCAACCCTAGAGCTAGGATGCCACTGAGAATAGAACGCTGAGGTCTTCGTCTCCAAGAATAAACTTACACGATTGTGCACAAGCCTGGAAAGGCAGAACACCCTGCTGATTACATGTCAAGGCACCCCAAAGAGACAACAAAGTGTAGATCGCCTGTGGCCAAGGAATATGTATGTTTTGTGGTAGATCAGGCACAGGCCACCAGCCGTCCTGCTGAAAGCCATCCTAGATGCCACTCTTGAAGATGTCACTCTACAAGACGTCAAGCGTTGCATACATAACAATTACTGGAGACACTTAGATGTCAACCCCCCTAACAGTCCAATTGAGGGACATGAACTTGCCGCTTTCAAGCACGTGAAAGAGGAACTGTCGGTAGCCACCAATGGTCTGCTCTTACAAGACAATTGAATAGTTATCCCAAGACACTTACGGCAAGGTATTATTAATCTGGCACATGAAGACCACCGAGGTATCGTGGCCACCAAGAGAGCACTGAGGGAACGGGTCTGGTTCCCCGTATCAGACAAAATGGTAGAGCTCACGTTGAAGGACTGTCCCCAACGTCAATTGGTCAGTCGGCCTGGTCCTCCTGCACCACTGCAAATGTCCCGATTGCCGGAGGGTCTGTGGCAGCATGTTGCTGTAGACTTTTTTGGGCCATTTAAATCTGGACAATATATCCTGGTTATCACGGATGAGTATTCACGTTTTCATTTTGCCCAACTCATTGCGTCTACAAAAGCGTCCAGCACAATACCTGTCTTGGATGAAGTGTTCACTGCCTGGGGCATTCCCAAAATAGTGAAAACAGATAATGGGCCTCCATTCAACAGTCAAGATTTCATGGACTTTGCCAAACATCTCAACTTCAAGCATCGCAAAATTACACCTTTATGGCCTCAGGCCAATGGAATGGTAGAGAGATTGATGTCTACATTAAAGAAAGCCATTCAACAGGCCGAACTGTCGCGGAAAGACACTCAAATGGTGTTAAATGAAGTTTTGCGAGTTTACAGAAACACGCCCCATTCCACTACCGGCAAGTGCCCCGCGACCTCAATGATGGGCCAGCCGGTGCGCACCAGAATACCCATGATTGACTGGAAGGAAGGAGCAGGGTCACAAGACTCTGATCTAGACGACATAGCTGTCACTGACCGCCTCAAGAGGAAAAGATGAAGACTTATGCGGATCGCCGTCGGCGAGCGGCACCCTCCCTGATTCAAGAAGGTGACTGGGTACTAGTAAAACAAGAACAGCAAAGGAAAACAGACTGTCGCTATCATGAAACTCCACTAGTAGTCACCAAACAAAAAGGAACCATGATCACTGCTAAATCGGATGCAAAGACAATCACCCGGAATGTGGTGCCCTTTCAGAAATGCAGTCCTCAAGTTAAAGAACTTCTTACTGGCCCTGTCAATGGAGAAACGGGCCTAGTGAGACTGAAACCAGTGACCAGATGTCGAGAGTGATCTCTGATGGACGAGAACCTGACGGTCTGGATGTCCAAACCTTCCCCGCCGAGTCATCAAGAGACCGAGTCGTCTGATCGAAGAACTGTAACTATGTGACATTTTTCTTTTAGTTATATGTTGAAAGAAGCTTGGACTCAGTTCATTTTGTTAAGAAAGGGGGAGATGTAATGTGTGCATTAAGCTGTGGGCACTAGGACCCCCTCGGCTGAGGAGGCGTGATGAGGGAGGGACAGGAGAAGAGGTGAAGTCCTGCCCCAGAAAGGCAGCTGTGGGTTAGAAGTAAAGAGGAGAGGACGTGAATAAAAGAAGATAGTGACTCCTGCACCTGAGTCTGTGTCCTTTGTGGTTAGGACACTACAATTGGGATTCTCCTCATAACATGATACCTAGTCCTGGCACAGGTTTCAACCCCCTCACTGAGATGGAGGCTCTCAGAGTTATTTTGTTTCTAAATGGAGGTATACTAAATACCACAATGATGAGTCACAAATCAGGTTTGATGAGAGAAGCAGGGCAAGGAAAGTGTAATTAGTTGTGAAGGCGTTAAAACTAGCTACCAGGTACGTGATGTATCTTTATTAGAACATCCCGGGGCCAAGATTAAACAAGTTCTGTTTGTCAACATTTCAAAACTTGTTGAGAGGCAAATTACTCTCAAATTACAAAAGCAAACGTTACATTGCAGGAGGAAAAAGTGACAATCGTGAGCAAACAAAATACAAGAGGAGCAAACGGTGCATTACAGGAAGAAAACGCATGCACATGTACACGCACTACAGCACCCCGGTACCTATAACTTCCCCTCCCAAGGTTCCAAAGGAGCCAGTCATCCCACTACGCTCTTGGCCTGGGTGGGATAATGCCTCCTCTTTCCCAGCCAGTACTCGGCGTCGGGGGTTGGGGGGAGTGAGGGAAAGGGGCCGCTCTCAGCGAGGGGGGAAGAGAAGTCTCCATGCCGGGCAGTGGTCACAGCGCCACCCGGGTTTCGCCGTCCTACTGGAGCAGTCCCAGCCGGTTTCAACTGCCCACGAGAACAGGGCTAAGGGGCTAAGGATAGTAGGTCTTGAACAATGTTGCGTGACAGAGAGGACGCCCAATGGGAGAGCGAGTACGTTCTTTGACGTAAGGCTGACTTCCAGGAAATCCCTGTTGTGGTAGGGAGACCTTGAATGCAGCGTAGTGCGTCTGCTCTACATCTTGTACTTGTGGGCAAATTGTTTAATCCCCCGGTGCCTACCAAAAATGAATGTGTCCGTGTGTAATGCCGCCACCATCGCGGGACGAGAGGAGCCTGAGAGACCCGGTGAGTGGGGGGGGGTTGTGTGTGCGCGTAAGTCTGTGTGTGTGTGTGCATGCGTGTGTCTGTGTGTGCATGCGTGTGTGTGCATGCGTGCGTGTGTCTGTGTGTGTGCATGCATGCGTGCGTGTGTCTGTGCATGCGTGAGTGTGGCTGTGGCTGTGTGGGTACGCGCGCGATGGCCAGAAGCTGACTTGCGGTGAATGTTGAGAACAGGAGATGTGCACAGCGCCGGGCTGGGCGTGCGCGCCCACGAGGTGAAATCGCAGATGGAAAGCGCGTGCACATCCCCTGTCTCACATTCCCGCAAGCCGGCAACAATAGGTCTTTTGCTTGACAGCGAGACCTAACAGTGCACTGGCAGGGAAAACATATGCCTGCAGTTAGTGGTGACGGTGCTCTGCATGTTTCAGCATATTGACCCTCAGTGGAGGTGTCATGGCTTTCGTCAGGACCAACTTGTGCTGCTACTGAGCGAATTTGTGTGTGCGCGAACTAGTGTGATGTGGAGAGACACAAGCAGTAACAGATATTCACACAGCGTTTCTGAATATCATAAAAACAAACTCTGAACAAGCATTAAGGATTAATAAATTATGGGGCAAATGCACTGGATGATGACTCAAATCTGGATATGTGCCAAAGGGAACGTCGGAGCAAGTACTGAAGATTAATAATTGATAGTGCAAATCTGGATATGCACTTAAGAATGCACTCAAGAATTCTGATAAATGTTGCACATATTAGCGTGCTCCGAGTATTACTTTGAGATAGTACATCTCTGGGCATGTTCCAGAGGTCTTGGGTGTGATTGTACAAATCTGAAAATTCAGTGTTGATTCCTGAGCAATGGTACAAATCCGAACATGAGAGAGAGAGAGATAGAGAGAGAGAGAGGCGAGAGAGATAGAAATCGTTTCTGAAGTGATGATCACAGCTGCCAAGTTTTTTGTGTGCTTATGTGAGCGCTTTTCAAGTGTTTATATAAGACACTTTGAGTAACACGTACATTACATATATAATAAGGCCTTTCTAGACGTGTAATGAGATAATTTTCAAACATGCATCAAATCAAAATTCGTGGTATAAAATAAGTTAAAAGCTCCTCAAGTTCTTGTGCACTGTCACAGACCTACTTCCCATTGCAAATATGTTCAATCTTGAAGCATTACCAGCGCGACATACGAGGGCGAGGTCCCAGCTGCTTATGCCAGCTCCCTGTTGCTATACGTACTGTTTTCTGACTGCAAGGTGACTGATCCATGCTTTAACCTGTGGAGCACCCCTACCTACATGGATGCCTCAGTGCTGAGGAGTGCTGCCTACTTGCTGCTGGAAGACATGCGAAAACGAGGTGCAACCCATTTGGGATATATACAGGAGATATACCATAATCTATTTAGAGACAACAAAAAGCTGGGATCCAATGGTAGACAGCAGTAAGGTTACCTGAAAACTCCATGTCAAAAAGGACACTCCTGTTCTAGGTAATTGTTAACAGCAAATCTACTGTATTCTGGAAACTGCAGTCCTAGTTCGCTTTATTTGAACTAATATAAAAGCCCAGGATTAGAACATTATTATTATTTAATCGGTTATGTACAGCGCCCAGTTACCCTAGAGCATCCCAGCGCTTACCCACCAGCAAGTGTCAGAAATAGAAAGGACAGAAGATTAGCAGAAGAGGAGGGTTTTAAGTTGTTTTCGGAAGCGCAGAAGACATGGTTCTGCACGTAAACATAGGGGGAGGGCCTTCCAGAGGGTGGCAACGTTGACTGAGAATCTCCTTCCTCCTGATCGGGCCTTTTTTACCCTAGGGACAACAGTCAGGTGTTGCTGGTCTGAGCGTAAAGCTCTGCTCGCTTTATACGGGATCACCATCTTCTGAAGGACGGGGGGGCCTTTGCCTTGCAAGATTTTGTGTGCAAGGCATAGGGATTTAAATTTCACTCTTTCCCGTATTGGTAGCCAGTGTAGTGCCCTCAGTGCTGGTTTAGCAGAACAAGACATAGGGATGTTGTAGAGCATTCGTGCTGCCGCATTCTGAACTTGTTGGAGTCTGTTCAGAGTGCTCTCAGGGGCCCCGAGGTAGATCGCATTGCTGAAGTCTAACCTAGACATAATCAGGCCCTGGATCAGGAGCTTTCTAGATAGAAAAGGGATGAGTGGTAGTACCTTACGTACCGATCTGAGGAGGCCGAAACAGACACCCTCTAGTTTGGAGGCCTGGGTTCTGAGGGAGAGATCTCGTTCCATCCAAATGCCCAGGCTCTTGATCTCATCCTTGGGTTCAGGGAGAGATCCTAGACAACTGGGCCAGGCCAAGCAGGAAAGGGAGGGATTTTTAGGTCCCATCACCATAATCTCCGTCATGGAGTATCTGGGAGTTTTACGAGGATTGGGAGAGGGCGAACACCAGTTGGGTGTCGTCGGCATAGCTCACGATCTTGATGTTGAATGGAGCCACCACTTCCTCCAAGGGGGCCATATACACATTAAATAGTGTAGGACTCAGGGAGGAGCCCTGAGGCACGCCGCAGTGGAGGTGAGTGGATGCCGATCGTGCGCCCCCTTCCCATACCTGTAAAGATCTTTTGCTAAGGAATGACCTAAGCCAATTTAGCGCTGTCCCCCTCACTCCGGCGTCCGATAGTCTCTGGAGTAACACTTGATGGTTAACTGTGTCGAACGCTGTACTCAGGTCCAGGAGGATCACTGCCACTGATCCCCCCGAGTCTAAAATGCAGCGTGCCTCCTCCATGACTGCCAGCAAGGCGGTGTCGGTGCCTTGGCCCGGGCGAAAGCCTGTTTGAGAGCTTTTTAACACCCCATTGGACTCCACAAAATTGGATAGCCGAGAGTTAACCAATTTTTCTGAGATTTTACTAAGCCCTGGGAGGAGCGAGATCGGCCTGTAATTGGCCATATCTAGAGGGTCCAGAGAAGGTTTTTTCAGGAGGGCTTTCACTATTGCGCTCTTCCAATTAGGTGGAACAATACCCGTGCCTAACGAGGCACTGATGACTTCAGTGATGGGTTCCACAATGGAGGGGGCCACCTGTTTAAGGATCCTCATGGGGGCAACATCCCGAGGGGAGCCACTCTTGATCGAACATAGGGCTTTAAGGACTTCATCCTTAGTAACTGGTCCGAAGGATTCCAAAGTTATCTGAGGACGACCCTCCCCCTCCAACAGCTAGGGTCCTATCCTGGGCTGGGGTAAAGAAATAAGGATGTTTTCGATTTTTGTGTGAAAGTATTCTGCCAGGTTATTGCATTTAACCTCCAAGTTCTCCGTGGGGGCAGAAGGTGTTGGAACTTTCAAGAGTTCTTTAACCACCAGGAAGGTTTCTCTTGAGGAGTTAGAGGCATTGCTAATTTTCTCCTAGAAAAACTGAGTTTTAGCCAGCCAGATGGCGGTTTTGTACCTCCTCATTGCCGTTCGGTATTCCATCTTACTAGCTACCTCCCAGTTTTATCTCCACGAGCGCTCTAATTTTTTGCATGCCCTCAGCATAATCCTTAGCTCAGGTGTATACCAAGGAGCGGTGTGTAGTCTTTTCTCCCTTATGCCTGTCGATCTTAGAGGGAGGACAGCGTCTAAAGTGTTTGAAATCCATCCACAAAGGTCTGCTTCAGCTACGACAGGGTCCTGTGAGAGTGGTGGGCGTGAGGCTTCTAGGCTACAAGTGAAATTTTCCACTGATAGCCTGGCCCATGGTCTATCAGGTGCACCAACACTAGAGGGGGGGATGCTTTCAAATTTAGTTTCCCAGGTAAAAGGGATCAGAAGGTGATCCGTCCATGGCAGAGGAATAGGAGGGGCTGCTTTCATGATGGAGATATTTGCAAAGATGGGGTCTAGCAGGTGGCCTTTATTGTGGGTGGGCTCCAGGTTTATAAGTTCCATCCCATACGTTTTAAGGTCATATAGGAGGGCAGTCGCCAGCCGCTCTTCCTGGTCATCAAAGTGGAGATTGAAGTCTCCCAGGGCGGTGAAGTTAGTAGCAGAGGCAGCACCAACCATTACCGTTTCCATAAGAGAGCTGGTAAAGTTACCCATATTACCTGGGGGGCGATAGACTAATAGCCCAGACATGGCAACAGTGGGTGAGACTTGGAAGGAGAACTTACAGCTCTCACAGTCTTCCACTTCGCCTTTCTGAATTCTGCAAGTCAGTGAGTTTTTATACAGAACGCCTCCTCCTCGACCCAGTGGTCGATCCTGTGAAAGAATAAGAAAGCCAGGGGGGAGGGCGTTAACCATGTCTGCTTCTGCACCCTGCGTGAGCCATGTTTCTGTTAGAAACAAGATGTCTAGCTCCTGTTCCAGGATGAGGAGATTAACCTCAAGCGAGTGCCCAGGGAGAGATCTACAGTTCAAAAGGCCTAGACGTAATGTGTGTTTTCCCAGTGCTTGATTAGGGGGGTGGCATAAGGCACAATGAGTAAAAGGTGAAGGATCAGTCTTGCACAGGGTGCAATATGAAGGTGGCAGGGAGCGTAAGTGAAGTAGTGCTTCTCTAGAATAACTGTAAAGGGTACCTGGTAAAAACGGCAGAGTGGCTGGCCCTAGGCTCGTCTGGGCTCGGACGGGCGCAGATGGGCATGACTCTGGCACGACTCCGGCGCAGGTCCGCGCCTCCGCTGAGCGCGTCCGCTGCGCGGAGTCATGGCCGTTCTTTATGACCGCTGCTAGAGCGCATCACTCACGCACCCCCACCCAATATGGCCGCCAAAGTTGTAAACAACCAGTTCTCGGCGTCTACACTCGGCCGAGAGCTGACCGGGGGCAGAGGGAGGGGGGGAGAGGAACAAAAAGCGATCAAACAATAAGGAAAGTCTCTGCACGCCTATTTAGATCAAGCGTGGAGATGCAGGCAATGCGAACAAAGTGCAGTAAAATTCGAGCAGTTTTAAAATGAGTAAAGCGCTAAGCGCACTGTGCAAAGGAAAGAAACAGAGACCTCCCGGCTTCCGCTTCAGGAGGGAAATGAGCAGCTGTTGGCAATCCGAACCAAGATTCCCCTGGCCCTTTATGACCGCTGCTAGAGCGCGTCACTCACGCACCCCCACCCAATATGGCCGCCAAAGTTGTAAACAACCAGCTCTCGGTGTCTACACTCGGCCGAGAGCTGACTGGGGGCAGAAGGAGGGGGGGGGAGGAACAAAAAGCGATCAAACAATAAGGAAAGTCTCTGCACGCCTATTTAGATCAAGCGTGGAGATGCAGGCATTGCGAACAAAGTGCAGTAAAATTTGAGCAGTTTTAAAATTAGTAAAGCGCTAAGCGCACTGTGCAAAGGAAAGAAACAGAGACCTCCCGGCTTCCGCCTCAGGAGGGAAATGAGCAGCTGTTGGCAATCCAAACCAAGATTCCCCTGGCCATTTATGACCGCTGCTAGAGCGCGTCACTCACGCACCCCCACCCAATATGGCTGCCAAAGTTGTAAACAACCAGCTCTCGGCGTCTACACTCGGCCGAGAGCTGACCGGGGGCAGCGGGAGGGGGGGAGAGGAACAAAAAGCGATCAAACAATAATGAAAGTCTCTGCACGCCTATTTAGATCAAGCGTGGAGATGCAGGCAATGCAAACAAAGTGCAGTAAAATTTGAGCAGTTTTAAAATGAGTAAAGCGCTAAGCGCACTGTGCAAAGGAAAGAAACAGAGACCTCCCGGCTTCCGCCTCAGGAGGGAAATGAGCAGCTGTTGGCAATCCAAACCAAGATTCCCCTGGCCCTTTATGACCGCTGCTAGAGCGCGTCACTCACGCACCCCCACCCAATATGGCTGCCAAAGTTGTAAACAACCAGCTCTCGGCGTCTCCACTCGGCCGAGAGCTGACCGGGGGCAGAGGGAGGGGGGGAGAGGAACAAAAAGCGATCAAACAATAATGAAAGTCTCTGCACACCTATTTAGATCAAGCGTGGAGATGCAGGCAATGCGAACAAAGTGCAGTGAAATCCGAGCAGTTTTAAAATGAGTAAAGCGCTAAGCGCACTGTGCAAAGGAAAGAAACAGAGACCTCCCGGCTTCCGCTTCAGGAGGGAAATGAGCAGCTGTTGGCAATCCGAACCAAGATTCCCCTGGCCCTTTATGACCGCTGCTAGAGCGCGTCACTCACGCACCCCCACCCAATATGGCTGCCAAAGTTGTAAACAACCAGCTCTCGGCGTCTACACTCGGCCGAGAGCTGACCGGGGGCAGAGGGAGGGGGGGAGAGGAACAAAAAGCGATCAAACAATAAGGAAAGTCTCTGCATGCCTATTTAGATCAAGCGTGGAGATGCAGGCAATGCGAACAAAGTGCAGTAAAATTCGAGCAGTTTTAAAATGAGTAAAGCGCTAAGCGCACTGTGCAAAGGAAAGAAACAGAGACCTCCCGGCTTCCGCCTCAGGAGGGAAATGAGCAGCTGTTGGCAATCCAAACCAAGATTCCCCTGGCCCTTTATGACCGCTGCTAGAGCGCGTCACTCACGCACCCCCACCCAATATGGCTGCCAAAGTTGTAAACAACCAGCTCTCGGTGTCTACACTCGGCTGAGAGCTGACTGGGGGCAGAAGGAGGGGGGGGGGAGGAACAAAAAACGATCAAACAATAAGGAAAGTCTCTGCACGCCTATTTAGATCAAGCGTGGAGATGCAGGCAATGCGAACAAAGTGCAGTAAAATTTGAGCAGTTTTAAAATGAGTAAAGCGCTAAGTGCACTGTGCAAAGGAAAGAAACAGAGACCTCCCGGCTTCTGCCTCAGGAGGGAAATGAGCAGCTGTCCTTACTTACATTGAATCATCTGATAACTTTAAGCACCAGAATTCACAGGAAAGTTCTGTCACCCACTAGAGACAGAACAAAAGAGGGAGCAGGCTTGGTGTGTAGCAAAGTGGAAGAAAGTGGTATATCACCGCAATGTTCTTTTAGGGAGAGAAGCACCTGTTACCACACTAGCCAAACGAGAGTAGGCAAAGTCCCTCCCACACACACACATAGCTGCAGTGGTGTTTGTATTGCCTGTCTCTTTTTACGAACAGTTTTTGTTGAGTTTCTTGGTGCTGTTTTGAAACCCACTATTTGCATTTGAATCAAGGATCACTGAAAGCAGTGTTAGTGTACGCAAACAACTAAGACTGATATCGCTCACTCAGTCCAAAAGAAGTTTAGATTTTACAGTGTACCTATTTAGTTTTGTTTCTGCAAAAAATATGACATCACCTGAAGGCATAATGTATCAGCAATTCAGAATATTTAGATACAGAGGTCAGTGCCCCTCCTACAGTGTTTATCAGTGTAACCTCTGAGTTCACAAACCAGTGTTTCACAGACAAATAAATGCAAGCTGCCGGTGACTAGATCAAGGTAATCATGCTGGCCACCAGAGGCTACTCTGATGCCTTGGAGCTGAATGGCTAGCTTCTGAATTGGAAAGTAGCAGGTCAGACTACACTGGACAAAATGATTGAATTCGCTGTTATATAAGTCTTGGGCAGGGTATGAGCACTCAGGCCCCAATGGCCTTCCTATTATGCTGTTGGAGAATGAATGGTTGAGTGGGCTTAGCAGTAGCAGCTGCTACGGGGCAATGATGGTAGGCCGGTTTAAAAAAAAAAAAAAGGAATTTTTTTTTTCACTTACCTGCTGGCCACCGCTTCTCCTCCGTCCTCTTCTTCTTCCGTCAATGTAGGAACCAAGAAACAGGCAGCACCCAGGCTTCCAGACTCCCCGAGGCCAAACACAACGCTGCTGAGAGCAGCATTGTGATTGGTCTAAGCTCCGTGGTTTGGTGCTTAGATGGGGAGTGGGAGCCTGGGCATGTTCTCCATCTAGGCTGTGCAACACAGCACGGTGGAGAACATGACAAGTGCGCATGATGGTTTGGCCGGCCCAAGACGTCCCGCCAAAATGTCATGGACACTTAGACCAGCCCACCCCACCCTTGCAGAGGAAAATCGAAAAATAAAGTGATAATAACATGCTGTTATTGCCATTTTATTTTTCCTGTGGTGCGACGTTCCTCAGCATTAGCGGAGGAGCCGCCCCTGTAGCCTAGTGCTATTTTAACCTGTGACTTGCAATTAACACACGTCTTGGTAGCAGGTGCCTATGCTACTGAGCTATTCAGCCACTTAATGACTGCAATGTTCTTCATTTTTTTGATTAAATCTTTTTTTATTGATTGCATACTTGTGAAAGGCAAGATACGTTTGAATAGTCATCTATACATAAGATCATCTGCCAACAATTTGGTAAACATTTCTCTTTGTGTGGATGTTGGGCATACCATGAATAACCTTTGGCGACTTTTGTATAAGACTGTAATGTTCTCCATGAAGACATTGCTTGTAAAATGGCACCTGCACGTTGTAAAAAACACATACTGGCAAGTTACATCGTTGTTATGCTCCTAAAAAAATGCTAGGCAAAACCAAGATTGTTAAAGAAAATAGAGCAAACTAAGACAAAGATGGTGGTAGGGAATGTAGGCGCACACAACTTAGGGGCCTATTAGCAAGAAATAGCGATATTTATCGCTAAACGTGGTTAGCGATTTTTTTTATCGCTGGATATTTTAGCAGAGAAAACATGCTATTAGGAACGTTTTTCTCCATTGTGCTAAAATATCCAACGATAGCGGTGAAATGCGAGCATATCGCTGGAAATCCAGCCATATTCTTGCATTAACGCCAATGGGGCCTTACTCTGACAATCCACCCCCCATTGACTATACAGGTAGGTCAACTTTTTAGCAGGTGTTAGTTTATAGCGATGATCGCGCATAGCGTGATTTTTTTATCATTTCGCCTGCCTTGATAATAGGCGATAGCTGTGTTAGCGACTGTTTTCAGTTGCTAACAGTTTGGGTACGCCTACTTTGCATGTCATTAAATAAATATCGCTGACATGCAAAGCGGGCCCCAAACCTGTAGCTATCGCCTAAAAGCTGTCGATAACTGCTGTTAGCGACAGCTTGCTAATAGGCCGATAAAAATATCACCGCTTTAGAGGGAAAAAGTCCTGCTAAATCGGTGATATTGCCCTTGCTAATATGCCCCTTAATCCGTACAAACAGCAGAAGTATGCAAGAGTCCATTTCACAGCTGTCCTTATAATGCTTGGTGGTCTGGAGGAGTGAGAGCCACCTGATCTTCCTCTACCGGAAATAATTCTAAATTGGATTTAGCAAAGTTCTTCAAGCACTCAAAATATGTATTGGCGTGGAGGTCGTGGTATCAACAGTTCTTTATTTAATTATCCAATTTTGCCCTTATGCTTGGACTTGCCACTTGCCAACACATGTTTTGTCTTGTGCTGTAAGCGTGACAGCAGAGTTCATCAGGGCTATAATACAAATTTAATATTATTATGGAGAGGAAACTCTAAAAATAAAATGTATACTGTCACCAGGGTCTGTGACCCAGGAGACACCTGACGTGTACCCGGTTTGGCCCAGTTGTATATGACCAAGGGATAGTCAAATCTATTTTCAGATGGTGCAAACGGGGGGAAGGCGGTGGGCTCAGTATAATCGGTATGTAATGTAGACCATTAAGAGGGTTAGTCTAAGTTGTGGGAAACCAGAGGTGCAAAGCGTTTATAGTGGTATGTGAAGAAGCATAATCACAGTTTGGATACATAGAGGGTCATTCCAATGTCGGGCAGAATGACTAACGTCCAACATCAATTCAGTATTGGGACTGACCGAAACCCAGCTGGCGGCCCGGAACAGCCCGTTAGGATGCGACAGAACACTGTACAGCCGCATTCCTATATTTCACTATGGGAGCATGGATTAAGGCCGTAAACCAGCTGCAATGCATGCTCCCATAGTAAAATGGGAGGTGTGGTTCATCCCTGCACCCCGTGGCAGGCACCTCAAGGTGACTGCCACAGGTGCAGATATCAACAGGGGGGCACTATAGGTGCCCTCTTGGCCTCCACCGGAGGCCATGCACCGAAGGGGGCCTGCTGGGGGTTCCCAATCACCCTTTCCGTTATGGTCTCCATGTTGGACAGACTGGCATGGAAACCATGTCTGAAACTGTCATTGTAACCTCAAGGGCGGATTTGCCCACCCTTGAGATTACTACCCAGCTTCCGACTCGCGTACAGGCTCTCTGAGCCCGTCGGAAGCCAGCCGGAATGATCTGTTGGTTTCCTTTCTGACTGCACCCATCATAATGAAGCAGTCGGACAGGAAACCAAGCGACCCATCCTAATCAGCCGCTCAATGTGTAAAGCACGTTGTTACAGTGCATGCAATAGGGAATAACATTTTTTATTATTTGTTGCTTTTTGTTTTTTTTAATTTTGTATTTTATAAACGTGGCTGTGTTAGTTTCTTATGGTGACCGTTACTCTAAATAGAGAGGAGTTGACGCCCACCTCATTCTTTGTCCATTCTGCTTTGTCCTCTTTTTAGAAGTGTGTTGTTCATTCAGTCAGAATAATCATAGGAAAGGGCATGATATGCTCTGCAAGGTAAACAGAGATCATATGTATCTGTCATACCTATAAAAGTATATCTGGGTAGGAGTAAAGTCAAGGCAATACATCTTACCTAGCTAGGTCCAGGGTCTTGTGTGGAGACTGGAGCCAATATGTAATGCAGGTTGGACGTCTGTAATAAAACCAAGTTCCAATTCATATATATATATATATATATATATATATATATATATATATATATATATATATATATATATATATATATATATATATATATGTATATATATGTATATATATATATATATATGTATATATATGTATATATATATATATATATATATGTATATATATATATATATATGTATGTATATATATATATATATATATATATATATATGTATGTATATATATATATATATATATGTATATATTGTATGTATATATATATATATATATATATATATATATATATATATATATGTATATATTGTTTATTACGTTTGTAAATTTGAGGGTTAATTGAATTCCTGTCATGCAAATGCCACACCGCACACAGTAAATTGCGGTCCACGTCTAACGTTATTTAGAGGTAAATGTGATACTGTACATCGTAAAATGAAAGTTAATTACAATTCCCATTAATCCAATGCGGCACAGCACATAGTAAAATGCTGTCAAAGTCTAACTGTATTCGAAAAAAATGTGATACATCACAATGTAAGATGCGGTCCATGATATACATTATGGAAGCAGAACGCGGTGTAACTATCCAGCGCTCTGCAAACCCAAATCAAGTAATGCGGCACAGTCGGTGGACCAAACGGTTTAGCACTATGGTGCCGTAGCCAACAAATATCCAAGCAGCGTACAAAAACCACACATCCTGTGTGTCTCTATTAGAGACACGGGCGATGGCCAGTCAAATCCACCCACCCAATTTTTGTTCTTTCTATATCTGACATAGAAGGAGCAAAACAACATAACGATTGTTTTTGTGCCTGTACAAAAACAATCATCCCCGCAACACAGCACCCTTGCACCATGGCACAAGGGTGACATTTTAATGCATGGGCCAAGTGGGCTCTGGCCCAGGGCCCCAGCCTTTCAGGGGGCCCCCTGACAGAGTCAGGTCTGTTCTCCAGAGTTTTGCCCTAATGACCCTGAATATTTCTCAAACAGATTGTTTTAAATACTATTTTCCTTTAATGTATTTTTGATGTACCTGAGGAGTGAGAGTTCAGTAAAGTCATTTTGCAGAGCAATGTTGTTTTTATGTCTCATGCAATATACTTAAAAAAAGTTTATTTTCGATCAAAACGAGGCCTAACATGTAAGAAATAGGAGGGCGTCATAGAGATTATTTGCAGTAATATTGGTGAGCTGCTGCTGTGTTACAATATTGAAAACTCACATAACTATCCATGAATATTAGATGTACAGACATTTAGGACCTTATTTATGAGAGGTGATGCATCGCTGTGTGAAAACAGGGATGCGTCACTTCTTAGTGCGCCCTCCTTGCGACATGATGGAAGCGCCATATTTACTGTATGATCCATCATGTCGCACAGAGTTACAGATACATCAGTATTTCTGACGTATCTGTGCAAAAGTGATGCATTACTGGGGTTTGTCTGAAAATAGACGCAACTCCAGCAATGTGTCCTTTCACATTATTATTATAAAAAATTTTATAGAGCGCGTAGTCACCCGGAGGTATCCCAGCGCTAATATCCCTACGTCTGCGGGTCCGGTGCAAAAAAGGAGGGGGGTGGAGGGAGGGAAAGCAGGAATGGGGGGGGAGAGTTGAGTTAAGGGAACAGGTAAGTTTTCAGCCGTTTCCTAAAACGTAAATAGTTAGGTTCTGTTCTCAGGTCTCGAGGGAGAGCGTTCCAGAGGCGTGCGGTGTGGACCGAGAAGCGTCTTCCACCCGAGCGAGCCTTCTTGAATCTGGGGAGGATGATAAAAGCCTCCTTGTCCGATCGGAGGGATCTTGAGGCTTTGTACGGTCTGATAAATTTTCTTAGAATGGGGGGGCCTTGGTTCTGCAGTAGTTTGTGCGCCAGGCACAGGGCTTTGAATACCACTCGTTCCCTCACTGGGAGCCAGTGAAGGAGCTTCAATGCTGGTTTAGCTGAGGCTCTGGCAGGAGTGTTAGTGAGGATCCGGGCGGCGACATTTTGGATTCTCTGTAATTTGTTCAGAGTTGCCTCGGGTGCACCCAAGTAGATTGAGTTGCTATAATCAAGCCTGGAAAGTATTAGGCCTTGGATTAGTAGCCTTTGTGAGGTAGGAGGAAGTAAGGGCAAGATCTTTCTCATAGATTTCAGAAGCCCGAAGCAAGTCCCAGCTACTTTTTTTGCCTGCGTGGTGAACGACAGGTCAGTTTCAATCCATACACCCAGGCTTTTAACTTCCTGTTTTGGGTCTGGGGGGGGGGCTAGACAGGGTGGCCAGATATTCTGGGGGAAGGTGAGCCCTTTCTGACCAAGGAGGAGAATGTCCGTCTTTGAACCATTCAGTTTCAAGGCTGAACTGTTCATCCACCCTTGTATCTGCGTCAGGCAGCTGAATAAGTCTGCAGGTTGTTGGCTAGGGTGGGATATGGAGACAACAAGTTGTTTGTCATCCGCATAGCTGACGATGCTCACTCCGAACGGGGTGACAACCTCCTCCAATGGGGACATGTAGATGTTAAACAATGTGGGGCTCAGGGAGGAGCCCTGAGGCACCCCACATTGGAGGGGTGTTTCGGAGGAGCAGGTGTTATTCTCCCAGATCTGGAAGGAACGTTGGGCCAGAAAGGAAGAAAGCCAGGATAGAGCGGTACCTTCCACACCGACCCTCTTGAGCCTTTTAATCAGGAGTTTGGGGTTGACGGTGTCGAAGGCCGCGCTAAGGTCGAGGAGGATCACTGCCACTGATCCTCCTTCGTCTAAGAGAGCTCTGGCCTCTTCCACCCCTGCCAGGAGGGCGGTGTTCGTGCCCTGCCCTGGGCAGAAACCTGTCTGTGAGTTTTTTAACCGGTTATTGGATTCCAGGAACTGGGATAGTTTCTTATTTACCAGTTTCTCAGCAATCTTGCTGGTCCCGGGGAGAAGGGAGATTGGTCTGTAGTTGGCCAATTCCGCAGGGTCCAAGGAGGGTTTCTTAAGTAGCGCTTTGACTACAGCCGCTTTCCAGCTAGGGGGGACGACTCCCTGTTGGAGAGAGGCGTTGATCAGATGGGTGAGGGTAGGGATGATTATGGGAGCCACTTCCTTGAGGGTCCGTAGCGGAGCAGGGTCCCTAGGCGAGCCGCTTTTGATGGTTTTTAACGTATTTCTGACTTCTTCGGTGGTTATTTGTCACCAGGAGGATAGGCGGGGGGAGGTAGGAGTGTCGGGGGGTCGTTTTTCTCGGTCGGATTTGTAGGGGGGATTGAGTCGAGGATTTTTTGAATCTTTTCTTGGAAAAAGCTGGCTAGCTGCTGGCATTTTTCCTGATCTGCTTTGGGGTCTGGGGGGTTTCAAGGGCCGGGGTCTGGGACCTTAAGAAGTTCCTTCAGGATGGTAAAAGATTCTTTGCTAGAGCAAGGGGCCTTTTCTATTCTTTTCTGAAAGAATAGACTTTTTGTCTTGCCAATGGAAATTTTGTAGGTTAGTAGGGAGGAGCGATAGGCATCCTTATTTGTTTCGGATTTCTCCTTCCTCCAGGAACGCTCAGTTCTCTTACATTCTTGACGTAGAGATTTCAGCTCTGGGGTATACCACGGAGCAGGAGGCATTCGTTTGGTATGTTTGAGGGTGGCAGTTTTGGGGAGGAGTGTGTCCAAAGAAGCTGTGATCCAGGAGCTGAACTGTTTATCGGCCGTGACAGGGTCGGTGGAGAGCGTTGGAATGGAATATGAGAGTGTGGTGGCCCATTCGGATGGTACGAGTTTGTGCCATCGTCTGTCAGTGACCTTGATTTTCACGGATTGGGGGGGGACAGTAGGAGAATCCCAGACGATGGGGATTAGAAAATGGTCAGTCCATGGCAGAGGCAAAGGAGGGCAGGTGGTAATATTGGCGATATTGGTGAGAACGGGGTCTAGAAGGTGTCCCTTGTCGTGGGTGGGTTCGTTGTTAACCAGCCGGATGTTGAATGACATAAGGTCCAGGAGAAGGTCGGAAGCGGTCTGGTCAGTGGGGTCTGTGAAGTGAAGGTTAAGATCACCTACGAGGAGAAAGTTGGAAGCGGAGGAGGCTAGTTGTGATACCGTTTCGGTGACAGCATTCAGGAATTTCCCAGGATTACCCGGAGGGCGATAAATTAGTATTCCCGAAAGGGAGTGCGCCGGGGAGGTTTGGAGGGAAAAATAGCAACTTTCGGAGTCTTCAATGTTGGCGTCGTTTGTTCTACAGATAAGTAGTTCTCTGTAGATTATGGCCAGGCCGCCTCCTCTCCCTCTGGGTCTGTGCAGAGTTTGAATGAGGTAACCTGGGGGAAGGGCGATGACAATGTCTGAGTCAGAACTGTCGGAAAGCCAGGTTTCCATGAGAAATAGTGCATCTATCCCTTGTTCTTGTATCATCAGATCGATTTCATGTGCGTGTTTAGGGAGGGAGCGACAGTTGAGGAGACCCAGCTGTAGTCCCGGTTTGGCTGGGGCTTGAGTGACTGGGTTGCAGCGCGTGCATTTGGAGAAGGGTTTACCTTCGTCGTGGATGTAGCAGCATCCTTGGTTTTTTTCCGGTCGGAGAGTCAGGATCATGTCTGCTGTGTACGTCAGACGATTGGGAGGTGAATCCAGCAGAGTGCCTGGGCCTGGGTCCGGCCGGGCCCGGACGGCCCAGACGGGCTTGCCTTAGGCACGCCTTTGGCGCGCTGACGGCGCGCCCGCTGCGCCCGTCCGCTACGCGTACGTGGGATACACATGTTTAAGAAGGCGAAGGGGGCGTGGCCTCGAGCGAGTGGGCGTGGCCACAGGACCGGCTCACTCGCTGTTGGCGGCGATAATCAGGGCGTTCCCGCTGCAGCTTTAGCTCTGCTGCGTGGGGACAGGAGAAGCGATCGTAAGCCCACAAAGGATTAATCAGGTGAGACAGGGAAGTGGCGGTGACACAGTATAACACAACAAAGTTTTTAAAATCAACAAAGTTTCAGGTTATTAAAAGCGCTCCCGGCTGTGCCTCAGGAGTAGTGATCTGACCGGAGCTCGTGATCAGCTCTTCTTAAGAAGGCGAAGGGGGCGTGGCCTCGAGCGAGTGGGCGTGGCCACAGGACCGGCTCACTCGCTGCAGGCGGCGATAATCAGGGCGTTCCCGCTGCAGCGTTAGCCCTGCTGCGTGGGGACAGGAGAAGCGATCGTAAGCCCACAAAGGATTAATCAGGTGAGACAGGGAAGTGGCGGTGACACAGTATAACACAACAAAGTTTTTAAAATCAACAAAGTTTCAGGTTATTAAAAGCGCTCCCGGCTGTGCCTCAGGAGTAGTGATCTGACCGGAGCTCGTGATCAGCTCTGCTTAAGAAGGCGAAGGGGGCGTGGCCTCGAGCGAGTGGGTGTGGCCACAGGACCGGCTCACTCGCTGCTGGCGGCGATTATCAGGGCGTTCCCGCTGCAGCGTTAGCTCTGCTGCTTGGGGACAGGAGAAGCGATCGTAAGCCCACAAAGGATTAATCAGGTGAGACAGGGAAGTGGCGGTGACACAGTATAACACAACAAAGTTTTTAAAATCAACAAAGTTTCAGGTTATTAAAAGCGCTCCCGGCTGTGCCTCAGGAGTAGTGATCTGACCGGAGCTCGTGATCAGCTCTGCTTAAGAAGGCGAAGAGGGCGTGGCCTCGAGCGAGTGGGCGTGGCCACAGGACCGGCTCACTCGCTGCAGGCGGCGATAATCAGGGCGTTCCCGCTGCAGCGTTAGCTCTGCTGCGTGGGGACAGATGAAGCGATCGTAAGCCCACAAAGGATTAATCAGGTGAGACAGGGAAGTGGCGGTGACACAGTATAACACAACAAAGTTTTTAAAATCAACAAAGTTTCAGGTTATTAAAAGCGCTCCCGGCTGTGCCTCAGGAATAGTGATCTGACCGGAGCTCGTGATCAGCTCTGCTTAAGAAGGCGAAGGGGGCGTGGCCTCGAGCGAGTGGGCGTGGCCACAGGACCGGCTCACTTGCTGCAGGCGGCGATAATCAGGGCGTTCCAGCTGCAGCGTTAGCTCTGCTGCGTGGGGACAGGAGAAGCGATCGTAAGCCCACAAAGGATTAATCAGGTGAGACAGGGAAGTGGCGGTGACACAGTATAACACAACAAAGTTTTTAAAATCAACAAAGTTTCAGGTTATTAAAAGCGCTCCCGACTGTGCCTCAGGAGTAGTGATCTGACCGGAGCTCGTGATCAGCTCTGCTTAAGAAGGCGAAGGGGGCTTGGCCTCGAGCGAGTGGGTGTGGCCACAGGACCGGCTCACTCGCTGCTGGCGGCGATAATCAGGGCGTTCCCGCTGCAGCGTTAGCTCTGCTGCTTGGGGACAGGAGAAGCGATCGTAAGCCCACAAAGGATTAATCAGGTGAGACAGGGAAGTGGCGGTGACACAGTATAACACAACAAAGTTTTTAAAATCAACAAAGTTTCAGGTTATTAAAAGCGCTCCCGGCTGTGCCTCAGGAGTAGTGATCTGACCGGAGCTCGTGATCAGTTCTGCTTAAGAAGGCGAAGGGGGCGTGGCCTCGAGCGAGTGGGCGTGGCCACAGGACCGGCTCACTCGCTGCAGGCGGCGATAATCAGGGCGTTCCCGCTGCAGCGTTAGCTCTGCTGCGTGGGGACAGGAGAAGCGATCGTAAGCCCACAAAGGATTAATCAGGTGAGACAGGGAAGTGGCGGTGACACAGTATAACACAACAAAGTTTTTAAAATCAACAAAGTTTCAGGTTATTAAAAGCGCTCCCGGCTGTGCCGCAGGAGTAGTGATCTGACCGGAGCTCGTGATCAGCTCTGCTTAAGAAGGCGAAGGGGGCGTGGCCTCGAGCGAGTGGGTGTGGCCACAGGACCGGCTCACTCGCTGCTGGCGGCGATAATCAGGGCGTTCCCGCTGCAGCGTTAGCTCTGCTGCGTGGGGACAGGAGAAGCGATCGTAAGCCCAAAAAGGATTAATCAGGTGAGACAGGGAAGTGGCGGTGACACAGTATAACACAACAAAGTTTTTAAAATCAACAAAGTTTCAGGTTATTAAAAGCGCTCCCGGCTGTGCCTCAGGAGTAGTGATCTGACCGGAGCTTGTGATCAGCTCTGCTTAAGAAGGCGAAGGGGGTGTGGACTCGAGCGAGTGGGCGTGGCCACAGGACCGGCTCACTCGCTGCTGGCGGCGATAATCAGGGCGTTCCCGCTGCAGCGTTAGCTCTGCTGCGTGGGGACAGGAGAAGCGATCGTAAGCCCACAAAGGATTAATCAGGTGAGACAGGGAAGTGGCGGTGACACATTATAACACAACAAAGTTTTTAAAATCAACAAAGTTTCAGGTTATTAAAAGCGCTCCCGGCTGTGCCTCAGGAGTAGTGATCTGACCGGAGCTCGTGATCAGCTCTGCTTAAGAAGGCAAAGGGGGCGTGGCCTCGAGCGAGTGGGCGTGGCCACAGGACCGGCTCACTCGTTGCTGGCGGCGATAATCAGGGCGTTCCCGCTGCAGCGTTAGCTCTGCTGCGTGGGGACAGGAGAAGCGATCGTAAGCCCACAAAGGATTAATCAGGTGAGACAGGGAAGTGGCGGTGACACAGTATAACACAACAACGTTTTTAAAATCAACAAAGTTTCAGGTTATTAAAAGCGCTCCCGGCTGTGCCTCAGGAGTAGTGATCTCACATGGGGCTTGAAAGGGCCTGCATCAGTCTTACACCTGCTGTGAACTGGGTGTAAGCTATTGATGCAATGGCGTCCAAGAAGTGGCGCATTGCGTTCTCATAGATTTCAATTCGCCACTTCTACGAGGCTTTTTGCTGGGCAGCAACCACCCTGCATACATTATACCTGGCACAGGTTTAATGTGGTGAAGGAGTTTACAAAGTGGCGCATCTGCCTAGATGCGTCACTTTGTAAATAGGGAGCAACATGGCACATTTTTTACGAAATGCCGTAGGAAATAGCAGTGTTCACCTTGGAATCCTAGAAAAAGGTAAGCGAATGGAAACAATGGTTCAGCGGGAATCTGCAAATAAACACATAACGAGAACCACGTTAAAACAACGTGCGGCATGCTGAATGGGTCCGCTCAAACTAAACTGCAGGCAGCTTACCAGGAGCCGTGGATGCGACACCTATTCCCAGATTTTGTAAATTCATAAGCAAACGTAGGAGGCGGAGGTCCCTCTAAATGTGAGACGCCTTCGTAGTGAAGGAACTTTCGGGAGACAGGGGTAGATAATGCCGTGTGAAACTGCCGTCATATTGGAAAGTGCAAAAAATTCCAATTGCACTGGGAAGTCTGTAAATCCGAAAACCAGCTATGCTGTGATGGGGGATAAGGTACAGCAGAAGCCTAAAGACTCTGCGACCTCAATGTTTTCCATCTGGATGGGAGAGCAGTAGAGTTTTTGATTGTAAATTTTGGCAACATCGCCCCCCTTCACACTCGGTCGGTCCCTCCTAAGGATTTTTTAACTCGTAGGGATGACCGAGGTGATAGTAGGGTTGGAGGCTTCATACAGCTAGGTCTCAGTGAGAAATAAATGATCAGGTTGTTCATCTAAAAATTAAGGGTGGGGGGAATTTGCAAAATTGCATTTCGCATACTTCCGTCTGTCTTTTGCTGCAATGTTGCTGTGATCTGGTGCCATAGTTACTTCTATTTGCCGTAGCCTCGTCCTACTTGTTCTTCCAAGTACTATTTCTGCTGGGCACCATCCTGTGGAGTTGTGGGGTGTGTTTCTGTCGTCACGTAGTACCTGGCACAGAGCTTGGCTAAGTGATATCTGCGCCAGCTTCGGCCTTTGAACTGCCTTTTTGATGTTTCCCATGAACCTCTCCACCATTCCATTTACATGGGGCCACAGCGGAGTTATCTTCCTGTGGTTTATCCCTAGATAGGCCGTGAATCTGCGGAAGGTTTCTCTTGAGGTTGGAGGACCATTGTCTGTTTTTAGCATTTCTGGTGAGCCCCATGCTGCAAATATGTCATTTAGTATTGGTAAGGTTGCTGTTGCTGATGTCGATGGGACATGTCGTACTATTGGAAATTGCGAGTATTCATCGATGACCACGAGCAGGTAGTTGCCTGTGTCCAGTGGCCCAAAGAAATCAGCTGCTAATGTTGTCCACATCGCTCTTGGAAGCTCTGACATTTGTAGTGGTTCATGCCTAGCTGGTTGTCTTGTCACTTTACCGAGGTGGCATGTCGTTATAGTGTCTTCTACCATGCGGTCTAGGCCAGGGAACCATACTTTCTCTCCTAGCAGTTTCTTTGTTGCTACTATGCCTCAGTGCGACTCATGGGCCAGATTGACCTGTTGCCTCCTGAGTGAACTTGGTATCACTATTCGTGTCCCTCTCATCATTATTCCTGTGTCTGTCTCTGACAGTTCTTTATGTATCTTCTTTAGAGCCAGCACTTCTTCCTTGCATACTACTTCTCCCAAGGTGCAGTTATTCTTGATGTGTCTCCATCTCTGCCTTCTCGTTGTCTCCATGGCCATTTGCAGCATGGCATCTTCCTTAGTCTCCCTTGCTAGCTCCACTAGTGTTATCGGTGCTGGGGTGTTTTGCTTTATTACGAAGTTGGGGTATTCTTCTGCCATCGAAGTTGTCTATCGTGCTTGCGGTAATGGGTGTCTCGACATGTAGTCTGCCGGGTTGTGTTCTTTCCCTGGCTTGTGCACAGTCGTGAAGTCATAGTCCATCAGCCTTATGCCCCAGCGTTCAATCCTGGGTGGCATTTTGACTGACGGGCTGCCATAGATCGTTACCAATAGAAGCCAAATGTCCAGGAAGGAACCATTTAAGTATTAATTTACTGTTATTTGTGTCACAAACGTGAACACCTAATTATTGTAACCCTAGGGATTCAATGAAAACACTTTAATTGTATCAAAAATATATACATTCTTTAATTCTCAATACATAGGTAGCTTTTCTTAAAGATAAAAGTCTGGCAACAAAACTACTACCAAAATAATCACACTAGATACAGTGGTAGTGTAGAAAACACCTTTCGCATACAATGTGGACAATTCATGTAACCACATTCGAGTGAATTAACACAACAAAATTCACAAATTATATTCAAATGAATTCGAAGGTTTATGCAAAAAAGGTGTTTTTTATTCCCCAGAAAGTACCCCCTGAAGAAGAGCAACTGCTCGAAATGCATCGGGATTATACTCTCAACGTGTTAACTTGCCAACCATACTAAAGAAATGCTGTGTTTTCTATTGGAATGGATTAAACACAAATTGAACTATGATGATTTGCATCTTTCATATGAAGTAATATGAAAAGAGAAACACATGAATAAATCTTGGATTTATCAAAAAAAGTAAACCTGACCACATTTAATTTTTTTAAAAAGCGATCTGTATTGCCACAGTAGTGCTTCAGATTTCAACCTTTCCCGGGGAAGGGTTTTTCACTGATCTATGTTATCTTCCAATGCCAGCCTGCAGCTCGTTCTGCTCTCTTCCAGGTGTCCACCCACTATCGCAGCCTGTGATGGGAGCCCCTTTGTTCTCCCTCCCTTATACAGGTGACAGAGATAGGCCACAGGGTCTAAGGCCCTTCTATCTGCTAGACGGGCTTGCTCGCTCTAGTCAGAAAAAACCCAATCATTTACCACCATCAGTTGTCCTGCCAGTAGTACACAACAGTAAGAAAGGTGTTCCCTCAATGGCCACGATTTTTCAATACAGGTATACATCCTATTCTTAGTATAACGTAGGTGACAGATTCACAACAAAGTTTTTTATTTTCTTCTAAATATATATGAAGCTTTTTATTTTCTATTAAGCATTGCTTTCAAGTTTTTGTATTTTTTTATAGTATTTAAATTCATAAGAAATATTTAATCACAATTATAACATTTCATAAATAATTTCATGGTTCATACAGTGAAACAAATATGACATGACAACAACTATATACACAAAAGAAACAATTTATACAAATTCATGTACCCCTGATATCACACAATCAATCACAACATACTAACACATTCATGCCCTCACTACATTCAAACCCACAGCATCTGAAAAAGGAAACTGAATCTTAATTGGCAGGGAAGCCCCCGCCAACTAGTAGGTCCCAAAGCTCAGTATGAGACCCCGCACTTGGTCGACGCGTGTTTCGGCGGCACGCGGCCACCTTCCTCAGGACCTCTTCGGGGCAGTCAAGCCCACATGTACAGGGGACCTAAAATATATAGTAAAAGATACTGTCACCATCCATACTCTCTGAAGAAAAAAGAAAAAAACCAACCCAATATACGGAGGTCATTAACATAACTCAGGATGACACTATAGCTCAACACATGACCAAACACAACCTGAGTCCTCAGTAAGTGTACATGAACCATAATTAGGTAGAATACTGAAAGACGTTGGAGAATACTAGTAGAAGGAGCCTGGTGGGTAAAGGAAGTTAATAAAATACTAAGGAAACCTGCCAGTATAACATGTATTTCAAAAGGGTCAGAAATTGTCTATGGGCTATTATACATGCGATGATGCATCCCACATCTTTACGGAAAATCAAAGACTCTACAAGTTTATTACAAGTAGCACATTTCAAAATTCATGGTAGGCACACATTTACTTACGATTAAAAACCATTTATTCCGCTTAATCCAAGGAGGACAATGTCACAGGCATGAACCACGTGTGATGGTAAATCAAGAATTTACACTGTAAATACCTAGAAGACAAAAGGGGACCCGTTCTAAATAGACTCATAATTAAATTGTGTAGGCGATCAAGGTATACTTCTAATAAATACGCCTGCCTTACCCCAGTTCAATGTGAGGAGAGATTCATAGGCGTCCAGTCATGTAATAAAAAAAGGAGGATGTCGCAGATCCAGTGATGCAGCATATGATATGGTATTCAACTGAAATGACAAGTATCAATAATAAAAAAGATGATGAAGTCTGTCCAATTCCTTCGAGTCCTAACTCGTTCATATCATGCCGTACTAGTACAGAAAACCCACCTTTTAATTGAATCTGTTAGTCCTGTTCTCCAACGCGAAATATCTTACTCTTGTTCTCCTCCGTTTTTAATTAGTACCAAGATTAATCAATTCCCATATCCTCGGATAACCTACGGCATAAAAAGATCGAAGTTTCATCTCTATACATCACAAGTAGAAAACAAGACACTCGGGTATACAAGGGACTGATTTCTCATCGAAACAGTAGTGTACTAACTGGCGAGCACACCACAATAAATATGTGTATTCACCCAAAGGCGATGCCTTTAATATGGGGTTATCTCGCACGCATGCATTAATGAGCATATGACAAAAAGATCAAGTCACGTTGTTCCCATTTAAAAAAATAAATGTGCGCGTGTGGACAAACAAAAAATAATTAACTGCTAAACGAAACAGCAAGACTGAACACGAAAAGGAGATTAGGAGGTTAAACCTGTATCTATATCATAACTCTACTTACTGCAGTGTCACACAGGGTGTGGACCAACACGATCTCCAGCTGGGTGGTGTAATTCCAAACAGGGAATGGAGCCGGTGGCCATGTTTTTAAACTATTAAAAAACGGCCCAACTATCGCGATGTCTGACAGACTGCCGAGAATTGATTGAGGGCAGTAAAGATAGAGAGTGGACTCCCGTCACGTTGTTGCAATAACGAAAAGAACCATGGCGACATGATGCAACATTAAACCGTAGCGAGTGGTATTCTAAAGGGGACGCGGTCAGAACAAATCTGTCATGTTTTATAACCCTCAGAGACCCACATATGCTAAGGGTAAAAAAGACACGGGTGATGTATTTAAAGCAAAGAAATTAATTCTTTGTTTTAAGAGTGTTAAATTATCCAGAAAGAGCAGGGAGCATGATTTAAAAGAGAAACAAAGTATATCGATGATAAAAAAACTATTCCCAAAAACGGGGAGATCTATGAGGCATGTATCCACATTAGTTTCGATCACAACGTCTAAGATACAACAAAAAGATATCTGTGGCCAGCGAAATCTCCCGAGAAACTGATAGACTCAAATACTGCAAGTCAGTGCCCGGAGCAACTACAGGCAAATAAAGAGACAAGACATAATGGTCATTAATAAACACATAGTTACAAAGCTGGAGTGACAGAAAACAACTATGTGTAATTAAGTGGACTCTATTTCGTGACATACCACGATATTTCCTCATTAAGGCCACGTTTAACGCAGTCCAAATGATAAATCCAAAAAGTTTCACGTTTTTTGCGTGTAATTTCTGTTAGTTGGCCTGATCTAGAATGCACTTTCTCCAACATTGACCATTTAATTTCTTGCTCATTATGGTTCATTTTCAAACAATGTTCAACTAACGGTGCCATCAATTTCTTGGTTCTGATAGCAGATTTGTGTTCGCTAAAGCCTGTGCGGAATTCACGACCAGTTTCTCCTACATAAGCCAACCCACAACCACAGAATAGAATATAAATTATATTACTGCTGCAACAATTTGTCAGATGGCGAAGTCTAATTTCCTTGTCAATATTTTCAATGATCTCAGATGTAATCGCTGAGTCAGATCAGATCAAAATGTCACAGGATAGAGGTGGCTCCATGATTCTAGTGCTGTTGGACCTGTCTGCAGCCTTTGATACCGTGTCCCATAACATCCTTCTCAGCCGTTTTCAGGGAGTAGGAATTGGAGGCTTAGCACTATCATGGTTGGAGAGTTTCCTTTCCGGGAGATCGCAATCTATCAGCCTGGGCCCCTTCCGTTCCATCTCAAGGGGGCTCACGAAGGGAGTACCACAGGGCTCATGCCTTAGCCCTACATTGTTTAATGTATATGTGGCCCCCCTTGCTGAGATTGTGCGGAAATATGGGTTCATACCGGTTTCCTACGCCGATGACACCCAGCTCCTCTACCCTTTCAGCTCCCTTGGCCCCAAAGTCAAGGAGAACTTTGCTGAGGGTATGAGGGCGGTGTCGCATTGGATGGCGGTGAACTGCCTCCAATGCAATGTGACAAAAACAGAGGTCATGCTCTTTGGCAAGGCAAGCATCCTTTGGTCCCCTGACTGGTGGCCAATAGATCTCGGCCCAGTACCTACATCCAAACCTCATGTAAAGAACCTTGGGGTGAAGTTGGACCAAAAGCTGACCCTGAAGGAACACACCAACTACATCACAGGGTTGTGTTTCCACACCATTGGCCTACTTAGACGTGTCTTCCCATATCTCCCTGCCACCTATAGAAAGACACTTGTACAGGCCTTGGTGACCAGCCGCCTGGACTACTGTAACGGCCTGCTGACATTAGCAAATGCTGATGCAGTAGGTCGTTTGCAGGTAGTCCAGAACACAGCAGCAAGACTGGTCATGGGTGCACCAGCCAGGACTCCCTCCAAGCCCTTGCTGAAAGAACTGCATTGGCTCCCTATACGGCAGCGCATCAACTTCAAAATCTGCTGCACGGTTCACAGATGCCTTTATGGAGCAAGCCCTAAGTATCTATCTCAATCCCTGGAGCTGTATCAGCCCAGTAGGTCTCTCCGCTCAAGCAACCTAGCCCTTCTAAAACCCCCGGCCACAAAGAAGTCTAGACAAGGAGACCGGGCCTTCTCCTCAGTTGGACCTGCCCTGTGGAACAAACTTCCCATTGATGTAAGAACAACCATCAATCACTTATCCTTCAGAAAGACATTAAAAACCCTTCTTTATCAAGAAGCATTTCTGTCCATTTAACTTCCTAGGATGCACTATCTGATAACCCTATAGCTGGCAAAGCGCGGAGATACCCTTACGGGATTGATTCCTGCGCTATAGAAGAAATTAAAATAAAATAAAATAAACAAGCATGACCTGAACCACATCTGTGGTTGCCCAAAATGACAGGTAATCCCGTGATGGATCGTTGGCCATCTAGGGGAGATCTTTTAATCTGACGGGTATGCACCAGCATATCTTTCAAGTTCTTATTTCTTCTGTAGGCTAGCAAAGGTAATGGCATAGGGGGAACATTATCGTCTGTATTCAGGATTCTCCAGTTTTTATTTACAATGTTCCTTATTTTAAAATTCAAGGTTGAGTGATTTATCACACATGTAATCCGATTATGCTTCAAGCGATTTGACCCTTGTAACAATGCTCCTCTGTCGTAATATTTCGCTCTTTCGTAAGAGTGCCGCACTAGTCGATGGGGGTAACCTCTCTTGAGTAGTCTGTCCTTAAGTGCATCTCCATGTATATGGAAGGCAGCCATATCCGTGCAGTTACGGCGAATCCGTAAGAATTCCCCAAACGGGATGTATTCCCTCTGGCAATTGGGATGGTAACTGTCACATTTAAGGATTGTGTTCTTGGCTGTAGATTTCCTAAAAAGGCTGACTTTCAATTGTCCGCTGGTACCCTCAATGCTGATGTCCAAAAAATTTACTTTGTTATTATTGTAGTTTACTGTGAACCTAAGGTTTGTATCGCTGTCATTAAGCCAAAGAACAAACGCTTGCAGCATATCAACTGATCCACTCCAAATAAAGAAAATATTATCTATGAAGCGTTTCCAAATAGATATATTTTCAAAAAATGGGGCCAATTCATTGTAGATGTTACGCAATTCCCACTCCCCCATAAACGCATTTGCCACACTTGGGGCACAAAATGCCCCCATTGAAGTGCCCTTGATTTGTTTATAAAGAGAGCCATTATATTCAAAGAAGTTGTTCATGAGGACAACCTCGAGACATTGTAAGATTGTGGGGTGGTGGAGAAGCAGACTAGGAGTCAAGGAATTTAGTTCAATGGATTTATTATAAACGAGGTTTTCTAGGAGAACATAGGTCGGGTATAACGTCTTTAGAGTCCTTTCCACCAAGATACAAAACTTTCCGGTGCAAAGCCTTCTGGGACTTGTAGTCGGTTTTGACCTCCTCTCTACTGCTGGTTTCTCGTGTCAGGATGGATGGCCGTCAGTCACCGATACCAAAAAGGAAAGAAACACAAAAGAAACCTGTAAGGGGATTGTTCGGAGACCATAGGGTTTGATACGGGACGAGGGACGTGTGGGAAGCTATCACCCTTAACCGTCACCAGTGAGTCACTCCTGTGCTATGAAAGACTGGCCCGTTATACTGAAGCTTCCCCTCCCTTCGCTCCCTCCAATGCTCGACCCCAGACTGAGGAAATGCGCCCTCGTACCTTGTGGAGCCACGTCCCTCCAGGGCCGTGGCTCGAGTTGTCGCATTACCAGCTAGGGTCTGGCTGCCCGTTTGTTCCTTCCTCGGGTCCTTCACTGCTCCAGCTCTCGTCTTCTCTCACGTCCGCTTCTTCCGACTGTAGGCTTCCCGCGCTCTCCTGCGGCAACACCGAGTAGGTTCTGGCAAGCGTTCTCTCCTGGCGTTCTTTGACCGTTGGTCCTGCAGAACGACTTCCTCCTTCAGCGGCACCCCATTTGAAGGACTCCGCCTCACGTGATCTGTACGCTTCCTCCGGGAAGCCTGACTCCTTAAAGGGCCAGTGATTCCCGGTCCAGCACTGAAAGAACATGAGAGAAGACGGGGAAAGGTAATGGGGAAAATGTTCCAACATGTCCAATGTAGGTGAACCTGACTGTACATCCAACTCCTCCAGCTCCTCCTCCTCACACACCCCTACCCCAGATTGTTCACGATCGGGGAACAATGGAAACCGGGAAAGGAAGTCCGCATTCGCATTCTCAGTACCCTTCCGGTGGATAACCTCAATAGAGAAGGGCTGCAATGAGAGGAACCACCTGAGGATACGCGGATTGTTTCCCTTATTGCGACTCATCCATTGCAAAGTGGCATGATCCGTGAAAAGCAGGAAATGGGCTCCCTCCAGATAATAGCGGAGTTTCTCAACAGCCCACTTAATAGCCAGGCACTCTTTTTCGATTATAGGATACTTCTGCTCCTTAGGAAACAGCTTCCAACTGATGAAAAGGACAGGATGTTTGATGCCATCAGGTGCAGCTTGTGATGAGACAGCACCCAGACCATGTTCGGAGGCATCTGCATGTAGTAGAAAGGGTTTTGAGAAATCAGGAGAGCGGAGAACAGGAGCAGAAGTAATGGCTGTTTTTAAGTCCTGGAAGGCTTTCCTAGCAGCAGCTGTGGGTTGGTGAAGGTCCTTCTGTTTGACATTCTTTTGAAGTAAATCCGTTAAGGGCGTCGCCAGCTCAGAATACTGGGGAATGAAGCGCCTGTAATATCCAAGGAGAACTAGGAACACCCTTACTTCTTTTTTTGTTGATGGAAAAGGGGCCTCTACTATAGCTTTTACTTTTTCTGACTGTGGCTCTATGACTCCATTACCCAATAGATAGCCCAAATATTTCACCTTCCTAAATCCTGCTTTTGATTTCTTTGCATTTACATGTAGGCCAGCGTCTTGCAGAGCGGTGATCACTTGGGTACAGTGTTGGAGATGAGTGTCCCAATCAGGACTGAAGATGACTATGTCATCTAGGTAAGCTGAGGAATATTGCTGGTGGTTTTGCAATACTTGGTTCATTAACCGTTGGAAAGTGGCAGGGGCCCCATGTAACCCAAAGGGTGGGACCGTAAACTCGTAAAGGCAGCTAGGGGTGGCGAAAGCGGTCTTTACTTGGTCCTTCTGTTTAAGTGGCACCTGCCAATAACCTTTAGTAAGGTCAAGTGTAGTAATGAACTGGGCTTCCCCTAGCTTCTCTATTAGCTCATCCATCCCAGGAATGGGATAAGAGTCACACTTTGATATAGAATTCACAGCACGAAAATCAATGCAAAAGCGGACAGACCCATCCGGTTATGGCACTAATACTATAGGGGAAGACCAATTGCTGGTTGAGGGTTTGATAACACCCAGGTCTAGCATGTTTTCTACCTCTTTCTCGGTAGCCATTCTTCTAGCATCTGGAATTCTGTATGGCTTTTGTTTCACTATTTTCCCTGGTTGAGTGGAGATGGTATGCTCTGCTCGTGTGGTTCTCCCTGGTAAATCAGAGAAGATGTGTGCAAAAGGGGCTGGGCTGTTCTGAAGGGTGTTTTCCTGTTCCTTGGTTAGGTCTGGATTAATGACCAATTGTTTCAGTGTAGAGGTGGAAGAGGAGACGTCCCCGACGTGTTGTACGTCTTGAGGAGGAGGCCCTAGCCACTTCTTAAAAACATTAATGTGATATAGTTGGAACTTCCTAGGGGTGACCTGTATCTTGTAAGATATTAGGCCGACCTTTTCTGTCACCTTATAAGGACCCTGCCACCCCGACTTGTTTTTCCCTATGATGGCAGTAGGCAACAGAACCAGAACCCAATCACCCACAGACAACTGTCTACACTTCTTTCCTTTGTTATACAGCGTTTGCTGTTTAGTTTGGGCCTTTTCTAAATTAGAATCAGCGAACTCTCTTAGTTTGTGCAGTTTGGATCGTAGACCTCTGGTATAGTCAAGGAAAGACTTTGTCTCTTCCTCTTTTTCTTGCTCCCAAACCTCTCTGGTAATTTCTAGGAGACTTCTGGGTTCTCTTCCATACAGTAGTTGGAAGGGGGAACACCCTAAACTTGACTGTACTTGACTCCGTACCACATACAAAGCCAGTGGAAGCAACATGTCCCATTCTCTGCCCTCCACCGTTAAGAGTTTCTTTAGCATCAGTTTAAGGGTGGCATTGTAGCGTTCACACAACCCATCCGTTTGCGGATGGTAGACGGATGTTTTGATATGGGAGATGTCTAGTGTCTTGCATATTTGTTTCATCAATTTTGAAACAAAAGGAGTTCCTTGATCAGTGAGGATTTCCCTAGGGAACCCCACCCGAGAAAATAGTTCCATCAATTTTTCTGCAATATTCTGTGTGGTAGGGGTTCTTAGTGGAAAGGCTTCCGGATATCTTGTGGCATAATCCACAACCACCAGAGCATATACATGCCCTTTTTTTGTGCGTGGAAGGGGTCTGATAAGGTCCATTCCGACCCTTTCAAAAGGATTGCCTATAACCGGGAGAGGTTGCAAGGGAACTGCTGGGGGTGTATAGGGGTTCTTTCTCTGGCAAACCTCACATTCCTGACAGAATTTCGTGATATGTGCAAATATCCCCGGCCAGTAAAAATGTTGTAACAACATTTGTGTGGTCTTTTGCGCTCCCCTATGTCCCGCCAAGAGATGTGAATGCGTAAAAAATAGGACCTGTTCCCTAAAGGCTTGAGGTACTACCAGCTGAGGATTATCTCCCTGCTTCCCTACTCTATATAACAGTTCGTCATGTACTGATAAAGAAGGGTAGGAAGAAGAGGGTTGTTCAGCTTGTTCCCAAGCAGGTCGAAGTGTTGGGTCGTTTTTCTGTGCATACCTGAAACTAGTATCCATGAGCCAAGGGGCTTGAGTGAGGAGGTTGTTATGTTGTGAGACAGAGGAAGGATGTTTTTGTAACCGTTCTTGCAAAAGAAAGAGGAAGGACAGGTTGTCCTGACCTATTATCATTTGTACTGGGAGCGTAGGGACAACCCCAAGCCTACCCACTAAGGTTTGCCCCGTAGGAAGGGTTACTGGCATCTCTATCAATGTATAAGGTTTTACATCCCCATGAACACATCTGATAGGTACTGTTCCCTTCATTACTGCCTGGGAAGGAGGAACTAAGGATTTCAGGATGACGGACTGTTTACATCCGGAATCAACGAGCGCTTTTACTGATGTCCCTTCTACTTGTACACTTACGTGAAAACTAGGACCCAGTTCCGCTGAATATAAAATGAAATGAGGTATACATCCAATGTCCATGGGTTCTTCTTGCTGTCTTTTCCTGGGACAGTTCCTAGCGATATGACCCCACTCTCCACATTCAAAGCATTGTGGGTTCGATAGTGGGGGAGGGTCCAACTTGAAAGGTCTAGGTTTCAGAGGTTCTAGAACTGGCTTCACGGGTTTTCTTTCGGGTTTACCCACATTACCTGTCAGTTTTGGGGTCTTTTCTGTATCCCAAGGCAACGCTCTGGGCTGCGCGCTATAGAACGTTATGGCCATCTCTACCGCTTGTTCTGGGCTAAGGTGATGGTGTTGTTTAAGCCACCTCTGAATAGGATATGGGAGAGCTTCGAGATATTGTTCCAAGTATATCATTGCCATGATTTCGTCTTTGGAATGGTTCTGGGGCTGCAGCCACTTATCGGCGGCTCCCTTTAACTTAAAGTACAATGTCTTTGGGTTGTCAGATGGCGTACCTCTTTCTTTTCTGAACTTTACCCTGTAGGCCTCAACGTCCATACCCATGTGGTCTAAGATAAGTTCTTAAATTCCTTATAGGAGGTATTGCCATTGGGGTTAGCCACTTGGTATGCGGCTTGGGCTTCTCCTGTTAACAGAGGAGCGAGGAAGAAAGGCCACTTAGCTTCGGGCCACCCAGAGTCTTGTGCGGCCCTTTCAAAATTGAGAAGAAAGGCATCAGGATCCTCTCCAGCTGCATATTTTTGAAGGGAAACATTAGGACCAGTACCCGCTCGAATTTGTTGTTTGGGTTGTTAGGTCTCTACGGTCATCAGCCACCTTCAACATCTGGTCGGCATGGTTTGCTAATCCATCTTTGATAAGTTCCCGGTCTGCATTGGCAGAAGACATCTGTTTTTCCACCGCCCATTCTAATTTTTCCTGTCCCTGAATTAATTGTTGAATGAGGTTTTCCATTGTGGAGGCGGCCAAGAGATCCCACTTCTGACACCATGTGTGGGGTTGTGGAGAAGCAGACTATGAGTCAAGGAATTTAGTTCAATGGATTTATTATAAACGAGGTTTTCTAGGAGAACGTAGGTCGGGTATAACGTCTTTAGACTCCTTTCCACCAAAATACAAAAGTTTCCGGTGCAAAGTCTTCTGGGACTTGTAGTCGGTTTTGACCTCCTCTCTACAGCTGGTTTCTCATGTCAGGATGTATGGCCGTCAGTCACCGATACCAGAAAGGAAAGAAACACAAAAGAAACCTGTAAGGGGATTGTTCGGAGACCATAGGGTTTGATACGGGACGAGGGACGTGTGGGAAGCTATCACCCTTAACCATCACCAGTGAGTCACTCCTGTGCTACTAAAGACTGGCCCGTTATACTGAAGCTTCCCCTCCCTTCGCTCCCTCCAATGCCCGACCTCAGACAGAGGAAATGCGCCCTCGTACCATGTGGAGCCACGTCCCTCCAGGGCCGTGGCTCGAGTTGTTGCGTTGCCAGCTAGGGTCTGGCTGCCCGTCTGCTCCTTCCTCGGGTCCTTCACGGCTCCGGCTCTCTTCTTCTCTCGCGTCCGCTTCTTCCGACTGTAGGCTTCCCGCGCTGTCCTGCGGCAACACCGAGTAGGTTCTAGCAAGCGTTCTCTCCTGGCGTTCTTCGACCATTGGTCCTGCAGAATGACTTCCTCCTTCAGCGGCACCCCATTTGAAGACTGGGCCTCACGTGATATGTACGCTTACTCCGGGAAGCCTGACTCCTTAAAGGGCCAGTGATCCCCGGTCCAGCTCTGAAAGAACATGAGAGAAGACGGGGAAAGGTAATGGGGAAAATGTTCCAACGTGTCCAATGTAGGTGAACCTGACTGTACATCCAACTCCTCCAGCTCCTCCTCCTCACACAGATAAAAACATCTGGTCGATTATCTGGGAACCTTTGTAGGAGAGCTGACACCGCCTGCAACGCCCAGCACTGAGGAATGTTAGTGTATAACGCCTCAATGTTGAGCGTCACAAGGATGTCCGTCTCAGGGTTGAATGGGAGTCCCTCAATTTTATTAATGATGTCGCCAGTGTCGCGAATATGCAAGGCATATTTATGCGTAAGGGGACACAAAAACGTGTCCACATATTTAGATAGGGGCTCAGTACATGACCCAATGGTGGATATTATGGGCCGCATAGGGGGATTAGTTTCTGACTTGAGTGTATTTGGTAGACCGTAGAGTGCGGAAATTGTGGGACATGATTTATTTAGAAAGACATATTCATCATCACAGATAAAACCATCTGTGAATGCAGCTTGAGTCATTTCCTGAATATGGACATTTAATCTTTCTAATTCTCTTCGTTGTGCTGGTAGTGATCTGTCACTGCCAACATCTCAGACATTTTTTGATCGTAGATGTTTTTATCAAATACAGCAATCCTGCCACCTTTATCACACGGTTTGATGATAATGGCAGGATTTGTCTTCAGTCTATTTAGAGATGCAGTTTCCAATTTGGAAAGATTGAATTGAGGTTTGTTAGGATTTTTAATAACACGCTCAATGTCCTGAAGGACACTATGTTCGAAAATGGGTACATCAGTATAAAGTTGATAAAAATATAATAAAATGAAGATAAAAGTCGTTTAGAGAAGCAAGGTGGGTTTATTAAACCTCATCCAAGAACAGCCAAGAGCAACTGACACATAACAGAACTCTTGTGAGGAATACATTCTGAAATCTAAGAACACAGAGAAGGCTCATGAGTCTTAAAGGGGAAAGGAGAGAACCTCACACATCTCCCTTCTTTTCATTAAAATAACTCAGTATGTAACAAGAGTGATGATAACTTGTCATTGACTTTGGCAAAACAATTTCCCAATGTTTTTAAAGAGGACTTGGGATGTTTGCGTGGTTACAAACATCACAATCAGCACCTACCATGTCCAACGTTGGAGTAAATGTGGATGGAGGTTTGCACCTAGATAGGTTGTTATCCTCATCATTTGTAGATCGATCTAAAAAAAATGTATTCAATCTGACCTTCCTAAAAAAAGGCAAACAAATCCTCGTGCAGTTTAAATTTGTTTAAACACACACTTGGTACAAATGACAGATCCTTACTCAGCACCTGCATGTCTTCCGGTACAAGTGTGGCTGATGAAAGATTGTAGATAGGTACATTTTCTTCATTAATGACCATGGGTATCTTTGATTTTTCATCTATCACCAATATTGATGATTGCGGGTCCTGACATACTGTTGAGGAGGTTGAGGGCTCATTTGCTGTTGAGCTCCTTGGTCCTGCCACTGGACATTCCTTCCTCGGTATTGGCCCCGGGGTAAAAAACCTCGTCCATGAAAGGGTCGTTGAGTAGTCCTTCCTCTAAAAGGTCTTGAGTTATATTGACCAGTACCTATATCTTGGTAATTGTCGCCATCAGACCCAGAAGAGCCTGAGTCTGAGAAATTAGTATATCTCCTGCGTGGGTAACCATTGAAATTTGGGTTATAATTCCCTTGTGCTCCCTCCTGATAGTAATTGGGGTTAAGGTAAGTATACATTTTTTCTTTAGTGAACCATCTCACATCCTTACGTAATTTCTCTGACATTTTTATTTGTAAGATAAGTGTCAAAATCTTTCATTTCTGATTGGATTTTGTCCAAACAGATTGGAGAATCCTGAATACAGACGATAATGTTCCCCCTATGCCATTACCTTTGCTAGCCTACAGAAGAAATAAGAACTTGAAAGATATGCTGGTGCATACCCGTCAGAATAAAAGATCTCCCCTAGATGGCCAACGAACCATCACGGGATTACCTGTCATTTTGGGCAACCACAGATGTGGTTCATGTCATGCTTGTGACTCAGCGATTACATCTGAGATCATTGAATATAATGACAAGTAAATTAGACTTCGCCATCTGACAAATTGTCGCAGCAGTAATATAATTTATATTCTATTCTGTGGTTGTGGGTTGGCTTATGTAGGAGAAACTGGTCGTGAATTTCGCACACGCTTTAGCGAACACAAATCTGCTATCAGAACCAAGAAATTGATGGCACTGTTAGTTGAACATTGTTTGAAAATGAACCATAATGAGCAAGTAATTAAATGGTCAATTTTGGAGAAAGTGCAGTCTAGATCAGGCCAACTAACATGAAACTTTTTGGATTTATCATTTGGACTGCGTTAAACGTGGCCTTAATGAGGAAATATTGTGGTATGTCACGAAATAGAGTCCACTTAATTACACATAGTTGTTTTCTGTCACTCCAGCTTTGTAACTATGTGTTTATTAATGACCATTATGTCTTGTCTCTTTATTTGCCTGTAGTTGCTCGGGGGAATTACTTGCAGTATTTGAGTCTATCAGTTTCTCGGGAGATTTCGCTGGCCACAGATATCTTTTTGTTGTATCTTAGACGTTGTGATCGAAACTAATGTGGATACATGCCTCATAGATCTCCCCGTTTTTGGGAATTGTTTTTTATCATCGATATACTTTGTTTCTCTTTTGAATCATGCTCCCAGCTCTTTCTGGATAATATCACACTCTTAAAACAAAGAATCAATTTCTTTGCTTTAAATACATCACCCGTGTCTTTTTTACCTTTAGCATATGTGGGTCTCTGAGGGTTATAAAACATGACAGATTTGTTCTGACCGCGTTCCCTTTAGAATACCACTCGCTACGGTTTAATGTTGCATCATGTCGGCATGGTTCTTTTCGTTATTGCAACAACGTAGACGGGAGTCCACTCTCTATCCTTACTGCCCTCAATCAATTCTCGGCAGTCTGTCAGACATCTCGATAGTTGCGCAGTTTTTTAATAGTTTAAAAACATGGCCACCGGCTCCGTTACCTGTTTGGAATTACACCACCCAGCTGGAGATCGTGTTGGTCCACACCCTGTGTGACACTGCAGTAAGTAGAGCTATGAGATAGATACAGGTTTAACCTCCTAATCTCCTTTACCTGTTCAGTCTTGCTGTTTCGTTTAGCAGTTAATTATTTTTTGTTTGTCCACACGCGCACATTTATTTTTTTTAAAATGGGAACAATGTGACTTGATATTTTCGTCATATGCTCAATAATGCGTGCGTGCGAGATAACCCCATATTAAAGGCATCACCTTTGGGTGAATACACATATTTATTGTGGTGTGCTCGCCAGTTAGTACACTACTGTTTCGATGAGAAATCAGTCCCTTGTATACCCGAGTGTCTCGTTTTCTTCTCGTGATGTATAGAGACTGAATTTTCGATCTTTTTATGCCGTAGGTTATCCGAGGATATGGGAATTGATTAATCTTGGTACTAATTAAAAACGGAGGAGAACAAGAGTAAGATATTTCGCGTTGGAGAACAGGACTTACAGATTCAATTAAAAGGTGGGTTTTCTGTACTACCACGGCATGATATGAACGAGTTAGGACTCGAAGGAATTGGACAGACTTCATCATCTTTTTTATTATTGATACTTGTCATTTCAGTTGAATACCATATCACACGCTGCATCCCTGGATCTGCGACATCCTCCTTTTTTTATTACATGACTGGACGCCTATGAATCTCTCCTCACATTGAACTGGGGTAAGGCAGGCGTATCTATTAGAAGTATACCCTGATCGCCTGCACAATTTAATTATGAGTCTATTTAAAACGGGGTCCCCTTTTGTCTCTTAGGTATTTACAGTGTAAATTCTTGATTTACCATCACACGTGGTTCATGCCTGTGACATTGTCCTCCTTGGATTAAGCGGAATAAATGTTTTTTAATCGTAAGTAAATGTGTGCCTACCATGAATTTTGAAATGTGCTACTTATAATAAACTTGTAGAGTCTTTGATTTTCCGTAAAGATATGGGATGCATCATCGCATGTATAATAGCCCATAGACAATTTCTGACCCTTTTGAAATATATGTAGGTTTCCTTAGTATTTTATTAACTTCCTTTAACCACCAGGCTCCTTCTATGAGTATTCTCCAACGTCTTTCAGTATTTTACATAATTATGGTTCATGTACACTTACTGAGGACTCAGTTTGTGTTTGGTCATGTGTTGAGCTATAGTGTCATCCTGAATTATGTTAATGACCTCTGTATATTGGGTGTTTTTTTTCTTTTTTCTTCAGAGAGTATAGATGGTGACAGTATATTTTACTCTATATTTTAGGTCCTCTGTACATGTGGGCTTGACTGCCTGGAAGAGGTCCTGAGGATGGTGGCCGTGTGCCGCCGAAACGCGCGTCAACCAAGTGCGGGGTCTCATACTGAGCTTTG
The DNA here is from genome assembly GCF_964263255.1 of Lissotriton vulgaris. Lineage (NCBI taxonomy): Eukaryota > Metazoa > Chordata > Amphibia > Caudata > Salamandridae > Lissotriton > Lissotriton vulgaris. The sequence goes on from NC_141697.1 coordinate 374,061,226, forward strand.
AGACCTACTAGTTGGCGGGGGGTTCCCTACCAATTAAGATTCAGTTTCCTTTTTCAGATGCTGTGGGTTTGAATGTAATGAGGGCATGAATGTGTTAGTATGTTGTGATTGATTGTGTGATATCATGGGTACATGAATTTGTATAAATTGTTTCTTTTGTGTATATAGTTGTTGTCATGTCGTATTTTTTCACTGAATGAACCATGAAATTATTTATGAAATGTTATAATTCTGATTAAATGTTTCTTATGAATTTAAATACTATGAAAAAATTCAAAAACTTGAAAGCAATGCATAATAGAAAATAAAAAGCTTCATATATTTTTTGAAGAAAATAAAAAAGTTTGTTGTGAATCTGTCACTTATGTTATACTAAGAATTGGATGTATACCTGTATTGAAAAATTGTGGCCATTGAGGGAACACCTTTCTTACTGTTGTGTCCTATTTCTTCCCCTCTGTTCCCTGGCCGTACTTTAAATTTTGAGGGGGTCCCATTATAACTGCTACTGCCAGTAGTACAGCCTCAGGCTCTGCAGCGCTATGCCCCGTCCAATTGTTTGGGTGTTAGCGTAGCTAGGGCAATACGTGGGGCCCCCAATCCCATAACAGTGTTTCAAGTGGCCTTATCTACCTGCAAGAAAAAGCTATAGGGAACCTCATAGGTGTATTTTTGAGGACATGAAGGAACTTGGGAAGATATATCGTTTTGTACTGTGCTGCCTTGCCCATTATTAACAACTGAAGGCTCTGCCAATGGCCTATATTCTGTATACATGCCTCTAGGATTCTACCCAGGTTCCTCCGGAAGCACTGTTCCTGATTGGTCATGAAATAAATTCCTAGGTACTTGAAGCCGGCTGGCTTCCCCTGGATTAGGAGGTGTTCACCATCCGAAAGTCACCCATCCATCAGAGGATAGGTTACTGATTTCCTCCAGTTGATTCAGAGCCTTGACTATTCCTCAAAGACACGCAGTATCTCACATATGCGATGGAAGGATTGCCCTGGGTCTGCAAGATATAGAAGATATCATCCATAGAAAAGACATTTGATAACATACGCCCATGTATTATTGTTCATCATGCAAAATAAGACCAAGAGTTTTGACTTGGCCTTCACCTCAGTGTTATCTGCTAATCCTTGAGCCAATGTATTGTCCACAATAAAATTCATTAGAATAAGAACTTTTCTTCCTGTGAAATCTTAGTACTTTAAAGGTTAGACCTTTATTGATTCTAGACTTGGTTATTGAACTACCTTGCCTACATCTAGGCAATTTGTAGCCCAGAGTCCAACCAATCATGGTGCTTCATCTGTGAGAAGATGTTCTGTAAGTAGGTCAACTATCTGCTTCCAGCGGCATTTCTATTGTTTTTTTTTGTTCCAAAATTTGCATTGAATGTTAGATTTATACAAAAGAAAGTACATTCCAATCATCCAGTGAAAAGACAGGATAATGTCTGGCGCTCACGATAGACATATACAGAATAATCATATTGTAAACAATTCGTCTGTAAGGGCAAAACAAAAGATTGGTGAGCAGCAAGAATTACCGTAAGACTTAATAAGGTACAATATGACTGATTGGCCAGTTAAGTTAACAAGAGAAGGTAGGTGAGCCTAAGTTCAGATTTTCTGGAACTAGAGGGCCTCGTTTTACATTTGTAAGACATCATTCTTTATTTAGAAATTAAAATAAAAGGACATAATGGACCTTCCCAATACACTGCTTATACCCTATCATATTATGTCAGTTTTTGTATGTTTTAGCAAGAACACCCATGCCATCTTATATGAAATCATTTATGATAAACGTGTGTATGGTAGAGGGCCAAGTTATAGTTAAAGTAGTTGGCTAGCCAGTTGAAAATACTCTGTATAGAGGTGCACGAGTTATAGTAATGTTAGGGTGGGGCTTAGATTTTAACTTTAAGTTTATCTATGGAGTGATAACTATAACTTTAGGATTTCTACGGTTTGTGTAGTTTAAGTTGGTTTTGTATAGAAATAATAAATTAAGTTTTCAAAACTGCTAGACCTGTCAACCTTAGTCTTCCCCCACATTTTTTGCCTGCTTACCTCTTCTTTGTGCAAATTCTTTTTGTTGGCCGTATGGCTCTGAGCCTTTTACCACTGTTGACCAGTGCTAAAGTGCATGTGCTTCTCCCCTAAACATGGTAACATTGTGTATACACAATTGCATATGTAAGTCCCTTGTAAAGTGGTATGCCACATACCAAGGGCCTGGAAATTGAATGCTACTAGGGAGTCTGCAGCACTTCTTGTGCCAACCAGACCACTAGCCCTGTAAACAGGTCTTGGGCCTGCTACTGCAGAGCTTCCGTGTGCAGTTTTACTGTCACCTTGACTTGCCATTTAAAACCCTTTGCCAAGCCTTAAACTCAGGAGCAGCTCCTCCGTTAAGGTGGAGGAGCTTTGCCCCACTACTCTCAGAGCGTGAAAAAATAAAAATTACATGATTATAACCTCATTGTTATCATTTTATTTTTCTTCACTATGGAATGGGTTAGGGTGGGGCTGGTGTCAGAGACTGGGAGGAGGGGTTCATGCACACTCTGAGTGCGCATGGGGAACATACACAGGCTTCCTGTCCCTGTCGGAGCATTGAACCATGGCACTCAGACTAATTACAACGCTGTATTGCAGCGTTGGTATTGGCTTAGGGGAACCTGTATGCTTCCGGGACTCATCAGCAACGATCCAGAAGAGACAGAGGCGGCCGCAAGGTTGGTAAGTGTTTTTTTTATGTCTTGTCCCCCCCTCACTTCCTGCCTCACCACCCCATGCCCTGCCTGCCACCACTGCTTAAACTCCCCTTTTATTACACATAAGCCACCCCAACTGTAAGCCCTAGGTATCCCATAGGTCAGGGTGCTGTATATGTAAAAGGTAGGACATGTACCTTTACGTGTTTCATGTCCTGGTAGTGAAAAACTCCTAATTTTGTTTATCACCACTGTGAGGCCTACTTCTCTCATAGGCTAACCTTGGGAACTCCTCAATACACTTTTAAGCTGTAATTCCTGATTGGAAAGGAGTAGCCGTACCATGTTTTATTTCTTTGGACTCCTTTTTACCAGTAAAGTTTGATTTAACATTGCTGTTTTAAAAAAGTTACTTTTAGAAACTGGACACTTCTCTGCACTTACAGCGTTGGTTGTCTGCAGCCTGGGGTGGGTGACAGCTACACTTTGTGCATTCCCTCTAGGCAGCCATAAACACAGGAAGGTTAGGTGTGTCTAAGTACCCTTCTGCATTCTGATGGCTCTTCCTGGGCAGGAAGAAAGGAAGGGGCTGATACATCAGAATAGATAGTGCCCTGTCCCCAAACAGTGGGCTCATTACCCCGATTGATAGTCTGGAGCAGGGCTGGGAAGAAAGGGCTTCTGTGCACTCCAAAGACCCTTCTTTGAAGTCACCCCACTTCAAAGGCACAACTGGGTATAAGGACTGGGTCTCTGACCCCACCAAATCAAACACGTCTGGATGTACAACTGGACTCTGTCAGAAGAACTGCTGTGCTGCATCAAAGACTGAAATTCTGCTGGACTGCTGATGTGGATTACCTGTGTTTATGCTGTCCTGCCCTCCTGCGGCCTCTGACCCTGCTGAAGGAGAGCTGAACTCTGCCTTGCAACTGAAGTGATCTCCAAGGGCTGGGCTTGGCTTGCCTTCTGATGCACGAGGTTCAGGGCAATCAAAGTCTCTACCCCTGCTCATGGACCTTGATAACTGGAAGTGGATCAAGATACTTGCACCAGAGAAATCAACGCATCTCCAGACTGCATGTAGCAGAACCGGCCCATCAACCTTGTTGCGGGAATAGAACCAGCACATTGCACTCAGAACCGCCGCATTGCATCCCGAACCATCGCTTATAAACCAACATCTTGCCGCTGCTGCATGGTGAAGATCGACACATTACCCATCCTGCATGGATTAACCCGGGTGCATTGTATTTGGAACCGCCGCTTTGCTCAATGGATCCAACCCATCACTACCACTGTGTGATGAAAATCAATGCACCACCTCGACTGCGGGCTCGACATCAATGCTTAGCTCGTCTGCACCCTGCATCTTGCTGTTGCAACATATGATCTAGATAATCTAATCACCGAGCCTGAGCGACTCTTGTCCCTGGCCAGCGCTCCATCCTGGTCAGGGTGAACTGTTGACTTTGCCTCTTCCCAGGGCGACCAGATAACATCATAGGCGCTTATTGGTACTAAGCACTATAAACACTTATATCCTTTAAAAATTCATATCTCAACTTCTACTTATTGGATTTTTGTTGTTTTGGTAGTTATTTATTTATTTATATATTTATTGTTTATTTTTCTAACCTAGTGTGGAGTCTTTTGGGGTGTTTTCAGTGTGTTCATGTGTGCGAATGTTGCATGAATACTTTACACATTGCCCTTTTTTTGTTAAACCTGACTGCTCTGTGCCAAGCTACCAGAGGGTGAATAGAGGCTATTTTTTGTGTGCATAAAGCTTACTGTGACTAGAGTGGTGGTCCCTTCTTGGACAGGGTACATACCTCTGACAACTAGAGGCCCCATTTCTAACACTAACTAAAGGTAATCTTTAACCTTTTGTTTTTTTTATTGAATAGAAATTTTGTTTTAAAATAAAATCTTTCAAATCATAGAATGGAGTGTCGTATCGTGGCATAGAGTGGAGTAGAGTGTTGTGGAGTGGTAATAAATGGATTAGAGAGGAGTAGAGTATCGTACAATGGCGAGTCATTGAGTAGAATGTCATAGATTGTTGGAGAGTGTAGTGCTGTGGAGTGTTGTAGAATGGGGTCTGCTAGAGTGGGGTGTCATAGAGTGGAGAGGCATACAGTGCAGTAGAGTGTTGTGGAGTGGAGGGGAGGGGAGTGTCATACATTGTAGTAGAGTAGAGTGGCATAGAGTGTCGTGGAGTGACATAGAGTGGCATAGAGTGGAGTACGGTGGAGTAGTGTTTCATAGAGTTGAGCAAAGTGTTGTGGAGTGGCATAGAGGGAGTTGCATAGAGTGTACTAGAGTGTTGTAGAGTGGCACAAAGTAGAGTAGAGTGTTGTGCAGGGGAATAGAGTGGAGTGGCATACAGCGTTGTGTGTATAGTGCAGCGTCGTGGAGTGTCATGTGCCGAGTGTTGTGGCATAGAGTGGAGTGCTTAAGAGTGGAGTGGCATGTCTTAGAACAGACTGGAGTGGCATAGAGTGGAGTGGCGTATCATAGAGTAGAGTGGAGTGGCATGTTGTAGAATGTCAAAGAGTGGCATTTCATAGAGTGCAGTGGTATGTTGTAGAGTGGAGTGGAGTGTCGTAGAGTAGAGTGGCGTGTCATGTTATAGAGTGGAGTGGTATGTCGTAGAGTCGAGAAGCGTGTCATTGCGTGGAGGGGCATGTCATAGCATGGACTGGACTGTCATAGCATTGACTAGAGTATGGCAGAGTGGAGGGCGTACAATGGAGTAGAGTGTTCTAGAGTGAAGTTGCATAGAGTGGAGTGGTGTGGCATGTCATAGAGTAGAGTGCCGTACAGTTGAGGTAAGTGGAGTAACGTATAGTGGAGTTGTGTTGATTGGAGTGTTGTACAGTGTCATGTCATAGAATGTCGTGGCATAGAGTGTTGTGGCATACAGTTGAGTTGTGTAGAGTGGACTGGCCTGTTGTAGAGTGAAGTAGTGTGTCTTAGAGAGGAGTATTGTAGAGTGTTGTGCATTGTGGTAGAGTGGAGTGGCATAGAGTGGAGTAGTGGAGTACAGTGGTGGTGAGTGGCACAGACGGAGTTGAGTTAGGGGAGTAGAGTGCTGTAGAGTGGCACAGAGTGGAGTGGCATACATTGTTGTGGTGTAGAGTGCAGTGTCGTAGAGTATCATGGAGCAAAGTGTTGTGGTGTAGAGTGTAATGGCATAGAGTGGAGTGCTGTAGAATGAAGTTGTGTAGAATGTAGTGGCGTGTTGTAGAATAGACTGGAGTGGCATAGAGTGGAGTGGTGTATCATAGAGTAGAGTGGAGTGGCATGTTGTAGAGTGGCATGGAGTGGCATTTTGTGGAGTGGAGTGGCATGTCATAGATTGGAGTGGCATGAAGTGTCGTAGAGTTGCATGTCATGGAGTGAAGTGTCATACGGTGGAGTGGCATGTCGTACAATGGAGTGGAGTGGCATGTCATAACATGGAGTAGAGAATCGTAGAGTGGAGGGACATTCAGTGGAGGAGAGTGTTTCAGAGTGGAGTAGCAAAGTAGCAAAGAGTGGAGTGCCATACAGTTGAGTTAAGCTGAGTATTGTACAGTGGAGTGTTGTTGAGTGGTGTGTTGTACAATGTCATGCTGTAGAGTGTCAGGGCATACATTGGAGTGGCATAGATTGGAGTGGTGTAGACAGAAGTGGCCTAGAGTGGACTGGCGGGTTGTCGAGTGAAGTGCTGCGTCATAGAGCTGAGCAGCATGTCATAAAGTAAAGCTGCATGTCATAGAATGAAGTGGTGTGTCATAGAGTGGGAGGCATAGAGTGGAGTAGTGTGTTCTACAGTGGAGTGGCATGTTGTAGAGTGTGTTAGAGTGTAGGGGCATAGAGTGGAGTGATGTAGACTGGACTGGCATGGCGTAGAGTGGCGTGACATAGAGTGGAGTGCCATGCTATAGAGTAGAGTGAAATGGCATGCACAGAATGGAGGGGTATAAAGTGGAGGAGAGTGTTGTGGTGTGTCATATAGTAGAGTGGAGTGGGGTGTCTTAGAGTGGGGTGTTGTGCAATGGAGTGGCGTAGAGTGGAGAGGCATGTTTTAGAGTAGCATGTCGTGGAGTGGTGTGGAGTGTCATAAAGTGGAGTGATGTGTCAGAGTGTCGTGGAGTGCTGTGTCATTGAGTGGCGTGCCATAGAGTGGGGTAGAGTTAAGGGGCATAGAGTGAAATTGAGTGTTTCTAGAGTGGCATGACTTGGCGTGTCGTGTCTTAAAGTACAGTGGACTGCCATGCTATAGCCTGGTGTGTCTCTTAGAGTGGAAAGGCATAGAGTGGAGTGGTGAAGAGTGAACTGGCACATCCTACAGTGGAGTGGCATGTCATAGAGTGGCATGTCATGGAGTGGGGTAGCATAGACTAGCATGTTCTAGAGTGAAGTGGCGTGTCGTAGAAAGGAGTTGCGTGTTGTGGAGTAGCATGTCATCGAGTGTCTTATGTCATACATTTTTTTACAAATTATTTCAATAGGTACTGCAGAGTGGAGTGGCTTGTCGTAGAGTGTCTAAGACAGAGGGGCGTGGAGTATCATGTAGTAGATTGAAGTGGCGTGGAGAGGAGTAGAGTAGCGTTCTGTGTCTTTTTTTTCTCTTTTGTCATTTAATATATTTTTTCTCCTTTCAATAGTTACTGTAATCCTTCCTAGATAGTTTTGAGGAAGTACTGTCACTGACCATGTAATGAGTGATGTAATATGTGAGGTCATAAGCAGTGCATTGTGGGGCATAAGTTATAGTTAGCTCAGGTAACTATAACTGCTGAATTTCACTGGTTTTGTATGAGTTAAATTTGAGGCTAACAATGTCCCAGTAACTTTTGATCTTTTCAGTGAATATATATAATAATATAATATATATTAATCACATATCACATACCACATATGTACAATCTTCATGATCGCCTGCTGAATATGGACTGACCAGTTTTATCTGTGGCCTCTTTTCTGCCCCCCTAAATATCAAGTTTTGAGTTGCCACTGCCCTTGTGACACTTCTTTGACAGCAGGTGGTGCATTTTTGGGGTCTTTAAATACCTACGTGTTCAGTTCTTGGGGCCTTTAAACACCTACGCCTCCCATTCTGGCCACCAGTACTTTGCAAATCAGCATTGCTTCAGTGCCCTTTGCTTTCTTACCTCCACATTTTGGAATAAGTGACAATTTTTCGCTAGTGAACACAAAATTCCAAAAGGAATTAACAGCAGCCTTGGGCCCAATGTTTGGTTTTTACAAAACATTATGGCCACCACTGGCTTCATCACGCGCGGACAAAAGCAGACTAATGCGGTTGTCTGCCTTTATGTAGGCAGCATAGTGCACAGTTAAAGCTGACGCTAATTACAGAGTTACAAAATATATTGCTATGGGAGATGTTCAGGTCTCCATTCCAGTTTACGCCTTGGTCGAGGGCCATAGCAGTTGTGTTTTTTTCTGCTCTGAATTTCCCTAACAGGTGCTGGGCTGTAATGTTATTCTTTCGCTGTTCGGTTCGACTAGATTTGATAGCGCAGTGGCTAAATTGAGTTTATATAGCTCATCCTGTATATATTTAGAGACAAGGAGTTCATTTAGGGAGTGGGGATTGCATCTTATATATGCGCCATTAAGCTTAGCACATCTGCTACTGAAGTAGCAATCAGCAGAATATTGAGAAAAGTTACAAAGAGTCTGTTTTAGATCATTCACGCGCACTTCTGCGCCCAAGAATTTACATAGGAGAGAAAAGCGCGCCTAATGTGTGAAAAGCAGATTGTGGAGTCAAAAGCGAGGCGTTTATATTTGTAGTCCCAATTTCCCACCTTGGCTGGACCGCTTTCATGTCGTGCTGAAAACAGGCCCATCAAATACAGCCAGGTGCAGTACAAACATAAAAGGCCGTCTTCCATCGAAAGAGTCTGTTTACTTTTTCTTACAACCGGTTTTTACGTGAAAAGGGACAGTTATCCACACTTCAGACCTTTTTCCCTAGCGCTGTAAATGACAGGTGATTGCTCAAAGGTACTCATGTAAAAAAAATCGAAACAGCCACGTTTTTAATAGCTTCTTCATAAGTTATTACTGTAATTGGCTTTTGATAGCCACATTTTGAAGCCGTGTTTTAAGACGTATTTGCTATAGAAGTTCTAGACCTAAATATTGTTCATTATTACTTTCCCATACTCAAATCGCCAGTGGGTGTTCCTGAAGAAAGAGGCACTAAAATGGCCCTCTAATTTTGCATATACCACAAAAATCCAGCAATAAATTTCTATTCCAGAAGGGACAGAATTCCACAAATGTCTCAATTCAACATTTTTGCCGATGCCAGAAATCGGTTAAACTGGTACTGCTCATGCACTGAAACCGGCCATTGTAGAACTCTGTCAATCGCAGGCCCTTGTGGCAAATAATTCACATTCCTGCCGAAGAAGCCTGAACAGAATATTTTAGGATAATGTCCATTCTGGTTTTGGTTGGAAATTGTCACCCACCTAACTCCATAAAGCTGATCCACTGATTTGGTTAAAATCATGCCTTCTCAGTCAAACAGATGCATGTGGTAAGGAGGAAGGCGAGGGGGTGGAAGCGGTAGAGTTTTTGCAGGGTTTCTGCTCTGGAACAGAACTTATCTTCGAACCATAGAACATCAGTATGTAGGGACTGAGTCACCATAGCACCTCAGTATCTATCAGTCCAACTAGCTATAGTGCCTAACTTGCCCTCCTAACCTTACCCGAGAAACGAGTGAATTGGCACCCCAGAACACAGATCGTGCTAACAGGACACACCCTTTCACTCTCTCACTCATACCTGTTCACAATAAAATAGCCAGCGAAGGAAGTTTAGAATATTTATTTAAATTATTGTGCTCTGAAATGCAGTATACATGCCTCAATTAGAAAACAAATGCATACTAAACATACTGTTAGCATGGCTAATAAACCGTATACCATCAAAAGCCCTTTCATGTTATAGGATAGAGTAGCCTAAACCTCTCTCCCCTGCTACTAAAGCTAAATGGTTATATATGAAAGATTTCCAGGATTACTGGCAGATCCTGTACCTTAGCCTACACAGATGGACAATCTACATCTCAGCAGGCGCAGGGCTCTTGTCTCCAAACTCTCGTTCCATGTGTGTTTTTTTGGCTCCTGTGCTCATCTATATGACACGACTTGTGTGCACATAAACAACAGCTGCATTTCTGTGCTATGTCTAGGTGCTAGTGCCTAGCCAGAAAGAATAACAAGGGACAAAGAACATTGGTGTTTGACCTTGTCGGTGTTGTTCAGACTGAATCCCAGAAAAAGAACAGAATATAAAAACATAAGCAGGTTCCGTGTGAAAGTACAATATGGCACAAAGAAAGCATGTTTATATAGTAGCATGTGCAAAAGAGAATGAGGCCTACAACGTGCACAGTCAGGCCAACATAGGGAAAGCTACAATGGGCCATGCAGAAAACATACGACAGGTTGATTAAGATGTACCTCTTGCCAATTAAGCTTTAGGAAAAAGGTAAACCTGAGTAGATATGCTTAAAGTTAAAATAGAACCTCTAAAGGTAACTATTAGATCTGGTCCATTAGAAATGCGCATTAAACAAAGATACAGTTTGTGCAGAAGAAAGGGATGATGTTAGTAAAGTCTATCCCAGCAGATCTCCTTCTATTTCCCCCTCAAATATATGCCTTCTCAGAAGCATAAGCTTTATACAATATCTCTCAGTAAGAATAACGAGGGTGGTAACCAGCTAAGTGCCTGCCTCATACTTTTTCATCTGTCGCACTGCTGAGTGCTGCGTCCCATAACACGATAACTGCACCCCGGTGGTCTTCTCACAGGACACGGAAACAGTTTCCACATAGGATTAAAACAAAGATAGCACACTTCTAACCAGACACCCTACTCGGTGTAGTGTGCTATCAATGAAGGCAAGTGCTTTAACACCCCACCTAGGGGTAAGTAAGCTCTATATAAATGTTGCATTCACTTCATATTTATATATCTGCATGTTTGCTCGTAGAGGAGAAGAAAATATGTGTTTTGCATTATTTTTAGCCCCACACGCTCATTGGTGCTGGAAATAGCACCCCCAAAATAAGCATGCTGGAATTCAGTAGGTGATTGAGCATTAAAGATGCCTTTGAAGCAGAGCTACTGGAATAATGCGGTTGGGGAGGACCAAATTATGCGTCAGGGTTGACCAAATTATGCGGTAAGTAAAAGCAAATTATGCAGCATAATGAAGCACATTTTGTGATAGTATTGTTTAATTATTTTGTCATTTTTAGGTCGAGCCTCAGCAGTGTGCATGCGCTGTCTTCAAGACATGTGGTATTCACTCTATGGTCTTTGAACACTCACAGCACCTCTCATTGGTTGCTTCCTGGCTTTTGAAATTCATGTGCTGTTGCTCGTGAATGTTTACCTTTGTCCCACCTTTTGGCTGTTTTGTTTCCGCCTTGGAGACTACCCCTGCTACATGGATACTTCCACTATCGGCCATATGTTTAGTTAGGCGCACTCTTTTTAAAAATATGTTTAGCTGTTTTGCAACTTTGACTGTCTTGCCCAGATGGTTAGCCCCCACCGAGATTCGAACCCGGTTCCCTAGTTTCAAAGTGCGGCGCTCCAGCAGTTATGCCACATTCTCACCCCTGTCTATTGCTTTACCAAAGAAGCTCAAGTTTTAGCCACCCCACTCCTTCTAATGGACACAGTTTTCAGTCTTTTTTTTAAAGTTCATCATCGTTGCTTCCCTGTTGTTTTTGCCTGTTTTTATTGTGCAGTTGTATATAATAAACTTTACCCAAGGTATTGGAGTGCTTTGCAAGAGCACCCGTTACGCTAGACTTTTATGTGTGTACTATAGCAAAAAAGATATCCTGGTTCTGCTTGGAATACATAGAATTAATCTGTTTGTGTGTAAAGGCTGATAGTGCATTTGCTCATTTTAATTTGAAGGTTCAGAAGCTTTAAATGCTGTAATACACTAATCCCAAGATAGCGGACCATTTAAGCTTTCTAAAGTTCAAGTGAGATGAATTGTAAGTTGGCAAAAAGAACAACTGATGGACGTAATGCTGCACAATGTGAAACATTCACCCCCAGTACAGAGATCTGGGCCTAAATCCATAGGGTATCAATTACAACAAAATGATGCAGCACTGAGCCGCAAACCATTTTGCTGAACTGAGCTGTGTCATTTTAAAAGCACAGGGATATGTCATATTTACAACAATATGACACATCCCTGTGCTTTCCCCTTCTGCTGGTGCACAATTGGCTGCCATGCACCACCGCAGTCACCCTCTTGCAAGGGTGCCTGCATTGCGGGGATGATTGTTTTGTGCAGGAATGGAGACCTTCCTGCACAAAAAGAATAATTGATGGTGTTTTCCTCTTTCTATGTATGCTGCAGAATGCAGCACACAGAGAAAGAGGACAAAACGAGGAGAAATAAAAGTATTTCTCACATTGCGCCTCCTTATGCCTCCCTTGGTGAAGCTTAGGATTCTGACGCATTCCCAGGTTTATGAATTGTTGTAAATCTGGGAATGTGGCAGAATCCTTGTGTTTTACATGGGAACACCCACAGGAACACCCGTGGCAAGCCCCTTTCATGCAAAGTGAAGCGTGAAAAGGGGCGGAATTTAGAAGGCCATGAAAATCCAAGCAGGGTGGATTTGAGTAGTCTTGTAAATATGGGCGATCTCACTGAGCTGCTGGAGCATCAAAAAAAGTGACGCACTGGCGGTGCAAGGGGCTTGTCAATAAGCCCCATTGTTTTTCTGCTCACCAAGCCATTCCAGTTCTGACCCAGCAATTTGCAAATCCGCCTTGACACTGCTTCCTATGGAACATTCCAACCCGAACCCCCAGTCCAAGTCCTTCCTGCACTGGAAACAAGCATCCTGGCACCAGTTTCAGAGTATCACCTTTCATCAGATAGGCTAGCTTGACTCCAGTTGCATGGCAAGCAGAAATGGATTAAACCCAGATCTTTGTGACTGGGCGTGAATGCTTGCATTGTTCCGCATTCTGTCCATCATTTGTTCTTTTTGCTTTTGTCTCCCGAAGTGGGAAGGGTAACCCCAGATGTGGGTCCTGTGCTCACTGTGCCACTAGATTCAAGCGAGCCTGGCTGATGAGGGGTGATAGCCTGAAACCGGTCCCAGGATACTTGTTTCCAGCCCATGGAGGACCTCACTTGGTAGTTCAGGCTGGAGTGTTTCAATGAGGCGCAGGGTCAAGACTGATTTGTGTATGGCTGGATCCAAACTGGGGTGCTGTGTTGAGCAAAAAAACAATTGATTAAACCCAGATCTTTGTGACTGGGTGTGAATGTTTGCATTGGTCCGCATTCTGTCCATCATTTGTTCTTTTTGTTTTTGTAAATAGGCGGCAAAACTGGGCCAAAGTTCAAGAAGGTGACAGCTGCAGAGGATATCAATGGTGATGATGCAGCTCATTTGGAGAAATAAGTGAACGGGAAAAGAGAGCAAAGTGGGAAGTGTGTGTGCAAGAAATACCGCAAGCTGTTTTGGTTACAACTCATCAGCCCGTGTCCCCAGCGCCAGCCCCGCTAAGGCCCACAAACTAAAGTGCATTATCAACTGTGTAAGCCCATCGACAACAGACCACCTTTGACAGCCAAAACACCTAGTCACACAACACCCACACTCCCCAAATTTCCTTTTATGTTAAGCATGCCATTCTATATGTTCTTTTCATTGTATCCTCAGCTGAGAGTGGATTTAAGTTCAAACAATCAATTAAGTATCCCCCAACCGCTCCCCATCTGCTACAGACCAAACCCCTCCTTCTGTGAAATGCCTGTCCTGTAGCAGCCTCTTGTCCCTGCAGCCACAGGCCTCTGCAGCTTCATCCCCACTGTGACTTGAGACCCCCTGTATGACGCTATTCTGGCGAACAAAGAAAAACCAAAGGAAATGATGGACGGAGCGTTGACAATACAAGCACTCACCCCCAGTCAAGTGATCTGGGTTTAATCCATCACTGTTCTTTAGCCCACTCTGCCACCCCAGTTCAGACATGGCCATATACCAATCAGTCTGACCCTGTGCCTCATGGGAACAGTCCAGCCTGACGCTATTCTGGGCCAATTCCCTGCTGCTATCCCATATCTTCATGCCTTCCGTTGTCCAGCACACTGCCAGCTGCCCCCTTGCCCCCAATGCAGATAGAGTTTGCTTCCTGCATGTTGCACCACATGCCTACTGTTGACCCAGCTCTCTAGTCTTCTGGAGTGGATGCGCCAATCAGCCACCTACATCCTTGTGCCAAGTGCCTGCCCCCTCCTCCTGCTGCCCAGTACCACAAAGCGTTTTACCTCCCTTGAACCCATTTCTTACAGCTCCAGCTAACTCTCCCTCCCGAAGCTGTTCCTGACTGTTGTGGGCCATTTACATCACTGTAGCATCAGGCCCCATGCCTGCTCCGAGCCCCGCCTTCAATGCTTTCTGTCCGTATCCCCGACACCCAATCAGCTAAAAACACTTGCTTGTGTCTGCTGCAGCATCTTAACTTTACCTGTGAAAATGAGGGATGGACTCTTCATTGGCTCTGTTTATAAAGTTGACTTTTTTTTATATTACATGTTAATACTTTGCAAATGTATGCTGCTCGGTAGGTCATTGTTTGTAGGTATTATGCTTTGGCTGGTGTACAGTGGTTGCTGGTTCAGACTGTGAAGTGGCCACATTTCCTAGTACCGGTAGGATTGGCTGCCAGACGTATTGAGGTGGTGCTGTACTCTTACGATAAATCTACACTCCCCCAATCCCAATTACAGCCCCATGTACACTGAATCTGGGAGTCTTCCAGTACATTAAGTTTGAAAGGCTATACATTTGAAGTGTATGTGAGCCATTTTCGGTTCGCAGTAGGGAATGGGCTTACCATCTACATTCTTAGCAGTTTTGCTTTTCTTTTTATAGCAAACCAGGGACCTGGAGGTACCACCTTGCAAATACATGTTGTCTAAAAAGCTAGGAATGGGTGAAGACGTCACACATGACGTTTTGAACACTTGACAGGTAGCGAACAGATGCGTGCTTAGGGCATGAAAGGGTATTCTGCAGTCATGGTCCTTCTATCTCTACATATTGGCTCACCATGCGTAATGTTTAAAAAAGCACTCTGGAGTTCTTCATGGTAGTTGAATTTGTTCAAGTAACATATCTGTAAATTGAATGATTTGGCGTGTTGTGAATTGTGTGGTAATTTGGGGCTAATTACTCACAGTTACTGAAGATAAACAACAGCCAAGGGCAGGGTGTCTCTTATGAAGCACATAGGATGAAACATGTTGAGTCTGAGATGCTTGTTAGAAATAAATTAGCCTATTGGGGTTGGCAGGCAGAGACGAGGAACAGTGCTGCCATCTACACGTCGCCTTCACTTGGAAAGCATAGAGGCCACTTTCCATCCTCCTGCTCGCATTAAAACACAAAATGTGATTATTATTCAATATCTGGGGTCAACATCGTTATAATTTGCAAGGCACTTCTGCACTAGGACCAAGGCTGATTTGCACATAGTTGATCTGTGTATGTAATGACATCGATGAGCTGAAATCAGTGGAATGGAATGTGACCAGCGTAATTACCATTGGTTCAGATTAATGTACGTTTTTTTTGCTGTTTATGCTCTAACTCCTCCTTCACCCACACCGTATACGTGTGGTTGTTTTTGGAGGAGCAGCAGGCCTGGTGAATTCGTTTTTAATCCTTATAATTAAATATATGAATATCTCAGCAAAGTTGCAGGCCTGTGACAGTGTGCTTGAGACCTGGTCACAATAAGTGCCCAGCTTAGCCATTTGTTATCTCTTTTGAGTAAAGGCCCCATCGTGGTGAGTATTTTATAGGTCAAGCCTTATGCAGCCTAAAGGAATGTGACTTTAACTCCGGCTGATTTTAAGTGCTCCTATACCTTCGTTGTAGTGTTGGCTAGGGACAACCTATGCCACAGAGTGGGGCCTAACTTCACTTGAGCACAATGACGGACACAGACACTAGCTGATGGTTAGGGCCGAAGACCCCGAGGCGGTCTCGCGCCCGTTTATTTATACCTGGGGCGTGACCCGCCCTCAGGCTGTGTGCGTGCGTGCGTGCGTGTGTGGACGGGCCGGGTGGCTCCGTCAGTACATCCCTCCAAACTCACAGTTCTTTAGTCCCGGTTACTTTACTGTCCCAGAGACATGGAGACCCCATGCATAGTCCTTGAGTCTCTGACTGGGGGTTGGATTGGGTCGAAGATTATACTTCCGGCTCTGCGGCTCTGCGACTGACTCTTCATTTTCCGGTTCCACTGTGCCACTTGCTGAGCTTGCAGGACTGATACTAAGCTCCGAGGCAGGTCTGGGCACCGGTGTTTCCCGGACCGGTTGATCCGTCGGCGTCCCAGGGGGGGTCAGATCTTCGTCGCCTCCCTCCATGTCCTTGGACCCTTGTTCGCTCGAGGTTCCTTCTCCGGAGATTCGTTTGAACCACGACACATTCCTCTCACGGCTCTCATGCCACGTGTGGCCGACACCATGGTGCCGTGGATGTTCATGACCTCCCACACCTCGGGTTCAAATGTCGTCTGATATTTCCAGTTGTGTTGACGAGTCTTTAACACCACGCGGTCGCCGACCACGAGTGGTCTGACCTGGGCATGTCGTGCTCTGCTGGCTCTTTCATTGGTATTTCTCCTGCGGTTCTGAGTTGCCTTGTGGTCTAACTCGGGGGCTCTCCATGTGGGGCTCGTTGGTATGCAGTCTCGCGGTGTTCTCCGAAACATGACGTGCGCCGGCGCACCCTTGGTGGTACAGTGTGGGGTTTGTCGATATGCGCTTAGGAACTGGGCCAGGCACTCTTCCGGCGCTTCTCCCTGCTCCACACCAATCTTGAGGGCTCGGTTCATGGTTCTCATGAACCTCTCGGCCTCGCCGTTTGCCTGTGGCCACTGGGGCGTGATCTTCCTGTGGTTGATTCCTCTCCTGCTTAGGTATGTCTGGAAGTCGTTGCCTTGAAAAGGCGGCCCATTGTCCGATTTTATCTCGTCTGGGAAACCTAGCATGGCAAAAGTACGGTCTAGTGCTGGCTTCACGTGGCTGAATGCAGTGGAGGGTATCACCTCGACTACTGGGAACCTGGAGCATGAGTCGATGAGTACCAGGGCTTGTCGTCCATCAGGGAATGATCCAAAGTCCATACTTATCTTCGACCACGGGGTCTCGCACGGGTCCTCCGTGATGACCGGGTGTGGTGCTGGTTCTTGGCTGGTGGTGACACACGAGTGACAGTTCTGGATCTCTGTTTCCACAGCACTGTCGAGTCCCGGGAACCATACCCGGCTACGCAGGCGGGCCTTTATCTTTGCTACTCCTTGATGCCCTTGGTGAGCGAGGCCAACTACTTCTTTCTGCAGGCTCGACGGTAAGACAATGGTGGTGCCTCGCAACACCACACCATGGGGTCCCATGCTTAGTTCACTCTGAGCTTGCCACATCTGTTGCCGAAAGGTCTGTTCTTCCTGCGCGAGTGCACTGCAACCATCCAGGAAACGCTTCCAGGAATGACTTTCAAGTGTGGCTTTTACCCTTCGGAGGCATTCATCTCGGTCCGTGGCAGCACCTATCGCCTCCAGCGTGAGCGCTTTGGGACACGCATCCTGTGACAGTGCCCTGACGAACTCCTCCACTTCCTCTCCGTCTTCTAGCTCTGATGTGGGAGAGGGTTGCCCTGGGTGTCTTGACAAGAAATCCACCGGGTTGTCCGCTCCGGGGCGGAAGATGACTTCGAAGCGGTAGGGTTGAAGCTGGACGGCCCATCTTTCAATCCTGGGTGGCGCAAGCCTGGCGGAGCCTCCGAACAGCGGCACGAGCGGCTTGTGGTCCGTGATGACTTTGAACTCGTGGCCAAACAGGTACAAGTGAAAATGCTGACACGCCCACTTGATGGCGAGCGCCTCCCTTTCTATTTGCGCGTACCTCATCTCCGTCTGTGTCAGTGCTCGGCTCGCATACGCGGTGGGAACCCACTCCTGGTTTTCCGTCTTTTGCATCAGGACTGCACCTAACCCCACCGGGCTGGCATCTACGACAACCTCTGTTTGTCTATGCGGTCTGAAGTACGCCATAATCTTGTCGTCTATGAGGGCGTCTTTAACTGCTTGGAATGCCTCGTCCTCCTTCCCTGACCATGACCACGGATGCCCAGACTTGGTGAGTGTGCGTAGGGGTTCCGACAGGGACGCCAAGTTTGGGATGAAGCGACCACAATAAGTGGCCATCCCTAAGAAGCTGCGGACTTCGGTTGCAGATGTTGGCTTCAGTGCTGCCCGGATGGCGTCCGCTTTCCTTGGGTCTACTTTCAGGCCGTCTCGGGAGAAAACGTATCCAAAGAACTCCACCGATTCGTTGTAGAAGGAACACTTTTCCCTGTGTAGGGTGAGGCCATGCTCAGCAAGCCTCTGGAGGGTGGCCCCTGGCCCGAAGGTGTCCGTGGTGCTCTTCTAGCGTCTTAGAGAAGACAAGAATGTCATCACTCAGATTGATGACTCCGGAAAGTCCCGATAGTGTCTCCCTGATTGCATTTTGGAATACTTTGGCGGTCGAGGAGACACCGAAGCTCAGACGCTTGTACCTGCGGAGGCCTACATGGGCCGAGAAGGTTGTGATATTCCGGCTGTCGGGGTGTAGTTCGAGCTGGTGATATCCAGCATTGAGGTCCAACTTAGAGAACCAGCGGGCTCCATTTAGATCTGCCACTATATCGTCCATTGTTGGCGTGAGGTGCCTCTCCCTCTTGATAGCCTTGTTAGGGAGGCGCATATCCACAGAGTCTTATGGCACCTGGTTGCTTTGGCTTGGGGGCCACCACTAGGGGCGATACCCAGGGAGTGGGCCCTGATACTTTCTCTATCACCCCGAGTTCCTCTAGTTACTTCAGCTCGGCTTCCACCTGCGGCCGCAGGTGAAAAGGAACCCTTCGGTGTCGCAGTGCCGTTGGTTTCACCGTGTGGTCGATGTGCAACTTGAACATCTTCCCCTTCAGGCGGCCTAACCCTTGGAAGAGCGCTGGGAATTCGTCCAGCATGGCATCTGCATGTCGTTCGTGTATCTGGTTAGCGAAGCACACCAGTTGCAGGTCCTCCGCTGTGTGGCAGCTGAGGAGCGTGCCCCGCTTGCTACCTGTCACATGGAACTTGGTGTTTACTTCTTGGCCGTTACAAGCAACTGTCACATCAATTATTCCTCGCAGGGGTAGCGGATCATCGCTGTCATACGTGTATATTCTCACTTTTGAGGGTGATAGCGGCGGTCGAGGGGACAATTGTTCATACTGTACGTTGTCCATCACATTCACCGATGCGCCAGTATCAATTAGTGCTTGCACCGGGGATCCTTCAATCTGAACTTCGCACATGGGGGGGGGCCGTCTTCTCGAACCTTCCCGTCCCACAAACGAGACAAAGAACACCTCATCATCGTCGTCGTCTATTCTGCATGCCGACTGGGCGGCGTCGCCACCGGGGCCGGGGTCTTCAAGCGAGATTTGGCGCACCCCTTGGGCGACGCTTCTCCCACTTTAGCCAGTCCGTCGATTGCCACTGCTGCGGCACACCTTTGCGAAGTGGTTCAGTTTTCCGCAATTGGAACAGGTCTTCCCTCTCGCGAAGCACCGTCCATTCGATGGGTGGTCCATCCCACAATTCCCACAGGCAGACCGCGATGATGCCGGCTGTTGGTTCTTCTGCATGTTTGGGAATGGCCTCCTGCGGAGGACGTCGACATGTTCCTCTTTCACCGATACGTGTTTGGCTGGCGCGGCAGGCCTGTCGAGCGCAGCTTACATCGCTTCCACCCGGGCATTGGAGAGTTCGTGTGACCTGGCCAAAACGAGGATTTCATCCAAACTTATCCGGGGCTGTCGCAGGATGAGGCGTCTCAGTTGAACCGATCTGCAGCCTTGTATGAGTTGCGCTCTGATTTCCAGCGTCCGGTCCGGCAATTCACAGGAGGTAGCCAGCTTGCGAAGCCTCGCATAGTATACGTCAATCGACTCGCCTTCCGCTTGACGGGCCTGGCGCAGCTTGAACCATTCATAATCAGGGTTGGCGCGTGGGTCGAAATGGTGATTGAGCGCCGCGACCGCAGCTGTGTAGTCATTTTCATCCCCTCTGTCTGGCAGGGTCTCGTACAGTTCGTCACCTCCGTAGCACATGAGCAGCGAGCGCTTCACTTTTGCGTCCGTTTCACGCACCCCCACGAAGTAATGCTCCAGCCGTCCTAACCATCGGCGCCACCGCGCAGCTGCCGTGGGTGGGTCTGCCAGCTCGCTGAAGGGCGGGAGCGGTGCAGCCATGGCATGTCCGGGCAGGGTGGGTGGGGCATTGGCGACGGGGGCCAGAGCCTCCGCATTCAGTGGTACCGCGGGATGTTGGGCCGGAGCCTGTGGGGCTGGGGCTGGAGCAGCCGCATTGCCATCCGCCTGCACATTCATCTTTGGCACGTGGTAGCACGCGGGCTACGTGCGGACGCAAACTTTGCATGACGATGTTCGGCCGTCTGAGGCAGTGGAGGTGTGGGTGGGCTTCCGCAGCCGCCAGGGGTAGTGGGTGTACACAAACCGCGTATTTGTTGGCCACAGGGGGCTGTAGTGCCTTGGGGATGCGGAGTCCAGTCACAGGAGCAGCAACAATCGCTTCCCCCAGCAGGAAAACGGACCTCCGCGCGATGCGTGAGGAATGGCAGGGCGGGAAACACACGCCCGCGAGATGCATGAGAAAACGCAGGGGCGGGCTGTGCACGTCCACGAAATGCGAGCGCGGAGGAGGGGCGCGCGTCGGGGGCCGATAACTCCCCCCGGCTGATGCTCTGCAAACTCCTGCGTGGCTTCACACCCACAGGCCTCGCGCCGCAGTGCGAATCCGTTGGGGATGGGGGCGTGAGGCAGGGCCCCTCCCAGGACACGCAGCGGACGGCAGCCGACAGTAAAGGTAATGCCCCGAGGAGGGGGGGGGGGCTCACCTGAGCGCCAAGGCAGGCGCGACAACCTCGTAGGTGGTCCAATGGGGCCGGGCAGGCCCAGGCAACAGGGTGACCCACGTGGGTGACGAAGTGGGCCACAGCCGCAGGCTCGAGCGCAGGCAGCGCAAGCGCGGCGCCCAAGACACCGCGGGACAGGACAGGCGTGTCCGCGGAGCGAGGCGTGGGCAAAGTACCCGCCTCGTCGCCAGTGTAGTGTTGGCTAGGGGTAGGGACAACCTATGCCCCAGAGTGGGGCCTAACTTCACTTGAGCACAATGACGGACACAGACACTAGCTGATGGTTAGGGCAGAAGACCCCGAGGCGGTCTCGCACCTGTTTATTTATACCTGGGGCATGACCCGCCCTCAGGCTGTGTGCGTGCGTGTGTGCGTGTGTGGACGGGCCGGGTGGCTCCGTCAGTACATCCGTCTCGAGTTTGTGCAAAATAAAACTGCTTAAAAATGTTTTTGAAGCCCTTACAGCTAAGTATATTTAACACACGCCCAAACTATTTTACTAGCCGTGTTTTAGTTGTGCTGTGTCTCTTTTACTGTATGCATTAGGGGTACTTTGTCCAAGTGCACCTTTCCCTTCGGCTCGAAATCAGGGAAAATCCAATAGCTTAGAAAATGTTTTTGAAGCTGTACCGCCAAGTCTGTATATCTAACCCTAGCACAGACTTTCTATTTGGATGTACCAAATGTTTCAGTTGGGCCGTGTCTGTTTTGATGGATGCATTTTCGTGACGTTCTCTCTCTCTAGTCCCTGCATGTGTTAATACGGGTCCTCAAACATTCCTTTCCCTGCAGGAATGTCTCTTTAACTTGTGCTTATTTTAAGTGCTGCTATACCTTAGGGTCGAGTTTGCGCGAAACACAACTCCTAAATAAAAATTGAAGCTCATACCGCCGAGTTCGTATATCTAACATTCACATGAAATGTATATTTCCGGGTGCCCATGTTTTAATTGTGCTGCCTGCGTCTCTTTGAATATATGCATTTCTAGTCTCTCCAGTCCCTGCGTTTCATTATGGCTTCTCAATACTTCCTCCCCCTCATCCCCCCAGGAATGGGACTTTAACTCATGCCTATTTTATGTGTTCCTATACATTTGGCTAGAGTTTGCAGAAAATAAAACTGCTTAACAAAATGCTTTAGAAACTTGTGCGGCTTAGTTGGTATATCTAACCCCCCCACCGAACTTTCTATTGTATTGTGTACGTGTTTTAGTTGTACTGGGGGGGGGGGGTACAAAAGGGGGTGGTGATGGATGGAGCATCTGAATCAATCAAACACTCACACCCAGTCAAAAGATCTGGGTTTAATCCATCACCGTTCTTTAGCCCACTCTGCTACCCCAGTTCAGACATGGCTATATGCAAATCAGTCTGACCCTGTGCCTCATGGGAACAGTCCAGCCCGAACTGCCAAGCCATGTCTTCCCTGGACCGGAAACAAGCTACCTAGGACCGGTTTCTGGCATTCCAGCCGTCTACAGCCCAGCTTGCTTGAATCCAGTGGCAAAGTGAGCAAGGGACTCACGTCTGAGCATACCCTGCCACACTTATGGCGGCCAAAAGCGGTACAAAAGGGGGTGGTGATGGATGGAGCATCTGACTCAATCAAACACTCACACCCAGTCAAAAGATCTGGGTTTAAACCATCACCTTTCTTTAGCCCACTCTGCCACCCCAGTTCAGACATGGCTATATGCAAATCAGTCTGACCCTGTGCCTCATGGGAACAGTCCAGCCCGAACTGCCAAGCCATGTCTTCCCTGGACCGGAAACAAGCTTCCGAGGACCGGTTTCTGGCATTCCAGCCGTCTTCAGCCCGGCTTGCTTGAATCCAGTGGCAAAGTGAGCAAGAGACTCAGGTCTGAACATACCCTGCCACACTTATGGCGGCCAAAAGTGGTACAAAAGTGGGTGGTGATGGACGGAGCATCTGAATCAATCAAACACTCACACCCAGTCAAAAGATCTGGGTTTAATCCATCACCGTTCTTTAGCCCACTCTGCCACCCCAGTTCAGACATGGCTATATGCAAATCAGTCTGACCCTGTGCCTCATGGGAACAGTCCAGCCCGAACTGCTAAGCCATGTCTTCCCTGGACCGGAAACAAGCTTCCGAGGACCGGTTTCTGGCATTCCAGCCGTCTTCAGCCCGGCTTGCTTGAATCTAGTGGCAAAGTGAGCAAGGGACTCACGTCTGAGCATACCCTGCTACGCTTATGGCGGCCAAAAGCTGTACAAAAGGGGGTGGTGATGGACGGAGCATCTGAATAAATCAAACACTAACACCCAGTCAAAAGATCTGGGTTTAATCCATCACCGTTCTTTAGCCCACTCTGCCACCCCAGTTCAGACATGGCTATATGCAAATCAGTCTGACACTGTGCCTCATGGGAACAGTCAAGCCCGAACTGCCAAGCCATGTCTTCCCTGGACCGGAAACAAGCTTCCGAGGACCGGTTTCTGGCATTCCAGCCGTCTTCAGCCCGGCTTGCTTGAATCCAGTGGCCAAGTGAGCAAGGGACTCACGTCTGAGCATACCCTGCCACACTTATGGCGGCCAAAAGCGGTACAAAAGGGGGTGGTGATGGACGGAGCATCTGAATCAATCAAACACTCACACCCAGTCAAAAGATCTGGGTTTAATCCATCACCGTTCTTTAGCCCACTCTGCCACCCCAGTTCAGACATGGCTATATGCAAATCAGTCTGACCCTGTGCCTCATGGGAACAGTCCAGCCCGAACTGCCAAGCCATGTATTCCCTGGACCGGAAACACGCTTCTGAGGACCGGTTTCTGGCATTCCAGCCGTCTTCAGCCCGGTTTGCTTGAATCCAGTGGCAAAGTGAGCAAGGGACTCACGTCTGAGCATACCCTGCCACACTTATGGCGGCCAAAAGCGGTACAAAAGGGGGTGGTGATGGACGGAGCATCTGAATCAATCAAACACTCACACCCAGTCAAAAGATCTGGGTTTAATCCATCACCGTTCTTTAGCCCACTCTGCCACCCCAGTTCAGACATGGCTATATGCAAATCAGTCTGACCCTGTGCCTCATGGGAACAGTTCAGCCCGAACTGCCAAGCCATGTCTTCCCTGGACCGGAAACAAGCTTACGAGGACCGGTTTCTGGCATTCCAGCCGTCTTCAGCCCGGCTTGCTTGAATCCAGTGGCAAAGTGAGCAAGGGACTCACGTCTGAGCATACCCTGCCACACTTGTGGCGGCCAAAAGCGGTACAAAAGGGGGTGATGATGGATGGAGCATCTGACTCAATCAAACACTCACACCCAGTCAAAAGATCTGGGTTTAAACCATCACCTTTCTTTAGCCCACTCTGCCACCCCAGTTCAGACATGGCTATATGCAAATCAGTCTGACCCTGTGCCTCATGGGAACAGTCCAGCCCGAACTGCCAAGCCATGTCTTCCCTGGACCGGAAACAAGCTTCCGAGGACCGGTTCCTGGCATTCCAGCCGTCTTCAGCCCGGCTTGCTTGAATCCAGTGGCAAAGTGAGCAAGGGACTCACGTCTGAGCATACCCTGCCACACTTATGGCGGCCAAAAGCGGTACAAAAGGGGGTGGTGATGGACGGAGCATCTGAATCAATCAAACACTCACACCCAGTCAAAAGATCTGGGTTTAATCCATCACCGTTCTTTAGCCCACTCTGCCACCCCAGTTCAGACATGGCTATATGCAAATCAGTCTGACCCTGTGCCTCATGGGAACAGTTCAGCCCGAACTGCCAAGCCATGTCTTCCCTGGACCGGAAACAAGCTTCCGAGGACCGGTTTCTGGCATTCCAGCCGTCTTCAGCCCGGCTTGCTTGAATCCAGTGGCAAAGTGAGCAAGGGACTCACGTCTGAGCATACCCTGCCACACTTGTGGCGGCCAAAAGCGGTACAAAAGGGGGTGGGGATGGATGGAGCCTCTGACTCAATCAAACACTCACACCCAGTCAAAAGATCTGGGTTTAATCCATCACCTTTCTTTAGCCCACTCTGCCACCCCAGTTCAGACATGGCTATATGCAAATCAGTCTGACCCTGTGCCTCATGGGAACAGTCCAGCCCGAACTGCCAAGCCATGTCTTCCCTGGACCGGAAACAAGCTTCCGAGGACCGGTTTCTGGCATTCCAGCCGTCTTCAGCCCGGCTTGCTTGAATCCAGTGGCAAAGTGAGCAAGAGACTCACGTCTAAGCATACCCTGCCACACTTATGGCGGCCAAAAGTGGTACAAAAGTGGGTGGTGATGGACGGAGCATCTGAATCAATCAAACACTCACACCCAGTCAAAAGATCTGGGTTTAATCCATCACCGTTCTTTAGCCCACTCTGCCACCCCAGTTCAGACATGGCTATATGCAAATCAGTCTGACCCTGTGCCTCATGGGAACAGTCCAGCCCGAACTGCCAAGCCATGTCTTCCCTGGACCGGAAACAAGCTTCCGAGGACCGGTTTCTGGCATTCCAGCCGTCTTCAGCCCGGCTTGCTTGAATCCAGTGGCAAAGTGAGCAAGGGACTCACGTCTGAGCATACCCTGCCACACTTATGGCGGCCAAAAGCGGTTCAAAAGGGGGTGGTGATGGACGGAGCATTTGAATCAAACACTCACACCCAGTCAAAAGATCTGGGTTTAATACATCACCGTTCTTTAGCCCACTCTGCCACCCCAGTTCAGACATGGCTACATGCAAATCAGTCTGACCCTGTGCCTCATGGGAACAGTTCAGCCCGAACTGCCAAGCCATGTCTTCCCTTGACCGGAAACAAGCTTCCGAGGACCGGTTTCTGGCATTCCAGCCGTCTTCAGCCCGGCTTGCTTGAATCCAGTGGCAAAGTGAGCAAGGGACTCACGCCTGAGCATACCCTGCCACACTTGTGGCGGCCAAAAGCGGTACAAAAGGGGGTGGTGATGGACGGAGCATCTGAATCAATCAAACACTCACACCCAGTCAAAAGATCTGGGTTTAATCCATCACCTTTCTTTAGCCCACTCTGCCACCCCAGTTCAGACATGGCTATATGCAAATCAGTCTGACCCTGTGGCTCATGGGAACAGTCCAGCCCGAACTGCCAAGCCATGTCTTCCCTGGACCGGAAACAAGCTTCCGAGGACCGGTTTCTGGCATTCCAGCCGTCTTCAGCCCGGCTTGCTTGAATCTAGTGGCAAAGTGAGCAAGGGACTCACGTCTGAGCATACCCTGCCACACTTGTGGCGGCCAAAAGTGGTACAAAAGGGGGTGGTGATGGACGGAGCATCTGAATCAATCAAACACTCACACCCAGTCAAAGGATCTGGGTTTAATCCATCAACTTTCTTTAGCCCACTCTGCCACCCCAGTTCAGACATTGCTATATGCAAATCAGTCTGACCCTGGGCCTCATGGGAACAGTTCAGCCCGAACTGCCAAGCCATGTCTTCCCTGGACCGGAAACAAGCTTACGAGGACCGGTTTCTGGCATTCCAGCCGTCTTCAGCCCGGCTTGCTTGAATCCAGTGGCAAAGTGAGCAAGGGACTCACGTCTGAGCATACCCTGCCACACTTGTGGCGGCCAAAAGCGGTACAAAAGGGGGTGATGATGGATGGAGCATCTGACTCAATCAAACACTCACACCCAGTCAAAAGATCTGGGTTTAAACCATCACCTTTCTTTAGCCCACTCTGCCACCCCAGTTCAGACATGGCTATATGCAAATCAGTCTGACCCTGTGCCTCATGGGAACAGTCCAGCCCGAACTGCCAAGCCATGTCTTCCCTGGACCGGAAACAAGCTTCCGAGGACCGGTTCCTGGCATTCCAGCCGTCTTCAGCCCGGCTTGCTTGAATCCAGTGGCAAAGTGAGCAAGGGACTCACGTCTGAGCATACCCTGCCACACTTATGGCGGCCAAAAGCGGTACAAAAGGGGGTGGTGATGGACGGAGCATCTGAATCAATCAAACACTCACACCCAGTCAAAAGATCTGGGTTTAATCCATCACCGTTCTTTAGCCCACTCTGCCACCCCAGTTCAGACATGGCTATATGCAAATCAGTCTGACCCTGTGCCTCATGGGAACAGTTCAGCCCGAACTGCCAAGCCATGTCTTCCCTGGACCGGAAACAAGCTTCCGAGGACCGGTTTCTGGCATTCCAGCCGTCTTCAGCCCGGCTTGCTTGAATCCAGTGGCAAAGTGAGCAAGGGACTCACGTCTGAGCATACCCTGCCACACTTGTGGCGGCCAAAAGCGGTACAAAAGGGGGTGGGGATGGATGGAGCCTCTGACTCAATCAAACACTCACACCCAGTCAAAAGATCTGGGTTTAATCCATCACCTTTCTTTAGCCCACTCTGCCACCCCAGTTCAGACATGGCTATATGCAAATCAGTCTGACCCTGTGCCTCATGGGAACAGTCCAGCCCGAACTGCCAAGCCATGTCTTCCCTGGACCGGAAACAAGCTTCCGAGGACCGGTTTCTGGCATTCCAGCCGTCTTCAGCCCGGCTTGCTTGAATCCAGTGGCAAAGTGAGCAAGAGACTCACGTCTAAGCATACCCTGCCACACTTATGGCGGCCAAAAGTGGTACAAAAGTGGGTGGTGATGGACGGAGCATCTGAATCAATCAAACACTCACACCCAGTCAAAAGATCTGGGTTTAATCCATCACCGTTCTTTAGCCCACTCTGCCACCCCAGTTCAGACATGGCTATATGCAAATCAGTCTGACCCTGTGCCTCATGGGAACAGTCCAGCCCGAACTGCCAAGCCATGTCTTCCCTGGACCGGAAACAAGCTTCCGAGGACCGGTTTCTGGCATTCCAGCCGTCTTCAGCCCGGCTTGCTTGAATCCAGTGGCAAAGTGAGCAAGGGACTCACGTCTGAGCATACCCTGCCACACTTATGGCGGCCAAAAGCGGTTCAAAAGGGGGTGGTGATGGACGGAGCATTTGAATCAAACACTCACACCCAGTCAAAAGATCTGGGTTTAATACATCACCGTTCTTTAGCCCACTCTGCCACCCCAGTTCAGACATGGCTACATGCAAATCAGTCTGACCCTGTGCCTCATGGGAACAGTTCAGCCCGAACTGCCAAGCCATGTCTTCCCTGGACCGGAAACAAGCTTCCGAGGACCGGTTTCTGGCATTCCAGCCGTCTTCAGCCCGGCTTGCTTGAATCCAGTGGCAAAGTGAGCAAGGGACTCACGCCTGAGCATACCCTGCCACACTTGTGGCGGCCAAAAGCGGTACAAAAGGGGGTGGTGATGGACGGAGCATCTGAATCAATCAAACACTCACACCCAGTCAAAAGATCTGGGTTTAATCCATCACCTTTCTTTAGCCCACTCTGCCACCCCAGTTCAGACATGGCTATATGCAAATCAGTCTGACCCTGTGGCTCATGGGAACAGTCCAGCCCGAACTGCCAAGCCATGTCTTCCCTGGACCGGAAACAAGCTTCCGAGGACCGGTTTCTGGCATTCCAGCCGTCTTCAGCCCGGCTTGCTTGAATCTAGTGGCAAAGTGAGCAAGGGACTCACGTCTGAGCATACCCTGCCACACTTGTGGCGGCCAAAAGTGGTACAAAAGGGGGTGGTGATGGACGGAGCATCTGAATCAATCAAACACTCACACCCAGTCAAAGGATCTGGGTTTAATCCATCAACTTTCTTTAGCCCACTCTGCCACCCCAGTTCAGACATTGCTATATGCAAATCAGTCTGACCCTGTGCCTCATGGGAACAGTCCAGCCCGAACTGCCAAGCCATGTCTTCCCTCGACCGGAAACAAGCTTCCGAGGACCGGTTTCTGGCATTCCAGCCATCTTCAGCCCGGCTTGCTTGAATCCAGTGGCAAAGTGAGCAAGGGACTCATGTCTGAGCATACCCTGCCACACTTATGGCGGCCAAAAGCGGTTCAAAAGGGGGTGTTGATGGACGGAGCATCTGAATCAATCAAACACTCACACCCAGTCAAAAGATCTGTGTTTAATCCATCACCGTTCTTTAGCCCACTCTGCCACCCCAGTTCAGACATGGCTATATGCAAATCAGTCTGACCCTGTGCCTCATGGGAACAGTTCAGCCCGAACTGCCAAGCCATGTCTTCCCTGGACCGGAAACCAGCTTCCGAGTACCGGTTTCTGGCATTCCAGCCATCTTCAGCCCCGCTTGCTTGAATCCAGTGGCAAAGTGAGCAAGGGACTCACGTCTGAGCATACCCTGCCACACTTGTGGCGGCCAAAAGCGGTACAAAAGGGGGTGGTGATGGACGGAGCATCTGAATCAATCAAACACTCACACCCAGTCAAAAGATCTGGGTTTAATCCATCACCTTTCTTTAGCCCACTCTGCCACCCCAGTTCAGACATGGCTATATGCAAATCAGTCTGACCCTGTGCCTCATGGGAACAGTCCAGCCCGAACTGCCAAGCCATGTCTTTCCTGGACCGGAAACAAGCTTCCGAGGACCGGTTTCTGGCATTCCAGCCGTCTTCAGCCCGGCTTGCTTGAATCTAGTGGCAAAGTGAGCAAGGGACTCACGTCTGAGCATACCCTGCCACACTTATGGCGGCCAAAAGCTGTACAAAAGGGGGTGGTGATGGACGGAGCATCTGAATCAATCAAACACTCACACCCAGTCAAAAGATCTGGGTTTAATCCATCACCGTTCTTTAGCCCACTCTGCCACCCCAGTTCAGACATGGCTATATGCAAATCAGTCTGACACTGTGCCTCATGGGAACAGTCCAGCCCGAACTGCCAAGCCATGTCTTCCCTGGACCGGAAACAAGCTTCCGAGGACCGGTTTCTGGCATTCCAGCTGTCTTCAGCCCGGCTTGCTTGAATCCAGTGGCCAAGTGAGCAAGGGACTCACGTCTGAGCATACCCTGCCTCACTTATGGCGGCCAAAAGCGGTACAAAAGGGGGTGGTGATGGACAGAGCATCTGAATCAATCAAACACTCACACCCAGTCAAAAGATCTGGGTTTAATCCATCACCGTTCTTTAGCCCACTCAACTTAGTTGTACTGGGTGCATTATGCTGCAGGGCCGGCTTTTGGGTGGTGCGACTGGTGCGGCTGCACTTGGCGCTGATCTGAGGAGGAGGTGCTGACCGCGGGGGGCATTGTGTTTAGCAATGACTTAGGATTTAAAAACACCTCATGTGTACAGCTTTCAGGAAGCACCAAAAATGTCAAGATAACTCTTGTGGTTAATGTTCCTGCTAGAGAGAGAGATTTGAGTTTTGTGTAGTAGCAGTTTTTACTCGTCATAAAGTAGCACAGGTGGTTAATATGTTAGTACGTAGAACAGTGCTGTAACTGTAATCAAAGAGCTGCCAGGCAAACTGCATTAAATAAGTTAGGACGCTCTGTCTTTTTCCCTGTCCTTTAGTATCTATGCATGTGTGCTACAAAGGATTTTCTAAGTTATATGTAAGGTAACAAAAATACTTATGACACTTTTTTATTGTAACTTTTTTAATATGCTGCACAGCAGCCACACAGCTTAAAACATTGACAAAACGAATAACTCTGGCTAAACACTTATAAGGTCCCAAAGGCGAGACCTATTGACAGTTCTAATGCTTGTTAAATTTGTTAGCACTGTCTGGGCATTGGTTGCTCCTCATTAGTACTACTTCAATGCCCAAATGTAGTAATAAGTAACAGAAAGGTGACCAGTCAAGCATTGCAAAGGGCCTTCCGCTGCGAGGCAACATGTGTTGCTGAGTTTTTAGTAACTATTTAACCATTTGAGCTAGTAACAACATTTTTTGGGTAAAATCTGCAAATTATACAGCAGATGATGAATTGTGTGACAAACGTGGTACATATATAACTAAAAATGACTGCTGCCGCACAATTGCATAATTCCAGTGGCCCTGCCTTAAATTTTGGTTTTATATGATCACAATTCTTTGGCATTCAAAGACAGAGGTTAAATATATGGCTATGTCTTTTGTCAAATTGTTGCTCATTCTTTTAACCCCTTCGCTGCGCGCATCGGCCAATGGCCGTCGCGAGCACTACCTCGGTAGTGTTGCGCACGTCCATTGCCCGATGCGGCCCCGCCCACGCCTCAGAACTCCTGCACTGCAGCGGAATTTGCACCGCTGTAAAGGAGTTAACAGGGAGATTGATGTTTACTTCTTTTTCTCTGACTGCAAGGTTAGAAGGTTTTGAAAAGTGAACTATATGACAATCTTGCCGGTGAGAAAGGAAAGGCTGATGGGTGTCGTTTTCTTCAACATTTAAATACCTGCAAAGGAACTATTTTAAAATATACAAGCAGTTAGGAAAGCATAAATATAGGACATTTGTTTGTAATTCTATAGTGTGATTGAAACCAATGCTTTAATAGGATCAAAAACACTTTTCTTGTTTACGTGAAAATTATAAATATTTGTTGACACCAAATTCCACCCGTTATCGCGTGTGCGCCATTGTTATATCAGTAAAACTACATGTCAGTGTGAATTTTGTGGTCATTTCAATCGAAAAGTGTGTGTGTGTATTTGAGCACGTGCATTTACATGAAAGTGGCATTCAGTTATAGGAGTGGCAATAAATTAGTTTAAATGTCATTGAGTGTGAGTGATGCAGGGTGAGTGATAATGATGGAGTGATGGTAAGAGTGAGTGCAAGGGTCCTGCCCAGTTCATGCTCACTTAGCCCTATGTATAGTTACCAGACGGCTCTGGCTTGTGAATGCTGTGCACCTGCTATTTTTCCACGTTCAGTGCCCTCTTCTCTTTGTTACTGGGCTCCAACTCCTGCCCAATGCTGGTGCTTTCTGGGACTGCCCTCTGTCTTCTTGATGCTTCCCAAGGGCATGCACATGTTTTTCCTGCCACTTGCCTGCTCCTCTTTCAGAGCTGCATACCTCTGGAAAGTGCAGCCCTCCTGGTGAGGAGTACTCATACCTTCTCATTAAAGTGAAAGCAGTCAGCCTAACAGTCTCTCCGATTATGGGGTGAGTGCTATGCGTGTGAGGGGATCCGGTGAGCGTTATACCTGTATGAGGCTAGGTTGAGTGCTGTGCCTGTACCAGGATAGAAGGAGAGTTATGTGAGTGGATGATGCGCCCAATGTGAGTGAAACATGAGTGTATCCTGTGTAAGTGAGTTTAACATGAGTGTTTTGTCTCCTGTGTGGGGAAAGGTAAACAGTTTGTCTGCTCTGTGTGAGGATAGGACAGTCGCTATCCCTATGTAAGTGTCAGGAGAGTGTTGTGGCTGTGTGAATATTGTGTCTGTGGAAGGAAAGGGTGAGCTCAATGTGAGTGAGTATAGCGTAAGCTGTGTGTCTAATGCCTGTGAGTGCAGAATAAGCACTCTGGGGCAGATGTACAATTCCTGGCGTATCCCTGCATATTGGCAGGGATGCGCCAGTAATTGTGCGCCGCAGCTCCGCCACCCTTGATGCGCCACATTTACAATGCGGCGCACCATGGGGCAAAAACGGCACAGATGCGTCACGCATCTGTGCCGTAAAAGCGGTGCATTGCTGGAGTTGCATCACAAGCGTGACACAGCTCCAGCAATGATCAGGGGGGCCCTATGTGCACAATGCTGCGTCAATCCTTACTCCTGCTTCAGGCAGGCGCAGGGTTTTGACGCAGCATGGGCCCAAAAGCGACTGAGTGAAATCTTGTAAATTTCACTCAGCCACTTTTGGGAGGCGTTCCTGTGCCGGAACACCTCCCCCGTGATGGTACGCCTCTTCTGGCGCAGGGCTTTACAACGTGACGCATCTGGGAGATGCGTCACGTTGTAAATGCCCCATCACGTCTTTTTTTCACAAAAGTGACGCAACGACTGCGTAAAAGCGGTGCATGGGGCTTGTAAATCTGCCCCTAAGTGTGTAAGCTGAGCACTGTGCCTGTGTGAGTGTAGGCTGAGCAGTCTTCATTTTATGAGTGCAGATTAAGTGACACACTGTCTTCTATGCACTAAGAAGAGAAGCACATGTAGTAAAAAATGCAAACTGTTGCGTGCCCTTTTTACATGCCATTGCTTGTGATTTTAATTTTTAACCAGCTTAACTGTACTTACATACTTATGTACTGTATATGTATATACAATGTAGAAATGCATGAAGAAGGCGAGGCAAGAAAGCCGTCTTTCAGCCAGACCTATATTGAAAGTATCAAAAGGGCTGCAGTTCCTTAACTCTTTCCGGATAAAGCATGGTGCCATGCTTTGTGATCTAAAGCATTGATGATCATCCTGGCAAAAGTGACGTATTTCAGTACTTTGACATACTTTTAAGGATCATAGTCTGAATGTTTTGTGCTTTTAACTGGTATTGGCATTGACTAAGTAGATTACATAGCACAGTGTGCCGTCATCCAGTATGATTATATTTTTAATGTATTTTTCGTAAAAGAAAAAGTATTCTTTTATAGACTCTTCACTTCACATTACCTCATGTAAATGTGATGGTGTGCTGATTTCGTTGGTTCGTTGTAAACTACTTTATGCAGCCATTGGGCTGCCTTGGCGTGCTGAGAAGAGGAGATGAAAGGGTGTGGATCAGGTCAGAGGGAATGAGACACAATGGATGGACTGAGTTGAAGCTTGGGGAGGCTGCCTGAGTGCAGGTACCCGGTGGGCGGGCCAGTGTGCCATGCGGGGCCCTGGTCTTCAAGTAGAGCAACTGTTCGCTGTAGCGCGTTGGGGTCTGCTGGCACAATGTGCGCAGCAGAGTGGGGGCTTGGTGGGCCGAGACGGCCAAGTTCAAGTGTATGGACAATTTCAAGTGTAATGTGGCGCATACCTGCTTTTCTGTCTTGGACAGTTCAAGGTCACTAAAGTTACGGCCAAGCTCAAGTTCAAGTGTAATGTTGTGCCTTATTGCCTTGCTGCCTTCGTCATGTTGATGCCACTAAAGAGTGATGCTGTAATAATGTTATATGCAAAAGTATACTGCTAATCTCGTGTTGGTCATTGGTAAATTACCTGGTTTGTGAATAAAGAAAAGGCTACGCCATGAACAACACGCTTTGATTCTGAGAGTTCTTGGGCAATTGGGAGGAATGACTGTCACGTTGTGCGCGTACTATGAGGGAAGAGCTTTGTACTACACTATGCTTATACCACACCTGTTGGTGGAGTTTTGTTTACAAATGACAGCCACCCAAGGTGAGGAGAGAGTGTGGCATTATGGCCAAAGCTGCTGTGCTGACTTTGGAATTGGGGAACCAGGTTTGAGTCTCTACATCAGATCAACATCATGTGATTCTGGGCAAATTGCTTTCTCTCCCTGTGCCTAAAAACACAAATGAAGAATGGGTCCTTCTGCAGTGTAACTGGAGCTCATGTAAAGTGCTCCAATACCTTTCGAGTTTACGCTATATAAAACAGCAAACCGAAAATGTCACTGTCAATAAGTAGCTCTGAGTTAATCAGTGTAAGACTGAGTGACATTGTATAAGATTGAGTGCAAGAGAGGGAGAATAAATAAGTGTGAGTGACAATGATTATGAGTGAGGAGTTGAAAAAGATCGTGAGTTAGTGAATGTAAATTAGCATGAGGGAGCATGTGGTGCTATGCTTGCCAGTATGCTTTTTGGCCCTTGCAAAGTACTGGTGCTGGCATGCTGGAGGCAGTTTTAACAGAGAGGGACTTGGCATACTAGAGATAATGCTTGACATATGACACAACCATGGCAAAAGGCTGGCTCAGGCCTTCTGGGAGTGATTCTTGGTATGGGACATGGGGCAAAATGCTAACGCTAGCACGTTGGAGATTATTCTTGGCATAAAGGATGATAGCTATGGCACATAGTAGGGGAACAAACTTGACAAAATGCTGACTTTATCACACCAGAGATACATTTTGACATAAGGATCACCCATGGTACATAGATACAATTAATAGAAAAATTTGGGGGCTGGAAAATTATATGTAATTGTTGACATAAGATGTCACCGATAGAAAATTTTGAAACAAAGGGGCGTCAACTCCTGTGGATCGTCCAGTTGCATTGGCTTAGCACATTATGAAAAGACATATTTTAAAAGTGCCTTTTCATAGCCTACAGCTTTTAGCACATTTGTGTGAAAAGGTTGCTTTAAAATGCACTCCTTGGCCCATTTGTTCACATTTTTCTTGTGGGGAGAACCCCTTATCCCTGAATCCATTCAAAAAAGCTCTGGTTCACTCGCGTTGCTCAATACAATCTAGTGCACTACTGTATTACACACCACCACTTTCAAAGGTTATGTCAACACCCTAATGTACTTGGATCCAAAAGAGACATTAGAGTTGTATTTCTACATTAATGACACAATTATATAGTAAATTCAGTGATGTCGTTTATTTTGATACCATCCGAGTTCAGGTCAAGTCACATTACTTTCTGGTAAGATTCAGGGTCAAAAGGCATTTAATGCTACGGCCTACTTAGTTTGATGTCAATAAGGTAAAAGGGCGTTAGGTGTCACTTCCGCTGGCATTTTGGTGAATGACGACCATGTCAATATTGATGAAATCATCTTCACTGTCTGAATTGTTCCAGCACCACTGCACGTCTTTTCTCACGTATTTTCCATGAGAAGTCGATGTTAAACACAAACTGAATTCGGTGACTTCGTCGATCCCTTAATCTGGCCAGCAGGTGTCACTATAGGATCTCAAATCTGAGCTTTCTGACTAATGTGCCATCTAGTCAGCAAGAGAGGACCTCGTTGCTTTTCCCTTTCACAAGTACAGATAAAAATCACGATGAGCACCTCAGTTTGCTTTTATCAACGAGAAAAGCTTCCACAGTGTCACAAATGCTATATTCTGAAAAGATTTAACCACAGTCATTTATTGGTATTTTTGTCACAGGCAAGAGCATGGAGAATTAGTTTACGGTTAGCGGGCAGCGTTCTGGCGTAGGGGACCTGTGCTACCCTATCCGTAGTTAGTCTTGCGATATTACTACAATGCAACTTTCCAGTTCAGGGATATAATAAGGAACTGTGGGGCATATTATCAAGACAGGCAATAAAATTATCGCCAGCTTGATAATATGCTCTATGTGAAGAACATCTACCATGGGCTTCAATTGGAATTCCATAGAGGATATTATCAAGCCCATTATCGCAGTTTTAGCAGCAGTTTTCTGCCGCTAAAACAGCGATAGTTTTATCGCCTGTTTTGATAATATGACCCTGTATTTTTTATCAAGTTCCATCTGCCTCAGATGTTTCTATTTCTTGTAGCTGAAAATAACAAATGTTGCTATTCCTCTGTTGACCCCCGAAGGATGAAAGGCAGAATTATCCATGCCAACCCTCAAACCTGTGAATAACAGGCTAGAAATAGATCTTAGAAGCAGATGCCAGATACATAGTGCATCTCAGGGGCTGTTTCAGTTATACGTATGGTCTCACAATGTTAGTTCTGTGATAAAGCTTCGTTTTGTTCATGGTAGAGATTAAATTAAAATTTGTAACTAGAAGAACTGAAAATAGATAGTAGAAACAGAAGTGGGCAACTTCTGAGGGGCACGACAGGCCCATACTTTATTTAATTTAAGGAAAAACGCTCTCCTACTTTTAAGGTCGAGGGTTCGAGACCTCTTGTATATATTTTAGTATATACTTATATATTAATATATACTTATATGTGTATGTACTTTGTGGGCTCTGGAGATCAGCCCTAGGACTCGTCTGCTTCCGCTTAGGGACTTTTTTTCTGTTCAACTGCTTCTATTTAACTGTCTTAATAGAAAAGGACCAGTAGAGGTCAGTAAAATACCAGAATTGCTTTCTGCTGATGGACTTCCTTTTTTAATTTTTCTGGCAACTGCCTCTATTTAACTTTCTTGATAGAAAACGACCAGCAGGAATCAGTAAAATACCAGAATCACTTTAGCATTCTCTAGATTACAGTCCATAGAAATTGTCTTCTACGAGCACCCGTAGACAATATTTTTTTCAAATCTTGAATTTTCAGTGATATGACCACTAAAGCCCTGATTTTATATTTTAAAAAAACAGAGCTTTGGACTATACCATTTCCCGCTGAAAGGCAATATTTCTCTCCATGTGTTCCCATACCTGGCAGGTCACGCAGTTTAGTGTTTACTTTCCCTCCATGTTAAAGAACAGTAGATGTTTCAGCACCCAGGCTAATGTGCTGCATAGCTAAATACATATAAGGTCCCAAAGGAGAGACAATTGCATTGCAAATGCTTGTTGTGAGAAGACAACGGTTCCGGGACGGCTAATTCCGAGAGTTGAAAATCTTCAGCTGAAGTGTAAGGCAGGAAGTCTCCTGTGCTGTGAAACCAAGGGAGGCACAGCCCGCTTAACAAGCCTTTCTTACTAGGATGTCTGCGTCCCTTAACCTCATCCGCGCTCATGACGAGCTCAGGTCGTCATGAGGCACGGTCGCACTGTGCTCATGACGAGGGCATGTATGTGTGCAACATAGAACTTTGAAAAATGCACTTTTCTGTATTTTTCAAAGCTTTCGCAAAAACCACCAACTTTAAGTTGATGGTACTATGCGTTTCTTAAAAGCGAAATCGCTATTTTTTTTGTTGCATTGCATTTAGGGAATCACAATTTGCGATTTCCTAAATGCAATCGCAATTTGAGTAATCACAAATTTTGCTGTTACTTAAATAGCGATTTTTGCATTTGGGATGATACATCAAATTGCGGTTGCAAATGGGCAGATTCGCAAAATATGCCCCTTTGCGGCCGCAAAAAACAGTGTTGCATGTGCCCCTTAGAAACGGCACAAGTATTGTATGAAGTACTATATAAAACAAGTCATTATTCTGATACAGCCAGACCTTCTTTTTGTTTGTACTCCAGGATGGACTCTGAAATGCTTAAGTATTCAAAAACCATCAGCTGGCTAAGCCTGTTGTACTTACACTCCATTGGTTTAACAGTGAATATAATGTGTAGCCACATATAGTTATGTAAATGTGGTCTGAAGTTGCTGCGTCAGCAAAATCCAACACATTGTGCAGGATTTATAGCAGTCAGCCTTGCACTGAAATATCTGTAGCAAACATTTAGTACAGTACCTTCGCATTTTTATTATAGTGGTTCCCTTGAGAACTTTTTTGGAGTAGTTGAATTTTTTTTTTTACAAAAACAACCTTACCCAACATGTGATTGCTTCCTTTCCTGACAAACCTTTTTTTCCAATTCTATCGAGAATTCAATAATTGCCTCCGTGTCTTCAATAAAATCATGACTTTTTCCCACGTGCATTTTCTCAGTTAGCACGCATACAAATTTAGCTTGAAGAGACCTCCCTACATCAAGACCCGCCTGGTATCGGCCTTCCAAGCGATAGTGTCATTTTCAATATATTAGCAAGAGTTCAATGAGCCCTGATGCAAGCATTGAAAATGACCCATTATACTGCGGTTGGGGTAGTATAACCACAGCAGGTATGAGGGTTCAATGAGTGGCGCCAAACTACATCAAAGACTGTTTGAAGCTTTATGTGCCCCTCCCGCTTTAATAGAGCTACCTTGGGAGGTCGGACCTTCTCAGTTGTGATTTCCCAGCTCTGGAACAAGCTACTGGACAGTATGCGTGGGGAAGCCAACTTACTCCCATTCAGCAGGAAACTCAAGACCATCTTGTTCACTGAGGCATTTGTACATGTAAATGTAAATGTACTTATACAGCGCAAATTACCCACATCGCAGGCATCTAAGCGCTTGCTTAGGGAACCCGTCCTGGTATTCCCCTGTGAGATAACCCCGGCAGGGTATCCACAAGGTGAAAGCCAGGCATCCCGCCGCGAGGGGCCGTTGTGGAGATTAAGCAAGCTATTGCCCAGAGTCGCAGAGTGTGAACCCGTGAGTCGAGTAGGCACCGGAGCGAGAATTATCGAGTCCGTGGAATTATTGAGCCCAAGCCCCGTCGAGGCGGGGAATTGAACCCTGGTCCAGGGCCGATCTCAGCTTCCGGGTCTGCCGCCTCTAACCCCTGAGCCACACTTCTCCACACTTGGATAAGCTCACCCTAATAGTGCTGAGCCCAGCAGGAATAAGGGAATGCCAGGTTCCTGATCAATGCTGCAAGCGCTTAGAGACCTTTTGGTGATTTGTGCTCTACAAATATAAATTAACATAACATAACAATGGGACTCTGAGGGCTCTCTGCTCCAGTGCCACTGCACTTGAAGCACCAGTAGTAGCCACACCCCTTGTACAGCCGCGGCCGGTAGTGGGAGTACCTGCCGGGCGGTGAGGTGGGGAGGGGGAGGGCCAGGGTGGCAGGTAGTAATGTATGGATTACTGGACCTTAACAGGTAAGTAAACATATAAATAAATAAAACTAATTTTGTTGCGCGCACTGCATCACATTTGGTGATGCAGTGCACGCAACGAAATGCGTTTTATTTATTTATGTTTACTTACCTGTTAAGGTCCGTAATCCATACATTACTACCCCCACCCTGCTCTCCCCCTTCCTACGTCACCGCCCGGCAGGTACTCCCAGTACCAGGTGCGGCTGCCCTTGTGGCTTTCTGAATAAGCTATAGGGATGGACATAATTGACCTTTTTTTGTCGTTGTTTTAAAAACATATAGGGGCATATTATCAAGAAAGGGCCTTACAATATCGCCGCTTTTATTGGCAGGAAACTGCTGATAAAGCGGCGATAATGGCCTTGATAATATGCTCTATGAATTCCAATCGAAGCCCATGTTAAATGTGAACACATGTAACATGGGCTTCGATTGGAATTCATAGAGCATATTATCAAGGCCATTATGGCCGCTTTATCGGCAGTTTCCTGCCGATAAAAGCGGCGATAATGTATCGCCTGGCCTTGATAATATGCCCCACATATATTAGTGTTTTGCACGACAATTATTTGCAGTTTTATGTAGTGCAGACAGGACTCGCTGATGTTAGAGAAATTTACAAGGAAAAGTTACATTTGATCGAAAAGGGCAACAATATACGTAAATGAGAGCGCTGGAAAACAAACAGAGATAAAACTTACAAACGTACAGGAAAACAGGATGGTCGTCATATATGGACAGTGTACTTGTGAGGTAGAATAAAAAAGCGGTTGTAACACTGACTGAAGACCCATGTTTTTCATGTTCTATAATGTCTACAAGGTAGAAAACCAAAGATACAAAACACAAAAAAAATCTAAAGAATATATGCATCTTATTCTATTAAATGTGATACATCGTGAACCAGTGAAGAAAGGCTTGAGAACTTTGGACGACAGGAGTTCCCAGTAAATAACTCTAGTGTTAAGGACCTGACCTCAGCATCCCGAACAATGGCACTTTTCAATCCTCACCCGGACATGCTGCTTTTTGTTTTGGCGCGCTGCGTGCAGCCAGAGAGTGGTAGCCTGCATTACCAGATGACAGGGGAAATGGTTCTTTTAGACTTATTGATTGCATAAATACTGCACGCTCGTTAACCACAGCACCAGCCTCCACCGGTGACTGTCCCCCACCTGCGCCGTTAGAGCTGGCAGCCGGGTGCACGTCTCTGATTAGCGCGCGCCACGTCCACGGTTATGGGCCCTGGGAGGATCGTGTCTGACGGTGCAGCAAACAGTATATTTGCACAATTAAAAAGAACAGTCTGCAGACTGATTTATGCGGAGACGTTCCGCTGCTCCTCTGTCAGGGCGCCCCGCGAATCAGTGGCCTGGCACGGCTGCCACGCACCCTAATTCAAGTAGAAAAAATCACCCCTGCCCCAGCGGTGGTCAGGTAGTAAACACGCAGCAGACAATGGGGTGCAGTTAGCCCTTCACTTCCCTGGGCATGAGTACCACTACACCTGCTGCACTAATGATAGGCATGCTCCTGGTCCCCTGTTTCTCTTTCCTGTGTAATTTCCTGAATCTATCCAGCCTCTCTCCCTCGTATCACTTTACCTGTCACCTTTACCTTCCACTCCCCCCCTCTCCTGTCGTGTCCCTCCACTGTTCCCTTCCACCCTCATTCTCCACTGACGGTTACATTCTCTTTCATGTTTGTCCCTGCCTCTCTCTTTTCCCTTTTCACTCAGCCCACTGTATCTCTTCACTTTTTCCTCCTCTTCCTTATTTTTCCAGTACCTCTTCATCCTTCCTTGTACATGTTCACTCTATTCTCTTCTTCCTTTCTCTGTCTCTTGCTGCTTTTCACCTTTCACTCTCCTGCATTCCCACCTGCATTTCACATCTTTCTTTCCTTTCTCTCCAATTTTTCACCTGCTCTAAACGTCAAGGAGCTATCTAAATGAAAAGATTCAGAAAGCATTCTCTAGTTCTCAGTTGCAGAAAGTCAGAGGTGTTTAATTAAA
This sequence comes from Lissotriton vulgaris, assembly GCF_964263255.1. NCBI lineage: Eukaryota > Metazoa > Chordata > Amphibia > Caudata > Salamandridae > Lissotriton > Lissotriton vulgaris. Next base: position 374,102,315 of record NC_141697.1, read on the forward strand.
ATCATGTTAAATTGGGATGTCCATACATATAACAGGATTTAGTTTTTTTTTTTTTTAAGGCAAGTAGAGTGACAGGAATACAAATGAAGCCATGCAACTTTTCTGTAGAGAAAATGGAGTCCTGTTGTACCAATACACAAGTAGGTAAATCTCTTTTGGCATCTCAAAATGTATGGAAAGCGCTATATAAATATCAGAACAGTACCTTACTAACATTGCATTACTAACATTGCAGATTCACACACATTAAAATGATGTTGTCATGTGTTATTCCCCATTTCAAGGGACATTTCTGGTAACAGCAGGAGTATCGGGCTTGATGAGGCAACTACAGATTAATGTTATCAACCACAATAACCCGAGCATCTATAAAGTGGACCGGCTGACAGTGACTTAGCACAACCCAAGAGTTCATTATTCTAAGCGAAGCCTATGCAAAATGACACCTGGAAAATCCATATCCATTCTAATATTATAAAGAGAGAGCCCAAACCTTTGAGGCGGGTAAGCTCAGGAACCACAGCGCCAATCAGAACACCCAATACAGCATTGGAAAGGACAGTTTCAGCAGATGGACATAGGCTATACAGCAGCCCACCATATACATGAGAAGGGGAAAAGAACGTTAGGGGCAAAGTAGTCCGTTGTGGGCGTGTGCTGGAAAGCGATGGGCGTGTGCATAGAGCGATGGGCACGGCATTCGGCAAAAGCCTGCTGGATTATACTGCTTGCGAGAAGCGTTCTGGGTGGGACTAGCATTCCAATACGAGTGGGCGTTGGATTTAGCATTGTTGTAGGTGTTGGGCGTTGACGCGATGTGGGGCGTGTAAGTGGCATCGGCTGGAGAGGACAAACACGTTCGAGGCTAGAGCGGACACAGTTTGCATGTTGCAGTGGTGTCAGGTGGAGCGGAGAAACACGTTCGCGGCTGGAGCGGACACAGACGATCCCATATTGCATGAAGGACAACAAACTATACAGCACACGCTAACCTTCAGCGCAATCCGAAACACGGCTTCGGAGCGGACGAATTCATCTGCGGGTGCTGGGGCGGGTGCTGAGGCGATTCAGCGTAGCAGCGGCATGAAAGCACATTCCACAGACTGCTGTTTCACACATGCACCGCATCGCGGGGCCGCTGTCGGGCACTGTCCGCCCAAGGGACTCCACAGCAGCCACACGCGCTAAACGTTGGCGCTGCAGAGGCACATATCACTGTGTCACTTCCGGCCATTGGCTGCATAAGCGGAGGTACATGTTCGTCTGCAATGGACACCTACCGTTACCGTCTACGCACAGCTCAACTGGACAGGTAAAATACGACGTCCTATATAATTGCTAAACATCCCCGGACAACGTCGGGACGGGCTGCTAGTATTCTATATTATGTAATGGCTTAATTTTTACATTTAAATGGTTACTGAAAGAATGTGTATTTGCTGCCCCTAATCAGTTCTACAAAAGCGCTTCAATGTCAAATACATCTGGCATTTCACACACAACGCTATACAAGCATTGGCAATGCCAATAGATTGTCTGGTTTATGGATGCACTTTCAAAGCAGACCTAGAAATCCTTGTAGGTTTATGACTACACTCCTCAAATCTGTGCTGCTGCCAGAGAAAACACCATAAAATATCTAGTTATTGAAGACACTTTAATAGCATTACAATGTCAGGTGTGTGCCCCTGAAAGTTCTAATTCAGGTAGCAGGATAAATATACAAAAAAATGATCACTGCTGTGTGGTAGACAGGCACGTTTTTTTGTGAAAGCACACACCTTCTGCCCAATTGAAACATTTACTTCTGGCTCCCAACATATGGGCGGAGCCAAAGCCCCTCTCTAGTGATGCTCACATAATTTTCTGGGGACAGCTGCACTGTTCAGCCAGACAATACATATGAAATGGGAACACGTTCTGTCTGGAGGGTGGTATTAGAACCTTTAAGACTTTACATGGCATGGACCCTCATGGAAGGGCCTTACTGGACAGCACAAGTGGCTCTCGAAAAATTCCTGTAGAGGCCTTTTAAACCAGACAAATGCAGTCAGTCTTTCTTACTGACTAACCCATTCTTTGCAACAAACTTTTATTTCTTTTGTACGATCATTGAGAAAAAAAACAGATAGAGAGGAGTCTGAGCTATCCCCTGTGTTAATGTGTAATTGGCGACCAACACTCATTTTTGGGGACTGGAAGTTAATTTTCATCATTGAGCTTCGGTTTAGAACAGGAGAGAGAATGGCAGATAGTAGACAAAGGAGGAGGAAGAGAAGGGTAGTAAAACTGTGAGAAATGGAGAAAGCAGAGGTGAAAAGAACCATCACGATTAAGATAAAGATACATAAAGTGCTTTTTGGTGGAAGAAAGAAGCATGAAGCGGTTTCCACAATAAACAGCCTTGATGTTTGCCAAAACTGACATTCAGCAGTCCCGATGAGGTCCCAAAATAAAAATAAATTAGGCACAGCCCAATGGACAGTTTTCCACATTCCTGAAGTCACTTCCATGTGACACCTCACTTCGTGCCCTAACTTCCTCTCTTTAAAATAAAGGGGTGGATGGACTCACAATTGAAAAAGGAAACAGCTTTACTCCCTCCAGTATTTAGCAAACTCCCCAATGAAGTACTACTGAGGTGTTCTTTTGTGCTGGAGCAAACTAAGACAGTAACAGCCAATGAGCATTCCCTAATTCATTTTACAAACGTAGGGGGGTTGTTTATACCAATGTTCTGCACAGGCAGCAGTGAGAAGCAAAGCATTGCATCGTTTTACTTACAATTAAAAGACACATGGGCTCAGTGTGAGACAGCCTGCTTAGTCCTCAGTAACTCCAAGCCTTAGATGGCACACGCGTCCCAGTGGTGGTGAAGATTGAATCTGTGTATCTAGAGATGAAAGACTCGAGACGTACCTAATTCTTGTGCTTTCTAGCTCTTTTGAGAATTTTCATTCTCATTGCCAGAACTATTAATATAATGTGTGACAAGCGAAGAAACACAAGGGCTTCAAGGCCCATTCACACTCTTCCACTCAATGCCTACCTTTTACACAATAGGTGCATAGGCTTGTTCTCCAGCAATGGTCTTCCACCCTCATTACTAATGCATATCTGTTTCTGCCCTAGAACTTTTTTTGACTTTATGTACTGTGTTTGTTCTCATTCCTGCTGATAATCAGTTCTCATCTACACCAAACGTGAGTTGCATTTATGTATTCGTCTTGGTTTCTCAGTTTTTGTCTGTTTATATTACCCCATCTACCTTTTCACTGATTTACAAAGTCTAACAGGTGCTTTGCCCCCCCCCCCTGGGGTCAACTGAGTAGAGTTAAAGGGAAACAGTGACCAGGATATGCATCTCTGTTGGCCATCTCTCCCCAGAGGCTTGTGCCAATGGCTGGGCATACCTAAACTGCCGCTAGTTGGCTTCTGTGATGTATCTGCTCACCCCCTGCCCGTAAAAAAACATAATAGTCAATATTCAAACAAAAAATGTCGTACCATAAAAAACCCAGATACTTTTGATTTCATTTCTGTACAGGCCGCACTGCTGAATACAAATGGCCGCCGTGTTCTGCGACTGGAGGGCAAATGCAAATGGCGGTTTAGTAACATGGAATCGTGAATTCTTATTAAGGCAGCCCGTGACTGTGCCTCCAAGCGCATGATTAAATATACATATAGGTACAGGAGGGGGCTTAAGGAAAAGGGGTGGGGGCTGGCTCCTTTCGCGTCCAGGTACACCCTTTTAATCTAGAGGAAGACGTTCATACGGGTAACGCTGGTTCAGCTTGCAAAGCGTTAAGAAAACACGGGGTTAAAAAAAAAGAAAGAAAGAGAGCAAGAAAGAAAGAAAGAAAAGATGCGAAACGCAGGGAGAAACCGCGCTCTACAAAGATCTTTTCAGTGTCAACTTAAATGCACGCAAATAGCAGCTGATGATCTCTTTTATTGGACTAACATTTATCCAGCAATATCCACACACTTTTAAAACCACCGAGACCTCCTCTTCAGGTGTTCATTTGAATAGAAATCGCTGAATGAGTGTTTTTTTTATAATTGATCCCCTGAGTACTGAATGTCTAGTGCTGCATAACCAACATTTCCCGTCGCATTTTTTTCCCAAATTGCTGCTCTGCAAATTCAGAATTTTGTAGGGTTCTATTTTTTTCAGAGAGGATTAACCTTCCGAATGCCAAATCTCCTTCACGTCACTTGCTAAATGGGGACAAGCAGCGAAGAGAGACAGTCCCAGGAGTCTCTTTTCCTTTTAAACAAGATTATCGTCAGTAAACTTTTTTCTTTTCTACTAAAAATCAATTGATGCAATAAAAAAGGTTAAATGGGCATCCCAAGTGACAAAAGAAATTGGAAGCCTTTAAAGTCTCACCTGCTCCCTTTATAGAGGTAACATTATGTTCGCTTTAACGAAGCCCATTACAAACTCTTTCTGCTTTGCGGGTGTTGGAATAACGAAAAGCTGGATTTTCTTTTTAGTTAAAGTCATGGGTTATTTTCTTATTTCTGGCCTCTACAAACTGGAAATGTCAATATCAGCCTCAGAGAAGGATCCCAGGCCTCTCGAAGGACCATCTTTCAAAAACAATTCAGCTAAATCATTTTTGTCATGACCTTCGGCTTGTGGAATTTATTTGACCAGATGTCCCATTTCAGGGTTTTATTTGCATTCTGCCACTTGCAATCCTGCATTTACCATTATAAAGGCAAGGCTGCATGTGTCAAAACGAAAACCAAACCAGCACTGGAAAAACCAAGTGGTCTGGTGTTGGTTGTGAGGCCTCTGGGGCCTAGACGCAGGTGTAGCGCGGCGCCTGGCGCAATAAGGGACACACACACACTCTTGCTGGGCTGGTGTGGACCGGAAGTCCCGAGCGACTTCGGTCCCTTTATTTAAAGCTTTCTGGCCACGCCTGGCCAGAAAGTGATACATGGTGCGGAGTGCTTCCGGGGCTCAACCTGAGACCCTCGGAGCACTAGAGCGCTACATCCCTTCCCAACTTGGATTTTCCAGCAAAATTATAAAAACCAGTTCAACATGCAAAATCAGCCAGTCTATGGTTAGGCCGTGGGTTGGATCTTAGGTTATACTGCCACTTGCCTCTCGGAGGGATCGGTTCTTGAGGGTGTTCTGGCGAGGGCGGATATGGGTGTTCTGCAGTGTCCGGGGACATGCTCGGACTCTCTCTTAAGGCAGCAGATTCTCGCTCTTCTCTCGTTACAGGTACGTCATCACTTGAGTTAGGTCTTTTCTGAGCGGGTATCGGCTTGAACCACGATACGTTGCGCGTGACTTCTTCTCCGTCTCGGCTGACTGTGACTGCTGTTCCGTGGGTTTCTTTTATGATCCAGGGCTCAGGTTCAAATGGGGTATTGAACTTTCCTCCGGGCCTCCTTGTTCGGATTAGCACTGTCTCTCCTGGATTCAGGTCCTTTGTCTGGGCTCTCCTCTTGCAACTTACCTTCTCGTTTGTCTTTCTTCTCCTTTCTTGGGTGCTTGCTGGGGAGTATGGTTCGGGAGTCCACCCATCAGCCATTGGTAGTAGGTCTCTCCGAGGGCCTGCAAACATCAACGCCCACGGTGATCGCATGGTGGTGCTGTGCGGCGTGCTGCGGTACTCCCTTAGGAACGCTTGTAGTGTTTCTTCCGGATCACTCCCTTCCGCTGACGATATCCTCAGTATTTTGTTTATTGTTCTCATGAAGCGTTCTGCTTCACCGTTGGCTTGTGGCCATTGTGGGGTGATTCGATGATGTTTGATGCCAAGGTTGTCCAGAAACTCCTTGAATTCGTGACCCTGGAACGGGGGCCCATTGTCTGTCTTGATGACCATTGGGATGCCGAACAAAGCAAAGGTTTTGGTGAGGATGGGGCGGATGTTCGCGAAGCTGGTCGACGCTGCTGTTTCCACTATGGGGTATTTGGTGTAGTTGTCCACTAGTACTACTGTGACTCTCCCGTCTGGGAAGCTGCCGAAGTCCAGGCTTAACCATGCCCATGGTGATGGGGCGTGTTCCTCCGTTATTATCGGTGCTGGTGTCTCGGGGCTGCTCGTGATTTGGCACGCTCGACACTCTCGCACGCATGCTTCGATGTTCTCCTCCATGTTGGGGAACCATACCTTTTCTCGCATCCTCGCTTTCATTCGGCGGGTGCCTTGATGACCTTCGTGTGCCAGGGTGGTTGCTCTCTCCTGCAGCGCCTTGGGAATGACCACGCGAGTCCCTCTTAGCAAGAGGCCGTTATCCGCGCAGCTGAGGTCGTCGTGGACCTTCCAGTACTGTTGTAGTCGTGTTCTGTCTGCTTCGTCCCATCCGTTGGTATCTTTTAGGAAGTTTGCCCACGTTCCAGATTGTATGGCTTCCTTCACTCTTCTGACGACTGCATCGCTGTCATAGTGGGAGATGATGGTGTCAGCGGTCAGCGCGCAGGGGCACGCGCCTGTGGCTAGCATGTTGATGAATTCCTCGGTCTGATCTTCCAAGTTAGTATTGTTGGACTTTTCTGCGGGGGGGTGGCGTGACAGGAAGTCCGCTGGATTCTTTGCCCCCGGTCGGTATACTAGGTCCATTTGGTACTGTTGAACCTGGATCGCCCAGCGCTCGATTCTTGGCGGTGGATGTGGAGCGGTCCCACGGAATAGTGGTATTAGCGGCTGATGGTCTGTCACCATTCTGAATGGGTGACCAGAAATGTAGAGGTGGAAATGGGCGCACGCCCACTTTACTGCCAGGGCCTCCCTCTCAATTTGCGAGTACCGTGACTCTGTTGCTGTCAGGGCTTTGCTTGCGAACGCCAGCGGGGCCCAAACTCCTGGTTCAGATTCTTGCGACAGGAGAGCTCCCAGGCCTACTGGGCTGGCGTCCACTAGTACCTCGGTGGGCTTTGCCGTGTTGAAGTAGGCCATTGTGGTGCTGTCTAGGAGGGCCTCTTTGATCCGGTGGAATGCCTTGTCTTCCGTTTCAGTCCATTTCCACGAGCTGTCTTTCTTCGTCAGGTTCCTCAGCGGCTCCGCAATTGTGGCCAGATTGGGTATGAACCTGGCACAGTATTGTGCCATCCCTAAGAAGCTCCTTACTTCGGAGGCGGTTGACGGTGCTGGCGCATTCTTGATCGCGTGCGACTTGCGGGGGTCTACCTTCACTCCGTCTGAGTCGAACACATATCCGAAGAACTCAATTGATTTTCTGAAGAACTGACATTTGTCTTTGTGTAGAGTGACTCCATACTGTGTGAGTCTTTGTAGGGTGGCTTTCAGCCTACGGTGGTGTTCTTCGCTGGTTTTTGCGTGAATCAGGATGTCGTCGCTGACGTTCAGCACTCCCTCAAGTCCTGTTAGGATTTCCTTTATCGTGTTCTGGAAAATTTCGGCTGCGGATGAGATGCCAAAATTTAGTCGCTTATACCGTCTCAGTCCCAGGTGTGTCGAGAATGTCGTAATGTAGCGGCTTTCCTCCGCGAGCCTGAGCTGGTGATATCCTGCATTCAGGTCCAACTTAGAGAACCATTGGGCCCCATTCAGATCGGTTAGGATGTCATCTACTGTTGGGGTGAGGTGCCGCTCCCGTCGGATGGCCTTGTTGGGGATCCTCATGTCTATGCAGATGCGGATTTTGCCTGGCTGGCGTGGCTTCTCGGCTATCACCATCGGGGACACCCACGGCGTCGGCCCTGAGACTTTCTCAATTACCCCTTGTTCTTCGAGTTGGTTGAGTTCCTTTTCCACAGCTGGGCGCAAGTGGAACGGTATCCGCCTGTGTCTTAGAGCGATAGGTTGGATGGCGGGGTCGATGTGTAGTTTGATTGGTGGCCGCTTGATCGTGCCAAGACCTTTGAAAAGAGTGGGGAACATTTCCAGGATGTCCTCGGTCTGTAGTGCTTTGACGGCGTTTGCAAACGCAACGAGGCGGAGGTCTTCTGCTGTGTTGCTGCTTACCAGCAGGTCTGCTTCTTTGTCTATTACGTGGAACGTTGTTGTTACCTCGTTGTCTTCAGCTTTTACTTGGACCGTCATTTTCCCTCGTAGCGGGAGAGGTTCCTGGCTGCCGTATGTTAGTATGCGCGCCTTCGACGGAACTAGCTTGGGTCTTGGTTTCAGTGCTTTGTAGTGCTGGATTCCCATGACGTTCACGGTGGCTCCTGTGTCAATGACGCCGCACGCTGGGGACCCGTCGATGTGTATTTGGCACTTGGGTTGTGGTCTCCGGCGCCTCTTTAGTTCACTTACGAATGACACATAGTAGCATTCGTCTTCATCCTCTGAGGGGGAGTCGTCGAACTGGGGTCGCCTCGGCGATCTGTGTGCTCTTGATGATGTCGCGTCGTCTAGCGATAGCTGTTTTACTGCTCCGGTGATCGGTTTTCTTCCGGATGCTCCTCTTCCCCTGGAGCCACCTCTGCACACGCTTGCGAAGTGGTTAGGTATTCCGCATTTCGAGCATGTCTTGCCACGTGCTGGGCAGCCATCTTGGCTGTGCTCGTCTCGGCCACAGTATCCACATGACGCTCGGCGTGGCGTCCTGGTCGGCCATCTTCCTCTGCTTCCTCGACTGGTGTTGCGGACTGCATCTACCCTTTCGGTCTTCACTACGGGTCCTGCTTCTGCCCGCGGGTTCAGGGCTGCTTCCATCGCCGTAGCGCGTGCATCCGACAATTCATGGGATCTGGCTAGGATCAATATTTCTTCCAGGGTGATTCGCGGTTGCCTCAGGATGAGTGTTCTTAGGTGTTTGTTGCGGCACCCTTGAATGAGCTGCGCCGTGACTTCCTTCTTTTCGTCCTCGTCCATACATGTGCTTATGAGGTCTCTCAGTCGCGCGTGGAATGCATCCATGGTTTCCCCTTCCCTCTGTCTGGATTGGCGGAACTTGAACCGCTCGTAGTGCGGGTTCAGCTGGGGGTCGAAATGTGCGTTTAGCGCGGTGACTGCGGCGTCGTAGTCATCGTCATCTCCTGTGTCCGGGAGGTGTTTGAATAGCTTGTATAGCTCGGTGCCTCCAAAATGCAGTAGCAGGGACCTCTTCACTGCGTTATCCTTTTCTCTGGTGGCAGTGAAATAATTGTTGAGTTGGCCGAGCCACACGGCCCATCTGGGAGCGGCTGTCCCGGGGTCTATCAGTTCACTGAAGGGTGGTAGTGCTTGGATTTGTGAGTGTTGTGATGGCGCAGGTGGCTGTGTGCCGAGGTTTACAACTGGTGCTGCTTGTTGAGCTGGGGCGGCTCCCCCCGCTGCTCCTCCTGGGTTTGTGGTCATTATGAGGCTGGGCAGTGGCTCTTTACGGTGTTCTGGGTTGCTTTTGCTCGTGCTTGTTGCTTCTTGCGGGAGGCAGTGTTTGTGGAGCTGCGAGTTGCCTTTGCTTGTGCTGCTTTGCTTCTGGCTTGGTCCGGTGTGCACCGGATGGTTGATTGTCTTTGCCTGTGCTTATTGGGATGTTTGTCTTGGCCAATGCTTGATGGGGGCACTGCTCGCGCGTGACTGGCCTTGGTGGTGGTGCCTCGTGGTGTCGTGGCTCTTGTTGGGCCTTCCTCGCGCCTGTGGGGCCTCGCGCTCGATTTTCGCGGCAGCCTCTTCTCGGCTTCCCTTTCAGGCGGTGACGTCGGTCCTTCCGCGCATGCGCGCACTGCTGGGCCTGCCGTCGGATCGTTTCCCTCGGCGCGCGTCTCCCGTCCTGGGCCTTCCTGCCGTCGCTGCCGCCGGTGCCGCACGCAGCTTTTGCTCATGCTGCTTACCGGTGTGCGCGGCTCCTGCTCTCGGCGGCGGCCGCCGTCACGGGCGTTCTCCTTCGGCGCTTGGCTGTGGGGGTCGAGCCTGCTGGCATCCAGGCAAGTAGATGTAGCGCCGTGGGGCTCTGCTGGTGGGCTTATGATGATCCCACCCTCGTCGCCAGTGTGAGGCCTCTGGGGCCTAGACGCAGGTGTAGCGCGGCGCCTGGCGCAATAAGGGACACACACACACTCTTGCTGGGCTGGTGTGGACCGGAAGTCCCGAGCGACTTCGGTCCCTTTATTTAAAGCTTTCTGGCCACGCCTGGCCAGAAAGTGATACATGGTGCGGAGTGCTTCCGGGGCTCAACCTGAGACCCTCGGAGCACTAGAGCGCTACATCGGTGGCTTAACTTTTGGCTATGCTAATGCTTATTTTGTGTGTGAATGTATTTGTATAAAGGCATGAATTTTATGGAAAAGCAATGTCTAAAAGCCAATGCGTGTGTGTACAGCAGACCAATGGATGAAGAGGGCTGACTGAAAGCTCCCATAACTTGGTATAATGTATACAGTTTTATTAAAAACAAAAGGTATTGCCTAACGCCAGACCCAAAAAAGCAAAACTTGGATGAGTTTCTCACAGTCAACATGAGATCATTTGACGCCTCTGCCATGCATGCTGCTGTTATTCATGTCATCCTTTCATTTAACCACTTTCTCCGTTTTCTCCTTGTTTTCTCCTTTGAGTTCATTTCAATTGTCCTAGCCTCTTCCCCCTGCTTTATCCCAAGACTAAAACTGCATAACTTAGGAAACAGAGACTAAAAAAAGGTCACTTGGCAATTTTATGATGTACAGAATTCAGATGGGCATTTTCTCAGTTCGTCTTTTACAAACAGAAGAGCTTTCACTGTTTTTTTATGGCCCTTTTTCATGTCTCTCCTTTTGTGATTCTTCGAGAAGATCTTCAATGTCCACTTTTTTAGCTTCTTCACAGATTGGTTTTCTTAGGCTTTGTCATGGCTGAATCTATGGTTATTTCCAGCAACTGTTGTTCGAGTTGTGTTCATTGCTCAACTTACAAATATGGTTTCATACTATGAATTTGTAAACCACTCCAAGAACTTGCTGTTGGGGTAGCCTGAGAGATGCACATCAGATGTTTATATACCTGCCTTTTGAACGTGAGGATGTTCATGTTACTATGTAGGCCCTAGGTACTAATCCACTATCTGACTGATTTGAGTTGAATTCAGTTCTTATAAAGTGTAAAGATGAAAAGATTACCAAAACATCCTCTGGCGATGAAGAAAACTGCCAATTATAGGGGTCAATCTTGATATATCAGCTGAATAAAATAAATATGCATTTAAAGCCCATCTAGACTTAAGATGACAGTCAATCGGATTTAGCTTCAGTGAATGAGCATTCCAGATCATAGATCCGAAATACCTGAAGGAGCTCGCCCTGTCATACACATTTCACTTCAGGACCTTATACAACAAATCCTTTTCAGAAAAGATAGCCTTCCCTAGAGTATACAGAAAAATAAGTTTTACCAACGAAAAGTAGTTCAGTTAATAATATACTTTATGCATTAAGTGTAAACATTTAAATCTAAACCTCAACTTAACTTGTAGTCATTGCAACACGTGCTGAACATGGGTTACATGATCAAACTTGCTCAGAAGAAAAATATAGCATATTGAGGACTATCTGTAGTCTCAATAGATCATGGGCTGGAAGCGCCAGGTAAAGGCTTTTGCAGTATTCCGACTTACATTAGATATAAGTGCCCACCAAAGATGCATGCAATTCTTGTAGAATAAAAAGGGCAGCCCAACATAGAAGATGCAGCATGTGAAAGCAGGTACAGCACCTTCCACCTACCTGGGTATTGCATGTCAGATCTTAAGTCAAGAACATCCCCAAAGATTTACCCTTACATTAGGAAAATGGTGCAATTCGCATTCTACCCAGCCATGTCAAAACATCCCACCATTCTTTGGGGCATATTACCAACAAGTAGCAATATTTATCGCTAAATAGGCTTAGTGACGATTTTTTTTATCGCAGAGCATCGTCAGAATTTATCGCTGAGATAACGTGCTATTAGCAATGTTTATCTCAAAAGCGATAATATTTCCGGCTATAGCGGCAAAACCCGTGAATATCGTGGAGAATACAGCAATATTCGCGCATTATCGCTAACAGGGTCTTAGCCATTATATCCACCTCCCATTGGATATAATGGCTAAGAACTGGTCTGAGCAGGTGTTAGTTTTTGGAGATATTCTCGCGTAGCGCGAATATTTCCAACGCTACGCCGGTGTTGGTAATAGGCGATAGCGACATTAGCGACTGTTTTCAGTCGCTAACAGTTTGGGCACGCCCACTTTGCATGTCATTAGCGATAAACATCGCTGACATGCAAAGGGGGCCCCAAACCGCTCGCTATCACCTAAAAGCTGTCGCTAACGGATGTTAGCGACAGCTTGCTAATAGGGCAATGAAATTATCGCCGCTTAGAGGCCAAAAACGGCCGCTAAAGCGGCGATAATGTCATTTCGCCTGCCTTGAAATATGCCCCTTTGTTCCTTCCAATCAGTACAAGTCCTGTTTACCTGGCATTCAATCTCAGAACATATTTGTTCATCCTGTATTATAGAGTTGACAAGCTCTTGTGAAATTCAACCAAGGAATCCAGAGCATGCTTGTCCAAATGGTTGACAAACCATGTGTCATTCCCACAGGAAATGCCGAAAAGCTAAAAAAGTTGATGAGTTTGTAAAGAGGCTGAACATAAATATTGAAAAGCAAAGGAAAAAGCTGCGATCCCTGAGGAACCTCAACGGTTCAATGCTTACTGATTTTAAAACCTTCAAATCTGACGGATTAAACACTGTCTTAAAAAAGCTGGACTTGAACCACTCCATCCACAACAACATTGTCAAGCACCGAACAAGGCTCGCATAGTAAACGTTGTGAAACCCAGTCCCAGCAAAGTACTCCTGCTGCATCTCCTTCGTCAAGGATGGATCTGATTTCCAAAGTTGCCAGCAAAAAAGGTAGTCTCTTATCCCCTTTTGTGGAAAAAACTAAATTGCTGTTGCTGAAGCACATTCCTCCAGATGGGGTGGTGGGTTAGCTGTTTAGCCACTATTTTTACCAGCACATTCTCTACAGCTGAAACTAATGTAATCGGGCGATAGTTCACTACATCCTCTGGATTTTTCATGAAAGTATAAACAGTCCTGAACTTCTAACAGCTTGGAGCAATTCCACCAGAGAGAGAGGGAGAAATCTAAAACGTTATCCATAATGACATGTGCAATAAGGTTCTGGATTTTAGCCTGACAAGGGTTCATCTAAGACCCTTCTACTTCCTTTGCATTCCGAGTTTTCTCTTAATTTCTTGCCAAGTTATTTTTACCCTTTGCAGTAGAGGCAGCCTGTATTAGGAGCTGGATGTTTTAGAATTTCCATCATAGTTTCAATTGATTTAGATCTAGGTACGCAAACTCATTGACCCTTTTCACTGAAGATTGCTTAGCGTGAATCTCTGGAAATATTTTATCACTGACCTTTTGCTTAGAGGTAATTATTTTGCGGATGTTTACGTTTATTTCAAGTATGTTTTGGTGGTTGTATATCTCCTACACTTTGGGTGAGATTAATGAGCTCTACGTGGACTGAGAGACCCTTCTGTGGGATTTCTACTCACGCTAATGAAAGGTACTCACCTACTGCACACTCTCTAGTAATAAACAGATTAAGTGGGTTTGGTCCAGAGAACTATTCAGAAACATCAAGTGACACAAAGGGTTGCTTCTAACCATAGTGTTTGCTCAACGATATCATTCCTACAACTCTGCTGGGTTAGAGTGAGCAAGACTAATGTGTGTCTGGAGCACATAGTACAGAAAGTAACAAAAAAGAACACTAATCAAAGAGATGGTGCATTACTGTCTCAATAATTATAGCTTATTAGAGGAGCTTAAGTGTTAGACCTGACATTCTTGCTGTGTATTTCCCCAATTGTTTTGCCTTCACTACTCCTGGTTTGCTGAATTAGTTTTTGTAAGCTTTAAAACTGTCCTTCTCCTGCCAGAGGTCTGCCTTGCTCTTTGACAAGGAAGATTGGACCTGTTCCCTTCATCCCAGGCTAACCTGAGTGACTCTAAAAGTCATTTGGCTGACCTCCTGTCTGAGCTACAGGGACAGAGGCCTCCCGGAACTGTCCAGCTGACCTTCCGCACTGGACCTGCCTGCAACTGGGCATGCCTGAGCCCTGCTGGAGTGAGTTCCTGATCCGCCAAAAGGTGCCTCCTTAGGCCCAGGATCATTGTCTGCCACCAGATGTGCTCTTCCTTTCAATAAAGACAAAATTCTGGAGCCTGCTGCCTGACAGACGCCTTTAGGGGTAAAGAAGAATTAACTTGCCTCTGCACATCCTGCCCGCCTCCCGCCGCTCGCTGGTAAGCGGAGCCGCCGAGTGGAGCGCGGGGCAGGAGACTACAAGTCCCATCAGCCCAAGCGGGCTGCAACGTAGCAAGCCGCGCCAGGAGGCGCTTAAATCCAGCGTCTGCCCCGACAAACGTGGAATCGCCGTAGCCACAGTGAGCGTGCTGCCTGACAGACGCCTTTAGGGGTAAAGAAGAATTAACTTGCCTCTGCACATCCTGCCCGCCTCCCGCCGCTCGCTGGTAAGCGGAGCCGCCGAGTGGAGCGCGGGGCAGGAGACTACAAGTCCCATCAGCCCAAGCGGGCTGCAACGTAGCAAGCCGCGCCAGGAGGCGCTTAAATCCAGCGTCTGCCCCGACAAACGTGGAATCGCCGTAGCCACAGTGAGCCTGCTGCCTGACAGACGCCTTTAGGGGTAAAGAAGAATTAACTTGCCTCTGCACATCCTGCCCGCCTCCCGCCGCTCGCTGGTAAGCGGAGCCGCCGAGTGGAGCGCGGGGCAGGAGACTACAAGTCCCATCAGCCCAAGCGGGCTGCAACGTAGCAAGCCGCGCCAGGAGGCGCTTAAATCCAGCGTCTGCCCCGACAAACGTGGAATCGCCGTAGCCATAGTGAGCCTGCTGCCTGACAGACGCCTTTAGGGGTAAAGAAGAATTAACTTGCCTCTGCACATCCTGCCCGCCTCCCGCCGCTCGCTGGTAAGCGGAGCCGCCGAGTGGAGCGCGGGGCAGGAGACTACAAGTCCCATCAGCCCAAGCGGGCTGCAACGTAGCAAGCCGCGCCAGGAGGCGCTTAAATCCAGAGTCTGCCCCGCCCCGCGGGACGCCGGGCGAAGCCCGGGCCAAGGGCGGGCCCGTTTCAGCCCGTTCCAGACCGAACCAGGCTGGGCTGGGCCACTCCCCTTGACCCTGACATTTTCATATGGACACTGCCTACAGGTACTGATTTTCTAAACATTGACATTGGACATTTGTTTAATCTACTTTGAAATCCTAAATTATTATAACCATGACTAGGGGTTTAAGAAGTAAAACAGCCCTTAAAGCTGCCTCATTTAGAGGTCCTATCGACCTATTTATTTCTAAAACAACTGAGGCTATTAATCAGAACATCGCTGTTCTAGAACGCAGGGTCTCCCAGGACCTTGCGATTGCCCGGAGATCCTCATTGGGTCCCTTAGCAACTGCCCTAACCCCATTGCCATCAGCTACCCCAATTCCTATCCTAATACAAACTGGCACTACAGCACAAGTCCACTCCATCCCTAGTGCGGTGGATTTGTCAGCTACTAATTTGTCACTGGATTTGGATTCAACTGAGAACCTTGAGATAACCCCTGACCTTGAGCATATTCATTCTGTAGATCCGGTTCAGGACCCTGTACAAATTAACAACCTCAGGGGGGTCAGGGAAGGCGCTGTTCCAAAGCAGCCCGTACAGCACAAAAAGGGGAATACTAAACCAAACTCCCATACTACCAGCAAAAAGAAAGGGCCAACTACTGCTTCATCCAAGAATATTTCTCCTAGCAAAACTTCTGTTACTTCAGATCCTTCTAGCCTACAATGTCCCGAATTGGTCAATGTCCAAGAAGGCGGCCATAGCTCGCCAGACAGCGACACATCACAACTCCTTGCTACTTTCAGGGACATACTAAAAATCCACCTCCAACCCTTGGAGAAAAGTATCATGGCAATAGAAAAGCAGCTTGCCATACTCCTCACCAAACTACCTAACCAGACCAGGGCGGGTATTACCAAAACTGGAGGGGGACTTATTACCACCAACCCAGGGACTATACTGACTAACCCAGCCAGGCCGCCGGTTACGCCTAAAGTACAGGTAAAAACCAAAGAGCTTCCAACTACCTCTGTACCTGCTCCAAACAAGAGTGTATCTGCCAAACCTAGTGCTAAACCTGTATCACAACCAGTATCGCAGCCATATCCTATCAGTCAACAAAACCCTACCCAACTGTCCCCTGCAGTTTTACCCCCTGTTGCTAATACCACCGTCGCACAGGTGTCACTGCAGCCACCCCAAGATAAAGCCCCGGTCACCCAAAAATCACATCATATGGATGCCAAGAGGGGGCCCAGGTCTAAACGCCCAGTTCATCTTCCACCAGAGGTTACACCATTCACGGTAATCCTAACGGGAGTTCCGGAACTTCCAGTGGGTACTGATGAACCCTCCTGGTCCCTTTTGAACAAAATCCTCCAATGGCTTAGCATCAACAGGCCACTACAGCCTACTAATACTTGTAGAATATCTTCTGTCCGTAGGGTTCCATGGGTGGGGGCGACTCCAAAGAGTATTCAGGGGGATTGCGTCATTGTTACTTGCGAAGACGCATCCTCTGTGAATCATATTTGTTCTTGGCCTGAGTTGGAGAAGAAAGGGGGAATCGACACTCAGCAGCTCTCCTTTTTCTATCCACCGGTATTTAACTTTCACGCTCCAATATTAGCCCCTAATTGGGTTATCCCTCAAGAACAACCATGGAATTTTGGAGGCTCCTGGGTGACACAAAAAAGCAGGAAGAGGGATTGGCCACCACGTTCCTGGTATCCCAATAAAGGCCAACATATGGGGAATGGATGGCAAGGTATCCATACTAGCAAAAGATTCGATTGTCTGGAGATGGTCGACTGACGTAGTGCCCCAACACCCTCTAGCGAGCTTGCCACCAAGGTATCTGTCTATGCTAAAGTTACGACATCCCGTAAGTCGGACTGTGTACCCGCTGTTGCACGGGTGGGCAGACGATATGTCACGGTAAAAGAGGGAAGTCCCAATGAACAACCTACATCATATACTGTTTCTAGTAACGACCTAAACACTCCCCCCTTTAAAGGTACCTATTGTATTAGTCCTGATGCGAATACACCCATTGACGCTCCTACAATAGGCTCAGTTGCCAGCTCCCAGGAAATTAGTTCAACTATATCCTGTGCTACACAGCCGGGAGCTGCAATCCAGGATACCATCAAGTCAGCTGGTGTTACCCTTATCTCCTGGAACATCGCTGGTATTGCAGGGAAACTAGATTCACCCTTTTGGACCGGGTTTATTGGGGAAGGATATGATATAATCCTCCTCCAGGAAACCTGGTGCCAGGAACAAATTAATATCGAAGGGTACTCATCCCATTGCCTTAAAGCTACCAAATCCAGCTCAGGTAGGGCTAAGGGGGGTCTCCTGCTGCTCTGTCTAATAGGTTGAATAATTGTGTAGTTAGAAGTAGTACGACTGTGGGAACCCACAGCCAGGTAGTGAGGGTTAAGTGCAGTAAGGGGATCGATTTGGTTATTGTTAATTTTTATAACAATATCTTCGATGCCACAAGAGGGAACATTCTATACCCCCTTGAAAAGGAGATTGCAAGGGTCATGGGCATTTCGAACAGAAAGGCAGAGGTCATATGGGCAGGGGATTTTAACCTACAGCCATGCCATTTGTCCAATGGGAATCCATGTGGTCTAGGAGTAGTAATGTCTAATCAATGGGGGGGACCGGGTGAGAGGGAGGAATTCCCCCATTTTCCACATTGTCATTATGACACATTGCTCAACAAAATGTCAGCTAAGCTAGACCTTTACCTGTTAAATTGTAATAGAAATGCACAGGCAGTTACATGTCCTACCTTTACAGGAAGGGATGCTGGGACATTTATAGATCACATCTTGCTGTCCAGCACTGGAGACTTCACTAACTTATATATTAAAGAAGAAAGTCTCAGTGACCACAATAGTATTTGTATTACACTCCTGGGTCATGGTACATCATCATCAGAGTCAGGAGAAAAGTGCTCTACTGACCTAGTACCCATCAGACCAAATGGTCCAAGGATCAGATGGTCTGGAACTAACGCAAAGGCCAAACAGAAGGAGGTTATAACTAGCTGCAAAACCCAAATAAGCTATTGTTTAAGCAATGCAGTTATTCCCGAGTCCCTATTGTTAAATTTTATTAACATCAATACTACTATCGAAGGGATTTTCACTAGGGCACCTTCATCAGCCCAAGGGGTAAAGCAGGGTTGGTTTGACAAACCTTGCATGGTTGCACTTCGGGAATTAAAGAGGGCATTGGGTACCAAACCACGAGACAGGGATGGAATAAAACTCCTCAGGGTCAACTATAAAACGGCCATCACCAACAGGAAAAAGCTCCTGCAGTGTGAGGCATGGGATAAGTTAAAGGAAGCAGCAGAAACCAAAAACTGCAAATTATACTGGGAAACAATTAACAGCACTTTTCTCAATAATGACGTTATCCCGGAACTAACTTCCTATATCGCATGCAATGACTGGATTACCCATTTTACCAACATCTTTAATCCGGATGGGATACCCCTCGAGGTACTAACTATCGAGGCTACACCTTGGATACCCCTACCTTTGGGAGTAACACTGGAGGAAGTCTATGATGGGCTCTCCAATAGCAAAGGAGGAAAAGCCCCGGGCCCGGATGGGGTCCCGATCGACTTGCTAAAAGCCGAACCACACCTGTGGGCCCCCATCCTGGCGCGGATCTTTAATTGTGCGGCAGTAGATAATTTTCCCCCTTCCTGGGGCCAATCAGTTATAATTCCCCTATTTAAAAAAGGCAGTAAATCTGAGGCCTCCAACTACCGTCCGATTTCTTTGTTGGATGCCTCGGTTAAGGGTATGAGTCGCATTTTGCTTAAAAGGTTAGAAACCTGGGCAACCGATTCGAATATTTTAACTAAAGTACAATATGGGTTCCGCAAAGGTATGGGCACCCTGGAACAATGTGTTAATTTGGACCTTCTTATTAATAAATATACTGTGCCCAAAAAAGGCAACCTCTTTTTATGTTTTGCTGATTTGAGCAGCGCGTTTGATTTAGTTAACCATGCTATCCTTTGGGAGGTTTTAATTGAATCTGGGGCACCAAAGGAAATAGTCCATTTCTTAGCCAGGCTTTATGAAAAACTTTCATGCAAGGTCCGTTACGGCACCCTAGGCGAATGTACACCATTTTTCAAAGTTTCACGGGGAATTCGCCAGGGATGCGTTTTGGCTCCTCTTTTATTTTCACTTTTTATTAATGGCGTCGACCGTAACCTGGTTGATATTCCTGCAGATGCCCCCTTGATTGGAGGAAAACCTATCCCACTTTTACTTTATGCAGACGACGCTGTTCTTTTATCCCGCACACAGATTGGTCTCCAGCGCCTAATTGATAGTTTTATGTCGTTCATTGAAAATAGGAGGCTCTGTGTGAACAAATCTAAGACGTATGTCATGGCATGCAGGCAGGCTGTAAATAAGACTAAGCATAGCTTCTTCCTGGACAAAGATAAAATGACATACGTCAAAACTTTCTGTTACTTGGGTATTACGTATAACAACAGTGGGTCCTGGATCTCTGAATTTGACAACATCAGATTGAAAATGTTGCGGTCCACCAGCAGCATATTCCGATTTGCCTCTAAACTTGGCTCTAGAAGAATCCCAGATATGATTAATATTTATAACGTTCGCTGTGTCTCTTCTGCACTGTACGGGGCAGGTGTATGGGGCCACAGTGAAGGTCCTTCGCTCCAAGCTGACGAAAACAAATTTCTAAAGAGATTGTTATGTGTTCCTCCCTCCGCCTCAGTACAATTGATTCATGATGAGGTAGGGATCGAGTTTATATCTGACTTAGCAGCCGTTCGGCCACTCTTATTGTGGCGTTCTATTTGGGCTAAGTCAGAGACTCGATTCACTCAAGAGATTATTCTTGATTGTATAGGTCTTGACCACTCATTACGTATACAGTGGATGCAATATATTCATTTCTGGTATAACCTTCTATTCGACATTGATGTTTTTCTTGATCCAGAGCAGGCTGCTGCCATCCCCAAAAAAGAAATCAAGTTAACATTTTTAAACTTTAAAAAGGGGGAGCGTGACAAGGTGCATGGTAAATTAGCCACCGTGAAGTTTTATAAAGACCTGAACTTAACTCCGGGGCTACAATCCTACCTTGTGTACGTGACTCGCCCATCTCACCAATTTGTACTAACCCGTGTCAGATTGGGTATCGTTCACCACCTTGTTGCGTTTCCAACTCAGAAAGTCAGATCAGAGACTCCCTGCCCGTGTGACAACACTTCACGCCAGAGTTGTTGCCACTTTTTACTTTTTTGTAAATTCTATCATTTTCTTAGGTTAAAATACCTTAAGCCCATTTTTATAAAATACAATACTCGAACCACAAAGACCGCATTAATACTATTATCCTCAATTGAGAATGTGGATATCTGTTTTTTTATGGCCACCTATATTTTGAAATGTACAGCTGCCAGGAAAAGTATAGTATTGTAACCTCTTTATACGTACCTGTCTGTAAATCTTTGAGATGTACAGCTGCCAGGAAATGTATAGTGCTGCTATCATTTTATACATCCCTGTCTGTACATAAAAGTTTTTATTAGCTACAATTTTGGAATGGCCACTTGTGTTTTATGCCCATAGTATGTATTGTAAGGTCCCTTTTTACACCCCAAATATTCACCTTCTTATGCCATCAGAGCGGTTTGGATTTGGTTTGTTCTAATGTACAGCTGCCAGGAAACTCCACTTGTGTGTTAAATATACTGATTTCCTGTCTGTACATATTTGTATATATCCCTATATCGCTTCTATTTTTTAAACTTAGCTGCTGCCCAATGATTGTTGTACATGTTTTTTATCTTAGCTTTTTCCGCACCATTAATGTGAATATTGAGTATTAATTGTATATATATGGTGTTGTATTTTTAATGTCGCTTGTATGATTTGTACCTTCAAATCGAATAAAAGCTTATGAAATTGAAAATTGACAAAATTCTGAAGATTTGGACTCTTCGCAAACATGAATGGGCCCATCCGTGCTGAGACTCTGCCTTCGCATTGATTGCCAACGGTGAGCTAAGCATGGGTGAATTTTGCGAATCTCGCGTTCGCGAATTTTGCGGATTTGCGAACTCGCAATCCGCAAAATCCGCGAATTCTCGCGAATTTGCGGATTTTTTTTGTGTTCGCATGGGTTTCTGCCAGTTCGCGAGGGTTTTGTACAATTTCGCAAACGCGAACTTACCTGTCGGGTCGCAAGTTTTGCGAACTTGTTGTTTCTACGTGTCCAGCCTGTTTGGGACACTCTTCTTCATCACTGCCACCCTCTGTCACCACTGCCACTCTCTGACTACTCATGCCACCCTCTGGCCCACCCATGCCACCCTCTGTTTCATCACAGCACCCTCTGGTTGTCCAGTGTACATTATTGTGGCAAAGCAAAGCACACCTTCCCTGCCTCAAGTGACCTGAATTAATTTGGGGCTGATTAATGTGTCACAGAATATTTTTTTAGCTGGCACCTGCTTCCTTAGTGCTTCCTGATTAGTGATCTTTTGCACTTGCTAAGTGCTTTCATTGTTGCAAAATTAGTTACAACACCTGCCCTGCCCCAACTGACAATAATGAATTAGGGGCTGATTAATGTGTCACTGGATTTGAACTTCCAGCCTGGCTCCTGCTTGTCTCCCTTAGCTGTAATTCAGGACCTTTGTGGCATATGTGTAACTATTCTGAGGGTCAGAGCAGGGTCACATAATAGTTGCAAGTAGGCAACTGAACTCTGGAGGGGCCCCTCAGGAAGCACTACAGGAAATGGCTACTAATGATGAGCTTGAACTTTTGAACCTGGTAGGTAGTTTCAGTTTTGCTAAGATCGTATTTCTGCAATTTAGCGCTTATTCGCGGGGCGTGAAGTTGAACTGGGAAGCCGCGAACTCACGCGAACAGTGCGAGCAAGCCATAAAATCCGCTGCTCGCGGATTTGCGGATTTTGCGGGAAATTCGCGAATCTCGCGGATTGCGAATTTACCGAAAATCCGCAAAATCCGCGAGCGGAACGGATTTTCCGCCCATACTTACGGTGAGCAGACATAATATCGAGTTTTTTATTTCGACTAGACATAATATCGAGTGTTTAATATCGACCAGACATAATATCGACAAGACATGATATAGACTAAAAAAATATCAACTAGAAAAATGTAATAGCGACTAGAATAGCAATATTATCGAATCAAAAATATAGAATGGACATAATATCGACTAGACAGAATATAGACAACAAAAATATTGATTTTAAGGTAAGTTAATATTGATGTTTAATTTAGGTGTAATATAATTCTGTAGCGGGTTCTCGGTTTATAGGAGAATAGGATGGGAAGTAATTTAAATATAATTAATTAAATATGTTTTTTATAAAATTGTTATTTATTTAAAAATAATTGTTAATTAATTATTAATTGGTAATTAATTAAAATATAATTGGTAATTAATTTTAATTGATTAATTGATAAATATTTTATTTTTAGTCTTTTAGTTTCTGTAGCGGGTTGTGGGTTTATAGGGGAATAGGGTGGGAAGTAATTTAATTATAATTAATTAAATATGTAATTTAATTAATTGGTATTTATTATAAAATAATTATTAATTAATTATTAATTGGTAATTAATTAAAATATAATTTGTAATTAATTATAATTGATTAATTGATAAATAATTTATTTATAGTCATTTATTTTCTGTAGAGGGTAGTGGGTTTATAGGGGATTAGGGTGGGAAGTTATTTAAAAATAATGAAATAGGTATGTTATTAAATGTATTGATATTTTTTAAAACATAATTGGTAATTAATAAAAATATAATTGTTAATTAATTATTATTGATTAATTGATAAATATTTTAATTTTAGTAATTTGTTTTCTGTAGTGGGTTGTGGGTTTATAGGGGATTAGGGTGGGAAGTAATTTGATACTAATTAATTAAATATGTTATTTAATGTATTGGTATTTATTTAGAATTAATAGTTAATTCATTATTAATGGTAATTAATTACAATATAATTGGTAAATACATTTAAATGATTAATTAATAAATATGTTAAATTAATTAATTTAATTTCTGTAGTGGGTTGTGTGTTTATAGAGGAATAATTTTGGAAGTAATTTAATTGTAAGTTATTACATTGTTTAAATAAATATATTGATTATAATTTGTAAAATATTTGTAAATTTTAAAATAATTGATTGTTAATAAGTAAATTATTAGTATTAGTAGGTAATTTATATAATTTATTAAATATTATTTCACAATTTAATAGATTATGTAATATATTTTACTGAATTCTAAAATAATTAAATTATTTTGTCATAGATTTTAATATTTATGTTATTTATATTTATTTAACAAGTATTTACTTTCCATAATGTTGTACTCACTGGAGTTGGAATTTTAACCCCTACGCTATCCAATGCTTTCCCTACTGTTACACTCTCTAGAGTTGGAATAGTAATTTTAACCCCTACGCTATCCAAAGCTTTTCCTACTGTTACACTCTCTGGAGTTGGAATAGTAATTTTTACCCTTACGCTATCCAATGCTTATACTACCGTTACACTCTCTGGAGTTGGAATAGTAATTTAAACCCCTACGCTATCCAATGCTTTCCCTACTGTTGCACTCACTGGAGTTGGAATAGTAATTTGAACCCCTACGCTATCCAATGCTTACCCTACTGTTACACTCTCTGGAGTTGGAATAGTAATTTAAACCCCTACTCTATCCAACGTTTTCCCTACTGTTACACTCTCTGGAGTGGGAAAAGTAATTTTTACCCTTACGCTATCCAATGCTTATACTACTGTTACACTCACTGGAGTTGGAATAGTAATTTTTACCCCTACGCTATCCAACGTTTTCCCTACTGTTGCACTCACTGGAGTTAGAATAGTAATTTAAACCCCTACGCTATCCAACGTTTTCCCTACTGTTACACTGTCTGGAGTTGGAATAGTAATTTTTACCCTTACGCTATCCAATGCTTATACTACTGTTACACTCACTGGAGTTGGAATAGTAATTTTTACCCCTACGCTATCCAACGTTTTCCCTACTGTTGCACTCACTGGAGTTGGAATAGTAATTTAAACCCCTACGCTATCCAACGTTTTCCCTACTGTTACACTGTCTGGAGTTGGAATAGTAAATCCCCCCCTACGCTATCCAACGCTTACTCTACTGTTACACTCACTGGAGTTGGAATAATAATTTTTACCCCTACGCTATCCAATGCTTACCCTACTGTTGCACTCACTGGAGTTGGAATAGTAATTTAAACCCCTACGCTATCCAACCCTTTCCCTACTGCTGCACTCTCTGGAGTTGGAATAGTCATTTTTACCCCTATGCTATCAAACGCTTTCCCTACTGTTGCACTCACTGGAGTTTGAATAGTAATTTTAACCCCTACGCTATCCAAAGCTTTCCCTACTGTTACACTCTGTGGAGTTGGAATAGTAATTTTTACCCTTACGCTATCCAATGCTTATACTACTGTTACACTCACCGGAGTTGGAATAGTAATTTTTACCCCTACGCTATCCAATGCTTACCCTACTGTTGCACTCACTGGAGTTGTAATATTAATTTAAACCCCTACGCTATCCAACGCTTTCCCTACTGTTGCACTCACGGGAGTTGGAATAGTAATTTAAACCCCTACGCTATACAACGCTTTCCCTACTGTTGTACATTTAACCCTCTTGCTATCGTACGGTAAAAATATTGTATATGTTTTGTTAATAATATGTATATATATATATATATATGTGGTAAAAAATTTTTTTTAAGTTACATTATTTATTTCTTAATTTTTCGTTTATTTAAGTATTTTAAATATGTTTATATTAATTTAATTTAATGTTATATTACTTTTAAGTTACTTTTAACATATTTAAAAAAATCGATATTTTGACATTCTATATTTTTTACACTTGATATTTTGGAGTCGATAGTTTTGTACTTATATGTTTGAAGATATGAAGTCGATATTCTGTCAGTCGATATTTTATCCTCGATATTTTGGCATCTCGATATTATGTCAATCGATGTTCTGTCAGTGATCTATTGCCAACACGAAGCACCAGTGAACTCAATTCTTTACACCAGAGCAATAGCCAGCGACAAGCGTCTGCAACGTCCAACCGGATCTTCGCACTGCAGCACCAACCTTCCATGGCACCTGTCCTGCTTTTACCGCAACAGCAATGACTATCAGCGACACTCTCCCTGCTCTTCACAGTCGCCTTCACCGCGGATAAAACTTGTTGCGCCGGACTTTGAGAAGGTAACTTTTTCAGATGGACTAACCTGGTTCCTGTGTCCAGACCATGCTCCATCATGGTTGGCCATACCTTGTAACTTTCCCGTGGTTTAGCATGACCAGATGTCTGCAAGTGGCGCTTTGTGCTTTTAGGAGCTATATCTACTTAAAACTTTACAATTGCATATTACCTGATTGGATTTTTGTTGCTGTGATATCATGTAATTCATTAAAATATTTAAAAGCTTCTAAATTGGTTGGAATTTTTCATGTGTTGTTTTTCACTTTATTACTGTTTGGGTGCTGCATAACTATTCTGCACTTTGCCTCTAAGTTAAGCCTGACTGCTTTATACCAAGCCACCCGAGGGTTACGCACAGGTTAGTTTAGTGACTTTTGTGGTTCTCCATGACAAGGATTGTGGTTGTTGCCAGAGTGTGACGAGGGCTTCTACTCCCTCAACCAATAACTTGATTTCTTACATTAAACATTAAAGAAAGCTGAAAACTCTAACGTGTTCAATTGCAAAATAGAATATATCTTGGGAATATAAATATAACTCCACAACAAACACAAAATAAACTTTACTTTTTTTAATCTTTATTGAATTTTGTGATAAAGCAACTGGGAATAACGCTGCATATAAGGATATGACACGGGCAGTTCGATTATCTCTTCAAAAAGATCATACAAACATTTTCAACTCCCCCAGAATCCCATAGGTCTTGTACACATTGTCCCAGTTGACAGAAATCAAAAGCAGCATATGTAATAATGAGACAGTATGGTTATCCATCTACTTTGGCAGTTCCAGTTGGTCATATGGGAGGTTCTTTCAGGTCAGCAAGCAGCGCCACCCAGGTTCAAAGATAATCCTTTAGTTCATCATCATTGCGAACATGTTTTATCTGATGTCCGCCACCGTGGCCCATTTAAAAATATCCCTGAGCAAGTCTGCCTATCCAGGAGACTCAGCACTCAACCTTTTTATTGCTATTCTTTATTTTACAAGTGTTAGGCCAAACAGAACAAATTTCCTGCTAAATTTCCATTTGTGGGGATGAATCACAATATCATTTGAAGTAGTTGTAGTGGTATCTGCCACCCAGAGGCCCTATTGAGATGGTCTAGGACCAGCTGCTAATAGGGCAAGAGAACCACAAAATCCCAGACCATGTGTACAAAATCCGCCATCAGGCTTCGGCACCGGGGACAGGTGTCGGATCGTGTAGGATAAATGGAGTGCAGGTTTTTTGGGGAGAGGTACATTTAGTGAACAAAGTTAAACTGTACGAGTTTAAATCTGGCATTAGAACTGCAATGGCGACTTCTTCATGGATATGCCTTCAGTCCTTCTCTGTTAATGGTTCTGTGAGTAACCTCTTCCATTTGGCCTGGATCGGGAGTTGTACTCCCGAGAGATCCTCGTGCAGTACCCTTTAAAGATGCAAAACCAGATGCCGGCCTCCGGCTATCCCAAACAATGTGATTAGCATGTTAGAACTGGGTGGGGCATCAGGGAAAGTACGCCAGATCTCCCTCGCTGTGGCCAAAAGTTTGCTGTTTTGCAAAAACTGACCTGGTTAGAGATTGAAAGATTCCACTGCAGTGGCATACAGGATAAAGCTACCCTCTGGGTATAGGTCTCTCAACATAACACAACCTCCATCCTTTCATCTTTAGATTGACATAGATTCCACTATCGAGCAGAAAGGTTGCAAAACCCAAAGCAGCAGATCCGGGGAATAAGGACCACAAAGAAACACTCTTTTAAGTGCTCCTTCCCACACCTCCCCGACCTGTCGTATCAAGTAAGACATGCCAGGAGGGACCCTTGAACTTCTCAACAATAATGTGGGAAGTGCAAATTCAAAAGGATAATTTCACAGATAACCCCAGTATCTAGCCAGGAGACTGCATGTTGAAGGTGTGCCGCCATATAATAGAGTTCCATAGGGGAATCTCCACACCAATCCGGGACAATGTACTCTGCAGAGTGAAGACAGTTCCACCCTCCTACGTCTGTCTACTCCTAAAAGGTCAACAAGAAGATTGTCAATCATTTTAAAGTATTATGTAGGGATCATATATAGCATGCCCTGGAGTGTATATGGGCACCTGGGGAGCAGTACCTTTTTTGCGATGGCATTTTTTTCCATGAGGGAAAGAGCAAAGTTTCTCCGGAATCGTACGGAGGCATCAGATTTATTAAGTTATATATTGAGTTCTAAAAACAGCTCTTCAGTAGGTGCTAGACAAATTCCCAAATACTGGACATCACTTAGTCCAAGGGAGCTCTACCGGAGGAAGGATGTCAAGTACTGTCCCTGTCAGAGATCCCATAGGGCAAAATCATGATTTAGAAGGCTTCACCCAAAGCTCGGATATATACCCAAACTCCTGCATAGCCTGCATGAGTATGGGACACAAAATATACTTAACCATGAGAACTCCATACAGAGACACTAATTCTAAAGGGAAACCAGGCAACACATTGAAAGGGAACTCCCACCCTTTACTCCTTCAAATACAACTCACATATATAACCTAAACAATATTTTTATTATATATTTACATATTTATTTATAATTTAAACTATTATTAAATATTAACGAAATGTATTAATTATTATAATTTCCTATATAACATTTACCCATACAAAAATCACAAAACACCCCAATCATAAATATACATTACACAATTTACATAATTATTTATCAATTAGATACTTCTTTATTATCAAATAAACATTTTTTAAATAATTATAATTATTTACTTCCCACCTTATACCAATAGAAAACCCACAACTCACACGTTAAATGAAAAAATAATATTTATACAATTAACATAAATATTTATCAATTAAATAATTATAAATAATTACAAATTAATTTGTTACTGATTTATCATTTATTCATTTCCCACCATATACCTCTACAAAACACAGAAACCACACCTCAAACTTAATAGAAATATATAGTATTTACTTAAATATTTATCATTAAAATAAAGATTAATAATTAAAAATATTTATAAATTAATAATAATGTAGTGACTTCCTACTCTATCCCCTTACAACACCCACAATCCACACCTAAAACTTACAAATAAAAATATAAATTATACAATGAACATAAATAATTATCAATTACATAATTGGTATTCATTTTAAAATATTTAATAATTAATTATAATTCATTTACTTGCCACGCTATACCACTACAAAACCCACAACCTACACCTAAAACGTAATTTTTTAAAATTATACAAATAACATAAGTAATTATTATTTACATAATTAATATTAATTAAAACAATGTATTAAGTATTTTCAATTAATTTACTTCCCACCCAATTCCCCTATAAATCCAACAACCCGCTACGATACTAAAAAAAAGAAAAAACAATTACATTAAATTTAAAAACTACTTTTAATTTACAAACTATATTAAAAAACAACATATTTAAACAAACATTTTAAAACGTATACAATTAACTTATATATAAAGATACATAAAAATAATCAAAAATCGATATTATTAACAATATTTTTAACATCGACATTACTTACTTTAAAATCGATTTTCTAGTTCATGATATTCTTGATCACAATATTTCTATGTCACGATATTCCCTACTCAATAATTGTGTCAGTCGATATTACTGACTCACTATTTTGTCTGAATACCGTATTAACTGTGTAACCGAGAGTCCAAGTACTGCATTCTGCTTCCAAAGGTGACATTCTGTCACCATCATCCACAATACAGCAAACTTTCTCTTAGGGTTGTTTTGGTAACTGAGATCCTTCACAAGTCCAGAGTCTTTTGTGCAAAATGTTCTTGAGTCTATAGATTCTAGTTACAAAATCATTGTATTAGGAAGGCTGAGAAGTGCGGGTTCTAGATTAATTTTTATTAGCATATCAGTGCATTGCATTTTTGGCCTTTGAGATAAGGCTGCCCATCAACATACTGAGAAGTTTGAATAAGGCAGATACTAGTTCCAGTATGTTGCTGGATACAAAGAGTACACAGTGGGAAATGTCAGAAGGGTTGGAAAGAGTAGATTCTGGTTTTAGATATTCAAGAAAACCAGAGCATTGCTTTATAGGTAACCTGATGCTTGCACCTCATGAATGTCAATTAATTCTACACTGTATTTAGGAGCTATTGTTTCTAGTCAAAACATCACAGCATCAGTGTTAGACCTGGCACCTTTTTGCTTGGTTTCCCCAGTCTTTTTATCTCTGACCTCCTGTGTTTGACTGTGTGTGGGATTTCGTTTTTGCTGGTTTTAGGATTCTGGGCACTTTACCACTGCTGACCAGTGCTTAAGTGCAAGTGTTCCCTGTCTAAAATGGAATGGTATTTCATTTCGCTACGATTGGCCTGTAAATCCACTGCTATAGTAGGCATGCAGCACTGATTGTGCCATCCATACGAGTAGCCCTTCAAACATCTCAGGTCTGCCACTGCAGTGTCTGTGTGCACAGTTGTAACTGCATTTTGACCTGGTAAGTACACCGACTTATAAGGCCCAAACTTTCCAATCAGTCAATTTAGTTTTTATTTGTTACGGAAGTCCAACGGAGGTCCACAAAAATACACCAGTACAGTAAAAAAACATACCATAAATATATTTTTTTTAATACACCAATAAATAAAAAGAAAAAAAAGAAAAACATACTTTGTAACGGATACAAAATTCTACATTGGCCAACCAGCAAAAATTACAAATACCAACTAAACTCTTTAAAACATTTCCTAGTAAATGGCCAGGAATGTTTTAAAAAATTGAAATATTCTATGGCAAACCATTTCATTTGGTGGGGACAAGACAAAAGATTGAGCCTCCTGAATGGAATAAATATTAAATTTAATAAATGAGGGTCTTAAAAACATGCGCCTTGCCCTTAGAAGTTCTAGACACACAAATAGCACGTGATTCAGATCCTGTATTTGTGAACAGCACAATTCGCAAATTCTCTCCTCTCTTGGAGTTTTTCCCCAAATGCCTGTCACTTCTCTCAAGGGCAACAGGTTGGTTCTTAAAAGTAGTATCAACCTTATTGTTCCATATGGGACATTCCATGAAAGATAGGGCTGGGGTCTACTCCCCATCACACTCACACAGATCACCTCATTGCAGGCTTTAGGTTGACTTAAGGCTGTGCCTCTTACTGTACTAATCGTGCTTACTGACTTCTTTAAGAATGACTTCAATACAGGCTTAGATATGGGTGAATCACAATGTAAACTAAGCCCAAATGAGTGGTTTGCATAGGCAAATGATTTGAAAAAAGCTGATTTATCTTTTAACTCCTTCGGCGCTGATGACGGAACCGCTCCGTCACCAGCCGCGGTAGCGCTGTGTTGAGGACGGAGCGGTTCCGTCATGGCCCGCTCACCGTGCCTGCGTGGCGCACATTCTGTGCCTGCGCTGGGCGTTCCATTGAGCGGGCGGGGCCATGACAGAACCGCTCCGTCATGAGCACAGCTCAACCGAGGCTGGTGACGGAGCGGTTCCATCACCAGCATAGGCGCGCCGCGCGGCCACCGCGCCTCCGTAGCGCTGCGGCGGAATAGCCGCCGCAGCAAAGGTGTTAATTTAGCAAAGATTTCCATTTTCAAGGCGACCCTCATCCCCCCAGAAGAGGGAGTTTTCCCACCTCAGGACCACGGCAAAGGATGAAGTATAAGAAGAGGCTAGATGGAATTCCAGGCAAAGAACATGTGGGGCAGCCAAAGAATTTAAATTACAAATTTGGCGGAAAAAATTGCCTTCAGCCTTATCAAAAGCAAGCCAGTAATTCCTATCCAATACTTCTACAGCATATGTTAATGAAGAAGGGATTTAACCTTAAATACTGACAGAACATGATTAAAATAACGTCTTCCACAGGTCTTATAAAATCCATTTAAAGCTCCAGCCTGGGAGGCGGCCTTACCAACACACCGTTTGATGTGCTCTGAGTCACACCCGTTTTTTGAAAAAACCTTCCCCAAATACAGATACGAATTGACCAATTCAAGTTCTTCCTGCCCCAAAAACCACTTATACCCTTTCTTTATTCTGAGACCATTCTTGCGAAAACTAACATTTTGCTTTCGGCAATGTTGATTTTCAAAAAAGGTCCTCCGCATATTTGGTCAGGGCATCCAGACGATGCTGCAAGCCAATAGGGGTTAAATCGAAAATTGCAACGTCATCTGCATATAGTAGAGAGCCAATGGACATTGTACCAATTCTAGGTGCGTCCCCCTCACTGAGTTTAATTTGCTGGGGAGGTCATATATATAAAAGGAGAACAAAAGAGGGGCCAGATCTCTGTACTGGGGTGAATGTATGACATTGTTCTGCATTCTGTCCATCAATTATTGTTTTTTCATTTGTCACCCCGAGTGGGATGGGTATGCTCAGACGTGAGTCCCATGCTCTCCACACCACTGGAGTCAAGCTATCCTGGATGAAGACGGCTGATAGCCATAAACCGGTCCTAGGATGCTTGATTCCGGTCCAGGAAATACATTGCTTGGTAGTTCGGGCTGTACTGTTCCCATGAGGCACAGGGTCAAGGCTGATTTGCATATGGTCATTTCTCAACTGGGGTGATGTGGAGTGCAAAAAAACGATGGAATTAGGCCCAGATCTCTGTACTGGGGTGAATGTATGACATTGTTCTGCATTCTGTCCATCAATTGTTGTTTTTGCATTTGTCACCCCGAGTGGGATGGGTATGCTCAGACGTGAGTCCCATGCTCTCCACACCACTGGAGTCAAGCTATCCCGGTTGAAGATGGCTGATAGCCAGAAACCGGTCCTATGATGCTTGATTCCGGTCCGGGAAAGACATGGCTTGGCTGTTCGGGCTGGACTGTTCCCATGAGGCACAGGGTCAAGGCTGATTTGCATATGGCCATGTCTGAATTGGGGTGGTGTGGAGTGCAAAAAAACGATGGATTCAGGCCCAGATCTCTGTACTGGGGTGAATGTATGACATTGTTCTGCATTCTGTCCATCAATTGTTGTTTGCATTTGTCACCTCGAGTGGGATGGGTATGCTCAGACATGAGTCCCATGCTCTCCACACCACTGGAGTCAAGCTATCCTGGCTGAAGACCGCTGATAGCCAGAAACCGGTCCTAAGATGCTTGATTCCGGTCCAGGAAAGACATGGCTTGGCAGTTCGGGCTGGACTGTTTCCATGCGGCACAGGGTCAAGGCTGATTTGCATATGGCCATGTCTGAACTGGGGTGGTGTGGAGTGCAAAAAAACAATGGATTTATGCCCAGATCTCTGTACTGGGGTGAATGTATGACATTGTTCTGCATTCTGTCCATCAATTGTTGTTTTTGCATTTGTCACCCCGAGTGGGATGATAAGCTCAGACGTGAGTCCCATGCCCTCCACACTACTGGAGTCAAGCTATCGTGGCTGAAGATGGCTGATAGCCAGATACCAGTCCTAGGATGCTTGATTCCTGTCCAGGAAAGACATGGCTTCGCAGTTCGGGCTGGACTGTTCCCATGAGGCACAGGGTCAAGGCTGATTTGCATATGGCCATGTTTGAACTGGGGTGGTGTGGAGTGCAAAAAACCGATGGATTTAGGCCCAGATCTCTGTACTGGGGTGAATGTATGACATTGTTCGGCATTCTGTCCATCAATTGTTGTTTTTGCATGGGCAAACAGGCAACCCTGCTTAAGACCATTATATGTCTTAATCCTACAGGAAAGCCCCTGCGAGCCTTCCATCATCACTTGATACCAAGGGGCGGATTCCGATTCGGTAAAATCTCTTTACAAATAGCCATACAGAGCATATTTCTCGTATGAATCGTACCCGTAAAAGTCCCCGTACGTACGATGAAGAACGATTTGGATCCAAAGCAGATCACTATACGAATAGTACTAAAAACCGTACGACTAAAAAAACCGTGCGATTTGTATCCGAAACACGCAGTACGCGATGTCCGTACGTAATTAAGCAGCAGTTTGCGGCCCAGCAAGTACGATTCGTCTATGCGACACTCCGTATGACTCTTTTTCTACAGGAGCTCAAAACGTCCGGAAAAGCAGAGTCCGACCCCAACCGCATCCCCGGTACGCGACGTACACGCCATGAACCCCATCGCCCGTGTCATCCCAGTCCTGTACACCTTCGACCTGGTGCACAGAAACCAACGAGGGCGCATACGGTGAGAACAACAACCAGTGGCGATTGGGGGGGGGGTGAGTGGCGGTAAACATCACCCATACCAAAGTCTAAACCCATGATCTGTATGACATACATCACCACCAATGTACGGTTACTTGAGGGGGCGTGTCCAGCAACCCCTGCGTACCGCAACAACGGAAGTGTACTTGTACGGTGTGTTTCACACGCTCGCGTATAGCACCATTGAAATAGCAATACGAGGCGCACACACGCCATGAATGCCGGGGTATAGGGTTCGCGTACGCATCGTTCAGTGTGGGTTTGTCTCGTATTTGATTGTGTGGCTCGCTCATATGCAACGTTTTCTGTACGAATCGCATTCTGATTCCCCGGTTTGGATCGTACTTGTCGGGTCGCACAGCAAGTTTACGATTCATACGGTTCACTTTGAGGGTCCATGTCTACAGATTTTCCCTTGCTATTCGTACGGTTCGCAACAATTCGGTCGTATATTTTTCCTACGAATCATACTACGGGATTCAGATGGTAATTGGACGAGTCGTACGGAAAGGGCTACGAATTCGATTCGGTCGTATGGATTAGTTTACCGAATCGGAATCGGCCCCCAAGTGTCTGTGTGTAATTCTATTATAAGGCCCAGGAGGTTATATGGCATACCAAGATAGGAAAGCTTTCTCCACAGCATCTCACGATCCACTTTATCAAACGCCGTGGAGAAATCAATGAATGCTGTGTAGACTAACATGCTTTGTGAGAAAACATATTTCTCTACGATGGTCTGGACAGCCGCAATGTTATCCAGCATTCCATAGTTCTTTTTGAAACCTGCCTGTTCTCGCGGTAAGATGTTCTGGTCTTGGGCCCACTGCTGCAAATGCTGAAGTATACGTTTTGCAATACTTTGCCCGAAGCATCCAGCAGCGCATTTTGACCTGGTAAGTACACCCACTTGCCAGGCCCAAACCTTCCCTTTTCATAGATGTAAGGCACGCCTGAGGTTTGTCAAAGGAAGTCCCATGGGCTGGGTGCAGTGTATTTAAAAGGTAGGATATGTACTGTTGTGTTTTACATGTCCTTGTAGTGAAAAACTGCTAAAGTCGTTTTTCACCACAGCAAGGCCTATCTCTACTATAGATTAGCATTGGAGCTGCCTTGTAACATCTTACAAGTGTATCTTTCAATTGGGAGCTGATAGAAAATTGGAGTTTGGTGTCTCTGAACTCAAATTTTAAAATACATCTTTCAGTGGAGTTGGTTTTTAAATTGCAGGTCTGAAAACGTTGCTTTTAAAAAGTTACCATTTTTATTGCTAAACCATTCTGTGCCTCTGTGTGTCCCTAGAATACATGTCTGGTAGTGAATGACAGTTGGACTTTGTGAATTCACTCTAGACAGTCACACACAAAGGGAGCTGAGGTGTGCCCTGCATATCCGGATGGCCCATCATCAGTCTCATGGGTCATCCTGAGCTAGAGTGGTGGTAGGAGTTGATACTTGCACCTG
Source organism: Lissotriton vulgaris (assembly GCF_964263255.1). Lineage (NCBI taxonomy): Eukaryota > Metazoa > Chordata > Amphibia > Caudata > Salamandridae > Lissotriton > Lissotriton vulgaris. The sequence continues at coordinate 374,137,363 of NC_141697.1, forward strand.
AACAGGGCTGTGCCTCTAGCATCACAAAACAGTCTCTACTCCTCTGTAGTGTGTCTGGAGCCAGTGCCAGGAAGGGCAGGGTCTTGCGAACTACAAAGACCTTTCTTTGAAGTTTGCCTACTTCAAAGGGTGAATTGGGTATAAGTACTGGACCTCTGGACCCATATACTCAGAACACTCTGGACTGAGCACATTCTGCCAGGAAGAAGATCTGTGTTACTTGTAGGAGGGACTGCCACTTTGCTGTTTGCTTTGCTGTCCTGGTCTGCTTCTTGCTGCTTCTGTCCTGGAAGTGAAAGGACTGGGCTTTGCTTTGTAAATCCTGCCTTTCAAAGGTTCTCCATGAGCTTGAGTTGAGTTTGCCTCCTGCTGGAAGTCTCAAGACTTCACCTGCAGCATCTGGGCTTTTTTTGCTGAGAGCACTACTCTGCCAAGTGGTGCCAACTCCAGTTCCTGGGCCCTTGAACATAAGTTTGCTATGATAAACAAGAAAAAACAGCACATCGACTTTGAGTGTGACTTCGGGGCTGGTGCTGCTCTTCGACACCGCGCTGCTGAATGCACCAGAGCTGTGGTCCCCGCTGAATGCAATGACATTCAGTTACAACGCAGGACCGCCGCCGCCGCTATGCCTTTGAAGATCTGCCACAGTGTGAGTCTCGAGCAACGCGTCGCCGAAGTCCATGACGCCCATCTCCTACTCTGCCGCAGCATCTGTGATCTCATGGTGAGACCTGAATGCAAAGCCAACGCCGCGTGCCTTGAATCTTGAGTCTTCATCGACCCCACACCGCCAGCGGAACTGACGCCTCGCTGCCTCACCTCCCTTGTGCCTTTTAACATCCTGGATGTCATTGACTCAAAAACTCTGCACAACCTCCGGGAACTTACTTCTCAGTTGCTTTGGTGATGGCTCATCTCCCATGGACATCGCACCGTCCCGAACACCGACATGTCAACGACCTGCACCAACAGTAAGCAACCAACGCTGCACTGGCTTCAATGACATCTCACCAGAGGGGCAACGAGGCCCATGACGGATGTTTGGTGACCTGTTCTGCAACCCCGAAACTATCTCTACTGATGAAGGAATCAATCCCGAAACACGAGCTAGGCTCGTGTCTAGAGATGATCACAATACAAGTACTTACTTGCACCGATTGAGGTGAAATACTTTGGAAATTTGAACTTTGAACTGTTCTTGAAAATACTTGAACTGCACAGACCATGATGCAGTGGGGCGATACGGCGGAAGAGGTTAGTGGTGTGCTCCCAACTCCGGAATCCCCTTTTTCTTGGCTCCCGGTAGCCATGTAAGCTGACGAGCTTGTTGGAGATGCACCTGCGCGCCAGAGGGGCAACGAGGCCTGTGATGGATGTTTGGCGACCTGTTCTGCAGCCCCGAAACTATCTCTACTGATGAGGGAATCAATCCTGAAACATGAGCTAGGCTCGTGTCTAGAGAGGATCACAATACAAGTACTTACTTGCACCGATTGAGGTGAAATACTTTGGAAATTTGAACTTTGAACTGTTCTTGAAAATACTTGAACTGCACAAACCATGATGCAGTGGGGCGATAAGGCGGAAGAGGTCAGTGGTGTGCTCCCAACTCCGGAATCCCCTTTTTATTGGCTCCCGGTAGCCATGTAAGCTGACGAGCTTGTTGGAGATGCACCTGCGCGCCAGAGGGGAAACGAGGCCCGTGACGGATGTTTGGCGACCTGTTCTGCAACCCCGAAACTATCTCTACTGATGAGGGAATCAATCCCGAAACACGAGCTAGGCTCGTGTCTAGAGATGATCACAATACAAGTACTTACTTGCACCGATTGAGGTGAAATACTTTGGAAATTTGAACTTTGAACTGTTCTTGAAAATACTTGAACTGCAGAGACCATGATGCAGTGGGGCGATACGGCGGAAGAGGTCAGTGGTGTGCTCCCAACTCCGGAATCCCCTTTTTCTTGGCTCCCGGTAGCCATGTACGCTGACAAGCTTGTTGGAGATGCACCTGCGTGCCAGAGGGGCAACGAGGCCCGTGACGGATGTTTGGCGACCTGTTCTGCAACCCCGAAACTATCTCTACTGATGAGGGAATCAATCCCGAAACACGAGCTAGGCTCGTGTCTAGAGATGATCACAATACAAGTACTTACTTGCACCGATTGAGGTGAAATACTTTGGAAATTTGAACTTTTAACTCTTCTTGAAAATACTTGAACTGCACAGACCATGATGCAGTGGGGCGATACGGCGGAAGAGGTCAGTGGTGTGCTCGCAACTCCAGAATCCCCTTTTTCTTGGCTCCCGGTAGCCATGTAAGCTGACGAGCTTGTTGGAGATGCACCTGCACGCCAGAGGGGCAACGAGGCCTGTGACGGATGTTTGACGACCTGTTCAGCAACCCCGAAACTATATCTACTGATGAGGGAATCAATCCTGAAACACGAGCTAGGCTCCTTACTAGAGATGATCACAATACAAGCACTTACTTGCACCGATTGAGGTGAAATACTTTGGAAATTTGAACTTTTAACTCTTCTTGAAAATACTTGAGCTGCACAGACCATGATGCAGTGGGGCGATACGTCGGAAGAGGTCAGTGGTGTGCTCCCAACTCCAGAATCCCCTTTTTCTTGGCTCCCGGTAGCCATGTAAGCTGACAAGCTTGTTGGAGATGCACCTGCGCGCCAGAGGGGCAACGAGGCCCGTGACGGATGTTTGACGACCTGTTCAGCAACCCCGAAACTATCTCTACTGATGAGGGAATCAATCCCGAAACACGAGCTAGGCTCGTGTCTAGAGATGATCACAATACAAGTACTTACTTGCACTGATTGAGGTGAAATACTTTGGAAATTTTAACTTTGAACTGTTCTTGAAAATACTTGAACTGCACAGACCATGATGCAGTGGGGCGATACGGCGGAAGAGGTCAGTGGTGTTCTCCCAACTTCGGAATCCTCTTTTTCTTGGCTCCCGGTAGCCATGTAAGCTGACTAGCTTGTTGGAGATGCACCTGCGCACCAGAGGGGCAACGAGGCCCGTAACGGATGTTTGGCGACCTGTTCTGCAACCCCAAAACTATCTCTACTGCTGAGGGAATCAATCCCGAAACACGAGCTAGGCTCGTGTCTAGAGATGATCACAATACAAGTACTTACTTGCACAGATTGAGGTGAAATACTTTGGAAATTTTAACTTTGAACTGTTCTTGAAAATACTTGAACTGCACAGACCATGATGCAGTGGGGCGATACGGCGGAAGAGGTCAGTGGTGTGCTCCCAAGTCCGGAACTACCCAAGGGCGAGCGCAGGTTAACTTAGTATGTTCTCCACCTACCCTGACTAGGATTATGGGTCCCTACGTGGACAGGGTGCAAACCACTGCCAACAAGAGAGACCCCATTTCTAACAATCAGGAATGTTGAAGAGTACATTTTCCATCTTTATAGTTCCTAGGTGTTCAATTATATGTGACATGGGGCTGCATAGTCAGGCTGAATGGTCACAACCTCTAGAAGGATAAAAAAAGGGCTGCCTTAATGTCTTCCTGAGCAAAGGTTTGAGGCCTCCTGAACAATGTATTATGGGAGAATAATGCTTTTGTTTTGTGACTGGCCACTAAAAAAACGCTTGAGAGAAGGTGATGGTAGGGCATAAAGGCCAACTAAGTCAAAGTCAAGGGTATCTATCAAGGACATTCCTATGTATAAAGAGGACAGAGTGGTTTATATTCAAGAGATCTCAGTACAATCTGGAGAAGAGGACCAGATCAATGTAACCTGGTCTTTAATTCCAAATGGAACCATTTATATGCCGCCATATGTTATGGCTCTGATAGCCGCTTCCCTTGGCAAGATATATCAGAACATTTCCAATGGCATAAAATGCACAGCTTTGGCACTGCCAAGGAGTGGAGTCCAATATATTTTGAAAAGTAACATCCAGAACGCATGAGACAAAATGTAGAATGGCTAATCTGACCAAACGGGGTAAACTGTTTCCTCTGTCCCTAGATAATAGTTCCCATATTATTGACCAGTATGGGTGGATCTCTGGGCAGTTCAAGAGTGTACGGAGAGCGTATAATCAGGTAGGTGACACCCCCAGCAGGATGAGTCATAGCTAAGACTGGCCATGAAAAGCTGTTGAGAAGATCTGTTTCCAATTCTGTAGTAGCTTATAAAAGCTATACAAGAGCATCACTTCTCATAAACTCCTACCATGATGTAGTACGACTGGACTATTCCTCGTCTGAGTAATCGTATGACATGGCTTACTGCCAGCACACTTGCGGGCTATCTGCTGTATTGTAGAAGAGATGGGTTACAATTGTATTATAGAACCTGGAGATTGCGCCCTATATTGCCTCCATCTTGGCATGTAGAACAGTATTATATGAAGGTAATTGTATGAGTTCTGAGTCTTTCTCTCAGGAAGTGTAACAGTGCTGATTGATGTCTAAGTCATACTTTTTGCAAAGCGCCTGAAAAGGTTTAATATGCCCATTATCAAAAAAAGTTTCTAACCTATTTATACCTGCAGCAGACCAGAATTCCTATTTGATTCCTAGACCACCAACTTGAAGGTTGTTGTTGTTCCATAAGGGAGCCGATTAAAGTGTTTACTCTCAGACTTTTATGTATGGATTTATAGGCCATGATGGAGACCCCTATGATTGGATTAGATAGATACAAGCACTGGAACCTAAAATGATAGAGTACCTCAAGCCCCCATGAATCATTTAGTAAGGCCTGCTTAATCTGTGAACACAAAGAGATGATATATGGAGTGCTGAAACTTTTCAGACACTCACCCCAGCCACAGATCTGGGTTTAATCCATCATCGTTCTTTAGCTCGCTTCGCCAACTCAGTTCAGACTCAGCTATATGCAAATTAGTGTTGACCCTGTGCCTCATGGGAATAGTCCAGCCCGAACTGCCAAGCCAGGTCTTCCCTGAACCGGAAACAATCATCCTGGGACCGGTTTCGGGGTAACACCCCTCATCAGCCAGGCTAGCTTGAATCCAGTCGCAAAGTGAGCAGGGGACCCACGTCTGGGCATACCCTGCCAAATTAAGGCAAACAAAGCAAACACAAAGAGATGAAGGATGGATCCCAGAATCTTTTCAGACACCCACCCCTAGTCACAGATCTGGGTGAAGCCATCATTTTTCTTTTGCTCACTTCACCACCCCAGTTCAGACCCAGCCATATGCAAATCAGTCTTGACCCTGTTCCTCCTAGGAAATGCAGTGTTTAGATAGAATCAGAAAAGCATTGTTTTAATAGATAATCTCAAGCCTCTTGGGATTCGTTTGGCTTTAATATATTGAACCAAAGTTGAAGCAGGCAATCTTTGATTGAGTTGACGTCTGGTTAAATATTCAAGTTGCTTGAGTTGTTGGGAGATTGAATGGAAAATGTATTACTTTATCTCGGTTTTGAATGTGCGCCAGGTATCTGTTAGTACCATGACCTCAAGGAGTAAACCACGGGAAGAGGGTCCCAACTCACGAGGAGAGTGTCGGTCTAATTCCACGAAGCACACCGAATTAAAGTCGCCCCCCAGCACCAACAGACCTTCTGGTAATGAGAGTAGAGTTGCACGGAGGTCCTGGAACGTGGCCGCTTGAAGACCGGCGGGGCGTAAATCGCGAACAGTGTGGGGATCCGTCCCTCCCAGGTACCAGAGATACGGATATAATGTCCTCCTAGGTGGGCCTTCAGGATTTTGCAGTATGCCATTGAATGATGTCCCGTCACATCTGGACTGAGCCTCTAAATTGGTCATCTTTGAGCAAAATGCCAGATATCTTGAGCCCAGTCTGAGATTTTATTTATGAGGTCTCCTTGCTCAACTATCCTTTTTCAGTGGAGATAAGTCACTGTTGGAACACTGCAATATATGTATGGATCGCCATCACTACAAACGTGAGTTCAGTTATGTTACTTTCATTTGGCCCCCCATTTTGTAGCCAATAGTCATTGCTTCCTTAGCATCATTTCCAGGGTGATTTCTGCTGACTTTATGGGCAGAGATGGAAAGTATGTTTTATTGCCCGTAATTGACATTGACAATAACAACCGTCTGGATAGACATATGGATGACATAATGAATAGTATTGCTTAGAAAGGAAAAGATGGTGGAAGATCTTGAATGTTTGGCGAACAGCTGTGAGTAAAGAGACTAAAGGCATCAATCAAGAGAACAGTAGCTTTGGATATATCAGCATATAAGGATCTCAAAAGGCACAATTCTGGACAAAAAACTAAAAAACAGCGATTACGTTTGGTCCAGAAATGGTTTTATATTTTTTGCACCTAATATATTCAGATCCAACTGGGATAGAAATTTACTGAGTGGATAAATAGCACCCAATTTCAGTCCTTGCCCTTGACACAGCAATAATGTAGATTTTGTTATTTACTGCACCAAAATCGGTTTGTTCTGTTTTTTACTAGGCATTTTCAACCCAATATATTTTCCATTGGAAAATGTGGGTGTGTGGTGCCTATTGTACATATTGTAATTATGATATGTGCGGTAACAGGAGGTACTGCGTATATTGCAATTAATCAGACAGAACCTAATGAGAGCATAAAAATAAGTATGGGCTAGGAAAGGAGCCAACGATAAAAGCACAGATGAAACAGGTCATCTTTGATTGCGAGTTCACCAGGGTGTATCTCTATCTGTTGTACCCATGGAGATCAGATCAGCAGAGAGAGATGTCTCAGAAGTCCCCCTGAAAACACTGAATGTCCCTTGCGGGGCCTTCGCAAAGTCATACAAGAGCTCAATTGAAATCAACAGACCGAAGAGTCTACATGTGCCTGGTAGGTACAACCACTGGATCAGTAGTGATTGCTGTTATTTTGCTCTAATAATGATGGTGGCATTAGGTAAAAAGTATTTGCAATGCTGCCAGATAAAAGGGGGCCGGATACATGCAGAAATGGCTTAGATGATGACTGTATACTTGGTGTTGCTGGTTCCGAAGGTTGATGGCTCCCGAGTTAATTTCCACCAGCAAGTAAATGGCCAAGGTCCCAAGTCCAGCGGCTGCTCTGAGGTTCCGTGACAATTGTAAGTGGTGTTTTCGACTCGTACGAATATGGTCGAGTCTGGTATCTATGAACCGCAAATGACGAGTTTAGTGAGCGTGCGCAGTTTCGCTGTGCTAACCTAAACCGTTCGTCCGTTACGTGGGTATTTTTATCTGTACCCACGGGTTCCATCTTAGATACGGCATCCATTTTGTCTCTTGCCCTCAAGTAGCCAGCGAACGGACGTTGTCCGCTTCGCGACCCTGGGACTCCCAAGATATTTGCGGAAGACACATGTCCTTTGTAAGTGTCTTTATGATGAGGGGGTTGCTACTGTAAAGCAGATGGCGCCGCTCGAGGCTCATCTTGCTGCACGGACTTATTGTCTTAGCCGTGCATCTCATTAGGCACGTCCCTTTGATGCCTGTATCTCGTGTTTCTTGATACCTCCCCTTTTACACCCTTTCCGATCTCCCCACTGTCTCCGTCTTCCTCTACACCTGTTCTTGTTCCTATTTCGATCTGTTTATTACCGATTGGAATGCACTAATGTTGGGAAGATGGGTTTTTACAGTTGGGAACCGCCAAATGTTTCCGCACTTATGTTCCGGACCTTGTGTGTTTCAAAGTGACCAAAACTACCCCTCTGGGGGAATATTGTGGGAACCGGGTCATAAACTTTTTTGTTCAATGTAACTCAATGGGGAAATTGTGTATAAAAGGAGCGATCCACAGAACCAATTTGAAGCAGTCTCCCCACGTTGCACGTGTGTTGCTTGTCGTGACTACTGTATTCCCTGCAGTAAATAAACCTTGAATCTTTGACGTCGAAGGAAGTGTCCCGTGTCTCTGTCATTCGTACGCCGGAGCAGGTTACCCACGAAGGTTTCAGGTGTTGTGCCCTGGCACCGCTGGGTCCTACAGAACCCAGTCCTTCAGCTCCTCCGCTAAGGCGGGGAAGCCTTGCCCCACTGCTCTGCTAGCAATTTAAAAAGGTGAAAATAAAATGATAATAATGCAATGTTACTATCATTTTATTTTTTAGTTCCTGCTTATGTGTGGATTTGCGGGCTGGGCTGGCCAGAGCAGAGGACAGAGGAAGGAGTGGTCAGCACACACTAAGTGCGCATGATGGTTTGGCCTGCCGTCTTGTGTCAGCCAAACAGTCATGCGCACTTTGCATGTTCTCCTGTAAGAAAGTGGCTCTATATATACTGGACCAAAGTAAGGTGCAGTGTGTATAGAGTCCCCAAACCCCAGAGGTATGACAGAGGTCAAAGTCACATATGACCTTACTCTCTAAAGTGGTAGCTTGGTCAAGCAGTAAGGCAGTATCAGAGGACAGTGTAAAGCATTTGTTGTACACACTTAGTCAGCAAAAGGTTTCACACACTCAATAACTGAACTCTAGGCCAATTGTTTTTATATCAAAAGATATAGTTGTTTTATTTTAGAACCAACAGGTATCGCAGTATACTTTTCTCAATATGAGTGACTTTAGGTAATTACTTTGCAGAAAGGCAACAGATTTGGTAAATACAAGGGCTACTGGGGTGCAATAGGCAACACAATTCTAAACACAATTTAACATTGAGCTCAATGGGTTTTTCTACATAAATGCAGTTGATTACTTTCAGGATTACTTTTCTAACCACAGGACTGGATCCTGGATTCAGTCCTGGGACCTAAACTTTAAACAGTTAAGTAAAAGCGTTTTGGTTACAGTTGTAATTTTTAAAGAATATAAATGTATTTTCATAGTTGACAGAAACTTTTCTGTGAAAAACTAGCAATGTTATCCTATGGAAGGAAATTCAAATCAAGGTAAAGTAGGTTCTGGTTACTTTTGTAATCCAGTACTGGACTCTATGTTCAGCACTGGGACCTCTACCTACGACAGGTAAGTATTCATGTTTCAGAGGTTGTTATGATTTTTAAGGAATATTTGTAGTTTGCAAAAATCGACAGAAGAAATTTCACAGAAAAACAGTCAATGGTTTCCTACGGAAGAAAATGCAGGTAACTGGTAAGTACAGTTAAGATTACTTTTGCGGTTCAGTACTGGGTTACAAGGTACAGTACTGGCTTCTCTCCTAATCACAGGTGAGTATTTCAGAATTTGTTATTCGGATGATTTTAGATGAATATTTTTAAGTTTCAAAACTCCACACTTAGAAGAAATTTCAGTGAAAACCAGTCAATGTTAGCCTATGGAAGGAAAGTGAGTTATCGGCTTTTAGGTAAGTACTCGACTGGTGGAGTTAAGGTTCTGGGCATAGACTCAGGGGTCTCCCAGAGTCAGAAAAGCGCTAAAATAAATCTGTAGAGCCAAAGAAAGGCTTTGGAGAAAGGAATACTCGGGAAAGGATAAAAACCTCTATGGTATAGCACTAGCTAACTACAAGGAAGCCATAAATGAGGCAAAAACTACTTATTTTACGGATACAATTATGGCGGCCAAAAACACCTTCAGAGAAATTTTTAAGACTGTTCTTAAGCTCTCTGAGCTTGCCAACACTAAACACTGTAAATTGACTAATCAGTTCTGTGTCAAGCTTGCTAAATTCTTTCAGGAGAAAGTTGTAAAGGTATACAATGAGTTCTCCACTGACGCCAATGAGCCCAGTCCAGCTGAGTGTAAGCTGTATGTCTTAACACCATCGCTGCTGATGGTATTCTCTTCCAGTGCTGACCATCATCGATTTCCGAGTGTATGAGAGGTGTACCTCATGACGAGCTGAGCTTGTCATGAGCATCGAAGGGGTTAAACACTCAAATGTCACTGGAAAAATTCAGTCACCTTACTCAGGAGAAAGTGTGGAATATCATCCGGACAACCCACTCAGGTTCTCCGTTGGATCCCTGCCCAGCCTCAGTTTTTCATATGGCACCTGAAATCATTGGTAAGGTCCTGACACCTCTGCTAAACAATATTTTAGTACAAGGACATTTTCCAACGCAATGGAAAAATTCAATTATAAAACCTATTTTGAAGAAGCCGACTTTGGATCCCACAGAAGTGGCTAACTAACGCCTATTACCTCCGTACAATTTCCATCTAAAGTACTGGAAAGAGCAATAAATGAAGAGCTACTAAACTTTATAGAAGCACATGATATATTAGATCAAGCGCAACACGGTTTTAGGCCACAAGATAGCACCGAGTCTGCATTGATTGCAGCCACAGAAAGCCTACGTGTACAATTGGATCAGGGTAGGAAGGCAATACTGATATTGCTGGATTTATCTGCCGCGTTCGATACGGTGGATCACCGTATACTTCTCCAATGGCTCGCAGAAATAGGCATAACAGATAGGGCTGCAGACACCATTAAAACATATTTAGCAGATAGACAACAAACAATGATATTAGATGAACATAAGTCTCATTCTTTCCTTACACCATGTGGAGTGCCTCAGGGTGCGGCACTCTCGCCCACCCTGTTTGATATATACGTAGCCCCACTGGCAAAGCTTATTCGTTCCTTTGGCTTTACAGCAATTTGTTATGCTGATGACACACAAATTGTCGTCTCCCTTGTAGATCCCTTGGAGAATGTGGCTGCATGTTTTAACTCATGCACGAGCCATATTATTAAGTGGATGCAAAGCAATTGCTTGAAGCTTAATACTGGGAAGACGGAGGTAGTAAACTTTGGCGGAGAATCCTCTCTCTGGAATACCGCCTGGTGGCCTGATACCGCAGATTTATGCCCTTATCCAATAAAAAAGGTAAAAAATCTTGGGATCATAGTGGACAATCAGCTCTCCCTATCTTACCTCCTCTTGTTTTTATATGATTAAAATCCTTAGGAAAATCCTCCCCTTTATTCCGATGTCTCTCAGGAAAAGGGTGGTTACAGCACTGATTTTGTCTAAAATCGATTATTGTAATTCTTTATATCTCGGAGCCAAAAAAAATTTAATACACAAATTACAGATTCTACAGAATGCAGCTGCGCGTCTACTATTGAATTTACCTAAATTAAGTTCCATCAGTTTGGCGATTTGAGAACTGTACTGTCTCCCGATTACTGATAGGATTAAATTCAAATCCCCGTGTATTCTACATAAAGCTCTATATGAAAATGGACCGGGACAGATCGGACAATATGTTGCACCACCACGAAACCTCCGGTCTGCCTCAGCAGCCTTGCTAAGGGTCCTTTGTGTAAGGACATTGAAATGGGGAGGTAGAAGTTTCCGATACCTTGCCCAAAGTTGTGGAATTCTATGTCTCTGCATCTGAGAACCCAAAACAACCTACTCCAATTCATACAAGATCTTAAGACCTGGTTGTTTTAACACATAGCTGTACTAATTCGTTCACTCCCTCTATTCTGTGTTCTGATGGTTCAGCGCTAAGATGCCATGGAATACACGCACTTTATAAAAACCCTTTTTCATTTCAGAAAGGTACAGTAGTTACACCCTCAGCGGCACAGGGGCAGGCGGGTGCAGAGAGAGTAGGCCCAATGCTATCCAATGGAGGGTAGGGGGCCTTTGGTTGGTGGCTGCAAGCAAGCAGGCCACGAGGCTGTGGGAGATGAGCTCCTGGTCACTTACTCAGGGTACGTAGGGAAGTAGAGTAGGGTAGTTGTTGCATTTCCAGTGGCACTCGGGCGGCTGAGTGCAGGGTGCTTTTGAGCCGTGGGGTGCTCAATGTTATCCAATGGGAGAGTTAAAAAATTAACAAAGGCTGCGGGCTCGGGACGGAGATTCTTCAGGTACAACCACCACTTCGAGAGGTAAGTTGGGATCTTGGAGAAGAGGTAGGTACCCCAAAGGAAGGTGCAGGGGGCCGCAGGGGTGTCTTCTGGTGGCGGGAAATCTTACCATCGGCTGGTCGCAGTTGGTGGGGTCCCTGATTCTGAGGCTGCAGGCGTCATCTGGGTCGTCGAGGAGGGCCTTTGGGCACCGGACTTCAGGTCCCAGTCACCCGGGGGATGTCCTCATGGTCTTGGGTCACTCAGGCACAGGCCGGGCTTGGCGGGTGCAGAGTGGGCTGGATTCGCGATTCCTGGCTGGCACCAGGGGTATTGCTGTTGGAGCAGAACCACTAATCATGGGAGTCCCAGTATTTTGGAAGGTTCAAGGCAGGCAGGTCCTATGGGGTTGTCGAGGTTGCTTTCCGCAGGAGACGCCGAAGTTTCACTGGAGCAGGTCTGTAGGATTCTGGGGCCAAGTCAGTGGGCGTCGTCCTTTTGTTAGCAGCTGCGCCGCAAGTCTTCTTGTTTCTTGGTCTTCTTGTTGTTGCAATCGGGATCTGAAGAAGGAAGGTTCAGGGTGCCCCTAAATACTCAATTTAGGGGCGTTACAGGTAGGGCGAGGGCAGGGACTAATGGGTTCCTGCCCTGGGGTGGGTACACACCCTAGCACGCTCCTCTCCTGGGGAGGGGGGCAGAAGCTTAGCTGTGATTGGGCAGGGCTCCCCATCTTCAAGATTGCTGGAGCCCGGAGTCGTGTTTCACCTCGCCTCTCTCACCAGAGGGGTGGAGATGGCATAGGCTGACACACCCTCTTCCTCACTTAGGGTTTCCTGCTGTTCTTACCGCCAGAGTGGGGGTCAGAACCGGTGGGGACCAGTTGCTGACTACAGCAAGGGGCCTGGAGAAGCTCACAAAGGTGGTATGCCTTTGAAGCTTCCCCTGCCCATCCTGGGGAGGAGGCCTGACACATTGTCCCAGGATGTGCATTGTTTCAGGCTCCCGAGAGCAGAAGGCTCTCGACCCAGGGGTCCAGAAACATGCCTGGGGTGGCAGCCTCGGCAGCCACACAGTCAGGACACAGGGGGTTGGTTAGGTTTCAGGGGGCATCTCTAAGATGCCCTCTGTCGTGCATTTTACATTAAATCCCACACTGGCATCAGTGCAAGTTTAATGTGCAGAGAAGTTTGATTTCAAACTTCTCAGTCTTCAGTGAAGCTATCATGGTGCTGTGGAGTTCGTAATGAAGACCTCCCAGCACCATATACTCTTAATGGCAGCACTGCACTCTTACAGTGCCCAGGAATGGCCCTGGGTACTGTAGGGGCACAGAGCTCATGCACTTGTGACCACACCACTGAAATAGGGCACCCAGCTAGAGGGGTGACTGATGGATGCCAGGGCAGTGAGTTTGTGGGCATGGCACACAGGGGTGTGTACCATGTTGACTCTCTGTTTAGTTCTGTACTTAGACACTCAGCCTGGAAAGGCAGTGTGTGGGTGTCAAGGTACAGGGCCCCTAAGGGTGGAACAATAAGTGCTGCAGCCCTTAGGGGGTCTTCCCTGCTCACCATGCCCTGGGTATCTAGGGTACCACTTACTAGGGGCTGACAGGTGGCCAGATATGACAATTGGGTTTTAGTTTCAACATAGTTTTAGGGAAGGAACACAGGCCCTGGGCACCTGGTTAGCAGGAGCCAGGGCACACTCAGTCAAATCACATCAGCAATTCATCAATATGTGGGGGCATACCCATGCAACAAAGATGGCACTTTCTCACTTCTCCACTGACTGTAATGCACAGCCAGGGTGGAGAAAATGCACAACCTCCCAGTCCATCTCGGAGAACCAAACCACGGCTTTCAGACCAATTACAGTGCTACTGTAAGGTAGCGTTGTGATTGGCTAGGGGAGTCTGGGAGCCTGTGTGCTTCCTGGTTCCTGCTTCCTGCTCCTGGAGTTGACTGGGTTGACTGAGTTGACTGAGGAGCCAAAGAGGATTGAGAGGCGGCAGCCAGCCTAAAGGTAAATATATTTTTTATTACTTACTCCACCACCCCTCTTAATGAGCGGATGCTACTGCCCAAGGCATGGGTTCGGGCTGTTTGTGCCAGGTAAAGACTTGCCTATAGATAGTGGCTGAGCTTTTTCATTGTCAGTGGCGCAGTTCATCATCAATCATGTTTGGACAGCTCTGGCATTGAACCAAATGAAAGACGCTCCAGCTGACTGCCATCATTGTTTCGGCATGTGCACTTTGCAGTTCAATAAGGCCTTGGAATGGAGGGTGCAGGGAGTAGGGGTGTTCCTGTAAAGACAGCCCTTGGACTCTCCCTAATAATGTAGGGCTGATGCTATATGACTCACAGCAATCCATGAGGTGCGTACTAACTGTCTAACATGGTGGACACACCTTGAAAGTGCTCTGCTCTCCAGCCCCTAATCTGACAACACTTATATGCCCATGTTGTCATCGCATAACCCAGCCGTGCCCCAAGATGCAGCGGATGATGTGGTTTACCTGGAACCGCTCAGAAGCCGACTCTTCCCACTGACAAGCAGTGTGCAGTGAACATCATCTTCCTGATGGGCATGTATGATTCCGATGCCCTGGAGCTCCTGCTGGGCTACCTCACTGTAGTGATCTGCTTCCCAGAGTTACACCCCTACAGCGACCCTACACAGCGTGCTGTGCCTGGGACTGTTCCCACTATGTGTTCCTGCAACGGCTGCAGATGGAGGCTATCGGCCTGCCTGGACTTTGTCTGTGCCATATTGACACAGGTTACCTTAGGCATACCTGGACCACCTCGTGGCACCTGGGGGGTCCGCCTGCTTGCCTCCACTGGCCTACATCTCTAGCGCTGCCCTGCTGCCTGCAGGGAGCATTGGGCCTACCTTGTGACCTGCCTGGAAAGCTGTGGGTGAGAGCGGTAGAGGGGGCACCTTCGGGCTTGGGGGCTGTGTCGGGCCCAATCCCGCCTTGGCTGTAGTACTTCACTGCGAGCACTGCCTGGAGGGCTGCGGGGGAGAGCGGAGGAGGGGTCACCTTCTGGCCTGGGGGCTGTGTCGGGCCCAGGCCTACTTCAGCTGCTGTACTTAACCATGAGCACCTCTACCTGGCTGAACTGGCTGGACTAGTGGGCCAATCTCCTAATGTTTGGTAACCTGAGGAGGGCCTGGAAGCAAGAGTTTGCTATCGGGTCAGCGGGCCGTATCAGGCCTAGCCCAATTGTCTCGCCTAGCCAGAGCCTCATTAGATTGTTGCCCGCATCCCAGGTTGGAGTTGTGTGTGCCGCCATTGCTCCTCATCTTCCCTACACGGATCATCTCCTTCCAGGCACCTCCTCACCACCTGCCTCATATCCCAAGTCCTTCTTAACACAACTAAGGGGTGAAGTAGCTGAGAGCTGTGCTGCTGGGCCCTGGGATCTGATTGGGACCAGGCCTGCCTCCCTAGTGAACTACGAACACCATGTGCTGGTCGCATTATGTCTTTACCGCATTGTTCGGGCAGACCTGATCTAACAGGGGCACACAACTGTAGGCTCCACCTTCCTATAGAGTTCCTGGCCCCTGCCTTGCTTCTGCATCTCTCGCCTGGTACACTGCTGGGTGGGGACTTGCGTCCCCCCTCAAACTCCAGTGAACTCGGGAGACTACTGTGGACTGGGTCACATCCTTGCGGTCCCACATGTGAACGCACCCCCTCCTGCACAGCAATAGTACATTAACCTCCACACCTGTTGCTGCTTGGCTACACACAAGGCCTGCACAGGTCCTGATCCCTCCCAATTGCCGACCACATTCCCTAATGTCCACGTGCAAAATTCATTCTGGAGCACTTCCAAGTGACAGGTTGACAATGTGGTGGGCCTGCCTCAACCTCCTCACAGCCAGACACCGTGACCACACACCCAGAGTTGGGGGAACTTGCGCCAGATGTTGGATACCAAGTTAGACTCTGTGCTAAAGGCTGTGGAGAGATTAGGCACCTCTCTTGCCCAGACCAGAACCTCGATCAAAGACCGTATCAACAAAATCCCTGTGGACTTCACTCTGCTGCACGTTGACCACCGCAAGCTTGTAGACAAAGTGAGGGATATGTAACTCACTCTTGCAGAGTGACATATCGGCAAATGACCTCAAGGCATGAGCCAATATGGAGGGGATAGAGTCGACATCTCTCATGTACATCAGAATGTCGTCCACATACAGCGAGATTGTGTGTTTCCCATCTCCTAGGGTTATACCCATGTCTTCTTCGGTGTGGATGAACTCCTCCAACGGTTCCATCACCAGGGAGAAAAGAAGATTTTGACGCAACAGCGTCCTAAAAGTGACGCAGTGAAATCTCATAGATTTCACTGCGTCACTATTACGAGGCTTTTTGCTGGGGAACGCCCCCTCTGCATACATTATACCTGACGCAGGTATAATGTGGCGCAGGGGTTTAAAAAGTGACGCATCTACCTAGATGCATCACTTTTTAAATATGGTGCAACAAGGCGCATTTTTTACACCGCTGGTGCGTCACAAAAAGTGACGCACCGGCGGCGCAGAACTGACGCAAGACCTTCATAAATAAGGCCTCTGGTATTTTCCTGACTTAGCTATGATATCCTATGGAAGGTGGATATCATGACTACGTTTGTGAGCCCCTATTATCAAGCTAACGCCAAACTTCGAGAGATTATCGTTGGTTTTCCAGCGATAATCTCTCAATTGGCAGTTAGCGTGAGGATTTTGATCACTTCTGAGATAAACCTTGCTAATAGCAAGTGATCTCTGCGATAATTTCAGGCAATGCTTAGCGTTAAAAAATTTGTTGCTAAGCATTGTTAGCGATAAATATTGCTAAACGTTGGTAATATGCCCCATAGTGCCATGAAAACAAAGCAATTTAATCTTCAGTGTAATTGCTAGTCTGCTTTGATTGGCGAAGAATATTCAACTGTACAGTAGCGTATCTTTGTCAAGGTTTAGACCATATGGTAGAGGTTCATGCAGAAAGGGTTTTATGTGGGTCTTAGTGTTATTGTATTTCCCCTCCTCTTTATTGCCCTCTTTCTCCTCTTGTCATTATGTTACTGTTATTACTCGTCCTCCTGCTGTCTTGCACAATTGAGTGCTATTGGTATTTCCCCTGGATCTGGATGGTCACAGCTGCTAACTGGAGTGACTCACTGTGAGTTTTTGTTGTTGTAAAAACAGATTATTTCCTAACCACAGTATTTAGTGTGGTGTCTGATGATCATTCATTTTTGTTTTGCAGTAAAATTAATGCATTTGGAGTCTTCTTCTTCATAAGTTCTGATATTACTGCATCTAGTAAAATATTTCCAGATTTTTAAATGTGTCCTGCATGAGAAGAATTATTGGGCAGAGTTGAAACGTATGCAACACCTTGGGCAAAGTAAGTGGAGTAGCTTTACCCAATTATTCCCAAATTCTTTGGTGTCGTGGTTCTCCTATTGCACCTCTTGTCTATGAGTCTTGTGTTAGATGTTGCTATCCCTAGCACACTTTGCCCAATGTCTTACCATGCTAACCGTTCACATAATCTCAATTAAGTATATTGTGATGCATAACTGGAAACCACCAACTACCCCGACCTCATGCCTTTGCACAAATCTTGCTCAGTACATTGTGTCGCATACTACTCTCAGCACATGCTTTTGTACATACCTCACTGCAGTACGTTGTGAAAAAACACATATAAAGAAAACCTTAAATGCAACAGGGAGAGAGAGGAAAAAGTTACACCATCCTCCCTAGGATACAGTGGTGGCTGGCAAAATTAATTAATGGTGAGGCACTCACCATAAATGCTGCCGGTCGCCGTGCACTTCAAACAGATGGTTCTCGCTCCGTGGCAATCCTGGGGGAGATGAGGAGCAGGAAGGAAAGGGAGAGACTTCCCTCCTTGTGCAACGTGAATCCAACTTGGATTGGTTAGAGCAGGCTAACCCAGCGCTCATTTTGAGGCTGAGGGTCTGTGCCTACAGTCCCTTGGTTGTTTTACAGCTCTGGGATTGCTGACTTTGAAGTGTGCGGGGAACGGGATTTTGATATCAATTTATGAGTATGATAAATTTAATAAAGAATCCCATCCGTCTGTTTTGGACCGCTTTTATCTGTCATTGAGGAAAGGACCACCCCAGCATCGGTTAGACAAACCCCATTAACTGACGCCACTCTGAAGAACCACTTACAACTGATGAAGTTTTAAGAGTTTATATAAAGATTAATTTGAATGCGGTACAATCCACTCAGGACAAAATCTCAAAGTATACAATACAAAATCAATTAAAATCTCAGTTGCTTTAAGCTTCGGTGTGAAGTGGTTTCTTCTGCGTCATCTGCAGTAAGACAAAAACAATCATCAAGTTAATCTGTCCCTACTCTATGCTATGTGACAACCCTACTTCGCTTGTTCTTCCCTAAAAAGGTGTCAGCAGTTTGTCTCCCTAAGAAGTCAAACTCTCTTTAGCCTCTAAAGGAAATCTTAAGTTTCAGAAGCAGTACCCTATCTGCCTACCCATCTGCTCTTTAAGGGTCCTCGGCCTACTGCTCCCTTGCGCTATGATGTCTCAGCGCATCTGCTCAAGGCATCTACCCTCGCCCTTGCTCTGAGCAATTCGTCTCGCTGTTCCTAATCTCCCAATTGCTACCTCCTCACATGGCTCTTCCCTGATTGCTCTCTCCTCCCCGGGGTGCTGTCCCTAAAATACACAATCATCGTGTGAGTGGAACGCCCCTTGACGCCCACCACGGACTTCCCCCGATGATGTCAACTTCCTGCTTCTTCCATTGGTCCACTCTTCGCGTCGCTCGTTAAGTTGACCCTTCTCCTTTGGATGTCATCTTCATCATTTCATCGTCGACATTTATTGGTTCTTTCAGCTCAAGTGTCATAGGAACTTGGACAAGGCCTTAACTTATCTGTACACTTCTTAACCTTCTAGATCATATGAATGTTCTTGTCAAAACATAGTCCACTTCAACATATACCTCTCCTCACGTTCGAACAACAAGTTCCGTCCGGCATTGTCACCTTAAATCTAACAAGTGCTAGACTTCTCGGCTCTCATGTCCACATCAAGCTATTTACGACCTTCACAAGACCACTAAATTACATTTCATGTGACTATGCTCCTTTGAACTCTTGGTCAGTCAGGTTAGAAACACAAATGACCTAAACTCTCCCAGTATTCCTACAAAACCTTTACACAGCATAACCTTTGGCATACATTTTCTATTCGTATTTTTAGCAAAGCCCTAGTTATACTTAAACATTCTACATCAAATATATGAAATATATTGAATACGACTACATAGAATATAACTTATGCATTTTCCTTGGTTACATCTTTATGTAAGTTCTCTTATACATTTGTCCACGTTTACGTCTTTCCACGTTATTTCCTCGCCGCTTCTCCCAATGTAAAGTTACACATTTAAAGTTACACACGTACACGAATTCTCCTGTGCACGCTCTACATTTCATAAGCATTTATACACATTTCTATACCATTGCCCTTCATGTATACGGGGTTTCTAATCTTAATGCATTTCATCATGCGAATACATTTACATTTCCTATACCCTGTTATCACATTCATTGGCCCTTATGCTATAGTTGCCAACTTTACATTACGATGTATGTTTCATTCCTACGTTTATAACATATAAGTCTAAATATGGCTACTGTATATTTTTCGTTCAAATTGCGCTCTCTCAGTTCCCCCCTTTGATGACTTTTAGGAGTCATCACTAAAAGCAATTTGAATACATAGTTTATACTGAACTAGTTACATCCGTTCCTCTTTTTATCGATTCAAGTGTTCTCAGACTTTTATACTGTTGATCTTGTAAAACAGCTAGTCTCCTTTCTTGGTCTCTCGTCGATCTTTGTAACTTGTTCGACCTATACCATTTATACAGTTTTACTAATCCTAATAATATAATTATACAAATTACTACTATTAATACAGGCTTTAAAATGTACCAGACTATACTTTTGCCTATATTAGCAAACCAACTTCCAACCTTGCCTACTCCAGTTCCTACTTTCTCCCAAACATTTATTTTTGATAAATCTTCAATTTCTTGATGAATCTGTGTAATGTTCTGTATGACTTTCTCAAGTGGTTTTGAATTATCAGGAATATAAGTACAACATTCCTGAACTTTCAAAGCTTTACAGACTCCGCCTTCCTTTGCTAATATTACATCTAAAGCAAGTCTGTTCTGTAATACCATTGCTCTAATCGACTGCATCTCACCTTCTACTAACATTAAAGATCTCGCAGTGCTGGCAGACAATCTATCCACGACTGTCGCTAACCTTCTAATCTTAACATCGTTAAGAATCAAACCTAACAATGGAAACATCGCTCCAAACACATCTCCTACTACTTCTGCATCTCCTACTTCCCTTTTCGTTCTCCTCGAAGCCTTTCCTTCTATTATCGCCAAATCCCTTGCATGGTATATTTTGGGGAAGACAATTGCCAAGTAACACGAACCATACCAATTATCTGGAAGTTTTACATAGGCATTTCTCCCACATACAAAATATACATTCGGAATAGCTTGCATCCCTTTCATAAAATCCTTTGTGTAGTACTCTAACCTAAAAGAGTGCTCACAACTAACTTCACCTACAAATTCACTCTCATAGTACGTTTTGCTTCGAGTTAAACATAACTTTCCTTTCTGCGTCCTATCCAATGCGATTGGACCATTACTACCTTTCTTTTTATGTGCCTTCTCTTCTTCCGTCCAGTCTATTTTCCATTGTCCTGACATTTTTAGAATCTTCTGCCGTCTGCATCGATCATCTACTTGTGCTATAAACCTTTTCTCTACTTCTGATACTTTGCAAGTCAGATTATTTCTACGTGCATATGATGTATCTAGCGTATCCCAAGGAAGAAAGAATTTAGCTAGTCTATCCTCCTTTTTGTAATAGTCCCACTTATTCATTTGCTTATAATTCGGAACTTCAGGCAGTACCGAATCATAATTTGAAAAGTAGTACTCAAATCCTTCTCTACCATAAAATATACTAAGCAGTAAACTACATGTGATCCCATAAGTCAATGGGAGATGGTGATACCTAATGCCTTCGTCTACAGAAGCCGGCAATTGCATACAAACGTAGCAATCTTTGGCCTCCATGGCATCGATATATTCATACAATAACTTTGCATATGCATTTGACCTAAAGTTTCCCTGTGACTCATCTATGTGTAATCTACGAGCTTCATCTGCAAGTAACGCTTTTTCCCGTGTAACAGTGCTCTCCTCCTTCTTTCCCATAAGAGTGGGTTTCAAAGTCGTTACAATTTTTACATTCGCTATTCTTTTATCGTTTTCATGGCCTGTCATATAAGATATCGTTACTACTATGATTATGAGAAATATCACTATTGCTATAAGTGTACCTACTATACATCTAGCTTTTCTGTTTAGGTTGCCGTTCTCCATGTTATCAAAACAGCGTCCCTCGTTCTCCAGCGAAAGTTCTCTTTCCAGTCTTTGGTTACTTGTTTGCGTTCACAGTCTTTAAAGTGCTTTTTATTAACAGGTATCTTTTTCACCTCAATGTCTTTTCTCTTCTTAGCAGCAGACAACCCTAGCCCTTCTCCGTCCTCTAAATGTAATCCCTAATTTTATTCTTCTTTCCACTCGGCGCTAGGTTATCTTCCTCTTTATAACATACGTACAAAAAGTCTTTTACGCATCAACAATTATTGTCGGACCTGCAGCTTTCACAACAATAATTAACAGTTCAAAACGAATAACCTTTTCTTCTGCTTCCGTCATTTGCTGACCAGCTGTTGGAAATTGTAGTCTTTTTAACACCAAATCTTGAATTTTACTCAAACGTGGGGGTCGGGGAAGTGTGAAAGTCAGTAACCCCTCGGTCTCAAGCCCAGGCGCCACCATCCATATCTCCACTGTCACGACTGGATCGAGAGTGGTTACCTTCACACTCTTCACTCTCCCAGATTTCTGTCCCCAATACATCTGCTAGATAAGTCCACTCTGGGGTGGCGTACCTTCTGCAGGGCACACGTACCCTTCTTGATCTTCGTGGACTCTCAGTTCCTGAGTCTGTAGTTTCTTCCTCCTGATCCGACTCTTCAGCGATCGGGACAAGAGTTCTTTCTTGCTTTCCTTCTGAATTTGGCCTTTTTCTTCTTTCCGGCCAAACGGCTTTGTCGTTTCCCGTCTTTCTGCTCCTTGTTCCAGGACCCGTCTCTTGGTCACTCTCAGTTTGTTCAGTTTCCGATTCAGTCTCCCAGTTACTGTCTTCTCCTGAGACGGCTTCGGTCTCGCTAGTGTCCTGACCTTCGTCGTCCTGTTCCAACACAGTTTCAGCTTCTTCGATCACCTCCACAGCCTGGCTTTCCCCCTCTATGGCTTCTCCGCTTCCCGCCGGATTCTCATCCGAGAGAGGAGCTGTGTCTTCTGGAGGTGTTTGCACTCTTCGGGTGTGTGAAGCATGTATCCAGTTTGGCAGCCCTCCACACTTCACTGCAGTATTCGTTACAAGTATGACTTGAAATGGTCCTCGCCAACGCACGTCTAAGCAGTTCTTCCTGACGTGTTTCTTCACCAGGACCCAGTCTCCTGGACTCAGGTCGTGGCACAAGTCTTGTATTGACGGAACCTCTGCAGCCTGGACCTGGAGGGACACAGAATTTACGGCATCAGATAGTCCCTTGCAGTAGTCCAAAATCAAATCGTCTGTGATGTTCACTAGCGCTGCAGTCGGAACCGATGGCAACCTCATAGCTCTCCCCATTAGCACTTCATGTGGAGAGAGGCCTGTTCTTCTATCAGGAGTGCTACGTATGCTCATGAGAACTACTGGAAGTGCGTCTGGCCAACTCAGGGATGTCGATGAACAAACTTTAGCCAGTCTGGACTTGATAGTGCTGTTAATTTGCTCTACGATCCCTGAAGCTTCTGGTCGATAGCTGCAGTGTAACTTCTGATCGATGTTTAAAGCTGAACACAGCATCTTCACCACTTCGCTATTGAAATGAGTTCCTCTGTCCGATTCCAAAGAGGATGGCACCCCAAACCTCGGTATCAACTCTCTAAGTAACAATTTTGCTACTGTAAGTGTATCGCACCTACGTGTAGGGTAAGCCTCAACCCACCTAGAAAATATGCAAACAATCACTAGCACATATCTAAGTCTGTTGCATGGAGGCATTTCTATGAAGTCAACCTGCATCCTATTGAAAGGCCCCCCAGACCTTCCTATGTGACTCAAGGTAACTGGTGTTCTCTTACCCACATTCAGTTGCTGACAGATCGTACATCGCTGACACACTGCTTCTGCCGCTACTCTAAATTTAGGGTTAAACCACGTTTGCCTGAATACTCTCACCATAGCATCTCTTCCTATGTGAGCTGATCCATGCAATTTTCTTGCCATTTGACTAATGAGTTCATTTGGTAATACTGCCCTTCCGTCGGCAGACACCCAAAAATTCATTTCACTTTTCTCGCACCCAGCTGTTTCCCAGCCCTTTTTCTCCTCATCTGGTGCATTTTCCTGTACTGCTCTCAATTCGTCCCATGTATCTACGGTATCTAATAACATGGTCAATTCAGTCATTTCCTGGATTCCCCCCACTTTTGCATCAGTGTGAGAATATCCCTGCTCTGCGCAGTAACGCGCTACCTCATCGGCATATTTATTTCCTAATGATACAAAATCCGTATTCTTTGTATGAGCTACACATTTGACCACAGCTATGGCCATTGGTTTTTGCAAGGCCTCTAACAAGAGTTTCACGAATTCTCCATTCCTAATCGGAGAACCCGAGGAGGTCATGTAACCTCTTTGAGACCACAACTGCCCGTAATCATGAACTACGCCAAATCCATACTGACTATCGGTGTATATAGTGACTCGAAGTCTGTCGCCTGCTAGGCAAGCACGAGTCAAAGCCACAATTTCAGCTACCTGTGCGGAGTGTACTCCTTCCAGGCAAGCGGCTTCTATAACTCTGGTAATCGTGCATACTGCATAAGCTGCTCTCAGCTGACCGACATCGTTTCTTACACATGAACCATCAACGAAGAAAATTTCGTCTGGGTCAGTCAATGGCTCATCTACGATATCAGGTCTCGGTTTGGTACATAGTTCAGTCACATCGAGGCAGTCATGTTCTGTACAGTTTTCATCTTCCACTTCATTCGGAAGTGGCATCAAGGTTGCAGGATTCAAGACAGAGCATCTTTTTAGGGTCACATTCTCGGCAGCCAATATGACCTGCTCGTAGCGTGTGAGCCTGCTATTCGTCAGATGCTGAGTCTTCGTCCTTGTCATTAACAGTTCTACAGAATGTGGTACATACACTTCTAACGGATGACCCATGACTACGCTCTCAGATCGTTCAATGCTGACACCCGTTGCAGCTACGGATTTCAGACATCCGGGCAACGCTGCGGCTACTGGATCTAATGTAGCCGAAAAGTACGCCACTGGCCTGCGCGCATCTCCATGGACCTGTGCTAATACCGCTAAAGCGCATCCCTCTCTCTCGCAGCAGTAAAGCAAAAAAGGTTTAGTGTAATCTGGCATCCCTAAAGCCGGGGCACGACATAAGTCCTCCCTCAGCTGCAAAAATGCCATCAAACAATCTTTGTCCCATGGTACCGGATCACTTACTCCTTTGTGCGTCAGTTGTAATAAAGGTTTGGCCTTCAGTGAAAAGTTTGCTATCCACTGTCGACAATAACCAACCATGCCTAAAAACATCCTGACTTCTCTTTGTGTCGTAGGCGCGTTCATTTTCATAATCGCCTCAATTCTGTCTGGAGACACCTTCCGCTTTCCCTTCTCAATCCTGTGGCCCAAGTATTGCACCTCAGTCTTACAATATTGCAACTTACTTGGAGACACCTTGTGTCCGTTCTCAGCCAAGTGATTTAACAAGGTGATGGTGTCTTCTCTGCAAGCTTCCTCAGTTTCTGACGCAACAAGGAGGTCGTCTATGTACTGGACCAGAACTGAATTCTTGGGCAGTACTAGACTCTCAAGATTTCGTTTCAATAACTGGTTAAAGATCGATGGGCTCTCCGTATACCCCTGAGGGATACGACACCATGTTAAAACGCGATCTTCCAGCTTGAAAGCGAAAAGATACTGGCTCTCTTCATCTAACGGTATCGAAAAGAAAGCCTGACACAAATCTATCACTGTGAACCATTCAGCTTGGAACGGTATCTGAAACAATATCACTGATGGATTCGGTACCACTGGACAACATGAGACAACAATGTTATTAATCTTCCGAAGATCCTGTACTATTCTGTATTTTCCACTAGGTTTCTGCAAACCCATGATCGGGGAGTTACATGGACTTCCCACGATCTCCTTTAGTATTCCCTGCTTAATCATGGATTCGATCACGGGCTTTATTCCTGCGATCGTCTCCGGTGTCAACTTGTATTGTGGTGTTCTTGGATACTCAGCATTGAGTCTTACCAAGATTTTTACCGGTTCTACTCCTTTGATCAATCCTATTTCTTCCCCAGTAACATCCCACACCTCGGCTGACACTTTCTCCCTCAAGTCCTGTGGAAGCTCCTCCACGGTTAAGGTAGGATAAAGTTCCACGCATTCCCTTGAATTTACAACTTTAAAATCAGCGTCCTCATCATTGGTCTGCACTTCTACTCCTTCTGGCGTGCAATGTATCGTGCAATTCAGTTTGCACAGCAGATCTCTCCCTAATAAGCACACGGGACTAGAATCGCAGATCACGAACTGATGTTCGTCACTGTAATTCCCTATCCTCACCGACACTGGTTCGGTCAAGGGATTTGTCATCCTTTTGTTCGCAACTCCTACCACCTGTACCGTTTCTCCTGACATTGGCAGACCCGGGACTACCGCAGATCTCAACGTAGATCGAGTGGCCCCTGTATCCACCAAAAAGGTTGTAGGACATCCCGCTATTTCAGCCTCTACGTATGGTCCTCTCTGATCTATTTCCAAGGCGGCTCCTAGAGTACAGTCTTCGTCCCTACTAGCCCGCTGCCCTGTAAGAGGATCAACGTAGTAACATTCCTCTCCCCCTACAAACAATGGCATCTGTCGGTAGGTTTTTCCTCCATTCGTAATGCGAGGTGGTTGAGGAAACGGGGCTCGAGGAGTCTGAGTCCCCCCTTTGACAAGCTTGCCCTTCGGGACTGTGGCTCCCTTAACCACGTTGTTCTGAACCTCTTCCTCCTCCTGCTCTAATTCCCCTGTCTCAACGTTGTAAGGACACTCGCGTCGCCAGTGTCCCACCTCGTTACACTGATGGCATCTTGTCTTCTTTTTCAGCGTCTCGATATCCATTCTCGGTCTCGGTCTTTCTTCCTCGTCTCTGCTCTGATTATTCTGTTTCTTTGCCTGCGTCCCTGTTCCCTGCTGTCGCTGTTTATCCTTTCCAGCAGCTTGCATTTGCACTAACATTAGCTTTTCTTTAAGCTTCTTCGCCTTCGAGTCTATCTCGTCACTACAATACCTTGCATACCTCAGAATCTCGTCTAAAGGTTTGTTCTGCCAACAGATCAGATGCTGTTGGATCATTAGGCATATTTCTGGTCTTAATCCTAAGACAAACTTTGAAACAAACTGTCCTATGTCTTTGGGATCCATCACATCTAACCCGCTGTATTGCTTGAATGCTTTCAGCAACCTCTCGTAAAACTCATGCACTGTCTCTTTCGGCTCTTGGGTAGTCCGATCTATCTTTACCCAGTCTATGTCTTGTACCGGCACTTTCTCTTTTAGCCACGTTATTACCCTCTCGTACTTTTCCATGACTCTATGAGATGGACCATTCGTCCTGGCTTCTCTCGTTGGCTCACAAGTGGGCCAATCAACACTAAGCTTGCACGCTGTCCATAAGTCTCCGGGTACTACGATGTCGAACAGTGTGTTCAAATCGACCCACAGTACCTTTGAGATCTTCACGAATCTTTCTACCTGCTTGTACCACTCGACAGGATTATCTCTAAGCTTTGGGAAGGAATTGGTGAATGCCGCCAAATCCCCCCTTGTCCAGGGCACATGGACGTAGCTTCCATTCGCGACCTCTCGCAAAGGGAAGGCTTCCATTCGCATCAAGTCTGTGTCCTGGGAACCCTCAAGTACACTCCGTCTAACGGAGCCCTTTCTGGACCATCTTTCCTCCCATCTATCTAGATCTCTCCATATCCTGATACTTACGATCAATTCCCTTATGTGTACTTTCAGCGCGATTGTTCTACGGTCATCCAAATCCTGATCCGTGCATGTTAGCCTATGGTTGCTCTGTAAAGCCCTAGTACGTGACAGGTCTACCATGTACCTGTTTGCTAAATTAGATAAGTTCTCATGAACTGACCTCGCTCTTCGAGTAATATCTTTGGATAGGAACAGTATCTCAGCTGGTGTATATGAGTTTAATCTCTCTAGTGGTACCGTACCATCAATCAATTCATCCAGATCTGCCTTCAAACTCATCACATCAAGCCGTTTTGCTTTTATTTCAGCTTTCAGCATCTCAGTTCTATGTTCTTCCCTCATATCCCTCTCACCTCCACTATGCGCCCTACGCCTGAGCACAGGTGAGTTATGAGGAGCTCTGCTTCCTTCTCTTCGTTCCCACCCTTCGAGATCCCAAGCCTTTCCATCTCCACGTGAGGTATGGTGGAATAACGCTCCGTCCCCCAACCCTACATTCCGATTTCTAAGCTCGGTTTCTCCAGATGTGAGATAGGATCCACCGTTCGATTCTAACCCATTATAACTTGTTTTTTGTCTGGTGTCACTTAATAGACGATAGGGTCCGTCACGGCCCTCCATGTTCCCGTGATCTCTTTCATGATCACCGGAAGAATGGCGAGACGTTTCGCGACTTCCTATGTTTTCGTGACTCTGACCACTATCTCCGGATGTATGTCGAGACGCTTCGCGACTCTCCATATTTCCGTGACTCCAATGTCTTGCATTCTCACCTGGGGCATGGTGTGTGCACCTGAAGGTATTCCGGTACTCCTGTGTCCTATGTTCCCCTTCACTAAAGGTGACACGAGGCACTTCGCCACACCCTGCACTTCTGTCTTCGCACATTTGCCTATTGCTGCTCTCAGTAGGATAGGTATCTCTTCTGCTCTCTTGGCTTCTTCCCTCCCACTCGGCGCTGCTTTCGCCAGCTCCACAATGAGAGAGAATCCTGTTATCCTGTTCTCTCCACTCGGATCCTGTTTCTAAACTTTTATTCCGAGCTTCTTCGGCAGCGTCCCATTCTCTCAGGTACTCCCTTAGTTCCTTATAGGTTTTCGGTTTAGGACCCCTCAAATCCATTGACCCTCTTCGACCTCGCTGTTCTACTCTGGGACCCGTTGCGGAATCAAATGGGGTACTCCGACTTATTGGTGCTCGTATCTGCCTGTGGGAATTCATTGTGGCATTCCTATTGTCCTCTTCTGCCCTTTCATTATCCCACCGTGCCTGTTCATCCTGCTGGACCCCTTCCGGGTTATAGATTGACACAATAGGACCTATGGTGACCGGAACCTGTAAAGCGTCCGGCATCTGGTATGACCTAGCGCATTGCGTCTCTGGCACGTTCTGGACCACAAGTCTTCCCACTACTCTCTGTTCTGGACTAGTTTGGGGTATCTCTAAGGTCTTAGTAGCGTCCCACTCTGATACCGGGATCGACTTATACTCTCCCCACCTAGTTCCGTCTACTTGCGGTAATATGGGACTCGCAAGTTCCCCACTGTATGGAGGTGGTCTGTCTGTCAATAACCTCTCTAGCAGTTCCTCCTCTGTCTCGCTTTCCTCATCTTCCTGTTCTAGAGGTTTCTTTTCTCCCGTAGCCTCTATCATGGTGAACAATTTGTCTGCTTCTATCTTTTGCACCCTCCATTTCTTGGCTTCATCGTCCCATTTAGCATCCTGCATTGCCTTTACCGATCTTCTCACTCTTTCTTGTCGCCTCTTTACGCCCCTTTCGTGTGCTGTTCTAAACCACACACCAAGAGCTTCAAATTGTGTTGGCCTCGGTAGAGGTCTCATTGAAAGCATCGTCGCCTTCAGTTGGTTCAACACTTCTAATTTAAACGTTCCGAATCTTGGAAACGCCAGCTCTTTTTGCCCTTCAGTTAGCCTATGCCATTCAGAAATCCACAGTATTGAATGTAAGCCTACATTTACTGCCATATGATATGCTGGTGTGCCTTCTGGTGGAGCTTCTTCTCCCGCATATAAATTTCTCCTTTTCTTTTTAAAGATTTTCCCTAAACCCTTAAAACACTTCATTTTGATCTTACTTATTTTCCCTTAATAACAACCACCAATCCCTGTGCGACTCTCGCTAATCAGCCTATCTCAGCACGGTTCTATGCTGACGTCACTTGTATCTTCTTCAGCAGCTTCCCTCGTTTCTTAACTCGTCTCACGATTTCACATGCGTTTTCATTCATACATTGAAAAATGACTACTTCCGTCCAAGCGATCACTTTTCTCTGACTGTACGGCCACAGTCTAACTGTAATTGCTACCTCAACTGGCACAGCGTCTTTCCTCTTACGGTCGGACACTTGCCTCAACTGATAGGTTACTTACGCACAGTAGACGTACGACCAGCGTTCGCTACTCATTCACTCACACATACGCTCCCCCTATCATCGGTCTGTCGGGAAATCAATGGTACCTCATGACCCCCTTTCAATGGTAGACAAATTACTCTAGGTGTTCGATACACCCGAACCACTTAAGTCCTCTGGACATAAGATTTCATCCAGTTGCGCGCGCTCACAACCTTCCCTCAATCACACTACAGGCATTCAACTCCGCTTGACATTACAACACAGGAACAACATAAAACACCGCAATCTTACAACGCATGACCCTTATACTCACTCTCGACCGATTCTGCTGCTTTTCTCTCGACGCACCATCAGCACCGTCTTCGGCTGCGATTCTTCTTCTGGTCGACGATGACTAGGGACCTTGGGGTAAACTAACCTGGCCTAGGTCGTCTTCCTCAAGAAGATAACCATCCTCTGCTACCAACTGCGGGGAACGGGATTTTGATATCAATTTATGAGTATGATAAATTTAATAAAGAATCCCATCCGTCTGTTTTGGACCGCTTTTATCTGTCATTGAGGAAAGGACCACCCCAGCATCGGTTAGACAAACCCCATTAACTGACGCCACTCTGAAGAACCACTTACAACTGATGAAGTTTTAAGAGTTTATATAAAGATTAATTTGAATGCGGTACAATCCACTCAGGACAAAATCTCAAAGTATACAATACAAAATCAATTAAAATCTCAGTTGCTTTAAGCTTCGGTGTGAAGTGGTTTCTTCTGCGTCATCTGCAGTAAGACAAAAACAATCATCAAGTTAATCTGTCCCTACTCTATGCTATGTGACAACCCTACTTCGCTTGTTCTTCCCTAAAAAGGTGTCAGCAGTTTGTCTCCCTAAGAAGTCAAACTCTCTTTAGCCTCTAAAGGAAATCTTAAGTTTCAGAAGCAGTACCCTATCTGCCTACCCATCTGCTCTTTAAGGGTCCTCGGCCTACTGCTCCCTTGCGCTATGATGTCTCAGCGCATCTGCTCAAGGCATCTACCCTCGCCCTTGCTCTGAGCAATTCGTCTCGCTGTTCCTAATCTCCCAATTGCTACCTCCTCACATGGCTCTTCCCTGATTGCTCTCTCCTCCCCGGGGTGCTGTCCCTAAAATACACAATCATCGTGTGAGTGGAACGCCCCTTGACGCCCACCACGGACTTCCCCCGATGATGTCAACTTCCTGCTTCTTCCATTGGTCCACTCTTCGCGTCGCTCGTTAAGTTGACCCTTCTCCTTTGGATGTCATCTTCATCATTTCATCGTCGACATTTATTGGTTCTTTCAGCTCAAGTGTCATAGGAACTTGGACAAGGCCTTAACTTATCTGTACACTTCTTAACCTTCTAGATCATATGAATGTTCTTGTCAAAACATAGTCCACTTCAACATATACCTCTCCTCACGTTCGAACAACAAGTTCCGTCCGGCATTGTCACCTTAAATCTAACAAGTGCTAGACTTCTCGGCTCTCATGTCCACATCAAGCTATTTACGACCTTCACAAGACCACTAAATTACATTTCATGTGACTATGCTCCTTTGAACTCTTGGTCAGTCAGGTTAGAAACACAAATGACCTAAACTCTCCCAGTATTCCTACAAAACCTTTACACAGCATAACCTTTGGCATACATTTTCTATTCGTATTTTTAGCAAAGCCCTAGTTATACTTAAACATTCTACATCAAATATATGAAATATATTGAATACGACTACATAGAATATAACTTATGCATTTTCCTTGGTTACATCTTTATGTAAGTTCTCTTATACATTTGTCCACGTTTACGTCTTTCCACGTTATTTCCTCGCCGCTTCTCCCAATGTAAAGTTACACATTTAAAGTTACACACGTACACGAATTCTCCTGTGCACGCTCTACATTTCATAAGCATTTATACACATTTCTATACCATTGCCCTTCATGTATACGGGGTTTCTAATCTTAATGCATTTCATCATGCGAATACATTTACATTTCCTATACCCTGTTATCACATTCATTGGCCCTTATGCTATAGTTGCCAACTTTACATTACGATGTATGTTTCATTCCTACGTTTATAACATATAAGTCTAAATATGGCTACTGTATATTTTTCGTTCAAATTGCGCTCTCTCAAGTGCGTACCTAGAACCGCCAGCTGAAGGCAGCCGGCCAATCTGACATGCGTACTTGAACACCTATAACGTCATCCTGCAATCTACAGGATGCCCTGCCTTCACCATTCACTCACTACGGCTAGTGGCACACAGAATAATAAAATGATAACGACCATTTCATTATTTTGTGTTTACCACTGTGCTTGCAGAAAGTGGGGTGACGCTCTTCTGCCCACAAAGAGAAACTGCCCCAGTAAGCATATGAACAAAGCACTCAAAAGTATATAATTCCATTATGAGAGAACAGAAAATCGCAATTTTGTCAGTTCCCAAAGAAGAAACCACTATGGTTCTGGACCAGGACCCTCATCCACAGTTTGTGGCATGCTTCCTCATCAGGTCCCGTCCACACCAATGTGCTTATTTATTTATTTTCTATTTATAACATTTTATTTAGTGTGAACTTGACCCTAAAGGCTATCAGAGTGCTTTACAAATGGTTAGGCAACAAGAAACAGTTGGAATAACCAGCAAACATGCATGCTGACAATGCACGGTGTAAATCAGGAAAAGGCAAATAAATAATAAACATGTACATAGCAGGAGAGTAATAATGCATTATCTCAGTGTCCGGAAATATGTCTGTGGGTTCTAGGGTAGAAACGTGTTCATCATAAGCACTTTGACTTATTTTTTTAAATGTATTTATTTTATTTAATATTTGTATTGCATTTTTTCAGCACAATACAAACACCCCAACCAAGCCCCCCACCCCTTCCAAGCAGCAAATTCATCTTAAACGACAAACATTAAGCAGCAGTAAATATATAAATAATCTATGTTTAAAACTGTATAAAACATTGAAGATTTAGTACAAATAATTACACTAATTAATCATAAAATGCAGAAGTGCATGCAAGCAGTCTCGTAAGTGTAGTAAAGCCCCATATAATACCACAATCCGATACCATCCCCTCCTGTCCTCGATGCTCCTTCCTCCTCTGTTAATGACAAAATCCATTGCCTCATAGGTGCCCAGGCTTTTAAGCCTCTTTTTTTGGCTAATTTGTCTTTCCAAGCATGCACAACCTCTTCTATATGATTAACAAATAAAAGTCAAGCCAACCATTGTTGAAACGCAGGAGGAATGGGATCCAGCCAAACTGTAGATAAACACAACCTTAATACTGACATTGCAAAAAACATAAAAGGCTGAGCATAGACCGAATCTTCCCCTTTTTGTTATGTTATGTCCTGGATATTTGTAGCCATTATAGATAATGGGGTAACCCAGAAAGTCAAGACGGACCTGGGTGCAATACGGGAATGAAAAAATTGCCTGTGACCAATTTGCTTACAAATTAAATTCAATTATAAACAGTCTGTGTTGTGTAAAACACTACAACACTGGTATTCAATAACCAAAAAGAAAAATCCTCATGCATGCACAGAATTACTATCTATGCATACATGTATCAAGAAACCACGCAAGAAATAGCATCAACCCATTTGAACAATGGAGACCTGTCCAATGTATAACATTTCATCAGGACTGGGTAGGGCAACCTAACCCTGGTGCCATGCCAGGCTACTCAAGTGTATAATCCAAGAATGGACCCAATGGCCCAATGTCGCCAGAGGTACAGGTAACTCGGGTGTGCAGAGACGTCAACACCATGTGTAGGAACCACCTGTTAGTGATGAGTGTTATGAGAAACACTTTCTTAGTTTCGGGGATCTCGGCGCAGTTCATGTTGCTCCAAGGGATCACGAGCAAGGGCTTGCTCGCAATAGGTTTCCATACCCAGTCCTGATGAAGATTTGCAGCTGAGGCTCCAATTACCCTCTTTGCATCAGTCGAGACGAAACGTCGACGCTCTCCATGTTTACAAGACCTGTACCTGCTTTGTATCCGACATACAGTTGGAATATGCATTAAGTGCACATTACAAATTTACAGAGTACATGTAAATGAAATGTTATAAATTGGACAGGTCTCCATTGTCTGGATATGATTACCAGTGATCTTTGAAGTATCTAATTGTATCTGTCCTTATTTCCATGACTTGCACTTTCACTACCCACCACCACTAATCACCACTTTCACTACCCACCAGCACTAATCCCCTACCTTTTACTCTTCTTGCGCGCAACCTATATTTATTGAAAATAATTCCTTACCGAGTCATAAATAAATGCTGTTATTTTGAAATTGTTCAAATGGGTTGGCGCGATTTCTTGTGTGGTTTCTTGATACATGTATGCATAAATAGTAATTGTGTGCATGCATGAGGATTTTTCTTTTTGGTTATTGAATACCAGTGTTGTAGGGTTCTACACAACACAGACTGTTTATAATTGAATTTAATTCGTAAGCAAATTGGTCACGGACCATTTTCTTTTTCTTGGATATTTGTAGAGCGCATGGCTACCCGAAGGTGTCCCAGCGCTAGCCGAGAGAGAGGCTGGTCATGACAGCTTAATAGGAGTGGTTTTGAAAAAAACAAGTTTTGAGAAGTTTACAGAATGGAAGGAGATTTGGTTCTGAACGTAGGTGGAGGGGGAGCGTGTTCCAAAGCTTGGCGGAAGTAAAACTGAAGATACGACCACCACTTCTCATCCTGATTTTATGGACTGCAGCTAGGTAGAGACTGGATGAATGAAGGAGTCTATTAAGGTGGTAAGGGGAGACGATGGCTTGGAGGATGGTGGGCCTATCTTCACTTTGGATTGGTACATTTTAATAAAGTCCCTGTAGATCTGTTTGCTTGTCATTTATTCTCAATTTCCTCTTGAGTCTTTTACAGATATGTTTGTACTCATACAGTGTAGAAGAGTACCATGGAAAGGGGTTGTTCCTGTTTTTTTATGGATAAGTTTCTCAGGTATAACTTGGTCAAAGGAGGAGTTGATCCATTGGTTAAATTGGTCATTTTGAGCCCCTAGTATAACTAACTGCGGAGTCACCTCAATTTGCAAACACATTTTCGTCCTAACAAACTCAGTAAACTTTTTTTTTAATCTTTCCAAAGCTGAACAGTATCAAATCTGCCTAAAAGACTGGCATCTGGGGCAGCAGGTACCAAATAGCCCCCCTCATTTTTTGCAATTTTCCCCATGGCAATATAAATATTAAACCAGGGTTTAAAGTGTTGTGCTTGCAGGTTAGCAGACATTAACAATGACTAGGCGAGGACTAATGACTCTACCACCGCCCCATCTTCAATCCGAAAAGCCCCCTCCCACCGTCTAATGTGTTTATCAGTATCATCAACTATCAAGCTATTTAAAGTCTTATATAATACTTATATCAGGGACTTCTGTCAAGTTATTAAGTCTAATAACTCAACCTTACCAAACGCCACCAACCTCCCCCGTTTTTTCCCTATCAAATTCCTAATCTGTAAATATTTAAAGAATTCATTGTGCCTCCAATTGAATTTCATTTTAATTTCCTCACATGTACTTATACAATTATGTACTACAAAATAAATGCACCCTGCTCTTTCCATCTTCTAATATAAGAATCCCAACAAATTTACAATAGTATAGGGTTTTCTTGCAGTTGCGTATAAAAGTTAAACGGATCGATGCCCACTTTCTTCCGGACAACTGACCAAATTTGGTAAGCACAACAGAGGGTTTTTAACCTAACATTTTTTATAATATCCAAAACTCTACCTGGCACAGGAGATAGCCACATGCTACCTTCCATATCAACAATTCATAAAGTGTAGGTAGGCTGTCATCTACCTATTCCCTCTCTCCTGCCCCGTGGAATAATATAGCTATCTGTTGCAAGGCTTTAGCCCAATAATATAACCGAGGATTTGGCACTGCCCAACCCCTCACTCTCTCGAAAGAGTCAATTACTTCAAAGCCCTTCAGGATCGGGCATAGGCCCACAAAAATCTTGAGATCATCCCATCCATAGCCTTGAACCAATAGCTCCCTACTTCCAACAGAATAGCCCTGAAAAAGACAATATTTTTGGCAAAAACACCATCTTCACTAGGTTGCTTCTTCCAATCAGCGTTAGTCGGAGGTTATTCCATCTCACAACATCCACTTTTGTTTTTCTAATTAAAGAGTCAAAATAGATTTCCACAATTTTATCAACATCTGCTGTGATATTAACATCAAGGTAGATCACACTCGAGTCCACCGACTATCTTCCCATTGTATATTACTATTAATGATGACTTGAGTTTTATCTTGCTTGAGCTTGTACCTAGAAAACCCCCCAAATCTGTCAATTTTCCCATCAATTTCCCTTACCGGACCACCAGGGTCAGGGGATACAATTGTCAGATCATCGGCGTATGTAAATATTTTAGATTCCCAACCCTGCATCCACACTGATGGAATTACTGTACTCTTTTTAATACTCCTGATGAGGGGATCTATATATAAAGCAAACAATAGGAGGGAGCAAGGACATCCTTGTCTTGTGCCTCGTTGGGTTACCAATGTGTCCGACTGTTCCCCTGTCAATGAGATCTTAGCCTAGGGGTGTGGTAAAGTGCTTTAACTGATTTTATAAAACCTGTTCCCAAGCAAGTCCTAACCGTAACCATCCAAAGATACGACCCGGAGACCCTATTGAGCGTTTTCTCAGCATCCGGAATACTTAAGTCCATAGGGTCGCCCGATGTTTTGGCTGCATCAAATAAGGTAAAGACTCAACAGATATGGTCTGTTGTACCCCTCCCTGGGATGAACCCGTGTTTCAAAGGGAAAACAATTTTCTTTATCACACCAGACAATCACATGGCCAATATATTTGAACAGATTTTAATATTGCTAATAATTAAAGTGATTGGTCGGTATTAGCCTAGTTCCTACTATAGCCGATGTCAATGATTCTGGTGGGTCAACCCCCCTCTGAGTTTGTAAAAAAACATCCAGCATATGTTTTAAAACTATCCATAAAAAAATTATAAAATTCTCCAGGTATGAGATCAGTCTAGATTTGAAATGGCCACTATTATCTACTCCATTGAGAGAGGTGCTTTAAAGTATTCCCGATCCTCACCATTTAGCTCTTCTTCTACCACCAAATCCAGATACCTCTCCATTTCTCCTATATCCTTACACAATACTCAGTATATAGCCTTTGGTAGAACCTTTGAAAGGCAGCTCGTATCTTATCTGGATCGGAAACCACTCTCATAAGCGTGTCTTGAATTTCCCTAATGTCACCTTGTACTGTCTGTTGTCTTGTACGGATTGCCCCACCCTTTCATTATCTTCATAAATATTATGTTTCTATGCCATATATTTATCCGCCTCTGTCCTTAAGGAAATGTCTGTTATTGCCTCTTTGGCCACTGCCATTTTTATTGAGCATCCTCAATCTCTCGCCCCATTGCTACTGCGTCTATTAGGTTAGTGTCCTCCAGCTGAAGAGCCTCATACAACCCATGCAAGTGCTGCTTCTCCTTTTTTTGATGAAACCAGCTAAATCTGGAAGTTTCACCGCGGACACCTGCCTTGAATGCATCCCATACCAAACCTATGGGGGCACTTCCTTCATTCTCTGACATAAACAATGGGAGCCATTCTTTCATTTGAGTAACATACTCCTCATCCAGCAATAGAGCCCTCTCAAAGGACCAACGGCGAATTGTATGAGGGACAGATTCATATCTACCTCGATCACTAGCGGGTTGTGGTCTGTTTATTTGTCATGAAAAATAAAATCCAATTTTGCATGCACCTTTTCTGGTGCTGGAAAAAACGTATATCCATGATCAAGAGTATCCTTTTTGGCCAACGTATCAACCAGCCCATGGGGCCCGCCAGATTACTCAATGCTCTAAAAACCTGGGGTTTGAGACCATTATAGGATTTACAACTTGTCTTTAGGGACCCCCTCTCGGTATTAATATTAAAATCCCCGCAAATAAGTAGTGGAAGTGGCAAATGGATCAACTCAATATTTAGCCAATCTAACAGATCCAGGTCATCAACTACATATCCATATACAGAACAGAGAGTGAATGAGCCATTCATATAGCAACATTCCTTAATGGCCCATTGTTCATATTTATCTGTGAGGAAAACGACAGCCCTGTTTCCTTGCTAATATTGCCATCCCTGCGTTCCTGTCCTTTGTGTAGTACAACATATGACCTGATAAACCGCAAAATCCAACATATTACATTTTCAAGATGGGTTTCTTGCAGGCATATTATATCTGCCTTTAAAAATTGTATCTCCAAATTAACCCCTTGCTTTTTTTGTGGAGTATTTAGCCCACATATATTGACTGGAGCTATCCATAGGGTACTACTCTATCAAGATATACCTTGTAACCTATCCTGATGCAAAAGACATCCATTCTATTTGCTTGGAAACACCCATCCCCTCTCACCTCCCTCCCTCAACCTAATCCCTCCCCTAATGAACCCACCCTACCCCACTACCAAGAGCAATCAGGTCTACCAAGACTCTAATGATGTCAACAACTAAACACATCGCCCCCCACCCCTCCCAGCCAAAACCATCAGTGACCCCCAATGCAAAAACAATTCTAGGTTATCCCCCTTTAGTTGTTTACAGAAACCAACGTATCCCACATCACCTCAAATCCACTTTAAATCTAGGCCTTCCTGGCGGGTAATGCACAGCGCCTACCCTTGCTCCCTCCTTCTTAACCTTGGTCAGCCCCCCGATATCTCTTTCAGAAACTCCTGTGCTTTAATCTCTAATGTAAAGGTATGAGTCCTTCCTTTAAAAACAACTTTGAGACGAGCGGGATTAATCAAATATACTTCACAT
This sequence comes from Lissotriton vulgaris, assembly GCF_964263255.1. Lineage (NCBI taxonomy): Eukaryota > Metazoa > Chordata > Amphibia > Caudata > Salamandridae > Lissotriton > Lissotriton vulgaris. Next base: position 374,175,676 of record NC_141697.1, read on the forward strand.
CCTAGCCCCTAAAAAGGAGAGAACAATTGCCGTAATCACCACCTTCTTCCCACTGTCACATGGCAGAAAACTGCCTGGACAAAAAATGTGAGGCCGTTGAATGACCGCTTTGCCTCGGGTCTAGCCTTATCCGCGATTGCTTGGCGCAATAAAAAGTTCCCAAAAACACCAGGTTCACACTCAGTTTTTCGGGCTATTGTGATTGCTGATTTTTCTTGAGCCTCAATATAAATCTATGAACTAGTTGCACCTCCGCTTCCCAATCCCATTGTGCGAGGTATGGAAGGCTATTATTTTCTTCTGCATTTTCTAATAAGCCTAGAAATCTTTGATTATTTCTTCACTGCCGGTTTTCAAAATCTTCCAGCTCCCACATTATATTGGTGATTTGAGATTCCTGTGAGTCATGTTGTTTCTCCAATGCTTCTACTGCGTCCTACAGTAACTCTGTCCGTTCCTCCATTGAGGTAATTCTCTTGGTCATTTCAGAGCAAGTCTTATTCACTTTTCGGTTGACCCTTGTAGTTTTTTGGTGGCCAAGTGAGATCTTTTATACTCTGTGCGAACGCCCACTTTTATTTGTTTTATAGTTGAATAAATAAGCTCCATAGTAGGTTCTTCAGCTGTCCCTGGACAGATTTCTATACCACTCTGCGGCGTACCTGTTACACCTCAATTTACCTTCTCATAAATCTGTCATGTTGCGGAGTAGTCCCACTTTAACTGCCTAGTAATACTGGCATCTGAATCCTATCCATCTCCATTACCACCTATCATTGTTCTTCGTTTCTTTTTATGGGTGTGCAAACGTTTCTGCGTAGCCGGTCTGACAACGCTACTGTTAATACTCTCCCCCGATGTGCCTGAAGCGGACTCCTCGTCCGTCAAAACCTCACTTACTCCAGATAGATCGGAGTCATCTGTCAGTGAGAAGACTTTGTCCCCACCCTCGGGGGAGCCTGCCATCAAACTCTGCGGAATAGCCATCCTATCAGAAATGCTGTGCAAGTCCGTGAATTGATTCTCCCCGATGTCCCATTACCACTCTCACCTCAGCTATTCCCCCATTCTTCACCCTCTGTTGCCACATGCGTTTGTGGTGCCTCCCAGTCTTCCCCTCTCTCTCTTTTCTTAATAATTCTTACATCTGAGGCAGCACCTTCCTATACAACAGTTTCATTGAATTGAGGCAAATCATCTGTACTCGCAGTTTTAGATGGGAATCACTTAACAATTTAATCTTTCTATGGGGGTTGCTGCACTGATCTTTTTCAAGCCTTTTCAAAGACTGACCCTGCACCCTTCCTGAAAAAATCCCTGGAATCACCCATTCTTTCTCCTTCAGTGGATCCATTCTTGACCTTGTATTCACCTCCTGCTGTAGGGCCAGCTTCCGTTCGTCCACACCTGCACTGCATCTCTCCTCTCCCTGAGCTGTTCTTTCGATGGCCTACCAACTTTTGGGGGCATTTTCCCCAAAAAACGCACCCTAAGCTGTCATCCCAGGAAGCCGAGCAATCTGCCAACAGCAGCAGCAGTGAAGCACCGTTTCTCCACTCACTAATGCTGGCTAGCAGTGGTCCCAGTTTCAGGTAATGGTGTCCTACTGTCTTTGCGCTATGTAGAATGTTCAGCATAGCACAATTCCATTTTCCTTCTCTTAAAATAAATGGTGAGGTCACTTCTTCCAATCCTCCTATATATTCCACACGTTTACAATTTAAGGCTGGAGCCAGAAATGGGCAGCAGCATGGCGTACTAAGCAGATGCCATCTTGCCCCACATGACTTCTTTTTTGAATGACGTAGTTGAAGGGTTCAATCTGATTTTGGGAGGCAAGGAGTTCCAAATTCTCAGGGTCATTCCTGAGAAAGCTTGGTTGTAGGTTTTCTTTTTCAGAACTTTCTGAGATTTCAACAATAGGGTGCTGGAGCTTCTAGAGGCTCTGCAGCCACCAGACAGCTCCAGTTTTTCAGCTAGCAGTTTTTCAGCTACCAGCCCGGGCTAAAGAACAACAAGGAAGAGGAGCGGAGACCGGGGGCGAGTCGGACAGGCGCTGATCACCTGAGCGGTATGTAGGGCTCCCACTGCGTCCCCCGCTGCCACCCGCTGTCACCCGCCGAGACTCTGAGGGCATTCCAGGGGCACACCAGTAAAGGGCCGGTGATTGACGGCGGCGCCCCTGCTGATGACGGCGCCGCCTTGAAACCTTCCCACCTACCTGCTCCAGGGGCCATACACCCCTCTCTCCGCCACAGACGGGCCTGGGCCCGAGGGCAGAGATGTGCCCCCCCCTTCCCCCTTGCTGACCACGCTGTTTAGCGCCAACGGTGCCTGACTTCAAGATGGCGCCCTTGGGGACACGCTTTCTATGACCGGCAGACACAGGCTCCGGGAACACTAACGCAGAGGATAGTGCCCTGGTGGACTCTGGAGGACTTTTTCGTTGGAATAGTCCCTCCCTCCATACCCTGCATCCTACCCACCCTTCCTCTATGCTGTGAATGCTGCTGTTTTTTTTTGGACAGTTTTCGCTGGACTCTAGCCCTTCCCTCCAGACCTTTGCATCCCACCCACCCCTCCTCTATGCTGGTACTCGTGTAGTGTTTGCAGCGGTCCTTTGTACTCTCTACCACCCCTATATTACCCTTAGAGTGTTTCCAGTCACATCCCTCCTGTCAAGATAGAAGATAACTCTAACGACTAGTATCCTATGTGATTTTTAGATTGTATCCATGTGTATCCCCTCCCTGTGTTTAGAATTATAGCTTTAACGACTAATCGCCTGTGGAACTGTTGGAATATAGCCAGGTGTTTCCCTTCCCCCGTGTGAAGAGATAACCCTATTCACTAGAGCAAAAAGAAATGTGTTCCTGAAATGTGTAACGTAACTGATTCTATGTAAAGTGCCTTGTAAAGGGGCAGCTGAAATTCCAGGAGCCTAGTCCCGACAGCTCGACGACTTCGGAGGGCTGGAAGAGGTCCCCCGCTACACGGCGGAGGAAGGCACTGGACATCGAATGCTGTCTTATGTAAAGCGCTCTGATAACCTAATCGGTTCAAGATCCTGAAATGTGCAACGTAACTGATTCTATGTAAACTGCTGTGATAACATGTAACGGAACTGGTGCTATGTAAAGCGCTCTGATAACCTAATCGGTTCAAGTTCGCGCTATAGAAAACTCTAAAAATAAATAAAATAAAAATAAATAGGTACTTCGTTGTGTTGAAGTGTAGGGCTTTATGGGTCATGCAAGCAATGTTCCCTCTAATTATTTTCCTCTGTGTGCAGCAGAGTAAGGTCTCTGTGCGCTGCAGCCAAGGCTATATGCGCCAAGAACCTGAGTGGGATGAAAATACTTGCAGTCGTTACTCTTATGGCCGCACAGCCAATGCTTGTTTTGCCTTGTGACTTATAATACTTTGACCAGAGCACCCTCTGTGGCACTAATTGACACAAATAGATAGTTTAGAAGTTATTGTGCAATATCTGTAGCCAAACACTTTGTTTCTGATATAATATACTGCACTAACTGTACACACAATATATTCAGTTTTAGGTGGTAACAACAGATCTCATCAGAGGATATGTAAATTCGATACAATTCTATTTTAGTATATAGTGCTACAGATTTGCCCCAATCTTACTTCATCCCAGTCCAAAGAGACCACCCACCTGACCCAAGCCTTGCCTACCTCTCAACACAACAAGCCCAGCCATAATAGTGTGCTCGGGCTGTGCCCGGTTTCACCTTCTTCCTAACAGAATAGTGCAGATGTTAACTAACAGGAGGGGCGAAAATAGGAGACTCGCTGACTCTCTGCTCGTCCTGATAGTGCCCATACTCGGGGGCTTCCTTGTCGTCCAGTTTGTAGTCTGAGAATTTGGAGTAAAACTGCACCCCGTTTTCCTTGACTAAGTGGTAGTTTCTCAAGTCCTGTATGATGTCCATAATGAGGTTGAGGACGGCGCTGTCTCAGAGCTCGACCGGCTCGGTTCTCTCTTTGCAGCCTCCGGCCGTCGGCATGCAGAGCAGCAGCGCCATCTGCAAGGGGCTCCTCGGATGGCTTATGGCGGTCAGGCAGATGGGGACAGCCTATGACAGCTCAGGCTCCCGCTGCGAGATGCAAACACATGTTCACGGGAGGAAAACTGCAAGACCCTCGTCAAAAAATATGCAAACATCACCCACGCACTTTCCCTGCACTTCTCATGTATGAAGAACGGCTGTGCACAATAGAATTCAGCACGGAAGCCTGCCTGCTGTGCTGGATGCACTCTGCAGGGCAGACAGGCTCTGCTTAAATATTGTTCTAAACACATTTACTGGGCATTTGAACATTTTCCTTTTCGGTGATACATTCTTCCATTGACAATGTCTGTATACAAACCCCGCGTCCCTCCCTCCATCCGCCCATCCGTCCCCTAGCCATTCATCCATCCAACCCATAGTGTCACTCATCTAGCACCCAAGTAAACTAAATCCATCCATCCATTCATCATCCACATATACTTACATACACGCTATCCACACACTCAAAACCATACAGCTACCCCTCAAGCCCATCCATCCAACCAATAGTGCCACTCATTTAGCATCCAAGTAAAAGAAATTCATCCATCCATTCATTCATCCATCCACATAAACTTACATCCACCGTATCTACACACTCAAACCCATCCAGCTACCCCTTAAGCTCATCCATCCTTACATACAGCTCATTCACCCACTCAAACCCAGCCAGCTCCCAAACCCATAACCCATCCATTCATGCGTCCATCCGTCAGCACATCTTGAATTTAAATTAATTGGTCTGTCTGTCTGTCTAGCTGCAGAGAGAATGCAGTCAAATATGTTTGTTCAGACCATCCACGTCTGCCAATGTGGGTTCCTTCTATATATTTTTTCTATACTTCCCTCCCCTTTGTCTTTTTGGCTGCATGTCTATCTTTTTAACTAGATATTGTCATTCAACCTGTACATAAACTATACACAAGCTGTATGCATTTATATTTTTCTTTCAACTTTTTCTGTATTTGCCAATGTATGTTTTTTATCTCTGTCCAGTTACCTCTGTGTAACACTCTTTGTCAGTCAGTACATCGTTAAGTGTGTTGTCTACATTTGTCTTCCGGGCTTTTGTCCCTGCTGGCTTCTCTGTGCATTAATGTGTCCATCCCTTTCTCTCTCATTTTCTGTTTCTGCCTGCTGGCATCATAGCCACCTGTCTCCTAGGAATGTCTGTCTAATCTACCTTTGTACTTAGGACACTTTCCGCTGCTCTGGTTGTCTGGGTGTATGTCCGTCTGATCGGTGGTCTGCCTACCTAGCCAAATAGTGTAAAAGTGATTGTTGCATGCGTGCCACTACCAAAAACAGTTTCAAGTATTTTAAATACTGGAGAAGGAACCTGCACACTAGTCTTATAAGTAAACAGAGGTGTGACATCAAATAGATAGCACCCCACCCCCTCACCCCCTCTGATGATTTACCTGCTTTTGACAAGACCTCCAGTTGTGCCTTCCTTTCATGAATTCGATGCCTCTTCCGTGAAAGATGAAGCACCAGGGGAGACAGTAGCCCCTTCCTTTTATCATAAAAGTTTGCAGACAGAGCTTTGAAGGGAACTATAGAAGTGCAGGGACTTACTATTTAGAGTACCTGCTTGCTCCTGAGGGGTGTCAGTACTCCCCAATTAAATGTATTGCAGCACCTCTGAAAAGTGCCAGTACTCTCCTTTTCAAATTAAAAAAGCACAGGTACTCGGTACTGGACAGTACTGCCCATTTAAAGCACTGGTTTAGGACTCTAAGAGCAAGCCAAACATGCTCAGTTTGCCAATGCTTGTTTCATGGACAATTACAACTTGGGGCAAAATATTTCCATTTTATCTGTCACGGCCTGATATGCTACTTTACTTCCCCCTATCCAGATTAATGTCACTTGTTTATACACAATATCTGTGTGTTTTCTTTCCCTAAAATTGTCTCTGCAACTTTATTCTGAAAGTGGAAAAACTGGATGGCATGCAGGCTGTGGCTGTGCGAGTCACAAGAACAGCTTCACTCTGTTTTTTTATCTGCGTGCCTAGACCTGGCAGATTTGTTTGTCAATTGAGCAGGCTACACCATCACTGCTCCTGGTTGCCTCTTATATAGCATATGATTTTCCTGAGGTGGCTCAATCTGATATTATCGACATTCAAGTGGGTGGAAAACAATAAAAAAAAAGTCGACTTGGCAACCTTTGGCGAGCGTGTGCTGCTGAAGCGCTCCATGCAGTTGTGGTACCAGGAAGGCTCAGGCACTTCTTGTCCTTTGTCGACGTCGAAGCCGCAGACGTCCCAAGTGGGCAACCCCGGGAGTTCCACCGGTGACGTGCTACGAGTCGCCCATCGCCCTTCCCGGTCATTGTGAAAATATTCCTGTTAATTGCAGCGCATGACGGGCGCTGTGATTAACAGAAATCCTTTCACAAAGGCCCACAATCAGCACCCAGTCGTGCTGTATGTAGAAAAGAAACTAAGCAAGTCAGAAAGCACGACATGTGCTTTACACGTCGTGCTTTCAGACTTGCTTAATTTCTTTTCTAAATAAAGCGCCGCTGGGTGCTGATTGTGGGACACTGTGAAAATATTCCTGTTAATTGCAGGGCATGACGGGCTCTGTGATTAACAGGAAGACTTTCCCAATAGCCTCAGGCAACCGATAAATTGCCATTTTGTCGCCGCTCGCATTTTAAAAGCAGGTGGCAGCGGCAAGAATGTGTGCGCGCTTTACATTGGACCATTCGCTCTAGGTGCCTTAAAGGTGCGCGGGAGCGCAGGCGCGCACGTTAGAGGGAAGACTGCATGCAAGCAATTTTCAGCTGTATCCTTGCCTCATGTGGGAGCCAATTTAGCGACTTCAGATCAGGAGTTATGTGGTTGTGCTTCAATGGGCTCACCCATCCATGGTTATCATATTTTTAGATGGGGACAAAAAATTCAGATTAGAATTACACTTTAAGCTAAATTATTACTGCTGCCCCTAGATTACAAATAATTTGTGGACACCAGTGGAGACTATTAAACCTCCATTCAATTAAAAAATCTTAAGCCATCAGTATAGCCCATGCAGGTCAGTGGCCTTTGTATGTATCCAAAAGTGGGGTGAGTGAGAGGATATACTGGGTTCATCCTCCACAACAATTTCACAACACAAATAAGAACCCAGCTATGCCAAGGAGACTAACCCTCCACTGGAGAAACCAGAGTTTTCTTGTAAAACCCTCACCTATCAGGGTTACCCCTTGTTGGCATGCTTCATCATTGGATCCATCCTGTTCCGCTGTGGAGCAGGGCGTGATGCGGCCTACGGACTAAGCAAGAACACTTAAGGGACTATACACTGACAAAGGAAATAGTGTTAAAAAACAGGAGTGGGGGGTTGTTTGTGCTGGAGTGTATCTCAAAAATACCTGGCTATTAGGTGTATCCTATTTATTCTGGCCTCTAGTCAGTATGATTAAAAAGGGGGGGATTAGGAAAGGAGGATGTCATGTACATGATTTCCTAAAAGGTCGACATGTTTCAAACCGTACCCCTATTGACTTTTAATCAGGACCTAGGAAAAACTCACTCCCAGGTACCACTCCTGCATTTTCACACTGGATGCACACTTATTGCATGCTAATGAAAATGGTGTATATAAATTTACCACCTATCTGGTGATCACTGTCTGTATTTTTGTGGAGACATGAATGGAGAGTTAGACTTTACAGCCATGTGGCCGTATTCATGGTCCTTCCTTTGCTTTCATTAATATCAATTTTGTCATAGTGAGCACCTCCAAATGAGGAAAAACGTGAATTAAAATCATATTGTGAGGGGGTACATCTGGTGTAATTCAAATAGAATTATCTGAAAACCAACTGTGGTCTCAGAGTATACTGTCAAAGAAACACACTAATAATACAATGAAAAACATATATCACATACATACAAAATGCTTGGATATCATGGTTCCTCCGGGGGAGAGGGGAGCCTGTAGTCACACACTGAACAGAGAAAATGTGGTGGAGGAAAGAGATTTCTTCAATCAATGCTAGCGATATCTTTGTTCGGTCTGCATGTAATCATATTTAGAGAGTAGTGCGGAAAAAGGCAAATGGCAAGTACTGTGTTAGTGATACATGAAGAAAAAGCAAGCGGCATGGGCGCTTACCACATCAAGGCTTCACCTCTATTTGGTGCACCCTCCAGAGACCACCTATTACCAGCGGGGTGTCAGCCGTCTTGTTAAATCCCTCTGGGAGCACCCTGACATTGTGTCCTCGTGCTCATGGGAGAACTAGACCGCGCTTTGAAATACAAAATGGTGGTCGAGAGTGGAACATCCACTTGTTTCCATTGGGGTATTAAATTATAGTCAGAGAGGCCCAATCTTTAATACCGAGCTGCGTTTTTATCCACAGAGAAACATATTATTCTGAGATAAAGATGTCTGAGAGGGTGAGACAGGGACGTTTGATAAGAGAATATCGTTGATGTGATATGTATACAATTGTGTTTATAGGTGATGCAAAGCAAACAAAACAGAGGGTCTCGGCATGATTGCCGGTTCAGATTCAAAGTGCCCATTTACTGCTCAGTATGATTATTTCGTAGGCTTTAGAAAAAATATCGATGCAAGCAAACTGAGTCCTCCTCAAAAATAAGGGGCATGGGTGTATATTGCAAATCAGTTTTATCTGACAAATTGGCTCCAAGGGATATTATCGTTCAGGCCTGCTATATGTGTTTTGAGTCTAAAAACCCAGCGTTGTTCCCTTTCAAATAATCTTGGTTCTGAAATCACTGTCTAATTTATGTGCTCAAGAATGATCTATTGGTAATCATGCACTGCATGCTTCTTTTCTACATAAAGGGTTGAAATGTTTGTGGTTGCATGGCCACATCTCAAATTGCTGCGATGTTCGCAGATTCTGGTTTTTATCTTTCTGGTTGTCAAGCCTACATAGTGTAGGTTGCAGAGGCACGTTATCAGGTACACCACTCTTTGTGTATTACAATTCGTGAACTTCCTTAGTTGCCAGGTCATTTGATTGTTGAAGACAACTGTTTTTGTTGATACTATAGTTACTGCATAGGTAATGACCCATTATTGGTGTTATAGAGCTCTTTAACCCTGGAATTTTCTTCTTGTTGTTATTGTTTTTTACTGTCCCTAACTGCCAGGTTCTTCTTGGTAGTAACAGAGAGAAAAAAGGTCAGGAAACAGGACGAGGAAAAATACATTACATGTCCACCCTAAACCGGGTGGACTGTGTAATGTCCTTCCTTTGACAGCCCCTACTCTGTTAGACCATTGGAGGAAGTATTCCATCAATAGGCTCAACAGGGGCTCTATCTACTGAACACTTAAGGCCCGCCTATCTCCAAACGAGGCGGGTGGACAAAGGGTTTGGCAGGCAGGGTACTGTGTTGCATTTGCAATTGAGTACCCTATCTGCCAAACTCTAAATCAAGCTCTAAGACCCCAGAAATCTGTCCACCCTAACTAATGTGTGTGTTTTGCGTGGGAGAATGTGACACATAAATAGGCACACAGAGAAATACTGTAGTGAGCCGTAAATTGCTAAGTCTGGTATTACCCTCATTAAGGGCAAATTTAGCAGACATGCCAACCCTCCCGATTCAGGCGTGAGACTACCGATTTGAAGGCTAGTCTCCCGCCTCCCGATTCCTGCAAGCAAAAACCCAATTCCTCGGGGGTTTCACCTGACAGGGCTTGGTATTGTGTAAAGTGCTAATTCTTCCAACAACGAGTGGCGATGCAGGGGCTCTCGAAGGGGTGAAGAACCAACAAAGCGTCATTAACAAGGGAATCGTCTTTTAAAGACCTGCGAAGTATTGGCGGGGAGTGGGGGGGGCTGTTTCAGCCCTGGCTGCCACAGGGGGGTGGGGGGAGCATGCACTGCCAACAACCTGCCAGGCCAGTGCCCAACACTTGCATCACCCTCTCTCTGCCTGCCATCATGCTCCATGCTTCTGAAAGGTAAGAAAAAGACGCCCATTTACTTTTCAAAAGTCCGATCCTGCAGCAGCAAACTTCCAAAGCCCATACATGCCAGTAACCCGATTCAAGGCCCCATTTTCCCGATTTTTTTTTTAATCTCCCACTTTGCTCTCCTGAAATGTTGGCATGTATGCTACAGGTGTATGGGGAGACAATGTCCTGTAGTCACACACTCGTCAAGGGTGATTTGTGGTAATAGAAGAGTCTCCATGTCTTCCATGCATACAAGAAAGTACAAACTATCCTGAACACTTGCCTTGCCCCAATCTCATGTTGCACTTTTGATGTGCAAAACATTTTTCCCCATGTATAAAGTTTTCTCCTGTCCCCCACTGAAGCTGGTACCTCTGCCTCAATCCCCTCACACAACCATCAGCATCCCGTGTGCTGGGGTAAATCTCTGACCATTTTCATGGTGGAAGGCTGTCAGAAAGGAGGTTAGAAATGCCCACACATATGCAATATTGTGGGGGTTCCCACATTTCCAAGGCAAACACGCCATGGAATGTTTACATCGCCACATTCCTGGCAGAGATCTCCGTCATCGTAAAACAATGTATACCTCCCTGCAATCTCTTTGTGAATTTCTAGTAAGCGTAAAAAAATGACATTTCAGCCATAAACTGTATTTATAACCGAATTTACACTTGTTAATGGAGTCCCGTATCCTTAGAGGCTGCGCAGTGTACCCATCATCCTTTATGCTGATGGGAGCCCTGACTTCCTAGAAAAGGTTTGCTGTTTAACATTTGCACCCCACACAACAATATAGGTTGAGAAGAATATCTTCTAATGCTGTTCTTTCATTGCATAAACCACTGTAATGTTTTGCGGCTAAAAAACATAATGCGTTGAATTGAAAGTCTAACTCAAATCTAGTGGCATTACAGATGTTGTGAAATTCACTACTCCAAAATAAAATACATTCAATATCTGTTTTCCATTTCTCACTCCCTCTGGGCACCTAAAACTAATTCTATGGTTGCTTTTGTCTTAAACTTACCACTTTAGAGTAGCTCGTAATTTCAATAACCCACTCCAAAACCTCAGTTGCTGCCTGAATCACGACGGCTTCAGGAAAGCATCATTTGTTGTCATCTTTTGAGACGCGTTGTCAGACCAAGCAGAAACAACACTGGCTGGGGCCTAACAACAAACATATTTGATATTTTCTGCTGATTGAGCCGTCCAGTTGACTGGAAAGAGCTGACAGCAGACAGGGCCCTGGCCTGAGCGGTGCTGCTCCCAGGCCAGCTGGTGAGGGAGTGGGCGCGAGCCAGGTAATTATTGCCTTGTGCAGAGGTCGAAAGCCTCAGAGAGAATGGTGCACTAATGAAACACAAATGGGACATCTGTGTTCAGGAGGAGTTCAGCTAAGCACGGAAAAGAGAACTTTGCCAAGAGTTTATGCAAGCAAGCCTCCTCTTCTCAGCGCATGGTCTCCGACTGAACAGTAAACAACGTAGGCGCCTGGCCCCGTAATTTGCATGGTAACTACATTTTAATGCTTCTGCCAATTATTTTAAAATGGTTTTATTCAAATTATGAATTTAATCCACGGAAGTTTGGCAACTTGCAGCAGCGTCTTGGCATCACAGGGCAGAAAAATGTATAAAACAACTCTTTTTTTGCTTTTCCTAAGTAAAATACATTTTTCTGCAACACTGGGAAATATTTCAATCCACGTTATTACAGAGTTATTTATTGCAGAACGATGGTAAAACACTGCCTTCCTCAAGGTGTAGACTCAAGAAACGTGTTGGATATGATGGTTGGTGGTACAAGGTTCATGTTCTGAGATCTAAGGAAGGCAGGGGAGGATCTAAAATATTCAAAGAGGTGAATTCTTTTGTATCCCTTTATCCTCAGCTGCGAGACCCTGCAGGAATCTGAACTACAAGCTCTCTCTATACTTGTGCAAGATTGAACTATGATGTGCCAGGGCATGTAATACGTTGTTCTCGGTAGGATTATCATACCCCTGACTGTTTCTACATTTCTTTTCATCTTTTTGAAACACTTTTCTATTCATCAAGACTAAAGAGCAGTGGTGGCTGGTATTCAAGGGCTGTGGGGGACGGAATAAAAAAAAATGAAACACTTATCTGTCCGCCTCACAGAACTCTTTGCCCGCTTCCAGGACTCCAGGGTAGGAAGCAGGAAGCATCCTGTTCCCAGGCTCCCCATAGCCAATAACAACGCTTTAATGCAGCGTTGTGATTGGTCTGAGCGCTGTGTTTCGGCAATCAGCAAGGGAATGGGAGCCTGGGCATGTTCTCCACCCAGACTGTAATGCAGCCTGAGTGGATAACATGCAAAGTGCGCATGACTGTTTGGCCGGCCGAGATGGCTTGCCAAAGCTTCATGCACACTTGGAGTGGCCAAACCACTCCTCCCCTGCCCTGCTCTGTGAGCAGAGCAGTCCACCCCTACCCAGCTGAGCAAGGACAGAAAAATAAAAAGATAATAACAATGAGTTATTATCATTTTATTTTTTCCTTTTTGACCTGTTCAGTGGTGCGATGCTCCTCCGCCTTAGTGGAGGAGCCACCACTGTTAAAGAGGATGCACCCATAGCCATTTCTGTCTCTTAGGTTTCTAATTTTATGTTCTATATGTATTTATAAAGGTTACTAGAAACGATTTCAGAGCATGGCATTTACCTTCACAACTTTATTGAACAGATATACGCAGGGACATCTTAAGGATTTTGGGAGCCCTGGGCCAAAAGTATTTTGGGAGCCCCTGTTCGGAACAGCTTTGAATTTATGATCCAATTACATCTTTCATGCTATCTTTGGCCGTGTCACTGACAGTACACAGGCACACACATCCAATTTCTAAATGTGTTTTAGCAGCATTACTCCTTGCCACTGAGTCCATTCGCAGGCGTGTGGATGAAGGGTAGACCTTGGCCTTGGTCCTGCTGGACCTAAGTGTGGCCTTCGATACAGTCTCCCACCAGCTACTCTTACAATGTCTTAGAGCAGGAGGGCTGGATAGTATCGCACTAAAATGGATGACTTCCTTCCTGCAGGACAGGAGCTTCCAGGTGGCAATGCATTCACACATTTCTAAAAGCTTAGTTTTGCCCCAAGGGCTCCGTCCTGATCCCCACCCTCTTTAACTTATATGTTGCACCCCTGGCTGAGATTGTGGAATGACATGGCATCACCATTGTGTCATATGCAGATGACACGCAGTTGTTGGTGTCACTGTCCCTCACCTCTGACGGAGCAGCTGTTAAATTCTCCTCATGCTTGAATGACTTGGCCTTCTGGATGACAAACAACTGCCTTAAACTTAAACTAAGGAATATGGCTTGATTCCAATCTATCCTTTGAGGCTCAGACCCGAAAGGTAACAGGGAAGTGCTTTGGTATTTTGAAGATGTTGAGGAAAACTCTGGATGTGCTCCCCACTCCTGCTAGGGATACCCTGGTGTGATGACCTGTCTCTGTGTGGTGGTCTGGTTCCATGCTAGATCTTAGAGCTTGGAACCTTGAAGATAATGTTGTTGTTCCAGATTTGCATACTGATTCTTCTCGTAAGAGTGTGAGAGTACGCAGGCCTCCTGTTCACTTGCGTGATTATGTATAGGAACCTTTTCTATTGTTTCTTCATATGTTTCTGTTGCCTATTTTATTGTTGGACTTCTAAACCTGTTTAGTGTTTAAGAGGGAGAAGTGTGATGACCTGTCTCTGTGTGGTGGTCTGGTTCCATGCTAGAACTTAGAGCTTGGAACCACCTGTCACCAGTGTTCATCTAATATGTAAGTTCCATATTTGTCAGTTGTTAGCTGACTGTTGGTTGGGGCTGAATAAATGTTACTTGTTAACCTTATCCTGGATGAACTCTACTTTATTACACCTGGTCCATGCCTTAGTTACATCTCAACTGGACTATGGAAATGTTCTTTACCTAGGAGTAGCTAAAAAATGCCTGCATAGGCTGCAATGCATACAGATTGTGATTGCTTGCCTGGTTCTGAAATTACCCAGTAGAGCTTCCATGGGGAAAGCTCTTGACGACCTGCACTGGCTACCGGTCGGGAAGAGAGTCCCTTTTAAAGATTTATGCATTAGCCTCCGGAGCTTACAGGGCAAAGGCCCAATATATCTGCAGGGCCTCTCCCCCTACACCCCCTCTCGCCAGCTCAGATCAGCTGGTACCCATCTGGTTAAAGTCCCTAAGGTTCACAAAATCAGAATGGGGACTCGATCTTTCAGCTATCTGGCAGCGACAAATTGGAATTCTCTCCCTCATTCCCTCCGCTCAGAATCTTTCGAAGTTCTTGTCCGAAAAAAATTGAAAACATGATATAGGTCCTCTCTGTTTCCCCTTTCCATGTAGACTTCTGCTCAGCAAGGGGACACACTTTTTAACTGTAACTATGGGCTTTATAAGTGTTTTTATTATTAGAACATTGGAATGTTGGGAGCTCCATTGAAAACAATGGAGTGCTCTGGGCTTATAATGGCTGGTATAAGCCTGGAGCTCCACATTCCAATGTTTCTTTGTTCACAGCTCTGGATGTGAACAGAGGCTTCTGGGAACCTGAGGAGATTTCAATCCCCTCATGCTCCCAAAAGGCGTTGTTTTTTTTGTTAGAACATTCTGTCCTCTAGTGACAGAATGTTCTAATAGCCTTATAGCCCTTCGTAGATGGGCTATACCTCTATTAAAGTCCCTCTCTCTTGTTAAAGGGATGGGCCTTTAATAGCCGGTATAGCCCTCTACGGCGGGCTATAAGGCTATAATACAGCATCTGCTCACGAATATAAGTGTAAATATTCTTTGATCCCCCTCTAATTTCTCATATGTGAGGTCCCTCTTCCATCTAAAACTTTTTTTATAGATGTTGAATTAAACAAGTTCCATTTCTCTGTAGAATGTGTGTAATAGACTCTTGCATATCACCCACATTATAAATAAATTAAAGGAAAACAGTTTTTAAAACAATCTGTTTAAGAACTTTTAAGGTCATCAGGGCAAGACTCTTCAGAATGAAGCTGGCTCCATCAGGGGGCCCCCTGAAAGGCTGGGGCCCTGGGCCAGAGCCCACTTTGCCCATACCTTAAAATGTCTCTGGGTATACAGTTATACTGGCAAAGTCCAAGGAGAGCAGTGGTGTATGCTCTTGTTTGCTTATTAAAAACCCCCATCTAATTATGATTGTTTCGTTTTATGTCTATCATTACGTGTCATGCAGTAAACTCACTTGAAGGGGGAAAAGGTGAGACAAATCCTGATCACTGGAAAACATTTAACTACACACTCCTGTCTCAGGAAAGAAAGAAAATTGAAAAAAACAGAACCCCTGATGACCTCAGGCTACTGAAGTCCCTCCATGGAACACACAGACAAGTCGTCACATAAGCCACAGACAAGCACCATACCAACACTGTCCATAAAGCTGCCAACAGAAGCAACATGCTCTTCATGAAAATCAGCAAGCAAATGATGGACGGAATGCTGACAATGCAAACATTCTCCCCCAGTCAAAATATCTGGCTTAAATCCATTGTTCTTTTGCCCACTACGCCACCCCAATTTGTACCCAGCCATTTGCAAATCAATCTTGACCCTGTGCCTCATGGGAACAGTCCAGACCGAAATGCCAGGCCAGGGCCTCCCTGGACAGGAAAAAAGCATCCTGGGACCGGTTTCAGGGTATGTCACCCTTCTTCAGCCAGGCTAGCTTGAATCCAGGGGCACACAAATGATGGATGGAATGCTGAAAAGGCAAACATTCTCCCTCAGTCAAAGGATCTGGGTTAAATCCATTGTTCTTTTGCCCACTAAGCCACCCCAGTTTGGACCCAGCCATTTGCAAATCAATCTTGACCCTGTGCCTCATGGGTACAGTCCAGACCGAACTGCCATGCCAGGGCCTCCTTGGACCAGAAACAAGCATCCTGGGACCGGTTTCAGGGTATGTCTCCCTTATTCAGCCAGGCTAGCTTGAATTCAGTGGCACAGTGAGCAAGGCACCCACGTCTGGGCATACCCATCCCACTTACAGCGAAAAGTGTTACAGCAAACAAATGATGGACAGAAAGCTGACAATGCAAACTTCTCCCCCAGCCAAAAGATCTGGGTTAAATACATGAAAATAAAGCACTGTATCAACCCTCTGATTGACCATCTTATTCCGCACTCCACAGGTTGCTGGTTGAGGGAGGTGGAAGCCCCACTCCATCAACAACCACAATCCTTGTCAGGGTGAACCACAAAAGTCACTAAATTAACCAGTGCTTGACACAAAGCAGTCAGGCTTAACTTATAGTTAAAGTGTAAAGTATTTATGCAGCACACAAACAGTAATAAAATAAAAAACCCAAACCAATTTAGGAAACTAGAGTATTTTATAATAAATAAAATGATACCAGAATGATAACAATCAAACCAGTAGAACTGGATATATTCCATTTTAAAACTAAAGGTAGCTATTGTGCCTAAAAACACAAAGTGCCACTCACAGCCAACAAGCTCAAGTCGACCATGATGGGGCGCGGGCTGAGTACAGGGACCCGGTTAGTATGGCTGAAAAAGTTACTTTCTAAAAGTCTGAGATGAAGAGTTCTATTTGCTGTGGAGTTGGCCGTAAAGAGCAGGAAAAGCAGGGAGCATAGATGGTCATTGTTGTAGGGCAAAGAGCAGGCCTGGCATCACAGCTGAATTGAGAAAATCTGGTTGGGCGTCGCAGATGGCCAATGATCGAGCCAGTCACAGACAGCCCAAAACTTCAGGCTTTAACGTTTGTTCACAGCAGGACCTCTACTCATACTAGCCAATTGTCCATCACCTGGGGAGGCACCTATTGGGGAACAAGAACTCACTCCAGTAGAGGCCAGCTCTTTCTGACTCATCTCATCTGGTTACACGACCCCCCAGCTTTGCCGCCATCAGGTGTCCCATACATTTTATGGTCTTGAAGAGACCCTATATCATTTAGAGGGTCGAAATGTCATCAACAGTGTCAAACAAACCTTGTAACTCGACCCTTTGAGTGTCAGAAGGGACTGGCTGATATACATATATATATATTTCCAGGTCATTTGTTGTCATTTTAGAAACCTTTTTGTTTTGTCCTTTTTGCATGCCTATACCATTGCATCATTGATTTGTGTGTTTTGGGTTCTGTCTCACATGGGACACTATGCACTTTGCACATTTATATGTGACAATATATACTGAAAATATTGAAAAAATATTTTTTGGTCTGGTATTATTTTTTCTATTGAACTTCTTTGTGTGGACTTCTCTAGCTACATCCTACTACAGTTTTATTTGTGTGATTAAGCCTTTGTTTTACTAAGTATACATATATAATTCCAATAGGAACCGTTGTTTTTGATAGTATCATCTTGTGAGCCTGCAGAATTTTCCTCTCCTCCAGAGCAAGTTCCTTTACCTCTATTACCTTGTGGAGAAGTGCAATTTTGATCCCATCCTGAGATACTGTAGAAGTGCATCCTAATCATGCATAGTTAGCACTCAAATACATTCTGTGTGATTAATGTTACTAAGGAAATGGAGTGTTGCATATTTAAAGCACTCCACATGAAGAATTATTTTGTGTATAGAACATGACTGATAATGGTCTTTATAACATTTACATATTAATGTGGCAGGGGAAGTTAAAATAGAATGTGTGTATGTAGACTAATCTTGAAACATTTATACATGTAACAAGAATTATTTATATTCAGGTAATTTTAGAATGACATCTTCGTAATTATTTTCAATTTATTCATGTACTAAGAAGCTGCATTTATTATGTGTGTAGAAATGTGCACATATTCTATAACCCTGTGCACTGTTAACTTGGCAAGAGTGGGCCTCGGGAAACCGATCAGCCCATGTTCAAAGTCTAACAGGTAATTCATATTTAACCTTTTTTTTTATAGAGTTTTATATAGCGCGAACTAGATCCGAGACATCGGGTAGCAGAGCGCCTTACATGAACACCAGTTTCGTTACATGAGGACACATTCATTTTGTTTCTTATTTGTTAGGCACTGGGAGATTAAGGGATTTGCCCAAAATCGCAGGATGTTGAGCGTCGTTGCAATACTCGAACCCAGTTCCCCAGCTTCGAGGTCGACAGCTCTAGCTGTATGGCTACATCCTTAATATTGAATGTATTTGCTTGTATTTTTGTTTCCACTGCAGGTGTGGACAAGCCTCATTAGTTACCATAGAAGGGTTTTGTTTTCATTTGATAACAATGTAGGAGAAGACAAAGGGCCAGATGTATCAAGATTCGTTTTGCGAATCCTAAATAGCGTTTTTTTGTGAATCGCTATTTAGAATTCGCAAAACGGAATGTATGTACAAAATCGCTATTTTTTAGCGATTCCTTATTATTCTTTAATTTCCAATGCATTCCTATGGGCCGGGAGGCCCATAGGAATGATAGTGCAATAATTCTCAAATTGCGAATTCGCAATTTGCTAATCGCAATTTGAGAATTATTTCAAGGGTGCAGGGGTGTCTCAAAGACACACTGCTGCACCCCTGAAATGTACATGCGTGTGCATATGGCACACATACATGCCCTATGGGCATGTATGTGTGTCACATGCCACCCTCACAAAAGCCAAATAGGGCATTTTTAAAAGAAATCGCAAATTACAACCAAGTACAAGTTGGTGGTAATTTGCGATTTCTTAACTTAAAATCGCAATTTCAAAATGTGTCATACATATCATTTAAGGAATCGCAAAATTTGCGATTCCTTAAATGCTATGGCAAAATAAGGAATCGCAAATAATTGCGATTCCTTAAATTGCGATTTTTTCATACATATGAAAAAATGCAAATCGGCCGTTTGCGAGTCGCAAAGGCCGAAATTCTGTAAATTTCGGCCTTTGCGAGTCGCTAAAGCCTTGATACATCTGGCCCAAAGTTTTGGAAGGAGAAATGCTGTAAAAAGCAAAGAGACAAGTTCTTATGGAGGAGGAGAATGACCAAGGACGAATGAAGTTGCAACTTATCCATGTGGGAAATGTGGTGCAAGTAGCCAGGTGTGCCGGAGTCCTGTCAAATTACTACCAAAAGTCATGTGGGATTGTCTACATTGAATACAATTGGTATTTTATGCTGTAACTTAGTGAGTGAAAGGAGAGACATCTCAGGACTTCACGGGGAGCAGATCTATGCGTCTGCTTGTGTGGCTTTATGTTACGTGACACATGGTTGGAGTGCCTTCTACTGAAGACTCCACCAGCTGATACCTTTCTAATTTCGCCTTTACTAAATGCTTTTAAGTTTTAGGTTGCCCCTTCAGGATGGTGTAGGGAGAGATAGCTTGCTCATGCTTACTTTTGAGAACCATTTGATGCAGTTTAATACTCTTTTTCCAGATCATTTGTATTATCATAATAGAGTTAGTTGTCTGCTTTGTATTACATAGGGTAAATCTCTTCAGGAGATTTGGACTTTTTTTAGTTGTTCTGTATTTCTATATGATAATGTTGAAGTTGGTCTATTTCGATTTGTTTCAAAATGTATAATTAAACCCTATTAAACTTGGATTAAGTTGTTGAGTGGATTATTGTATGACCACATTTGTTCCACTATTGTGATTTAACTGTGATAGATTTCTCCCTTTTACCTCACTAGCTGCTACTAAGACCATCGGTCTGGAGATAAATGTTTAGGTGGGCCCAAGCTCTTGCAGCTGGTAGCAGTGATGGATGGTTAGATCTTGAAGTAGCCGGAGATAGAATCTAACCTAAAACAGTCTACACCCCCAACCTCAGTGGCCTTAGCCCAGAATCCAGGATTGAGACGTGGAGAATAAACGGAGTTCCAGTGGCGTGCAGTGAAACAGCGACAGTGGAGGAGTGAGTATTTTTATGGTTGTGTGTCTGAGGACAATGTTTAGCTTGGGGTACAATGTTGATTGTGTGCGGAGCTCGTGGAATTCTGTAGAGTTAACAAAAAACTCTGTGGTGTTCCAGGAGCGGGTGGAGTATTTGTTTACAGCCATGGTAATAGCTGCCTTTAAAAAGTTTTCTCTTTCTTTATGTCCACTGATCTGGCATTATGTTTCTGTTTTCACTGGGTCCCCGAGTCAGACTCTGAAGTGGGTCCAGGTGACCCTCGCTGTATTTTGCAAACATACACAGCAACTTCTTGAAAGGTTGCAAAATGGCAAATGCTCATCTGTGGCATGCAGAGAATTTTGAATCAAGCACACAACAGCAGAAACCCAGAAGCACTAAAAGCGTCCGGTGCCGGGGTGCTGCATGCTGTGGGCTCCTGATACTCGCGTGCTCCTGTGGCCAGCCGTATGAGAAGCGCAGCGGCGGTTAGAGGCTTGCGCTGTCTGACACGCCCACCTTCTCGCGTGTAGAAGTGGTGCAATGGAACCAGAGGCACATTGGGGTTTATAGCCTTCTCTGAAATCTCTGTCCCCAGCCGGTCTCCTGGGCTAGTGTGAGTGTACAGCAGGAGTACAGACTGATGGAGTGCAGACTTCTAATAACAGTACAGACTGAGGGAGCCCACACCGGTTTAATAACCTTTTGAACACATGTACAGTAGTATTGTGTAATGAGGAAAATCACACCTCAATAGTAATAGTATAGGCTGAGGGTGGCCACATCTGGATAGTAATAGTATGCATTTGGGGAAGTGGCATATGTACAGATGCAGTGTGAGGTGAGACCAGTATGGGAATGGTGCAGAGTGAAGGAATCATTTAACTGACATCAGTTAGTGAACCGCATCCCCAGCCATATGCCAGAGACTCTCCATCTTCCATTTCAGTTTCTGCCCACGAGCAAACTCAAACTTAAAGCCAGGTGGAAGGCTAGCGGTGATGGAGGGAGGAAAGTATTGATTGGATATTCAGTCCATTATTGGCACTAACTCTCCCCACCCTCGCCTGTTCTAATAAAAGCCATCTCGGAGACAATGGGGGATGCTGGGGGTTGGGGGGGGGGTTGAACAATGCTCTTAGCTGGGTCTATGGCTCTGGAAGGCCTAGAAATAGGCCTGACTTTCAGAAGCGGCTGCACACTTCTGGCAGGTGCAGGGTGGATGAGGAGAACAAAGGAGAGTTAAAGTCCAGTGAGATGTCAAGTGTCCAAGGAGGACCCAGCTATCCGCTGGCAACCCCTCACTCCCTGTCAGAGACAGGCACTGGCACTGGCACACAAGGACCATGGGAACAATCCCAGCAGGATGATACTCTGAAATGCTGGCAAGCTGGACTAGGGTCAGCAGGACAAATGACTCTGGACCGACTGCCACCCCACAGCTTTCACAGGCACCTGCCTGTGGTAATGTCCACACTGCACCACATGCAGGTGCGCCTCTGCAAGGATGGTGGACAGCCTGTGGTAAAACTCAGGCAGTATAACCAGAGCTTGTTTGACGTTGCTCCTATTGTCACAGTCTGGCACTGAAAATGACAGAGGGACTGGTACTGCTACCTGGTGAGACTCAATGTACTCACTCCGGCAGGATGAAGGGGTGACACCACCATTGCGGGATTCTCATTTTTACAGCATATCAGAGAATATAACATGGACATGCAGCCTTTAGCAGCTAGTTACATGCACATCCCTGCAGCAAGAGCTTAACTCGCTGTGCTATCTAACCAGCACTTATCAGGAATGCTTGTCTATCCTGCTTGGCTATCATGTTCCTTGCTGACATGATGTGTTTTCCTTTTCAGAGTCAGGGCCTTTGAAGACTTAATGCTTCAGGGATGAAGGATTACATTCAAGGTTGAAGTTTTGTTGTTACTTTAATTGCACAATGCACTTGCTGTGTCTACATGCAAAGACATTGGCAACTGTTTGAAACTCGAACCATTTAGCTGACAATGGACATAAAGTGTCCCCAAGTAAGTTGCAGTACTGTATGACGGAAGTCAACTACTTAGGACATCATATTGTGAGAGGTGCGAGAAAGGTGTCACAAGAGAATCTCGGAGATCATGCAAATTAATCCGTCTCACATGCAGAAGGAAGTCAGTATGTTTCTTGGAATGGTGGGCTACTGTGGACAGTGGATACCCAACTTTTCTCTAGTGGCCAAATCTCTGCAGAGATTGACACATGAAGATGTGTCCGATCCAGTGCCCTGGGACAATGATTGCTTAAATGAATTCCTGGACTTGAGAGAAAGCCTTTATCGCGCTCCTGCATTACGAATGCCAGATTACAGCAAGCAAAGCGTTTTTGCTCTTTTGTTATGAACGAGAAGGGTGTGCTCTCTCAGTACTGACGCAAAATCATGGAAGTGCCGTGGACCAGTAACCTATATTTCAGTTACTCTGGATCCAGTAGCATCAGCGTTGCCCAGATGTCACAAATCTGGTGCTGCAACAGGTGTCTGCATAGAGATGGGAAAGCATCGCAATGGGTCACCCTTTTACTGTCTATGTACCCCGTTCAGTTAAAATATTGTTGACCCAAGCTCATTCTCAGCACCTAACTGATAGTAGGATTTCAAGGTATGAGCAGACTATTTTGGCCGTTGAGAACATTACCTTGAAAAGATGTTCATTTATGAACCCCGCTACTTTACTTCCCTTATCTGATTGTGATGCAGATGAGATCGAAGTAGAGCATGAGTTTCTCAATGTCACTGTACTATGCAGCAAGCCCCATCCCAACATTTCTGATGAACCATTGCCTGAATCTGATTACACTCTGTTTGAGGATGGCTCATTACTCAGAGACAATGAGGGAAACCTGGGGGCTGCTTATGCTGCCTGTACTGTTATGGGCGTGATGGAAGCTGCCTGGCTTAAAGGAGTAATCTCTGGGCAGGTGGCAGAACTGATCACACTTACCAGAGCATGCTGCATTTCAGACCAGTTGAAAGTGACAATATTCACCGACAGTCAGTTTGAGTTCGGTGTCGTTCTTGTCTTCAGACTGTTATGGTCTCAAAGGGGATTCATGACCTCATCAGTGTCCCGGATCCGCAATGGAGAAAACATGAGAAAACTGTTAGAAGCCTTCAGGTGCCAGCACAAGGTACTCTTGTTAAATACTCTGGCCTTTGTAAAGGAATGGATTTTGTGATTTTGGAAACTGCTACGCAGACGAAGTTGCACGTTATTGTGTACAAAATGTCTGCACTTTTAATAGTAAATACACAAATTAGGGAAAAGATGAAACTTATTCCAATGTTTTTATGACAATTCCTGATACATGGGATGAAGTAAAGAGATTGCAAGAGGAGGTTACTGAGGAGGAACATCAAGGCTGGATCAGAGCAGGATGTGTGAAGCGAGATGATGACATTTTGGCTTCAGGAAATGGAAGTTTGTTGCCACCAATGCCAAGTTATTATCATGGGTAAATACATGTAGGGGGGGACGCCATGGTGAGGTTGTTTAGGCAAACTTGGTTTAACCCGAAGTTTCGAGTGATGGCTGAGCCATTGTGTTATAGATGTGTGATTTGCCAGCAAATGAATAAGGGTCAGCGAACTGTTGTTACACTAAGTCACAAAGGGAGATCTGTAGGTGCTTTCAACAGAGTGCAGCTGTATTTCGTTGAGATGCAAGTTTGCAATGGATTGAGGTACATTTTAGTAGTGGTGTGCAAATCTTTTCATGTTGGGTGGAAGCCTACTCGACTAGGAGATGGAATAGCCTTGCTGTAGCTAAGTTGTTATTGAGGGAACTCATTCAAAGATTGGATTTCCATCCTCTTTAGAATAAGACAGAGGAACTCTTTTTAACAATGAGGTTCTGAGAATGCTATGTGCAGCATTAAAAGTGGAGTAAAGATTACAACGCAGTTGTCCGCCAGAAACTTCAGGTATCGTAGTCAACAGCACTTTGAAATCCAAGTTGGCTAAAGTGACTGCTTCAACATCTCTGACATGGCCTGATTCTTTTCCCCTTGTTCTGATGAGTTTCCACATTGTCCCAGATAAAAGAACAGGACTGTCACCCCATGAGATAATTATGGGGAGGGCTTAGCGGTTGCCTGTTGTGTCTTCAAATATGCTTGTGAACATCAGAGAGGATTTGGTGTTCGATTACTGTAAAGGATTGGATGACGTGGTTCATTTTGTGTCTCACCAGGTTGAAGCAGAGACCGTACCACCACATCAGTCGTAGTGCCATGACCTAAGTCCGGGTAACTAGGTTGTGGTGAAGAAACATGTGAGAAAGAACTGTCTTGAGCCTCTTTGGCATGATCCATACCAGGTGATTTTGGTCACTACGACTGCTGTGAAGTGCAATGGTCCTCCTAATTGGGTGCACGCGTCCCACACTCATAGAGTCATGTGCCTCCTTGAACGAGTAACAACACCTCTACCAGAAGAGACACCAGCATTACATGTGGCCTATTGATGATTATTTTTAATTGCTGTTCAAACATTTAAACCAACATTCTTATGCTCAGGTTGTTGAAACTGTTAGTAGATGTTTTGCCCTGATTAAAATGTTAGACACTGCTTATGCACATAGGTATCATTTATCCTGTGTTCTTACTAACATTAAAAAGAAATTCTTAGAGCCGGTAAAAGATAAATATAAAGCAGTAAAGACTAATGCAGCTCAAGTAGTTCATGTTATGAGTTTGTCACAGGAAGAAGTAGATCATCAAGCTGCCGGGAACACTGACGCACTGACACGAAGACCAAGGACAATCGTGTATTCACAATGATGAGAATGGATACAATACTATCATTCTAGGGGAAAGCGAGTGTGATCATACCTTTTAGGTTCGAGGATCTTGGAAGTTGTTTCTGGATGAAACAGACCCTGTGATTCCTGAAGTTTATTTTATTTGTAGCAAGAATGCTTACTTTAAGTTGCCAAACAAATGGTATGGAACAAGTTATGTAGGAGAAGTGTTTCCCTATATTTATCATGTGGATAATTTTGATCATCCTGTTTAGGAGGAGAAATATAGGTCCAAATGAGGTGCCAGTGCTGGAGAGATTGTGGGGGATATTTTGGATGCAATAATTCCAAATATAGGGGTAATATTGAATGTCATTAAATTCAGAAAACTTTCCACTGTTGTTGATAAGCTGTCTACTAATACAGCTGGAGCTTTATTGCTTGTAAATATTGAGATGGTTGCTATTAGGGCTATGGTTTTGCAGAACCATCTTGCATTAAACATTCTGCTCACAAAGGAGAGCAGAGTCAGCTGGATGTTGAAGGTTCAACAATGTTGTACTTACGTCCCAGACAGAAGTAAGGACCTGCAAAAGTTCATAAAGACAATTACTGACTTACATACTGATATGAACGGATTGGCAGGTGAAGGTGTTTGGGATTCAGTTGTACATGGATTTAGTGTTGTAGGTAGGTGGTTTGTGGGTTTGGGAAGTAGTATAGTTGGTTCCATTTTGAGATTCTTGTGATTATTGCCCTTAGTGCAGTAATCTTGATCGTGGGTGTGAAGGTGTACAGGTACTACAAGGTGAAGAAAGGAGTCTCTCGAAAAAGGGAAGTCTTAAAGTTAGTAAGGAAGCAGAATAAATATTACAATGAAATTAAGCTTTTGGAGGGATTCAAGTGTACAGCAAGTGCCACAACAAGTATTTAACATGGCTAATCTGATACAATTATGATATAAAATTAAGAGATTTGTGTGATGGCTTGATACCCCATCAGAGGGGTGATTGGAGAAGTGTAATTTTGATCCCATCCTGAGATACTGTAGGAGTGTATCATAATCATGTGTAGCCAGCACTCAAATATATTATGTGTGATTCTGTGCAGTAGCCAGCCATTGCCAAGAACATCTTTACCTCTTTTTGGGTGTTTGGCGGATTCATTTTCATGATCGCCTCCACTCATTTTGGTGACACCTTCCTCTTGCCTCTCCCAATTCGATGACCCAAGTACTGAACTTCAGTCAGACAGTACTGAAGTTTGCTCGGAGGCACCTTATGCCCATTGACAGCCAGATGGTTCAATAAAGCGATAGAGTCGTCCTTTCAAGCCTGCTGAGTTTCATATGCAATGAGAATGTCATCAATGTACTGAATGAGCACTGAGTTTCGGGGAAACATCAAGCTCTTGAGGTTCTTCAAAACCTGATTGAAGATGGATGGACTTTCAGTGCCACACCATGTTAAGACTTGATTTGTCAGACGGAAAGCAAAGAAAACCTGTCTTTCCTCGTTAACTTGGATGGAAAAAACTGCTTGACAGAGGTCAGTCACTGTGAACCAAACAGCTTTACAAGCAATCTGAAATAGGATCACAGATGGATTTGGTACCAACAACATGTAATCACAATATAGTTCACCTTCCTAAAGTCCTGAACTATGCATTACTTCCCGCTAGGTTTCTGCAATCTCATGATGGGCGAATTGCATGGACTTTCTATGATCTCCTTCAATATGCTCTGCACAATCATGCACTCAATTACAGGTGTAATCCCTGCTACCATTTCCGGGGTGAGGCTGTACTGAGGTGTTCTCTGAAATTCTGCATCAGGCTTGATCTTTTTTTTTTTTTTTTTAATTGAAAATTCATTGGTACAAAAAACAGATACAGCTTAATAGGGAAAGTTCCATTATTTCATAATACGTTTCAGGAAGCATTAAAACATCTTAAATAAGCTAGACATTCAATAAATAAATATGCAGGTGTTTTCACATACGAATAAATATACATATGAGAGACTCATCATCGGTTGATCAAAGCTGCCCCTCCCTCCAATTTTTAAAGGGGTCCCATATCTTATTTCCAAAATCACGCTTTTTCTTTCCCTTATAAGAATATAGAGTAGATTCGATGTTGTGAATACCAAGAAGCCTGGTCAGCCACAATTGGAAGGTTGGGGCATTAGAGTCCTTTCAAGCAGCTGATAGTAGGATACGCAAAACGGCAACAGCTAGAAAGATAAAAGCCTCCATTTCTTTATTCAAAAGGGCCGTTTTACTATCACTCCCAAAGATCATTATTGTCGGGGATAGGCAGATCTTTAAGCCTAGCAGCCCCTCTAAAAATTTCTCTATCTCAGTTTTAATCAAGCTAAGCTGCTCACAGTAAAAGAACATATGTAATAGGTCCCCTGGACCTTTCTGACACCTAGGGCAGTTACTGCCGATCCTCATGCCCCAATCATGTAGCTTAGATGGTGTATAATACAGGTTAAAAAGTGTTTTAAAATGCTGAACCTTCAAATTTGAGGATCGAAGTACCTGCTTATCCAAGCTCAGGGCCTTATCTAGATCAGTATCTGGATCTTGAAGTCTAACTGCCCAGGCAACCTCATGTTTCTCAAGATCATCGGGGGATTTTTCAATAAGGGCTTGATATATACTGCTAATCCTATCTCCTCCTCCTAACAAATACCCCAACACAGGGCAATATGACTCGGGCAAGATATCAGTAATAACCGATTTAATTCACGGATGAAGGGGGTAAGGAGCAAGAGAGAGAGAAAGATAGCAGTGAGTGTTTCTTCTCGGTGGCAGAGGACGCAGAATGGTCCGACGAGGAGAGGAGCTCCCAGGATGGGAGCAACCTGGACTCGGATAGTGACAGCGACCTAGAACGAGACCATCCCAGTACGGCCAAAAGACCTGGTGGACATGGTGAGACCGTGCGCATCAGATGCGGGATTTGGCCTGGGATCACTCTTCTGCTACGCCCCTACAGGGAATCCCCAATACTGAGGCCCCATCTTCGTATCCTCCACTGTTGGATGTCATATATCAGACCATCCTTACGCATAGAGAAGAAGCTAGGCAGGACACCCGGAAGTCACAGGCAGCAATGCGTAAGATGCAGGGGGCTGTTAGAAAACTCTCTAAGGCATGTACCAATGTGGGGGATAGAGTCACTAATTTGGAGGAACGGATTGTGGCAACCGAAGCTGAAGCCGCAGCAGCATCTTCTAAGGTAGATTCCCAGTGCACCCAGGTTGTTGACATCCAGTGAAAAATCGGTTGAGGTGCAACAACCTCCGAGTCCTAGGAGTTCCGGAAGGGGCAGAGGGCTCAGATATTAGGGCCTTCATGATCAACCTGTTCAAAAAAGTGTTCCCGGAATTATCCGAGTGGAACTGGGCTGCGGAAATGCAAATAATTCATCGTACTCCATTTAGAGCTCGCCGGAGGGCTGGAAGTGATGATAAACCCAGGGCAGTCTTAATGTTTTTTGGTAACTTTGTTCTCCGGCAGATCATATCGGAAAAAGCTCGCCCCGATGCCAAAAGATCTAATGAGGGGGTTTCTTTCTTTGTGAGGCCAGACTTTTGTCATGCGACAGTGGAGAGACGGTGGAGACTCCGCCAGCTTATTAAGCCCTTTCAGGACAAGCACACCCAGGCTTATTTAGTAAATCCATAGATATTCTGTGCCTTCAGGAAACCCATCTACCATGGGCGAAGAGGCAGCTGCTGAGGGTTGGAGGGTTCAATATTTTGGCATGTTCTACCCAAACGTCAACAGTAAGGGGAGTAGCGATTTCGGGGAAATCCTTTCTCGGGGAGGCAAAACGGGCTAAATCTGACGCACATGGTAGATGGGCTCTGGTGAAATTGGAGTGCGGCCTCACTATATGTGGCATATATGGCTCAAATCAGGACGACCCAGAGGTTTTTGAAAATTTGGAAGAGGAACTGTTATCTTGGCCGATACCCATACTGGTCTGTGGCAATTTTAATATCTCTGGGGATCTTTTTGAGGGAAGCTCATATGCTGACAGAAAACCAAGGGTATTCATGGCTCTCTGTTCTATGATGTTGTCGCACGATTTAATGGATGTCTGGGGGGCAAAGGAGCCTAAAGATCCAGGTTATACATACTTCTCCTGCCCCCACCAAAGTATAGCGAATTGGATTATTTCCTAATATCATCTACAGAAATTAGTAAGATTAGTATTAGGAAACTTCCCAAGGTCCTCTTGGATCATAGCCCGTTGGCAATTATATACAAAGGTTTGGGGCAAGCTAGGAATTGCAGGGCTTGGACATTCAATCGAAAGCTCCTGGCTGATGTACAATTTGTTGAACATATGCAGAAATGGGCCCGCGAATTCTTTGATGCCAATCGGTACAGCGCTTCGAGGAATTCTGTGTGGGATTCATTTAAACCAGTATTAAGGGGGGAGGTTATTAGTTACTCTGCTCAGTCTAGGAAAAAAGAACAAGCCACCAGGGTTAAGCTTTTGGGGGATCTAGGTAAGGCAGAAGAACAACACTGCCAGGATATAACCCAAGGAAGGGAAGGTAGAGAGAGCCAAATTAACATCTGCCTAATTAAAGCTGAATTACAAAAATACTTTGCAGAAAAGGCGGCAGCAGAATATTGGACATACAAGGGGAGGGTATATGAAACCGGGGAGCAGGCAGGCAAGGAATTAGCGCTAAGGATCAGGCAAGATTATACTAAGAATATAATAACAAACATTCGTGAGAATGGATGTGATGTGATGGAACCCCTGGGCATCCTTTCAGTTTTTGCTAATTTCTATGAAACCTTATATAAGGAGGAAATGGGTGGGACACGCACAACTAGCGGGTATCCGGATAAGAGGCCCAAACTGGGACCAGTAGAGAGAGAAAAATTGGAGCTGGATATAACGGGGGATGAGATCTGCGAGGCACTATCTGACCTGGCCGCTGGCAAGGCTGCTGGGCCAGATGGTATCCCTCTCGAGATGTATAAATGCCTCTCAGGAGAGCTGGGTCCAATACTGATGGACCTATTCAATGGCATCATAGGTACGGGTAAGATCCCGGAAACATGGAAAGACACTAACATCATAGTCTTCCATAAAAAAGGAAAGCCGAGGGAAAACCCGGGGTCATATAGGCCTATATCTTGATTAATTCTGATAATAAGCTTTATGCCAAGATCCTGGCTATGCGGTTGGGGAGGGTTATCGGCGGACTCGTCTCCCCATGGCAGCACGGGTTTATCCCTGGTCGAGGAATGGCTGACTATGTTAGAAGAGCAATCTCGCTGTTTGAGGCCAATGCTGCTGGGGGGAGAGGAGTCGCCATGATCCTCCTTGACGCAGAAAAAGCATTCGATCACGTCAGGTGGGTTTACCTATGGAATGTATTGATGGAGAGAGGGTTTGGCCCAATAATCAGGACGGCCATTAAAGCCATGTTTTGTGACCCAATGGCCCGAATACAGCTGATGGGCCAGAGTTCAGACAGGATTGGGATAAGCAGGGGCACCCACCCGGGCTGCCCCTGCTCACCCATCCTGTTTGCTCTGTATATCGACCCGCTGGTTAGGCAGATTCTCGAGAACGGGGGAATACAGCCGGCAGTAACCAATGGATTTACGAGCAAAATATTGGCATATGCCGATTACCTGGCAGAATCACACCAAAGCCAGCTGAGGCTATGCAGATACTGGTAGAGATCGCTAGCGAGTTTGGTATGCATTCGGGGTATCGCCTGAATGAGTCGAAGACCCAGGTAATCCTTTCTAGGGAGATAGTTAAAATCGATCAAAGATATGTCGACTCCGCCACTTATCTTGGGGTAGTACTTAATGCTGAAATAGGCTCTATTATACAAGATAACTACCTCCCGGTTTTTAAGAAAATCGAATCAGATTTAAAGAGGATGGACTCACTACACCTAACACTCATTGGGAGAGCCAACGTGTTAAAGATGACCATGCTACCTAAAAACCTCTATCTGTTTAGATGTATACCATATTTAATTGATGAAGGGATGTTAAAAAAGATTGAGTCTATCTTTAACAGTTTTTTATGGCAGTATGGTAAAACCAGGAGGGCACTAAAATTTAAGACGCTCCCTCAGGAACGTGGAGGCTTGGCAATTCCAAATATCAGATTTTACCACTGGGCTGGTTTGTTAATTCAGATGTCTATATTATTCGAGCCAGATTCCAGAGGGAGATATACTAACGATCCTACCTCAGATCTATATGTTTTGCCCTCAATTTATGAATTACTGATGGGAAAGGAGGCTGTGGGGGTTTTGTTGAGAAAAACCAGTCGCAGATTTTTTTTTAAAAATCCCGCTTTAAGGCAGCTTTGAGCGCCTGGGATTTGTGGAAAAATCTGCAGAAACTGTGCCATATCCCTAAGATAAATCTATATACCCCGCTGTGGAACTCAGGGTATACACCAAATTTGAGTGTGGATGGGGCTTGGAAGTGCTGGGAGCAGTTGGGTATTCGGACTGTGGGCGATGTGATGTTGAATGGAAGCACCGCTAGCTTCAACAGGCTGCAAGAGAAGTATGGTCTTCCCAACGACCAAATCTTTAAATACTTCCAGGTTTCACAGGCTTGATCTGTATACAGATTGGCTTGACTCCTCAAATCAGTCCAATTTCCTCTCCTGTGAAGTCTCATATCACTGGAGAGACAGTTTCTCTCAAGTCCAGCGGCATGTCCTCAACTGTCAATAAAGGAAACATGCCACACAATTGTTCTTATTCACCAACTTGAAAGCGATGTCCTCATCATTAGTCTGCAACTCAATTCCCTATGGCATACAATAGATGGTACAATTCAATTTGCACAAGAGGTCATGCCCTAACAAACAGACTGGACTTGAATCACACACCACGAACTGGTGATGATCTTGAAAAGTTCAGATTTTCAGCGGCACCTCTTCTGTCAACGGTTCTTCATTCTTTTGTTAGCAACTCCTACTACTTGGATAGATTTTCCCCAGAGGGATAGGTTTGTGACTACTGCAGATCTCACAGTAGAATGGGTAGCACCAGTATCAATTATGAATGTAAGGGGATGAACATCTATATCAGCTTCTACATATGGTCTACCTCTATAACTGCTCTAAAAGTACATTCTTCCACCCCGCCCAGGAACCATCATAGGGACAGGCCCTGATCAAATCCATGCAGTGCTTCCATAAAGGGTATCTGATGTACCATCAGATGCCCTTTATGGAAGCACTAGGGTTTGATTGTCCTGAGAGATGCACTAAGGCTGTGGCACTTGCACTAACTGGTTCTGATTCTCCCCCACATTAAGGGATCTTTGCCTTGTCACCATCTGCAACTGATTTACCACATCTGTCCCTTGCACCAGTTCTCTCTCCTGCACCTGAATTCACCTGATTTA
This sequence comes from Lissotriton vulgaris, assembly GCF_964263255.1. Lineage (NCBI taxonomy): Eukaryota > Metazoa > Chordata > Amphibia > Caudata > Salamandridae > Lissotriton > Lissotriton vulgaris. The sequence continues at coordinate 374,207,781 of NC_141697.1, forward strand.
AGCAACAATCAATCTTCCAATGCTTGATCTTGTGACAAAAATGACAGGCAGCTTTCTTTTTCAGAGTAGCAACATCTATTCCTGTTTTGGGATCTATGGGGACACCTCTTTGTCTTCCCTGTCCTACTGAACATTATGTACCCTGGACACCTCCTTGGAAATTCCCTTTATTACGAACTATTGTCCCTCCGGTTGCCTACACCTGCCTTCCCTTCTGTGCATTTCGATTTTGAACCAGCATTGACTTCTCCTTTATCCTTCTATGCCTGGAATCCACCTCATCACTGCAATACCTGGCATCCCATAGAATTTCGTCCACAGACTTGTTTTTCCAGCAGATCAAATGTTGCTGGATCATAAAGCTGATTTTTGGCCTCAATCTTGTCACACATTTTGAAAACAATAGACCCAATAGACCCATGTCTTTAGGGTCGAATGTGTCCAACCCTCTGTATTGCTTAAAGGTTTGCAAGAACCTCTTGTAATAGGTATGCACTGACTCTTTAGGCTCCTGGGTTGTTCGATCTATCTTAACCCAACTGAATGACTTGAGGGGCTATTTTGGACTGCAACCATGTGATCATCTGATCATACTTTTTCATAACCAAGGGCGAAGGACCATGAGTTACAGGATCCCCGTCTAGCTCAGCAGCAGACCACTCAGTGGGAATTTTATATGCAAACCATAGATCATTAGGAACCATCATTTCAAAATGATTAATTTAATCAATCCACAGCACCTTCGAGATTTCCACAAAGCAATCAAGTTGCTCATACCATTCAGCAGGTTTATCTCTCAACCTGGGGAAATCATTTGTGAATGCAGCTAGATCACCTCTTCGTCATGGAACATGCACATCCCTCCACTAGGCACCTCTTGTAGTGGACATGCCTCAACTCCTGGTGTTCCCGCTCCTGGAGGTGGTGTTTCCAATGTCACTTTTCTCATAGTCTTCTTTTTAGACCACCTTTTCTTCCACTTATCCAGCATACTCCAAGCCTGTATTTCTATCATAAATTCTCGGATATGCGTTTTCAATCTCGTTACTCTCTTTTCCTCCAGCTCCTGATCACTATAATTAAGCCTATGATTCCACTGTAACATTTTTATTCGAGAAAAGTCTACTTCATACCTCTGAGCTAAATCTGACAACTTCTCATGTGTTCGTCTCACCTGGGGGTTGAGAACCTTAGCTTTAAACAACAGATTATCTGGTTCATAGGTCTCTATTCTCTCCAGAGGTAAGTTCCCACTGATGATCTCATCTACCTCAGCCTCCAACCTCACCACATACAATAATGTTGCCTTTAATGCAGCCTTGATGGTTCCTTGACTTGATGTACTACTCTGACCTTCCTTGCAGATATTGTGAACTCTCAACCAAGTCTTTAAGTCTGTAGCATCTACAACATGTTGATTCCCCATGACTCCCTGACTGGTACCTACTTCTGAAAATGTCCCCTTCAGTCCTCTCACTGGAGTGTCCTGTATCCTCTGATCTGAGCTAGTGCTTGCCATAGGTATATACCTTCCAGTACTGGAACCAATGTGTACTCCCGAAGGATCGGCAGTAGCTGATAAAAGGATACTAGATTCTACAGGCACTAGAGACAGACCATTCCCAATCCGGTTCCTTGACCTTCCCAATCGGTTTCCTTCTACTTGAACAGACTGTCACTGGCCTAAAGTTTCCCACTGAGCTTAAGCCATACACAAGAACAACAGAACCAATGGTGACTGTGATCCAGCAGTGTACTAACAACAACAGATACTCCACTACCATATACTCACCTAGGCCCATAAACACACACCTCATTTGAGTAAACTGCTGGAGTCAGAATTTATAATTTTTCCACAGTTTTCAAGATTAGTTATTTAATATTCCTAACTAACTTTTCACTGATCAAAAAGTTCTTTCCTCTGGTCAATGGCCCATTAGTTGAACTAGTTGATGGTGAAAATGACATAAACTAACTTGTTCTTTTATCTAATGTAAATAACCACAGACTCAGGAAAGTTTAAATTTTTTTATCTAAATTTCAAACTCATGTGAACCATCTCAAATACACAGTGCAGTCACCATCATTCTTAGGAGAGAAATTCAATTAATTAATCATCAAAACACATACTTTGGACTCAAGCAATGATCAATGCACAGAAAGGGAAAGAACAGAGAGAAAAGTGCATCTGCAAATAGCGTGAAAGACCAACCCCCTGGCCAAAGGGCTGGTAAGGGTCCCCCGGGATAAATCAGGCGACAAAGACTTCAGGGCATGAATCAGGACAGGATAGATGACCTCTCTAGAAGACCAATGTTTGGGTAGCACCCCTCTATGACACTCTCTTCCTCCTCGAGATTCTTCTGCGATCTTCTTATCTAACCCAATTAAATTAGGATAGAAGGTTCTGCATTCAGCTCTTCATCAGCATCTTATAGCATTTCTCCCAGCACTAGCATCTCAAATCATGCTCTGAATTCGGCAATACTCTATCTGACTAACTAACTAAAGCTATCTCAATTATACAGTTCCTTCTGCATGTTCCATCCATTAATGTTTCAATATCGTAAACATACTAAATCTGATCATCACACCATGCTTACATGTCATCTAAATTGTTTGTCCGTTGTTCACAAACCCATCCCCTTAATTTTATTCAAAATTGTATTTCACACATGCATTCCTGTTTTATTTGCAACATTTTTGTTAATAGTCTGAATGTAAGTCCACTTCGTTGAACTTTTCACCATCCATTTCCAGGGTAGGACACTTTGCGACGATGGCTTTCGTTCAACATCCAAGTCATCATTCTGGGTTAACTTTCAGTAGTCATGCGCAGTCGTCGTGTGATGAAGCTTACTTCAGTTATACATGAGAGGCCCTAATACACACTAGTGACAAAGTCAGAAAGACAGATGTTACTTTCACAAATAAATGGTTTCTACTCTATCCCTGTTTATTTATTAGACTTATACCCGCATTGGCATTAGTAAAAACGACTTGATTTAGTTCATGCAGATGGCATGCACGCAAGTCTTCAAGACTCCATTTTAGTGCCTTTTGCTCATGCATAAGAATTTCCCTCCAAGCGATAGCTCGTCATACTGTGTAGATGCAGTTGTCGCATGCGCAGTAAAGATTTCCCCATTTAGAGCGGGATTACTCCCTTGTTCATGTTATTCTCGTTTAGTAAACACATAAGCAAGCGTCACTAACCAGCGTATTCGTGTGGTGGGCATTAGTTTTACACCAAACAATTTTAATAACTTGTTAGTGAGTTAACAGAGCAGATTGCTTCTGAGCAAGTCTCTTTTCTACGAGTCCTTGCTCCATCAACTGGTACTGTAAGAGCTCCCAGTAACCTTGAAGCAGCTCTAAGCCTGTTTCATTCCATACCTCCTTAAGCGGACACTCCTGTCTTCCCTCGTCCTGCAGATATCTTTCCCCGAACTCCTGTATTAGGACCTTTTTGAGGTGCAGACACACTTTCCACATTTGCTGTATTCACCAACCCTCACCTTACTTCCTCTGAGAGCGGTTTGAAAGGTGGAGACGCTTAGATAAAAGCCCATTGATGGAGCAAGGTTTCATATGTAAAGAGACTTGCATTATGCATTAAAATGGCCGTCGAAAACGCGGGAACTTTACAGTGCATGCGTCTGCCACACTCACAAGATGTGATGTATCTATGCTTTGGTGGGAATTTCTTGCAGCTGCGCACTAGTATTAAAGTTGGATGCTTCATGTTTTACATACTAAAGCACCTGCTCCTGCTTTAACTAAGGTTTGATCCTTCTGCTTAATGATTAATGCTGTAGTTAAAATAAAGTAATGGGAATAGATTAGAGATGAGTGGTATACAGTGCATTCATTTATTTCTTTGTTCTAAATTGTTTCTCTTTGACTTTGCTGTTAGCTCGTATTTGGGCCTGACGAGTGTTTCTGAACCCCATCTTGAAAGAACTGCATCTGCGCAGAGGAACTCTAAAACTCTAAAGCATTGGTATTGAAAAGCAGCCAAGTTCTGACTTACTTGTAATATTTCTGGGAAGATGACCGCCTGACCCCTCAAGAGGAACTGATCAAATACATTGTGTATAAATTTGAAACATTTATTACTGGGTGGAATAAAAGTGCATGGAAAAGGAAAATTATGGGTGGGACCATTGATCTAAATATTGAATGAAGATGATCTCATAACTGGTATGGTGTGATGACCTCTCCTCGTTTTTCTGAGCAATCAAATTGAGGGAATATACAAATTCGCAACACTGGGGTATGGTCCATTGCCCTGGAAAATGGAATAACTAAGGTAGGCTTAGCTAGTTGATTGTCCGACTTGTCAGAGTAGCTGACCTGTCACTGACCCAACGCATGCTATAGGAGATCAAGAGCAGAGGTACTGGTGGAGCACTCTTTCAGAAGAATTGGGAATTGCTGAGGGAGAAGAATCAATTACCCAATCGGGGTCCGACAGTTAGCCGCAGAGAGGGGTGTGATGCTGGCGTTGCATTTAGCTGAGGATTGCTGTCCTGACCCGCATCTGTCTTGACCTGATCATCACCTGTCCTGAAGTGCCTCTGTCCTGTCCTGTCCTGATCCACATTGGACCTGTCCTGATCTGCACCTGTCCTGTTTAATTTCCATCTGTTCTGGGGAAGTTCTGGGTTCTTTACCCCAGCCCGTGGCCAGGGTTGGTCTTCATACCATACTAGGTAAATATAATCTGTGTGGTATGTCATTGTATTGTTTCCCTCTCTCACCCTTCCCAGGTATCAATGTCTAATAGAAAGCTCACAATATTTCTAGTTTCTCACTTTGATTATTTTTTTCTTGCTTGAAAATTCTTTAATTGAACTTTCATGGACTCTTGCAATTAAGAATGTACATAGATAAAGTGTTTAAAAATTTCCCGAGTTTGTGGTTAGTTTATATAGGTAAATGTTATTCTCTACTTATTATTCTAACACCCTTGATCCCTTGGGACTTTAAATACAGGTGAAAAGGATTGGTAAGTCAAGGTGTATAGGTATAAGTCCTAAAGTGAATACAATCCTGATAAGCACATGGTAAGGCTGAATTACCTGTTCAAGGTGTGTATGTTTATGGGCCCAGGTGAGTATGGTAATTGAGCAGGTAGCTCCGCGTGTCATCAGTATTTCTTTGGTAGCAGAGTAGTGGTTAGGGTTTAGTTAAAGATAGGTAGTTAGTTGTGCATTGATTATTGATTTTATTTTATGTATTAACCAAAACCCGTTTGTATTGTTAAGTGTTGTATGGAAGCCCTGGGGAAATGGAATAGCAGGTGGTAAATGGAAGCCACACTGCAGTGAGGTTTGATGAATAAGTGCATAAAGTTAGGTAGAACTTGAAGCACTAATTAGGGATTAGAAAGGGTAAGCCTGAAGGAGTAACTGGTTTTTTGATGCTTGTGTGAAGGGTAAGCGTAAGAGATTTACTTGCAGTGAGTGAAGTATAAACGGAAGGGATTTATTCATAGTAAAAGAAAATAATCTGTCCTTTGAAGTTAGTCAATCGAGCACAGTGGCTAATGTTTATATGTTGTTAAATAATAAAATTTTGCATTCAAAAATTAAAGGAATTACGTTTTGTATTACCTTGCAAAGGAGGGAGTCAGTCACTGTGCTGCGCTGACGTCACAAAGAGCCAAGCTGGTATTGGTTGAGACAGTAGGTGTGTAGCTGAGGAAAAAATTGTAAAGGAAGTGTGACTGCAGGAGTGTGAGAACTCGTCTCACGGAAAAGCCACGCAACTATTGGTTGAATTTATTTGAAATCTAATTGTTGATTGGTTATTGAAATTAAGAAACACGCTAGTATTGGAAAAGCATTTAAGTAAACAATCGAATATAACTGCAAATACAATTTGTTGGTTCAAATTATATGTGGCATCTAGATCCAGCAGTTATAGTGAATCATCATGATAGAAAATATTTAGGATTTGCTGGAGAACAACAGATTAGAGGAAGACCTTATATCGTTTACGGAGAGAGGAGAACAATTTCTCTTTTTAAGAAAATAAAGAATTATTTCAAAAAGGATAAAACCATTAAGACAAGAGAAGGGATTATTATTCCACCACGGAATACGCCCATATCATACATGATGGTAGAGAGGGGCTACCACACCTGTGTGTGGTTAGAAAACTGGATGGAGTATACTAAGGAAGACAGTATTTTGGCATTTCCAGAAAATTGTACCTTTAATGGTATAATTTTGTACAATTTGAGAACACACATGAATGAGTTAGATCCTAGACCTAGATTAACGCAATATGAAGCATTAGAGGAATGGGAAAGAGAGGCTTTTGAGCTAGGCCCAGAAGTGACAGGAATTGGAGTACATTCTATCCCAGATTTCCAAGAGAGACAAGAGATAAACACATGAAGAAATGGAGACAGTCTGTGTTAGTGGAAGGGTTGCATCCTGTATTAACCCTAGAAGAACCATCAGGAAGCAAAAGCACAGAGAAGACGAGAAATGTAATGATTAGTGGTGATTCAGAAGATGATTACCTTGAGAATTTGTTTATAAAAAATCTGCCACCTTATCATGAAGAAGCAAATAGAGTTAACCCTAGTGCCCCATTCCTAAATCCACCCTTGATTCAGCAAGTTGTACATGAAACCTCATTAGAAAAAGTATTACAGGAAAGGGAAAGAGAAGCAATAAATAAACAGAGAAGTGAGTTAATTCAGAAAATTACCCAATTGAATACCAGTCCTGAAGCCCTAACGATACCTGTAACCATAGGTCCCGTTGTTCCCTTGTATGGGGATAAACAACCCTGTCCTAAAACTCCTGTTTTGACTTTACCTGTGGTGCAACCTAGAAAGGAAACCTTAATAATTTATGACCAAGCATGTGAGTGTGAGTCAGTAATCTCTCTGATGGATTTGCCTGTAAGGGAACCTGTGGGTGTACAGGCAGGAAAAGCACTGCTGGAGTCTCTAGAGAGGTACTGATGGAAACCACCACAGGAACATGAAGTGCCACTGTAGTGACCCCAAGAGAAATAGAGAGGTGGTCTTGAGAAGTAGAAAAGCCAAAATCACAGCAAAAAGTATTAGACATTTTTAAATTAAGAGTCGAATTAGAAGAAATGATTGCTGGAAATGTGGGATTAGAAAGACAAAATGCATTTAATGTAGAAGAGCTGCTATTTTTATGCAGAAGCATCACTCAAAATACAAAAACGTTTCTTGAGAAATTAATGAATTAGGCCTTTGACATGGGAATTGACATAGGTAAATCTAAAGTATTGCAGAAGTCTTACGGAGCTGAATTTTCTGATAAAGATTTAGAAAACATGAATGTGTCAGGATGAAAGTTGCAAATAAAAGAATTGTTGTCTTTGGGGAGACCTAGACAAATGGAAAGCTAGATGGACAAAGAAAAAGGAAGAAGCTCAGTCAAATCGCACTACATCTGAGTATTTGTTAAAAAAAACAGAGAAAGTGAAAAGGTTATGCCCATTGAGAGAAGTGCCAGGAGCAGATTATGTACATGTCTTATGGTCCCAACAGGATATTTTGTCATTCACAAATGATTCCCCAAAACGTAGAGAAAAACCTGTAGAATGGTACGGGCAAGGCGAAAGATTTGTGAAGGTCTCAAAATATTTAGATGGTTTATTCAACATTGTTGTTCCTGCAGATTTGTGGAGAGAATGTAAAATTACAATAGATTGGGCTAATGATGAATACCCTAGAGACCCAAAGACAGGAGCCCACCCAGATGACGTCATGAAAAAGGTACCATCAAGTAATAACTTATTTGAAAGGAAAGGTACCCCCAAAGGAGACAGATTGGACAAGAATAGACAGAACTACCCAAAACAAAGATGAATCAGTACATGCATATTATGAGCGTCTTTTGCAGGTATTCAAGCAGTACAGTGGGTTGGAGAACATTGATACCAAAGATATGACGCATTTTATTTATCGTTTTGTGTCAGGATTGAGAACAGAAATTTCACAAATGATTAAAGACCATAAAATATGCTGGCAGGCAAAGCCTGTTGATGAAATTCTCAAGTATGCAAAATATTGGGGAGATGAAATTGATAATAGACAAAAGAATTTAGAAGAAAAGGTAATGTGGGCCCAAGCAAAATTAGAAGAGCAACAGGAACTCCAATTGAGCCAATTGAAAAATAATCAAGGTCAATGAGAAGGAAGTGGGAGTAAACCAAGGGGAAGAATGAACAGAGAAGAGACAAAGAAAAAGTTTCCCTGTCACGGATGCGGAAAATTGGGGCATTGGAAGAACGAGTTTAAGGCTGTACAAAGTAATAATGTTCAAAATGAAAATTTAAATCCACAGACGCAGAATGAGGTGTCAAGGAAACAGCAGCAACAGGTAATACAAAACCAATTACCCCTTGCCCCTATGCCAGATTCTGGGAGTCAAGAAAAATACAGTGTGGATACCACAAATTGTGAGGGAAGTAGTAGGAAAAACTTAGGGACGCAACAATTTCTCTTGCAAGACACATTTTTCGAAGAGGATTGTAACTTACGGTGCCTGAGAGGGGAGTAAGAGGAATGCGTACTTGACGCATCCTTACCGGTAGATCAGACAGGTCCATACATTGAGGGAAAAGTTGAGGGAAATGATGTTACCTTTTTGTTGGACACTGGTGCTACCCGTTCTACTGTGAGAACAGCAGACGTTCCAACCCTACCCCTCTCGGGAGAAGTGATCCAAGTAGTGTTACAGAACCCATGGAAGTGAGAATCGGTAATTATAAAGAAATGCACAAATTTGTCGTTTGTGACTCCAGTCCAGTGAATCTGTTAGGAATGGACTTACTGTGCAAAATGAATTGCACAATCTTTTGCACCCCGAGTGGTGTTGAAATACAAACCCCAAATGAAGATGGAATCTATAAATTAATGCTAGCTAAGCAGGATGCTGTAATTAAAAGGATTACCATAAACGATTTACCAGAAGAGCTGCAGAATACTGTAAATCCTAATGTGTTGGATTTTACCGGAAAAGAAGTAGGATTAATGGCAAATGTTGATCCCATAAAAGTGACAGTGAAAGGAAGTGCAGTTTACCCAAATATTCGACAGTACAAAATGAGCCCAGAAATAAAATCTGGCGTTGCAGCAGAAATAGAGCGTTTGGTTGATCAAGACATTATAAAAGAAATATTAAGCAGCCCATGTAATTCGCCTATAATTGGCAGAAAGAAAGAGAGAAGAAAATATAGGGTTGTCAAAGACTTACGCAACATTGATAAAATTGTCGTCCCATGTAGTCCAGTTGTGCCAAATCCTGCAGTGATTCTGTATCAGGTACCGTGGTGAGCCGGATGGTTCACTGAAATTGATTTATGCCATGCATTTTTCTCCATTCCACTACACCCAGACAGTAAAGTTGTATTCTCGTTTAAGTTTGACAAGCATGTTTATGTCTGGAATCGTGTTCCTCAAGGGTACACTGAAACTCCATTTATTTTTAATCAGATTTTGAAAAAATGTCTTGAATCTCTGGTGCTGCCCAGACAATCTGCTCTAGTGCAGTATAAAGACAACCTATTAGTCTCGTCTAAAACTTGAGATGACTGCGTTGTTGACACCATTCCATTACTGAATCATTTGGCTGAAGGAGGACATAAAGTGCCACCTGAAAGGTACAGTTTTGCACCACATCGGTAAAATATCTGGGACACCAGATAGAAAGAGGTGTTAGAAGATTAACATCAGAAAGAATCAAAATAATTAGAAACATGAATCTGCCTTGAAAGCAAAAGGAAATCAGAATGTTTCTCGGAGTGGTAGTGTACGGCAGACAGTGGATTGTGGGATTTGTAGTCCTAGCTAAGCCATTGATACAAATGACAAGGAAAAGAGCTAGAGACCTAGTAGAATGGGATGAGGAGAGCATGACTGCTTTCCTAAAATTACGAAACTATTTGTGTTCAGCTCCTACATTAGGAATGCCTGATTTTTCGAAAGAATTTGCAGTGTTCTGTGATGCATGAAACAATTGTGCACTTTCAGTTCTTACCCAAACTCATGGTTTATTCAAAGCAATGTCCTGTGGCATATTTTTCTGCTACACTAGATCCAGTGGCATCTGCGTTGCCAAGATGTCTGAAAGCGGTAGCCGCAACCTGCATGAGTTTAGAACAAAGTGAATCCATCATGATGGGACATCCTATAACTGTGTATGTTCCACATGCAGTTGTGACTTTATTGACAAGAACACACACTCAGTACCTGACTCCTAGTCGGCTGACTAAATATGAACGAGTCATTTTAGGGGCAGAAAATGTGACAATGGCCAGGTGTACTGCCCTGAACCCAGCAACACTGTTACCTAATTCACATTTTGAAGAGGTAAGGGAAGAAGTCGAACATGATTTTGTCGACCACACAGAATACTGTACTAAACCACACCCAGACATAGAGGAAGAGCCACTTGACTCAGAGTATGAGCTATTTGTAGATGGCTCGTGCATGCGACATGATGAAGGAGGATTGAGTGCTGCTTATGCTGTGTGCACATTGGGTGGTATAGTCGAAGCATCTTATTTACCAGAAGTCAAGTCTGCACAAGTAGCTGAATTGATCGCTTTGAGAAAAGCATGCAAGATTGGGAAGAACTGGGAAGTAACCATATACACTGAAAGCAAGTATGGTTACTGGGTTGTGCATGACTTTGGTCAACTTTGGATGCAAAGGGACTTCATGACTTCTTCAGGTACTCCTATTAAAAACTGACATTATGTAAAAGAGTTGCTTGAAGTCATTCAATTGCCAAAGACAGTGGCTGTGGTCAAGTGTGCTGCTCACCAATCTGGAAACGACAGGGTGACAGCTGGTAATCGATATGCTGACCAAGTGGCCCAACATTGTGCTAAATTTAGAATAGCAGTAAATAAGAAAATCGATGCATATGGAATCAGCGGCCAACATATGTTGCTTGAAGGTGTGATAACATGGGAAGAAGTGAGAGATTTAGAAAATTAAGCAGAGAAAAAAGAAAATGAAGAATGGGAAAGAATAGCTGGAGATGGTGTTATTGTTTACTTGGATGGGAGGCCTGTGTTACCAGACTGTATGCTTGCTCCTCTGGCTAGGATGTACCACGGAGACACACACATAGGTAGAGATGTGATGATTAGGTTGTTCAGAAAAACCTGGTTCAATGCAAAGTTCAGAGCCATAGCAGAGAGTCTTTGCCAGAGGTGCTTAATTTGTCAACTAATTAATATGGGTAGGAAAACTGTAGTTTGCCCAGGAAAAATTGGAAAGGCAGAAGGCCCATTTATAAGACTACAAATTGATTTCATTCAACTACCTCCTTGTCGAGGATTGAAATATGTCCTTGTCATTGTCTGCCTGTTTTCTAAATGGGTGGAAGCCTACCCCACTCGGTGGAATGATAGCCTAAGGCAAGCCCGTCTGTGCCCGTCCTCGCCCAGCCGGGTCCAGGGGCCATGACCCCCGGTACATCCACCCCAGTGAGGTATTGCTACAGCTCGACTCAGTTATCTATTCTCAAACCCACCTCTGAGACGAACTGCCATCGCTCCCTTGATCCCCAGAGATCTGTACTGATCTGCCAGGATTGCCCATTTGGGACACAGAAATCTTTCCCCTCTTCAACCCTGGCGGAATTGCCCGTAAAAACTTTAAAGATTTTTTTACTCAATTGTAGATCTCTACCGAAGCACTCTGCTGAATTGAACATGTTATTAACCTCTGACACTCCAGATTTCTTGTTTCTTACTGAAACCTGGACCAACTCCAACTCTGGCCCTGATATTCTCCATACGTTACCGCCAGACTATCTAATACAAATGTTGGATAGGCCGACGGGGGTAGGAGGTGGAGTAGCTGTTATTTAAAAAACAATCTAACATGTCGTATCTTTGGAAGCCCTTTGACGGAATGTGAAAACCTCCATTTTCTGGTAGGCTTTTCTCCTTCACGCTCTCTTTCAGGCATTCTTATATATCATCCTCCAGGACCTTCCGCCCAGTTTTTATCCTCTTTACCTGAAGCAATTATTAATCCAGCCACTACAGCCTCTAATTTTGTTATCCTAGGGGACTTGAATGTTCACTTTGATGACCTCACATCTAAGGGTACTGTAGAATTTTCTGCTGATCTTGCAGCTCTTCAATTAATCCAAAGAGTATCTTATGCTACCCATGTGAAAGGATATCTTTTGGACCCAGTGTTCTCAAATCAGCAGGAGTTGCACTGTCGTAAACCAATACCCATTCCTTGGTCTGATCACTATCTGGTTTTCTTTGATTGGTCTCCCAAGGTCTTTATTCCTTTTCAACCTGTATATAAAACCATCTGCTGCTGGCGGAAATTGAAGGTAGAAGATTGGATCATTTCCTTAGAGGGCAGTACACCCTTAGTTAATCCAAATCCGGAAGTGGCCAATGACCAATTTAAAATTGGATCAAAGACACCTTAGATCTAGTTCTTCCAAAAAGATCTATAAAGTGAAGGAAGGCCCCAATAAATCGGCCTGGTACACTCCTGTGTTACAGAAATTAAAACAGACCTGTAAAAAGGCGGAGAGAATGTGCGGGAAAGATTTCTCCCCCTCTAGGAAAAAAGAATATAGGGACACTATAAAAGTATATAAGATGGAAATTAAAAAAAAAACTGCCTATTATAGCAGAAAACTTTCTTGTGCAGTAAATTAATCTCGTTAAACCTTTCGTATTGTCAAGGTATTCACACAGGGCCCAGCCATCCCTAATGCCCTTGATCCTACTGATGAACGATGCAATGAACTTGCAGACTATTTCCATAACGAAATTCAATCAATCCGTACTTTTTTCATTTAACCTGATTCAACCTTTCTCTCTGAAACGACCACTGCCAGGAGGGAGACTCACCCACTGGAAGTATTTTCCCCCTTGGATGAGGAAACATTCCTCACTATCTCTGCTCTGGTCAAGAGTGGATCACCCCGAGATCCGGTCCCCCTAAAATTCTTAGATCTGTGGTCGGCTCGGTTGGCCCTTTCCTCATAGACATGATCAATTTCTCCTTCTCCTCTGGAGTGGTCCCTCTCTTATGGAAGAAGGTGTGGTAAGGGGATTGCCTAAGAAGCCTGGCTTAGATCCAGATTGTCTTGCCTGTTATCGCCCCATATCACTCTTACCCTGGGTGAGTTAAATCGCTGAGAAGTATGTCAATATGGCTCTTTCTAAGCATCTGGAGGTGGGTAAGGTTTTACATCCAACCCAAACTGGATTTTGCCCCTTACAAGGGACTGAGACTGCATTATTGGCCATCGTTGAGTACTCAAGAAGAATCCGCGATGAAGGGGGATCCTTAGCCGTGATATTGTTAGATCTCAGTGCGGCATTTGATACGGTGAACCACTTAAGAAGTTGGTTGAGTGTAACAGGAACAGCGCTTGACTGGTTGTGTTACTTTTTGGAGGACAGATCTTACCAGGTCTTCGGGTTGAGGACATCTCAAGTTCCAGATCATTGCATTGTGATGTGCCTCATGGGTCATCCCAGAGCCCCACTCTTTTTAACGCTTATATGGCCCCCCTTGCAAAGATTGTCTTGCCATTTGGGGTGCATATAATTACGTATGCTGATGATACCCAATTAGTGGTGTCCTTCAATCACAAAAATGCCCCCTCAACTGGCCTTCGCCCCTGCCTCGTGCAGGGGATGAGATGGATGTGTCATTCCCACCTTAAATTGAATGGGGATAAGACTGAGCTTATGTTGCTCGGTAACCCCACCCCCCTCGAGGTTGCTTCCATCTGGCCTTCATGTATGGGCCCTCCGCCGGTGCCCAAGTTGGAAATAAAGATCTTGGGTTTTTGGCTTGACTCTGAACTTACTTTTAAAATTCAAGCCAGGAAAGCACTTGCCTCCTGTTTGGGCATCCTAAGATTGCTGCGCAAGGTGCTGCCTCAGCTTCATCAGGGCTATGGTAATGCCCTCTATCTGGGTGCCCCCAATGCGGTCTTCAAAAAACTTCAAATTATACAAAACTGTCCCTCCTGGATTCTTGAGGGTGTCCCTAGTCGTCAATCTGCCAAACCCGCCCTTAGATTCTTACTTGGCTTCCTATTCAGGAAAGGGTTCATTTTAAAGCTATTTGCACCACCCGTAAGATGCTGGGTGGAAAGGGACCGGATATTAATTCATCTTTTGTCCGACCTCACAGAGCGCCTAGAAAGTTATGTTCTAACGACATTCATTTAGCGTCCGTTCCCAGAATTAGGAGGTCTAGAAGTGGTGGACGTCTTTTCTCCTATAATGCTTCCAGACTTTGGAATTCCTTGCCGCTTCATTTGCTTAAAGTATCAGACCCCTCCATCTTCTGTAAGAAGTTTAAAACCTGGCCCTTAGTCTATGGCGGTCCGACCCTAGCGCTGGGATGCCTTCGGGTAACCACGCGCTTTATAAGTGCTACTTCATTTCATTTCATAGCTTAACTGTAGCCAAGCTTCTATTGAGAGAACTTATTCCTCGTTTCGGTTTTCCAGTAACGATTGAATCAGACCGAGGGTCTTATTTTAATAATAAAATAATTTGTCTAATCTGGGAAGCATTCCAAATTGAGCAAAAGCTGCACTGTGCATATCGGCCATATGCTTTTGGAGTGGTAGAACAACTGAATAGCACAATCAAGTCAAGATTGGGAAAGATGTATGAATCTACCCGATTGGAGTGGCCTTATGCTTTACCTCTTCTTCTGATGGGGCTCAGAAGCATTCCAGACAAGAACACAGGCTTAAGTCCTCATGAGATACTCATGGAAAGAGTAATGAGGCAAGCGTGGGTACCAGGACACAAGCTGATAAATATAACTGATGATTTAGTACTAGAGTAATGCAAAGAACTGGCTGATCAAGTACGTTCTATATCTCACCAGGTTGGGGAAGACGCTGTGGCCATACAAGCTACTCCAGCACATGACCTGAATCCAGGTGACTGGGTAGTGATAAAGGAACACACCCGAGAATCTTGCAGAGCACCACGGAGGGGAGAGCCACGTCAAGTGATATTGGTTACCACCACAGCTGTAAAGTGTAAGGGAATTCCAAACTGGATCCATGCCAGTCATACTAAAAGACTGACAGAACCTGATGAAATAGAAGCTGAAGGTGGTACAGCTGAAGGGTCCAAAGAAATCAATCCTGAAGTAGCTGATGCGGAACAACCGAGCACCAGTCAGGATGAATGGATTCCAGTAGTCGACATACCCGAAGAGATTATAAGAACCAGAAGTCAAACTTATCTAAATAGACAGTGATAGTGAGGATGAGACAGGAATAGAAGAACACACTCAGAATACAGAAATCAAAGCCAATAGTAATTCTGAGGAGGATCAGATAAGGAAATATCAATGTACTCAGACATCTGAAACACCCACCGGAACTCCTGAGTCTGAGGAGGGACAGACAGGTATTAGAGAAAAAAGTTCAGTCGGAAGACAATCAAGAAATTGAAAGACCTGAACAGGACCAGATAGGGGTAGAAAAACATGTTCAGGAAGAAGAAGACGAAAAAAGTAAAAGTCAAAATCAAAATCAGCAAACACCTGAACAAGGTTATATTAGTCTTGAAGACCACATCCGGGGAGAACTGACAAACATAAGCCCTGGACATGGTCAGATAGTGAGAAATCCAGAAGACAATAAAGAACAAAATGTGCCACAACTGAACTAAAGTAGACGTGCATCTAAAGAGAATTCAGGCACAGTGCCAGATAAAAGATTCAGAAAAAGAGTGGCCTGGGTTTATCAAAAGACAGAAATTTTGCCTTAAAACAATAAATGAGGAACTAGAACAAGTAAATGATATCAAGCCAAGCTGGACCATCCACTGAAAAGCTAAGAAGGAGGAGTCCAAGATTGAAAAGACTGAATAATAAATTCAAAGGTCCTGAATGGACCTATGCCATCCTTACAGATTTCGAAAACTTAGAAATAAGTGATGACAAATTAATTGTTTATCAGATTGGCGAAGAAGTGAGACCAACCTGAGGAAATTTTACAGGTTAAAGTATGTGTAAAAGTTAAAAAGAGGGGTTGAAAAACTCCCTAGACAGAAATGGCTGATTATAATGTTGGTGGAAGAACAAAAAGAAATTGTGTAAAAACATGCTGTAGGATATGCATATATGGTATATTAATAGTACTCGTAGCATGGATGGACTGACATTAGCTATACCTTATATAATGAGTGAAAACAAACAAAATGACACTAGTACATATGAAAAGGTAGACACACATGGAAAAATGAATAGCATTAAACAAAATAGAGTAGAATAGAAGCACCAGATGAGATAGAATTACATTACAGTAAAATTGGAAATAAAACAAAATGTATTTGCTAACTTGTTAGTACATTATATAGAAACAATGGAAATTAGTGACTGCTACGTATGTATGAAGTTACCCACGTCAGTAGCAGAGGGGGTGACCTATCATCATTTACCATTGACCTATGGTATTTCCTTTTTTTATTAAACAACTCCAAATATCATACAAAAATACAGTAGAAATGTACATGTACATCAGTATCAAATATTTAAAAACCTTCATTATTTATAAAATTAATTACAGAAAGTGATTCCTTACTTTTGTTAACACCAACCATGACGCCTAGAATATATATATATATATATATAGAGAAGTAGGATCAGCTCATCTTTAAACATTTCTTACACCCATACTCCAGGCAGCAATTGGAGACCAAATTTGAATACCACGTTTCCTAGAGTGTCTCCCTCTAGTCGCATAGATGGCTTTTTCTTGATTATAGATCCCCAGAAAACGAGTCAGCCACATTTGAAAGCTTGGGTAATCCACATTCTTCCAACTGGCTGCCAGTATTATTCTATAAACTGCTGAACCTAAGAATAGACTTGTTTCCTATTTGGTGCTGAGCCCAAGAGCATTATCATACCCAAGAATAAAAAGGGTGGGCGATTCCGCCACATTTTGGCCAAACACCTCCTCCCAGAATACTGATAACATTTTTTTCAATGATGTTAATTTGACACATTCATAGAACATGTGTACTATGGTGGCAGGGCCTACTCCACATCTCGAACACTCATCATTTAATATTTTGCCTCATGCATGTAGCTTAGTGGGAGTATAATATAAATCATAAATAGTTTTGTATAATTGGGCTTTTTAATTACTAGATAGGCGTATTGCGATGTTAACACCAGACACATATCAATATCTACATTGGGATTAACAAGTTTACCCACCCATAAAGTCTCTATGTGTTCTAAATCATCTTTAAGTCTTTCCAAAAGCAATTCATTGATTTTTCCTTTTCTAGTCGTACTTTTACCTATTTTATCAAAGAAAGGAATACTCGCGATTAAGAATAGTGTTAACTTGAATTAACTTAAAATAATCAGTGTTAGAGATAGTAAAATGTGTCTGAAGGTTCAGAAACCCAGTACCTGGGTCACTGCCCAAGAAGTCCCACACCGTGGTAATCCCCATATTTTCCCATTTTTTGGCAATGTCATCATTAACTTGTATTGGCAATAAACAGGAGTGCCATAGTGGAGTATATCTAATAAACTTTTTGATTACTATATGTCTAGAGGCCTTCTTCCATATTTTCCAGGCACTGGTAATAATTTTAAACTTAATTTTTTATAATAGGAAGGTTCTATTTGTCTCAGCAAAAGACCTAGGGACATATTACCAAGCAATAGCGATAATTATCGCTATTGCTTGGTTAGAGACAAAAATTTACCGCAGCGCTGCGGCGATTTTTACCGCAAATAAACCTTGGTATTACCAAGGTTTAATGCAAATGCGGTAAAAATCGCCGCAAAGCATGAATATCGCTGAAAAGTCAGCGATATTCATGCATTAGCGAGTTAATGCTCTTAGCCATGTTATCCACCTCCCATTGAATAACATGGCTAAGAACTGCTCAGGGCAGGTGTTAGCTTTTGGAGATATTCCCGCTTAGCGCGAATATCTCCAAAAGTTGGTAATAGGAGATAGCGATGTTAGCGACTGTTTTCAGTCTCTAACATCTTGGCACGCCCACTTTGCATCTCATTAGTGATAAATATCACTGACATGCAAAGTGGGGCCCAAGATGGTCGCTATCTCCTACTAGCTGTCGCTAACTGGTGTTAGCGGCAGCTAGGTAATAGGGAGATAATTTTATCTCCGCTTTCTTGGCTTTTAAAGCCAAAAAGCAGAGATAAACCCCCTTGATAATATGCCCCCTTGTGCTTTTTTCCCAATAGCTAACTCATAGATAGATGGTATTTCACAGCTCTGTGTGCTTTCAGTGGGTGAAATCAAAACCTGGCTATTCGCAGCATAAACTGCGCTAACTTCAGACCTGCACAGGAAAATGGACAAATCATAGCGCCAAGACGCCTCCGGGCATTCGTGCGCTTTAGAAATTGATAAATCAAATCAAATCAATATAGCCGTAAATAGTGGTGCCACTTGATGAAGAAGAGCAGCCCAGAGGTAGAACATCATATTAGGAATTGGTAAGCCCCCCCAATGTTGAGGTAAAGATAGGTATGTCATAGCCCTTCTAATTTTTCCATACTGCCAAACAAACTTAGACATCTGTGAATCAATGGATTTGATGATATTATCCTCTACAATTAGAGGGATAGCTCGAAACAGGTATAATAGCCTGGGAAGTATATTCATTTTTATAAAGTTTCCCCTACCAATGATTGACAGATGTAAGCTATTAACCCAAGTAAGATCCTTTTTTATGACCCTCATTAAGGGTTCATAGTTTAGATTGTTAATGTTTTCAACTATTGGAGATACACATATTCCAAGATATGTGGCTTTATCTACTTTTCAAGGGTCTATAAACTCAGTATTATGGGTGCATAGAAACATTGTTTTATCTCGATTCAGCGAGTATCCAGAGTAGTGGCCAAATGACTGGGTAATGCTTTCTATTTCTGCAATTGCCTCAGCAGGGTATGGTGTTACTACTGCCACATCATCAGCATAGGCGAGTATCTTAGTTTCATATGCACCGACAATAATTGGTTTTATTTCCCGGGATCGTATTAGTTTTAAAATCAGAGGATTAATATACATGGCAAACAATATCGGGGAACAGGGACATCCCTGCCTTGTACCTCTTATTATATTAATTGAGCTGGATTCAATACCCATCACTTGGAGCTTGGCCCTTGGATCTTGATACATTGCTTTGATTGCTTTCACAAAGCCGGGCCCAAAATTATTGAGCTCCAGCACTCCCCATAAAAAATCCCATGGTACTCGATCGAAAGCTTTCTCAGCATCAAGGAGGATCATCAACATCCGGTCCCCAGTCCCGCTCTTGATATAAAAAAGGGAGATTACTCTACGGGTATGATCCATTGTGCCCTTATCGGGAATGAAACCATGCTGCCAGGGGGAGACCAGATGTACGATGACACTCCCGAGCCGATTAGCTAAGATCTTTGCATAAAGGTTCAAATCAGAGTTAATCAATGAGATTGGGCGGTATGATGATGGAAGCTCAGGAGGTTTTCCCTTTTTAGGGAAAATAATTATGTTGGTTTCCTTCCATGATTCTGGTGGGGTACCACTCCACTGTATCCCCACAAACAGATCTAATAGAAAAGGAGTTATTTGCCCTCCTAGAACTCTATATAATTCTAGAGGAATTTTATCGGGACCAGCAGCCTGCCCTGAGGCCAGGCCAGATAGGGCCAATTGCAGCTCGGTGATCATAATCTCTTTTTCCAGATCTTCAGTCGTTATAGCGTCAATGGCACTGCTCAACCCGGTGTCTGCTAAGAATTCCCTTAAATATTCTCTGATTTTGTTCGACTCAGTTATACCATCACTTTGATAAAGGTTTTGATAATACTGCCGAAATATTTCAACAATTTCACCGGGTTTTGTATATTCTTTATCTTCTGACTTAATAGCGGTGATTGTATTATAAGATATCTTCTGACGAGTACGCAGAGCAAGCTGCTTGCCCACCCTCTCCCCATTTTCATGAATATTATTTTGGTGAGACTGAAAAGTGAGAAGAAGAAACTTTATTGTATAGTTAATTAAAACCATTACAAAAATACAGATATGATAATATAGTAAAAACACACTTATGTGAGAGTAATAGAATTTAAAATTGGTAGTAAAAAACAAATGTCTTTCTGGGGTAAAACAATGTCCATGGTCAAGATTTTGCCAATAATCTTTGCTTTTTCTCAAAATGTTCGATAAATTTGATTGATCTGCAAATGAATTGGGGGTCTGTGGGACTGAAAAGTTTTTGCTGCTTTCTGGGTAAGTCCATTGTTAAGCTCTGTTTTAAGAACCAACATTCGACGCATGGTTTGCCCCCCCCCGTCTTCACCCCAAGCTATTGATATAGTATGTACCTCCTCTGCTCTAGCCAGTTCTTGCATCAGTAGGTAGTTAGCCTTGTCTTGCTGTTTTTTTAAGTCTTGCCACATAACTGATTGTCTCTCCCCTGAGAGTGGCTTTAAAACAATCCCACACAACCCCCCTAGATGCACTATATTGATTGATATCAAAGAATCCCTGTGTCCAAGCATTATATATTTTATATAATCTCTGTTAACCAAAAGTTTTCTGTCAAATGTCCAGTTTGAGCACAGCCTGTTGAAATTAGTTATATTAATTGTAAGGATCAGCGAATTGTGATCAGAGATTGTCTTTGTACATTTAATATTATCTGCTTGAGTAGAGTGATCTCTTGTTATTAATATATAGTCGATTCTTATATATTTATTATGGGGGTATGAGAAATATGTATACCCGGGATCAGATTGATTCTTAACATCCCAAATATCTATAAGATCATAACTATCCTTAAGTTGGTGAATAGCTCTGAATACCTTCAGTTTACGGCCTGAATATAAGTCCTGCCTCTGCCTTCTGTATGTGGACCCCAGGGAGATATTAAAGTCACCACAGAATATTAGCGTTTTAGGCCAGGAGGCAAGTTCCAATTCTAAATCTTCAAATGTTTGCGGGTCATCTTGATTTGACCCATAAACTGAGCAGATAGTGATACCAAGTTCAAGTTCTATAATAGCTCACCTTCCATGGGTGTCAGCTGCCTTGCGTGTAGCTTGTCCAAAGGACCTTTTGGCTAAAATGGCTACCCCACAAGTATTTGATGTTTGTGTAGTAGAGGCAAGCTGGTTATATCCCGGAACTTTTAATAGGTCCATTTTATCGCCAGGAAGGTGAGTCTCTTGGAGGCAGAATATATCAAAAGAGTTATGTCTAATTTTTTCATATAATCTGGCCCTCTTACCCCTATCATTAAGTCCGCCCACATGCCAAGAACATAGCTTTACTTTCCCCATTACTCCTAAAATTATTTCTGGCATCCTGATCTTATGCAAATCTTTTTTATAGTTTTATCCATATAGTTGTTTTCTTGCTTTCAGTCTTGGAGTTGTTTTTTTAATTGCTTTTAACCCCTGCCTTCCCACCACCACTCCCCCCTCTCCGAACCCACCTTCCTAACCACCCCCAACACCCAAAGTGAGGCATTCAGACTCCATTAGAGTCTGTTTTGTGATGGATATGCGTCACCTGACCAGTGCTCAATCTAATTCTCCTTGTTACTTGAACATACAGATAAAATAGAACTACATATTTCAACATATACCGAATTATCCTAATTCGCTATACGGTCCCATTCCTAATCTCTGCACCTTGACTACCTTCAGATATGCTATATATTATTCTGATATATTTGTTGTCAACACTTGCTAGATCAATTTAAGCCCATCAAGGTATTCCTTAGCTTTAATTTCAGAAAGAAAGAATTTAGTTTGACCCCCGTAAATCACTTTAAGCTGAGCAGGGTTATTGAGATAAGCCTGCACATTTTTTTCCTGAAATGGCTTATTTAGCTGGCGTAGCCTCCACCTCCTTTCGACGGTGGTGTGGCAGAAATCGGGGCACACAAAATATGAAATCCCACCTCTATCACGCTTAGCTTCAGGCCTAGCTTTGTCAAAAATTGCCTGGCGGAGGAGGAAATTACCAAAGAAAACAAGAATGGCCCAGGGATATGCCCCAGGTTTCGCTGGTTGTTTTAGGGTAAGGGGTACACGATACGCACGCTGAACTTCTGCGGCCCAGTACCAGCCAGAGAGTTCCGGCAAAGAGTCACGAAGAAGATCCACCACAAATGCCACCTCCGGGACACCTAGAATGCATAAGTTATTTCTACGCTGGCGGTTTTCGAAATCCTCTAGCTTCCATCTGACATCTGCCAGTTCAGCCTCGTGAGATTCGACCCGCTCCTAGTTCACAGCAATCTCAGACTCGTTGAAAACAATTCTGGATTCCAGCTCGGTCATTCGATCCCCCACTGCGTTGACGGTTCTGTCAGTTTGTGCACCACCCCTTGCACCTTCCATAGGGCTGCCTGAGCTTTACGCCCATCTTGAGATGTCTCATTGCGGTGCGCAGCTATAGCTTGGAGCACAGTGTCAAGGGTTGGCATAGCTGGATTTAAATTTAAAGATGGCCTAGCAAGCTGAGTAGGCGGAGTATAATCCCAGGCCAATTCTGCTGCCCCATGGTAGCTTTTTTTGCGTTTCAACACAGTTTTTGGTTTGGCCTTGGGATCTTCAGCTTTTTCGCTATTTCTGCTCTCCTCAGTCAGACCATTCAAGCTCGTCCGAGAAAGAGAAAACATCGCTGGGGTCCTTATCTGGTTCAATTCCATTGCTTTTTATATTATTTGAATTATTGGAATTAGGTAGAATAGTCTTTCCGATACTGGACATTGTCTTGGGGTCACCTAGGCTTGCGTGAGGTATTGGAGACTTGTGAGCATCCCCTCCCCCTCCTTCTTGTTGACTGGCTTCTCCAACTCTAACTCTGTTGTCAGTACTGGGCCTCCCCCTTCATCTCCAGCTTTATTATTGGTATTGGTATTGTTATTATTAATATTGGTATTAGTATCCGACTCTGCCATCGTAGGAAGCAATGAGTGAGACATACCTTCTTTATCTCCGAGCTCCCTAGGATCTTTGTCACACTGAACCCTTGTGCTCACTTCGAGTACCATTCCGTTGTTCTCCACCGAGATTAATGATTCGAGGCCCCCAGGGGTGCCAGAGACATCTGCCGATATTTGCCGCAGTATCAGGGTGTACATCAGGTAGTAGTGCAGTGACAGCCAGTTCAGCTGAGTCTCCTGCTTTGCTCTTCCCTCCGCGACCCGGAAGGAGTTTAGCAGGTGTTCTCCGCAGCAGTTCACCACAGATGGACCGGTTGCGCTCCCCTTCCTGGCTACAGCCCCTCCTTGCTTTGGCATTCTGGAGCCCAGGGTTGTCTCCTCCGTGACTCCTCCGCCTTGCTTGCCCACCGGCTCGCCCGCCTCTCGTAACGCTAACCTCGCAGCTCTCGCTTTGGCTGCAGCCGATACTGCAGCATTCTTTGGAGCCATGTCAGCGTCACTTTCACCTTCAATCCTCGCAAAAAGGTACACTCCGTTTCCTGTTTTTTGTTGCGCTTTAGTATTCTTGGATGCCTGCCTCCATAGGTAGTGGAGTACCATGAGGCCAATCAGAGTGCCTAGAGTAAGTAGCTGGCTTCTAACTGGCTTTCTTTCTTCAGAGCAAAGCTCCGCCACCATCTCTTCCCCTCTCGCTCCTCTGCCAGCTCAAAATTTTTATTTTCAGCACCATATTTTCACTATATTCCAGCTATGTTTGCTGGTCTGTTCTTGGTACACGAGTCAGCATAGTCTGCATCTCCATTCCTGAGAATACTGGCCTGTATGCACTGCGGTCTCACACAACCGCCATCTTGCCCCAGCTGCCGGCCCCCGACCTATGGTATTTCCTGTAGTATTATAACTAGTTTATTTTATAGAACTGGAAACGTACAATATTATTATTCTAACATAGATGTGACTTTTCCGGAGATCCCTATACGTAGAAACATGAACCCTGTCCTTAGTGCTAAACATGCACAATTCTTTGGTGAATTTTTCCTAACAATGAAAGAGATAGATGTAGCTAAAGCTCATAACGAAAATCGTACATGTAAATGATATGAACAAGAAAAGGTGTTTTTGAATTTAGTAGAGAAGAGAAGACAGGATTTCTATAAAAAGGCCAAAGAACCGAAGCCCAAATTATCCAAGTGGGCTGAAAGGGAAGATTTTATGACAAATGGCAAAGCTCATGCTGCTATGTCTCTGGATTTTGAGAAGAAGGGGGAAATCTGTCTTCATAGGTTAAAAACAGAATATAATAATGCATTTATTGGTTCCAGTGAATGTGAACAACATTTTCTAATAATTGGAGGTAGGGGTTTTATAAATGGAACTGAATCAGTGTTTCTTGGAATTTACTATATTTGTGGGAACAAGGCAAATATTAAGCTGCCTGATCATTGGTATGGAAGGTGCTATTTGGAAATAGTATTACCAAAGGTATACCATGTAAAAAGAATCACTGGAAGCAATGAAGACAATAATGAACTAACTAGATATAAAAGAGCTACTTTTGCTGAAATTTTAGGTGATATATTTAGTGCATTGATAGCATCAGTGGGAGTGGGTCTGAATACTTCAAGAATCTTTAAATTGTCTACAGTGGTGGATCGCTTATCGACTGCTGGTGGATTCTTATTGATCAATACAGAATTGGTTGCAATCAGATCAAGGGTTTTACAAAATCAACTTGCTCTTGATATATTATTGGCAAAAGAGGGCGGAGTCTGCTCCCTGCTCATTCATCTGGTATCGTAGCGCTTACTGCCAGACTGCTCATTGCCATCTATTGCGCATTGCTCGCACTGCTTGAATATTCTGTTTATTGCCGATTATTCTGTCATCGTAGCGCTATATTGCTAGACCGTTCTTTGATATTTACTGTTCCATTGTGTATTGCTCGTTTTGCCTGCTCAGATTATTGTTGCCTGATTGTGCTGCCCAGTTCATAGCGTTTAATAAGGTCGTGCCCCAATCTCGTCCTGTTTCGCTTTTGGCTTGTTGGCATTTTGTTGTTTGTTGTTGTGCCTCCCAGCCCGGCTCTCCACCCCGCTCCCGCCTCCCAGCTTCTCCTCCCTCCCACAGAAAGATTAGGCGCTACCCTCCAGAGCAAGTGCTGTGACCGTCCTGAGTTCCTCAGAAGCGTTCCCTCCCCACGCTGCTCCCTGCTCATTCATCTGGTATCGTAGCGCTTACTGCCAGACTGCTCATTGCCATCTATTGCGCATTGCTCGCACTGCTTGAATATTCTGTTTATTGCCGATTATTCTGTCATCGTAGCGCTGTACTGCTAGACCGTTCTTTGATATTTACTGTTCCATTGTGTATTGCTCGTTTTGCCTGCTCAGATTATTGTTGCCTGATTGTGCTGCCCAGTTCATAGCGTTTAATAAGGTCGTACCCCAATCTCGTCCTGTTTCGCTTTTGGCTTGCTGCCATTTTGTGGTTTGTTGTTGTGCCTCCCAGCCCGGCTCTCCACCCCGCTCCCGCCTCCCAGCTGCTCCTCCCTCGCTCCGCCCCCTCCACTATCCACATATGACAGATGCATTAGCGCGCAGCGTTCTCGCGCAGCTGACGCGCGCCAAAGGTGCGCCAAAGGTAAGCCCGTCTACGCCCGTCCGCGCCTGGACCGCGCCCAGTGCCAAACCCCCTGGCCCTCGCAATATCCACACCACCCGCATAACGTACGACGCCGCAACCCTCTCAGCACTTAACCCCGGCTGACTCCCAAACTGCTACCAAGCCGCCCCAGGACACACACATGGACCCTTCCCCTGCCACTCCTGCAAGTTCGACTGCATCAGGACCCACACCAAATACACAAACTCCAAACAGAGCTCCGACACTAACCACCTAAAGTGCATCCTGCTCAACAACCGCTCGGTCCACAGACACCGGACGTCGCCTTTCTTACAGAAACCTGGATGAACGCCTCATCAACGCCCGACATCGCCATAGCCATCCCGGATGGCTAGAAGATCATCCGAAAAGACCGCATCAACCAAACAGGAGGAGGCATCGCCATCGTCCATAAGAACACCATCCGCATCACGACCAGTTCCGACGATAACCTCGCAGCCACCGAACACCTTCACTTCCAGATCCACACCGACCCAAGACCACACTCAGAGGAACCCTCATCTACAGGCCACCAGGACCCCGCACACAATTCAGCGAAGACATCACAGACTTCATCAGCCCACACGCCCTCCCCTCCGAGGACTACATTCTACTGGGAGACTTCAACTTCCACCTGGAAAAGAACAACGACAGCAACACCACCACCCTTCTGGACACCCTTGCAAACCTCGGACTCAAACAACTTGTAGACACCCCCACCCACTATGCCGGGCACACGCTCGACCCAATCTTCACCTCCAGCAAGCACATCTCCTTCAATCACACCACAGCTCTCCATTGGACGGACCACAGCTGCGTTCACTTCAACTTCAAAAAGACTACGACCCACAACCACCCACAACCAATTCTCTGCAGAAACTGGAACAAAATTACCACCGACCAGCTCTTCACATCGCTGCACCAAAACCCTCCTGTCAAATCATCGGACCCAAACCAAGCAGCCA
The DNA here is from genome assembly GCF_964263255.1 of Lissotriton vulgaris. Taxonomy (NCBI): domain Eukaryota; kingdom Metazoa; phylum Chordata; class Amphibia; order Caudata; family Salamandridae; genus Lissotriton; species Lissotriton vulgaris. Next base: position 374,234,390 of record NC_141697.1, read on the forward strand.
CCAACCTCACAAAATGGATCACCCACAGCGCTGACGAATTAGCACCCTTGAAAAACCATCAAATCAAGCAAGGTAGCAAAAAAGACCCCTTGTTCAATGATGACCTTAAGAAATCCAAGAAGATCTGTCGCACCCTCGAGAAAGCCAGGCGAAAAAACCCAACCACTGACAACCTGGCCACCTTCAAGAACGCCACCCGCAAACACCACCAACTGATCCGATCCATCAAGAAATCAGCTTTCAAGGATCGACTCGACAACAATGCCCACAACAGCAAGGAACTATTCAACATCGTCAAAGAGTTTACCAACCCCACTGCCGGCACCAACGACATCACTCCCTCCCAAGACCTCTGCGACTCTCTAGCCTCGTTCTTCCACAACAAAATCGCTGACATACATAACAGCTTTGGAGATCAGTCCACCCCACCCACCTCCGAACTAAAACCCCCCTCCAACAACCTCTGTGCCTGGAACCCAATCACCACTGAAGACACCATCCGCCTGATGAACTCCATCCACTCAGGATCGCCAACCGACCGATGTCCCCACCACATTTTCAACAAAGTTGACTCCATTTTCGCACCCTATCTCCGAGACGTCATCAACTGCTCCCTCAACTCCGCTATCTTCCCGGAAAGCTGGAAACATGCCGAACTCAGCGCCCTCCTGAAGAAACCCACAGCAGACCCCACTGAACTTAAGAACTACCGCCCCATTTCGCTCCTCCCATTCCCTGCCAAAGTAATTGAGAAAGCAGTCAACAAATCCCTCGACCCTTCACAGTCCGGCTTCCGAGCCAAACACAGCACCGAGACCGCCCTTATCGCAGCAACAGACGACATTCTAACTCTACTGGACAACGGAGAAACAGCTGCCCTCATCCTACTGGACCTCTCTGCAGCCTTCGACACAGTCTGTCATAACACCCTTATACAATGCCTCAGCAACGTCGGAATACAAGGAAAAGTACTGGACTGGATCATCTTATTCCTCGACGGAAGAACCCAGAGTCCGCCTCCCCCCTTTTAGATCAGAGGCCACCGAAGTCATCTGCGGCGTACCACAAGGATCATCACTCAGTCCCACCCTCTTCAACGTATACATGAGTCCCCTCGCATCCATCGCGCACCAACACAACCTCAACATCATCTCCTTCGCAGATGACACCCAGCTAATCCTCTCCCTCACCAAAGACCCAAACACCGCCAAAACCAACCTACACGAAGGGATGAAAGAAGTAGCCGAATGGATGGAGAACAGCCGTTTAAAACTGAACTCGGACAAAACGGAAGTCCTCATCTTAGAATCATCCCCCTCTGCCTGGGACGACTCATGGTGGCCACCAGCCCTGGGAAACGCACCCATACCAACGGACCACGCACGTAACCTGGGCTTCATCCTGGACTCCTCCCTCTCGATGACCAGACAAGTCAATGCCGTCTCATCATCATGCTTCAACATCCTACGAATGCTCAAAAAAATCTTCCGCTGGATCCCCACCGAAACAAGAAAGACGGTCACCCATGCACTGGTCACAAGCAGACTGGACTACGGAAACACCCTTTAAGCCGGAACCACAGCCAAACTACAGAAAAAACTCTAACGCATCCAAAACGCCTCAGCCAGACTCATCCTAGACATCCCCCGCCAAGCTCACATTTCCGGTCACCTAAAAGACCTCCACTGGCTCCACGTCAACAAGAGAATAACGCTCCGTCTCCTCACCCACGCACACAAAGCCCTCTACGACCTAGGACCCGAATACCTCAACACGCGCCTGTCCTTTTACACCCCCACCCGCCAACTACGATCGTCCAATCAAGCCCTCGCCGCGATTCCATGCATCCAAAGATCCACCATGGAGGGAAGATCCTTCTCCTACTTAGCAGCCAAGACTTGGAACTCTCTCCCCACCCACCTCCGCCTCACACAGAACCACCTCTCATTCAGAAAGCAACTAAAAACTTGGATATTCAATAAGTAAAGTACCCCCCTCCCTCAAGCGCCTTGAGACCCTCTGGGTGAGTAGTGCGCTATACAAATGTTAAACTTGACTTGACTTGACATACTTGATAAAAGTGTTGAAATTGGAAGGTATGTCAGAAATATTACTCAATTGGAAGAAGAATTGAAATCACTAGAAGTTGATGGATGAGACTAACTGGTGGTCTCTCCTCTATAGGTAGTTGGTTTTCTAACGTGGGAAAAAGTATTGTAGGTAGAATACTGATGCCAATAGTGAAATAGGCTTAGTAATTTTAGGGATAATGATTTGGTGCAAATATTACAGAAACAAAAAGACATATGCAGTAAACAACAAAAGGAAAGAAAAGGAACTTTGAAGAAATTGAGCTTGAAGAATTAAATGGGAGTTTGTATAAGAAAATGAAAAAACTTCCAACTGAATAATGAAAATAGACATAATAGAATGTTTGAAGAAATAGAATTGGGAAAATGTTAAAAGTTGGCATCTGGTTCTGTAGTTGGTGATGGTATAGAATACCATTAAAGAGGGAATTGATGGAGCAAGGTTTCATACGTAAAGAGACTTGCTCGGATTCAATCCTCTCGAAATAACATATAATGTATTATTCAACATGTTTTGTATTACTAATAATTTCACCACACAGCATTTCTAGCATCTAGGGGAAGCTTGCCTATGTGCTTTTACTAACAGTAACCTGAATGCATTAAAATGGCCGTCGAAAATGCGGGAACTTTACTGCGCTTGCGTCTGCCACACTCACGTGGTGTGATGTATCTATGCTTTGGTGGGAATTTCTTGCAGCTGTGCACTAGTATTAAAGATGGCTGCTTCATGTTTTACATACTTGTGGTAAAATCGATTACCAATACATAATTTATAATCAATAATCAATAAGAATAGCTCAGAGAAATAAGAGGCAAAATCCGGGATATTGAGGTTAACTCAAAAGGGTTTTATTCCTGTAAAAGGAATTGGGTTATTGGCTCGAGCCAAGGTGGCATAACCATTCCATTCACCACGCGGGTTCAGGAAGGGACAGACAGACAACATATTGTTTACAGAAGTACATATATATAGTCAATGCATTACAATGTATGAGCATGTAGTAGGCGTAACAGCTGGAAAAGAAGAGATAAAACATGGAGACGTCAAGGAAAAAGGCGTTACAATAGGCGTATACTAGAAACGTCACTTATCCTGATGTCATAAGTAGGTGGATCCATAAAAGAATCCTGCAATGTCAGCAAAAATATATAGCAGAGATGCGCGCGCAGCAGCTTGACGTGAGTCTGACGTATAACTGGAGGGCGAAGGGGACTTGACATTTAGCACTACAGGGGTAGACATAAGTCGTGTAAGTGTAGACATAAGTCTAGGATGTCAGAGCAACCTAATCCCAAATCATATCCGATATCATATGTTTAAGGAACTGTAGTGTCTGGAAGGGAAAAGGTCTCTCGGGCGGAGACTACACTATACTGGTTGCGAGTGCGTGTACATGTGTCTACGTGTCAGGCTGCTAGGTGAGGGGGCATGAGCCTACCATGGCAACGGAGTCTATGAATTACTTGCACGGAGACAGAAGGATCGAGCCCTCTGCTCCTGCAGCTGGGAGGATGTTTACTTGAGCTACGAGACAGGAATGTGTTTTCGAGGAGTAGAGCAGATAATTCGAAGGTTGAATGCAGTCTTGGCAGGCAGAGGCTAGGCTATGCGCTGGAGCCGCGCAAGGAATAAGGTGGGGGTCACTGGTACAGAGGTAGCCTGGGCTGAGGCCCTCGGAGTCAGGAAGCAGGAAAGAACTCGAAAAAGGCTCAATGGCACATCTGGGCCTACTTCGCCAGAGCTGAAAAACGTGTAAAGTGTACCACAAAAAGACGGTGGCACGGCATATATAGGAACTGAATATTCAATCCGTTCATGGCGGATCTGATAGAGGACATGTTATAGATGGACGCAAATGTATTTGCGTCTTCGTAGCTGGCACAGGAGGGAAATTACATGCACTGTAAGCTAGTACATGGAGACGGTGGGGTACTCGCTGGGGAACATTACTCGATCAAAAATTATATTTCCTCATACTAAGGCACCTGCTCCTGCTTTAACTAAGCTTTGTTCGTTCTACTTAACTATTAATGCTGTAGTTAAAATAAAGTAATGGGAATAGAGTAGAGACAAGTGGTACACAGTGATTCATTTATTTCTTTGTTCCAAATTGTTTCTCTTTGACTTTGCTGTTAGCTCTTATTTGGGCCTGACGAGTGTTTCTGAACGCCATCTTAAAAGAGCTGCGTCTGCGTAGAGGAACTCTAAAACTCTGAAGCATTGGCATTGAAAAGCAGCCAAATTCTGACTTACTTGTAATATTCCTGGGAAGATGACCACCTGACCCCTCAAGAGGAACTGATCAAATACATTGTGTATAAATTTGAAAAAAAATGTTTTGCTGGGTGGAATAAAAGTGCATGGGAAAGTAAAATGATGGGCTGGAACATTGATCTAAATATTGAATGAAGATGATCTCATAACTGGTATGGTGTGATGACCTCTCCTTGTCTTTCTGACCAATCAAATCGAGGGAATACACAAATTCGCAACACTGGGGGGTGGTCCATTGACCTGGAAAATGGAATAACTAAGGTAGGCTTAGCTAGTTGATTGTCCGACTTGTCTGAGTGGCTGACCTGTCACTGACCCAACACATGCTATAGGAGATTAAGAGCAGAGGTACTGGCGGAGCACTCTGTCAGAAGAATCGGGAATTGCTGAGGAAGAAGAATCGATTACTCAATCTGGGTCCGACAGTTAGCCGCAGAGAGGGGTGTGACGCTGGCGTTAACTTAGCTGAGGGTTCCTGTCCTGACCCTTATGTGTCTTGACTTGATCATCACCTGTCCTGAACTGCATCTGTCCTGTCCTGATCCACTTGGATCTGTCCTGCTCTGCAGCTGTCCACTTTAATTTCAATCTGATCTGTGGGAAGTTCTGGGTTCTTTACCCCAGCCCATGGCTGGTCTTCACACCATACTAGGTAAATATAATCTGTGTGGTATGTCATTGTATTGTTTCCCTCTCTCACCCTTCCCAGGTATCAATATCTAATAAAAAACTCACAATATTTCTACAGTTTCTCACTTTGATTATTATTTTCTTGCTTTAAAATTCTTTAATTGAACTTTTATGGACTCTTGCAAATAAGAATTTACATAGATGAAGTGTTTAAAACTTTCCAGAATTTGTGGTTATTTTGTGAAGGTACATGTTATTCTCTACTTATTATTTGAACACCCTTGATCCCTTAGGACTTTAAATACAGGTGACAAAGATTGGTAAGCCAAGGTATATAGGTATAAGTCCTAAAGTGAATAATATCCTGATAGGAAAATGGTAAGGCCAGATTACCTCTTCAATGGGTGTAAGTTTATGGGCCCAGGTGAGTATGGTAATTGAACAGGTAACTCCGTGCGTCATCACCATCCAACAAACTGTCGTCAGTATCACTCACATAATTTCCATTTTCCCTTCTATTCCTGTTCTGAGAATCTCCCACTCCTACCAGCACTGGGTACAACCTTTCTCCCTCAATGGTATCCACTCTCCATCTCTTAAGCTGTGTGTCCCATTATGCTTCCTGGAATGCCCTCAGAAGTTTCTTCATCTTCCCTTGATATGTCTACCTTTTCTTTGCATGTGCTGCACGTATCCATGCATCTAACGCTTCAAACTGTATTGGTCTAGGCAAAGGTCGCAGCCCGAATATCATACATCTCAACTGGTGCAACACATCCAACCAAAATGAATCAAAATGTGGAAATGACAAATTCACCCTCTTTTTCAGGAATTTTGTGCCTATTTTGAAGCCCTTCTTTTGTTGCTATATAGTCTGCTGGAGTATCCTCGGGTGGCGCTTCTTCGTCCACTCGAGTAATAACCCCTTGATCACCCCTGAAGAGATCCTGCAACACCTTAAAAGAATGTATGATTGAATCGCTGTTTGTAGTTCAAATATTACGACTGAGCAGTATTTTCCAGCCACAACTTCCAGATGACTACCAACCAATCTCAGCTTGGCATTACACCATCCAACCTATCGCAGTCACCTTTACTCCTTACAGTGGCTCACCCTCCTTTTTCGATTTCTCTGTACACATTCACTCACACAATCATCTTAAACTCCGTAATTGTCGCCCATCTAAAAGGATCGAGTGAATTCAGTCATCCAAGAACATTCACACATGTCAACCGTCGACCTGCACTAGTCACCTGAATCAGTATAGTTCACCTTTGTACGCAATTTCCCAAAAAACGATTCTCATATGACTCATTCACACAAAGTTTCCTGTCTTAGGTGGAACTGTTGATGACGTTTCACAACAACTCCTCAATTTTTCGGTCAGACAATCACAATAAATCTTGCTGTCTTCTACACCATTTAATATATCCCAGGATCTTAGGCCATTTCAGGACCCGAAACTCACATCTTCCACTTCCGGCCTAAACCACGTTCACTCGACTCTCACACCAACTCTGCCAGATATCACACAACCAATTACTTCCTGCAATCGAGCACACACCATAAACCTCATTGATACTCACTCCGTTCGCCGCACCATCAAACTCCATTAGTCTCTGCCGAATTCCGTCGTTCTCCGTTCTCCGTCATTGGGCTCTAGGTTCCTTCTTTTCTAGGCTAGTTCTGGAGTCTTCCCTTGCTTCATGTGCAAACTATCCTACTTAGCTACCAATTGAAAGGGCCAGGCCCATGAAATCTGGACCTACTCTAGAATCACAATCCAATGGTTCGTTTTAGAAGCATCTAAACGTAGAGGGGAGAAAGTCATTATTAATGCCAATCAATTCAACATAATTTCTCTGGACATATAGTAATCACAGACAACTAGGTAAGGTTAGTTAGTTTATTACATAGCCAAAAATACCAGGACATATATACACTTCAAAACAAGAGTGTAAAAATACATCGGAATAAGCATAAAGCCAAATATGCATATAAAGTTGAGGCGGTGTAGCATAAACAAAACAACCAATTCAAGAAACAGAATGCAGGCGATCAGAAAGCATATGTCCAAGTTTCCCTGCATCGAGGGTTGATGTAAAATTAGCATCAATCTATCCCTACACTAGCTCTAAGATGACATCCCTACTTAAGCATCTTCAGGGACAAAAGGTAAAAGTTGTCAGTCTATGGAGTCTCCCAAATAAGTCTTTCCACAATAATGGGTCATCTAGCTTAAAGCTACCAAGACAAAGCTCGTTCAAAGATGCTGTGTCTCTGGAGGCAGAAAACAAGTGGGCACTTTCCCTACTTGCAACATCCCAGTATTACAGGTATCCCTGCCAAGAATACTTGCGGGTCACGCCATCCGCTCTGAACATGATCTCAAAGGCAACTTTCCATGGGATAGCAGTGTTCCTGAACTGCAACATGTTGAGATTGATTCCCAGGCCTGCTCTGGTGTGAAAACACAACAATTTCCCTAATCATCTTGACCTCACGATGTATCTCCTTCTCCCCTTGCCTGCCTAATAACACTAAGACAGTATTCTAGCTAATAAGGTCCCTTCTTTCACCTGCAACATAAACATGGGAAAGAACGAAATACATAGCTCACATAAAATTCAAACTGTTAATTCTAAAGCAAGAACTTCCAGGGAAATTGTATTTCAGTCCTACAATATTCAGCTAACATAAGAAAAATGGCGTATGAGCTTAACGAAATTGCATATGAAATATGGTATATCCAATTTATACATTAACCTACATGTAAAGCGACACTATTAATAAACACATTTAATAAATGAATGATTGTCAGTTGCACAACACAAGTTTTTCACATTAATATTTTCTGCTAGTTACATTCACTTTCTATGTTAATTCTCTATGTTACTATTCAATGGCCTATACACATCACGTTTTACATTATTACATTTCAAGTTCCTAACACTTCATGTTGACACGACAAAGAATTATGTGTGGGTGCAGTCCACATGCTTGAATATAATGCACCCCTACATTTAAAACGCGGTTTTCGCTTCATCAGTATATTTTACTATCCAGGGTAGTGTAAACCCTGGGTTCACCGTCTGGGTTATTTGTTGACAGATACTCACTGCATTGCCAGCTCTGGTCTTGGGTACCAAAGAGCCTATTAGCCTGAACTGTTTCTGGCAACCTGCTGTGCCAGAACCTACAATTCAGGCTTGCTAAATTTGTATTTCCTGAGTTGCCTAGGGCCATGCTTGGAAACTGGCAGGAAATGATGGTGTGGCTGCAACTTTGTTTTGGTGGATTGCAGTGGATTGTTAATCCACAACATGCTAGCAGGTGTTAGAAATGATGCTGGCTGTCAGGAGCAATGGTTTGGCTGAGTTGACTGCTCATATCACAAGGATGCTACAAGAAGGCTATCCTTTAAATAGGCATTTTCAGTGGCACTGAAAAAAAGACATACTTCTTGTCATCATATATCATTTTCTTTTGATGTGGTCTTCAATTCCTGTTAGTTTTTTTGGGCCATTAATACCAGCCGGTAAAATTGTGTTTGCAAAATGTGAGAGCGGAAAAATTGTATCCGGTATTTCCAGTCCCATGGGACCCACGGACACTTAAAATACTCGTAATAGGGCAGACTTATAGATTCCGCTGTTGGATATACTGTGGTGGCAGCACTATGGGAAGAAATTATTGTAAGCTTTTCAACTAAGACACAGAACTTGTTTTGGTTTCTTGTCAGGGAGTGTTATATTTATTGTGGGCTTCTTTTCATAGTGCATGGATCTGTTTCCTAATTTCACTGAATGTATTTGACAGTTCTATCCCTCCACCAAATATTTTGCTCTGTAAATCGACACAACCCTATCATTTGAACTGTACATATCACCGTGGATAATTATTAGCACATTTATACAATCAGCTATTCGCAGCTTTTCGCATTTGCTGGGTCGCACAAAGTGGATCTCACATTGTATGTACACAGGTGAACAGCGGCAGCTCCTCTACTATGGCGGAGGAGCGTCACCTCGCTGTAGGAATCGCAATTTATTTAGCGATTTCTACATGAATCCTGATTTGCAAGTCCTTAATAGCGATTCCTTAATAATCGCTATTAAGGACTCGCAAATCGGGACATTGATGAATCTACCTGTATGTGATTATCAGTGTCCTGTATGCTGATATATGTAAGAGGTATTTCCTCTCAGTTTGTACTCCTTTCCACAGAGGACAAAACTCCCTGGACTTCCGCCGGAGGGTTGGGACTTATTAGCACTTTGGCTGTGTCTCCAGGCCCAATGGAACACCTGTGATCCGGTCGAAAGGTTGCGAACGGATCACAGGTGTTCCATTGGGCCTGGGGACACAGCCAAAGTGCTAATAAGTCCCGACCCTCCGGCGGAAGTCCATGGAGTTTTGTCCTCTGTAGAAAGGAGGACAAACTGAGAGGAAATACCTCTTACATATGTCAGCACCTTAGCGCGTGCTTCACATACAGGGCACTGATAATCACATAGATCCCTGTAACACCCCCACACATAGTTCCTGAAGAAAGCCAGTTTAATAAAAAGGCCTGGCTGAAACTAGTCGACCACACTGGACGTGGGAGACCATAAGTCAACCCCTACACGTCCCAAGCCTTTGTTTTTAACCTCTGCCTGGGGCCCACCAATAAAGTAACCGTTAGGGACCCCATGGACAGAATTTTAAAATCTCACGCAATACACCTGCACAGCACACTCACCTTCCAAAAAACCCGCTCCGCAGTAATCTGGCATTGCAGCACACCTAAGGCGCACTCGGTGCCTCGGGTGGGGCCCCATGATGAAACATGCCACCAACTAGGTTGGTGGGTGAGGGCCTTCATACTAAACCAAATGGTTTCCTATGCAGACACATTGCATACAGACATAGCTAGTTCTCTGTGATTAACCACTATATCCCAGGGGAAACGAACTAGCTACTCTAGTTCCTCTCTCTCCTTGATTAACAGAAATCATTTTCTTACTCACAGTTCACTACTTTAGCCTCCTTCTCATCCCGGGAGCAGGCAAATGAATTCCCCACACGCAGAGCTCTGTTCTGTTCGTCTTTATTCCTCCACATACAATTGCACATTATTCTCTGATTACGTCATAACCGTTATTAACCACATAGTCTTATGACACTACATTTCTCCCCTAATAAAAAGTACAAACACCAGTTATATTATAATTCTTCAATGAATCGTCTCGGCGATTGCACTAGTTGGCCAGATCGAGTGGCATGGAGTGGTTGTGATGCACTTCCGATCATACACTGATGGTACAGCTTCTGATGCTTTACCTTGACTGTCAGGTGCGGCAGTCTCATTTGTAGGTGAAGGAGCTGATGATCGCAGATGTAGGCGCTTAAAGTGTGACTAGTCCTGCATGACGGACTGTCAGGGACAATGGGCCATCACCAAATGTCCTTTTCACGCCCACGGGGTATGGCGACAATCGGGTGAGCGCTCCTCTGACAGCTCTGAGAACCCGCGGTTCGCGCTGTCCCACGGCTCTACTAATGGCAGATTCCTGCATCTGAAGGTGGTGGGCACACCTTGAGGATGTCTCCGATGCCTGTGGAGGTCCTTTTTCTTCGTTTTTGGCCGCAGTAAGTTCCTCTCAACCGATTGCCGGTTGCGGCCGCCATTTTGGTTTTTTTTGTCGCGCGATTTGCGCAAAACAACATTTGAAGCATGAATCCTCCCTTTTTTTTCAATTTGCTCCTAATATATGCTTCTCAAAGCGGATCCTCCTTTATAATACAACATTTCAGGCCAAATTTGAGATCTTTTCACTGTTGCTCTCACTGTTGCTGCAGAAATTATAGACTTTCTCATCGGCCATTTTGTGACTCCTCACAGACCTGCTTTGCTGTGCTGTTTATCCTTGCTGGAGATGCAGGTTTAATTGTGGTACTTTCTTCACATTCTCGCAATAATGCTTCTGTCCTCCTGCTGGCAATTTGCTCCCTGATTTCCTTTCCATTATTTGGATCCCTATTATGTGAGACTGGCACTATTTACGACTGTTCTGAGCACGATGCTCCAATTGTCTATGGCGCAGCTCCTACTTCTTCGTTAGCACCTGCGTTTCCTCCTTGCTTCTCACAGTGCTTCAAGCTAGTGCCTTTGAGACAACGTTTTCTACTTGACTGGCGTAAAGTGGTCTTCTTGGCTCTTTGCATCATATGGGCAGATCTAAAGGCTGCACTGCCTCTATCAACTTGAAGCATACCTTCATTATGAATTCTAAGCTGTTCTCTGCTCTAGCCCGACTGGAGGCCTCGCATTCACCTCCTCTTCAAAACTCAGAGATGGAGTCATCAACGTCAGGCCCGGGGAAAGCTACCTCCAAGCGGTTGAAAAAGGACCCTCCTTCTCCGCCCAAATCATTATCTCCAGTCTCTGTGGATCTTTTATTAGAGGAAATACGGGCTCTTCGCCCCTTCATGGAGGAGACAAATACTAAGTTGCAATTTCTAACGCATAAGTGGTCGAACATGGACGCCAGGGTAGCATCAGTGAAGCAAAGTGTCACGTCTTTTCAAGAAACATCATCATCAAAAGGGGAGTTTGTCGGAGTTTTTCTTATTTTATAGTGGTACAGCTTCAGAACAAACAGTTTGGGAAACACTTAAGTCTTATTTAAGAGGTATTCTTGGCTCACAGATGGTGTTGAAAAGAAAACTCAGGAAAGAAAAAGACATATATGATCTTGATTTGATAAAAAAAAAAGGAACAACAACTACAGTTAGCGGTTTTGGAGGATAGAGGGAGGATTCTGGCACTCGAAAAAGAGCTTCTAGAGTTGCAGACATACTTTAAAGCACGAGCTGACAAGATAATTAAGGACAAGTGGGAAATTAGTAAGCTTCAGAATTTTGACTATGGAGAGAAGTGTGGTTCCCTCCTAGCCTGGAAGGCTAGGACTGAGAGGAGCAAAAACAACATTAGCTCATTAATTCAGCGAGATTCGGGGCTGCTCCTAACAGAAGATGTTGAGATCAGAAGAGAGGCTAGAGATTTTATGGATCAATTATATCAAGAAGATAGCAGACATGGGTTGGAAGAGCTGGAGCAGTGGTGGGCTTTGAGGGATCTGCCCCAGTTGAGTGAGTCTGATAAAGCTTCTTTAGCCTCCGATATTACGGAAGGGGAGAAACGGGCCCAGCTGAAAAAGATGTCTAGAAACAAGGTCCCCGGTCTGGATGGACTGCCGACGGAGGTGTATAAGGACAATCTGGAGGAAATTCTAGCCCCACTACTGGTACTTTTTAACAACATTTTTGTGCAGGGAGAGCATACTCCAGCTTCTTGGTCGGAAGTCACCATTACCTTGATAGCAAAGCCGAACAAAGATCCAAAAAGAATTGAGTCGTATAGACCTATTTCCCTTCTTAATTCAGATTTAAAAATTTATTCCGGCATACTAACATCTAGATTGGCGAAAGTAATTAAGTCCATAATGCATCCAGACCAGAGGGGGTTCATACCAGGCTGTCAACTTAACAAACTTACGTTTCAAGTTGTTGGAGCAATAGACATAGCGATAGAGAGAGGACTGCAGCTTGCCATTGTTGCGATTGATGCAGCAAAGGCATTCAACCAGGTTAACTGGCGATTCTTATGGAAAGCTATGGCAAAGTTTGGGTTTCCAGCTACATTCATTAAAGGGGTTGAGACACTATATAGGGGTCCCCGGGCCAAAGTATTGGTTAACGACAGTTTGACTAAATGGTTGAATATTTCAAGGAGAAATAGGCAGGGCTGTCCTTTCTCTCCCCTCTTCTTTGACATTTATATCGAGCCCTTTGTTTGCTCCTTGAGATCAGATCCAGTAATTACACCGGTTAAAATGGGGGATTTGGTGCTGAAGACAGCATTATACGCTGACGATCTTCTCCTTTACACAACAAATCCTGTTGAGGCCATTCCCAGGTTATTGGAACTGGCTGAAGATTTTGGTATAGTGTCGGGGTACAGAATCAATAAAGTTAAAACTGGTATAATGAGTTTGAACAACCTGGCCCCGATACCAGAAGCTAAACTAAAAATCAGATACCTGGGAATATACCTCACACATAAATTAGAGGATGTTTCGAAAACTAGTTGGCAAACGGTGGTAAAGGAGGTAAGGAAGCTGTTGACCAGATAGAACACTCTACCCCTTAACATCTATGGTAGAGTGAACCTAGTCAAAATGATAATCCTGCCTAAAATGACCTTCTTATTCAACTCTATTCCCCTAAATTTGAATAAAAAGGATATTTCTAACCTTCAAGGGAGGATCGGTTCTTTCATTTGGGCCACCAAGTCCCCCAGGATTGCCTGGAGGAAATTGAGAAGGGGATTGAAACTAGGTGGGCTGGCTCTCCCTGATTTACTTTTTTATTGTTATGCTTTTCAGTTTAAGAATTTTACACTTTTGGCAAATAAATTGGACTCTTCATCGCATGGTCGTCTCTTTCAGGCTATGTTATCAGACCTGCCACAAGGCTTAGATTTTTTTAATTCAAATTTGGGGACCAGAGGTTTTTTAAAATGGTCCGTCTGAAGCTTCTACAGGCAGCACTCAATATTTGGCAATCAATACGTAAAATTTTGGAGATCCCCTATTACCATTCTCAGGCCCCAATATGGGACTCTCCGGGTACCCCTGATTGCCTATTAGATCGGCTGGCTCTCCCATTGAGAGCAGCAGGCTTTACGGAATGGGGGGACCTGTGTAATAACTCGGTCCTATTAGACTGGGAATCCCTATAAAATTTAACAGAGGGCTCCATTACAAGATTTAAATTTTATCAGTTGTCTTCTTGGTGGGGAAGGCAGTGTTGTGCAAAAGATGAGGAGACCCTAATCCTGGAATCAATTAGTAGGGGGAAAGGATGGAAGGGGGAGATCGCACTTTGGTATAATACACTAGTGGGAGCGAAAGATAATTTGGAAGCTGAAATTACCAAGCCATGGGACGATCTCTTAATCCAGAACCCCGAAGAGATGTTGAAGGTTTTGACAGACGCATTTACACTCTCACAAACAATTATAAAACCATCCAACCTTAGAAGGAACCATCTGTTTACGGCATATAGGGTTTACTGGACTCCAGCGAAATTATCCAAGATCTCAGCAGAAGAATATTATTGTCCAAGATGCAGGGTCCCTGCCGCGGACGACAGGCATATGTTTGTCGACTGCCCAGAAATTGTGAGTTACTGGAGACAGGTGTGTGGGTTCTTAGAGGAGGTAGTACTAACATCGATCACTTGTAGTCCCAGATTGATTCTTTTCGGCCTTCCCCAGGACTATGACATTAGAAACAGTACCTCACAGTTTATCTTCTACGTTATTGTTATTGCCAGGAGGGAGATATGCAGAGAATGGAAGTCCGTAAACCCTCCCAGATTTGCAGACTGCCTAAGGAACATCATGGCTGTTAGTCATTTAGGCATGTTGTGTGGCGGGGAGAGTGCCATTAAGATCTGGTCTTCATTAAACGCATGGTCTGAGAGATAACACACAATGAGTCCAATGATTATGCCAGAGGTTTAGTGGTCCTGTCCTCCCAAAGAGGCAAGGTACATCGATAATGGGAGTTGGACTAGGAGACAACCTACCTCTGGGTGACCTCCGTAGGCTATCCACAGACTCCAGGGCGGAATAATTTGGTTTGTGTTAGTGGACCGGAGAAAGCCCATCTAGAGTTGACATTTTCTGGTGGCATTTATGAGGACAAAAAAAAAAGAAACATCATCCAATGTCTCCCACTTGCACTCGCAGGTTTCTTCCCTTCAGCAACAGGTGGAGGAGCTTGAAAATTGAAATAGACGTAATAATTTACGTATTTACGGCCTGGTGGAAGGATGTGAAGGGAATGACCCAATTGCCTTCTTCAAGTCTTTTTTGCCTAAATTGTTACATTTACCGGAGGACACAGTGCTCAATATCCAATGTGCTCACAGACTTGGGCGATTATCTTCTTCAGTTTCTTCTCCGTCGAGGCCGAGAGGAGTTATCATGTACTTTCTGGAATACATGGATCTCCTAAAAGTCTTATCAGTGGCTAGAGCTTCTCCCCGGCTTTCCTGGTCGGGGTCCTCCTTGTTCTTTGCACAGGACTATGCAAAGGCTACAGCTAATCGACGCAAAGCTTTTTTGGATATAAGAGCGGATCTTCGTTCCATTGGTGCCCGCTTTGACTCTTCCATCCCTGCCTTTCAAGGTTACCTACAATAACAAAACAACGACATATGATGATCCCATTCGTCTTCAAAGTTTCCTGAATTCCTGCAAAACAGCTGATATGGATGTGTCTGATTCCTCTTCTCCCTTTCCTCCTTGAGCTTATTTATTTTGTTGTGACTGTCTTCATTACTGTTTCTTTCCTGTATGCTTCTTAGCTTTTATTGTTATTCTCTTTCTTTTCCGGTTGACGATTATTCCTGACATTTTCCGATATAGTTGTGTTCTTCTAAGCTTACATTATATGTTCTTAGTACTCAGGTAATGTTGGTTTTCATATTATGCCTTCCTTCTTTCATATTGTTTTTCCTTCTTGTTAGTCGCCTGTTTTCGTAGATTCTGTATCTCGTTCCGTGGTGTTCCTCGGGCTGCGCATCTCGCTGATCCCACAGATTCAGCCTGCTCCATGTGGTTCCACCCTCCCTCTCCATTCTTGTTCCTGTTTCTGCTCCTGGTTCCGTTCCTGGTTCCCTGTACTCGTTCTTCCCTTCTGTGTAGGTATGTTTCCCTTTTTTGTCTTACATTTTTGACTTTTCGGATATCACTCCTTTTTTCTCCTTTTTCCTCTCTCTCTTCTTTTCTTGTTTTGATGGGTGTCGTCTACTCCAATGATTTTCTTTCTTCTTTACTATCTATTTCGTCCTGTTTCTATATGTTTCTTAACATTTACCTCTTTTATCATATCTCTCTTTTTTCTTTTTCACCTTATTTCCTTGCTCTTTTTTCTGTTACAACATCTTTTACTGACTTGCTCTTATTTCTCCTTTACTTTCCTCTTCGTAATTTTCTCTATGTTATTTATATGGGTTTCTCTTCTACAATTGGTTAATTTTCTCTTTATTGTTGGTTTTATATGGCATGGCGTTAAAAGTAATTACATGGAATGTTAAGGGTGTTAATTCTCCTATTAAGCGACAAATAATTTTATCTCAACTAGCTAAGCTGAATGTTGATTTTGCTTTCCAGCAAGAAACCCACCTCTCAGACGTAGAATCAGCCAAACTTAAACGAGGATGGGTGGGTGAAGTCTTTTATTCCCCTGGTGATGGTAAACGTAATGGGGTTGCAATTTTGTGCCTTAAGTCCCTTTCTTATACTGTACTAACTCAGGACTCTGATACTGGAGGTAGATGGACTCATGTCTGTCTTTAAGAGGTGTTCCACTCTCTCTTCTTAATATTTATGCCCCTACTGGTGGCGATCCTACTTTTTGGCACACATTATCCACCCACATTACCAAATTTGTAGATGACAATTTTATTCTGGCAGGGGAATGCAATCAGCCTCTCAACCCTTTTCTCGATAGGAACTCCAAAGTTCCGTTTTTGACGAATAGATCTCACAAGCTTTTTGTTCAGGCTATCTCGCAACACAAACTTTGTGACGCCTGGCGCCTTTGCAATCCGACAACGAAAGAATTTACTTTCTACTCACCCTCCCGTCACTCTCAATCGAGGATTGATTATATTTTTGTCTCCCATAACATTGCCCAGACGCTTACTAATGCTGAAATTGGCCCTATTTTATTGTCTGATCTGCTCCTGTTTCTATTCATATTGATATTCTCCCTAAAATCGCTGGGCCTAGAAGATGGCGGTTTAATAACACTCTTCTATTCGATCCTAAATTCACCAGTTCTTTTATTGATTTTTTCACTGAGTTTTTTTAGATCAATGATACTCCATCAATACCCAGGCATACTATTTGGGATGGTTTTAAAGCCTCAGCAAGAGATTTTGTAATTGGATATGTTGCCGCAAAAAGGAAGATCTACCGGGAGCTTACGGGTGATCTCCTTCAGAAGATCAAAAGATTGGAACACATTTATTATACATCACACTCGCGAGACAGTTTGACAGCCCTTGTTGATGCTAAAATGCAATTTAAAAAAACAACCTATGGAAGATGCTTCCTTCTATTTATTAAAGTCAAGTGCCAAATTTTATGGGGGAAGGAACAAAGCTGGTAAGATCTTAGCTAATTACTTGAAAGTTAAGCACAATAAGCTGAATATTGAAGCCATTTATGATGATAATGCTAATCTTAAACACAAAGATGCTGATATTTTAACTGAATTCTCCCTTTCTTACAATCATCTTTACAGATCCGATACTCAGCCTTCCCCCCAATCCCTATCCCATTTCTTTTCCAGCATTAGCAAACACCAACATTTCCCTCTCGATCTTACCTCCTTGGAGTTAGACATATCCCAACAAGAGTTGCTTCCCGCTCTCCAACATCTTAAAAAAGATAAGGCCCCTGGCCCAGACGGTTTCACAGTTGAGTTTTACTTACACTTTTCAAAACTTCTGATACCAAAACTACATTCCCTTTTAGGTACTTTTCTTACGTTGTGCAAATCCTCTGGTTCCTTCTCTGACTCTCACATCTGCCTCATTCCTAAGGAGGGGAAGGATGCTAATTATTGCAAAAACTATATACCCATTTCTTTAGTTAACATTGATTATAAGATTTTTGCCAAGTCACTTGCTGCAAGACTGGATCTTCTGTTACCCGACCTGTTGGGAGCAGAACAATCTGGTTTCGTCAAAGGCTGTTTAATTACTGATAATACCAGACTTTTGTTAAATGTCCTTTCAAAATCCTCGTGCTTACAGCACTCTCTTGCATCGATTGCACTGGATGCAGAGAAGGCTTTTGGTAGGGTTGAATGGACCTATCTTTTTGCGACCCTCGAATTGTTTGGCTTCGGTCCTAAATGTATTTCTTTAGTTTCCCTCCTTTACTCCAATCCAAGTGCAGCAGTCTGTGCTAATGGCTTAGTTTCATCCTTTTTTGAGTTAGGTAGAGGTGTCCGTCAGGGGTGTCCTCTGTCCCCGTTCCTTTTTAACTTAGGTTTGGAACCCTTCCTCTCCAAACTCCGTCAGCACCTCAACATTCATGGATTTCGCACCTCACAATCTCACATCAAATTGGCTGCTTATGCTGACGATATTTTACTTTTTATATCAAACCCTTCGGAATCCATTCCCGCTTTTTTAAATGTGGTTTGTGAATACTCCCTAATTTCCGGTTATAAACTTAACAATGACAAACGCGTAATTTTGCCCCTAACAAAGTTTACCTTCAAGCCTGATTTTAGCGCTTCCAATTTTACTTGGAGCTCTTCACACATTAAATATTTAGGATTACATGCCACCCCCTCAATTTCAGATACAGTTTCTTTCTGTCTAAATAAATGTATCCAGAAAATGTCAAATTTAACGTCCAGGTGGCATCCTCTTTACTTGTCCTGGTGGGGTCGCCTTGATACCATCAAGATGATGTTGTCTCCCATCATTCTTTACACAATCTCTAACATCCCTGTGCCCATCCCCTCAAAATATTTTCAGAAAATTAAATCAATCCTATCCTCTTTCCTTTGGAATGGTAAGAAGCCCCGGATGTCTCTTAACAGATTAATCCGACCTGAACTAGAAGGCGGAGTCCTTTTTCCATATTTTCCGGCTTACCAGAAGGCTTTTCTTTTACGACAAGCTTCTTTCTGGTTATAGGACTTCATTGACCCTTCCGCTCTTTGGGTCACAGTTGAACGCCTTTCACTCTCCCCATTTTCTTTTGCTGAATATTTATCCTTTTCTCGTAAACCGTCTTCAATATCCTCCCCACTGCATAAATTCACTACCAAATTGCTTTTTTCCTTAGCTCTACCATTTGGCATAATCTACATGTCATAATTAACAATAAGCCCTTCTATTGGAAATCATTGAGGCAAAAAGGGTTAATATGGGTTTCCCAATTATTCTCTAACTCTACCTTAATATCCTTCTCAGCGCTCCGCTAATCTTTTGGTTTACCTGCCTCTTGTGCTTGCAAGTATCTTTTACTCAAAGAGGCAGTATTGTCCACTTACCCTCAACTTTCGCACTCTTATGCCCCCTTCACACTTTCAACCCCCACCTCACAACTTAATTCTTTCTTACGTACCACTTCTAAAGCTTCTGCCATCTACAAGTACCTTCATCCCACAGACTTCACTAGATCTAAGACTAGGGTGGAAGAACAATGGGAATGTGACTTCGCCACATCTTGGTCCACGTCTTTATGGACTAAGATTTGGACTAAACTTCGCAAGTCATCTAGAGCAGCAACTTTGACACAATCCTTGTTTTTTATTTACAATAGGCTTCTTCTCACACCATTCGATCTCCACAAGAGATTCTCCACTACTCTAAACCTATGTTGGACTTGTTCTTCCCCAAATGCCACTCTTTTTCACATGCTGTTCTCCTGTCAAATAGTTCATGATTTTTGGATTCAAGTCTGGTCCCAAATCAATAAAATTTTTCATACTCATATTTCTTTCTCTTACACACATATCTTTCTGGGTAGTCTTTCCTCTTGTTGGGAGGACGTCTCACTTAATGTTCGTCTTATTGATTTGTTGCTGGCTGTTGCGTTTCAACAGATTACTGCCAACTGAAAGGATTTTTCAAATATCTCCTTTAAAGCGTGGTGGTATAATGTTTGTCTCAACCACAGACTGGATACTGCTTTTGTTTTCCCTCTTCACATGGCAACAAAGCGTCTGCACTTGTGGCTCCCAATTACACTGTACCTTGATGTCTGCGCTAAACACTCCTTTCATTTGACACCTGCCGAACAAGAAGTCCCTAAACCCCCTTAAACACCTTCAATGTTCCTTTTTTTGCATTACTCCATTGTATTTCCCTGTTATTGCATTGTTTTCTATTTATTACCAATGTGCACTCTTTGTTTAGCTTTGAAACCCGATGTCTGTTTTACTTACTCTTTATTGCTTTTGATATATTACCTCACTTGAATGTTATTGATTCTTTCTTGACCAGTTTTTATATTCTGTATTGACACCCTACTTCACCTTAATAAAAAATTTCTTGAACTTAAAAAAGAAATTGTCAATGGATGTTGCATCACTTTGGGGAAATGGAAGTTGCAAAGATGGCACGTTAGTTCCCTCTCAACTCGCTCATTTAAGCGTGGAAACCATACTCGGTCTCTTAGGGCTCTTATGGTAGCTACAATGCCACAATGTCCATCATGGGCTAGTCCAATGACCTGCTGTTTTAAGCTCTCAGGTATGACAATCCTCAAGCCCCTAATACATACAACACATTCCTTGGTCACAGACAGTTCATCTTGTACATTTTTGAATTTTCGAAATTCGACATCAGCAGCAAGAGGTTGAATACTCCTTTTCCACGGTTGAGTGGAACTAATGTCTTTTAGGATAAGTGTGTTCTTGTCAGCATTGGTAGCAGAAATAATCTGTTCAAAGGATAAGGCTGCTGGTGTACTGGTCTTCACAATGAAGTTAATGTCCTCCTACGTTTTTGGGGATGTTGGACTTTGATGATTTAGTGGTCCTCGTGCAAAATATTCAGCAGGGTTCTGGTCTTTACCCAGCTTGTGTACCAATGGGTAGTTGTACTCTTGCAGTTCCAACTCCCACTTTTCCAGGCCAGGGGCCATCTTGGCTTTTGAATTTCCAAAAATGGTGAGCAGCGCTTTATTGGTATGTTATGATAGTGAACCAATTTCCATATGGAAACACAAGAACATTATTGCAGGCCCACACTACATCCAGGCTCTTCTTCTCCGGCAGTGTGAGACAAACTTCAACTTGCATAGGTCACAATGTGTCGCTGGGCTTTCGGATGACCGTTATGTTGAGGAAGGATTGTCCCACCGGGCTCGCATGTACTGATCACATACATCAGATCATTAGAACAGGACATTTTGTTTTGTGAGTTCTCTTAATGGAGCACTCAAAGTGGCAAAATCACGAATGTATCATGAACAATAACTGGCCATGACAAGTAGGAGCGCAGCATAGTAACGTCTTGTGGGGGGCAAGTAACTGTTTTCACTTTATCCGGGTCAGGAGTCATTCCCCCATCAGAAAATATGTGTCCCAAGTTTTTAAGTTTGGTCTTGTGAAACTCACACTTTGCTGTGTCCAGAGTGAGAGCTGCATCAGCAAGTAATTGGAACCCTGGTGTAAGAGTCTTGTCATGCTACTTGTCCATTGCTACAAATACCAGTATATCATCACTGTAGTTAAAATCATTCTTGATAGGGTTGTACTATTCAATGTTAACAACCTGAAATATTTCTACAGATGATGACACTCCAAAGCTCAACCTTTTGTATCTGAACAAACCACCATGAGTTAAAAAAAAGTAGTAATATACCTGCAATTCTCTTCCAACTCGATTTGATGGTATCCCTTGTTCATGTCAAGTTAGGAGAAGACTTTGGCACCATTCAGCTGCTGATCATTTCCGCTTTGTGTGGACCAGGATGTCTTTCTCTCTTGGTCACTTTGTTGGCTGGCACATATCAATGCAGATGCACACTGCACCCTCACTGTCCTTTTTTGGCACCACCACTGTGGGCCACACCCATGGCATAGGAACAGTGGAGCTTTCAATGCTGTCATATATAAATATAATTTCTACTTATTTGTCAAGCTCCTTTCAAGTGGAAAGCAACTCTGCGGTGCCACAGGGCGAATATCCTCATTGATATGCAGTTGTACTTTCATCGTCTAGAGCCTGTCTAGGTCGTGAAATAATTACGGGAACTGACTCACAACTTCAGATTGAGTGTTGTTAAATCTGGGGGTCTCTAGTTGGCAATCGTATGCACCTTTGTCCAAATAGGGACCCTTGCTTCTAAGTCAGGATAAGGGGATTACTCTCCTAGATAACGCCTGCTCACCCCCTTGGTAGCTTGGCAAGAGCAGACAGGCTTAACCCAGAGGCAGTGTGGTAAGTATACGTGAATATACACAGTAATACAGTGAAAACACTACAGATGGACACAACACAGGATTTATAAAAATAAGTATTCTTTATATAGACTTAACACAAGACCATAAACGACAAAAGTCCAAATGTAAATGTAAATGTATGTGTCTTGTAAAGCGCACTGCTGCCCTGAGGCCTCGTGGTGCTGTAGACCGCTGGGGAACCCGTCCTGGCTATCCCTGTGAGTTGGTCCCTACTGGGTATCGCCAAGGTGAAACCAGGCATCCCCGGCGAATGTGGGGGGCCATTGTAGAGATGAGGTAAGCTAATGCCCAGAGTTGCCGAGTGTGATCCCTGGATAGAGTAGGCACTGAGGCAAGAATTATCGAGTCCGCTGACCCTGGTCCACGACCCTGCCGCGTCAGGAATTGAACCCTGGTCGCGGGCCGTTCTCTGCTTCCGGGTCTGCTGCCTCTAACCAGTGAGCCACACCACTCCACTAATACTGTACGTATGATTGACTTAAATATTGTAAAAGTTGCTTAGTACTAGTTGGTGATAAATGCAACACAGTTCTCACAAAAGTACCTGGATGCGTCACGCAAAATAAACAAAAAGGCTTGCAAAGGGAGATGCCTCCGTTCCATGCTCCGGGGGAGATGATGTGTTGCGCCTCAATGCTTACGCAGAGTAGGGGATGCGTCATGATCCTTATGGTGCGGGGATGATGCCTAGGTTCTCGGCTTGCGGCCCAGTTGCGATGCGCAAGATGGCGCCTCGATGCGATGCGACAATCCTGGTGCAATGCGAGAAGATGACGCCCTTGTTGTGACGATGCGATGACGATGTGTAGACACCCTGGCAGCCTTGCGACGACTCTGTACTTTGGAGCCGCGACAGGCCCTGCGACACGCTTCTCTAGTGATGCGAGGGTGATCCTCTTGATGGCGTCACGCTTCTCCGGTGATGCAACAGCAGGCAGCTTCGACGAAGACACGGTTCCTGGGAGATGTAGCGGCAGCACACTTCTCTGGCGATGCGACGACTACAGCTGCGGCGGCGTCACGCTTCTTCTCAATGCGTTGTGCTTCCAGCTCCCAGCGACACACAGGTTTTGGCAAACAGAATTCCCAGCAAGGAAACTCTGAGGGGAGCTGGAGGTGAAGTCTTTTGTCCCTGAGACTTCAGCAGGAAGCAAGCACAAGTTCAAGCCCTTGGAGAATATTGTGTAGATGATGAAAGTCCTTAAAAAGTTCTTTCTCCTTTCCTTGGCAATGAAGAAACCACTGCAGGCCAACCCAGCAAACAGCACACTGGCAGAGGGGCTGTCAAACTCCTGCAGCTTCCTTGGTTCTTCTCCTTGGCAAAAGGTTTCTTGCTCACAGAAGTGATCTAAAGTTCTTGGGACTGGGTCCCAATATTTATGCTACTTTTCTCTTTGTTCTTTGAAGGCAGAGGGGCCTTTGCCCAGTCCAAACCAGTTCCTGAGCACTCTGTTTGCATGACTCCTTCCTTCCTTTCACAGTGCAGGACAGAGACATCAGCCGCCCCACAGGAGGTGGTGCCGGCATAGGGGAGGGAAGGCACAGCTCTGGAGCACTTTGTTGACAAGATTCCTCCTCTCCTTTCACAGTGCAGGGCAGAGACATCAGACACACCACAGGAGGTGAAACCAGCAGTGTAGAGGGAAGTCCCAGCCCTATTCAGGTCCCAGGTGCAACTCCTCCCTCTCATCTAGATGCAGATCTCTCTATTCACCACTGGGCTGCCTCAGCCTGTCTCCTGGAATCCCCCAGCCCTGTCACTCAAAACTCCAGACAAGGAAGGAAAAACACAACCT
This sequence comes from Lissotriton vulgaris, assembly GCF_964263255.1. Taxonomy (NCBI): domain Eukaryota; kingdom Metazoa; phylum Chordata; class Amphibia; order Caudata; family Salamandridae; genus Lissotriton; species Lissotriton vulgaris. The sequence goes on from NC_141697.1 coordinate 374,258,245, forward strand.
AGCAGAGGCGGGCCTGGACATTTATGCAAGAAAATACCTACTTTATAAAATTGGTATTTTCAAACACAGAACGTTAAAGCCAACTTTACTAAAAGATGTATTTTATCATTCTGAGTTCAGGCATATTAAATTCGAATTTCGACCATGTTCCCTGAGTCAGTTAGGGTTATAAGAATGTAATAATCTAACTGTCCATTCTGGAGAACAGGTAGCCTTGCAATAATGAAACATGAAAATGGCTGTAATTCACTATTAGGGCATGCTACACACACCAGGGCATGTCCTATCTTATACTTACAATGCACCCTACCGTGGGGCCTACCATAGGGGTGCCTGATTTGAAGCAAAGGGAAGGTTTAGGGACTGGCAAGTGGGTACACTTGCCAAGTCGACATGGCAGTCACAGACTGCACACAGGCCTTGCAATGACAAGCCTGAGACACACTTTACAAGCTGCGTCTGTGGGTGGCACAACCAGTGCTGCAAGCCCACCAGCAGCATTTGATTTACAAGCCCTGGGCACACATGGTGCACTGTACGAGGGGCTGATAAGTAAATAAAATAACCCAATCATGGAATCACTAATTATTACATCAATTTAACATAGGGAGCACTTGCACTGTGGCACTCAATAGCAGTGGCATAGTGCCCAAAGCATATAACCAGAAAAAACATATCAAAAACAGAGGAGGCAATCAGTAAAAATGGAAGGGACACTTATGCCAATGATGCCAGGTCTAAAAAGTGTGGAGGCTGTAATGGAGACATATCATACCCATGTTGGCAGAGGTGACAAAACAGGCAAGCACTGGGCGAAGCTCCTTGAAGAACATGAATTTGGTGCTTGCACAGAAACTGCATTGTGTTTGAATGTCACAGTGAATACCCATTGACTCTGCAATGGGTTAGAAGCAGCCCACATGTACATTTTCATTTTTGAAGGGTTGAGTTGTGGCACAGGAGATAGGCTTTTGAACTTTTCAAACAGGCATGATGTTAATTGACGCACCGCTGTCGATAATAAAAGTTACAGGGCAACCATTGATTTTTATTGTAATCTTGGCACAATATTCAAAAGAGTTCTGTTGTTTCGCTTGTTGGTTGGTCCTAGTCTTCGGTTATTCGTTGCAAGCAGCCACACTTTGTGTGCGCTTGATAGTGACACCGGTTATCCTTTGTAGGATGAACTTGATGATGATCGACTTTGTTGACGTAAGTGATGTTGCTTTTTGGCCTGTGGGCAGGGCAAGAATTCTTCTGGAACCTTCTAGCGTGTATTTTCTCTTTTCGCTATGATGTAGTTGGTTTCTCTTTTGACTTGTAAACCACTATCATGTGGGGTTTTTCCCCGCAACTTTGCATGGCAATAAAAAACCCACATCTGAAACACTTTATTCATCTGTGGAGGCATTGATTTGCATGCACTTGTGATGGCTTTTCCAAACTTCCTGATTCTAGCTTCCTTATCAGCGGTTTGACGATCTGTTCTTTCCTTGGCTCTTACAGCCTTTAGCACTTTCTCTAAGTTAGGTCTCTCTCAACATTCGTCTTCTGAAGGAGTCTGCCATCGATGACTCGAAAATGCATGTCTTCTTCATCATTAAATTCACTAACGTTGCAGTGTTTGATAAGCATATCAAGTCTTTCAACAAACTCATCCATCATTCTATCAGCTTGCCGTCTGGCTTGATTGAAAAACGTACCTTTCATAGTCAACATTCACCATTGGATTGAACTTGGCATCCAATGCTTCTTTGATCTGACTGCAAGCTATTGCATCAGGTTGTGATATTTTTTTCCCACTTATGTTGCTCCATCACCAGCAAGATTCTTTAAGTACTTCATTATTTTCTTATCACCTACTTCTACTAGGGCATCTATGAAATCATCAAACGTCTTGATCCATGCTGTCCACCTATCGCCATTATTCTGCTACTTCGCCGTGGTGAATGGCTGTGGTGGTTTCAGGAATGCTGTTGCACCGTACTTCACACTTATTTCTGCAGCCATTGAAAAATGTCACAATTCTGATGGCCTTTTGGTGCATTGAATGCCACTCCCCACTGTGCTCGCATCGGTAGCTTAAGTGTGCCTAGTCGTCAGAACTGATTTCAGTTCAGTTCAAAAATCAAGTTTATTTGGACCATTGTCCTTAAACAGATAAAACATTCTAAAAACAATTCATTGTCAGATAAAAACTTTAAAACCATATACACCTATAACTCATTAAAATTCATCGCACAGGGCTTAGACTAATCGTATTTCATAGTTCGTTTAACTTTTTGCATAAAACTCCCCAGAGCACAAGCGATATCCAAAGAGAACATTTCTGTTAGGAGCATACTTGCAGCAAGTCTATTATGGACACCATATTTTTTTTAAATTGGACATAAAGGGCCAGATGTATCAAAGGGTTTTGCCCATTCTATATCTATGGGGAAATGTGTTGATACATATGGCCCAAAATCTCCTTTCGAAGTTCTAAGAGCTTTGAACAGTCTAATAAAATATGCATCATATCACACGAGGTTCCCACTATACACTTACAGTTTCCAGAGCTATCTATCATCTCTGATTTTGCTCTAATATTACCATAATAGGGGTTCAATCCAGATCTTAGTCTTAGAACTTCTCTCCTCAGCCATCTATTCAGTAATCTATCCATATAAGGGAAGTGTATATCTTTTTGCCAGGCGTGGGCCATAAACTGAACTGACTTTTTCGTCACCAGATAAGCTAGGTCCTCGGCTCGAGATACCTCATATCCTACCTCCCTCAAGGCCTTTCCTGTGATCTCCATTTGCAGAGACACAGGGTTTACATCAAGACTTAGCAGTTTGCCAATCATACTGAATGAATTTCTAACCCCTTTAGCCCATATTCGTTCACTCACCAGCACTTCTCTCTTACACCATTGCGAGACCTTTAGTTCGTCCTCAGTACCCAGGCGTTGCCAAAATCTCACTAAGGCCATACAAACTGTTATCTTCCATGAGGTTACACATGTTTCTAACCTTACAGCTTGCACCATGGAGCTTTTAGGGAGTGAGAATAAGTTTTTCAAAGCTTTCCCCTCCTCTACATACCATCCATGTTTGCCACCCAAGAATAGTAACTCTGCCCCATACAGGAATTGCGGGGGGACCATAGCTAGATAAGCCTTTAAAACTGGCCTTTCCGATTTTTCTCCGTAAATTCCATTACATTTCTTAAGGTCATTTATAGATGCTGCTGTCCTTGTTCTACAAGCATCTAGTTGGGTTTTCCATTTTAGATTTTTCTTAAACCACATACCCAGATACCTGTACTCTTCTACAGTTTCTAGCTTTTCTGGACCTAGGTTCCAACTGAGTCTTACTTCCTTTCTCCCAAAACATAGAATCTTTGTTTTGTCCATATTAACCACTAATTTTTTCAACTTACAATACTCATGGAAGCTATTCAGCTTTCTTTGTAACCCAATCTCCGTTTTATCGAAGATTACCAGGTCGTCAGCGTATTAAAGGCATGCTATATGTTTCCCATTTATTTTGGGGCTTGCCCCCCTTGCACTACCTAAAGTAGAGGGTAGGTCTGCTATAAAGAGTGAAAAAAGTTGGGGGGCCAAGACACACCCTTGTCTTAACCCATTTCCGATTTCAATTTTTCTTGATATACTCCCGTCTGTGTCTAAGATAATCCGTGCCTAGTTTGCAGAGTGCAGAAGTTGTATTAGGCTCAGCAATTCTCTGTGGATATCATAGCCAATCAATGTCTCCCACAGCTTCCCACTGTCTACTAAATCAAACGCAGCGCGGAAGTCCACAAAGCAGCAACACAACCTACCATTCTGCTCTATGGACTTCCCTGCTATAGACCAAAGTGCAAAGCAGTGGTTGACCGTCGAGTGGCCCTCCTTAAACCCCCCTTGTTCTGGTGGTATGACTTGGTTCAGCTCTGACCAATCCTTTAGCTTTTCTAGGATCAATTTGGCGAATACGTTTTCCGCTATGTCCAACAAATTAATTAACCTATAATTTTTGGGTGAATTAAGGTCCACTTTTTTGTGGATCGGCCTTATTATTGCCCCTCTCCAAGTTTCTGGGATTTGGCCTGAGGTAAGAATCCCTTGGAACAATTTAGAGTAGAACAGAGCCCACCAATCCATCCTCTTTTTTATCACCACCGCAGGGAGATTGTCTGGGCCAGCTGCTCTTGTCAAATTTAAGTTAGACCCAATTTTTTTGACATTTTCGAATGAAAAGTGAGCCTCCATTTCTTTACTCACTCCGCTCCATACTATCGAATTCGAGCATTCTGTTTTGTTCCAGGCCCCATACATTTCCCCCAAGTAATCTTCCCACTTGTTTTCGGGGATCACACATTTCAGGGTGCCTCTTTCTTTATTTGAACTTTCTTGCACCAATCTCCAAAACCCTTTCAAATCTTTGGATTCTATAGCGCTCAGCAATTTTGCCCAACAGCTCTCTCTAAAAGCTATTGCATCAGCTTGTGATATTTTTTTTCCCACTTATGTTGCTCCATCACCAGCAAGATTGTTTAAGTACTTCATTATTTTCTTATCACCTACTTCTACTAGGGCATCTATGAGATCATCAAACGTCTCGATCCATGCTGTCCTCCTATCCCCATTATTCTGCTACTTCGCCGTGGTGAATGGCTGTGGTGGTTTCAGGAATGCTGTTGCACCGTACTTCACACTTATTTCTGCAGCCATTGAAAATGTCACAATTCTGATGGCCTTTTGGTGCATTGGATGCCACTCACCACTGTGCTCGCATCGGTAGCTTAAGTGTGCCTAGTCGTCAGAACTGATTTGAGGTCGTGTGGCACTTCCCTTGCTCTCGCTGGTGAGTACATCTGCACTTTCATACCTGATTATCATGGCTTTTAGCATTTTGCTTTGTATTGATGATGGATCTGTGTTATGCTATGGTGCAGTATCTTTTGTTTTGGCCTTGCCAGTGAGTTCTGGCGGGCTTTTCGAATGCACTCCTCTGCTGGGCCTACAATTTCTTCTAGGGCTTTATATGGTCTGTAGCGGGGCTTCTCATCGAATTGGGTGCATGTGGCACAAACCAGGAGCTTGCTGTAATGTTGCCAACTTCCAGGGAGAGCAGTTGTATTTCTTAGGGGCACAGATTCTGCATTTGTTGCCAGTTACAGCATCCTCCTCAACCCAGGAGCATACAATGAATACTCCACACAAGGAGCTCTGGATTGTATGTCTATATTACTCCGCATACAATCACACGCTGTTCTCTGATTACGTCACAACCATTAATATCCATACTTTAACACCTCCCAACCAGTTACGTACTTCCTCTGTTGAGTCCTCCCAGTACGGCACGCATAGTTACACAACACTCCTGCTGACCTTGCACCAAGGGCGATTTTGCACATACAAGTGGCGGTGAACCTAAATATAATGTTTGCACCTGAATGTGCTTTTGTTCTTAAACAGAATTTGCACTTCTGTGGTTGTTGCACCAAGAGTGCAAATGCACATAATTGTGATTTGCATCTAAACATGCTTTTGCACACAAATGTACTTTTTTTGCCTAAAATTATTTTCTCATTACTGCTGATGTTGCATCAAGGTTTTTTTTTGTACATTTTATGAATAAATAAAAAAATAGATATTGCATTAATGGTGAAAGTGGACCTAAATGTGATTTTGTCTACAATGATTTTCCACATATTTGTGTTTTTACTCCTAATGTGATTTATGCTTCTAAAGTGTTTAAAAACTGTCGCTGATTCACCAAGGGTGGTTATGCATGTTAATGTGAGTTTGCATCTAAATGTGATTTTCCTTCAGTTTTTTTAATATTACAATGCTTTTCACTTTGCACCAATGTGTTATTCTAATTTTGAGTCTAAATCTTTTCCACACTCATTTGATGAAGCTGGATAATAATAAGTAGGATGCAGACATAGAGTCCATAGAAAGAGGTGGGTTGCACAATCCTTCAGTCCCAATGGTCCTTGCATGTTTGTGAATCTCTGTGCTTTCTTGCATACACATATCCAGATGAATTGTCTTTACCAATGCTTGCTATTTGCTCAATTGCACAAGGTGGATTTTTCAACTTTTCTGAGGTTTCCTGAGGATGTTTTTATGATTACAATGTTTTCCATGGCTACAATTACACTCCTTGGTTGATCAGACCGATTATGTCTATGTCTATGGCACATTCCTACAAAAGGTTCTGCCTGTACACAGTTGAAACCGCAAAACTACGCTTTGGCAATCAGACATTGCTTTGCTTTATCTTTTTAATTTCTTTAAGCTAATTCGAGTGCACCTGGCCACATGTTTATCACTGTATGTTTCTGTGCTATGTCAAATATAGCAACAATCCAATATTCTTGCAAGTAATTATAACCATGGTTCCAACATGTGTTTATAAAACTTGTATACGTTTATGGTGCTAGTATGAGCAAATTCAAGGGCATATTTACAATAGAAGTTACGGAGCGTGTGGTTAGCCTTCTTGGCTTAACGCTGTGCTTCTCCACTTCTGAAACACAGGGCTGCACCATATTTACAACAATATGGTGCAGCCCTCCATTTCCCCCTGCGCTGGTGCTAAATTTAGCTGCCTAGTGCCAATGCAGTCACCCTTGCCGATGCATGGGTGTCCGCGTTGCAGGGGAAGATTGTTTATGTGCAGTAAGGTGTCCTTTTCTGCACATGAACAATCTTGAAATGGTGTTTTGTAACTTCTAGGTGGGCTGCTAAATGCAACACACATAGAAGTTGCAAAACGTCATTTTTTATGATTATTTATGTGCAGGAAGGGACACCTTCCTGCACATAAACAATCAATGGTGTTTTGCTATTTCTATGTGTGCTGCAAAACGCAGCACACATGGAAACAGCAAAAACCAAGAGAAATAAAAAATGTGTCCTCATTGTGCTAGGGTAAGACCAGGTTTTCCTTGGTCTTAATTTTGGAGCTGCCCCATATTTACGCCACCCTTGTATATATATGGGGCAGCATCAAAATAAATGGGTGTTACGGTGGAACGTCCATTGCCCTACCCTTTCACACTAAGTATAGCGTGAAAGTGTGCCTTATTTACAAGACACCGTTAAGCCACATTAAGTGGCTTAACACTTCCCTGAAAATAAGTCGAAGCCTCTATCGCCACCACAAAGTCGTGAAAAGTGACGTTGTGGTGTTGATAGGAGCTTGTATATATGCCTTTCAGTTTCTACAACATTGAGCCGATTCACAATTAAGAACATATATATGAGTATGGCTGTAGATCTGTTTAACATTCTTTTATATGCTTTTGTGATTTGGCCCCAATACATCTAACATAAAAATAAATTAGGAATATTCAAGGTATATTCATATGTAATAAGTACAAATAGAAAGAACTGTGCTGTCTTTGCACTTTTACGAATAGTGAGTTGAAGATGCTAGGGACAATTCACAAAGGCTTCTAAAAGTACATAAAAGAGTACTCCTGTAGAACTACTTTCCGGACTCATGAATGCTTCTGAGAAGTGGCCCCAACGACTCTACTTTGATTGACAAAAGGCTTACTTAGGTAATTGTAACACATCTGTGTGTGTGCATTTTCAATGGAAACAGAGAATATGGATGATCCACTGACTCAGTCAATTTGCAATTTAGATGAAATGGTGCTTTTCACCTAAACGGATGATCAAACATTGGATGCTAGCATATATTAACTGCTCTCTCTCAACTTAACTGGTGTGCTCTTCAGGAGTGTATTGACAGTTTTTGTCACATTTACCATAATTATCCTCTGAAGCGACTAGTAAACAGTGTTCTTTTTCCTATGCTTTTATTGCTCCACAGTCAATATTACTGAACAAATTGTTAAGTCTTAGAACTCCAAATTATCAGACCCGTGCAGGAAATTATGATTTGTTGTGTCCCGTAACACCACTTTCTGAAAATAGGGAAATACAAACAAAGACACTTAGAGCCTCATTTAGGTGGAAAGTGCATGCACTTATAGCTCTAGCTCCATGTCACAAGTCTGATATTCTAGGATAAGGCCTTTTTTGACTCTGTGTGCCCTCTTCAAAATCATGTCTTTCAGTCAGTAAAGAAGGGCCAGAGGATCAAACAGGCAGGAATATAATAACAAAGAGAGTATGCCTGTCATTCTTGGAACACCACGTGATGGGGCTGAAACTTCTGCAGATCAGTAGGCTACCTTATGCCGGGCTGAACCTTTCATTATGAGCTACCCTTGTACACACATGCCAATAGGCAGAGGAAACTCTTTTCATTCGTCAAAGAGCTCCAGTAGCCTAAATACTACCTAAGAAGCCTCAAAGTGATTGAAATCCCGCTGCTGTAGTTCATTGATGCTTCACTATAAAATTAATAAAAATACGGATGTTGCTGCTTGCAACTGTTAGTTAGTAGTGTGTGGCCTGTATCCCGGTACCACAGGCTCATTACATATGGCTTTCTCATGATTATTAAACCATCTGCTCTGGCACCAAAGTGTTCGACTATCTGATAGACTGTTTTCAGTGAATACAGAATGTTGACATACAGGTAGATTCATCAAGCATTTTTGCGAGCGCAAACGGTGTGAATGGCAAAATTCGGCCGTTTGCGCCCGCAAAAATGGCATTTGGAATTCGTCAATGGGTCATGAACTCGCAATTTGAAAAATCGCAAATAATTGTGATTTCTCAAATTGCAATCGCATTTAAGGAATCTCAATTAGAGATTCCTTAGGACCGACTAGATAACAACGCCCACAACAGCAAGGAATTATTCAACATCGTCAAGGAATTTACCAACCCCTCGGCCAACTCCAATGACATCACCCCCTCTCAAGCCCTCTGCGACTCCCTAGCCTCATTCTTCCACAACAAAATTGCAGACATCCACAACAGCTTCGACAACCGACCCGAAGACCAACCCACCCAACCCCCTGCAGGACCCCCACCCCCCCTGAACATCCTCAATGCCTGGAAGCCAATCTCCACTGAGGACACCAGCCGTCTGATGAACTCTATCCACTCAGGATCCCCCACAGACCCATGCCCTTACCACATCTTTAACAAAGCAGACTCCATTATAGCACCGCACCTCCGAGACGTCATCAACTGCTCCCTCAACTCCGCAACCTTCCCGGAAAGCTGGAAACATGCCGAACTCAGCGCCCTCCTGAAGAAACCCACAGCTGACCCCACCGAACTCAAAAACTACCGCCCTATCTCACTCCTTCCATTCCCGGCCAAAGTCATCGAGAAAGCGGTCAACAACCAGCTCGCCGCATTCCTCGAAACCAACAAATCCCTCGACTCCTCACAATCCGGCTTCCGAGCCAAGCACAGCACTGAAACCGCCCTCATCGCAGCAACAGACGACATTCGAACTCTACTAGACAATGGAGACACAGTCGCCCTCATCCTCCTCGACCTCTCCGCAGCCTTCGACACGGTCTGTCATAGCACCCTTTTACAACGCCTCAGAAACGTCGGAATCCAAGGAAAAGCACTGGAATGGATCACCTCATTCCTCACCGGAAGAACCCAGAGAGTCCGCCTCCCACCATTCAAGTCAGAGGCCACTGAAGTCATCTGCGGCGTACCACAAGGATCTTCACTCAGCCCCACCCTCTTCAACATATACATGAGCCCCCTCGCGGTCATCGCACGCCAACACAACCTCAACATCATCTCCTACGCCGACGACACTCAACTGATCCTATCACTCACCAGAGACCCTAACACTGCCAAAACCAACCTGCATGAAGGAATGAAAGAAGTAGCCGAATGGATGAAGCACAGCCGTCTGAAACTGAACTCAGACAAAACAGAAGTCCTCATCCTAGGCACCTCCCCCTCCGCCTGGGATGACTCTTGGTGGCCAGAGGCCCTTGGAAAAGCACCTATCCCGACGGACCACGCACGGAACCTGGGCGTCATCCTGGATTCCTCACTCTCGATGAACAGACAAGTCAACGCCATTTCTTCATCTTGCTTCAACATTCTTCGCATGCTCAAAAAAAAAATATCGCTGGATCCCCACCGAAACTAGAAAAACAGTCACTCACGCTCTGGTCACGAGCCGACTGGACTACGGAAACACCCTCTACGCTGGTACCACCGCAAAAATCCAGAAAAAAAAAACTCCAACGCATCCAGAACGCCTCAGCCAGGCTCATATTAGACATCCAGCGTAAAGAACACATCTCTGGCCACCTGAAATACCTCCACTGGCTCCCCGTCAATAAGAGGATTACTTTCCGGCTCCTAACCCACGCACACAAAGCACTCTACGAAATCGGACCCGAATGCCTCAACACACGACTGTCCTTCTACACCCCCTCCCGCCAGCTACGATCCTCCAACCAAGCTCTTGCCACTGTACCTCGCATCAACAAAACCACCATGGGAGGTAGATCCTTCTCCTACCTGGCAGCTAAAACCTGGAACTCACTTCCCACTCACCTTCGCCTTACTCAGAACCACCTAACATTCAGAAAGCTACTTAAAACGTGGATATTTGACAAGTAATTCCCCACCCTTCTTCAAGCGCCTTGAGACCCTCTGGGTATGTAGCGCGCTATACAAATTTATTGACTTGACTTGACTTGACTTAAATGCTTTTCATGAACCTTTGAAAAATTGTGAATTCGCTATTTTTTACCGCTATTTACAGCGAAGTCTGACTTCGTGGAAAATAGCGAAAACTTAGAAAAATGCACATTAGTGCATTTTTCTAAGTGGTATGTTACACACACACATGATCTTTGGACATGTGTGTGCGCAACATCAGTCTACATTGACATTTCAGGGGTGCTACAGGGTGTCCTTTGGACATCCCTGGCACCCTTGAAATTGCATCCTTATTTGCGATTAGCAAATTACTATTCGCAAATAAGGAGGCTGTAGGAATCGCAATTTATTTTGCGATTTCTACATAAATCCCAATTTGCAAGTCCTTAATAGCGATTCCTAAATAATTGCTATTAAGGACTCGCAAATCGGGACATTGATGAATCGGTGTGTTAGTCCCTTCTAAAATATCATTGTTTTGCTGCTTCGATCAGGCATCTCTCGCCACTCTCAATGTATTAACAGTAACAAGCAGAAACAAGTTGGAGAGCAACCAGAGGATTCCATCACACAGGGAACACTAGGCATGCCTCACCCAACAGTAGCTGGATTAAGGAGCAGGGAAGAACTGCTCAAGTTGTACTCTTGCTTGCTTCTAGAGTATACCCCTCCTCCGCTTCCCCGGAGCTCCAGGTTTGTCAGGAAATGTACGGTGTGTCTGAGGTTTGCGGTATACTTAGTAACAAACAACATAGAATCATCGGGTGGGAAAGTGGACTGTTATGTTATGTTATGTTATGTTACGTGAATTTGTACTGCGCACAGCTGCCCCAGCCAAGGGGCGTCCCGGCGCATGTCAAGGTAACACGCAACAACCACAGGAAACACAACAGCTAAAAGGAGAAATCAAGGTTAAAACAGGAAAGTTTTTATCGCCTTGCGGAAGGAAAGAAGGTCTTCCAGCAACCGAATCTAGTTCGGCCGCTTTGACCCGGAAGGAACGACCACCGATACGGCACAGCTTGTATCGCGGAGTGATGGAAAGAGCTTGGCCCAAGGATCTCAGATGTCGAGTGGGGACGTACCAGGACAGAAGACCCGTAAGAGTTTGAGGGGCCGTGCCTTTTAGGATCTTAAAGGCCAAGCATAGCACTTTGAACTGGATTCTTGCTCTGACCGGCATCCAGTGCAGCGCTTTCAGAGTACTGGAAACAGGGCAAGATCTGGGAAGACCAACGATAGCTCTGGCGGCAGCATTCTGCACTCGTTGGAGGCGAGTGACTTCGGCCAAGTTAGCGCCAACCAGAAGAGAGCTGGCATAATCCAGGCGCGATATAACAGTCGCCTGGATTACCAACTGCCGTGTATGAGAGTCAAAAAATTTCAGGACTGGTCGCAGAGCCCGGAGAATTCCAAAACAGCATGCTGCCGTTTTCTTCGTGTGCCCCACAAAACTGAGAGTGGGATCCATCCACACTCCCAAGTTTTTTAATTCCGTCACAGAAAGGGGGACCGGCCCAAGCTCCGAAGGCCACCACCTGTCCCCCCAGAGATCCTCCCTTCTACCGACGATCATGATCTCGGTCTTCTTCGCGTTGAGCTGGAGGCCGTTGGCCTTCATCCAGCTTGCCACCGCTCTGAGTCCACTCTGAAACCTGGGAGCATCCTGGTCCGCATCCCCGCTGATCGTAACCGCTAGCTGGGTGTCATCGGCAAATGACACCATTGTCATACCCCACTGCCTGACAACCTCAGCTAGCGGTCTCACGTAAAGGTTGAACAACGTGGGGCTCAGCGAGGATCCCTGCGGCACTCCCTGTTTCAGAGGATGGAAACTGGACTGGAACGGCGGAATCGCAATGCTGAAGAGACGACCATCGAGGAAGGACTGGAACCACTGGAGGGCGGACCCCCCCACTCCAATCTCCTCCAGGCGGTGCAGCAGGATGGGATGGGAGACAGTATCGAAGGCGGCGCTTAGATCTAATAATACCAGCGCAGCCGTCTGTCCTGCATCCATCACTGTGCGAAGATGTTCAGCCATGGTGAGAAGGGCGGTTTCCGTGCTGTGCCCAGCACGGAACCCGTTCTGGGTGGGGTCTAGGATGTTGGCACGAGTAAGGTGGTCGGAAAGAACCTTGTTCACGTGGGCCTCCACGACTTTGGTCGGCCAGGGGAGCAAGGAAATAGGCCGGTAATTTTCCGGCTTTTCCGGGTCCAAAGAGGGTTTCTTTAAAATAGGAGAAACCACAGCCCGCTTCCAGCTTGTTGGAACCGTACCCGAGGCCAGCGAGATGTTAATCAGGGAGAGTACCGAGGTACAACCCACAAACAGCTGGTCACTGAAAAGGGCTGGCTTAAGCGGATCGGCGGGCGACCCGGATTTCACCTGCTGCGCCAAGATGGTAAAGCCCTGGGGTGACAACGGGGGTAGCACATGAAGCAGAACATCTCCGCCGAAGTTACGTGGAGTACCTGCCGGTGGCCTAGTGTCCGGAAAAGTTGAATAGATGTTCTGAACTTTTTCTAAAAAGAACCGGGCAAGAGCCTCACGGTGTGCGATGGAGCTCGTTGTTATGGCCGAGGCTCGCTTTGCCACAAGGTCCTTTACCACTTTGAAGATGGTTTTAGATGGATTAAGGCTATTGCCGAACTCCGCAGTGTAAAAAGCTGCCCGGGCCCGACATATAGCACGGTGGTAAGCTTTAACGGCAGCGAGATACACAGCCTTCTTCCCGCTGTCGTACACCTTCCGCCACTCCCTCTCCGCTCGCCTACAGCTGCCCTTGAGTATGCGTAAGGCACTATCATACCAGGGGCTTGACTCCCTGGAACAGATTTTCCTAGTTGAAACAGGAATCAGGGAATCAAGTGCCTCAGTGACCCACGAGCAGAACCGGTCGTAACCTGCATCCGCGTCCTCCAAAGGTCCCAACGGCACTGCCGCGAGGGCCTGATGAAGGTCCTCGAGACTCAGTTTACTCCAGTGCCGTGTGGAGATCGTCCTCACAGGAGCAGAAGAGGGAATTCCCGGCAAGGGGACATGAATGGCCACTAAAGAATGGTCTGTCCAACCGAGCGGGGTAACGGCCGTTACTGTGGCCTCCGTCAGGTTCGTGAAAAACGGGTCCAACGTATGGCCGCCTGCATGTGTGGGATGCCGCACTATTTGTTGGAGTTGAAGAGCCTCCAGATCGGCTAAGATACAACACACCGTAGGGATATTCTGATTCTCAAAGTGCAGATTGAGGTCCCCCAAAATAGAGAAGTTAGCACACCCCAACGCCAGAGAACTTCCAGCATCGGGGAAGGCAGCCCTGAATGCCACTTCTCTACCCGGGGGGCGATAGACTACCATCCCTGAAAGGGAGAACTGGGGGTTGACCTGAATTTTGAAGGTGGCACTCTCGCAGCCTACGATGTTAAGGGCGGACCAACAGCAAGAGAGACTAGATCTTACTGCGAGAGCGATACCCCCTCCCCTAGTCGATCGATTGAAGGTGAAGACCGAGAAATCTGAGGGGAATGCCAAATTAATAATGGCCGTGTCATCATCCTTCAGCCAGGTTTCCGTGATAGCCACAATATCAGGGGCCTCGTCACGCATCAAGTCCCTAACGGCTTGGTGGTGTTGCACTAGAGACCTCGCATTGAAGCTCAGGATGCGCAGAGCAAGGGCCTGACGGCCACGGCGCGCAGCGACCGGTAGAGTCTTCTGACAGATTTTAGCCGGAAGGTCCAGTGCCCACTGACCACAGGCGCACTGATGAGGGCCACAAAGCGGGTGTATAGGTGCATGTATACATCTCGGGACAGAACGTCCTAAGACCCACAGCGTGGCAGCAGAATAAACAATCATAGCGCAATCCCGTGTCGCCGACCCTGAAGATGCTTAGGTCCCTAAAGGCCGCCGCGCCCGGCGCGTCCTTGGCGCGGACGGGCGCAGACGGGCAGGACTCAGGCACGACTCCGGCTAAGCGACGGTGTCCCACTGCGCGATCCCGCTGTGCGGGAAAGGACGACTTTAAGTAGGCGAGGCGAATGGCACAGCGAGCGAAGAGACGCTCCAAGATGGCGCCCGTGCAAGACCTAAACAGCCCAAGGCAAGATGGCGCCCACCGACCCAACCCCGGGACTGAACAATCAGACCAATCTGTAAATATTTCCGTAGGTACTGTTGCTGTACATCCTTTTTCTTCTTAGACAATTAAATATATTCTCCCAAAGGGAATCATTGCTCGAAATCCCTGTGGGTTTGCAAAGAGATCACAGGCATCTTGAGGAAAATATGAGAATATTCTTGGTAATGAGTTGGAATAGAAATCAAATTGTCAGTCGTCAGAATTAAAGATGTCTACTCAAAATTATCTGCTACCAGAGCACAGTAATCACCAGAGGTGAAACAATATTTGTGGCAAAACTGGGATAACAAGGAAATGGTACAGATATTCCAATTTATGCAAGTATTGTGCCTGGCAACCCAGTGCAGACTAAATGTGCGTAGTTAGGTAAGGTAATTATATGAAAGGAAAACATGCTGTTGTCCTTTGTATGAACCAAAAGAGACAAGTATGAACACTGCATTATTTTTATTTACAGCCGCAGGCAATAAGGGATGTCCATTGACTGCATAATTTCTGGTACCGTTCTAACACCAATATATTTATATGTCCTCTCATCATGGAAATACATCCCAAATGCCCCACAGTTCAACAAGACCAAGACCAGAATCTCAGATTTAACATCGACTCATAGTGAAACTTGTGGAGGAAATAACTGGTTTCCTGATATTTTGCTCAAATCATTAGAAGAAAGAAGTCCAAGTAGGGGGAGCCATTCCACCCATTCCTTCCTCCCTGACTGAGGATGGGTTCTTGTGTTTCCTAAGGGTTTCTGTGGGCATAACAAACACTCTGTTATCAGATAACCAGGATCTCCACAATACAACACACAGGCCCTAATTTCTTCTCTGGGCCTTTTTTACCTCTGATAAAGAACCACTTCTTGCCCCAACTTACCTAGGCTTTTCTTGTTTGGAGGTACACCCAGACAAGGAAGATCCAGATTTTCGTGAAGGAGTTCTGGGCACTGCCACTGTTCCTAGTCCTCAGGACCATCTACTTTCACCACTCAGCTCACACAACCAATGGTGAATAAGGAGTACCATCTCTACTAATTCAGAGAAAGATTTAGAATTAAGAGAGTGCATCAATTAGTCACTTATTTATTCTTAAAATCCATATTAAAACAGGATTATTTTGGTTCTTTTCACCAAGGTTGTTTTAGCTGATGGAATTCTGTGAGATAGATTGAAACATCCAGCTGTCTTGATGTATGTCACATGGTCCTTGGTCCACTCAATAGTCATAGAGAGAGCCCTTCAAGCATCTCTTTGAAGGTATTTAAAAAGGCTTGTTAGCCTTCTAAACAAGGATCAGCAGCAGAAGCTAAGGGCCAAGCCTAGTTTTGTGTTTAAAAGGGTGCCTTTTTTTCCTTGTTATGGACAACTTGTTATTGTCCCGTGCTCTCGCTCGGGACACTCAATGTTGTTGTTCAATTGTGGCCTGTGTTCCGCTTCCTCTGTCCTGGGTGTTCTGCTCGAACTCCTGTCTGTTGGACCAGTAGCATTGAGGACGCCTGTGGAGCAGTTGTGGGCTCTCTTCACTGTGACTTACTTTAAGAAATAAAGTTTGCTCTTCAGCACTCATCCGTGGCTCTTCCTGATTATTTTTCAACGCAACGTATTGGTGACAAGGATGTGTCGGAGTTGAGCCCACTGATCGGCTAATTTTCTTCGAGAAAGCCTCTTCGTCCTTTTCCTTCTATGCCCTTTACTGAGGGTTGTCTGCCACTGCATTCTGGCCTTTTGAGCAGTCCTGCGTAACTTTCCGGTGCATTGGAGGGGGTTCCTTTTCAATCTATGAAAAGCGCATGGTCACGCGCTCAACCTCACTCTCCTGTGCCTTGGTTGCTAGGCACTTCAGGCATCAGCAATTGTGCGTCACTTCCAGAGGCCATCTTGGATTCAGGAAACATTGCATTAGTAAGAAGGTATTCCCTTTGAGTCTGCCTGCACTTTGGTTGACAGGGACATCTGCTTTGAGAACATTTATTTTACTTTGCATGCACACTCACTGACAAGGACACCTTCTACAGCGTAACTTAAATACCTCAGACTGCACAATTTGTGGAAGGTGTACCCTGCAAATTGCTGATGTAACAATTTTTTTTATGTCATTTGCATGCAAGTCTCATCTATTTTTACAATAACTGTAATTTTTACTGCTTATTATAGCATTATTAGGATTTTTTCCAGCTTTAACACAGTTTAGCCTTCATTTGTCATGGCATCCCGCACTCAACTTCTTAAAATCTCTCATTTTCTTGCTGTTCCTGTCAAACCAGTGACGCACCAATTACCATAACTTCAGATATACTATTCATGGAAAAATGGGGCACACGGGCGCTGGCTAAAGCTGATATTCAGCCTAAAGCCTTTGGTGAACAAAACATTGACATGCTGAGGTATTTTATTGATTCTTTGTCCTGTTTAGGAAGGCAAATCACCACAAGGATTTACATTGCAATCAAAGGCAGGAACATCATAGGGCGGCAGGATTAGGCCAGACTTGGGATCATGTTGATCCCTGGTGCAGAGAATCCCGTAGTGTTGGCTGATCATTCTATCACTTTCATTGAAGCTGATAGTGATGTGAATTGGGAATGTGTCATTAAAACATTTCAAGGTATTTTTAGTGATAAAATAGGAAATATTTCGAAGTTTGAGCATTTAATCAAGCTCAAGGAAGCTGCCATCTCTGTAGCACACAATGCCAGATTGGTACCTTTGAGCATTAGGATGGATCTCAAGGATCTTCTTGATAAATTAGTTATTCAGCCAACTGACTCATCTAAATGGATAAATCCAGTTGTTATCATGAAGAAAAAGACAGATGAGATTCGTCTCTGTGTGGACTTATGCACTCTCAACAAAAACATTATCGTCGACTGCCACCCGCTACCAAAGTGCATGATCTTATAGCAAATTTAGGGGGAGCCAATGTTTTCTCATTGCTTGATCTCAGATCAGCCTATCATCAAATGCCACTTGCTGTAGAGAGCCGGGATCTTACTGCATTTACTACCCCATTTGGCGCATTTACATTTTTGTGCAAGCCTTTTGGTCTGACCTCTGCAGCAAGTGTATTCCAGAAGTTTGTGGATACTGTTTTGGGCGGCATTCAGTGTGTACAGGATTTTCAGGATGATGTATTCATTTTTGCTGAGAGTGCTAGGGAACACAATTTAATTTTGGAAAGGGTTCTTAGCATTTTTGAGAACATAGGTATCAGGGTGCAAATTCATTGTTAATCAGTTAGATTACCTTGGCCCTTGCATCTCAGATCAGGGCATTAAACCTAAATTGTCATTCATTTGAGCCATTCCAGATTCAACTCCACCATGCAACAAAGATACACTTTGCTCATTTTTAGGTTTATATGAATACTGCTCATGTTTTATACTTTGGTGGTACAACCCTTGCGGGACTGTTAAAAAAAATGCCACGTTTTTGAATGGTCTGATGCAGCAAATGAGGCTTTCGCTAAGATTAAATCTATCATTACCTCAGCTCCTATGTTATTGGCATTTACAGCTGGGCAGCCATGTTTTGTGATGGTGGATGCGAGTAAGTTAGGATTGGGTGCAATTTTATCTCAGTGGGTGGACAAGAAAGAACATACAATTGCATTTGCCTCCCGTTCTTTGACTTCTGCTGAGTTTAACTGCAGCACAATCGAGAAAGAAGCTTTGGCATGTGCATGGGCAATAGAAAGGTTTAAGACGTGTTTGTGGGGTACACAATTTCAGATTTCACAGACCACAAACCCCTTATTTATTTACTTAACAGCAATGGTACAGGTAAAGCATCTGCAAGGTTGGTTCGTATTATATCTAACCTGCAAGAGTACAACTTTACGATTCATTATCTTACTGGTGGGAAGAATGCCAGGGCGGACTGCCTGTCTAGAATGCCTCTTTCTGATGATAAGTTGTGTGAGTCTGAGGAGGAAGTTGAATGTGTTGTTGCTCTTATTGGAGATTTTGCAGGAAAACAAGCTCCTATTTCCAGAGAGGATTGGTTCAATCCCCTTAATGTTGACCTTATCCTTCAACATGTTATTAAACATTTCAAGCTCGGTTGGCATCTGGAGAGAAATTTGGAGTCTGGGCTCAAAGTATTTATACAAGTATCAAATGAATTGTCTGTGTTTGAAGGGTTCTTACTTCGTCATGAGTTGTTAGTACCAACCACCAAGTTGAAAGAATTATTATTTCAGAGTGCTCATGAAAGTCACTTGGTGATCACAACCACTATTCGCAATTTGAAACAATATTATTGGTGGCCCAGACTTGATGCTCAGGTGACTAGATGGGTGTCAGGTTGTAGGACATGTTTGGTTTCTGACAAACATTGGAAGTCAACCAAATCCAATCTACATATGGTTCCTTTACCAGGTGCACCATGGGATAAAGTGTGCTGGATTTTGCTTGCCCTTTTGAACTCCTTCCAAGTAATAAAAGATATATGATAGTTCTGGTGGACTATCTTTCCAAATGGATTTATTTTAGTTTTGTTTCGCCACCTGACCCCACATCTGTCATTAATTTTCTGAACAAAGTTTTTGAAGTTGAAGGACCACCCAATGAATTTTTGACTGATAATGGTATTATGTTTAATTCCCTACAAATGTTACAATGTATTATTAGTGTATGCATCAAACATTTGCATGTGGCCTTGTACTTCCCAACTTCAAATGGTTTGGTAGAACGTGTAAACACATTTTTGAAGGAAGGGGTACAAACTGCGATTATTGACCGGCCTGCAAGCTGAAAGTTTTCTTAGAGAGAAGGTTTGTAATTATCACACTACACCACTTAGAACCACCGGTGTATCTCCTTTCAAATTGTTGTGCAACAGACTGCCCAGATGCAAGCTGTGTTCGGGTGGGTCTGAGAGTTTTCCAATGACACCAAAGAAAAGTCTGACTTTGGTAATAAGAGTAGTGAAGTGGCAAAGAAACATGAAGCAATTACTAGGTTAGAAAAGGAGAATCGAAGTTTTCTCTACCTGTCAAAGTGGTTAAAGTATCCAAAGGTGGCTTGATTTGGAGGGTAGAGGGTGTTGGAGCAGGAGAAGCCTGGGGAAAGTTACAAAGGAACAAGCTTCAAAGATTAAAGCAGCCAAAAGCGAAGGTATTGGTTTTACTGATCATAGTGTGGGAAGTTCCTGGTGGCTTCCTTCTTAGGCGGCAGGTGCACATCATTCTGCTCTTGGTACTTCCTCTGCTGAAGGTGTAAGTTGTTCTTCCATTGAGGTTTCTCATGAGTCTGATGATTTACATTGTTATATGTTCTCTAATAAAGATATTTTTCCTTCAAGTTCTAGTGTGGAGGATTTGAGCACAAGGCCTTCAATTGCAAGGGCTTACTGCAGGGTGTCTTGCAATGCTTCATTTCCTCTGAAATGTAAAGATAATTATTTGCTGTGATTCAGTTTTTATTGTGAATGGTTTACTTGATTTTTTTCCTCTTTTCTAAATGTTTACCTTTTACTTGTTTATAAAAAGGGGGATAATATTGGGTTTAATAAGTTGTCCTTTTTTCCTTGTTATGGACAACTTGTTAGTGTGCAGTGCTCTCACTTGGGAAACTCAATGTTGTTATTCAATTGTGGCCTGCGTTGTGCTTCCTCTGTCCTGTGTGTTGTGCTCAAAATCCTGTTTGTTGGGGCAGTAACATCGAGGATGCCTGAAGAACGATTGTATGCCCTCTTCACTTTGACTTGCTTCAAGGAATAAAGTTTGCTCTTCAGCACTCACCTGTGGCTGATCCTGATTATCTTCTAACCCAACAACCAGGTCAAAGCGATTCCTGATACTCAGCTTATTTGGTATCCTACCCTTGAATTATCAGAAGAAAACTGAGTATGATAAAAGCTAAAATGTACCATCGTAGTATCCAAGAACTCCTTTAACTTGGTAGCGGCACCAGAGGAGCAAATAACACAAGAGAAAAGAGCATTTACTAACACTTTGCGCCATCGCGAAGTCACACAAATTAGCACATAGCCTTGCCTTGGTAATTACTTTCCATCACAAAAGCTATTTTGCCTTGGAAAGGTACCCTTTTTCAGCATAGTAAGCATTTTGCACTATTTTGCCTTGCGCCGAGTCAAGGGGGTGTTACTGGGTGTTATTGTGCAAACAGCAATCGTTTTAGTATTAAATCTCTTTATTGACAGTTCAAGATGCATACATAAACAACAATGGCCCAGGTCCCACATTACTTTATAGAATTGAAAGCTCAGGCAGTAAAACAAACAGCGACGTGGCTCGCTAGATCGCCAATTCCAAGAATGGGCACACTGTAAGAAAACCAAAAACACCCAACAACCCCCACTCCCACCCAATCCACCCTCGACCCCCCATCACCCAGGTTCCAAGTCCACTACCCCCCTTAATCAGAGGCTCCACCCACTTAACCCTTTCCCGGCTGGTTCACAACTGACAGGTCCGAGATAAGCTTTTTGTCGGATTTCCGCGTGATTAACCAGTACTAGTATGGCCGCAAACGTCTGTCGGCCAAGGATCGCACCTGGTTATTAAGTGCCCAGTGTCGCGCCTGAAGATATCTGAGCCGTTCTGAATCAGGCAGCCCATACACCTGTCAGAAATCCATAAAGGATAACACACCCCCTCTGCATAAAGATGATACATGGAGCGGCACCCTGCCGGACGCCATTTTGCAAAGGCCACAGAGTCTTGCCCCGGTGTAAAATCATGGTTATCCAGCATGGGTGTGAGAGGCGACGGAAAAGAGGTGAGCTCATGTTTGACGCTAGTGCTATCCCACACTCCCATGGGGACCCTGGTAATATACGAGGCGTACAGATTGGGGGGGGGTCTATGCTGCCGGTTGAGAAAGTGGATCTCCTGAAGCGGGTGACCCACAACCGCTTGGTCTTGATAAAGCCAATGTTTCTCCGACTCCCATCTGCTCCACTCTACGAGGAAGCTCAGCTGAGCCGCTTGAAAGTAGAGAAGCAGTTCTGGGAAGCCAAGACCCCCCTTTTCGGGGGGAAGCGTCGCAAGTCTAAGCGTCATCCGAGGTTTCTTACCATTCCAGATGAACTGAGCCAGTTCCGATTGAGTCTGGCGAATCCAGCCTATCGGTGGCCGAAAAGGAATAGTGGGGAATAAATAAAGAATCTGGGGAAGGATCGTCATCTTTACCGCCACCACTTTTCCCAGCCACGACAGGGGGATGTGTCTCCATCTACCTAGCTCCCGCCTGATCTTCTGGCGCAGCCGCGTGTAGTTAATCCAAACCGTGTCTGGGAGGGTAGCAGCCAACTGAATCCCATAGTAAGGGATTGCTTCAGTCGACCAGTGGAAAGGAAAGGACTCCTGTAAAAATGTCCGCGTGGGCCCGTCCAAGGAGAGGTCTAGGGCCACGGAATTGCTCATGTTGACCTTAAAGCTCGCAGCCTGTGCAAACGCCTCAAGAGATTCGAGACATGCCGGTAAGGACTCCCGGGGCTGAGACAATGAGAGCAGCACATCATCTGCATACAAACTTATAGTGTGTGTGTACCCACCAAATTTAATCCCCTGCACCTTCGTATCCAGCCGCAGCCTCTGAGCTATTGGCTCAATATATAAAGCAAAGAGAAGGGGCGACAATGGGCACCCCTGTCTCGTATCCCGTTCAATAGCAAACTGGGGCGAGGTACAGCCATTGACCCGGACCGTTGCGGTTGGGAACTTGTAGCAATTCATAACAAAAGTGCGAAATTTCTCCCCCATACCCGCCTTCACCAGAACCCTCTCCTAATATGGCCAATGGACCCAATCGAAGGCCTTTTCGGCATTGATCACCAGCATCATAAATTCTCCGGTTGCGCACAAAATGTCTTATTAAAACTTGCTGAGAAGCCGTCCGGCCCAGGCGCCTTAGCCAACCTAAGGCGAGAAATTGCATGCGCCACCGGGGCCTGGAGTCCTCCTGGTCGTCCTCCTGACATGTTGTCTCCTGTACCTCCGCCGGTGGATCGATGCCCAGTACTCGACAGGCCTCTGAGACTGAACGCAGCTGATATAGTTTGTTTTCCAACTTAAAGACCAGGCGGAACGGGTGGCCCCAATTATAAGAGATTTTCTGCTGCTATAGGTGAGTCGTAACAGGCCTGAAGAGCCTGCGCTTCTGGAAAAGGACCGGCGATTGGCCTTGAAATGTCAGTGGCTGCATCTGTCTGGCCCTCTGCAGGATTGCCCTCACAGGATCCCCACGCGGTGGGCCCTATCCAGCCGCAGCTCGGAGTCTAACTGGCGACGCAAGATATGATTAAAGAGTTCCCTGGCAAAGCGAAACAGGTCCTTTGTTTCCTCATTTACTGGCACATTGCAAATCCTTACGTTGTGCCGCAGTGAGCGGTTCTCCAGATCCTCCAGATGCATCTGGAGATCAACCTGCTGATCGTGGAGGCGTACAATTTCTTGTTGCATAGCCGCAAGTTCAGTGTACCTGTTGTCTCTCTTGGACTCAAGCTCTGCAACCCTTTCCCCTATGCCGTCCACATCCCTACGGACCTCCCGGAGCTCACTCGTGAATTCTTTTTTCAGGGTATGAATATCAACCCTCAGAGATGTGAATAAGGACTCCAAAAAGCCTTTGGTGATTGGTTCCGAGCCCGGCATGGGCTCTGAGGGTGTCTGTTGTGCGGCAGCAGCCATGGCGTCCCTCCGTTAGTTTTCCTGGACCTTAGCAAAGATATCCTTCATGGTTTTATCCCTGCGCCCCCTGGAGGTGGACATCGCCCATCCTTGACGCCACCGCTCATCACTGAACAGCCCACTATCCGATGGACCCCAGAACAGCAGACCCGCTTTCTCTGTCTCCCGCCAGGCCCTCAGTCTTCCACCTGGCCGGTATCCTTACGCCACAAAGGTGGCAGGCCTGATTGTCCACCCTTCTCCTGCCATGCCAAAAACTTCTGTCCTCCCTGATGAGTACTCTGTCCTCTACGCTGACCAGGAAGCAACAGGGGACTCGCTAGGTGCCCACAGCCCCCACTCCTCTCCCGGGGTGCCGCCAGGGCCACTGCACCTCTTCAAAAATACTGGTCCCCCACAGTAGAGCGCCGAGCCCACTGCTCCCAATCTCGGGCCTCCGGCTGACCCCTTACTCGGACCCTAAGCATGTCCACTCTTCAATTAGGATCCGCCGCTATTCTCCACCAGCCGCCTGCTCTCCTCCAGGGGGCCCCCAGCCTCTGCTACAGTGCTAACACTGTCCAGGACAAGCTGCCTCCGGCCCACTACCTTCACCCATAGGGGCCACACCAGCCCAGTCTGTGCTCAGGGGGCTCTCGCGTCCCGACCCCGCTCCAGCTCCCAGCAGGGACCCGATGATCGCAGCCCCGCGCTCACCTCTTGCAGCGGAGATTGCCGCCTTCACACTCCCAGGGTGTCGGCCTCATGATCGCGGCTGGTCCAGGTAGCGCCCCCTGTGCAGTCCTGGCAGAGGCGGACCCCGCTGTAACCACTGAAGCTCCATGGCCGAGCACCAATGAACGCTGCTGTTGGCATGCTGCCACTGCCCCCGGCGGGCCTCCACTCCGTCTCCTGTCACCGAGCCGCCACAGCCTCACTCAGCGCCGGTGTCCAAGCCCGCGAGCGGCAGCAGCCTCAAAATGACGGTGCCGCTCCCGCTCGGGGATGTCTCCGGATCCCCAGCTGATTCCCCTCAGCCAGCCGCAATCTCACATAGGGCACAGCCAGCCTCGACTTTCCGAGACGATCACTCCTACCACCGGCTGCTCTGCCGCCTCTTAACGTGCGCCCCGACCGGGCCGCACCGGTCCCCGGGGTATCTCAGTTTGGCTGCCTGCCCGGCCGCTCTGTCTCCCAAGCATGTAGCTAAGGCTCGGCAGACCCCTCCGTCACCATCGATCGATCCGCGGCCCCCTTGTAGCAAGGTGCCCCCTCCGCAGCTGTTGCTGGATGCTGTGACGGCCCTAAGGCCGGTGCTCAGTGGGCCATCAGCGGGAGCTTAGGAACCCTCCGTTCGCTCACTCCGCAATCTTGGCCACGCCCAACAGCCATCGTTTTAGATGCGAAACCTGCGCTACTAAGATAACATTACTGGGCTTCTTTGCATCAAAACCGAATGCCTTCTTGAAACAGAAATGTTGTAATTTCTCAAAAAATGTGCACTGCATGTGTGCTGAAGTTCATAGAATGCATCCAGGGAGGCTATGTGTTGTGCAAGGAAGCCTTAGGGAACACCAGAGCAAGGGAAGAAAGAAAGAGCAGGCCAGTCTTAATAAACATGGATCTATGCTGTGCTTTCACCCTTGCAGCCTGTATATTAAATGTAGTTGCTGTGCTGTGTTGGATAAGAATACAATTAGTATATCTGCCCCTGGGGCTTATTGCACGAAAATCCAGGTTTGCCAGGGTCTTCCTAAAGACAGTGCTTTCATACGGTAAATGTTGTCTCTCTTGATCCTGTTGTTGAAGCACTTCTGCTTGATATTGAAGCCTTTCAGCCAAATTCTGAGATGGATCATTGAGTCTTCTTTAAGCTTCTGTATTGGCAGACATAGGGGTGCCTCCTTCATTTAGCTGCTGTCCCGCCTTGAAGATGGTTTCTTTGAAGGACGACTGGTGTCTCCAAGAATGGTCATGATTTAGAGGAAATAGCCAATGGCATAAAACCCCACTAATAAGAAAGGAGAATCAAGCAGAGAATAGGGGATTCCCACAAAGTTTGGACCTGATGCAGCAGGATTCCAAAAGACAGAGCAAGGTTCCAGGAGCAGGATTTCAGTGAATGGACCAAGACACTGAGAGGTGGAGCAGAAGACCAGGAGATGATGCAGGATTTCAGCTTATGAAGCAGGATTCCAAAAGCAAGTAAACAAGAGGTAGAAAGCCACAGGAGAGTTACTGGAATGTTTGTGAAGTGATGATTGATTGACTGATTGATTTTTTTTTCTAGATTGCAATAACACCAAGGATTGGGTGTCCTGGTTCTGAACTAAGGAGATTAAATGCAGCTGAATCAGTGCTACCAGTCAGTGAGAAAATAAGTAGACTTTAAGTTGTTTCCTGAAAACAAAACTAGATGAGGAGGTGCCTAGTGAGAAAGGGACCTATTCCACCGGTCGCATGTAAGGAATTGACCTGGGTGCCCTCCAATTCTGGACCTATTAATGTGCATGGTTTGTATTAATTTAGCTGAAGATGATCTCAGTGCAAGCACAGGAGCATAGCTGGAAAACATGTCAGCAATGTACTTAAAGCCTTGATCAATTGAGGGGATGCATGACGTTACTCCGCATACTTTTACTCCGCATACCGTTACAACGCGACTTTTACAACGCATACCACTACAACTCATAGCGCTTTGAGGTGCTGGATAGTGGTAAGTATAATTTACTATTCTAACTCCAGTCCCCGTGGACCCTAGGGAAGGTGTTGGATAGTAAATTATACTTATTCCCTATCCTAGAGCGCCCCCCAGCGCAATGCGTTGTAATGGTATGCGGAGTAAAAGTCGCGTTGTAATGGTAGTGCGGAGTAAAAGATGCGTTGTAACGGGTGTATACCAATTGAGGCCTTGAAACAGAAACAGAGTACTTTGAAAATGCATCAGTTATTATCTGGCAACGAATGAAGAGGCCTGATGGGAAAAAGGCTCAAACCTTTTAACACCCAAGTGAAGGTGTGCTGCCGCATTATGAATTACCTGCAACTTGGACAACTGTTTCTGGGGAGTCCTGGAAAGACTGTCTTTGAGAAGAAGAGGCAATGCTTTGCTAAGACTTTAAGAATTAACATGCAGGAGCAAACCAGTTTTGAGATATGTTCCTGGAAAGAGAGGCTTGTGTCAAAGATGACAATTAGATTACAACACTTATTAGAAGGTGTATGTGGTTGAATCAGCTCTGGTGGCCACAGGTAATCATCTCACAACGAGGCCTGATCAAAAAAACAGCGCTTTGGTTTTGACGAATTCAGGGTTAAATAATTCAGAACTCATCCATTCTGCAATCTTTGTCATACATTCCCTGAATCTTGTCTTTACTGTTTAACCTCTTGAAGTCTGATGATTGAGTGTCCTCTGCGTAACCAAAATAGAGAAAGCAAAACAATTGTATAATGTCTGCAAGAGGCTTATATACACGTTAAAAAGAAGGGGGTGGGGCACAATGCTGAACCCAGAGGGCTGCCTCAAAGGAGGGGGGGCTTTTGTGGGTAGATTGATAGGAAGGAATCAAAACTGCATGCATACTACCAGACAGAAAGTTATAAATCGAGTTCAGAGCTTGTCAACCCATTCCCGGCCTCCAATCTATGTAGTAGAATTTTATGGGAGATGGTGTTGAAGGCAGAGGAAAGATCCAATAAAACCAGAATTTCTAGCATATAAGAGTCTAAGCAGATTCCAGTCGTCATTTAGAGCAGAGACCAGTATCAATTCGGTGATGTATTATTTTCTGAAACCTGATCTAGACATTAGAGTGCTCCGGCAACATGTTTGATTTTTTGTCAATTTAGGCTTGCACAATCTTGGCTGGAGCCTGTAACAAAGAGATTGGACAGTTGTGAGCAAATGACTGTATCTGCATTAGGTTTCTTTAAAAAAAAAAGCTACTTCCAGGCTTGCTTCCAAGCCTCTGATACAGCTCTCAATTTCAATGAGCTGTTGAGCAATCTGGGAGAGGCTGATATCATATCTACTGGAAGAACTAAGGAATGTTACAGAACATACCTCAGTTGGGGAATCTTACTTAATGGATAAAACCTTTTCTCTGACAAAGTGATCTTCAAGGGGAGGATATCCTAGAAGGGGGGACAGTTAGGCACAGAGAAATGGGTCTCCGAAGGAACTAAACACCCAACTTGAACTGGAGCTTTATCGCGAAAGAATTAGAACGGCCCTTGCATAATTGTTGAGAGGGAATACAGGTATTTTGAAAGAATTCAGAGTTTAAAATGCAAAAGATTTCCTTGGCTTACTGACTGCCTTCTGCATCTGCAGCCCATAATAAGAGACTTTGGTCCCCCAGAGTAGTTTCTTGTAGCCTAGGAGGCATTTGGCATTTTTGCATGAATAGCTTTATCTGGGGGATACAAAGTTACCTCTACAATTATGTACAAGACACCGTCGCTCTCTTTCCGTACTCTTCAAGTGATCTCAGAACCAGGGAGCCAATGGTCAGATTCAATGTGAACACTTAGGGGCTTACAGCCTGATTCATCAACGACCCGTTTTGCGAGTCTATAATAGCGATTCATAAGGAATCGCTATTACAGGCTCACAAAACGGGATTCATGTAGGAATCGCAAAAAAAAATGCGATTCCTACATATTCCTTATTTGCGATTAGCAAATTGCTAATCGCAAATAAGGAATAACTCCCCATTCATTCCTATGGGCCAAAAGGCCCATAGGAATGAATGGGGTGTATTCCTTATTTGCGATTAGCAATTTGCTAATCGCAAATAAGATAGCGATTTAAAGGGTGCCAGGGGTGTCCAAAGGACACCCTGTAGCACCCCTTAAATGCAAATTTAAACAGGTGTTGCGCACACACATGTCCAAAGGACATGTGTGTGTGCAACATGCAACTCAGAAAAATGCTTTTAAAAGCATTTTTCTAAGTTTTTTGCTATTTACCACGAGGTTTGACCTCGCGGTAAATAGCGGGCCGAAATTGCGAATTTGCTATTTAAAAATGGATGATGAATTGCATTTAAGGAATCTCAAATAGAGATTACTTAAATGTAATTCCTTGCTAAATAGCGAAATCGCTATTACCGATTTTTGCATTTGGGATGTTGAATCCCAAATGCAAAAATCGCACTCGCAAAGGGCCAGATTCCCAGAATCTGGCCCTTTGCGAGCACAATTCAGCTTGATGAATCAGGCTGTATGTTACAAGCCCCTTGCGCCGCCGGTACATCACTTTTATTATGGGAAAAAGTGCCATACGGGTGGCGCATGGGGTTTGTAAATAAGCTCCTTAATTGTTTAGGGGAGTGTGGAATCAACATCAAGAACAGTCACACATTATGTACCTCGAGCAAGTATTGATGCTCGAGGGTAGAGATGCAAGAATTGTCCAGCCAGAGTCTAAAAGCAGCTCTACTGCGGTGGAGGAGGGCAGCTTAGGCCAAGCTCAGCTTGAGAATGGAAAATGCTGCGAGAGTGGGGTCAATGCTGAGTCCTGAGTCAGAATTTACAGCAAAAGGGTCTGTCTAAACTAAAGAGATGGCTGCACAGTTTTGTGTACCAAATGCGGAGGTACAGATACAGAAATCAGGTCAAGTCAAGACTCTGCAATTGTTTACCAACAGTTGCACATTGTTGTCTAGTTCTCAGTCTCCGTGTAATAGAGTCCCCCAGCAGGAGTAACCGATGTACATTTACCACCAATGGAGTAACAAAGTCTAAAATAACGTTGAGGAAGGAGAAGTCTTGAATTTGCGGTTGGTACACTAGGACTTATTTAAAGGAACACCTAGCATCAAGTGTAAGGTCAGCTATCAGGAATTCAGAGTTAGAGATAGCTGGTGTAGTATAGAGAGTTACCTTATATGCCTTCTTAAAAAATTACCAGCACCGCTGCCCCTACGTTCTGGGTGATCAGTCTTTAAAATAGTGTAAGCAGGTGGTACAGCGTGGGCTAAAGTGGGATTGTTTATTTCAGAATGCCTGGAACGCTAACTTCATGATTTCGGAACCCTCACCCACAACAGACATGACACCGACAGGTGAGTGTGGCTCTGGTGGTGTTAGCCTCCTGATGGCACACTATTTAAAACCAGTTAAGGAGATAAACATCCCAAGAGAGTATACATTCCTCCACCTCCCAATAACTCATGGAGAGACCAATGTAAAATAACGCACAGCACAATAGTGATAGCTACAAACAAACTGATTATAAAAACACAAAATTAAAAGCTTATTTAAAGCTTATCCAATATAACTAGCAGCTTATAAAATAACAGACAGGTCGGTAAGAGCAAGGGCGTGCTAGTTGTTCCTGTTTATAGGGTAGTATGCACAATGGAAGAGCAGGCAGTCTAGAGCATTAACCTCGTGACTTCCCTTCCCCACAAAAAAAAACTATCAGTCGGCTGGTGAGTGTGTCTCTCGTGGTGTTAAGTCTCATGATAGCACACATCTTACAACCAGCCAGGGAGGAGAAAATCCTCACAGAGTACAAAAATACAAACAGACACTTCTTCCACCTCCCAATACCTCCCACTGAGACCAAAAGTAAAAATGAATACAACACAATAGAATAGCAACAAGCAAACTGATTAAATCAAAAACTGTTTAAAAGTGTATTAAAACCGTCTTCAACAAAACTGGCAGTGCGCAAAAAAATATATACAGTTCAGTTAGGCTGAGTGGCTTTTTAAAGTCCCATATATAATAAGCAAAAAGAGACAAGAAGAGACCCAAGAAGAAAGGTAGCCATGATGGGCTGGTTAGGCTTCCTCAATTGAAAGAAGCCATCATGGATTGGGCAAAATTACAACGTCCAGTCATGTGACCCATGCAGACAGAGAACACCAACAAGGAGGCAAACAGAAGGAAAAGAAATAAAGAAAGGTTTAGGTAAGTAATAAAGAAAATAAAAGTCACTCTGTGGTTTCCTGGGGGTGTTTAAGGAATGGACATTAGAATCGAGTGTTTTTGTAAATATAGCTGCCACCAGGTGAGCCTACTTTGCTCTCTGGGAAAAACGCCAGCTCCTTCCCCACTGTGCACCCAAGACAAAACAAGAAAGAGAACAGCCAGACGATCATGCCCTGCACGGAAACACGAGGGGTCCTCACCTAACAGTAGCTGGATGAAGGAACAGTGTGGATATGCATGAGTTGAACTCTAGGGTCGGGTATCTCACTCACCTCTGTGTTTGGCCTTGATACTGGCACAGGTCAGGTGTGCCCTCTCACTGTGCATAAGTGTAAAGACTGACCATTTGATAGGTAGAGGATATGTAAAAAGTACCTTTTTTGAGCTCAACAAGATCTCTGGCAGTGGAGAGTCTGAACTTTTTACAGATAGTACTGATAAGCATTTATCTTCATAGCACGACATTGCTCTTTAAGGCATAAGAAGAAATTATGATACAATAGCAGCTATTGCCATGAGATGGCTTATTGATGCTATGCACGAAACCTGTAACATACCTGTAAGAAATTGGGTTCTTGGTTGACTGGGGTGTGAGCTCTGGTCAAGCAACAACCACAATCCTTGTCGGGGTGAGGCACAAGCCAACCCTACATTAAACTGTGCTCAACCCTCTGGTAGCTTGGCGCAGAACAGTCAGGCTTAACTTAGAGGTAATGTGTAAAGTATTTGTACAACACTTCAAATAGCAATAAAGTGAAAACATCCCACGCCAAGCCAGAAAAATAGATAATTATTTAATAAATACAAGAACATAATGACAAAAACCCAATCAGTGTAAACAGAGATATGTAACTTAATTTTTGTGTTAAAATTGCACCAAAAAGAGCAATGCACCAACTGGGGATATCTGGTTGCACCAGACAAGGACAAAGTCACAAGTCCAGACTGACCACGATGGAGTGCAGGCCGGCTACAGGGACCCAGTTAGGCAATTGAACAAAGTACTTTACATCCTGGTTTGTGTAGTGTTGCGAGGACCCACATTTATAATGCATCACACATCAAAGAGATGTGCTGGTTCCGAGATGTGGCGAGGCTGCAATGCAAAGGCCTGTATCACTGTCGAGGATCCTCCCAACTGGGCAGGTGTTAAGGATGCGGTGCACAGTCAAGGCAATGTGTTGGTTCTGAAGAGCTTCATTGCTGCGATACGGAGTACAGTATAGTTGCCGAGGCTACCATCAATGAGCGATGCAAAGGCCTTTCTCCAAGGATGCATCGCGTAGCGGTGATCTTGATGGACTGTGATGCAATGCGGCTCTTTGCAACTGACCCAATCCACACAGGAGTGTTGATGTGTCGCTTCTGCTCCGGTTCGCGCTGTGTGCAGCAGAGGAGAGGTGTTGATTCCACTGGATCTGCAGAGGTTATCAGAGCACCCTAAGCCCACTTGCAAGGGTCCCGGACAGGGGAGGCACCACTTGGCAGAGTAGACTCATAGACGGCAGAGTCTAGTGCAGTTGCAAGGTCGTTGGAAGTTTGTTATGTCCCCAAGGCTTCAGGTCAGGATGGCAGCCAGCCAGTCCTTGGAGTCACTCTCACCCAGGCAAGAGGGCAGAAAGCAGAAGGTCAGCACAGCAAGGCAGAGGACCTTCAGAGCAGCAGTCTAGCAGAGTGGAAGTCTTTTCAGCAGCACAGCAGTCCTTCTTCCTGGTAGAGTATCCACAATTTTGGAAGTGAACTGAAGTAATGGTGTCTGAGGCCCAGTGTTTATACCTAGTTGTTTCATTGAAGTGGGGGAGTAGTTTGTCCCGGTCCTGGCTCCAGACTAACTACAGGGGGTATACAGCCCTTTGTAAAGAGACAGGACGCAGCCTATTCAAGTGTAAGTGTGGCTGGGTCAAACTCGTCCCTCCCCTCCTGCCAGTGATGGCCCACCCAGTCATACCTAAGCTCCCCATCTAACATCTTTTTGTCTGACCTTGCCCAGCAGCTGGACGGAACTAACTCTCATGCTCCTAGCATAGGCGGCCTCACTCTTTCAAACTTAATGTATGCTGATGATATTGTCCTAATCAGTAGAACACCGATAGGGCTACAACATCTGATCACCACCACGTATAAGTACTCTACAGATAACAGCTTAAGCATCAACCTATTAAAAACCAAAACAATGAGGATCAAAGCAAAGTCATCGTCAGCAGGATTTAACTGGCACATGGGAGGGACCACACTGGAAACAGTGGAGGAGTACAGGTACTTGGGGGTAATCCTCGACAGAAAGGGCTCATTCCACCAGCAAAAGGAAGCATTAAAACGGAGGGGTATCAGCGTAGGGATCGCGCTAAGGAGCCTCAAAACAAAAGTAGTTGGCCGAAGCTTCACCCCCCTGTTTCAAGTACTTCAGGCAAAACTAACACCGGCCCTAACCTACGGTAGCGAATGCCTACGAGGAAGGGACGCCCAGCAACTAAATAGCACAATCGTGAAGGCCATGAGAATAATTTTCAGCCTGCCCAATTACACCTCTCAGGCACAAATTAGGCTGGAATTTGGCCTGAGAAACCAAACATTTGAGCGAATGGGTGCCTACGCCAAAAGATGGAAAGAGTTGGAAAGTAAGAGCAACAGTTCCGCTGAGATATATCTCAAGCACTCCATAAACTCCTTGTGCCTACAAGAAGCCTGGAAGATCGGTGGATCTCGCAATACCTTTAAACAGTTAGTTAATAAATCAGTCAGATCTATGTTGCTAATTGATGATAAAGCAAGTCTAGCAACCCGGACCCATGGCTGGAAAGTTATCCAAAGCTACACAAGCAGTCTCTGCCAAAGCTATCTACGAGTTGGCTTCACCAGGCGCACAAAGGAGAAGTTCCTACGACTACGGCTGGGCCAACTTCCCGTACAAAACCATCTCCCTCCATGGAAAAGGCCCCAAGAAACAATCAACTGCCGAGTCTGTGGGAAGGAAAAAGAAGACATCGCGCACCTACTATGTACCTGCAAAGGACTGGACACAGAACGCAGATACCATCTAAAACAGCACCTCAGCAGGCTGGGAATAAGAACACGCCGGCAGGCGGTAAAGGCCTGCTTTGACGGGACGAATATCCAGCTAGCAAGCCACGTTGTCAAATTCTTGGAGAAAGCAGAAAAGAAACAAAAAAGATAGAGGGCAGAAACAAGCTGACGCCAAGTTACGAAGCTAAACCCAAACGGACATTGACAAGTGATCAATCACTTGAATGAGTATTGGACCGCCTCCCGAAGGCTAAAAAGCAAGGCATTATATAAATGCCTCACCTTATTTTTTTCTACGCTCAGCCCGAAACAAGCACAAATTCCTGTATAAATTATTACTTTTTATACGAAGTCATTCTTATTTTATACTTTTATACACTAATTGCATTTAATTAATGGTTTTATTTGCTAACAATTGCAATGGTTTTAATTAACTGAGCAATAAAGATGATTACTGCTAAGCTCCCCATGGGTTTGGCTGTCTAGGAGGAATTCTCAAAGCCCAAATGTCAACTACACCTAGTCATGTGACCCAGAGATAGGCTACAGGCACCAAATGGCTAAGGCAAGAAAATGCTGACCTTCTAAAAGTTGTAGAAACAGGATTGCCCTAGCTGATATTTATTTAAGATACAATACTTTTCAATGTGTCAAGTAATTTAAAAATACTTGACACATTGAAAAGTATTGTCTCTCAAATAAATATCAGCTAGGGCAATCCTGTTTCTACAATTAGAAGTGGCCCAACCCAGCCCATTGAAAGACCCAACCTTTCAAGTATGTGAACCTTCTAAAAGTGGCATTTTTAAAATTGTAAATTAAAATCAGACTTCACCATAAAATGCGATTTTTTTATTGCAATTCCAGAGACACCAAACATAATCTGAGCATCTGTTCTCATTTGTGAATGACACTTCTAAAATGTAATAAGGTAACACCAATGTATCCTACGTGAGAGGTAGGTCTTGCAGTGGTGAAAAATAAATGTAAGAGTTTTTCTACCAGAACATGTAAAACTTAAAAGTACATGCACTACTTTTTAAATATATTGTAGCCAGCCCTCTAGGCTGCCCAGGGCCTGCTCTAGGGGTAAATTATATGTGTTAAAAAGGAAGGTTTGGTCTAAGCAAAAGATTTACTTTGCCAGATTGAAGTTGCAGTTTAAAATGCAGACAAATAAGCTGCAATGGAAGACCGTGTTTAAACATGTTTAAAGTGCTACTTAAGTGGGAAGCATAATTAGTGCTGCAGGCCAACTAGTAGCATTTAATTAACAGGCCCTGGGCATAGATAGTGGCATTTTGCTAGGGACTTACAAGTACATTAAATATGCCAATTGGGTGTAAGCCAATCTAACATGTTTTAATGAGAGAGCGCAAGCACTTTAGCACTGGTTAGCAGTGGTAAAGTATGCAGAGTTCTAAGGCCAGCAAAAATGAACTCAGCAAAAATAGGCAGTCTGAAGGCAAAAGGTTAGGGGGAAAACCATGCCAAGGATGCCTGGCTTAACAATGCCATACTATTATAACACCAAATCTAACTGGAACATAACATAACATAAAATAACATAACATAATAATAATAGGTTTGAAGATCCTTAACCAACTGTGAAACTTTTTTATCGCTGCCATATCTTTCTGTGTGCTGAAATTTATTTTCAATTATTATTAGTGTGCTGCACCTTATCTCAAGAGTCCCTAAAACATTGGACCTTGCACTCTTTAGTGTCAACCATTGGTGTGGCCTAGGGACTTGGCAACCCTAATTGGTCACCTCACACCATAGTTCCCAAACAGTAAACCTTTTCCCAGGCTCTGGTTGGTGGGAGGATTTAAGAATTTTTGAGGTGGGTTCAGTAGCTGTCCCAAGGCTGAATCCTACCAGCCTCCTCTTTTAACTGCAGGCCAGTGGCCTATAGCAAATAGGACCCTGTGTTTATATTTTTTTGAATGAATGAGGATTCCTCCCTCTTAATTGCCAAGGATGATTCCTCCTGATTATACAGTTCTTATTTTGAACGCTTAATGAACTCGGAGGCACTTCATGCCCATTTTTTCGGCTACATGTTTAATTACTGTTCAAATGAGTGAATGCGATGTCAATGTACGCCATGATATAAGCATACATAACAACATCAATAGCAGTAAATGTAATGTTAATGTACACCATAATCTATGTATGCTAGCAATGTCCACACCAGTTAAAATGATGCTGATGTATGCTATGACAAATGTAAGCACAATATAATGAGAATGTCGATAAATATTAAATCAATGATCGCCATGTTATATGTACACGTCATGACGAACTCATATCATTGCTGTTTAATTCACCCGAGATGACCTCCCCATCAACCCTGAGTCAGCGATATGTGCTCAGACAGGCACCAATCCCAAGCCTACCCATTGATAGGTCACAGGTGGGGTTACACTTAGCCCGAAGACAAACACACACACACACACACACACACACAGGGAAACCCCTAACTGATCCCACAGATATACAGTTACACCACAAACAGGTCCAAGGAGATTGGCCCCAATAAAACACATTTGGCCAAAGGCGCACGCTCCCAAAATACCACAAAGTCAGATGCTGCATGTAGTTAAGAACACTCAGCCAATCAAAGCACAGCATGCACACCACACATAGTGATCACGTGCTCCCCATGCTAGACATCTGGACACATACACACTGACCCATATTAACTCTCCACGGCGTCGAGAGCTACCTATGTCCCCCTTATCAGATGGTTGTATTTATGGTACATGACTGGGCCCTAATCTACATGCTTTACAAGAATTTTTAATCGTTTTATTGCACTTCAAGACCTGTATATATTACCGGCCAAAACTTCTGTACATTGAGACTGTCTTCAGACACGACTCTGTTAATGCTCTCCTGGCCACTGCGTTTAATGAAACCAACTTATTCCTGTTTTGCCAAATGCCTATTGTCTTTTCATTTTTTCAAGGTAAAATCATACCCGAGCAACATTACTTTAGAGGTTTCCAGTGTGTGTTTTTTGTTTCAGTTTCTCATATTTTTTTGGGTCAAGAAAACAGTGTAGGTTTGGAAACCAAAGATAAAAAGTAACCAGGTTTTTCGTGGGAGTATTGCGATGCACCATTTTACAGCAACTGCTTAGTACTCTACTGTGATACATGTCTGCAAACAGTAAAGATTTTTGGGAGCCCTCCGCTCGTTTTTAAGTTAAACTGCAAAGTGGTAAGTTGTATGTCTGTTACGATAATCATTTTCAGGACTAAGCAGTGAATGCAAACCGTTTATAGGTGCTCAATTCAGGTGCCCCATTTTACTACAGTATTTTCACTTTATACTTTTGTTATGTGCTGCTTACTCTGTAGCCACCATTTATACTGTAGTTTCATGTATATATAT
Source organism: Lissotriton vulgaris (assembly GCF_964263255.1). Taxonomy (NCBI): domain Eukaryota; kingdom Metazoa; phylum Chordata; class Amphibia; order Caudata; family Salamandridae; genus Lissotriton; species Lissotriton vulgaris. The sequence goes on from NC_141697.1 coordinate 374,294,959, forward strand.
TTGCAACATGTTATTACAGTGCTGTGTATTTACAAATCTGTCAGCTGTGGCTAGAAAATTGCATCTTTATTGTAATCGCGATGACTCTGTTGCGCTGTAGCCCCAAATCCGTCTCATACCACTTTCATTCAGCTAAGCTGTATTTGCCCGTCGATAGATAGCAGAGAGTCAAAGAGGCCTGTGAGACTAGTTTTCCATCACAGACCGAGCCCCCCACTGCCCTGTTAGTAGGGAACAACTACAATCTCCACTTTCAGATCTCTAAGTTGTCTTGGCTGCAAAAATTCAGGAACAAGTTTGAAATTAGCATAAGTAACCACCTCCCGACCTGCTGTCCAAAACGACTTAATTCATTCCAGGATTCCACTACTTCAGTCCTCTTTAGCAATACAACAAAATTCTTATCCAACAGTCAACCTGTTAGCAAGACCCTAATAAACAATAGAATAGTGATTTGCTCGAAGTTCTTGTTCGATTAACCAAAGTCTCTCTTTGACAGATGCCTTTTCCTCCACCCTGAAAATGTTTGGGAGACAAAGTGACAGCCATCTGTGATGTGGTGCTCCACTCCAGTTTTTTTCTTATGAATTCTGGGATTTTTAGCCCTGTTTTATAATGGAGTAAACAAAACTGCAAGTTCCTGAATTCAAAGAAAAAACCTAGATTGGAGCAGCACATGGCCCTGGAAACTTGGCAGGTGCGTTCCCCATGCAAATAAGCATTTGCAATGCAATCGTTCTCGCCTTTGGGACCTTATATGCATTTAGCTATGCAGCACATTAGCCAGGGTGCTGAAACATCTATTGTTCTTTTAACATGGAGGGAAAGCACAAAATTCTACTAAACAACTGTGTCCCAGCCCTAGGTGTCGGACAAAAGACTAAGGCTCTTCTGTCCTCCTTTCTCTCCGAACGGACTCAGTCAGTCAGCCTGGGCGAGTATAATTCCTCAGTCTTCGCTTTCCCCTGTAGTGTTACGCAGGGATTGTCGCTGAGCTCGACCATGTTTAATGTACGTGTGATGGACTTAGCACAAGTAATTAAGACTTTTGGAATGGGTCTCACGTCCTATGCTGACGACACACAACTTGTGTTAGTGGTGCATAAAGACGATGAGGCAGTGGCGGCAGGTTTTCATGATGGCATGCTGGCCATTAGCTTGTGGATGGCAAACCATTGCCTTAAATTGAATTCTGATAAAACTGAGGTCATGGTCTTTGGCAACTTAATTCCAGGATGGTCTCCAACATGGTGGCCGGAGGAATTGGGATTACCCCCCACTCCGGTTAAGAAGGCCAGAAACCTAGGTGTTATGTTTGACGAGAGCCTCACTTTTAAAAAGCATGTCAATGCAGTGGCCTCCTCATCCTTTTATATTCTAAGGACGATAAAAAAGCTGCTACCCGATTTCCCGATGAGTGCTGGAAAAACTCTCATTAGTGCTTTAGTTATGTCAAAGATCGATTATTGTAACGGCCTGTTGCTCAACGCATAAGAAAATGTGCTAAATAAGTTGCAACCGATACAGAACACAGCCGCTTTGATACTGTCGGGTACCCCGAAGTTTAAGCCTATTTCTAGTGTCAGACGTCAACTCCACTGGCTGCCCATAAAAAGCCTGACTAAATTAAAGGCGCAATGCATTGCCTATAAAGCAGTCCATGGTACAGGGCCTGAGTATCTGAAAAAGCCCTGCGAGCACATGTACCCAGTAGAGCTCTACCTTCAGCAGCCGCAAATCTTCTAGTCGTTCCCAGAACAAATAAAGTTAACTTGGGTGAGAGAAGATTTGTGGTGGCAACGGCTAAACTTTGGAACTTGCTTCCTCTACAGAATAAGACCTGTCCAACACTGTTATCATTTAGGAAACAAGTGAAACCTGACTATTTGAGCAATAGAAGCCTCTTCTCTATCCTTTCAGTCTATAGCGCCGATACACCCATGGGTATTTGAGCGCTTTATAAATTGTTGAAATCAATAAATGAATAAAATAAAAGTAAGCACCAAACTGCGTGACACGCCAGGTATGGGAACACATGGAGAGAAATATTGCCATTCAGCTAGAAATTGTATAGTCCAAAGCTCTGTTTTTAATATACAATCAGGGCCTTGGGTGATCATATTACTGAAAATACAAGATTTGAAAAAAATACTATTGTCTACGGGTGCTCGTGAAAGACAATTTCTATGGACTGGAATCTAGAGAATGCTAAAGTCATTCTGGTATTTTACTGACCTATGCCGGTTGTATTCTATCAAGAAAGTTAAATAGAGGAAGTTGCCAGAAAAATAAAAAAATAAAGTCCGTCAGCAGAAAGGAATTCTGGTATTTTACTAACCTCCACTGGTCGTTTTCTCATTTACCTTTGCAGCACATTAGCCTGGGTGCTGAAACATCTATTGTTCTTTTAACATGGAGGGAAAGCACAAAATTCTACTAAACAACTGTTTCAAGTAGTCTCCACTTTATCAGGGTCAGTAGTCAATACCACTAATGTAGCCTCTCAATCGATTTGCGATTCACTAGCCACTTTTTTTCAAGACGAAGTGAGCCATATCTACTCAAATTTCACTACTTTTACAGAGGACGTGAACCAGCTAGATGACAATAATATGATTAGAGAGTTCCTCAGTTTTATGGAATTTAAACCAGTGTCAGTGGAATTGGTCACTGATCTGATTAAAACAGTCAAATCAGTATCCGCGTCTGACCAATGCCCCCCGTCAGTCTTAAAAACGCTTCCGGATTTGATAGGTACCAATTTAACGAGCATCTGTAATGCAATGTTTTTCTCAGGCACTTATCCTTCTATATGGAAAAAGGCCATTATTCGGCTGCTGTTAAAGAAAAACAATCTGGATTCAGGAGAAACCAAAAACTATAGACCGATTGCTCGTCTACCCTTTCAGCGAAGATCTTTGAGAAGATTATGAACACCCAGTTAACGCCGTTTATAGAAGAGAATAAACTGTTAGATGGCACTCAATTTGGGTTTAGGAAAGGGCATGGTATGGGGACTGCTTTTATTAAAGCATCTGATGATATCAGAATGGTGCTGTTTAGAGGTAGTGCCGCAGTCCTGGTACTTCTGGATTTGTCAGCGGCTTTTGACATGGTTGATCATGTCACCTTGATCAACCGTGTCCCAGCCCTAGGTGTCTGACAAAAGACTAAGGCTCTTCTGTCCTCCTTTCTCTCCGAACGGACTCAGTCAGTCAGCCTGGGCGACTATAATTCCTCAGTCTTCGCTCTCCCCTGTAGTGTTCCGCAGGGATCGTCGCTGAGCTCGACCATGTTTAATGTACGTGTGACGGACTTAGCACAAGTAATTAGGACTTTTGGAATGGGTCTCACATCCTATGCTGACAACACACAACTTGTGTTAGTGGTGCATAAAGACGATGAGGCAGTGGCGGCAGGTTTTCATGATGGCATGCTGTCCATTAGCTTGTGGATGGCAAACAATTGCCTTAAATTGAATTCTGATAAAACTGAGGTCATGGTCTTTGGCAACTTAACTCCAGGATGGTCTCCAACATGGTGGCCGGAGGAATTGGGATAACCCCCCACTCCGGTTAAGAAGGCCAGAAACCTAGGTGTTATGTTTGACGAGAGCCTCTCTTTTAAACAGCTTGTCAATGCAGTGGCCTCCTCATCCTTTTATATTCTAAGGACGATAAAAAATCTGCTACCCGATTTCCCGATGAGTGCTGGAAAAACTCTCATTAGTGCTTTAGTTATGTCAAAGATCGATTATTGTAACGGCCTGTTGCTCAACGCATAAGAAAATGTGCTAAATAAGTTGCAACCGATACAGAACACAGCCGCTTTGATACTGTCGGGTACCCCGAAGTTTAAGCCTATTTCTAGTGTCAGGCGTCAACTCCACTGGCTGCCCATAAAAAGCCTAACTAAATTAAAGGCGCTATGCATTGCCTATAAAGCAGTCCATGGTACAGGGCCTGAGTATCTGAAAAAGCCCTGCGAGCACCCAGTACCCAGTAGAGCTCTACGTTCGGCAGCCGCAAATCTTCTAGTCGTTCCTAGAACAAATAAAGTTAACTTGGGTGACAGAAGATTTGTGGTGGCAACGGCTAAACTTTGGAACTTGCTTCCTCTACAGAATAAGACCTGTCCAACACTGTTATCATTTAGGAAACAAGTGAACCTGGCTATTTGAGCAATAGAAGCCTCTTCTCTATCCTTTCAGTCTATAACGCCGACACACCCATGGGTATTTGCGCGCTTTATAAATTGTTGAAATAAATAAATGAATAAAATAAAAATAAGCACCAAACTGCGTGACACGCCAGGTATGGGAACACATGGAGAGAAATATTGCCATTCAGCTAGAAATTGTATAGTCCAAAGCTCTGTTTTTAATATACAATCAGGGCCTTGGGTGATCATATCACTGAAAATACAAGATTTGTAAAAAATACTATTGTCTACGGGTGCTCGTGGAAGACAATTTCTATGGACTGGAATCTAGAGAATGCTAAAGTCATTCTGGTATTTTACTGACCTATGCCGGTTGTATTCTATCAAGAAAGTTAAATAGAGGAAGTTGCCAGATAAATAAAAAAATAAAGTCCGTCAGCAGAAAGGAATTCTGGTATTTTACTGACCTCCACTGGTCGTTTTCTATCAAGAAAGTTAAATAGATGCAGTTGAACAAGCAGGAAGCAATTCTGGTATTTTACTAACCACTACTGGTCGTTTTCTATCAAGACAGTTAAATAGAGGCAGTTGAAAAGAAAAAAAATCTCTGAGCGGAAGCAGACATGTCCTAGGGTTGATCTCCAGAACCCACAAAGTACATAAACATATAAGGATATACTAAAGTATATACAAGAGGTCTCGAATGCTCGACCTAAAATGGACAGTTTTGAACGGGGGTTTTCTAAGGCCTACACTGTCCTATTTCATGGTCAGACAGGGCTCTTAAGTACTTCCTTGACCGATGTGAGTAGCTTTTTTTCAGACCTTATTTTAGTCTTGTCATTCTGGCTCATGTAGTTTGGATTTTACCGTTATAATGCAAAACCACAAGTTCCACAAAACCTTGAGATTTCTGCTGACTGATGGTCTTGTGTTTTGAAGGTCAAATGTTTCTTCACCTAAGCATTTGCAAAGTTAGGAGCATGTTTAATGCCTTGACTGGAAAAAGAGGTGAGACGAAAGTCACTTTCATTTCATTTGGGGATAATAGACAATTTCAAACGCAATAGTGAGGACAGATTGAACAATCTCACCTTCACATGGGTGGACTTCTAAATGAACATTCGGGGAGGTATTTGTGGCGCACCCAAAACTGCTCCAGAACTGTTTTTCCAAACAGTTCCACGAAACATCGTTGGCAGCCGCAAGATATTTATTACTCCAACGAGATGACACCTGAACTGCTGTTCATAAGTGCGAGCTGCGCCCGAACAAGTTCTGTCTTTTGCTAAGTTGGGCACGAGATTCGGGCGAGAGCTAAAAGGGCGACGGAAGTGGCGCGAGGGTGAGGAATCAAACCCCTACCGAACATTAATCATAGTGCTCATTTCTCCAGGTGAGGCTAATGAATTAAAATGTTGCCGTTCTCAATCAATCCACCGTGGGTCAAAAAATGAGACTTGCAATCCGTGCCAAATAAATCGAAAGAATAAACTGGAGCAGCACCACTTTTCCTCATGTAAAGTAATTTTAACTCTAACAGTATTCGTCCAAAAGTACTCAGGTAGGATAAAAGTTTACATGTAGCAATTGGTTGTTTTCCCTCAGGGGAAGGAGTACGGCTGAGGCAGGCGCCATCTTTGGGTGAGAATGTGGAAGACCATGGAACCCTGGTTTGGTGAGACCAGAGAGGCCCAGAAGGGCATTTACTCATCCACAAAAAACACTACCCACAGGCCATCGCACGTCCCTGCTTTGTTTGGAATGGAAAACGTGAACAGCTTGCCCGCACCTCTCCGCTCGGACATTAAATCAACATGGCTCTATTAGTGGCCCTGTGATGCCAGCTGAGCCAGCTCTGAGCCTGTCACCGTGATGTCTTCATCTGTAACCAGAGCAGACGTGTGCTCCTGGCAGCCTCGAGAGGTGACAACAAATCCAATTAGCTCCTCTCCATGGCGCCATGATACTACTGTGAAATGGCCTGACAGGGAGGGTGGCTGCAATACTCAGCACAGTGGGGTACATCCTTAAAAAACATAATACTACCAACTCTTAATTGCAGGAGTGACTTTGCAGCAAATGTTTAAGCTTTTATGCAATCTGGCCACAAATGTAAAACATGTCAGCAGTTGGACATTTTTTGGGGGGGAGTGGAGGGGCGCCGAAGAAAGGGGACAGGGAAAGAAAAGTGAGAAATGTGAAAAAAAAATAAAAGCTGAAATGCCCATAAAGCTAACAGCCGAAGCATAGCAATGAGGCTTCAACTATCCGAACATACGCTACTGAGCAGAAGAGGACTGTTGGTGCCTGTAGGGGGTAAATGCTCCATATTCCCCTTGGCAGCTGAGCAAGCCAAGAAAAACACACCGCTGCAGCCGACTTGCTTTGGATGGCAGAAATACACTACTCAGCAAGAGAAGGTACTGCATGTAAAGAGTTCAGCAAAGTGTTGCGCCCTGTGTTAACTAATGCCTTTGCATAGAAGTTTGGCGGTGCTTGTGATTTCTTTAACTCGCTCCTGTAATACCTCCCTGTAGCGCTTTTTGTGATATTTCGCAAGGAGTGCGAGATAAAACTATGTAATATATATATATATAATATATATATATATATATATATATATATATATATATATATATATATATATATATATATATATATTACCTACTGGCGATAGCCAGTAGGTATATATAGTTAGGATTTTTTTCCTATGGGACTTTTGAAAATTCTATGTCTAATAACTTTGGCGTTTGTGGACGGAATCGGCTGAAATTTTCAGGAAAATGGCACATTTTGTTTCTGAGCAGCTCCTGAAAATTTGGGGGGGGTTCGTCAAGGGGGGGCCGAGAAAAAAGGGGGGTCCCAAAACGCGTTTTTCCCATGTTAATTTCCATAGGGCGGTTGGACTCACTTTTAGCCCGAACGGCTGAATGGATTTCCACGAAACTTGGCAAAATTGTAGGGACTGGTACCCCGATGTGCCTTTGCTAGGTCTCAATATATGTGCTTCAGTGGATTTTGAGAAATTAACGTTTAAATCAAGATATATATCTGTAACAGCGCTCCGGGCAGCTAACCGGTTCGCGAACTTTTCGCGTATCGGAACTTTGCAAAGCGAAGCTGATTGGCTCTCCGGTGTCTGTCAACATTCTAAACAGTCCGGTGCGGCCGCCATCTTGTCTCTCGGTAGGATCGAGAGACAAGAGGAGGCCAAAACAAAGGGGGAAATGAAGGAAAGGGGGCAAGGTAGACCCCTCCTGACCCCCTAGGATTGATGAGGGGGATATTATAGAGCCACGCCGGGCCCAAAAAAAAAAAAAAAAAATCCGATTTTTTCGCCGTAGAGACGCGTCTTGGTTCGCGAACCGGGCAGCTAACCGGGCAGCTAACCGGGAAGCTAACCGGCAGTGTAACCAAAAAAAAAAAAAAATCAGATTTTTTCGCCGTAGAGACGCGTCTTGGTACGCGAACCGGGCAGCTAACCGGGCAGCTAACCGGGAAGCTAACCGGCAGTGTAACGGGAGTCTGAGGAGTAGCTGATTGGCTGTCAATAGTGTAAACAGTCCGGAGCGGCCGCCATCTTGTCTCTCGGTAGGATCGAGAGACAAGAGGAGGCCAAAACAAAGGGGGAAATGAAGGAAACAGGGCAAGGTAGACCCCTTCTGACCCCCTAGGATTTATGAGAGGGATATTATAAAGCCACGTGGGGCCAAAAAAAAACAAACGCCGTAGAGACGCGTCTTGGTACGCAAACTGGGCAGCTAACCGGGCAGCTACCGGGAAGCTAATCGGCAGTGTAACGGGAGTCTGAGGAGAAGCTGATTGGCTGTTATCATTGTAAACAGTCTGGAGCGGCCGCCATCTTGTCTCTCTGTGGGATCGAGAGACAAGAGGTGGAAAAAAAAAAGGTGTAAATGAATGAAAGGGGTAAGGCAGACCCCTCCTGAACCCCTAGGATTGATGAGGGGGCTATTAAAGTTCCCTGGGGGGTGAAAAAAAAAATTTGCGATTTTCGCGGTAAAGGTGCTTCCTGGTACGTTAACCGGGCAGCTAACCGGCAGCGTAACGGTAGTCCGACATATTGTGTTTTTTGAACGTTTGTGATATGTGCACGTGTGGATTTTGTCTAATTAAGGTTAAAAAAATATATATATATCTTTAAGCGTGTTCTGGCGCGCTTACGTTTTGGGTTTGGTTTGCGCTGCAGAGACGATACGTCACGGTTATGCGATGCATCATGAGGCGTCTCACGGGCTACGTGATACGTCACTTAATAAAGAATATATTTTACAGCTATAGATATTAGCTTTTAAAAAACCAATGAAATTCACAGAAAAAACCATAGGTTATAGACCATATATAGTTAGGAATTAGCATTTACAAAACCTTGAAAATTCACTGAAAAAACCATAGGTTATAGACCATATATAGTTAGGGATTAGCATTTAAAAAACCTTATTTTATTTGCACAAAACCATTGAAATTCCATATATAGTTAGTTGCACTAACTATATATCGCGGACCCGCAATCCACTGCTAATGATGTCACATATTACATCATTCATGACATGGTCAGTGACATCACTGATGACATCACTGATGACATCTCAAATGACATCACTGATGACATCACTGATGACAACACCCAGTGACTGTATGTTTCTGTAAAGTTAAAATATGTCTTACATATTGAAGAATGAGTGGATGTATAAGTGTCTGGATGAAGGATTTAGTAGGTGCATGACTGACTGTATGAGAGAATGATTAAATGTGTCTCACTGAGTGCATGGGTTAGTGATTAAAGTGTCTTAATTTGGCAATCAATATTTATGTTCTTCTGTAAACTGCTGCATGTTTAAATCAGTAGCTATATCAGTAACTATATGGGTTATTGAATGGTTGCCCAAGTATTTGTATGGGAGACTGAGTGTGTGTGTGGGTGGCTGGGAGGTGTATAACTCTGTGCATAGATGTGTGAGCGGTTGATTCCCTAGGTGTATGGGTTCAAAAGTGCATGTAGAAACAGCTGTATGGACAGTTGACTGTGTGCATGAGTATATTGGTGAGTGAATGGATATCTCAGTTCTACATGTCAAAGTAAGTACATATGTAAAACACACTCCATGTGAGAGTTGACATATATAAATAACTGAACATAAGAGTCAGTGAATGTGAGAGTGGCTGTATGAATCATTGTGAAGTTGTATCAAGGATTGTATAAGAGAGTAAATATGTGTTAGTATATGTTTGAATAAGTAAGGTGTGTATAACTGTATAGTTAAGGAAATGGAGATGTGATTGATTTTTGGCATAACTGACTAGGTGTGTGAGTAACTCCATGGATGTGTGACAGTCTGTGAGTGTCTGTTTACACTGATTGTATCTAAGGTTATATTAGAGCCTGAAGAGGTTCATCGTATTATCACATGAATGATATCATCAGTGATGTGATCAGTAATGTCAAATGAGATGTCATCAGTGATGTCATCAGTGATGTCATTTGAGATGTCATCAGTGATGTCATCAGTGATGTCACTGACCATGTCATGAATGATGTAATATGTGACATCATTAGCAGTGGATTGCGGGTCCGCGATATATAGTTAGTGCAACTAACTATATATGGAATTTCAATGGTTTTGTGCAAATAAAATAAGGTTTTTTAAATGCTAATCCCTAACTATATATGGTCTATAACCTATGGTTTTTTCAGTGAATTTTCAAGGTTTTGTAAATGCTAATTCCTAACTATATATGGTCTATAACCTATGGTTTTTTCTGTGAATATATATATATATATCATATTACAATTGGACACATTTATTTAATTGGCTTTATCTTGTTACCCCACGACTTGGAAGATGAGATCAGGAACAAGAGAATAGACATAAACAAAAATACTTATGTTGCATGGTTTTTTAGCAACTCGACTGTGTGTATCCATAGGGGAGTCTTCAGGTGAATGTAGCTCGGCACCCACTTGAGCCCACCTTAAGTCTTGCATGCATTTCTTTACTTTCATGTTTTTTTCTGTTATTTCTCACAGGGATCGTACTTTAATCTTTTTTTCAGGTTATAACCTTGTTTCCTTGGCCTGTCTTTTGGGTTGCAAGGTGAGGACCCCTTTCTAGCTTCCTCACGTCTTGTCTCTAATTTGTGACCATAACAACCAGCGCTGCTGCCTATTTGACTAACAATCTCATCGCCATCAATCACTCAGCATACGCACATCTACGACACTATCAGACTGGAGACACAAATTTGCAAAAATAAAAAAACAAGGTAACAAGCCTTCTTCATCTATGCAACCATGATTTGGAACAACCTCCACCCCATCCCTCATCACCATCAATGACTCTCAGCATACGCACGACTACAACACGATCAGACTGGAGACAAAAATGGACACAAAAGAAAAAAAACAAGGTTACAAGCCTTCTCCATCTATGCAACCATGATTTTGAACAACCCCCACCACTCCAACTCTGCCTCAATTTAGGAACAAGGACACACATCTTCAAAGATCACTGAATTACTGCCATGCAACTGCCCACCTCTATTCGTAGAGCCCAGCTACCCCTCCAATCTCTTGTTGACTGTAACTTTACATTTGACGCTGTAGAATCTGCCACTGCCTTTTGTCTAGGTTTGCGCTATACTAATATTACAGAGCATAATGCTATCTCTCTTCAAGCATGATGCTTTACAAATTCCCACCAAGGTTTTGCATCGACCAGACATACTTCTCACTCCTAAATTCCAATGTCTAGTGTGGAAGGGATTCATTAAAGATGTTTCAGGACCATGGACTAGGAAATCTTCACACACCTGTAATGTTTCATCAGGTTGTTGACTACCAATACGTTTTCAGACTATTATTGCTCTTCTGCTATTTTTTCAGGACTCTGGACATTAAGATTGTTCAAGTTATTTTTTATAGAGGAGGATTTTCTGTTTTCCCAGTATAAAATTATTTGCATGGCTAGGTTTCTTTGGTGGGATGCATCATTTTATGGTATGGAGCTAAATGCTGTCTTTCCCGTGTAGAATCTCTCCTTTTTCAACAAGGCCTATTCTTTATCTGCTCATTTGCTCGAAGCAGCTTTGGGTTCCTTTGCCTCCTGTTCTATAGCTCATGCATCATTATATTTTTTTCCAGTCCATAACTTTCTTTACTGAAGTTAATTTTGAGCATCCTCTGTTTTGCTTCTAACTTGCTTTCAATAGTGTTCCTATTTTGTAAAGTATTGATGATGCTGACTGGGAAGGGTGTGACCCTGCCCCTTCCCACTTTGTTTTTTTTAGCAGTGATGTTGCATCTATGATCCACTTGTCTGCTGATCATATTCTCTCAGTGTTATGAACCCCTTCCAAGGAAGATCTGAGCAGATACTGCTTTGTGAGCTGTTAATTCTCAATTCCGCTGACACCTATAACCCTCCTTGCCCTCTTTGTCTTAGTGTGTCGTGTTGGTGGTTCCCTCAAAAGTGATTTTCTGAAGGAGTGGTGCTATGTAGCTCCAGTCAGTGCAACTCTCTGTAAATCGATTGCTCTACTTTACAAGAGTAGTGGTACTTCTCCTCGTCCTCCATCATGCATGTTGTAGGAAACATCCTGCAGAATCCTTGCTGGGCACGTCGGTATACCCATGGACCCCAGTGTCCATAGGAAAGTTCAAGCATGGTGTCTGCTTCCCACTCTCCCATATGCCAAACAAAGCCAAGAGTTTTCGTGAGTTGACATTTGCTCCCTATGCCCTGTTTTGTATGCTGTTTCTTGTATTGTTCATGGACGGTCTGTGAATACATAGGTGCTCAATGGATGACGTGAAGTGACCGGGCCCAAAACATTTGATAGGTCCCAAGTGCTACTTTGCAAACAAACCAACTTTTTTCCTTAAAGAGTTCTTACTATCTACTTCAAAGCTCCCACATTACTTGCCTTACAATGTAAATCATTTAAGTTAAAGAATACAATGGAAGTTAATGTTTTCCAAACGAGACCTTGCTAGTGTGGGTGTTAGTTGAAGCTATATGAAATATGTACTAGACAACACCTGGAGTCAAGCTTGATCAATTACGACCATACATTACATGTGCATCTGCATGTAATACCATATAACAGGGAATATCTGTATAGGTGAATGTCTGATCAGTATATCTTGCCACATTAATACCATTAGGAAGTCACCATTCACATGTCTGGGTCTCATGAATAGAACACTTTTATAGGGTTCGTAAAAAAGGGACATTGATAAATGTGGCTTTCTTCTTTCAAAATGATTGGAAATTCACTTTCACTGATATTACTGACATAAAACGGGTCTTATTGAGACCACCTGAATCAAAATCTTTCATTCTTCAATTTACTTCCAAAGTAGATGCTAAACAGATAGCATTGGTAGTGGTAGGTTCCCTGCACCTCCCAAACTCTAGGAAATACATGCAGAGAGCCAGAATCCATTTCTGATTCAGCACCCACTAATTATCTCCCTGAAGATTGTGAGCTTCCACATATCGAACCAGACAGAGATCACTTAATCATTGTTCATTGTCTGATAACCAGAATGCACATGGCTCTTGGTCTTCAGCCACTTGTGACAGGTTTGACCTGCCACTGAAATATATACATTGTTTACACCATGGAAGCTCTGGCACAATAACTGTTATTTAGTGAACAAATAAGATCTCCACAAATGCCGCACCAAATCCTTCTACCTTTCATGATACAGAACTACAGTCAAAAATTGATTACTTAGCTTTTGAAAGAAACTTTTTTTAACTGAAAATGTGATTTTTAGTAGCAAGTGAAAGTGCTATGCAAAAACATGGGTAGCTAAGTCATGACTCCCGCTATGAATGAATAATATCAAAAAGCAAAGAGATAATGTCAGTCTACATATCTGCAGGTTTGGAGCATCAAATCTCTCCCTTCTTTTCTCTGTCTGTCTGTCCCTTTCATCCTGTGAGGTTGCTAATTGGGTTGACTAACAATATCTATTTTTGTTTTGGCATCAGTTGTTTCTTCTGTGGAGCTCCTGTAAAAACAATGCTTTTCCATATTGATGTGATTCAGAAATCCAATTATAAACTAGTCCGATTTAGCATCAATATACCTCCATGCTAAATTTGTCAAGTTTAATGCGGTGTGAGACAGTGACAGGCTTGAAGTCTCACTAACTCCATATTAGTAGAGTGTGTGCCTGAATAAAATACATGTTCAAGCACATGACTATTCAGTATGTGAAGTTTTTTTTAAATGTACCCTGCATGTTATTCGTACACAAAGTAAGCAGCTTAGTATGCAGCCCATGACTAACCAAAAGTGTACAACATCTACAAGTTTGTATGCAGACATTGTTAGGGTATAGTAGAAGGCCCAGTTCATATATCAAGTCATAAATCTGCATCTGCAGTTGGTGTGGCCTCTCACTGGTTCGTGTAGATTTAAAACTCTCTGGGGCTGACAAAAGATTGCAGTAGTATACATTGAAAGCTGCAACCGTTGATGGTTTCTATGCACACATTTGGAAAGCTTTAGGGAATTCAATTTTTTTCATGCGTGAATTTACAAGCAAACATTTTGATAGGCAGAAAAAACTAAAATGTTTGTTGTATGCTTAACTCACTATTCTGAACAAACATAAATATTTACACCCATTTATTATTAATCCTATTTGTGGCGAGAGTTGCAGAGCTAGCCTCTTCATGTAAACACAGAGCCACTATTAACCGTGAAACTACTTTTCATCAAAAAGCCCTGATTGACTGGGTGAAGTCATTAGGCAACACAATTGTTCTGATAGCAATTGAAGCTGAAAAGGCAGTTTACTGGGTGGAATGCAAATGTTAAAGGCTATGACTGCCTACATTTGGAATCCCTTATTCAATTATTCAGCTGGCTAAAGGCCTTATGAACTGCCACCATTTTTTGGGTCACACACATCCACTATAAACACTTTGGTAAGCTCTCCAGATGGATCCTTAAACTTCCAGGGTGTCCTAGTCAGCTCTAGAGCTATTGGTAGTTTGAACCAATGTGGCTCCCCAGATCGCTGCATTTGCCAACAACATCCTAATCTATTAGTCAAGATCTTTTTTTACCTTGCCAGCAATCAAATCCCTTGCTTAATGCTTTTGTGATTACTCAGGCTACAAATTAAATGTTGTCAAGATCCAGGGCCCATATTTATCATTTGTTCACGCAGCACAAAGCAGCTAGCAAGCCATCTTGCTCCGTTGTGCTGCGGGAAAGGGCAGGAGTGCACCGTATTTAACCCCATGACGAGCTCAGCTCATCATAAGTTACGCCTGTCGTACGCTCATGACGAGCTGAGCTCGTCATGAACCGCGGGATTTTAAAAAAGTCAGCGCACAGCAGGAAAACGCGCAGCGCGCATGGTGTTAACATCATAGGGCTCATTCCTGCCCCTTTCTTGCACTGGCACACTTTTGGCTGCATAGCGCCAATGCAGGCACCCTTGCATCATGGTGAGAGGGTGCCTGTGTTGTAGGCAGGATTGCTTTTATGCAAGAAAGGACATCTTCCTGGACAAAAAAAGTCATGAGGCCATTTTCCTCTTTCTAAGTGTACTGCAGAATGCAACACATGTAGAAAGAGCAAAAAACAAGGTGAAATAAAAATATTTCTTCTGGTTACATCTCACTTGGGAAGGCGTAGCATTCTGACTCATTCCCAGGTCTACAACTAATGGTAAATCTGGGAGAGCACCAAATTCCATGGGTGGAAGCATGGAAACCCCCTCGCTCCACCCATGGAACGCCTCCCTGGTGCAAAGTAACGCAAGGCAGTAATTTGCGCTGCTTTGTGTTACTCTAGATTTATCAAGCAAAGCAGGGCCACGCAAGGTGGCCTTGTGTGGTTTGATAAATCTCATTTTGGTTTTGCGTTGCCCTTGTGTGGCACAAGGGCGTCACAAAACCTTGATAAATCTGGCCCCAAGTGTCAAAGGTTGGACCCACTGCACTACCACACCCATGATGGTACATGAGGTATGACACCTAGATATTTCTCTCCCAAATAAATATGCCAGAATAATCATTGGGAGCTTTTATCCACTGCTTGGAGAATGCAGAATGAATTAGGAATATCAACATTTTTCATTATTGGGAAGGACCAACCTAGAGAAAATGGTTACATTACCTGAAGTGTTATATTTTTTTCAAGCTTTTCCAGTTTGTGTCCCACACTACAAACTAAACACAGTTTTTGCCTCTTTAATTTGGAGCAAAGGTGCCTAATGAAGGCCCTATACTTATTGAAGCTTCGGCTGATGAGAAGTAGCTGGGCACTATCTTAAATGTGTTATTAGGCCTCAATGAGCCTCAGACTTAAGCTTTCTATCCAGCATGTACCATGTTCTTATACCTGCAGATATATGCCCGTGCCTTAAAGATCAAATCATTTTTTGAAATTTGCTCACCTTCCACACCACTAAAAAACAGAAAAAAGTGCCTCAAAGACTGAGTTAGCATTTAGTATATCTGCTGTCAAATGAAAAAACCCTTATATCACTGTGAACTAACCCTGTATTTTCAAACTGTATTAATCACTGCAGTTGAGCTCCAGCCTTGAGTTTAATGGCATACTCTTCAATCCGACCTGTTTAAATTATAAATAATGTTTGGGGGCGTGGCTTCCATGCCGATTCAAGATTGCAGCAGATTTCTGAGCTCTGTTATGACCATGGAGCTTCGTCATTTTTTGTAGCCTCTCCTCACCATGCCTTGCTTCCCCTGATGTGGTCTTCGGCTCCTGAACTTCACTGTAACCTCCCGCAGCGCAAATTAATCGTTGGAGGTACGTCTTAAGCTCCCGGTGCCGCGGCAGTGATTTTTCTTCATACATGTGAGCGACCATTTTCTAACGCGCTGCTCGCATCCTAGATTTCCTGCCTCCTCAGGTTTCACATGATAACCACAATTTTAGTGTACCAAAGAATTGTCCAGCTACATTCTTAGCTCCTGGTGCTGTGGTGATGATTTTTCTGTTATGCATGCAAGCGGCTTGAATTCGAGCCTCCTTAGGTTTTCTTGTCAGCTGGCACTCCTCCTCAAGTATGTTTTTCTTGGAATGAGGAGGTCCTAGTGTATATTGCTGCCTGCTCCTTGCCCATACAGGAATTATAATGAAACTATGATATAATGATATAACTTTGCTTGACAATTCCATATGTCTAATTTTATACTCAATTGTATGTACTTCTACAATTATTCAAATCCTTTTTTTAAGTGCATGGGCTATTGGCTCTTGTCAAAAGATCACACATCATTTAACTCATTTCTTCAAGATGGCCTGTGACTTACATACATCTTCCAAACCATCTTCTTCAGGTACAAAACCAAAAAATGCAATAATTACCCTCCTTTTCTGATTCTGTCATCTCATAATCCTGTTTTAGACATTATTGTGGATGAGGTGCGCAGCCTTAAACCTTTCATGTGTGCAACTAATGAAAAATTACAACAAATTGATGACCGTTGGATCGTCATAGAAGGTAAGATGTCTTAGTTGGAATGGCTTGTTGGTGATCTTCAGGACATGGCTTCCAAAGTACCTAAGTTGGAACAAGAAATTCAAAGCCTCACATTGCACACTTTAGACCTTGAAAACCGAAACAGAAGGAACAATCTTCACCTTTATGGTCTTCCTGAGAATCTTGAAGGTCCTGACCTTTTGGCCTTCCTAAAGAAGTTTCTGCTTGATCTTCTTGGCCTTCAAACAGCACCTCCTCTTACTATTCAAGAAGCACATCATTTGGGCCATCCTCAACCCCCTTTCCACTAAACCACGTGGTATCATAATGCTCTCTCTGGAATTCGCCGACTTGATGCGTGTCTTGAGAGCTGGTAAGAAAACTTGTCGCCTCGTCTGATCAGGTCTGGACATAACATATTTATTTCTCAAGATATTTCCAATGCAACCAAAGCTTGTCGAAAATAATTCCTAGCTCTTTGGCCCTGGATGAGACAATTGAAAATTTTTATTGCATTCTACACCCCGGCCTCTGTAAAATCACCCATGAAGGTGTCTCACAGTCTTTCGATAATCTGGCCAAACTAAAAACTTTTTTGCTAAATGTTACAAATCAGACTATAGAGGCTGATGCTTAATGTTGTTAATTATTCTTAACTTTGCACATGTTTTTTCTTATTCTATTCTTTGATTCTACATTTTTTTAAGTCTATGGCTATTCTTCATAAATTTTGTAGTCTCCTTATCTGCTGTCGTTCTTACTCTTGGCACTAACATGCCCTTTGTTTACCCTATGTTCTCTTCACTTCAGATCTGAATTTTTAAACTTGATCTGTCTTGTATTTTTCTTATTTCCTTTCCTTAATTCCTTTCTCACTTATTTGGCTTTTTTCCTTTTTCCTTGTTTCCTCTTTTTATTTTTCTTATTTTTGTAAGTGTTTACTTTATCCTTTTTTCCCAATGACTGTTTCCTTATGTTATTTCATTGTTGATAAACGGTGTCCTTTTGTCTCTCTTATTGGTTTTGCATCCCATTTTACCTGTTCCTGTATCCTTTACCTCAGCCCACAGAATGTTTCATGTTGTCATGTGGAATGTTTGTGGTCTGGGTCATCCCGTCAAATGTCATAAGGTACTTTCTCACCTATCATAACTTAACACACATGTTGCTTCTTTGCAGGTAATGCATTGTAATGATATTAAATCACTTAAACGTAAGCACCAATGGGTTGGTCAGGTTATCTCCTCTCCTGCTGTTAACTGTAAAGGTGGGGGCAACCATTCTATGCCATAAGTCATTGAATATTCACATTTTATCAACTGAATATGATAAGAATGGAAGATGGGTTTTGATTGATGCTATTATATTTCAAAAGCAAGTTACCTTCCATAATATTTATGGGCCTGTTAAATCTGATCCTGAATTTTGGCAAAATGTTTAAATGAAAGTTATCTACTATTTCTAATCCTAATATTATTGTTGTCAGTCTCACAAAGCATTTCAATCTGCCAATGCCTCTTGTCCATTCTGTGATGTATGGAAAACCTGTAACCTGCATATACATGGGTTTACATTCTTTTCCAATGTACATCAGACTATGTCTCAAATTGATTATATTTTAGTCTCTAATGCCCACATGCATCAAGGGATTTTGCATTCGCAAACGGTGCGAATCGCAAAATTCGGTCGTTTGCGAATGCAAATCCCGTTTTTGGGGTGCATGAAGCTTTTTGCTATTTTGGCAATTTAAGAAATCGCAATTTATTTACGATTTCTCAAATTGTGATTGCATTTAAGAAATCACATTTTTGCAATTTCTTAAATGCAATGCATGATTTTTTTAAAATTGCGAATTTGCAAATTAGAAGTGGTAAATTACCATGAAGTTCAACTTCATGGTCATTTTAGAAAACTTTCAAAAATGCACTAAAGTGCATTTTTGAAAGTTTCATATTAAACACACACATGCCCTTTGGACATGTGTGTGTGAAAAAAGCACTTTCAGGTACATTTCAGGGGTGCAGGGGGGGTCCTTTGGACCCCCCCTGCACCCTTGAAATTGCATTCTCATTTTGCGATTCCTTAATTGCGAATCGCAAGATGAGAATGCCTTCCAATTGATTCCTATGGGCCTCTAGGCCCATAGGAATCAATGTAAAGGGATTCCTTATTTGCAATTCGCAAATTTGGGAATTGCAAATAAGGAAAAATAAGGAATCGCAAATAAAAATGCGAATTTTTAATGCATAGGTATTTGCGATTTCTAAATTGCGATTCCTTAATTTTCGCAATTTAGGAATCGCAAATACCAACAATGATGCATGTGTTCGTATATCCTTACTTTCCTCTATTCAATCATCAGAAATGGGTTCTATTTTTATTTCTGATCATGCACCTATTTTGTCTTCTTTTGATGTCCCACCTATTATAGTATTGTCGTAAAGTAAATGAGTTTTGGAAATTTATGTGGTGAAAATGTTTAACCCCTTGCATGCGGGCCTCATTCCCCCGCTGTACTGGGGGGAGAGGGGGTGCGCACAGCGCCCCGGTGCTCATGACAAGTTCAGCTCGTCATGAGTCACAGTGGTTGTCTGCCCATGACGAGCTGAGCTCGTCATAACCACACCCGTTTCTTTAGAACGCTTGCACAGCAGGGGAATTAGCCCAGCGTGCGAGCGTTCCAACGGTCATGACGAGCTCAGCTCGTCATGAGTACACGAGCACCGTGGCTCATGACGAGCTGAACTCATCATGAGCGTCCAAGGAGTTAATGATTTTTTTAATGTAATATTCCATTATCTATTCAAAATGTTTTTCTTGGGACTATGTCTGCTGATTTTAATAATCTTTCTCCAAAACCTGTACTATTTTATCTTTTTATCGCACTTGATTTTAAAGTTATACTAACTTGTTGAAAAGATAATTCTAAAATATGTATATTAGCTTGGTGGAATCTTATTTGTGATGAACACAGAACTACTGTTTCAACCTCTTCGATATGTCAAAAAATAAAATCTGATTTACTTTGGCTACCTTTCACTACTTTTCTGTCTTCACACTCAAAATTTTCTTAAAATGTTTTATATCTCTTTCGAGTTTTTCTCTCACTTTTCTGTGATTTTCTTCTATCTCTACTGCTACTCTCTCTTTCTTTCTGTAAAAATATAGATAAATATTACTGGTTCATTTTGCTATTTCTCATTATTTGATTTGTATTTCATAATTCTTGGATTCTCATGAGATTCTACGACGAATATGTTCATCAACCCAGTATAAAATATTTGACAAAAAAATAATATATAGTGTTTAGATATTAAAGTCGAATTTGGGCTACCAGCTAACAACTTATTTTTATTATTTATAGCTATGAGGTTATTTAACTAAAACAATAGCTGCATTATGGTATTTGGCCATCAAAAGCTTATATTAATAACCATTATATGATTGATAATGAAAATTAACTGCAGAGATTGTCACTAAATTATCACAATGGCAACAGGTCGAATCCAATCTCTTTTCGATATTATTATGTAATTTATATACCATCTCTAATGTATCGAAACACATCATGTAACACTTTTGTCAGCTGTTCAATTGTTATATGTCCCCAGCCAAATTTGAAAAATGACAGGTGACCTCTGAGATCAGCGTAAAATGCTCCTGATTGGAACAGGCAAGGTT
The DNA here is from genome assembly GCF_964263255.1 of Lissotriton vulgaris. Classification (NCBI taxonomy): domain Eukaryota; kingdom Metazoa; phylum Chordata; class Amphibia; order Caudata; family Salamandridae; genus Lissotriton; species Lissotriton vulgaris. The sequence goes on from NC_141697.1 coordinate 374,315,300, forward strand.
TAGAAGATACATATATTTCTAACTTGCCCAAGTGTAGGGCAGCTATAGAGTAATGTTGTTCTTAAAATAACAAATATAAGCGGGCTACCATTGTTAAGGATCCTTTGCTGATAATGATCGGTATTAACTGTAGCATCAAATAAAATTTGATATTTTTGGGGGACGAATTACTTGCTTACTGATTGCATTTACTTGTAAGGATCCTTTACCTCCCAAAAGTATTGTTTGGGCACAGGTGATAATGGATGCGTGCGATTGTGAAGAAGCTTGGATACGCATAGAAAGATTTACACATTTGGTGTAGGATTTGGTGATCTTTTATATTAACAGATTTGTGATGTAAACTGATAGGCTGAGGAGATGGTGGGTAAGCGTCCCTAGTATGGTGTTTAAAATCGCATTGGGCAACAAGATCAGGTTGGATGATTGTTGATATTTCATTATAAAGTTAGACCTGTTTGTTATAAATTATTTACCATATTTGTATTGCTATATTGCCCCCTTCCCGCTTTACTGTGTGTTTCCTCATGCAGCATTATTCTAAAAAACAATACATTAACAAACTCACTCGCTAATTCTATGGGGAAAATAGCTACCTCCATTCTCCACAGGCACACCTTGGCACACATCCAGGCACACACCCCTGCTCTACACCATCATTATCTTGGAAACTGACTTAATTCTTCCCTTAGTAGGAGTAATCTCCAAACATTTTGATGGAGCGAAAGGGTCAGAGAATGTGTCATTACTTACAGATAATCTTCATTACTCTAAATCCTGTTGTCCTTGTCTCTTTCATCACTAATGAGGTGAATCTACCTAGCAAGACAGAAAAAAAGAAAGATAAGAATGCAAGATGTATTTGCTCCCCTATGGCTTACCCAGCATTCCTCCTGAAATACTAAGCCTTCCCACAATTGAAGGCTGGGTATCTGGGAGAGAAGGAGGGTTGTGATGAATGGGATTAGGACTAAAGGACCAGAGTAATGAAGATTACCAGTAATTAATGAGACATTACACCTACACCCCCTATCCTTGTCCCATTCATCACTAATGAGGAATTCCAGAGCATCTCTTGGACCGGCCTTCTCAGATCAGAACAATGCAGATTGCAGAAAAAGACACAGACCACCATTGACTACGACACCCAACAGTGAATTACTACAAACTGCCATGACTATCAAGTTAATACTGAATGCAGTACTCCCACCCCAAAATTGTGCTGTCATGTAACACATTCTGTAATCTGCAATGACGAACAATGGTGTTTGGTGTAGCCCAAGTTGCTGCTTGACAATCTCAGCAATGGAAACCCCATGAATCTCTTCCCATCTATGAAGCTGACACTCCTCTGGTGGAACAACCTTGCTCTCCCTCTGGGGGGAGAAGTCCCTGATAAAGAGTTTGCCAATGTAATCACCTGTTTGAACCACCAACTGATGGATAACAAGGACACATTTCTCCTTTTGTTAGAAGTTCCAAATGACACAAACAAGAAATCTGATCTTCTAAAGGACTTTGACTTGTCCATATAAATCAAAAGGGTCATCTTACCATCCAACAAAATGCTACTGGAAAACCACAGAAGAATCACCCTCTGCACCAAAGCTAGCAGGATAATATCCAAGTGAAAAGAGCTGGGCTAATAAGAGGGGTCTAGTTTCAGCACAACCCCATCCTCACAATAATAAAGAAATGGTTCCCTTTCCAATAGAGCACCCAAATCCCCAATCCTTCTAGTCCACGTGATGCATACATGAAAGATTATAAAAAAATAACATCCACTGTTTCCATTGATTCAAAATCCGAGCTCCCAGCACTAAGGGCAAACCCCATAAATGACACAAAGGTTGCACAAAAGTCTTGAAATAGAAAAGCTTTTCAACAGTATAGCTGCCAGAACCTCTGAATGCGAAAGATTGCCCCAGGGGGCCCGGTGTCTCTAATGGCTGCCCACTGAGCCCTTAACGTAGAAACAGAAAGATGTTTTTCAAAGCCCTTACAAAGGGGCTGAAGAACATAATTCAAAGTACAGTGCAAAAGGTAGGGATTCAAAGAGCACACCAATTCTTAAAACTGCCCGACTAATGACTTTAAAACTTCAAAGTGGGTGTTTTTTTGGACTACTGGGTAGTGACCACTAACTTTATAGACAGGCCTTTTCTCTGTAACCCCAACCTCACACCACAGAGAGATGAAGTTTCTGGGTTCAATGAATATGGGATACCCTCAAAGAGAAGAGGGAATCTGGGAGAAGTCAAAGACCCTGAACTGCCAAGGATTTCAGAAGTGGAAACCATGAGCTTCTTGGCCAAAACAGGATCACCAGCACCATTATCCTGCGTTCCCACAGCATCCTGGACAACAATTTGGGAATCAATGGTATTAAAGGAAAAGTATACAGAAGGGAAGGTTGCCACAGGATAGTCAACACATCCAACCCCAAACCCCCGCCTGCGAACCATAACAGAGGAAGCTGCGCATTTTAGGGGGAAGCAAACAGATCCAGGAATAGCATCCCAAACCATGTACAGATCTGGTGAGAAATTGGACTGTACAGGGACATCTTGAAAGGGAAAAGCCCTGTTGAGAGAATCCACCACAACATTGTCCACACCCTGATTTTTTTTGTTTGAATATCTTTTATTGCAAATTTTATGAGATTACAGTACAAAATAGCATTTCTACACAGGATAAGCATGTATTGTCCCGTTCCCTTGCATTGTACATGTTAAAGAAAATTAGAGGATTGTAAGAACGGGAATCATTGATGTACAAATACATATATTCAACAACAGTTCGCTAGGATAACAGTATCTTCCATACCATGCCTGGAAACAAAAAGTTCGATTGTGGGGAACTTTTTCAGAGAATAGAAAGTCCAGGAACGAGTGTGGTCTACTGGAAACCAAAGAGGATTACTCCTAACCATCCGTTGAGGGTGTATACCAGTTGGTAGGCGCCACCACATTCGGGAGGAGCCGTATGTAATAAAGGGGTTGATCGGAACAGAGTGTTGCAGTATGCTCGTTCCTGCGTGTCACTCATCCCCATCTCTAAGGTGCGTCGCCTCTCCCATTCCCAGAAGGAGCGCACCCACCTCTCGGGATTACCATGTCAGTGTGCCTAAATCTGCGCCTGCAAACGCTGGAGTAGCCCCAGAAGAATTTGCACGTCATACAATATTCAATACCTTATGTATGATGAATCGAACGTGAAACGTCAACTTGTGAAATAGGAACTGAGAACATAAGGAAAAGAAACAAATCAAATAATAAATAAAATAGACTAGGGTGAGCACGTGTGGCATTCCTTCCTCGATGTGAGCCATTGGGAGTTAGGTGCGCTGATGCTGGGGGATGTGGGGGGCAGCCGGAGAGGAGGAAAGATCTGTAAAGCTCCGGACTCAGTGAGGGCAGAGGAGGGAAGTGAAGTGCGCGGGCCGGGGGAGGGAGGGAGGAGGGGGTAGAGGGATGGGGAATAGGGAAAGTGGGGGGAGGGCCTGCATAGGGGGGTCAGAGGGGGTAGCCATTGTCTCCGCTCTGGCATCACAAAGGTCTGACCCTATCAGGTCGCGGCCAGTATACACTCCAGGTATGTTGCAACAGTGCACTTCCTCTCGCCAAGGAGCAGGTGTAGGGACTCTATTCGGGTCAGTCTCCGAAGGAGGGGCTAGCGTCAAGGCAGCAAGCAAAGGGGGAATATATCTAAGTAATTGTCCACACCCTGATGTGTACTACAAGAAGAGAAATCAGATGATGTTCTGCCCACTGAAACAACTGAACGCCACCAGATTCAGGGACTGTGATTTGGTACCCACTTGGTTGTTCAGATACACCATATTTTCTGTCCTGACAACCAAATTGCAACCCTCCAAAAGCTGCTGAAACCCCATGGCAGCCCTGTATAGAACTGTGAATTCCCTCCAGTTGGAGGAGTATCTGCTCTGCTGAAGCAACCATCTGGTTTGAATCGACTGCCCCCCCCAACCAAAGGAGCTGGCATTTGTTGCCAGCGCTCTTGGGTGTATCCTGCAGGAGAAAGACCCCTTTGTACAGAGAAGTTGGATCCATCCACCACTCTAGCTTTCTTCCCATCTCCAGAGTCACTGATACCATGATGTTGAATCTCCTAATGCTGGACGCCAACAGGAATGCAGATGACTCTAGAAGGGCTGGGAATGAAACCTGGCCCAAGGAATGGTGAAGAATTCTGCTGCCATGGCCATGTGCGTCAGAAGTGTCAGCTATTGGCATACAGAAAAGGACTAGCTGTTGGACACCTGGAGAGCCAGAGCCTTCGAAGTCAATGTATGAGATTCAGGAAGAAAGACTGCTGAGGTCTTTCTGGAATCTGGCCCCTATGAAAGTCACATCTCTTGTTGGCACCAACTTGAATTTTTCCACAATGAGAAGGAAGCCATGATCCTGAATGCAGTTGCAAACTACAGCCATCTCCTGAGGCAATTGAACTTGAGAGGGAGTTTGCAGATGCCAGTCATCTAGATATGGGTATATTCGTATCCCCTAGAGATGCAACGATGGAGACCAAACAGCAGTGCCCAGAACTGAAAATGCCTCTTCTTTATATAGAACCCCAGGTAACTATGGTCATGTGGGTGAATTTGAACATGATAATATGTGTCCTGTAAGTCCAGAGTGCATATGAAACGACCCCTGACCACCAGAGGAATCACTCATTACAAGGTTCCATCTTGAAGACAGAGTTTGTACAAATTTGTTCCAGGAATTCAGGTCTAGTAGAATCCAAAATCTGTCTGAGGACTTCTCCACCAGAGAAACAATTGAGTAGCACCCTTTTCCACTCTCCTACAGGAGAACCTTTGAGATGGCATCTTTCTGCAGTAGAGACTCTATGCCCTGAGACAGAGACAAGCACTTAGATGCTTTCATTTGCCAAGGAGTAGGTCTCACCCCTGAATCCTCGGGGATACACAACTTAATCCTGTAATCCTCTCTGATAATCTGCAGCACCCACTTCCAAGCTAATAGAAAATGGTGAAGTCTTCCTCTAGCTGTAAATGTTGCATCTCTAGAGTTAGAACAGAGGCCTTGTTGGTGACTTGGGTTTCTCATCTCCATCTGTCTTAGGTTAGATACTCCTCTGAGGTTGCTGTTGCTGAGAAGACCGGTGAAAAGAAGACTACTTTGGTGTACCCTGCTTCTCCAGAAAAGGCTTTTTCGAAGAAGAGTGTTTCTTTTCTTTAAATACTTTATGGAACTTCTCCTTCAATTCTGAGCCAAACAATTGCGTCCCTTGAAATGGTAACCTTAACGCAGATGCCTTCTGTGCTGAGGAGTCAGGAGGATGAAACCTCTGTGTTTACTTCCTCATCTCTTTCACAGGGTTCTGCTTAAATTAGGTCTCCTTAATGAGGCACCGTAAGTGCTCATTCTTACTTTCAGAGTGGAGCTTAGCAGGAGGAGGGGAAGAAGAGTAATGAGAAGAGGTGGAAGCTTGTACTTTTGCAAATGTCTGCCCATTCCTAGATTGGACACTCAACCACAATGCACCTTGCTTTCTCTCCTTTAATCAATCTCAGGGATAAATACACAACACCGTTATGTGGACCTACCTGTTCCTCTGTTATTTCATTCCCCTTCTTTCATCAGGAGAGAAATAGCCTCCTACCACACATGCACGGCTCGTCAGACCTCCATGCATGCACCCTCAGACAACCGAAAATGCAATCTAGAAGGCAGACTCCTCCAGCACATGTGTGGCTTCTCAGACTGCTGCACATGCACCCACAGGCCATCAGGAAGTGCACCAAAGAACGCAACAATCAGGAACCTTATGCCTGTGTGCATCCAGCTCCCTTCAGACCTCCCCATCATCCCAGCAGGCCGTTAGAGGTGCCAAGATACCCTCCTTTCCCACTCGGCTGGAAAGGTGTGGAAGGTTCTTTAGCTCGTCTGCCGACTAAGCCCTGCATTTTCCGCCATCTCCTCATCTCCATGTCATCACACAAGACAGAAAAAAGAACATAAGGACTGCTGGGTAAGTATTTCCTTGGCTCCAGTCATAGGGGAGAACCATTTACTTGTCGCATTCTTTGTGATTTTCTTTTGTCTTGCGAGGTGGATCCACCTATTTTGTGATGAATGGGCCAAGGACAAGGGGGACATGGGGGTAATGAAGTGTTATCTCCTTACCCGCGGCACAAATTCCGATGCGGTGCAGGATTTCTATTAGGTGGGCGGGGCCGCGTCGGCCGTGTGCAGCACTACCGAGGTAGTGCTTGCGACGGCTGTTGGCCGACGCGTACACCCCACTGGTTAATGCCCTCAATGTGTATGTGTGTGCACGTTTACAAACTGATCCATAGCATTGCATTTCTGAAGCACTAGTTTGTAAACCATAGGAGAAACATTAAATAAATAAAGAAACATATATTATAAGGTGGGTCATTGGAAACATTCAATTTCACTGCTGCAGTTTTTTCAGCATCATTAGGAGTTTACACACGTCACATAACCCACCATCCCCTACTGAAATGGATTAAAAAGATATTAAAATTCAGGCACATGGAATGCAATGCCAAACCTGGCACTTTGCAAACGAAAACAAGTTACCTTTCATCTGTTAATTGATTGTTTCAGGCATTTAAAGAGGTGATCATTTACGCCAAATAGTGTGAACATCCAAAATGTATGATCCGAAGGAAGGGCATTGGTCTTCAACACGGAGCAAAAAACTTAAATATTTGTTTGAAATTCAATCAGAATACAAAAAGGATTACTTCGAGACATGGAAATTTTACTATCCACAATTTAAATTTGAGATCACAGAAACTATTATCAAAATAACAGTTATTCTGCGAGGGTACTCAGACTTGAGAAGAGTCCCAAACATTTAGCATTTTTTTATTAAGGTCGACTGTCTCTAATCCTAAAGTTGTTCTTTTTGAGACACAACCAAATACATATTGATGTACAATTATCTTGTGCTCTACTGTTCCTTAAAGAGTAGAAAACCTTTCAGTGAACACGGAGGGCATATGTACAAGCCCCTATCACCACGGGAACATCACTTTTAAAGACATTCCTGTGTCGATAGAGGCTTTGCCTTATTTACAAGGCAGCGTTAGGCCACTTAATGTGGCTTAACGCTGTGTTGTAAATAAGCCCCACTTTCACACTATGCTTAGTGTGAAAGGGGTGGGCAGTGGGTGTTGCGTTGGGCGGTCCACTGCAACACCCATTGATTTTGATGCTGCCCCTTATTTACAAGGGTGACGCAAATAGGAGGCAGAGCTAAAATTAAAGACCAGGGAAAACCTGGCCTTAACTTGGAGAAATGCTTTTTTTTCTCCACGTTTTTGTTTTTTCCATGTGTGCTGTCTTGTGCAGCACACATGGAACAAGCAAAACGCTGTGGACTGTTTATGTGTAGGAAGGTGTTCCTTCCTGCACATAAACAATCTTTAAAAAAAAAGACATTTTGGGCCCGATGTAGGTAATCCCAGATTACCGATTCTTAAATACCGAATCATACCGATTCGGTATTTAAGAACAGGCAAATGGGATGTAGGTATTTTTACCGAAAAAATTACCGAATCGGTAAGTTTCGGTAATTACCGAATCGGTAAATACCGATGCGGTAATTGGCATTCATTCCTATGGGCCTTGAGGCCCATAGGAATGAATGCCAATTACTGCATCGGTATTTACCGATTCGGTATTTACCGAAACTTACCGATTCGGTAAAAGGGGGAAACATTGAAGGGTGGCAGGGTGTCACTTTGACACCCTGTTGCACCCCTCAATTGTGTATGGGTGCACATGTTGCATACATACATGCCCTAAGGGCATGTATGTCTGCAACATGGCACTGTTGGAAAAGCAAAAAAAATGCTTTTTCCAAGGTTTTCATTGTTTACCACCAACTTGTAGTTGGTGGTAAATAACGAATCCTAAAAGGGGAAAAGCACTCATTTGAGTGCTCCCTACATAGCAAAATCTACCGAATCAGTAAAATGCCCACCTATATCTCATTTTCCAAATACCGGTCAGTAACGGCCGAAATTACCGAATTTCGGCCGTTACCGTCCGGTATTTGCCTACCTACATCGGGCCCTTTGTAACTTCCATGTGTGCTGCATTAAGCAGAAAACATAGAAGTGACAAAACGGTATTTAAAGATTGTTTATTTGCAGGAAGAGGCACCTTCCTAGACATAAACAATCTTCCCCTGTATGCAGACACCCTTGCACTATGGTGCAAGGGTGCCTGCATTGGTGCTAAGCTGCTAAACCTCACGACAGCTTGGGGGAAAAGCAAGCATGCACCATATTATTGTAAATATGGTGTAGCCTTGCATTTCTGAAGTGGCGGAGTGAGGCGTTAAGCCATGATGGCTAACGCCTCACTCCCCAACTTCTTTGTACATATGGCCGTAGGTGTGAAAAAAGGACTGCTGCATGCATAATGTATTATCCACGTTTTTTGTTTACTGTGAACAGAACCAAATATTATAACGATGAAAGTCCGTGGGAATATCTATATAATGCTCCATAGAGTTTCAAAACAAAAAATCACTTTGCCAGGTAGTGATGTCATACTTCTAGAGTACATTACAGTGCCTGTCTTTTAAATAACTGTATTTGTTGAGTGTACAGTGATGTGTATTATTTAAAGGTTTCTTCTGGAAGTTGGTGTCACAGTAGACATGTTCAGAGTCTGACCCTAGTCCCTATAGAAGAAAAGAGGTTCTGTTTTCAGGGAGCTGTCAATGGTTAATGTCAGTATCCCCCTTCATATGCCTACCTGCTCAATCCCACTTCTCTGCAGGAGAGAAGAGGTACTGCCACCATGGAGCTGTCAGTGGTTGATGTCCGCATACCTATTCCTTCCTGCTTCTGTTAGGTTTTGTGTCTAATCACATGCTGATTATGTCCACCGTGGCATGTCTCCTGTGGGAAAGTTGCTGCAACAGCTTTGAATTTCCTGTCTAGAGCAAACCAGCATTACTGAACCTTGCACACTATTGCTCTCAATGATCAACCCTTGGTGGTTGTCTGCTAAGGACCTTATTTTGAGGTGTGCAGAACAAATTGTAAACATGCAGGTAAGGACTTTTGGATAGTCCAACATTAGTCACTATTCGTCAGTCAGTCTCCTGTAATGGAAGTATGTTGTATGGGAATTTAACAGCCTCTCACCAGGCCTTTCAATGGATCTGGTAAACGTGGCCTTTTCACATTGAGTAAATCCAAGTTTTAGAATATATCTGAGAAGTAACAAATAAAGGAGGACTAACTTTCATTACAAGATGTATGGACGGATAGGGTTAGTATCTTAATACTGGACAATGATATATCTTTCATGCTTTCCATTTTACTTTGGGAGGTAGATTTGTTAATAGCAAATCCTCCCTCTGCTTCTACTCCACACAAAGGTGTTAACTGGAGGTCAGTAACATTTTAAACGTGATTTGTTAAATCATTAATGTGTATATGTTTGTTTAATTAGCAGTGCTTAATTTGAGCAGATGCTTTCAGGTGCTCAGCACCGGCACTTCTTTCACAGGGCCGGGGCTGCAATTTCTGACCCTGCAGGTGGTGGTCTCAATATTAATTGCTCAAATTCAAAAGAATAACATACATTGCAGGGTGACCTGCTGGTAAATGTTCATAGACAGGCCAGCATACGCCTGTCCAGGCAGGCATGATTGTGTATCACCACTTTAGTGATGATGTCATCACACCGATCACAAATCCAAGAAGTCATCGACAATCTATGGCTTTCATTCTATTCTCCTAGTCTGCTGCACTGTCTGAGCCTAAGCCTCCCATTGGATAATTGTATCTGGGGGCAGGCTTATGATGGAGTTGAGGCAAGGAAGCTGCAAGAGCGCATTTGGAACTTGAGAGTGAGGGTTCTTGAGGAAGAATAAATGAAAGTAAGTGTGGACTTTCCACCTGCTGCGTAGCCAGAGTAGCATATCCTGCAGCTCTGCATTGTTGCTATCCTCAACGCGCTCAATGCGGCTGTGGCTCAACACAACTTTTGTGCGCCAGGGCGTCACCTGTAGAGTCTGTGTGCTGCACCCCAGCATGGTAATTGTTGAGCGTGCATGAGTCAAGTAGGCACCACAGCCATACTTACCATACTTCGCAGTATTACAGCTGGGGACAATGCCTGTGCTGTAGCAGGCAGGGTCACAGCAAGCTGAGCAGTGGATGCCGGTGCCATCGCCATCCCTGGACCTACTAATTACAAGCAGCACTAGCAGTGACATCATCTGCTGTGCTCGAGCAGCCGTCTGTTCCGCAATAAACCCAGTCATACTGCACTGATTAATATATGCAAAAAAGCATTTCCATTTGGTTTACATTTTGTTTTTGCACTCGGTGTAGGAAAGAAAGTAAAACATGCCATCTTCCACTTCTTTAGGAATAACAACAGGAAAACGCAGAGTTTAAAATAGTAGGGACATGTACAGGCTGACAACAGGGCTCACAGGCAGCAGCAGTGTTATAGATGAGAGAGAGAGCAGGAGTAAAGAGGAGAAGGAAACAACAGGAGAGTAGAGAGATAAGACAGAGCTAAGTAGAAGAAAAGGAGAGCAAATCAGATACAAAGAGAAAGCAGTCATGATGTGAAGAAGAGAGCATTAAAAAGAGAGAAGATAGAATGAAAGACACAGCTAATCCCTGCTAGAAGAGTGATGGTAAAGAACCAAGATCGAGGGTAGAGAGAGCAGAGCATGGATAAAAGTGAAGAGGAAAACTGGCAGGGCTAGAATTAATAGAGGGAAAATCAGAAATACAGGGAATAAGGTATCACACCAGGTGTGGCAAAGATGCTAGAAAACAATTGAGAGGTGAAAGGATAGACTCTTAGAGCAAAGACTTAGGGGACAGACAACAGATCAAGGCTAGAAGATAGAGACTGAGGCAGTGAGAGTGTTGAAAGTGGGGCTCACTGGAGGAAGAAGTGAGCTGTGGCCTCCATGGCAAAATTTTTAGCACCTGTGCTTCTTTTTTTTACAAATTAAGCTCTGTTGATAAGAAACCTGTGTATGTTATGTAGGCCTCGAATCATCCCTTTAACTTGGATGGGTTAAAATGTCAAAATAGCTAGATAACACTGCCAAAGAACACACATCGTAATTTGCCTTTTTTTTCGAATAAAATGTTGTTTCTTGATGAATAATCCACCTTCCCTTGCCACGTAATTTAGTCAATCTTGACATAATTTGTCCCCTCACTGCCGCATAATTTCACTGGCCCCTAATTACCGGACAGAAATGCACATCAGAAAATAATACAGCGTTGAACATTTAGTTAAAACCAATAAGTATATTGCATACCATATTTCAGTATTCAGTTGAGTGTTGAACAGTGTGGAGTCATGAACTGGAGCTGAATAATTGTTTTAAACCAAGGTTACAAATGTGTAAAGTAAAGACGACGAACTTTGTTACAAACTTATTAAAAATGCTGGGTCTCAAAAAGATGTAAATCTTAGAAAATAAACACTGTACGAATTTTATGTGAGTGTTCACCTCTTGCATTTCTTAGTCCTTTACACAGGAAAAATACATAGGAATAAACAAAGTGCCTGAAAGGAAACTGTATTTTGAGCGCTAAACTTATTTTTTTTAAATGTTTTTTGCTCCTGTTTGTTGAGAAGTGGAAGCAGGCACGCTGCTGTATGTTCTGGAAACTGCTCGGCATACTCAGTCCTGGCGCCAGCTAACCCCGAGGACAGGGGGTGTTTCAGCAGCTTTCCATCACAGAAGCCTGCACTCCAGTCAATGGATTAGACTTGGCAATGGAGCACCCGGCTGTCACCAAGCCAATGGCAGCCTTGCCGACTGCCATGTCCTGGTGATCCACTGGTGGGCAGTGCCTGTGAAACATCCTTCAAGCGGAAGATGGACTGGGGTGAACACCGCGATGATGGGGATCATTTTCACAAAACCAGGTTGTTACAGACGTCCATTAGGACTGTCCGATTCACTCTTGACTAATTTGGCCAGATCTCCAGGCATGTGTCTGACTTTACAGGGAGCCCAATCATCTGATTACTCAGCTTCAAAACTACTGGCCCGGTCTTGGCGAACGATGCCAACGCTGCCAGGCCCAATTATTTTCAGCACAATCTTTATTTTGCAGAAATTCAGAGCTTCGGGCTACTGCTGCGTACACTTTGGACAGATCACAAACAGCCATGGATCCTGATACAGAATATACACGTGGCATTCACTGCATAGATAGAAAGCTATTATATTAAGACAGTGGTGAGCATGCCACTTTATTTGTCTTTTTGTGTCAATTAAAAATGAAATGGGCATTTAGTCTTCACGTATTGATATATTTAGTGTAGCTTTTTTATGGTTTGTAAACACATTAACGCAACTTCTCTATTGTGTATTTTTGCATTTTCTTTTACTATATGTGACATCAGAACACTAATCCTTTAAAAATTACACTGAATCAATACGACTGTAAAAAATGAAACACAGAATGACAACACCACCTTAAACATTTTTTTTTTTTAAAGAATAATTTATGGTAGTTGTTAATGTGGCGCAAATATCTTTCAGGATGATGTGGCAGTTGTAGTCTGAACGTCAGATCTTTCTTTTGGGATTTTATACACAATATGCAACAGGCACAGTGTGGTCATAACTAAAGTGCATGGTGGTATTTGTTGAGGTGTTGGTGTACCCCAATATTTTCGGATCCATCATTTCGTACAATTATTTGAAACCCATACTTTGCAATTCCAACAATATTGAATACCCTTATTCTTGGTGCCATAATGCTTGACCAGTAAATGTACAAGTATTAGGACTACTTTAAAATGTGCATGAGTCTGATTAACAAACAAAAAGTCAAAGGACACCACAGCAGTGAAAATAAATGTGATTCAATAACACTTTATTTCTTTCAACTGTAGTATTAAATACTTATATATGGGTGGGTGAATGTATATATATATATATATATATATATATATATATATATATATATATATATATATATATATATATATATTTTCAATGAAAAAACCATTGGTTTTAGGCCATATATAGTTAGGGATTTGCATTTACAAAACCTTATTTTACTCGCATAAAACCATTGAAATTCCATATATAGTTAGATGCGCTAACTATATATCGCGCACCCGCAATCCACTGCTGATGATGTCACATATTACATCATTCATGACATGGTCAGTGACATCACTGATGACATCACTGATGACAACTCAAATGACATCACTGATGACAACATCCAGTGACTGTATGTTTCTGTAAAGTTAAAATATGTCTTACATATTGAAGAATGAGTGGATGTATAAATGTCTGGATGAAGGATTTAGTAGGTGCATGACTGATTGTATGAGGGAGTGATTAAATGTGTCTCACTGAGTGCATGGGTTAGTGATTAAACTGTATTAATTTGTGCATCATTATATCTGTTGTTCTGTAAACTGCTGCATGTGTTGATCAGTAGCTATATGAATAACTATATGGGTTATTGATTGGTTGCTCAAGTATTTGTATGGGAGACTGAGTAGGTGTGTGGGTGGCTGGGAGGTGTGTGACTGTGCATAGATGTGTAAGCAGTTGATTCACTAGGTGTATGAGTTCAAGAGTGCATGTGGAAACAGCTATATGGGCGGTTGACTGTGTGCATGAGTGTATTGGTGAGTGAATGGATATCTCAGTGCTACATGTCAAAGTAAGTACATATGTAAAACACAGTACATGTGAGAGTTAACATATATAAATAACTGTGCATAAGAGCCAGTGAATGTGTGAGTGGCTGTATGGATCATTGTGAACATGTATCAAGGAGTGTATAAGAGAGTAAATATGTGTTAGAATATGTTTCAATAAGTAAGGTGTGTATAACTGTATAGTTGAGGAATTGGAGGTGTGTTTGATTCTTTGCATGACTGTCTAGGTGTATGAGTAACTCCATGGATGAGTGACAGTCTGTGAGTGTCTGTTTTCACTGAGTGTATCTAAGGATATATCAGAGTCTGTAGAGGTTCATCGTATTAACACATGAATGATGTCATCTGTGATGTTGTCAGTGATGTCATTTGAGTTGTCATCAGTGATGTCATCAGTGATGTCATTTGAGATGTCATCAGTGATGTCATTTGAGTTGTCATCAGTGATGTCATCAGTGATGTCACTGACCATGTCATGAATGATGTAATATGTGACATCATCAGCAGTGGATTGCGGGTGCGCGATATATAGTTAGCGCATCTAACTATATATGGAATTTAATGGTTTTATGCGAGTAAAATAAGGTTTTGTAAATGCAAATCCCTAACTATATATGGCCTAAAACCAATGGTTTTTTCATTGAATTTTCAAGGTTTTGTAAATGCAAATTCCTAACTATATATCGACTATAACCTATGGTTTTTTCAGTGAATTTCAATGTTTTTTTAATAGCAAATATGAAAAGCTTTAAAATGTCAAGTACGTGATAGATAAAAAAAAATTCGTATTTATGCACGCTGATGTGCTTTGAACGCTGCACCCCCCCTCCCCTCTTTTTTCTTAGTAGTACTCTCTCTTTGCAGATAGTGAACGGTAGTTAACGCAGACCTTTACCCCCGTTGTAATCCGTCGTACCTGCTTGTCTCTCCATTTGATTGATTGTTATACAAGCATTTACTGTTTTACAATTGATTCTCTTTGGTTCATTCTCTATTTACAAACAAGCACAAAGTCGCAATACTCTGTTTAGTCTTTGCAGATAGTGAAAAATCGTGTAAAAAAATAAAAGTAATCGAGCAAAATCAGTAGGCCACTAATTGGATCTCTTTTTGACCTCGCTAAAATAGAAATATTAGGAACAACCCTTCATGAGAAATACGAAAATAGTGAGATGAACTGAGCTCCACACCATGAGGGCTGCAAGACAGCTCGACTCCGTCACCCACCCCGCCCAAAATAACGACAAACCCTATGCAAATATTAAAAATATAGACAACACACCAGCAAAGAAACAGGGTAAAACATTTTATTAAATAACTATTTAAATAACTATTTTATACTTTTTATTGCCCGATCCGGCTAGCTCAATCGATCGAGCATGAAACTCATGCACTCTGATAGCAAGCGTTGCTACTGATGCTATGCAGACCAAAACTGGTTTTCAGTTTGTACATTTTTCTAGATTTTTCAATCCAAGGTTGGTTGACTTTGTAGAACGATGGCTTCAGATTTTCAACATACGGTGTGGTGGCGCGGACTGGGAGGGGGCGCTTCGCTCCTGCCCCCTCCCCAAGTAAGATTTTCATACGTGAAAGTACGTTAATGGTTTTGGTCCCTGAGTTGCTTCAATGTCACTGCCATTCTCAAATGGCATAAGTTCTGGATGTTGGTGCCATAGTCAGAGTTCTGAGCAGCGCTTGTAACACTGTCTGAAGCTTATTTCCACCTACTGCAGCTTCACTATTCTCAAAGTAAGTGAGTATCGTTTGTGGACCTGACTGCATTTGAAAACAATGTGATATGAAACCTTCCTAAACAGCTTGACGGAGGCCCCCGAGGGGCGGTGTGATGGCCATGGACTCGGAGAAGACACTTGGCTCCGACCCCCTCCCCAAGTCTTATAGCACCGGTGTAGCCTGAGATCGCCCCCGACATAGGCGGCCGGCTCTCGGGGTCCGGCGGAACTTTTTGCCTTTTGATGACTCTTCTATTCTGGACCTTGTCCCACAATCCGTTTGACCTGAAGACACGCTGTAGTGGGGCGCCCCTTTACCGTTTCAGTTGCCATTCCGCCCGCTTTTGCTACACTGTGCCTCTTCCGCCATTCAGCTGTTTACCGCCCGCTCTTGCGACTACAGCGTCTCGCTCACCATGTAGTTGAGTTGCTCCCGCTCTTGCGGTGCAGCGATAGGCGGCTGCCACAGGACTCTCAAAATGGCGGCCGGCTCTTCGGTTTTGGGCCTGGTCCACTAAAATGGCCCTGGGACACCTTTGAACTCGGACGCTTCCCTGATAGGGCTTGGGTCCCATTCTCGAAAGCGTCCCCTCAGCCGTGAAGATTCTAAGAAAAGTCTTGGGGGCCCCCGACTCCCGCAAGCTTCTGGTGGGGAGCGGCTGCCATGTCTGCTCGTGGAATGGCCACGACAGAGCTACGAGATGGTAGTGCTCTCATGCTGACGCCAGCTTTAGTCTGAAACATCCAGAAACACTGTAGACTACCAATTCGATCAGTTCCGGTAGCGCCCCAACATGACCCGGAAGAGAAGAACTTGCACTCCCCTCTTTGACTGATGGTTCTTGTTGCCTGTCCCCTCTGTTGTCATTTAACAGAACTTTTTGGACTGCTGAAAGGGGTTGTGTTCCGAACGCTGGTTGGTGGAGACATTTTGACTATATTCTTGACCTACGTTGTCGCGTAATGCGTTATATGACACGCCGCGTTAGCGCACCCGGAAGTGATCCGAGGCGCGGCGCGCAGCACGTAACGTAAGCATAACAGGTCATGTGACTTGTTAATAAAACTTTTCATTGGTTCATTTTACTTTTGTTATTTTAATGATGAAAAGCTTGGTCATATGACCTAAAAATTACGCTTTTTATTGTTTTCGAACATTATTTTTTTTTAAACATATGTTATAATATTCCAGGCTAATGTACTTTCCCGGAAAATTTACAACTGTCCTGCAAGTAAAATATATTCCTTTTTCGAGAAAAAGGGCGTTTCTTCGTTCCATGACGGAGCCGTTGAGTAAAAGAGACTCGGCCTGCTGTCTTAGTCGCCGATACGCCTGATTATCAGATTCTTATCGATCACTTTATGTTGCAGAAATGAAAAACACAACTGCCCTTGACCATTTATCTTTACTGCGTTCCTACATATTATACCTTTTATCCGTCATGTAATTGGACTACTTTATTTCACTTGCCTTTTACTGATTCGAAAACAGTGACTAAAAGTAAAAACTTTACCAATGTAAATACTACTACCATGTTTTGTTTTAAAAACCTTTATTGTGAAAATGTCAGTATACAAATACAGGCCTATAACCACGTGGGCCGGCCACGGAGCAAACTGGAATCGTATATGATGAGGAGACATTTACATTATGGAGGAACGTAACGAACGAGCCATTAGGTTGCAAGAACTAAGGTGTCTAACAGTTGCGGAATCGGTGGACGTACATTTTGTAATTAAAATACGACAGGGCCACTTACAAAAAAGTTATCTAGATATACATTTGCGTGCAAGTACCATGGGTGACGTTAATTCGAACTTTCAATAGTACAGTAATCAATAACACATCAGAACTTAATATCAATAGGGATGTCGAAATATTCAATCAATTCTCGTCCCCGCCCGCCATGAGCATCAAAACTGCATTCATATCTCGTGATATCAAGGTTGTTCAACCAGTACACAACAAGGAGTTACGAGTCCCATTTATACCGGCGCCATTTTGGGCGAGGCCGGGCAGGTCCAAGATATAGTCAAAATGTCTCCACTAACCATCGGCCAGACCAGAACCCCTTTCGGCCCTTTATGCTACAAGATGGTGTCTTCCATTCAGAAAATATTATTGGCAGCATTTTGAAAGGAAACATAAACAGCCGTTCTCCTAGTGAGTTTCACATTGTTACATTTAGGAAGAATGTTGAAGAGTAGTATGTGGAAAATCTGAAGCCATTTTCTACAAACTCTCAATCAGCCTTGGATGGAAAAAAAATCCTGAAGAATGTACAAACTGAAAACCAATTTTTGTCTGTATAGCATCAACAGCAACGCGTGAGTCAGCTTTGTGTCAAGCCGCCATTTTCATTCACTCAATAGCGTCCCCCTGCACACATTCAGGGACCTGGTCGTGTTTTCATATGAAACGGATTGTAGGACAAGAAGCAGAAAAGAAAAGGAAAAAAGTTCCGCCGGACCTCGGGAGCCGGCCGCCTATGTCATGTGCGACCTTTGGCCACACCAGGGCAATAGTGAAGCTGCAGCAGGTGCAAATAAGCTTCAGACAGTCTTTCAAGCACTGCTCAGAACTCTCAACTATGGCACTCAACATCCAGGACTTGCCATTCGGATCTTGGTGCCTTGTGCTGGTTCCGACCTATTCACACATCGGTCCACTACTGACATCACCTCATAAGCCAACGGGGCACCCCACGCCGACTTTCGGCGCAGCATTGTAGGATGGCCACACCAGTGCGGCAACTTGCTGGACACCACCTCGGTGCCATCCGGATCTCGGCGCGTTCGAGTCACTGTACCGCAAGAGTGACCGCAACTCAGCTGGACACGCCGTCTTTCGGCGCAGCATTGTAGGATGGCCACACCAGTGCGGCAATTTGCTGGACACCACCTCGGTGCCATCCGGATCTCGGTGCGTTGTGCTGCCTTCGGCCTACTGTAGCCACAAGTGCGGACGCAACTCAGTTGGACGGCGAGTGAAACGCTAAGGGGCGCCGCACTGCAGCCGAGGAGCCTCCATCTTGGGGGAGACGCACAGCCCCCACTGACTGACGCGACCTCACAGGCCAACGGGGCGCCCCACGCCGACTTTCGGCGCAGCATTGTAGGATGGCCACACCAGTGCGGCAATTTGCTGGACACCACCTCGTTGCCATCCGGATCTCAGCGCGTTGTGCTGCCTTCGGCCTATTCGCACATCGGTCCGCTACTGACGCCGCCTCACGTGCCAACGGATTTTCTACGCTTTTTGTAGCCCTATGCCGCATAACAGGTCATGTGACTTGTTTATAAAACTTTTCATTGGTTCATTTTACTTTTGGTTTCCTAAAGATGGAAGGCTTGGTCATATGACCTAAAAATAACACTTTTCATTGGTTTAGAACATTTTTTTTTCCCAAACGATGAAAGCCCCACCTTGTTTCTGGATGTTTCAGACTGAAGCTGGCGTCAGCATGAGAGCACCACCATCTCGTGGCTCCGTCGTGGTCATTCCGCGAGCAATCATGGCAGCCGCTCCCCACCGGAAGCCTGCGGGAGTCGAGGGCCCCCAAGACTTTTGTAGAATCTTCACGGCTGAGGGGACGCTTTTCGAGAATGGAGCCCAAGCCCTAGCAGGCAAGCGTCCGAGTTCCAAGGTGTCCCAGGGCCATTTTAGTGGACCAGGCCCAAAACCGAAGAGCCGTCCGCCATTTTAAGAGTCATGTGGCAGCCGCCTATCGCTGCACTGCAAGAGTGGGAGCAACTCAACAACATGGTGAGCGAGACGCTGTAGCCGCAAGAGCGGGCGCAACTCAGCTGGATGGCCGCCACCTGGGGAGGCCCGTTCACGCCGCCTCCCCCACGCCCCCCCCGGGCCGCCCCACGCCAATTTTCGGAGCAGCATTGTAGGATACCAAAACCAGTGCGGCAGTTTACTGGACATCACCTGGGTGCCATCAACATCTCAGCGCGTTCTGCTGCCTTGGGACTATTCGCACAACAGACCGCTACTGACGAGGCCTCCCCCCGCACCACCCGGGACGCCCCACAGCAATTTTCGGAGCAGCATTGTAGGATACCAAAACCAGTGCGGCACCCAGGCGACATCACCTGGGTGCCGTCCAGAACTCAGCACGTTGTGCTGCCTTGGGACTATTCGCACAAAAGACAGCTTCTGACAATTGTTGCTTTTTTTGGTGAAAAATGTTTAAATGTTTTTACAGTTTTTGTTCCGTTCATTATATTTAAAAGTTAATAAAGTTTTATAATGTTACTTTGTTGGAGTGTTATATATATTTTTTAAAACGGGTGAATGGGGCCTTGAATCGGGTTATTGTCATGTGTGGGCTTTGCAAGTGTACTGCTACAGGATCGGACATTTCAAACTCAAATGCACGTTCTTTTTCTTACCTTTCCGAAGCATGGAGCGCAATAGCAGGCAGAGAAAGGGTGATGCAAGTGTTGAACACTGCCTAGCCTGGAAGTTGCTGGCATTCCTACCCCCCCCCCCCCCCCCGCCCGCTCCTGAAAGAGGACACACACACACCGCCGCCCAGAGTACTTCACAGATCTTTAAAAGACCATGCGCTTGTTTATGAGGCTTAAATGGTTTATCACCCCTTCTAGAACCCCTGCATCGACCCTCTGACGTTTCCTGGAAGAATTACCACGTAACACAATACCAAGCCCTGTCAGCTGAAACCCCCGAGGAATCATGGGGCATATTATCAAGGGGGTTTATCTCCGCTTTTTTGGCTTTAAAAGCCAAGAAAGCGGAGATAAAATTATCTCCCTATTACCAAGCTGTCGCTAACACCAGTTAGTGACAGCTAAAAGGAGATAACGACCATCGTGGGCCCCGCTTTGCATGTCAGTGATAGTGCCCTGAGCAGTTCTTAGCCATGTTATCCAATGGGAGGTGGATAACATGGCTAAGAGCATTTGCTCGATAATACATGAATATCGCTGACTTTTCAGCGATATTCATGCATTGCGGCCGTTTTTTATCGCATTTGCGATAAACCTTGCTAATAGCAAGGTTTATCTGCGATAAAAATCGCCGATGTGCGGCGATAATTTTTGTCTCTAAACAAGTTAGAGACAAAAATTATCGCTAGTTGTTGGTAATATGCCCCCGGGTTTTTGCTTGCAGAAATCGGGAGGCGGGAGACTAGCACTGAAATCAGTAGTCTCACGCCTGAATCGGGATGGTTGGCATGTCTGGATTCTCTACAGCTGGGGCAATAAACTACATCCGCAGGGGTAGGTGATAGCCTGGGACCAGCCTGGCATCTAAAATGGCTGCCGTGCACGACAAAATTGTGGCATTGGAAAAAAGGCAAAATGGCGCAGACAATGTTTATCAATAAGGATTCATTTATAACAAAATATTTTATCGCAGTGACAAATTGGCGGTCAACACTTCCTGATTTCCATCGAATCGAACGTTAACAGACGTCACGCAGCAAAAAAAATAAAAAGCTCACGCACAGCCGCTGGAAGAGATGTATCAACATATATGAGCCTCCTCAGCCACCCTCATGAAACATAGGGGATTAGGATACGTCTCCCGCACCCCCTTATACCTAGTAATTTAATTAAAACGAAGCACAAAATGGCGAATTCCCGTTTCGCTACCAGTTTGCGGCCCAGTTCGCGGCCCGTGAAGCGCTTCTACCGTGAAAAATCATTTTTTTTTATTTTCCTCACGGGACCCTTTAATAACCCCAACAACATTCCTAGGGGGTCAAGAGGGGTATACCTTGCCCCCTTTCATTAAATTCCCCCTTCGTTTTTCACCTCTTCTTCTCTCTCGATCCTACCGAGAGATAAGATGGCGGCCGCTCCGGACTGTTTAGAATGTTGACAGACACCGGAGAGCCAATCAGCTTTCTGCGCTCAAAGTTCCTTTTCGCGAAACGTAAGCGAACCGGAGCGCAGCCTGGAGCGCTGTTACAGATATATATCTTATTTTAAACGTTAATTTCTCAAAAACTACTGGAGCACATATATTGAGACCTAGCAAAGGCACATCGGGCTAACAGTCCCTACAATTTTGCCAAGTTTCGTGCAAATCCATTTAGCCGTTCGAGCTAAAAGTGAGTCCAACCGCCCTATGGAAATTAACATGGGAAAAACGTGTTTTGGGACCCCCCTTTTTTCTCGGCCCCCCCTCGACAAAACCCCCCCAAATTTTCAAGGGCTGCTCAGAAACAAAATGTGCCATTTTCCTGAAAATTTCAGCCGATTCCGTCCACAAACGCCAAAGTTATTAGACATAGAATTTTCAAAAATCCCATAGGGAAAAAATCCTAACTATATATACCTACTGGCGATAGCCAGTAGGTAATATATATATACATATATGTGAACTCCACCTTTTCAGCGTATCCGGCATTGAAGAAGGCACAACGCCGAAACCGGTCTGCCTGGGGCTGAGAGGAAAGGCAGCGTGAACATTTCTGCAGTGATGTATTTGGTGGCAAATAAATCTACCTGGAAGCAACTTCAGCATGTGTCAGCCCGTTTTTTGACAAAAACGGGATTGGAGGAGATAGTAGTGGCGGCGGGTCGGCCCCGCGTTACTGGCACGCCTCTTGGTCTGGTGCTCCGCATTTGCCGACAAACTGTGTGGATTGCGTGCATGGACTGCACAAATGCGGCGCCCCCCCAGCCTGGACTTTCGTGTGGGCATTTGGGGAAAGAGCGACAGCTGGTCTGTTGAGGAGTTGCTTTCGGAAGATGTAATTCACCATGTTCCACACAATATCAAAAAGGAACGGGACATGCTGAGAGCTGACTGAGTCAGGGCACAATTGTATGTCTGTGAGGGGGTCACTGTACCCGGCTCACCAATCGGACGTCTGCGGTTCCTTTAAGTGTGTGGGAGGCACACTGCGAGTCATCTTGGGCCTTGGGAAGGGAAAACACTCGAAGTCCTCCCCCTGTGATGTCATCTGTTGGTCCAATGATAAGACTCACCTGGCGATTTCAACTTGCCGGCGAACGCCTTTGTGAACTCCACCTTTTCAGCGTATCCGGCATTGAAGAAGGCACAACGCCGAAACCGGTCTGCCTGGGGCTGAGAGGAAAGGCAGCGTGAACATTTCTGCAGTGATGTATTTGGTGGCAAATAAATCTACCTGGAAGCAACTTCAGCATGTGTCAGCCCGTTTTTTGACAAAAACGGGATTGGAGGAGATAGTAGTGGCGGCGGGTCGGCCCCGCGTTACTGGCACGCCTCTTGGTCTGGTGCTCCGCATTTGCCGACAAACTGTGTGGATTGCGTGCATGGACTGCACAAATGCGGCGCCCCCCCAGCCTGGACTTTCGTGTGGGCATTTGGGGAAAGAGCGACAGCTGGTCTGTTGAGGAGTTGCTTTCGGAAGATGTAATTCACCATGTTCCACACAATATCAAAAAGGAACGGGACATGCTGAGAGCTGACTGAGTCAGGGCACAATTGTATGTCTGTGAGGGGGTCACTGTACCCGGCTCACCAATCGGACGTCTGCGGTTCCTTTAAGTGTGTGGGAGGCACACTGCGAGTCATCTTGGGCCTTGGGAAGGGAAAACACTCAAAGTCCTCCCCCTGTGATGTCATCTGTTGGTCCAATGATAAGACTCACCTGGCGATTTCAACTTGCCGGCGAACGCCTTTGTGAACTCCACCTTTTCAGCGTATCCGGCATTGAAGAAGGCACAACGCCGAAACCGGTCTGCCTGGGGCTGAGAGGAAAGGCAGCGTGAACATTTCTGCAGTGATGTATTTGGTGGCAAATAAATCTACCTGGAAGCAACTTCAGCATGTGTCAGCCCGTTTTTTGACAAAAACGGGATTGGAGGAGATAGTAGTGGCGGCGGGTCGGCCCCGCGTTACTGGCACGCCTCTTGGTCTGGTGCTCCGCATTTGCCGACAAACTGTGTGGATTGCGTGCATGGACTGCACAAATGCGGCGCCCCCCCAGCCTGGACTTTCGTGTGGGCATTTGGGGAAAGAGCGACAGCTGGTCTGTTGAGGAGTTGCTTTCGGAAGATGTAATTCACCATGTTCCACACAATATCAAAAAGGAACGGGACATGCTGAGAGCTGACTGAGTCAGGGCACAATTGTATGTCTGTGAGGGGGTCACTGTACCCGGCTCACCAATCGGACGTCTGCGGTTCCTTTAAGTGTGTGGGAGGCACACTGCGAGTCATCTTGGGCCTTGGGAAGGGAAAACACTCGAAGTCCTCCCCCTGTGATGTCATCTGTTGGTCCAATGATAAGACTCACCTGGCGATTTCAACTTGCCGGCGAACGCCTTTGTGAACTCCACCTTTTCAGCGTATCCGGCATTGAAGAAGGCACAACGCCGAAACCGGTCTGCCTGGGGCTGAGAGGAAAGGCAGCGTGAACATTTCTGCAGTGATGTATTTGGTGGCAAATAAATCTACCTGGAAGCAACTTCAGCATGTGTCAGCCCGTTTTTTGACAAAAACGGGATTGGAGGAGATAGTAGTGGCGGCGGGTCGGCCCCGCGTTACTGGCACGCCTCTTGGTCTGACGCTCCGCATTTGCCGACAAACTGTGTGGATTGCGTGCATGGACTGCACAAATGCGGCGCCCCCCCAGCCTGGACTTTTGTGTGGGCATTTGGGGAAAGAGCGACAGCTGGTCTGTTGAGGAGTTGCTTTCGGAAGATGTAATTCACCATGTTCCACACAATATCAAAAAGGAACGGGACATGCTGAGAGCTGACTGAGTCAGGGCACAATTGTATGTCTGTGAGGGGGTCACTGTACCCGGCTCACCAATCGGACGTCTGCGGTTCCTTTAAGTGTGTGGGAGACACACTGCGAGTCATCTTGGGCCTTGGGAAGGGAAAACACTCGAAGTCCTCCCCCTGTGATGTCATCTGTTGGTCCAATGATAAGACTCACCTGGCGATTTCAACTTGCCGGCGAACGCCTTTGTGAACTCCACCTTTTCAGCGTATCCGGCATTGAAGAAGGCACAACGCCGAAACCGGTCTGCCTGGGGCTGAGAGGAAAGGCAGCGTGAACATTTCTGCAGTGATGTATTTGGTGGCAAATAAATCTACCTGGAAGCAACTTCAGCATGTGTCAGCCCGTTTTTTGACAAAAACGGGATTGGAGGAGATAGTAGTGGCGGCGGGTCGGCCCCGCGTTACTGGCATGCCTCTTGGTCTGGTGCTCTGCATTTGCCGACAAACTGTGTGGATTGCGTGCATGGACTGCACAAATGCGGCGCCCCCCCAGCCTGGACTTTCGTGTGGGCATTTGGGGAAAGAGCGACAGCTGGTCTGTTGAGGAGTTGCTTTCGGAAGATGTAATTCACCATGTTCCACACAATATCAAAAAGGAACGGGACATGCTGAGAGCTGACTGAGTCAGGGCACAATTGTATGTCTGTGAGGGGGTCACTGTACCCGGCTCACCAATCGGACGTCTGCGGTTCCTTTAAGTGTGTGGGAGGCACACTGCGAGTCATCTTGGGCCTTGGGAAGGGAAAACACTCGAAGTCCTCCCCCTGTGATGTCATCTGTTGGTCCAATGATAAGACTCACCTGGCGATTTCAACTTGCCGGCGAACGCCTTTGTGAACTCCACCTTTTCAGCGTATCCGGCATTGAAGAAGGCACAACGCCGAAACCGGTCTGCCTGGGGCTGAGAGGAAAGGCAGCGTGAACATTTCTGCAGTGATGTATTTGGTGGCAAATAAATCTACCTGGAAGCAACTTCAGCATGTGTCAGCCCGTTTTTTGACAAAAACGGGATTGGAGGAGATAGTAGTGGCGGCGGGTCGGCCCCGCGTTACTGGCACGCCTCTTGGTCTGGTGCTCCGCATTTGCCGACAAACTGTGTGGATTGCGTGCATGGACTGCACAAATGCGGCGCCCCCCCAGCCTGGACTTTCGTGTGGGCATTTGGGGAAAGACCGACAGCTGGTCTGTTGAGGAGTTGCTTTCGGAAGATGTAATTCACCATGTTCCACACAATATCAAAAAGGAACGGGACATGCTGAGAGCTGACTGAGTCAGGGCACAATTGTATGTCTGTGAGGGGGTCACTGTACCCGGCTCACCAATCGGACGTCTGCGGTTCCTTTAAGTGTGTGGGAGGCACACTGCGAGTCATCTTGGGCCTTGGGAAGGGAAAACACTCGAAGTCCTCCCCCTGTGATGTCATCTGTTGGTCCAATGATAAGACCCACCTGGCGATTTCAACTTGCCGGCGAACACCTTTGTGAACTCCACCTTTTCAGCGTATCCGGCATTGAAGAAGGCACAACGCCGAAACCGGTCTGCCTGGGGCTGAGAGGAAAGGCAGCGTGAACATTTCTGCAGTGATGTATTTGGTGGCAAATAAATCTACCTGGAAGCAACTTCAGCATGTGTCAGCCCGTTTTTTGACAAAAACGGGATTGGAGGAGATAGTAGTGGCGGCGGGTCGGCCCCGCGTTACTGGCACGCCTCTTGGTCTGGTGCTCCGCATTTGCCGACAAACTGTGTGGATTGCGTGCATGGACTGCACAAATGCGGCGCCCCCCCAGCCTGGACTTTCGTGTGGGCATTTGGGGAAAGAGCGACAGCTGGTCTGTTGAGGAGTTGCTTTCGGAAGATGTAATTCACCATGTTCCACACAATATCAAAAAGGAACGGGACATGCTGAGAGCTGACTGAGTCAGGGCACAATTGTATGTCTGTGAGGGGGTCACTGTACCCGGCTCACCAATCGGACGTCTGCGGTTCCTTTAAGTGTGTGGGAGGCACACTGCGAGTCATCTTGGGCCTTGGGAAGGGAAAACACTCGAAGTCCTCCCCCTGTGATGTCATCTGTTGGTCCAATGATAAGACTCACCTGGCGATTTCAACTTGCCGGCGAACGCCTTTGTGAACTCCACCTTTTCAGCGTATCCGGCATTGAAGAAGGCACAACGCCGAAACCGGTCTGCCTGGGGCTGAGAGGAAAGGCAGCGTGAACATTTCTGCAGTGATGTATTTGGTGGCAAATAAATCTACCTGGAAGCAACTTCAGCATGTGTCAGCCCGTTTTTTGACAAAAACGGGATTGGAGGAGATACATATATATATATATATATATATATATATATATATGAAGCTGAATCGTCTTTCAGGTAGAAATCCGTAGTGAAACAGACGAAGCAAGCCCAATAGATGGTACAATATATTTATTTAGTGCCCAACACCACCTCCGCCATAGATAGTCACAAAAAAACAAAGGTGAAAGATAATTTATAGTTAAAAAAACTTTATGTTTGGTAACAAAGGTTAAAGTTAAGCTATAGTTAGAAAAACTTTCTTTATGTTTGGTTTACAAGCCCAACTTAAACTATACAAACATTATGGTGATCCATCAAGCGGAAGCTGAGAAAAAAAGGGGGGTCCCAAAATGCAAAATCCCAATGTATTTGGCATAGACTTCTTTAGACAGGGCTACAGCAAAAACCGCTGAACGGAATTACACCAAATTTGGAAGGAAGGTAGATCTTGATATGCAGACTGTGGTGTAAATACGTTCAGTCGTTTTTGAGAACTTAAGTTAAGGTTTAAAAATATTTGTATATCTAGACAGTTGGGTTTGAGTGATGCTTGCATGAGTCCCTTGAACTCAATTGTAAAAAATAGAGCATTCTGATTTGCCCAAGGAGCTTTTTTTTTTCTTTCTTGGGCCATCTCACTCCTGTGAGAGTCAGACTCCCATGGGAGCAAGAGCTTTGATTGGCTTCCAGTAACATGAGAAAAATGTTGCTGACATGCATTGCAGGACCTTTGGTCTTAGTCTCCTGTCCTGAAGATATACAAATAATTATAATATAAGGGGGGAGGGTAGAGATACCTTGCCCCCAACAGCCCCATGGAGGTGACCCAGAGGGCCTCACCCCTGGGCCAAAATATCATATTTTTTGCTACGTTCCAGCGGGACTCCTCCTGTATTGAAAAAACAAAAAACAAAACAGTGGCCCAGGGCTGCATTCCTTAATTAAGGGGCCCCCTCCCTAAGCCATTTTGACCCGAGCCCCTGTCCCATGGGGTGCAATTTATTTAATAATGGGAGGTGAGCTGTCCTCCTTCTGCCGTTTTCAGCTCGTGGGACCCATCCACCGGGACCCAAAGCATTTGTTAAGGGGAGGGGGCATGCAACCACCCTCCCTGAGCCTTAAAAGAACCCAATCCCCCAGGGCTGTTACTTAAATAAATGGGAGGGGCCCTAGTCCCGGAGCTTTTAATGTCCACAGAGACGCCATCCTCTGGGGTGGGGTCCATACTCTGTACTGGGGAGCCCATCCCCACAAAACTACAATTTCCAGGGGCCCAATTAGACTTGAGGAGGGAGGCCCCATGTGCGTGGCAGGGAATGTGCAATGTTCTGCAACCAGGAGGGAGCAAAAAACTGCCTTCACCTGGTAGGAGAACAAAACATTTTTCTGTCCACGCTCTTGGGCAGGGAAATGCAATGAATTTCTCCCACCACGCAAGAGCAAGTAAACTACTCCTGCAGGATGGGGGCAATGCCAGCTCCAACTGCACCCATGATGGGTGCAAGCCGGTGAGTGAGTGGGGCTGCAGGGTCCCAGGGCCTCCCCCTCAGACCCCAATGTGGGATGAGCTGTGGCATGCCCTGGGTTGCACGCCAGTATATAAAAAATAATGCTGGCTGTTGCAAGAGAAGGTAGCTGATGGGGCCACGGAGGCCCTGGGGCTCCCTCGGTTAATCCCAACATGACACCAGTTGTGACGTGCCACTGGTGGGCACTGGGAAACCCCAGTCTAAAATGTAAAATAAAATTGACAATCCCGGCTCCTGCATAAATAAGAAAAACGCTGGCAGGTGTGAAGCCCCAAAGGGCCAGTTGCAGGAATCCGGTGGGGCTGAGGCAACCCTGGACCTCCCCCAGTGGCCCCTATGGTAAAAAAAAGTGGGTGTCCCCGGTGGGACCTGGACTTCCAGAAAATGCTAAAAAAAAATAAAAAACATTACAATTAAATTAATAAATGATAATAAGCAGCCACAGACACCCTTTTATTATACATTGCGCCTTTAATGAGTGCCCCATAATGCCCTGGGGGGGGGGGGGGCTATTTACATATTTTGTTTGTGTTGATGTCCCTATAAGGGGTAGGGACATCACCAAACATGTTTTTATTTACTTATTTTAGTGTTTTATAGAGCGCGAATTTGACCCGTGAGGGTATCAGAGCGCTTTACAGGATATACAGAGAAGTACAAACAACGTTTAGATGCAGAATATACATATGAAAAACTGTACAAGGGGATGGCGATGGTCGGGATGTAGGAACATAGGGATACTAGTGATACACTATACAATTACAATCATAATTAAAGTCGGGAAAAAATAGGAGTAAAATAATAAAACAATAAAAGAAAAAATAAGGGACCCGAAAATTCTCTGCGGGGAGAGTTGGTGGTCAGAGGGAGAAGCACTAGTCTTAGAAACATCAGACTTGTGGTCAGGTAGGCAGGCATTAGACGAGGAATTTACCCATGTGGAAGGCTTTGGCCTCCTTTTTGAAAAGTGCAAGAGAGGGGAATCTTCTAATGGTGGATGGGAAGGAGTTCCAGATTCTAGGAGCTGCCCCGGTGAATGCCCTATTATAGGTTATTTTTTTCTGGAAGAGGGCGGGTTGGAGTAAGAGGTTTCTGGCGGACCAGGAATTCTTGCTTCCTCCAGATACCACTAGTTTTTGTGCCAGATAAGCAGGGGAGTTTGAGTAAAGAGCCTTGTGTGTGATGCATGTCAGTTTCAGCTGAATTCTGGCCTCTAGGGGGAGCCAGTTCAGTGCTTTTAAATGTGGAGAGAGGTGGTCGAATTTCCTGGGGCCGGTGAGTAATCTGGCGGCCGCGTTGAGGCAAGTTTTTAAGAGTGAAAGGGAGATCTTGGGTAGACCAGTGAGGGTGGAGCAACCATATTCCAGTCTGGAGATGACTAGAGCTTGCACTGCCATTTTTAAGTCAGCAGCCTCAATGAAAGGTTACAGCTTCCAAAGATAGCTCAAGTGGAATCTAGCTGCTTTAGCCATTGAGTTGATGTGGTCCCGCATGTTCAAATTACCGTCTAGGATTATGCCCAGGGAGTCTACAATGGTCGGCGGGCAGTTTAGGGCTGTGATGGCCTTGATCCATGTCTGAATCTAAGGGTTTGCTTTAGAAGGGAAGATTAGGAGAAATTCAGTTTTCTTTGCATTGCGTTTTAGTTGGTTAGCGGCTAGCCACTGGACAGTCAGTTTCAAGGCCTCGTTCAGGGAGAGGATCTCCTCCAGCGAAGAGATATTGATGTATATTTGGGTATCGTCCGCGTACATATGGTAGGAAATGTTGGCGGTAGGAAGGAATTTAGTGAGTGCCTCTAAGTAAAGATTAAAGAGGGTGAGGGATAGGGTTGAGCCTTGGGGGACCTTCAACCGTCACTCGAGAGGGAGCTGATAGGTTGCTGTTAATGAGGAATCTCTGTGATCGATTATGGAGGAAGGACCTGAACCAATCTAGTACCACACCATCTGGACCCATCCTGAGATTGAGGCGTTCAAGAAGTTTATCATGATTGACCATGTCGAAGGCAGAGGAGAGGTCTAAGAGGATTAACAGGCAGGCTTTGCCTTGGTCTAGGGCTTGGAGGGCATCATCCACGATGTGGAGCATAGTGGTTTCAGTGCTATGCCCCGGTTTGAACCCAGATTGGAAGTCATCAAGTAGGTGGAAGTTACTGATGTGCTGACTTAGTTGTTGCTGAACACATTTCTCAAGTACTTTTTGCTAGTAGCAGGATAGTGGAGATGGGTCTGAAATTGTCGGGGGAGGATGGATCCACTGCTGGGTTTTTTTAAATGGGGAGGACTTGACCAGCTTTTAAGGTATCCGGAAACGAACCCTGTTGGAGAGAGGTGTTTATTTGTTATATTTGCCTTTGCTTTATGTCATGATTCATGTCGCGCGCTGCACTCGCGCTGCTCCACTTTGTGACATGTCCTGTGTTCTATACAACGGTTGGCAGTTGCCCGTTTCATCTTGTACACGATGGTTGGGTTTTCTGCTTCGCATCTTAAATAAATTATCCTGTACTACACGACGCTGGTGTGCCGCATCAACATTGTTTACAACATTTTTGGCGACTGCTGAGGGCGGAGGATAACGTGCGGAAGATATCTGCTAGGAAAGACGAAGCGAGGAAAAGAAAACCCGACCGGAAGAGTTACCTTCGAAGAATAAGCGGTTGAAAGTAAGCCTCGACGGAAGGTATGTCGTAAATCACTCACCGTGAAGGGAAGCGAGCCCAAGACTTTATTTTCCCAAGCGCGACGGAGCGTTAACTGTTGCTCCTTGGCCCGTCGACGCAGACAACAGCGCCCCTTGCTGCAAGTGGTCTTAAAAGGGAAATTATTCTTGAAGGCTATACCAGTGAGCCCCACTGCTCAGAGGGCGGAGTATATTAAAAGGGAAACGCGCAGCCAAAGGGAAAGCGTTTTTAAATAAAATACCACCGCTATTCTTTCTACAGTGACACACTCACTTCCATGCAAGTTCGCTTGTGTGTGTCACGTTGATTTTAAAACGTTTGCAATTCAAGACCACCGTCGTTGGTCAAGAGCAAATTCACAGTGACACACTCACTTTTAAATCGATCTCTACAGTGTGCCACTCAAACTTCAGTGACACACACACTTTAAGTAAAGACATTGCGAACATTGCTGTCTGTGTAAAATTTTGCCTGTTTAAGTTATTTATATCGTAGATTGTGTACTACTGCAGAGTATTCACTATGAATGTGAGCAATGCTATTCAAGCGCCCATTCCTTTCCTGAGTGCCCCTGGTGAACCCTCAATGGAGTGGGATGACTGGTGTGAGGCGTTTGAGAATTACATAATTGCTTTAGATGGTACAAAGTTCTCTGCCATCAGGAAGAAAGCTTTACTGCTGGGTGCTCTAGGCAAAGAGGGTCAAAGGGTATTTAAATACTTACCAAGTCCGCCTCTTGACATTGATGATGTTTACAAAGATGCTCTGTTTAGACTTTATACTAGGTTTGCTAAACAAGAAAATGTTGTAATGCGCAGGCACAAATTTTACACTGCCCCTCAGAGAGAAAGTGAAACTATTGATGAATTTGTTTCTAGGCTGAGGGAACTCTCTGTGAAGTGTCAATTTGGGAATATCCAAGATGAGATGATTCGGGACCAATTAATTGTGCAATGTTTTAGCAAGAAAACACAGGAAAAGTTGTGGGCAGCTAAAAACCCCACCCTTTCTGAGGCAATTACCATTGCTAAAGTCGCTGAAGAAAGCGATAGGTGTATGAAGGAGCTTAAAAGAATACAACTGGGACACACTAGTTGTCAGGAAGTTGCAAGCCTACAGGCAGATGCTTCAGAAAGCATAGCTTTAATACAAGGGAGGCAAACAAATAAGGGGGGGAAACCCACAACCTCATTTAATAAAAGCGTGACAAGCAAGTTTAAACCAGCCACACGTTCTTGTAATAGGTGTGGAAGCCCGTTTCACTTAGCTGACTCAAAGAATTGTACAGCTTTGTCCAGGGATTGTTTAAAATGTGGGAAGAAAGGGCATTATGCACGAATGTGTAGATCAATTGGCTCAAAAAAAGTTGCTATGGTTGAGGCTGAAGTTACTGATGATGAAGCAGAGGTTATGATGATTACGTCTGCTGGCAACCTGGAGTCAATGGAGAATGTTGTCTTATCTCGGCCTAAAGCGGATTTTGATTTGAATGGTGTAATTGTTAATTTAATGGTGGATACGGGATCACTGTACACAATCATCCCAAAGATATTATACAATTCTTCTTGCTCTGGTTCAATTTTAGTGAAGTCTGATATCACATTAAGGGGTTACCAGGGTGTGAGCATTGGTGTCCTTGGATACTTTGAGGCAAGTATCAAGTTTAAAGGGAGGGTCACTCAGGGGAAGGTTTACGTGTCCCCACATGGCCCTGCAATTTTGGGGTGGTTACACCAATATGAACTTAACATAAGGGTGAACCCAAGAGCTGATCCACCTGTAATGTGTATTGACGTTGAAACTGCATGTAATACAGTCCATGATAACTTTGAAATTATTCTTAAAAAACATGAGTGTATATTCAATGAGAAGTTGGGGGAGGCCATTGGCTATCAGCACATCATCAAAACCAGAAGAGATATAGCACCTGTGAAACACACTGCAAGGAAAATACCCCTTTCTGCAAGAGATGAGGTCAGGAAAATCATCAAGCAGTTATTAGAGGATAATATAATTGAACCTGTGGAGGCCACACAGTGGTTGAGTCCAGTGGTGATCACACAGAAACCGGACAAATCTTTGCGCTTCTGTGTGGACCTGCGGAGCCTTAACAAAGCGGTGATAATGGATAGCTTTCCGCTTCCGAACATAAATGAGATTGTCCTGAGTTTGGGTGGAGGAAAGGTATTTTCAAAGTTAGACCTTCGCAGTGCATACCATCAGGTAAAGCTCCATCCGGACTCAAAGCAGTTTACGTCGTTCATCACACCGGAGGGTACTTACCAATTTAAAAGACTCCCTTTTGGCCTCTGTTCTGCAGCCAGTGCTTTCCAAGGATCATTACGGATGTATTAAAAGACATTGAAAGGGTAGTATTTTTCCAGGACGACATCCTGATTCATGGTTTGGATGTGGGTGACCATGATGTTATTCTGGACAAGGTTCTTTCTGCTCTTTCAAGGGCTGGTCTAACATTACGCAGGGAAAAGTGTGTGTTTGCTGTTAAAGAAGGGGACTATTTAGGCTACCACGTATCTGGCCTTGGCATACAACCCAAGAAAGACCTTGTAAGTGTAATATCTAATGTGTCTGAACCTGATGACAAAGACAAATTAAGGTCTTTTATGGGCATGGTTGAGTACTATGCAAAATTTGTAAAGAACTTTGCTGAAAAAGTCGAACCTTTACGTATTATCATGCGGAAAGGGAAAGGTTTCACTTGGGGTGCAGATCAGAGGAATGCCTTCCTATTGATCAAACAGAACATATTAGATGCTAACATTCTGTCAAGTTTTGTGCAGTCTTATCACACCTACCTAACTGTTGATGCTAGTTCCTTTGGGATTGGTGCGGTCTTAACACAGAAAGGGGGTGGCAAAGAGAACACCATTGCATTTGCGTCGCGTTCTCTGACTGAGACCGAAAGGAACTACTCGGTCATAGAGCGTGAAGCTCTTGCAGCTGCATGGGCAACTCGCTATTTCAGGGTGTATTTATGGGGAATCACCTTCACACTCAGGACTGACCATAAGCCTCTATTGAAGGTTTTGGCCCCTGGCGGGATTAGGAACTGCTCTGGGAGGTTAGCGAGACTTGCTGTTTGTGTACAAGAGTTTACTTGTAGGGTAGAATATTTACCCGGTTGGTGCAACAGTGTGGCGGACTGTCTTTCTAGATTACCTGACACCAAAGAACCGCCCAAGGAGTTAGTGACTGAGAATGTAGTCGCGTTCTTAGATGACTTGGAAAGTGATTTACCTAGCTCCATATCTAGCAGGGAATGGATTGAGGAAATGGCGAAAGATCCCATTATGGCTGGCCTAATCAAGATGTGCAAAGAAGGGGTGTCAAGGCAGAGCACTGTCTCATCTGCTCTTAGGCCTTATGTTCAGTTACAGGACGAGATTTCTTTACAGGGTGAGCACATCCTTGTGCGGGGAGAGAAGTATGTACCTCCGACATCCCTTAGACCCCGCATCATTGCGCTGGCGCATGAGGGTCATCTTGGCCAAACCCTTACTGGCAAACGTGTCAAAGCGGATTTTTGGTGGCCAGGTGTAGATGCACAGGTGAAGGGTTGGGTTGAGCAGTGCCAGGCATGCAGGGAGTCTGAAAAGAGGTTACAAGTTTGTGCTAGTAAAGATGGCATGGGGAGGATCATTGCAGACGATGGTGTATGGCAGAAGGTCTGCATTGATTTCATAGGTCCTTTTCATGATCTGACTGATGCTGAGAAATTCGCCTTTGTTTTGGTTGACTCAACTTCCAGGTGGGTTGAGGTCGCTTTCATGAAAAGCATTACTGCAGAGTCCACTATCATGGTCCTTGATGAAATATTTCGACGTGAGGGCATTCCCTCAATGGTGTTAACGGATAATGGTACGCAGCTTACCTCTGCCGTTATGGAGGAATATTTTGCTTTCCTTGGTTTGAAGCACTTGCGTACATCGCTCTACAACCCACAAGGGAATGGACTTTGTGAGCGAATAAACAGGCTTGTTAAGGGTACTTTAGAGTCAGGTCGCCCTGTGCAGAAGGAGATCAAGGAAATGCTGTGGGCATACCGCACTACTGTTCATAGCAACATGTCTGTAACACCTTTTGAACTCATGAGGGGGAGGGTGCCAGGCACTAAACTCATTCCTACTTGGCTACATGAGAAAAGAAAGGGTGTGGGGGGTGACTTCATGGGGAAAGCTGTCTCTTCCAAAATAGCTGAAGGGGACCTGGTAAAAGTAAAACCTGGGGGCAATCAAAGGATGTTCAACAAATTTAGGGGACCCTACCAGGTAAGGTCCGTGGTTGGCAACTATGTTAAGCTACAAAATGGTCAGACGTGGAATCTCCGCAGGGTAGCACTTTACCAAAGAAAGCCTAAGTCTGTTCCTTCTGTTCAAATTTCTAAGGATGTGATTACTGATAGAGTTTGCAGACCTCTTCGCTGCAAGGTGGCTCCTGCCTATTTGAAAGACTACGTGTAACTTCGTCTGTTTAAGGGAGAATGTGGGGTTGAATGGCTTGTTTTATTTGGTTCTGCATTTCCCAAGACCAAGTGATGTGTTCAATGATGCTTTGTTTTTCTTGTGTTTCACCTTTTCTTTGTAAAGGGTTACTATGAGCTTTTTTGATTTACTTATGCTGTTGTATCCTTTTTCCTTCTCCGTTTAAGGAAAGGAGATGTGTTATATTTGCCTTTGCTTTATGTCATGATTCATGTCGCGCGCTGCACTCGCGCTGCTCCACTTTGTGACATGTCCTGTGTTCTATACAACGGTTGGCAGTTGCCCGTTTCATCTTGTACACGATGGTTGGGTTTTCTGCTTCGCATCTTAAATAAATTATCCTGTACTACACGACGCTGGTGTGCCGCATCAACATTGTTTACAACATTATTATTGTAGTCCAGCAAGGAGAAATGAATTGAGAGGCAGCAGTGAGGCAGTTGGAAGGTAGAGGGTCATTAAAGTGATTGTTAGGTTTTAGGGTAGAGAGGATTTTAGAGATGGAGTCTTCGTCATAATATTGGAAGTCAGACCAACGGGCTTGTTTTTTAGGAGAGGCCATAGGGGGTGGAGCGGGGAAAGGGGGCAGGTCCGGAAGGGGTTGTGAGTAGGAGGCGGTACTGAGTTCAGTTACTAAAGCTGTGATTTTATCCACGAAGAAAGAGGAGAATTCCTCTGACGAAATTAGAGATTTGGGGGATTCTTTCGGTGTTTTAGCCAGTTTGTTGGATTGGTGTTTGACCAGTTCAAAAGGTTTACGGGGTCTATTCTTGGTGTTGCCCAGTTCAGATCTGAAATACTATTTTTTTGAATTAAGGATGTGCTTTTTGTAGGAGTTTCTCGCCTGGCGGAGAAGTTTAAGATGCGTCGCAGAGGGGTGTTGTCTCCAGTTTCTTTCACATTGCCGTAGGGACCTCCTCTCCATGTTTAGGAAACCAGTGAACCAGGGGTTCCTGTCTTTGACTTGTGTTCTTTTTAGCTTTATATGGGCAAGGTCATCCAGAATGATTGAGATAGTTGATGAGTAATGCTCATTTAGGTCTCTGACCGAAGTTATGTGCGGAGGTGGGAGGAGGTCAGATTTGCAGCGAGCCTCCAGTTCCATAAGGTCAAGGGCTTTAGTGTCTCTGGTCCAGCGTTTGGGGATCACCGGTTGCAGTGTCTTAGACATGCAGGGCCCAGGCAAAATGAAGGAGATGGAGTGGTGATCAGACCAATCACATGGGTCTAAGGAGATGAGCTTGACTGAGGATTCTTTAGAAATGATCCAGTCAAGGATGGCCCCTTTAGAGTGAGTTGGGTGAGAACAGGCTTGGATTAGGGCTTGGTCATTTAGTAGGACTTTGATAGAGTTGACGTGGGGATCTTTAGAGTCAATCCAGTGCAGGTTGAAATCGCCCAGGAAAATCTCTTTAGCATTGGAGGAAGTTTTGATGATTTCCAAGAGCTGATCAGTAAAGGAGTCAATGGAGCCTGGAGGGTGCTAGAAGATGTGTATGTTGCAGAGATGTAGTGAGCTGCTGCTGATGGAGAGTGTGAGATATTCGCAGGAGTCAGTGGTGTCCGCCAAGAGTTCAGTGACAAGGAGGGCGGATCGATAGAGACAGGCAATGCCTTCACTTTTCTTGTGGGAGCGTCTATCTAGTCTAGCGATATTGTAGTTGGGAGGGAATAATAAGTCCAGCCAAGGGGAGGAGTATTCATTGAGCCAAGATTCTGTTAGTATAGCTAGGTCTAAGTTTTTGTTCAGGATGAGGTCAGCAATATCAGTGGCATGCTTGACTGCTGAACGACAATTGATTAAGAGACCAGATAAGGAGGGGTCGGGGGAGGTGACGGAGGTACGGACGGTCAGGACTACCGGCGCAAGGTTGCTTTCCATCACTCTTCTGTCATAAAGGGTATGTGGCCTGTTTGGGTGGATGGTGACCAAGCTGATGGGGAGACCCGGACTCGTGCTCTGCGGACAAGGGATGGCTTGGGAAGAGTTGTGGTCTTGGAATATGGCTAGGATTTCATTTCCCGTAAGGTCTGGAGGGTTAGAGGTGGCGGTGGTAGAGGTGTAAGAGAGTGCAAGAGCACGGGATTCCTCCTCTGAGAGTTGGTTGGGATGTTTGCACGGTCTGAGATGTCTCAGAGGTAGTGGGAGTGGATGCTTGGGAGACTCGGTGATCGGTGGGGGGGAGGAATGAGGTGACTTGAGGTTAGCAAGGGAGAGCTCGGCCAGGTGAAGGAGGTTCATGAGGTCCTGAATGGAGCTATGGATGTTCTGGGTTAGATTAGTGGCTCTGGAGTGTAGAGTTTCCAGATCAATAAGAGCTTGGGGTGCTAGCGGACAAAGTGGCCAAGGTTCAGGAACAGGAGCAGTCCAGGCGGCCTGTAAGGGGGTGAAGGTAGGTTGGTTTGAACAGACTCCGGGGTCTTTGGACTACCTAGCTCGCGTGTTTGGTGGAATGCAGGTGGGGAGGAGGTAGGAGGTCTGGCGGTTCTACTGGGGTTTCCAGTGGGCGAGCTGTAACGGTGAGGGTGATCTGTGTTGGGAGTCATAGTGTGGTTAGTATGGATTGCGTCTGGGGTCAGTGAGAGTGTACTAGTCTCCCCATAGATGGAGGGTGCTGGGAAGGTGGCAATCAGGGGTGCCAGGCATCGTCCGTGGTCGAGGTCAGTGGACATGTTAGGGGGATGGAAAGAACTGTAGTGGAAACCCTGTGGGGGGGTATGCAGGAGGTCGGGCTTGGTGGATTGGCAGGACAGTAGGTTATTGATGTAGGTGTTAGTCACTCTATTTGTGTCATGCAAATGGTTTCTGAGAAGCGTGAAAAGGTCTGCGAGTTTATTGACGTTATTGGTAGAGGCTTGGATCAGAATGATGCCATTTTTATAGAAGGTGATAGTGAGGTCCGCTCGTAGGGTGGAAGAGGGAGCAATTGTGAGTTTCGTGCCGTACGGGATGTTTCTGTGAGAGCGAACGTTAAGAAGGTGTGTCAGGGTTTTGCGCCAGGCAGCTGTCCTTCTGGAGAAGAAGATAAGGTAATTTATGCACATGCCATTACCCGCGTTAGAGCGCAGGTCAGATATCAGCGTCTCAGGGTGGCTCTTTAGGGTCCCAGCGAGGATGCCTCCACCTCTGGCTCCATGCATTGAAGATGTCCTGGACAGCGAAGGAGGGACGCAGACAGGGAGCAGCAGAGGAGTCCAGCAGCAGTCTCACCAGCAGGTAGGAAGATCTGAAATCCTCGCAGTAGATGTTGTTCCTCCTTGGGTGGTGTGCAGTTGGTTCCAGCGGCGTCTGGGACTGAGGGAAAGGTTTTAACAGGGATAATTACCCAAACTGGCAATCCCCTAACCTGGAGCTCCCGGGGGAGCTCCTACTCCGTGGTCATCTTCACCATGAATTTTGTGCGGGGGCTGCAGGGAGTTCTGCAGTCACCCAGCAGCATTATAAAAATGTAAGTTCTCCTGGGTCATCGAAACCATGAACTCAGGAGAATTTACCATATTTTACAAAAACATTTCCATGACTGGAGCTTTTGCTCTACAGCAAGAGCTGCAGTGCCACCTAGGGGCTCGGGTGTATGGTTGCATTTTATGTGGCCTGAAGACATATCTCAAAAAATAAAAGGTATTTATTATTTTTATGATTGTATTTTTACAGGTAAAATGTTAAAAGGTAGACTAAGAGGCTTTTAATTTTTACAGAAAACATCATATATCTCTGACAATTTATTTTCACATTTTTCACCCTCAAAATGTAATAATGAAATCAATGGAAAAAGAAAGAGTCACAGAAGTAGTTTATTAAAACGTTAGGATTTTTTTAAAGTAATCAATATTAATAAACATTGCATTGTGTGCATTGTGGAAATATACATTTGATTACATTTATCGGTAATTTTTGGATCTGCTTTACATATAGGGTGTTCGTATATTACTTTACGGTAAAAATAAAAACTAGAATTTCACCAAAAAAAACAAAGATTAAATTAACAATATAGTTAATTGAAATGGTCAACAAAATATTGTTTTAAATTCTAAAAACCATAGAAATTCACCAGTTATAGTTATAGATATCTCAAGTTTCTATAACTCACGCCCCCGCCTTGCACCGCTATTTACCCCACATATTACATCACTCATGACATCTTCTTTGACATCATTGATAATATCACTGCAACATTTGCAATGAAATTATTGATGAGAATACTGTGAATTGTGGGGGCATGAGTTGTAGTTACCTCTGGGCATGATTTATAGTTACTTGAAATAACTATAACTGGTGCATTTCAATGGTTTTTCGAATTCAAAATGTTGCGCTGTTGCTGAACAATTCACCTAACTATATTGTTACTATAATCTTTGTTTTTTTAGTGAATATCTATCTATCTATCTATCTATCTATCTATCTATCTATCTATTATCTATCTATCTATCTATCTATCTATTATCTATCTATCTATCTATCTATCTATCTAGATAGATAGATAGATAGATAGATAGATAGATAGATAATAGATAGATAGATAGATAGATAGATAGATAGATAGATAGATAGATAGATAGATAGATAGATAGATAGATAGATACATAGACAGACAGACAGACAGACAGACAGACAGACAGACAGACAGATAGACAGATATGGATATATATTCAGTGAAAAACAAAGATTAAAGTAACAACATAGTTAGGTGAATTGTTCAGTAACAACGCAACATTTTGAATATATATATATATATATATATATATGAATCGAACTCGTCATGTAGCCCCCAGCTCCAGCGCAATCCTGCTGGGCTGGAAAGAAACGAAAAGAGGAACCCAGGTAATGGTGCCAAGTCAAGTGCGTTTATTCAAATCAATGAAAGCTCAGCATGCCCTCCACAATAATACAATGTTAAAATGTAGACTAAGAGGCTTTTTATTTTTACAGAAAATATCATATATCTCTGACCATTTATTTTCAAATTTTTCACTCTCAAAATGTAATAAAGAAATCAATGGAAAAAGAAAGAGTCACAGAAGTAGTTTATTAAAACTTTATGATTTTTTCACTCTCAAAATGTAATAATGAAATCAATGGAAAAAGAAAGAGTCACAGAAGTAGTTTATTAAAAC
Source organism: Lissotriton vulgaris (assembly GCF_964263255.1). Classification (NCBI taxonomy): domain Eukaryota; kingdom Metazoa; phylum Chordata; class Amphibia; order Caudata; family Salamandridae; genus Lissotriton; species Lissotriton vulgaris. The sequence continues at coordinate 374,355,642 of NC_141697.1, forward strand.
TTTATGATTTTTAAAAGTAATCAATATTAATAAACATTGCATTGTGTGCATTGTGGAAATATACATTTGATTAAAATTATTGGTAATTTATGGATCTGCTTTACATATAGGGTGTTCGTATATTACTTTACGTTAAAAATAAAAACTAGAATTTCACCCAAAAAAACAAAGATTAAATTACAATATAGTTAAGTGAAATGGTCAACAAAATAATGTTTTAAATTCTAAAAACCATAGAAATTCACCAGTTATAGTTATAGGTATCTCAAGTTTCTATAACTTACTCCCCCGCCTTGCACTGCTATTTACCCCACATATTACATCACTCATGACATCTTCTTTGACATCATTGATAATATCACTGCAGCATTTGCAATGAAATTATTGATGAGAAAACTGTGAGTGGTGGGGGCTTGAGTTGTAGTTACCTCTGGGCATGATTTATATAGTTACTTGAAATAACTATAACTTGTGCCTTTCAATGGTTTTTAGAATTCAAAATGTTGCGCTGTTACTGAACAATTCACCTAACTATATTGTTACTTTAATCTTTGTTTTTTTCAGTGAATATCTATCTATCTATCTATCTATCTATCTATCTATCTATCTATCTATCTATCTATCTATCTATCTATCTATCTAGATAGATATGGATATATATTCATTGAAAAAACTAAGATTAAAGTAACGACATAGTTAGGTGAATTATTCAGTAACAACGCAACATTTTGAATATATATATATATATATTTAGTCACCAGTAGTTAGTTGCCAACAGCAATGGTGTGATTGGCTGGCCGCAACCTGACCGGAAAGTTGCACTTACTAGTTTATGTATTTACAGTGACGCGGTCCTGGGGCCTGAAATTGAATATAATAGAAGGGGTCAGGTAAGATGTACCCTCACTCCATGTGTGTGATGAAGCAGACACTGAGGGACACCTGATGGGCAAGAAATTGCCCAAATTATTTTTTTTCGATATGCAAGGCTCCATGGATTCACTGCAGTGCTCAAAGCGGCCATCCATTGAATCAGTGAAAGATCCATGGATCCAGCCCCAATTGGAATAAAATACACACAGTCACAGACACACTTGCACACTCTCATATACCCCCACACTAGCACCCACTCACACACCCATACAGCCAGTCACAAACTCACTTACATGCCCACACGAGCACTCATACACCCACGGACATACCCACACAGCCACTCACACACCCATTCACACACCCACTCACACATCCATCCAGCCTTTGACAAACCCACTCAGATATCCATACAGCCACTTAGTCTCACACCCACAGACCCATAAAACCACTCATACTCACACACATTTAAAACCACTCACACACCCACACACCCACTCACTGACTCATACAGCCACTCACCCACTTACACACTCCAAAACCACTTATACACCCACTCACAGACCCATACAGGCACCCACACACCCATTCTCAGACCCATACAGCCACTCAAACATCCTTAGAACCACTTACACACCCATGTACAGACCCACACAGACACACACACACCCACTCACACAACCACAAAGACACTCACATACTCTGTCACACATCCATACAGCCACTCATACACTCATTGTATTAAATGTGCTGTTTTGAATGAGTGTTTTTGGTATGGCAGATCCATTGCGGAGTCAAAATGTGTTGCTGTTCTGTATTAAATGTGTGCTTTTGATTGGAGATTCACAACGGGCTGCAGTTCCGAGTGGGAAATTTAAAAAAAGTATTTGAAAACAAAACAAGCAAGTGTTTTGCAAAAGGGTTAGCTCTGAAAAGAACCTTCGTGTTTATGATGTGTAGATGATAATTACACATAGAACAGGACTGTGAGTTTGTTAAAAACCATGGTATAATCTGAACAAACACGGAAAGGTAAACCTTGTGAGGGTTCTCCACCCCATGAGCCCTCTGAGAGAGGCTACAATTTTCATGACCGCACTAATGATCAAGGCTCCAGACAGTTATCAGAGTTCTGATACACATTCTCCTTGAGGGACTAATCTTAAAAGCAGTATAAGAGAGGAGTGAAATCTGAGTGCAGAAAAGAAGAGGTTGTTACGCCAAAAAGAGACTCTCAATGCTCATCTGACATAAAGATGAAGAAGGAGGTGAAATCTCCTCCATTTAAACCCCAAATTCAGAAAAAGAAAGTTGCAGCTATCACCGCAAAATATGCCACAGATGCTGAGAACCTGCCTCCTGAACAGGAGTTAGGCAGTGACTCTCCTCGACAACGAGGCTGACATCACTGAAATGCACCGGAATCTCCAGGAGATTCTGGCAGGGAAAGCAACTTCATTAAAATTGAAACCCCAGATAAACGCGTAACTCCTCCAGGTTGTATGACTTGGATATACAAATTACGGGTGACATACAATGCACCATTAAAGTCATCTTCTGGGAGAAGATAACTTTGTTTTATTACATCCTTTTATCAGAGGTCAATTGGCTCCCACTCTTTGTCCAAAGAATCCCATAGGGTGAGGATGTAATTCTTCCTTCATTTTCTGCTTTTGTCCCTGATGAGGTCAACCAAGCTTATGCAGCAGAATGGGCTCTTGTAGAAGCCCTATATTTATACTGCAATCATGTTGGCTGGGATACCGACTCCCCTTATCATATAATACCCCTAAGATCCAGCTTGCAAATGCAACCGCAAAATCACATTAAATGAGATGCTAAAGCACCTGTTAAAGAAATACTCTTAAAGTTGAAGTACCAGGGAGTAACTGAACACTGTATCTCACAAATGGATAATCCTTCTTTTCTTGTTTTTTAACCGGATCATTCAGTCTTAGACTACTGACATTTAAACAGTTCTGCATGCACATGTACAACACAAAATACTCTTAGTATAGCAATAATTAATCAAATAGTCCGGAAAAAATACAAAACGACCTTAGATAGTTCCAAAGTTTTTTTCAGTCACAATGTATCGCCTCAAAGCAGAGACTGGACAGCCTTCTCAGCACTTGGCTTTCAAAGAGTATTGCAAGACTCCCTAAGGGCTATACGAATAGCCAGGGATTATTTGCTGCCCACGTTGTGTAAATTCTACATGATATTGACCTGGATTGATTGTCTTATGTTGATGATATCTACCTGAAGGACGATGAGTTAAACCCACACTTGGCCAGAGTGAGTGAGTTGTGGGTAGTTATATAAGTGAGTGACAGGGTGCATGAATGACTGTATTAGTGAGTGAGGAGGTGCATGACTAGCTGCATGAGTGAGTGAGTGTGTGAGTAAATCTATGGGTGTCTGACTAGCTTTGTGAGTGGCTGTGTGGTTGAGTGAGTGGCTGCATCAGCCACTATGTCACTATGTGTGTGAGTGACAGGGTGCATGAGTGCCTGAATGGGTGAGTGAGTGTGTGAGTAACTAAATGGGTGAGTAATTGGCTGTATGAGTGAGTAAGTGGCTGGATGAGTGACTATGAGTGAGTGAATGAGTGGGTGTCTAAGTGCCTGTGTAACTGAGTGAGTGTGTTAGTGGTTATATTAGTGACTGTCGTGGTGTGTGTGTGAGTGGTTGCATGGGTGAGTGAGGGTGTAGCAGAGTGTCTATATCAGTGAGGCATTGCATTTGTCAGAGGCTGTATAGGAGAGTGAGTTCGTACATGAGTGGTGTGTGGGTGAGTGACTGTGAGTGAGTAACTGTATGAGTGAGTGAAAGGGTGCATGAGTGCCTATATGAGGGAGAGGCTGCAGGAGTGCCCTTATGGGTGAATGAGTGGTTGTGTGAGTGCCTTATAGGTGAGTGAGTGGGTGTGTGGATATGTGAGTACCTGTGTGGGTGAGTTAGGATCCGTTGCAGGAGCTCATAAAAGTAGAAATTAATTGCATAGGAGTTTTCAAGCATCCCTACCTGGTAAAAACAAAACTGGTGGGAAGAATTATTAACTGCTTTTTATATATGAAGACCCTCTGCATGATTATGTGAAAGAAAGTTGCCTGTAGCGGTAGATATATCTTGAAACATCAAAACACATATCACCCAAAACCTGTTGTAAAAGAAAAATAATGCAAATATCAGCCAGTATTTGATTCAAGATACATAACAGTGTAAATTGCTCATGCTATAACAGTATATCACAATATAATAAAATATATAATTTTCCCTTTTTTTCCTTGTTTGGGGGAGTTTTATATAGCGCATACTCAACCTGAAGGTATCAGAGCACTTTACACGAGCAACAGTTGCATTACAGATGGAAACATTCATTTTGTTAAGCACCGGGAGATTGCGTGATTTGCCCAGAATCAAAGGATGCTGAGCGTCTCTGCCGAGACTAGAACACAGTTCTCCAGCTTTGAGGTTGAGCTGTTAGGCCACATACTGTTCTCAACTTTCGTACTTTTACACCATAAACAATGTACTATATGAAGCTTCATCCTTGAACAGTGAGAAAAAACAATCTTATGCATTGTAGAAAAAAACATAACTGAACAGTACATCACTGTAAATAAGTGGCTCTATGCATTGCACTCACTAAAATTGTGAACCAGTTGTTTTGCCTACACTTACTACACTAACGTAAACAAATTTACCTTAAAATTTTTCCCTTTATTAATATACCTGTAAAACAACTAATAATAAATGCAAGGCACACTTGAATTCTGGAGATCATTTTGAAAATATCAATGAAGTAGGTTGAAAGATGTCTAAAACGCTGACAATCCATATACACGAAATACACTACATTACTTTTTTCCCCAGAAATAGTACATAGAACTTTGATTCAAGAAACAAAACATGACAATCTTGGAGTATGAAAGGTAGTTTTGGTTTCAATTGAAGGTTGCTGTGATTCCATTGTGTTCATCCCATTTCAGTCTTTAATTAAAGCATGAAAGTATACACGTTAGATTAACTCCTTTGTAGAAGATAACATGACTCTTGAATTTTGGAGAACATTTTGAAGACATCACTCCTGATAGGCTGAATGATATCTAAAACATTCATGATCCACATATTTATTTTATTTACTGACATTTATAGAGCGCGTACGAATACCCATGGGCGTCTCGGCGCTAGACTACAGTAATGTCCCTCCCCAGTGGTTGAAGCTCATGCGGAATGGTGTGCTGTGTTATTGGTTGAATAACCACGTCTTCAGTCTTTTTCGAAACTGCAGGAGTGAAGGACTGGTTTTTATGTGGTGTGGCAGAGTATTCCAGATTTTAGGAGCCGCAACTAAAAAGCGGCGGTCGCCCCAGGAGACTGTTCTGGCACGTGGGACCACTAATTGATTAAGGGATGTAGATCGCAGCTGTCTGATCGGGTTATAAGGAATTAGCTGGTCTTTGAGAAAGCGAGGTCCTTGATCCTGCAATACTTTATAAACTGTGCACAGGGATTTAAACTTTATCCTGTTTTGGATGGTCAACCAATGGTAAGTCCTCAAGGTGTCTGAGATGGGCGCGAATTTAGGTGTTTTAGACGACAGGCATGCAGCCGCGTTCTGTACAGTCTGCAGCTTTTTTATGACTCGAGATTGTGCATTAAGAAAGAGTCCGTTACAGTAGTCTAATGATGTTAAAACCAATGAAGTGACCAAGGTCTTGGTGGCCGTGTCCGGCAGAAAGGGAATGATTTTTCTTATCATTCTGAGTTTAAAATGGGCAGAGGCCGCTACCTTATTTGCATGTGCCATAAAATTGAGCTGGTCATCGAAGGTTACTCCTAGGTTTCTGACCTTAGAGGTAGGGCAAGGTGGAGTGCCAAAAGCTGATGGCCACCAAGTTGCAGACCAGGCTGGCGAGAGAGTTCCAAAGATGACCACCTCCGTTTTATCGGAATTGAGCTTCAGGCAATTTCTCGCCATCCACTCACCTACACATACACCCACCTCACATACAAGAAACACCCTACCATTCCCAAAAATGCTCCTTAGAACTTTGGATAAGGAAACAAGAGGTGTGAATTCTGTAGTTTGAAAGGCAGTTTTTGTTTGACCCGTGAGGGTATCAGAGCGCTTTACAGGATATACAGAGAAGTACAAACAACGTTTAGATGCAGAATATACATATGAAAAACTGTACAAGGGGATGGCGATGGTCGGGGTGTAGGGAACATAGGGATACTAGTGATACACTATACGATTACAATCATAATTAAAGTTGGCAAAAAATAGGAGTAAAATAATAAAACAATAAAAGAAAAAATAAGGGACCCGAAAATTCTCTGCGGGGAGAGTTGGTGGTCAGAGGGAGAAGCACTAGTCTTAGAAACATCAGACTTGTGGTCAGGCAGGCAGGCATTAGACGAGGAATTTACCCATGTGGAAGGCTTTGGCCTGCTTTTTGAAATGTGCAAGAGAGGGAATTCTGCTAATGGTGGATGGGAAGGAGTTCCAGATTCTAGGAGCTGCCCCGGTGAATGCCCTATTATAGGTTCTTTTTTTCTGGAAGAGGGCGGGTTGGAGTAAGAGGTTTCTGGCGGACCAGGAATTCCTGCTTCCTCCAGATACCACTAGTTTTTGTGCCAGATAAGCAGGGGAGTTTGAGTAAAGAGCCTTGTGTGCGATGCATGCCAGTTTCAGCTGAATTCTGGCCTCTAGGGGGAGCCAGTTCAGTGCTTTCAAATGTGGAGAGAGGTGGTCGAATTTCCTGGGGCCGGTGAGTAATCTGGCGGCCGCGTTGAGGCAAGTTTTTAAGAGTGAAAGGGAGATCTTGGGTAGACCAGTGAGGGTGGAGCAACCATATTCCAGTCTGGAGATGACTAGAGCTTGCACTGCCATTTTTAAGTCAGCAGCCTCAATGAAAGGTTACAGCTTCCAAAGATAGCTCAAGTGGAATCTAGCTGCTTTAGCCATTGAGTTGATGTGGTCCCGCATGTTCAAATTACCGTCTAGGATTATGCCCAGGGAGTCCACAATGGTCGGCGGGCAGTTTAGGGCTGTGATGGCCTTGATCCACGTCTGAATCTAAGGGTTTGTTTTATAAGGGAAGATTAGGAGAAATTCAGTTTTCTTTGCATTGCGTTTTAGTTGGTTAGCGGCTAGCCACTGGACAGTCAGTTTCAAGGCCTCGTTCAGGGAGAGGATCTCCTCCAGCGAAGAGATATTGATGTATATTTGGGTATCGTCCGCGTACATATGGTAGGAAATGTTGGCGGTAGGAAGGAATTCAGTGAGTGCCTCTAAGTAAAGATTAAAGAGGGTGGGGGATAGGGTTGAGCCTTGGGGGACTCCAACCGTCACTCGAGAGGGAGCTGATAGGTTGCTGTTAATGAGGAATCTCTGTGATCGATTATGGAGGAAGGACCTGAACCAATCTAGTACCACACCATCTGGACCCATCCTGAGTTTGAGGCGTTCAAGAAGTTTATCATGATTGACCATGTCGAAGGCAGAGGAGAGGTCTAAGATGATTACCAGGCAGGCTTTGCCTTGGTCTAGGGCTTGGAGGGCATCATCCGCGATGTGGAGCATAGTGGTTTCAGTGCTATGCCCCGGTTTGAACCCAGATTGGAAGTCATCAAGTAGGTGGAAGTTACTGATGTGCTGACTTAGTTGTTGCTGAACACATTTCTCAAGTACTTTTTGCTAGTAGCAGGATAGTGGAGATGGGTCTGAAATTGTCGGGGGGGGATGGATCCACTGCTGGGTGTTTTTAAATGGGGAGGACTTGACCAGCTTTTAAGGTATCCGGAAATGAACCCTGTTGGAGAGAGGTGTTTATTATTGTAGTCCAGCAAGGAGCAATGAATTGGGAGGCAGCAGTGAGGCAGTTGGAAGGTAGAGGGTCATTAAAGTGATTGTTAGGTTTTAGGGTAGAGAGGATTTTAGAGATGAAGTCTTCGTCATAATATTGGAAGTCAGACCACCGGGCTTGTTTTTTAGGAGAGGCCATAGGGGGCGGAGCGGGGAAAGGGGGCAGGTCCGGAAGGGGTTGTGAGTAGGAGGCGGTACTGAGTTCAGTTACTAAAGCTGTGATTTTATCCACGAAGAAAGAGGAGAATTCCTCTGACGAAATTAGAGATTTGGGGGATTCTTTCGGTGTTTTAGCCAGTTTGTTGGATTGGATTATTTTTTTGAATTAAGGATGTGCTTTTTGTAGGAGTTTCTCGCCTGGTGGAGAAGTTTAAGATGCGTCGCAGAGGGGTGTTGTCTCCAGTTTCTTTCACATTGCCGTAGGGACCTCCTCTCCATGTTTAGGAAACCAGTGAACCAGGGGTTCCTGTCTTTGACTTGTGTTCTTTTTAGCTTTATATGGGCAAGGTCATCCAGAATGATTGAGATAGTTGATGAGTAATGCTCATTTAGGTCTCTGACCGAAGTTATGTGCGGAGGTGGGAGGAGGTCAGATTTGCAGCGAGCCTCCAGTTCCATAAGGTCAAGGGTTTTAGTGTCTCTGGTCCAGCGTTTGGGGATCACCGGTTGCAGTGTCTTAGACTTGCAGGGCCCAGGCAAAATGAAGGAGATGGAGTGGTGAAAAGACCAATCACATGGGTCTATGGAGATGAGCTTGACTGAGGATTCTTTAGAAATGATCCAGTCAAGGATGGCCCCTTTTGAGTGAGTTGGGTGAGAACAGGCTTGGATTAGGGCTTGGTCATTTAGTAGGACTTTGATAGAGTTGACGTGGGGATCTTTAGAGTCATTCCAGTGCAGGTTGAAATCGCCCAGGAAAGTCTCTTTAGCATTGGAGGAAGTTTTGATGATTTCCAAGAGCTGATCAGTAAAGGAGTCAATGGAGCCTGGAGGGTGCTAGAAGATGTGTACGTTGCAGAGATGTAGTGAGCTGCTGCTGATGGAGAGTGTGAGATATTCGCAGGAGTCAGTGGTGTCCGCCAAGAGTTCAGTGACAAGGAGGGCGGATCGATAGAGGCAGGCAATGCCTCCACTTTTCTTGCGGGAGCGTCTATCTAGTCTAGCGATATTGTAGTTGGGAGGGACTAATAAGTCCAGCCAAGGGGAGGAGTATTCATTGAGCCAAGATTCTGTTAGTATAGCTAGGTCTAAGTTTTTGTTCAGGATGAGGTTAGCAATATCAGCGGCATGCTTGACTGCTGAACGACAATTGATTAAGAGACCAGATAAGGAGGGGTCGGGGGAGGTGACCGGGGTATGGACGGTCAGGACTACCGGCGCAAGGTTGCTTTCCATCACTCTTCTGTCATAAAGGGTATGTGGCCTGTTTGGGTGGATGGTGACCAAGCTGATGGGGAGAGCCGGACTCGTGCTCTGCGGACAAGGGATGGCTTGGGCAGAGTTGTGGTCTTGGAAGATGGCTAGGATTTCATTTCCCGTAAGGTCTGGAGGGTTAGAGGTGGCAGTGGTAGAGGTGTAAGAGAGTGCAAGAGCACGGGATTCCTCCTCTGAGAGTTGGTTGGGATGTTTGCACGGTCTGAGATGTCTCAGAGGTAGTGGGAGTGGATGCTTGGGAGACTCGGTGATCGGTGGGGGGGAGGAATGAGGTGACTTGAGGTTAGCAAGGGAGAGCTCGGCCAGGTGAAGGAGGTTCATGAGGTCCTGAATGGAGCTATGGATGTTCTGGGTTGGATTAGTGGCTCTGGAGTGTAGAGTTTCCAGATCAATAAGAGCTTGGGGTGCAGCGGACAAAGTGGCCAAGGTTCAGGAACAGGAGCAGTCCAGGCGGCCTGTAAGGGGGTGAAGGTAGGTTGGTTTGAACAGACTCCGGGGTCTTTGGACTACCTAGCTCACGACTTTGGTGGAATGCAGGTGGGGAGGAGGTAGGAGGTCTGGCGGTTCTACTGGGGTTTCCAGTGGGCGAGCTGTAACGGTGAGGGTGATCTGTGTTGGGAGTCATAGTGTGGTTAGTATGGATTGCGTCTGGGGTCAGTGAGAGTGTACTAGTCTCCCCATAGATGGAGGGTGATGGGAAGGTGGCAATCAGGTGTGCCAGGCATCGTCCGTGGTCGAGGTCAGTGGACATGCTAGGGGGGATGGAAAGAACTGTAGTGGAAACCCTGTGGGGGGGTATGCAGGAGGTCGGGCTCGGTGGATTGGCAGGACAGTAGGTTATTGATGTAGGTGTTAGTCACTCTATTTGTGTCATGCAAATGGTTTCTGAGAAGCGTGAAAAGGTCTGCGAATTTATTGAGTTATTGGTAGAGGCTTGGATCAGAATGATGCTATTTTTATAGAAGGTGATAGTGAGGTCCGCTCGTAGGGTGGAAGAGGGAGCAATTGTGAGTTTCGTGCCGTACGGGATGTTTCTGTTAGAGCGAACGTTAGGAAGATGTGTCAGGGTTTTGCGCCAGGCAGCTGTCCTTCTGGAGAAGAAGATAAGGTCATTTATGCACATGTCATTACCCGCGGTAGAGCGCAGGTCAGATATCAGCGTCTCAGGGTGGCTCTTTAGGGTCCCAGCGAGGATGCCTCCACCTCTGGCTCCATGCATTGAAGATGTCCTGGACAGCGAAGGAGGGACGCAGACAGGGAGCAGCAGAGGAGTCCAGCAGCAGTCTCACCAGCAGGTAGGAAGATCTGAAATCCTCGCAGTAGATGTTGTTCCTCCTTGGGTGGTGTGCAGTTGGTTCCAGCGGCGTCTGGGACTGAGGGAAAGGTTTTAACAGGGATAATTACCCAAACTGGCAATCCCCTAACCTGGAGCTCCCAGGGGAGCTCCTACTCGGTGGTCATCTTCACCATGAATTTTGTGCGGGGGCTGCAGGGAGTTCTGCAGTCACCCAGCAGCATTATAAAAATGTAAGTTCTCCTGGGTCATCGAAACCATGAACTCAGGAGAATTTACCATATTTTTCAAAAACATTTCCATGACTGGAGCTTTTGCTCTACAGCAAGAGCTGCAGTGCCACCTAGGGGCTCGGGTGTATGGTTGCATTTTATGTGGCCTGAAGACATATCACAAAAAATAAAAGGTATTTATTATTTTTATGATTGTATTTTTACAGGTAAAATGTTAAAAGGTAAACTAAGAGGCTTTTAATTTTTACAGAAAACATCATATATCTCTGACAATTTATTTTCACATTTTTCACCCTCAAAATGTAATAATGAAATCAATGGAAAAAGAAAGAGTCACAGAAGTAGTTTATTAAAACATTAGGATTTTTTTAAAGTAATCAATATTAATAAACATTGCATTGTGTGCATTGTGGAAATATACATTTGATTACATTTATCGGTAATTTTTGGATCTGCTTTACATATAGGGTGTTCGTATATTACTTTACGGTAAAACTAAAAACTAGAATTTCACCCAAAAAAACAAAGATTAAATTAACAATATAGTTCATTGAAATGGTCAACAAAATATTGTTTTAAATTCTAAAAACCATAGAAATTCACCAGTTATATATTGCACCGCTATTTACCACACATATTACATCACTCATTACATCTTCTTTGACATCATTGATAATATCACTGCAACATTTGCAATGAAATTATTGATGAGAAAACTGTGAATTGTGGGGGCTTGAGTTGTAGTTACCTCTGGGCATGATTTATAGTTACTTGAAATAACTATAACTGGTGCATTTCAATGGTTTTTCGAACTCAAAATGTTGCGCTGTTGCTGAACAATTCACCTAACTATATTGTTACTATAATCTTTGTTTTTTTAGTGAATATCTATCTATCTATCTATCTATCTATCTATCTATCTATCTATCTATCTATCTATCTATCTATCTATCTATCTATCTATTCATCTATCTATCTATCTATCTATCTATCTATCTATCTATCTATCTATCTATCTATCTATCTATCTATCTATCTATATAGATAGATAGATAGATAGATAGATAGATAGATAGATAGATAGATAGATAGATAGATAGATAGACAGACAGACAGACAGACAGACAGATAGACAGATAGATAGATATGGATATATATTCAGTGAAAAACAAAGATTAAAGTAACAACATAGTTAGGTGAATTGTTCAGTAACAACGCAACATTTTGAATATATATATATATATATATATATATATGAATCGAACTCGTCATGTAGCCCCCAGCTCCAGCGCAATCCTGCTGGGCTGGAAAGAAACGAAAAGAGGAACCCAGGTAATGGTGCCAAGTCAAGTGCGTTTATTCAAATCAATGAAAGCTCAGCATGCCCTCCACAATAATACAATGTTAAAATGTAGACTAAGAGGCTTTTTATTTTTACAGAAAATATCATATATCTCTGACCATTTATTTTCAAATTTTTCACTCTCAAAATGTAATAAAGAAATCAATGGAAAAAGAAAGAGTCACAGAAGTAGTTTATTAAAACTTTATGATTTTTTCACTCTCAAAATGTAATAATGAAATCAATGGAAAAAGAAAGAGTCACAGAAGTAGTTTATTAAAACTTTATGATTTTTAAAAGTAATCAATATTAATAAACATTGCATTGTGTGCATTGTGGAAATATACATTTGATTAAAATTATTGGTAATTTATGGATCTGCTTTACATATAGGGTGTTCGTATATTACTTTACGTTAAAAATAAAAACTAGAATTTCACCCAAAAAAACAAAGATAAAATTACAATATAGTTAAGTGAAATGGTCAACAAAATAATGTTTTAAATTCTAAAAACCATAGAAATTCACCAGTTATAGTTATAGGTATCTCAAGTTTCTATAACTTACTCCCCCGCCTTGCACTGCTATTTACCCCACATATTACATCACTCATGACATCTTCTTTGACATCATTGATAATATCACTGCAGCATTTGCAATGAAATTATTGATGAGAAAACTGTGAGTGGTGGGGGCTTGAGTTGTAGTTACCTCTGGGCATGATTTATATAGTTACTTGAAATAACTATAACTTGTGCCTTTCAATGTTTTTTAGAATTCAAAATGTTGCGCTGTTACTGAACAATTCACCTAACTATATTGTTACTTTAATCTTTGTTTTTTCAGTGAATATCTATCTATCTATCTATCTATCTATCTATCTATCTATCTATCTATCTATCTATCTATCTATCTATCTATCTATCTATCTATCTAGATAGATAGATAGATATGGATATATATTCATTGAAAAAACTAAGATTAAAGTAACGACATAGTTAGGTGAATTATTCAGTAACAACGCAACATTTTGAATATATATATATATATATATATATATATATATATATATATATATATATATATATATTTAGTCACCAGTAGTTAGTTGCCAACAGCAATGGTGTGATTGGCTGGCCGCAACCTGACCGGAAAGTTGCACTTACTAGTTTATGTATTTACAGTGACGCGGTCCTGGGGCCTGAAATTGAATATAATAGAAGGGGTCAGGTAAGATGTACCCTCACTCCATGTGTGTGATGAAGCAGACACTGAGGGACACCTGATGGGCAAGAAATTGCCCAAATTTTTTTTTTCCATATGCAAGGCTCCGTGGATTCACTGCAGTGCTCAAAGCGGCCATCCATTGAATCAGTGAAAGATCCGTGGATCCAGCCCCAATTGGAATAAAATACACACAGTCACAGACACACTTACATACTCTCATATACCCCCACACTAGCACCCACTCACACACCCATACAGCCAGTCACAAACTCACTTACATGCCTACACGAGCACTCATACACCCACGGACATACCCACACAGCCACTCACACACCCATTCACACACCCACTCACACATCCATCCAGCCTTTGACAAACCCACTCAGATATCCATACAGCCACTTAGTCTCACACCCACAGACCCATAAAACCACTCATACTCACACACATTTAAAACCACTCACACACCCACACACCCACTCACTGACTCATACATCCACTCACCCACTTACACACTCCAAAACCACTTATACACCCACTCACAGACCCATACAGGCACCCACACACCCATTCTCAGACCCATACAGCCACTCACACATCCTTAGAACCACTTACACACCCATGTACAGACCTACACAGACACACACACACCCACTCACACAACCACAAAGACACTCACATACTCTGTCACACATCCATACAGCCACTCATACACTCATTGTATTAAATGTGCTGTTTTGAATGAGTGTTTTTGGTATGGCAGATCCATTGCGGAGTCAAAATGTGTTGCTGTTCTGTATTAAATGTGTGCTTTTGATTGGAGATTCACAACGGGCTGTAGTTCCGAGTGGGAAATTTAAAAAAAGTATTTGAAAACAAAACAAGCCAGTGTTTTGCAAAAGGGTTAGCTCTGAAAAGAACCTTCGTGTTTATGATGTGTAGATGATAATTACACATAGAACAGGACTGTGAGTTTGTTAAAAACCATGGTATAATCTGAACAAACACGGAAAGGTAAACCTTGTGAGGGTTCTCCACCCCATGAGCCCTCTGAGAGAGGCTACAATTTTCAGGACCGCACTAATGATCAAGGCTCCAGATAGTTATCAGAGTTCTGATACACATTCTCCTTGAGGGACTCATCTGAAAAGCAGTATAAGAGAGGAGTGAAATCTGAGTGCAGAAAAGAAGAGGTTGTAACGCCAAAAAGAGACTCTCAATGCTCATCTGACATAAAGATAAAGAAGGAGGTGAAATCTCCTCCATTTAAACCCCAAATTCAGAAAAAGAAGGTTGCAGCTATCACAGCAAAATATGCCACAGACGCTGAGAACCTGCCTCCTGAACAGGAGTTAGGCAGTGACTTTCCTCGACAACGAGGCTGACATCACTGAAATGCACCGGAATCTCCAGGAGATTCTGGCAGGGAAAGCAACTTCATTAAAATTGAAACCCCAGATAAACGCGTAACTCCTCCAGGTTATATGGCTTAGATATACAAATTGAGGGTGACATACAATGCACCATTAAAGTCATCTTCTGGGAGAAGATAACTTTGTTTTATTACATCCTTTTATCAGAGGTCAATTGGCTCCCACTCTTTGTCTAAAGAATCCCATAGGGTGAGGATGTAATTCTTCCTTCATTTTCTGCTTTTGTCCCTGATGAGGTCAACCAAGCTTATGCAGCAGAATGAGCTCTTGTAGAAGCCCTTTATTTATACTGCAATCATGTTGGCTAGGATACCGACTCACCTTATCATATAATACCCCTAAGATCCAGCTTGCAAATGCAACCGCAAAATCACATTAATTGAGATGCTAAAGCACCTGTTAAAGAAAAACTCTTAAAGTTGAAGTACCAGGGAGTAACTGAACACTGTATCTCACAAATGGATAATCCTTCTTTTCTTGTTTTTTAACCGGATCATTCAGTCTTAGACTACTGACATTTAAACAGTTCTGCATGCACATGTACAACACAAAATACTCTTAGTATGGCAATAATTAATCAAATAGTCCGTAAAAAATACAAACCGACCTTAGATAGTTCCAAAGTTTTTTTCAGTCACAATGTATCGCCTCAAAGCAGAGACTGGACAGCCTTCTCAGCACTTGGCTTTCAAAGAGTATTGCAAGACTCCCTAAGGGCTATACGAATAGCCAGGGATTATTTGCTGCCCGCATTGTGTAAATTCTACATGATGTTGACCTGGATTGATTGTCTTATGTTGATGATATCTACCTGAAGGACGATGAGTTAAACCCACACTTGGCCAGAGTGAGTGAGTTGTGGGTATTTATATAAGTGAGTGACAGGGTGCATGAATGACTGTATTAGTGAGTGAGGGGGTGCATGACTATCTGCATGAGTGAGTGAGTGTGTGAGTAAATCTATGGGTGTGTGACTAGCTTTGTGAGTGGCTGTGTGGGTGAGTGAGTGGCTGCATCAGCCACTATGTCACTATGTGTGTGAGTGACAGGGTGCATGAGTGCCTGAATGGGTGAGTGAGTGTGTGAGTAACTAAATGGGTGAGTAATTGGCTGTATGAGTGAGTAAGTGGCTGCATGAGTGACTATGAGTGAGTGAATGAGTGGGTGTCTAAGTGCCTGTGTAACTGAGTGAGTGTGTTAGTGGTTATATGAGTGACTGACGTGGTGTGTGTGAGTGGTTGCATGGGTGAGTGAGGGTGTAGCAGAGTGTCTATATCAGTGAGGCATTGCATTTGTCAGAAGCTGTATAGGAGAGTGAGTTCGTACATGAGTGGTGTGTGGGTGAGTGACTGTGAGTGAGTAACTGTATGAGTGAGTGAAAGGGTGCATGAGTGCCTATATGAGTGAGAGGCTGCAGGAGTGCCCTTATGGGTGAATGAGTGGTTGTGTGAGTGCCTTATAGGTGAGTGAGTGGGTGTGTGGATATGTGAGTACCTGTGTGGGTGAGTTAGGATCCGTTGCAGGAGCTCCTAAAAGTAGAAATCAATTGCATAGGAGTTTTCAAGCATCCCTACCTGGTAAAAACAAAACTGGTGGGAAGAATTATCAACTGCTTTTTATATATGAAGACCCTCTTCATGATTATGTGAAAGAAAGTTGCCTGTAGCGGTAGATATATCTTAAAACATCAAAACACATATCACCCAAAACCTGTGGTAAAAGAAAAATAATACAAATATCAGCCAGTATTTGATTCAAGATACATAACAGTGTAAATTGCTCATGCTATAACAGTATATCACAATATAATAAAATATATCATTTTCCCTTTTTTTCCTTGTTTGGGGGAGTTTTATATAGCGTATACTCAACCTGAAGGTATCAGAGCACTTTACACGAGCAACAGTTGCATTACAGATGGAAACATTCATTTTGTTAAGCACAGGGAGATTGCGTGATTTGCCCAGAATCAAAGGATGCTGAGCGTCCCTGCCGAGACTAGAACCCAGTTCTCCAGCTTTGAGGTTGAGCTGTTAGGCCACATACTGTTCTCAACTTTCGTACTTTTACACCATAAACAATGTACTATATGAAGCTTCATCCTTGAACAGTGAGGAAAAACAATCTTATACATTGTAGAAAAAAACATAACTGAACAGTGCATCACTGTAAATAAGTGGCTCTATGCATTGCACTCACTAAAATTGTGAAGCAGTTGTTTTGCCTACACTTACTACACTAACGTAAACAAATTTACCTTAAAATTTTTCCCTTTATTAATATACCTGTAAAACAACTAATAATAAATGCAAGGCACACTTGAATTCTGGAGATCATTTTGAAAATATCAATGAAGTAGGTTGAAAGATGTCTAAAACGCTGACAATCCATCCACACGAAATACACTACATTACTTTTTTCCCCAGAAATAGTACATAAAACTTTGATTCAAGAAACAAAACATGACAATCTTGGAGTATGAAAGGTAGTTTTGGTTTCAATTGAAGGTTGCTGTGATTCCATTGTGTTCATCCCATTTCAGTCTTTAATTAAAGCATGAAAGTATACACGTTAGATTAACTCCTTTGTAGAAGATAACATGACTCTTGAATTTTGGAGAACATTTTGAAGACATCACTCCTGATAGGCTGAATGATATCTAAAACATTCATGATCCACATATTTATTTTATTTACTGACATTTATAGAGCGCGAACGAATACCTATAGGCGTCTCGGCGCTAGACTACAGTAATGTCCCTCCCCAGTGGTTGAAGCTCATGCGGAATGGTGTGCTGTGTTATTGGTTGAATAACCACGTCTTCAGTCTTTTTCAAAACTGCAGGAGTGAAGGACTGGTTTTTATGTGGTGTGGCAGAGTATTCCAGATTTTAGGAGCTGCAACTAAAAAGCGGCGGTCGCCCCAGGAGACTGTTCTGGCACGTGGGACCACTAATTGATTAAGGGATGTAGATCGGAGCTGTCTGACCGGGTTATAAGGAATTAGCTGGTCTTTGAGAAAGCGAGGTCCTTGATCCTGCAACACTTTACAAACTGTGCACAGGGATTTAAACTTTATCCTGTTTTGGATGGTCAACCAATGGTAAGTCCTCAAGGTGTCTGAGATGGGTGCGAATTTAGGTGTTTTAGACAACAGGCATGCAGCCGCGTTCTGTACAGTCTGCAGCTTTTTTATGACTCGAGATTGTGCATTAAGAAAGAGTCCGTTACAGTAGTCTAATGATGTTAAAACCAATGAAGTGACCAAGGTCTTGGTGGCCGTGTCCGGCAGAAAAGGAATGATTTTTCTTATCATTCTGAGTTTAAAATGGGCAGAGGCCGCTACCTTATTTGCATGTGCCATAAAATTGAGCTGGTCATCGAAGGTTGCTCCTAGGTTTCTGACCTTAGAGGTAGGGCAAGGTGGAGTGCCAAAAGCTGATGGCCACCAAGTTGCAGACCAGGCTGGCGAGAGAGTTCCAAAGATGACCACCTCCGTTTTATCGGAATTGAGCTTCAGGCAATTTCTCGCCATCCACTCACCTACACATACACCCACCTCACATACAAGAAACACCCTACCATTCCTAAAAATGCTCCTTAGAACTTTGGATAAGGAAACAAGAGGTGTGAATTCTGTAGTTTGAAAGGCAGTTTTTGTTTGAATTTAAGGCTGATGTCATTGCATTCCATCCATCCAATTTTACTCTTTAAATAGACAGAGTAGTGTCCAGATGTTACAAAAAAAGTATTTATGAAAGATAATACCTGTAGTAGTATAAATACTTCCAGAAATGTATATTTTCCAGGTTTGAAGTTTGCCATTTTGGTTTCCAGCTTAAATCCATCTGCTCTGCATCATTGTAACATTAACATAAGGTATTTTCCAGTTCTCTATAGATGCACCGTAGACATAACATCTGCTCTACAATTTGGGTAGGACTTATTTTGGTTTGTGTGTAAAATCAATCTGTCAAAAGGCACAGTTTTGAAATCTGGTGGTGTTAAGTTGTAGACATAAAAGAGCAATCTTCACAGACACAGTACCCTTTGTAGCTCAGTCCAAATAAGTCATCAATATGTACTTCTTCTTCTTCTAGTGCTCTAAGCATGACCATTATAAATAATTGTGCGTCTTGTTGAGGGTAAAAATTAATGATCCGCTATACATGAAAGGTCTTGAATGCCTGAAGCAGAATGTTTTCCAGATCTGTCACCGAGTAAAAGTTGGAGCAAATGATACAGTTTCTTATCTGGTTTTTGTTATATTTGGTTTATAAGATGTGGTAAATGAAACAGTACATTGAGAACAACATTTGCCTAGCAGTTGACACCTGAACTGTTTTCCAACAATATCTCCCTAATTTTCCAGTTTTTTCTTCTTAAAGCCTTCTACCTTGTGCTGGTTTTATTTCTTTTCTTGAACATCAGTCAACTCTTTTGTAAGCTTCCATTTTAGATGGATTACCCGTTTCTCATAAATAGGTTATTGACCTAAATGAGGAGCCTATAGACTTCTTAACCAATTGCATTCTCCTACACAGCTTGCATCATCACTAACTTTCTTATGATCAAATTCAACTAAAAACAAACCAGACAATGTTCTGACTCGGGATAAAGCTACATACAGAGGGGCAGATTTCTGTTACCTGGCGCATCCCCAGGGATGCGCCAGTTAACGTGCACCACAGTGCGCCACAGCTCCGCCACCCATGGTGCGCCGCATTTATAACGCAGCGCACCATGGTGCAAAAGCGGCACAGATGCGTGACGCATCTGTGCCGGAAATGTGGCGCATTGCTGAAGTTGCGTCGCAAGCGCGACGCAGCTCCAGCAAGGCTCAGGGGTGCCGCATCTACACAATGCTGCATCAAGACCTACGCCTGCTTCAAGCAGGCGCAGGGTTTTGACGCAGCATTGGCATGAAAGTGACTGAGTGAAATCTCATAGATTTCACTCAGCCACTTTCAGGAGGCGTTCCTGCGCAGGAAGGCCCCCCCCTGCGCAGGAACGCCTCCTTATGGCGCAGGGCTTTACAACGTGACGCATCTCCTAGATGCGTCACGTTGTAAATAGGGCACATTGTTTGCGCCGCAGTTGCGTCAAATAAAGTGACGCAATTGAGGCGCAAAGAGGCGCAAGGCCATCATAAATCTGCCCCAATATTCCCCACACCATCCCTCAAACAAGCTGAGAGCCAAGACAATCACAATGTAAACCAGGATAACCAGACCCAAAATACTACCCTCACTCAAAGCTCAACAGAACAATTTCTCGAGAAAATGCTGGATGAAATGAGAGAGAAATTTGCAGTCTCAGAGATAAATCGAAGCAAAATGCGGGAGGTGTGTGAAGCATTAGACACTAAATTGAATGCTCTGGGCGACCGAGTTACCGCAGTAGAGTCAGAGGTTGGGGAACTTAGTAAAAAAGTAGAAATAAATCAAAAGGAGATAAGGGTCCTGAGAGAAAGCGATAAGAGTTTCAATGAAAAACTGGAATCTTTGGAGAATCAAGCAAGAAAAAATAACTTAAGAATTCTAAACGTACCCGAGGGCAAAGAAGGGACAGACTTCAAAAGGTTTATAGTTCAACTGCTAGAAGAATGTTTCCCTTGGACAAAAACCATAGGGTTGGAAAAGGATATTCAAAGGGCACACCGTGACCCGTTTGGCAGGAATAAAGATAGGAAAAATCCAAGGAAAATCCAAATAAACTTTAAAACATACACCGTTAAGGGGAGAATCTTGAGTGAGGCACTAAAAAACGGCCCTCAGGATAAGAAGGGTTGGTTTTTCAGAATCCGGTCGGATATCTCCAAAGCTACTCATGACAGGCAGTGGGAATTAGGCCAGCACATGCAAGAATTAAGAAGCCTAGGAGCCACTGTACAGATGAAGTTCCCTGCAGCGCTCAGAATTATGTGGAGAAATAAAATGCACAAAACACAGTTGATGGACAGAATGCAGAACAATGTCTTACATTCACCCCAGTACAAAGATCTGGGCCTAAATCCATCGTTTTTTTGCACTCCACACCAACTTAGGTCAGACACTGGCTATATGCAAATCAGCCTTGAGCCTGTGCCTCATGGGAACAGTCCAGCCCGAACTACCAAGCCATGTCTTTCCTAGACCGGAATCAAGCATCCAAGGACCGGTTTCTGGCTATCAGCCTTCTTCAGCCTGGATAGCTTGACTCCAATAATGTGGAGAGCCTGGGACTCACGTCTGAGTATACCCAGCCCACTCGGGGTGAAAATGGCAAAAAACACAGTTGATGGACAGAATGCAGAAACATGTCTTACATTCACCCCAGTACAAAGATCTGGGCCTAAATCCATTGTTTTTTTGCACTCCACACCACCCTAGGTCAGACACTGGCTATATGCAAATCAGCCTCGACCCTGTGCCTCATGGGAACAGTCCAGCCCGAACTACCAAGCCATGTCTTTCCTAGACCGGAATTAAGCATCCAAGGGCCGGTTTCTGGCTATCAGCCTTCTTCAGCCTGGATAGCTTGACTCCAGTGATGTGGAGAGCCTGGGACTCACGTCCGAGCATACGCAGCCCCCTCGGGGTGAAAATTGCAAAAAACACAGTTGATGGACAGAATGCAGAACAATGTCTTACATTCACCCCAGTACAAAGATCTGGGCCTAAATCCATTGTTATTTTGCACTCCACACCACCCTAGGTCAGACAATGGCTATATGCAAATCAGCCTTGACCCCGTAACTCATGGGAACAGTCCAGCCTGAACTACCAAGCCATGTCTTTCCTAGACTGGCTCAGACGTGAGTCCCAGGCTCTCCACATCACTGGAGTCAAGCTATCCAGGCTGAAGAAGGTTGATAGCCAGAAACGGGTCCTTAGATGCTTGATTCCGGTCTAGGAAAGACATGGCTTGGTAGTTCGGGCTGGACTGTTCCCATTTCCTTACTGAACTGTGATTATAAAATTTTTACACAAATTATGGCAAAAAGGCTAGGGAAAACAGTAGGAAACTTGATCAAGGAAGACCATAAGGGTTTGTGAAGGGCATGCAACTGCATGACCTAACACATGAGCTCATCTGGGCCATAGATATAGCAGTGACTGAAAAAAAACCCTTGACTATAATCACCCTCGACGCGGCTTAGGGTGAACTGGGAATTCCTAAATAAGGCATTAAATAAATATAATTTAGGAGAAAAGTTCTAGGGAATGGTCAAGGAACTGTATAGAGCCCCTAAAGCCAAGGTCTTAATCAATGGGAGTCTGACAGAAAACATCGAGATAAAGAGAGGGACAAGACAGGGATGTCCCCTATCCCCGCTTCTTTTCAATTTATATATTGAGCCCTTGGCAAACAGTCCCAGAATTCACCTCAACATAACTCCTTTCCAACATCAAGGGTGGGTAAAAAAGGTCGCCCTTTACTCAGACTACCTAATGATTTTTACTAACAACTATGAAGGGTTCATCAACTCAATAGAAGAAACTTTGTCTAAATTTTGGAGGGTATCCGGCTACCAAACCAACCAGGCTAAAACAGAAATCATGAGTTGGAACACCCCGATAAACAATATTCACACCAGGGAGAGAATTAGGTACATAGGAATAGATCTGATTAAAGACCTGGACAAAATGACTAAGACAAATCTTGATAGGATTACTGCTGAAGTCAGAAGATTGTTAAAAGCCTGGGGAGGCCTTCCCCTGACCTTTCTTGGAAAATCCAACATAATTAAAATGTCCATTCTACCCAAATTCACGTTTATCTTTAGTGCAATCCCACTAGAATTTAAAAGGGAATCCCTGAAGAAAATACAAGGGGAACTTGCAAGTTTCATTTGGTCAGCAAAAAGCACACGAATAGCCTGGGGCAAATTAAGTAGAGGAAAAGCACAAGGAGGAATTGCAAGCCCAGATCTACTGGAATATTATAGGGCCTTCCAATTTAAGCATATGAGGATCCTGTTGAAAACTATGACAAGTATCCAGAATACCTGCAAGTAATGGCTGGAAAGATTGGACATTTCTTGTATAAATTTGGCCACCCAAAATACTTTAAAAAGGTGAAACTAAAGATTCTTAAATCAGCAGCAAAACTATGGTATCAGATAAGAAGCACCCTAAGTGAGTTCGCACTAATATGGGACTCACCCGGGACACCCGAGCGCCTCAAAGACAGCTTGGCAACCCCTTTGAAAACAGCAGGCATCCAGGAATGGGGACGATAAAGACGAATGAGTCCCTTGCAAAATTCAAGTATTACCAGCTCTCCAGTTGGGAAAAAACTTTGAAGGAGAAAAAAGAGGAAATAATACCATAGAAACAATCATGATAAAGAACGCTCCTAAGAAGAAAGAAATATCTTGCTGGTATTGGGCCCTAATTCTAGCAAGGGAAGAGAATTTCCTGATTCCAGAGGCAACCTTGGGGAAAGAACTGCCTTCGCTGGATATCCAGAATCTGTGGTAAGTATCTATGAGCAAATGCTGGTCAATTGTGAAATCTGCTGCCTTAAGGAGAAATCATCTCTTTACCACCCATAGAGCCTACTGGACCCCGAAGAGGCTATCTAAATTCGGCGGATCGAAAATAAAGAGCTGCCCCAAATGTGGTTTGGAGAAAGCAGACGATTTGCATATGTTTTGGCAGTGCCCCCAGCTCAACGTCTTCTGGCAGGAAGTGAGTAAGATCCTAGACATAGTACTAAGAAGATCAACAAATGTAAGTATGGATCTGGTTATTTTTGGGGTTACTAGACATGATGGTCCAAATAACTTAACAAAAAAGAAGAGAATCTTTTGTTTATGTTAATCCTGATGGCACAGAGTGAACTCTGTAGTAAGTAGATAAGTTTGGCACCCCCCACACACCTACAATGGGAAGCCTCAGTAAAAAGAGTAAATAAGATGGACAGAAAAGGGAAACCCAGTAGGAAGCATAACTTCTGGGAAATATGGGAGGGTTCCCAGTTTGCTAACTAAATGCTGATTCATACTTTTAAAACACACAAAGGGCTATATCCAATGATTATGCGATGGCAATAAATAAACAGGCAAAGTGCTTGTGTGAGTGACCAGGTTGGTCAGCTCCCCCAGAATGGAAAGATTTATTGAATTTGGTTATGGAAATAAGGGGACCACCCTCTAAAGAAGCATACAGGGAGACTCCCCAAACTCGTACTTAATCTTCAGGAATAAAAAAGGGGCAGTGAAGGAACACAAAACAGAGAAGCGGGTCCCTGAAAACTCCGTACACATTCTATTGCAGAATGAGGATTACAAAATAAAAAACTAAAGAAATATATTCCTTTTTTATTTAAATACTGAACTTCCAATATAAATAACAGCTACGTCTACACTTAAACCTGGAAATTTACAGATAGTTACTGCATATGCTAGAGACACTGGAAACTGTTGCAGCAGCACACAAAAGTCCTTCAAAAGCTAAAAAACATGCAATACATTGCCCAATCAGCTTCACACCATCAATCTAATCAAATTTTTGGCTAAGTATTCAACCTCATCACTATTTGGAAAATTAATTAAATCAAAAACTTTTCCCCTAGCACCCTTTACTAACCCTTTCTCCACATTCAAATTGTGGCACAAAATTTCTCGACACTATTTACATACACATAGTTACTTTTCTAATCTTGTAGACTTCAACACACATTTCCCCAAATAGTGCAGTTTTTGTTGCAGTTTTTCAGTTAGTAATTTTGTTGCTTACTGGTGTTCCATTTGATCTATATGTATAATTTCCAAAATATCCTTTTTCTCCAACCTCAGTAATTGTTTGTTGAAGTTGGAGCATTCATGAAGTGTAGGCATTAGATAGACAATGGATTTGTCTTTTTCAATAAAATTGTACATTAGCTGTGCTACTGCGCTGTCAGATAAAAATAGTTTCTTGGTAAATCGATTTTTCAAAGCACGTTCTCCTCCTTTGTCAGAACTCCTACTCTAATGTCCTTTAGAATATGTCCATATTCCACATCGGATGCTTGACACATATTCTTCACTAGTTCCTTGTATTCAAAGTTTAACCAAATATTTACATTGCCAATACTTCCCGAAGAATTTCTTGTTTCATTAGGAAGAAATGTCTTGAAAACACGCTGTCCTTTCACGAGGGTGTGTAAATTGATATGCAGGTTGATATATGTCTGGGTCTCCAAATTATTCTATGGGACTCCCAGTCTTGATGTAAGGAGCTGAATGGATTGCCTGCTGGCTGTGTTAGTGAGTATTGAGGTATTTAACTGTGTGTGCAACTGCCTCCATTTCTGTCGACATGTATGGACAAACCAAAAGACATCCCATGTCGGTGAATGAAAGCTACGTTTAATGATAAAAGAGCCCCCTAGGCTTGTGTGTCCAAAGACCTCACAGCTAAGCAACTTTAACCAAATGATATGTACAAAATCTAAAATTGTATGTGTACAGTCTAGAGCGTGGAGGTACGTGCAATCCATTGTAAACCAGGCTATGTTATGAGCATATTCCAAGTGCTTATTGGGCAAGGTGAAAAATAATGCAGTGCTTTCATGCGTGTTACAAAAAGAGACGGGCCCTTCACCATGTGGGTCCATTTAAAAAGTGGTATTGGTTGCATACTTTGCTGTGGCTCAGAGGGAGGCAAGAAAAAAGTTCCAAAACGGTTGGTAATGAGTATAGAGTGACGTACCAGGTCAAATGTCAAATGTCTATACCAATCTGGAATACATGCACTGAAATTGAATGCGAAATTCCAAATCGGATGCCAAAATATGTCTGCTACAGAAAGGAGACAGTGATTCTATAATGTACAATCCGTACACAACAGAATTTCGTTTGTGATAAATAATGCAAAAGGGTAAAAATAAAGTAAGCATTCCATACCTGCACAGGACTTATAGGCATCGTTTTTCAGGTTGAAACAAATAGCATTGGTGTACTTGACAAGTTAAAACACGCACCACATAGGGGAGATTATCCACCAATCCATAAGCACCTAGAGAAATATTATGCCTCAGAAATCACACTATAATTGACCCAGTGTTTTCAACTACAGTGATATGTACATAGAGCCCCTTCAGTGTGCATAGAAATATTGCCAATAATGGGATAGGAGTAGTGTTGCAAAATGAAGTCGTAGTTGCCTTAGTGCAATATTAATGTCATGATATGAGAGGAAAGAGACATGTTGAAAAGCAAATATGCAAGGAAACCCCTGCCATGTGCCACACAAATTTAGCATTATTTGAGCCCGCAAACGTCTAGGACAGTAGCCTTAGCACTCCCCAAACAGCACAGACTCTAAGATACATTAAATATAACATGAGTCCGCATGGACACTCTAACCATATCGTCATAATAGGTAATTGAGAACAAATAGCTGAGGTTTACGAGTGAATCTATGTGTTGTGATTATACTTAAAGCAGCGCTGCAATAGTGCCCAAATTTCGTCTCAGAGCGAGGTGCATGTGAATCAAAAAAACAAAGAATGCTGTGTTACGCCCCTGATTTGTATAAAATAGCCAAAACGGCCACATTATGCATCTAAGTTGTTCAAAATAGCCAAACTAAAAAGATACAGACAGCTTATATGGGCATGGTAAACCTACTTTAAATTCAGGCGTGTACCGTTGCAATAACTCTCCGGTGACACATGAGGAACCGAGACTACAAACATTGCGTCTATTTATGTGATTGTCGATATCAAAGACAATCACATGATCCAGTCACATGATCTATCCAATGCCAGGCAGTGCTACAGGGAGAAAACATGGGCGCCATCTTGTAGTGGCTCAATTAAACCTGATTGTATGCGTCAGAGCTGAATAGAATAGGAGCTCGATATAGCAGCAAGAAAAAATGTGCTGTCGCATATTAACTTTTTTTGGGAAAAGCGCAATACATTTGGCAGCCTTAGCGCCATCAAGGTATGGGTATCTTAGATCATTGTTCTTGATAGCACAAACATGTTCTTGTATACGTTGTTTAAGTGATCGCACAGTGCTCCTCACATATATTTTGTTACATTCACAACCTAGTACATAGATTACATATTTGGTTTTACAATTAATGTGACTGTATATTGAATAGTACTTGTTCGTATTTTACTTGAATTCCTTGATCTAGTTTTTCCCAAACGAGCAAACATTACAAGACTGACATGTGAAGAAACCATTAGGGGCAGATGGCATCCAAGTTCTATTGGTGGTGCTTGTTCTGTAGCTGGGACAGAGCATGTTTCTAAGGGTTTTCCCTCTTCAGTAATTAACCTTAGGGGTAATTGTGAGATGATACTTTAAACTAGGTAGCTCATTTATTAAATTCCAATGTTTTTTCAGAATTCTACATAATTTGTCGCTGTTGGTTGTATATTGAGTGACAAAGGAGAGACGAGTATTCGTGGGTTTCTTGCTAGTCCTATCCTGTTTCTTCACCAATGTTCTCTCCCTTGTAACATTCCTGATTCTCCGTTCTGCCTTACTAAAAATATCATCATTGTAATCCCTGTTTCTGAATCTGGTTTTTGCAACCATGATGTTATCTCTAAACGGAATTTTGGAGCTACAATTATGTCTTACCCGTACCATCTCACAGAACGGTATATTACTGATAACTGACTTAGGGTGAGCACTAGTAGCTTGCAAGGTACTATTGCACAACGTTGGTTTCTGAAACAGGGTACTTTGCACTGTGTTGTTCTCAATGTGAAATAGGAGATCAAGGAATTCTATTTCCATATAACTATATTTCATAGTGAGATTCACATTGTAGGGATTGTTGTTTGGAAAAGAATGATAATCTTTCAATTGGCTTGGTCTACCCTTCCATAGCAGGATGACATCATCTATTTACCTCCCGCAGTAGACAATAAAGTCCATCCAGGGTTAGGCTTTTCTACCCCAGGCATGCTCCCGTCTTCCACCAGCATGAAGAGACCGGCATAAAAGGAAGAAAACTTAGAGCCCATGGCGGTGCCCTGGATCTGATGATACCAGTTTCCATCATGCAAGTTCTTTGATAAAATGATACCAATAATTTCGATGAGCATCTCATTGTGTTTCATATGATCTGCCGAACGTGTGTGCGTACGTACACAAAGACTGTACTGCTATCATGCCAAATTGTTTTTTTATACAGGTGTATAGGCCAGTCACGTCCATTGTGACGAACATCAAAATGTCTGACCATACCATCCCTTCAAATGTTTGAAGTATCTTCTTGCTATCTTGTATGTATGCTGGATGGTTCACCACAAATGGTTCTAGGAATCCATCAATGCTAAGGCTCCTGTCCTAAACATTTATGGGCTCAAATAATGCTAAATTTGTTTGGCATTCGGCTGAAGCGTTTCCTTGAATATTTGCTTTTCAATATGTCTCTTCAAAATAATCTGCAGTTACGTCAGTTTTAGCCCAAAGTACCTGTAGATGCAACAAAAGTTCCTGGAGGCAAGTGCAGCATCGAAAAACAAGCGATGCTTCACTCCTGAGACCCTGGGGAGGGGATGTGACAACCCCGCTGCACGCAGCATGTTGTGACAAATCCGGTCTGTATGGGGAGCGATGCGATACCTTGTATGGATTCCGAGGTGCAGCTTCTCTGGTAGGAAGCGTCTCTCACAGGCATGATGCGACGATCTTTGGGACGACGCTGATCTTTGGTGGAGCAGCGATGCGTGACGCAGCGTTGATCCTCTTCTGTCGTAGCCCCTCGATGGGATGGCGTTGGACTCTGCAATGATGTTCGCAGTGAAGGGATGCGGTCCGAAAGCAAGCGGTGCAACGGATCTCACAGCGATGACAGGCTCTGCAACGATATTCACAGCGACAGGAATCTTACCGCACCGGGGCGATGCGCTTCGCAAGCGAACGATGCGTTGATTCTGGCAGCGGCAACAGGCGCTGCGACGATCTTCACAGTCTTGGGAATCTTCTCACACTGTCGACTATGCGCTCCGCAAGCGAGCGATGAGTGCAAATTGTAGATTTTCTTTTTTTCTTCTTGTCCAGCTCCCCAAACAGCAGGAAACAACCTCCAGAGGTTCCACAAATGGATCAAGCACTCTAGGCAGGTCAGAACTCACACAGCAGAGTTCAGGGGGGAAGATGGGGGTGAAGTCTTTTTGTTTCTGGGACTGCTTAACAGGAGGCCGGCTCTCCTCAGGCCCTTGGAGATCTCTTCAAGCAAGGGGACACAGCAACAGCAAAGTCCTTCCCCTCTCAGAATAGCAACTGCAGGTGAGCGCACAAACACACAGCAGGACAGTCTTTCCTCTTCAGTCTTCCAGCTTTTCTCCTTGGCAGAGGATCCTTCTTAATTCCAGGATTATCTAATTTTCTGGGGTCTGGCTATTCCTTTTTTTACCAATATTCTCTTTGTTCTCTGAAGGCAGGGAGGCCTTGGCCTGGTCCAAACCAGTTCTGGTCAGTCCTGGAGCACTTTGTTTACATGAATCCTTCTTTTCTTTGAGAGAGAGGGGCAGGGTCGTCAGCCGCCCAGCAGTAGGTGGAGCAAGCATTGTGGAAGGCAGGCACAGCCCTATTCAGGCCCTCGTGCTATCCCCTCCCACCACTCAAGATGCAGATGAAGCTATTTAGCCTAGGGCTGACTCACTCAGCCTCCTGGAGCCACCCCAGCCCCTGTCACTCACAAACCAGACAGTCAATTCACAAACAGGCCAAGGCACACAGAAAAGTCGGACAAGAAAACAACCACTTTCAAAAGTGCTGTTTTCAAACACAGGATTTAAAAACCATCCTTCCTAAAAGATGGGTTATTAAATTCTGAGTTCAGGGAAACCAGACTTTAATTTTCTAGCTTGCTCCTATGGGAAGATATGCAGGTATACATTATATTCAGCATTCCCCATTATAGCCTATGGGCAAGATTGCCTTTCAACAGGGAAAAACGAAATGGGCAGTATTTCACTATCAGAGCATGTCACCTACATTAGTACATGCTCTACATTTCACATGCACTGCACGCTGCCCAGGAGGGTATCTAGGGCCTTGCATAGGGGTGTCCAATGTGCACAGAAAGGGAAGGGTTAGGCCTGGCCATTGGGGACACTGGTCAGGTCAGAATGGCAGTTAGCAACTGCACACAGGCACTGCGGTGGCAGGCCTGAGACACCATTTTAGGGCTACTCATGTGAGTGGCACAATCAGTGCTGCAGGCCCACTAGTAGCATTTTAAATCACCAGCCTCGGCACACTTAGTGCACTTTACTAGGGACTTACTGGTCAAACAAATATTCCAATCATGGCTAACCAATCACCATAACAATTTCCCCAGGGAGCACTTGCGTTTTGACACTGAATAGCAGTGGCAAAGTGCCCAAAGCATCTAAACCAGCAAAAACGAAATCCAGCACAGCGTCAAAAATACAGGAGGTAGAGGCAGAAATTCAGGGGAAACCATGCCAAAGATGCCAGGTCTAACAGAGGGTCTATGTGTCCTTGGTGGCAAGTACAGCACTGGGTGACGCAAACACTTTTTTACTGCTGTATTATTAAGGCGGATTTGTGGGGATGATAACATTTGACAAGAATAATTGTGCATATTTAAGATGATTGATAGCAATAGAAGTACAGCAACCCCACAAAACCATGTTACAAAAGTACACTACAAAAACAGAAGTTCAACATAACAACACAACACACCAATACAAAAATGACACAAATGACATTGTAAAAATTACAGTGCACGATACAATGCAAAACAAAATGCAACAAAACAACTGCAAAATGACAACGTAAAAATACAGTTCAACAGTAAAACATATCAAAATCACAAAGTCTATGAAAAACCAAAACAACAAAGCAACACAACAACATAAAATGTGCAATTGTGTTGAATTAGATTTTGTTCTGGAGTTGTAGTGGGGTGGTATTGTGGTGTGTTGTGCTTTTGTTCTGATTTGTTGTACTGTGTGCAGCTATATTGCTGTTTTGTTATTTTGTTTTGTGTTACATTATTGTATAGTTTATTTTGAAGATAACAACAAATGCGGCACCATTTTCACAAATGAGCAGGACATTTCTTTAAGTTGAACTGACAAACAAGCACTTACCACTATCCGGTGTTACCATACTGCGCAGTGGCGTAAAATTAACCCCGCAGCCTGCAAGAGCTAGGGGGAAGCTCTAGGGGGCTCTCTCTGGCATTGTGCACAGGTGGAAGGTACCTGTTCTGGGTCTGAAGCGTAGGGTGCCCCCTCCATGAACTTTGCAGGGGGGCCCTCTCCAGGTTTGTTACACCACTGATACTGCACCTTCAGCTCTTCTTCAATTTAAGATACAGTCTGGCAGTAGCGGCTGCTACTGGGGAGTAGTGGTGAGGCAGGGGAGAGTATCACCAAAAAAAGGGGGAGAAAAAAAAATAAACAAGAAGAAAAAAGCACTTACCTTCCCGGCGGCCAGCTCTCCTCCGTTCTCTTCGCCCACCAGTCGTACAGGAACAGAAAGCCACCAGGCTCCCCATAGCCAATCACAACACTCCAGTGCAGCATTGTGATTAGCTCCCCTAAGCCAATCACAACTCTGCAATGCAGCGTTGTGATTGGTCTGAGCACCATGGATCGGTGCTCAGATGGGGACTGGGGACCTGGACATGTTTCCTACCAGGCTGTGTAATGCAGCGTGGTGGGGAACATGCAAAGTGTGTATGACTGTTTGACCAGGCCAAGACGGCCAAGCAAGCAGTCGTGCTCACTTTAGAGTGTGCAAACCACTCCTTCCCCTGCTCTGCGACCAACACAGCACAGCCCCGCCCACCCCTTTACAGCGCCAGAGATTTGTGAAAAATAAAATGATTATAACATTGTTATCATCATTTTCTTTTCTTTATGGGGCCGGCTAGCCCAAAATTATGGCAGAGACCATGCCTTAAATAAGCCTGCGATCAAGACCCCTTTTTTTCAGCGACGCATGCCATCTTCATCATGTTAGCAAATCGGCAAAGATTTTGTCTCAGGAATTTTGGAAACTCTCGTGCACTCTACGACTACTGCAAAGTTTTTCGTTTTGTGCCCCCTATGAGCTGTCGTAGGACAAAAATGGCACCATACATCCGGCTTTAAAAGTTGCAAGAAAAATTCTTTAAAGATGACTCACAAGAAACCCGCACATCTAGTCATGGCATCAGCCAGCACTAGTGAGGAAATATTGCCAGTTTTCTGAGAAAAACGGGGTCAGTGCCAACACCCAGAAACAACATGGAATCTGTCAACCAGGGGTAGACTAATAAATGAGACATAAATCGTCTAATAACAACTTTGCTTACCCCTCATCTTAAATATCATTCTTGTGGCAAAGATTCAGGCAACAATTCAAATCTCCTGACTCTTGCATGTGTGAAGCCTTTCGCGATGGTGAGAATTGTAATTAAAAGACCATCTAAATCCGAATTGAAATAGTTCAATTTAGTCTGTTTTAGTGCTTGAACTGCTGCATGCAAATCTATTGATAGGAAAAAATGTTGATCGATTTTTGTATAGTGAACTACTGATAGTGTTCTGCTGAAGTGAAGCATCATCAGAGTTTTTAGAAAATTACGGGGCATATTATCAAGGGGGTTTATCTCCGCTTTTTTGGCTTTAAAAGCCAAGAAAGCGGAGATAAAATTATCTCCCTATTACCTAGCTGTCGCTAACACCAGTAAGTGACAGCTAGTAGGAGAGAGCGACCATCTTGGGCCCCACTTTGCATGTCAGTGATATTTATCACTAATGACATGCAAAGTGGGCGTGCCAAGATGTTAGAGACTGAAAACAGTCTCTAACATCGCTATCCCCTATTACCAACTTTTGGAGATATTCGCGCTAAGCGCGAATAACTCCAAAAGCTAACACCTGCCCTGAGCAGTTCTTAGCCATGTTATCCAATGGGAGGTGGATAACATGGCTAAGAGCATTAGCTCGGTAATGCATGAATATCGCGGAATTTTCAGCGATATTCATGCTTTCCGGCGATTTTTATCGCATTTGCGATAAACCTTGGTAACCCCTTAAGTGCTGCCTCGGTGCATTGGCCGACGGCAGCACTACCTCCCCCGTGCTGCGCACGACCATTGGACGTCCATTCAGCACTAGTTCCAATGGACAGCGCAGCACTGGGGAGGAATGTTTAATAGCATCTATGAGGGTAATACCAAGGTTTATTTGCGGTAAAAATCGCCGCAACTCAGCGGTACATTTTTATCTCTAACCAAGCAATAGAGATAATTATCGCTATTGCTTGGTAATATGCCCCGCCGTTTTTTATAGATCATAAACAGAACATCAGCTGGTGCTCCTGCCTTCATGGCGATCTACACCAGGGCTAGCAAGGACATTGCTAGCCCCGGCTATCCCTGTTTTAGAGTGTCCCTTTACTGCATATAATATAACGGAAGACAGGTAGCAAACACCTTCTTTATCATAAAATGATTTCATTATAACACAAGAGGCTATATTATGCAATAACTTTTATTTGCTGCCTAGACATGCAGCAAACACCTTCTTTATCATAAAATGATTCTTTAGCCTAAAAAAATTGAAAAGTAGAAAAAAAGTGGATCAATTTACCCACTGTAAAAATCCTGTTTAGAGGGGATTATGCACTTTATCCAAAACTATAAAACAAAGTATTGTGGATGCTTATTTTGATAAACAAAATCTTAACAATCCTAGCAAACTAAAGTGTGCACAACAGAACTTGCAGTTATGCAAGTAGTTAACATAAGACAGATGGAGGCCTAATAACAAAGGTATTTTGAAGTATCCGATTTTTAGACCTGCCATCCTTGGTGTGGTTTTCCCCCAACGTTTTGCTACAGCGCTCCTGATTCACTGACTTCGTTTTTACTGGCTTTAGGACTCTGCACACTTTACCTCTGCTAACTAGTGTTTAAGTGCTTGCACTTCCTCCTTAAAACATGCACAAATTGGCTTATACTCAATTGGTGCATTTAATTTACATGTTAGTCCCTAGTAAAGTAGCTATATATGTGCCACAGGCCTGTAAATTAAATGCTACTGGTGGGCCTGCAGCACTGATTGTGCCCCCCACTTAAGTAGCACTTTAAACATGTCTCAGGCCTGCCACTGCACCCTATGTTTGGCAAAATAAACCTTTTGCCAGGCCCAAACCTTCCTTTTTAATACATATACATCAGCCCTAGGGTAGGCCCTGGACAGCCCAGATGGCAATGTGCAATATATTTTAAAAGTAGGTTGTTCGAAATAGGTTTTCAAGTTGGCAGATGTATGCACCCTGTCGAAGTAGCTTTGTGCAATACAACACACAGTAACACAACGACCAAAATGACAATAACCCAAAGAGTAGAAGATGAGTTATGAATTTTTAAAGAATAAAATAAGTTCTAGGGCTTAGAAGTAATAAGTGCCAAGGGGAGTTACCTGGTCACTTTGGACTGGGGCAAAGCCAACAGTTCAGGCCAACAGTTCAGGCCAGCCACGATGGAGCGCAGGCCAGGGGCAAGAGCCACTCAGGCCCAGTAAATAGAGTAACTTGATCCTGGTTGCAACAGTGCAGACGAGCAATGTGTCGATGTCGAGCCCGCAGTCAAGGTGATACGTTGATTTTCTTCATACAAGGGTGGCAATGCGTTGGTTCCGAAGATGAAGCACCAAGATGCCTTGGTTCTGAAGTACGATGCGCCAGGTTTTGCCACACATGTTGAGTGGATTAGTTGACCTTTCCACACTGCTGCAGCATCAATGCATGGTTCCGATGTGTCAATATCATGATACTCTAGCCACACTACTATTCTGTCCTGTATTAGTCACCCTGAGGGCAGCAATATTCCCACATACCTCACTGAACACAGTATGCCTGAAAGGTCACTCATCTCTGCATAGACGGTACAGTGGCAGACAGTTAGAACTTATGCTGCAGTAACTGCATCAGAAAATAACACAGGTTGGGGACGGTTCTCATATATCCATGTCCCAGTGGCCATTTAAGAAGGGGCGGCTCCTCCTTGAAAGTGGAGGAGCGACGTCCCGCCTGCTGCAGGCGCAGCAGCAATCACAAACAAATAAAGTGGCATTTTATTTTGCCAGCAGCTTACGCTGTGTACAGCACAAGTGGGAGGGCAGGGGGCGGGGCTGGATCTTGCGATTTCATGGATGACTGCCACCCCTGCCATTGAGCACGTCAGACTGGTCAGCTGCATAGAGCTGTCCTATCCAACATGCGCACTGTGGAACCAGCAATCCAAGGGCTTTGAAACCGCCAGGGGATTTCTGGCAACGGCCCCAGCCTCATAATGAGCACTGGGTTAGCCTGCTCCCATCAATTCTGCAGCTTCTCTTATGCTGAAAACAGCATGAAAGCAGTTTCACCATTGGTTGGATTCGCATTCCACTGAGCACCAAGGAAGTCTTTACCTTCCTGCTTGTGGACGCTAAGGGGAAAAGTGCTGCACCGGGGGAGCCGCATACATGGTGAGTTTGGCACCATCTTGCCCCTCCATATTTTGGTCCTGGAAGCCGCCACTGCGTTTTGGCGATATGAGTATTTAAGAGTGCTCCCAGCAAGCATCTGGGCTTGCTATTCTGTTTACGTCCTGCAGATGTCTATGTTTCAGATCATTGGTGGAGGCGGAGTCCAGCAACTCAGCCCCTGACCCAGAAGCCATCTGTTTCTAGCTGTTGAGGCCGGATTATTTCCGCTTCTGCGGTCCCGTATATCAGAGCAGCTGAGGATTGTAGTGGCCTTGTTTGAAAGTGGCCTGGGATTTCAGAGGCCCTCTTGGGTATTAGTGATGCCACTCAGTGTGGATAAAAAAAGAAACAAAGGTCCTAAGCTAAGCAAAATTACAAATTGATACTATATAGACCACAATAGGCTGCTATATATTTTCCTTGCCCAGCCGGACAGGGAATTTATTATAAATCAGATCAAGTGTTAAAAGTTTGGATACATTTAGCAACAAACAATTTATTGCCGTAAGGCACAGTCCTGCACCGTACTGGAGAGGTAAGCAAAAATTGAAAGGAAAAGTAGTAGGAAAGAAGGGTTCTTCAGGCAAAAAGAGTGAGCGATCTGGGCACTGTTTTAATCAAAGTTATCAGTGTTTCCCAGAGTAGCACATACAAACAATAATATACAAGGGTCAGACGTATGTCTACTAGAAGGAGTCGACCTTTCGATCCCGTCCTCTAGTTACAAGGGGATCATCTTCAGGACTTAACAAATTAATTGCCTGGTTAAACAATATATACGCCTGTTGGGGAAGAAAACAGGGAAAAAGAACAGAAAAACAATGCGATTTAAGTTTGGTTTCGGAAAAGTTGGCAGAGTTCCGAGTTACACTACAGAATGCCCTTGTCAGGGCCTGCTCCGCAGAATCCGATTGATGAACAAAGGGGTCCACCTCCTGATGTTACCAACACCCTGAATGTGTACACAGGGGGTTCGAACCATCAGGCGAGGGATAAATAATGAAAAGAGACCGGGGACGGGAAGGGGTCAGCAGGGACAAGGGATCTGAAACGACAGAGCATACGTTTATAACACCAATCAAATATCAAGGCTACTCTCAGTAATACTCTCTCAAACTCTGAATACCTTGCAGGGCTGTGCACTTTCCTCCAACAAGTTTAAATGAGATATCAGTTCAACTTCCTGAAAGGAAACACAATGGTTATCATAACATATAACACACAGGTGTAAGATCTAGCAGCAGTGTACCCTTTGTAATACACACCGTGTTATGCGGAGAAAGAACCTTTGTAATAGACCCCCCCCGGGTAAAATGACTTGTTCCTCTAAATTAGTCTTTGAGATAATGCACAAGTCTATCATCCGGATTTATTCTAAAAGAGTTTGTGGTATAATCCCCCACGTTGTCACTCCATTAAGCACAGTACTGTCTCTTGAATTCGCATATGATATCTTTAAGCCCAAAAGATGCGATACGCTGGTGTACACTTATGTAGTAACAAGAGTCTTTTAAACCATATAACGGCAGTGTGTGGTTGCGACCACCACCACGCTCCGCTATTAGAATCTGATTCAGATCAAACAAAAACAACTAGCCGGCAGTAGGTAGTGGAATACCACTCTACTCCGGACATTGCAGGACAAGAAATGATCCTTCCACGGTAACTTGCAGCAGCCGCCGCCAAGCTCCGGGAACAGAAAACCCAGTAGAGCCGGGTTTGGAAATGGCACACACAAGACGGTGCTTTCCTTAGCCAAGGAAACAAAGTAGCAATTCTCACAATGCTGGCAGCGCCCGTGAACAGGGCTCCCAGCTGATACAATGTTACAATGCCGGCAAGCGCCCGGACAGGGCTCCCAGCTGATACAATGTTACAAAGCCAGCAAGCGCCCGGACAGGGCTCCCAGCTGTTACAATGTTGCAAAGCCGGCAAGCGCCCGGACAGGGCTCCCAGCTGATACAATGTTGCAATACCTCAATGCCGGGAAATCTTGATCAGCGCTCTCACTTCACAAAACTCTGAAGCAGCTCGATAGACGCCGTCTTCTCCCAGGAACTCAAAAACACAAAGAAAGGACACAAAATTACGAGCAACTCTCTTCCTGGAAACACCTCCCTTATACTTCCTCCCTACAAGGATCATGGTAGATGTAGTTCCCTAAAGATTGGGTAGGCGCGGTGCTGCAGGAACCTGACAGTATGCCCTCCCTCCTAGCGCCTCCTAGGCCCCGGCTTGGCAGGATGTCTTCGGTGAAATGACCTAACAGCAACAGGAGCATGCACATTCGTAGATGGCTCCCAGGAGTCGTCCTCAGCCGAGTAACCCTTCCAGGCCACCAAGTACCACAATGTGCCTCTGCGACGTTTAGAGTCTTTTATGCAGCGTACCACATACTCCAGTCCATCGTTGCACAGCACTGGAGGAGGAGCCCTCCGTCGAGCAGACAAGGCCGGTTTCAACAAACTACAGTGAAAAACCGGGTGGATTCGAAGCGAGGCTGGAAGTTTCAGTTTATACGCCACAGGGTTCACCTGTTTCACAACAACGTACGGACCAATATATTTAGGATGGAACACCGAACGGAGTTTGAACCTGATGTTTTTGGTGGACAACCACACCCTGTCCCCCACCTGGTAAACAGGACCCACACCTCGATGCTTATCAGCCCATTTCTTGTACTCTTGTTTGGCTCGAACCAAATGTTTGGACACTTTCTTTTGGACCGCATGCAAACGTTGGACCGAACCCAACACCGAAGGTTGATTACCCACTTCTTCAGGAATGGTGATAGGCAAGGCCCGGGCATCGAATCCGTAATTAGCATAGAAAGGGGACACCCCCAATGAACTATGCCAGGCATTATTATAGGCAAATTCAGCTAGCCACAACAGGGACACCCAGGAATCATGAGCCTCAGTAGCATAGCATCGTAGATATTTCTTCAATGTCTGATTGAGCCTTTCAGTCTGACCATCTGTCTGGGGATGGAAACTGGTTGACAAAGAGGCTTTGATCTTCAACGCCAAACACCACGACTTCCAAAAGCTCGCAATGAACTGAGGTCCCCTGTCTGATATGATGACTTCAGGAATCCCATGGAAACGGAAGACATTAGACAAAAGCAGCTGTGCTGTTTGACCAGCCGTGGGGAGGTTCCTACATGGTATAAAATGTCCCATTTTCGTGAGGCTGTCTACCACCACTAGCACAGCTGTATGTCCATGATCAGAAGGCAACCCTGTGATAAAGTCCATACTGATACTCTGCCATGGTTTCTTTGGGGTGGGCAATGGCATAAGTTTTCCCTTGCTCTGACTCTGCAATGTCTTGGCCCGTGCACACTCCTCACACTGACCCACCCAAAGTGTTACGTCTCTGGACAAGGTATCCCACCAGAACTGTCTTTGAACCAAGAGCACTGATTTCTTTATGCCTTGATGACCTGACATTGGTGAAGAGTGACACCACTCAAAAGCCTTTTTCCTGCTTTCCATGGTAGGCAAAAATAGTTTGTTTTCTACGAAGGGCAGACCACGGACGAGGGATCGTCTGGTGTCTTTGCTACTCCATGACCTCCAGGCAGCCTCGGTCTTTTGTCCCTTGATTGTCTCTAGGAAGACATCAGCATTAAGAACACAGATCACTTTACTAGGTTCAATGATGGCATCCATTGGAGGATCGGCCTTTACCTCCAATGTATCACCCAAGCGTGACAGAGTATCCGCCTTCCTGTTTTCGGCACCTGGGCGGAAGGTTATCAAAAAATTGTACTCCGCAAAAAACAGCATCCACCGCATCTGTCTCTGCGACAGATGTCTAGCTGTTCGCATGTATTGCAGATTACGGTGGTCCGAGAACACAGTCACTGGATGTATGGCCCCCCATAAGTACTGTCGCCACTCCTGGAAGGCCTTTTTAATAGCAAGTAGTTCTTTTTCTGCTATGGTGTAGTTTTTCTCGGCTTGGCTCAGTTTTTTGGAGAGGTACGCTACTGGATGGAGTTGACCTGTTTGCACATGTCTCTGAGACAAAATAGCCCCAACTGCCTCATCCGAGGCATCAGCCTCCACAATATACGGCAATTCAGGTTGTGGATGAGCCAAAATGGGCGCGGTGACAAACGCCCTCTTGAGATGAGTGAAAGCATGCTCTGCTTCTTGCGACCAACCGTACACCACCCCTTTTCTTAGTAATCGAGAAAGAGGCGCAGCAATGCGCGAAAAGCCATCTATAAACCTCCTGTAATAGTTCGCAAAACCCAGGAAACATTGGACTTCTTTCACTGTTTTCGGTGTGGGCCAGGATTGTACTGCTTGCACCTTTCTCTCTGCCATTTGCAACCCCTCTGGACATAGCATGACCCCCAGGAACTCCACAGTGGTTACTCCAAACTCACATTTACTAAGCTTGCAGAACAGATTGTTCTCTCTCAATCTCTGTAGGACCTGTGACACATGGTCGTGATGAATCCCTACATTACAAGAATATATCAAGATATCATCAATGTAAACAACCACACTGATGTCTACCAGATCCCTCAAAACATCATTCAGGAAGTATTGGAAAGCGGCCGGGGCGTTACACAATCCAAATGGCATAACAGTATATTCGAACAACCCATAGCATGTTTTAAAGGCCGTCTTCCATTCATCGCCCTCCCTCATTCTCACAAGGTGATACGCCCCCCGAAGATCTAACTTTGTGTAAATGCAGGCCTTCCTTACTTGATCTAACAGCACCGGAATAAGGGGAAGAGGGTACCGGTTACGGACAGTGTTTTTGTTCAGCATTCTGTAATCAACACAAGCCCTCAATTCACCATTAGCTTTCGCTATGAAAAATAAAGGAGAGGCTGCAGGGGACTTGGAAGGGTGGATGAAACCTATAGCTTGATAATGAGTTAGATACTCTTTGAGGTGAGTAGTTTCGGGCACAGATAAAGCATACACACGACAGGAGGGCATCAGGGCTCCTTCCACCATATCAATGCAACAGTCGTATGAACGATGGGGTGGTAGTTCATTAGCCAACTGTTCGCTAAATACATCTGCAAACGACTGATATGCACTAGGTAATGAAACCTCCTTTTCGGCCGCAGTAGCCACCTGAAAAGGAATAGACAGCTCTCTAGCCTGAGTAACCGGATGTGCTGACATATGTTCCTGACATACAGGTGAAAGAAACCTCAATTTCTTCTCTTTCCAATCAATATCTGGGTTATGGTAGGATAGCCAGGGCATGCCCAGAATCACCTCATATTGTGGAGCCTCGATTATGTTGAGGGTTAACCTGTCCTGGTGTTCCCCTTCGGGTAAGTCTATCACCAACAACACTTCTTCTGTTTGTTCAGTGATCTTCCCAGACTTTAAGGGTTTCCCATCCACCGCCCACACTTCTTCTGGGTGCATCCGGGGTATGCGTCTCAAGTTCAAAGATGTTACTAGTCCGCTGTCTATGAAGTTGCCCGTGGCCCCAGAGTCAATCATCACCAGAACTTGATGACCCCCTAACTGACTCACCAGACACATGGACAACACGATGTGGGATACCGAATCCTGAAGAACCTCACAAACCAAAGAAGGTAGCTTTAAGGGAGTCTGATCACCCCTTCCTTCATTATCTTTGTCATATGACTCGGTGCTAGATATGGCTAACTTTTTCTTAACCCAACTCCCTGTAGTCTTTGGCTTGGAGGGACATTCTCTCACATAATGTCCCTTTCTTCCGTAATACATGCACAGCCCCTGAGTTCTACGGGTTTCCTTTTCTTCTCTAGTTAAGGGAGCTCTCACTGCTCCTATCTCCATGGGTTCATGGCTCTCCCCTATTGATGATGGCCCCTTCTTGCTGAAATACTCTGGCCTAGGGGAACCTCTGTCCCATTTTCTCCTGTCCCCTTATCTTTCTGACATTCTACCATCGAGTCGTAAGGAAAGATTGATCATACCAGCACAGGTAGTCGGTTGGGGATCTATTTGCGCTATGACATCTTTCATCCCATCCCGTAGCCCTTGATAATAAATGGACATCTGTTTCTCTTCAGGCCAGGAAGACTCAGCCACCAATCTGTTAAATGACGTTAAGTATGTAATCAATTCATTACGTCCCTGTCTTAACTCCATCAATTCCCTGTCAGCCCTGAATGTGGTGGCCCGTCTATCGAACACCCTCTCAAACTCGGTCCTAAAGGCCCCCCAATCTGAAAGAATAGCATCATCTCTCCTTACCAGTGGGACAGCCCAGCTTGCTGCATCCCCTATCATGTAGGAGATGGCGAACGCTACTCTAGAATGGTGGTTGGGAAAGGACGCGGGTTTGCAAGAAAAGTGCATCATGATTTGTGTAAGAAATATCTGCGTCTTGGATGAATCCCCCGAATACCTCTCAGGACTTGCCAACGGTATAGGGGGGGGTACCGTTACTTGGATACGGGGATTGAGCGTAGCAGCATCAAAAGGGTTACCAACTAACCTATCCACCCTTTCTCTCAAGGCGGTAGCCTCTGCTCTAGAAGCCGTAGCCTCAGCTCTAGAGGCCACTAACTCTTGTTGGACTATAACAAGCGCTTGCAACACTTCCTCTAGGGTAGCCATGTTTGTTCACCAATCGTATCAGGCGGAGCATATATCGTGGGCTCGTAATTCTGTCAGGGCCTGCTCCGCAGAATCCGATTGATGAACAAAGGGGTCCACCTCCTGATGTTACCAACACCCTGAATGTGTACACAGGGGGTTCGAACCATCAGGCGAGGGATAAATAATGAAAAGAGACCGGGGACGGGAAGGGGTCAGCAGGGACAAGGGATCTGAAACGACAGAGCATACGTTTATAACACCAATCAAATATCAAGGCTACTCTCAGTAATACTCTCTCAAACTCTGAATACCTTGCAGGGCTGTGCACTTTCCTCCAACAAGTTTAAATGAGATATCAGTTCAACTTCCTGAAAGGAAACACAATGGTTATCATAACATATAACACGCAGGTGTAAGATCTAGCAGCAGTGTACCCTTTGTAATACACACCGTGTTATGCGGAGAAAGAACCTTTGTAATAGACCCCCCCCGGGTAAAATGACTTGTTCCTCTAAATTAGTCTTTGAGATAATGCACAAGTCTATCATCCGGATTTATTCTAAAAGAGTTTGTGGTATAATCCCCCACGTTGTCACTCCATTAAGCACAGTACTGTCTCTTGAATTCGCATATGATATCTTTAAGCCCAAAAGATGCGATACGCTGGTGTACACTTATGTAGTAACAAGAGTCTTTTAAACCATATAACGGCAGTGTGTGGTTGCGACCACCACCACGCTCCGCTATTAGAATCTGATTCAGATCAAACAAAAACAACTAGCCGGCAGTAGGTAGTGGAATACCACTCTACTCCGGACATTGCAGGACAAGAAATGATCCTTCCACGGTAACTTGCAGCAGCCGCCGCCAAGCTCCGGGAACAGAAAACCCAGTAGAGCCGGGTTTGGAAATGGCACACACAAGACGGTGCTTTCCTTAGCCAAGGAAACAAAGTAGCAATTCTCACAATGCTGGCAGCGCCCGTGAACAGGGCTCCCAGCTGATACAATGTTACAATGCCGGCAAGCGCCCGGACAGGGCTCCCAGCTGATACAATGTTACAAAGCTAGCAAGCGCCCGGACAGGGCTCCCAGCTGTTACAATGTTGCAAAGCCGGCAAGCGCCCGGACAGGGCTCCCAGCTGATACAATGTTGCAATACCTCAATGCCGGGAAATCTTGATCAGCGCTCTCACTTCACAAAACTCTGAAGCAGCTCGATAGACGCCGTCTTCTCCCAGGAACTCAAAAACACAAAGAAAGGACACAAAATTACGAGCAACTCTCTTCCTGGAAACACCTCCCTTATACTTCCTCCCTACAAGGATCATGGTAGATGTAGTTCCCTAAAGATTGGGTAGGCGCGGTGCTGCAGGAACCTGACAGTATGCCCTCCCTCCTAGCGCCTCCTAGGCCCCGGCTTGGCAGGATGTCTTCGGTGAAATGACCTAACAGCAACAGGAGCATGCACATTCGTAGATGGCTCCCAGGAGTCGTCCTCAGCCGAGTAACCCTTCCAGGCCACCAAGTACCACAATGTGCCTCTGCGACGTTTAGAGTCTTTTATGCAGCGTACCACATACTCCAGTCCATCGTTGCACAGCACTGGAGGAGGAGCCCTCCGTGAAGCAGACAAGGCCGGTTTCAACAAACTACAGTGAAAAACCGGGTGGATTCGAAGCGAGGCTGGAAGTTTCAGTTTATACGCCACAGGGTTCACCTGTTTCACAACAACGTACGGACCAATATATTTAGGATGGAACACCGAACGGAGTTTGAACCTGATGTTTTTGGTGGACAACCACACCCTGTCCCCCACCTGGTAAACAGGACCCACACCTCGATGCTTATCAGCCCATTTCTTGTACTCTTGTTTGGCTCGAACCAAATGTTTGGACACTTTCTTTTGGACCGCATGCAAACGTTGGACCGAACCCAACACCGAAGGTTGATTACCCACTTCTTCAGGAATGGTGATAGGCAAGGCCCGGGCATCGAATCCGTAATTAGCATAGAAAGGGGACACCCCCAATGAACTATGCCAGGCATTATTATAGGCAAATTCAGCTAGCCACAACAGGGACACCCAGGAATCATGAGCCTCAGTAGCATAGCATCGTAGATATTTCTTCAATGTCTGATTGAGCCTTTCAGTCTGACCATCTGTCTGGGGATGGAAACTGGTTGACAAAGAGGCTTTGATCTTCAACGCCAAACACCACGACTTCCAAAAGCTCGCAATGAACTGAGGTCCCCTGTCTGATATGATGACTTCAGGAATCCCATGGAAACGGAAGACATTAGACAAAAGCAGCTGTGCTGTTTGACCAGCCGTGGGGAGGTTCCTACATGGTATAAAATGTCCCATTTTCGTGAGGCTGTCTACCACCACTAGCACAGCTGTATGTCCATGATCAGAAGGCAACCCTGTGATAAAGTCCATACTGATACTCTGCCATGGTTTCTTTGGGGTGGGCAATGGCATAAGTTTTCCCTTGCTCTGACTCTGCAATGTCTTGGCCCGTGCACACTCCTCACACTGACCCACCCAAAGTGTTACGTCTCTGGACAAGGTATCCCACCAGAACTGTCTTTGAACCAAGAGCACTGATTTCTTTATGCCTTGATGACCTGACATTGGTGAAGAGTGACACCACTCAAAAGCCTTTTTCCTGCTTTCCATGGTAGGCAAAAATAGTTTGTTTTCTACGAAGGGCAGACCACGGACGAGGGATCGTCTGGTGTCTTTGCTACTCCATGACCTCCAGGCAGCCTCGGTCTTTTGTCCCTTGATTGTCTCTAGGAAGACATCAGCATTAAGAACACAGATCACTTTACTAGGTTCAATGATGGCATCCATTGGAGGATCGGCCTTTACCTCCAATGTATCACCCAAGCGTGACAGAGTATCCGCCTTCCTGTTTTCGGCACCTGGGCGGAAGGTTATCAAAAAATTGTACTCCGCAAAAAACAGCATCCACCGCATCTGTCTCTGCGACAGATGTCTAGCTGTTCGCATGTATTGCAGATTACGGTGGTCCGAGAACACAGTCACTGGATGTATGGC
This sequence comes from Lissotriton vulgaris, assembly GCF_964263255.1. NCBI lineage: Eukaryota > Metazoa > Chordata > Amphibia > Caudata > Salamandridae > Lissotriton > Lissotriton vulgaris. The sequence continues at coordinate 374,400,437 of NC_141697.1, forward strand.
CCCCCATAAGTACTGTCGCCACTCCTGGAAGGCCTTTTTAATAGCAAGTAGTTCTTTTTCTGCTATGGTGTAGTTTTTCTCGGCTTGGCTCAGTTTTTTGGAGAGGTACGCTACTGGATGGAGTTGACCTGTTTGCACATGTCTCTGAGACAAAATAGCCCCAACTGCCTCATCCGAGGCATCAGCCTCCACAATATACGGCAATTCAGGTTGTGGATGAGCCAAAATGGGCGCGGTGACAAACGCCCTCTTGAGATGAGTGAAAGCATGCTCTGCTTCTTGCGACCAACCGTACACCACCCCTTTTCTTAGTAATCGAGAAAGAGGCGCAGCAATGCGCGAAAAGCCATCAATAAACCTCCTGTAATAGTTCGCAAAACCCAGGAAACATTGGACTTCTTTCACTGTTTTCGGTGTGGGCCAGGATTGTACTGCTTGCACCTTTCTCTCTGCCATTTGCAACCCCTCTGGACATAGCATGACCCCCAGGAACTCCACAGTGGTTACTCCAAACTCACATTTACTAAGCTTGCAGAACAGATTGTTCTCTCTCAATCTCTGTAGGACCTGTGACACATGGTCGTGATGAATCTCTACATTACAAGAATATATCAAGATATCATCAATGTAAACAACCACACTGATGTCTACCAGATCCCTCAAAACATCATTCAGGAAGTATTGGAAAGCGGCCGGGGCGTTCTAAGCGTGGGCGGAAAATCCGTTCCGCTCGCGGATTTTGCGGATTTTCGGGAAATCCGCAATCCGCGAGATTTGCGGATTTCCCGCAAAATCCGCAAATTCGCACGCAGCGGATTTTTTTGGCGGCGCGCGGCGTTGGTGATACAATTTTTGCGGCGCGCGGCGTTTATCATCGTTTGCCGAGTTGTTTTTTTCGATAGTTTGCGAGTGCTGCGCCATTTTGGATCTTGCTGTGTGATCCCGCGGGAATTGGCGAGCGCGATTACGTCATCGCGGCTTGCCAGCGAGAGTTTGTCAACGCGAGTACGGCGAGATCACGTCTCGCGGTACTTCGCAAATTGCGAGATTTGAGATGCGGCGCGCGAAAATATAAATTTGCAATTCTGCACAAGAAATCCACCAGCAAGCAGCATAAACCTTCTAGAAATGATGATTTTTATGTGAATAACTCCTTAGTTTGACATTTGCCTGCACTTTTTTAGCGAGGAGTCCATTTTGGGGAGGGGGGCAGGGGGGTGGGAGGAAGGAAGTGCCCCATAGTCTTCAACTTCCTGTTCCTGTTCAGCAGGCTCCTCCCAGTGCTTTGTCCATCTCCTGGTCACTTTTCATTCGGATGTGGACCTGGAAGGATTACCTTTTGTGGATGCTGCTGGATCTTTGGATTTGAGGCCTTTTTGACTTTCTTTGGATCACTGTTGGATTAGAAATTTTACAAGTAAGTTTGTTTGGGGCATTACAGTTGCTGCAACTAAAATTTTGGGATTTTCGATTTTTTTGCTGTTTTGGGGCCTTTTCCCAGGGGTACTCAGTGGTGGGTGGACTGATTCTTTCTGTGGGTTGTCTTGAATTTAAACATCATGGAGGCCATAGATGAATTGGGATTGTGCTGATTTTTCTGTGTTTTTCGATTTTTTTTTTTTGTAAAATTTTGTGTTTTTCGATTTTTGACCTGTTGTTGGGGCCTTGACCAGGGGTAGTGAGTGGTGCATGGGGCCTAGTCTTTCTGTGGGCTGTCTTGAATTTAAACATCATGGATGGAATGGGATTGTGCAGATTTTGCAGTGTTTTTCGATTTTTGGGGGTGTTCATGGGGAGGGACATGCCATGTGGCTGGTGGCCATTTTGAGTGCAGCTACAGGCACTGGCCATGTGCTGGCAGGCAAGTGGCCATTTTGAATGCAGGCTTTGTTGTTAGGCCTCCAACCATTTTGCCTACTTTTCAACCTTTATTTATGCCAGGGGTAGTGAGTCTTGCATGGGCCTAGTATTTCTGTGGGTTGTCTTGAATTTAAACATCATGGAGGCCATAGATGAATTGGGATTGTGCTGATTTTTCTGTGTTTTTCGATTTTTTTTTTTTGTAAAATTTTGTGTTTTTCGATTTTTGACCTGTTGTTGGGGCCTTGACCAGGGGTAGTGAGTGGTGCATGGGGCCTAGTCTTTCTGTGGGCTGTCTTGAATTTAAACATCATGGATGGAATGGGATTGTGCTGATTTTGCAGTGTTTTTCGATTTTTGGGGGTGTTCATGGGGAGGGACATGCCATGTGGCTGGTGGCCATTTTGAGTGCAGCTACAGGCACTTGCCATGTGCTGGCAGGCAAGTGGCCATTTTGAATGCAGGCTTTGTTGTTAGGCCTCCAACCATTTTGCCTACTTTTCAACCTTTATTTATGCCAGGGGTAGTGAGTCTTGCATGGGCCTAGTATTTCTGTGGGTTGTCTTGAATTTAAACATCATGGAGGCCATAGATGAATTGGGATTGTGCTGATTTTTCTGTGTTTTTCGATTTTTTTTTGTGTAAAATTTTGTGTTTTTCGATTTTTGACCTGTTGTTGGGGCCTTGACCAGGGGTAGTGAGTGGTGCATGGGGCCTAGTCTTTCTGTGGGCTGTCTTGAATTTAAACATCATGGATGGAATGGGATTGTGCAGATTTTGCAGTGTTTTTCGATTTTTGGGGGTGTTCATGGGGAGGGACATGCCATGTGGCTGGTGGCCATTTTGAGTGCAGCTACAGGCACTGGCCATGTGCTGGCAGGCAAGTGGCCATTTTGAATGCAGGCTTTGTTGTTAGGCCTCCAACCATTTTGCCTACTTTTCAACCTTTATTTATGCCAGGGGTAGTGAGTCTTGCATGGGCCTAGTATTTCTGTGGGTTGTCTTGAATTTAAACATCATGGAGGCCATAGATGAATTGGGATTGTGCTGATTTTTCTGTGTTTTTCGATTTTTTTTTTTTGTACAATTTTGTGTTTTTCGATTTTTGACCTGTTGTTGGGGCCTTGACCAGGGGTAGTGAGTGGTGCATGGGGCCTAGTCTTTCTGTGGGCTGTCTTGAATTTAAACATCATGGATGGAATGGGATTGTGCTGATTTTGCAGTGTTTTTCGATTTTTGGGGGTGTTCATGGGGAGGGACATGCCATGTGGCTGGTGGCCATTTTGAGTGCAGCTACAGGCACTGGCCATGTGCTGGCAGGCAAGTGGCCATTTTGAATGCAGGCTTTGTTGTTAGGCCTCCAACCATTTTGCCTACTTTTCAACCTTTATTTATGCCAGGGGTAGTGAGTCTTGCATGGGCCTAGTATTTCTGTGGGTTGTCTTGAATTTAAACATCATGGAGGCCATAGATGAATTGGGATTGTGCTGATTTTTCTGTGTTTTTCGATTTTTTTTTTTTGTAAAATTTTGTGTTTTTCGATTTTTGACCTGTTGTTGGGGCCTTGACCAGGGGTAGTGAGTGGTGCATGGGGCCTAGTCTTTCTGTGGGCTGTCTTGAATTTAAACATCATGGATGGAATGGGATTGTGCTGATTTTGCAGTGTTTTTCGATTTTTGGGGGTGTTCATGGGGAGGGACATGCCATGTGGCTGGTGGCCATTTTGAGTGCAGCTACAGGCACTGGCCATGTGCTGGCAGGCAAGTGGCCATTTTGAATGCAGGCTTTGTTGTTAGGCCTCCAACCATTTTGCCTACTTTTCAACCTTTATTTATGCCAGGGGTAGTGAGTCTTGCATGGGCCTAGTATTTCTGTGGGTTGTCTTGAATTTAAACATCATGGAGGCCATAGATGAATTGGGATTGTGCTGATTTTTCTGTGTTTTTCGATTTTTTTTTGTGTAAAATTTTGTGTTTTTCGATTTTTGACCTGTTGTTGGGGCCTTGACCAGGGGTAGTGAGTGGTGCATGGGGCCTAGTCTTTCTGTGGGCTGTCTTGAATTTAAACATCATGGATGGAATGGGATTGTGCTGATTTTGCAGTGTTTTTCGATTTTTGGGGGTGTTCATGGGGAGGGACATGCCATGTGGCTGGTGGCCATTTTGAGTGCAGCTACAGGCACTGGCCATGTGCTGGCAGGCAAGTGGCCATTTTGAATGCAGGCTTTGTTGTTAGGCCTCCAACCATTTTGCCTACTTTTCAACCTTTATTTATGCCAGGGGTAGTGAGTCTTGCATGGGCCTAGTATTTCTGTGGGTTGTCTTGAATTTAAACATCATGGAGGCCATAGATGAATTGGGATTGTGCTGATTTTTCTGTGTTTTTCGATTTTTTTTTTTTGTACAATTTTGTGTTTTTCGATTTTTGACCTGTTGTTGGGGCCTTTTCACCAGGGGTATTTGAGTCTAGCATGGGCCTAGTCTTTCTGTGGGCTGTCTTGAATTTAAACATCATGGAGGCCATGGATGGAATAGGATTGTGCTGATTTTGCAGTGTTTTTCGATTTTTGGGGGTGTTCATGGGGAGGGACATGCCATGTGGCTGGTGGCCATTTTGAGTGCAGCTACAGGCACTGGCCATGTGCTTGGCAGGCAAGTGGCCATTTTGAATGCAGGCTTTGTTGTTAGGCCTCCAACCATTTTGCCTACTTTTCAACCTTTATTTATGCCCAGGGGTAGTGAGTCTTGCATGGGCCTAGTCTTTCTGTGGGTTGTCTTGAATTTAAACATTATGGAGGGCATGGATGGATTGGGATTGTGCTGATTTTGCAGTGTTTTTCGATTTTTTTGTGCTCTATAACTGAACTGATGTTCCTCTGTCTTCCATTTTTTTTAGGTGCACAAGACTCAAGAGAACCACCAGTGCCAGGAAGAAGTCCTGCAGCGGTGTGTGTGTGCAGCATAACGTCACGCGACGTCACGTCTGGCCTCAGACAACTCTACAATTCGTGCAACTGCGGCCTGCTGTCTGACCTGCTCTGAAGAAGATGGCCCCAAAGAAAGTTCTCCGTAGCTCCTCTAGCAAGAAAGTTGCTAGTAAGGAGCAGAAGAAGCAAGTTACCAAGGAGGCTGGTGTGTCACCCGCCACTTTTTTTGGGAGCAAAAGAAAAAGTACGCCTGCAGCAGCAGGATCTGCTGGGGACCAACCTGAGAGCAGCACCCCTGCTCCATTGGGTTCAGTGCCTCCACCACCACGCCAACTTAAGTCAAAGCCCTTGAGTGCTTCAGAGGCAGTCAGTGTACTTCTCCAATCACCATCGACCAGTGATGTTGGCTCATCGCAAGAAAGTAGCAGCAATGTCCCTGAATCAACACAGGTTGTTGTAACTCATCTGACAAGTGTTGAACAACCACAGCCGCAACAACAACACCATGTGCAAGTACACGCCCAAGTACATGTGGAAGGAGAGGCAGCAAAAGGAGATGCGCAAGCAAAGGTGCATGGACGTTCACAAGTGCCCACAATAGTTGTTCCTCCCGAAGTAGGGGCACATTTGGAAATCGACAATGAAGCTGAGGTATCATTGGAAGCCACTCCTCCTGATGATCATTCATTGTCTTCCACATCCCTAGCAAGGAAAAGATCAAGGGGGGTGTCTACATCTTCTTCAAGCCCACCTCGTTCTGGTGCAAGTGATCTGTCTTGGGAACCACGACAACTGCGGTCTGACAGTGAGGCAGAGGCACACCATGATCTGCCACCGGTACCTAAGCGTAAAAGGAAGGTCGTCCAAAAACTCAAACCTATGGAGTGTGATGAGGCTCAACAAGAAGTGACAGATACTGCTGGTGATGAAGCCTCTCACGATGACGACGAGGCAGTCATCACAAAGGTCACTGCAGCCCCACCGGGCATGCAGCAAAGAGACATTTTGACCCTATCCCGAGAAGCTGCTGAGCGTGATGATGATGTCGGCGAGGAGGCAATGGAAATGGAATCATTAGATTTGGAGTTAAGTAGTACACCAAAACCTACCGCTTCCATATTTCTTCCTCGCAAGAAGGTACCCACCTCGTCCTCGACCTCAATTCGTGGTGGTGAAAGTGCAAAACGTACTGAAGTTCGGCAATCCACATCCTCCACTTCATCTGTCATTAGCAGCAGGACCACCACCACCAGTATCGACGCCTCCTCCGGCGGCGGCCCCCGAAGACATTTCAAGTCTCCAGTTTGGGACTTCTTTAGTGTTTGCCCAAAAAAGGAAAACGTAGCCATTTGTAGCCTTTGTAAGCTTCGATATAGTCGTGGTAAGCTTGGTTCTAACTATGGTACCGGAGGCCAGAGAGGTCATCTTGAGAGAAGGCACCCTGTCGAATGGTTTCCGCACCTAGAGGCGGTCAAGAAAGCCGGAATTGCACGTAATGAAAACGTTGATTTGTCATCTGCTGATGACGAGGAGGTAGAAGAAGACGATCCAAACACTTCACTTACACCCAGTTCCCATGTCAGCAGCACACCCCATGGGAGCCACACTAAGAGTGTGGGAGAGAGTGAGACATCAATGCGGAAAAGTTCATCAGCGAGCGTAACTGGGTCGAAGAGATCATCATCCCGTAAATCATTGGTCCAGGGCAACATTAAAAAGATGTTGTTTACAGAAGCGCAATATGAACGCAACCACCCAATGACCCGTCTGTATAACACTAAGCTGGCTAAAATGCTAGCTCTGGACCTTCTCCCTTTTTCTTTTGTCGAAGGGGTTGGTTTTCTAGAATTAGTGGCAGCGCTCTGCCCTAAATGGAAGGTTCCTAGCCGGTTCTATTTTGCCCGAGTTGCGGTTCCAGCACTACATGAAGATGTTCTGAAGGCGATTGGGGCAGCTTTGCAGAAGAGTGCTGTTCACACTATACATCTGACAACAGACATGTGGAGCAGTGGCGCAGGCGCTGATTACATGTGCATCACTGCACACTGGGTCTCTTTTTCAGGGGCTAAAGCAAAGCTAAACTCAGGTGTTGACACTAACATTGTTTTTAAAGGTGCTCGGAAACATGCAACACTAGCCATGTTTGGTTTGGAGAAACGTCACACAGCAGAAAACATTTTGGATGTCTTTAACACAAAGGTCCTTAACTGTCTGTCCCCACTAAAACGCAAGGTTGGTTATGTTTCCACGGACAATGGCTCCAATATAGTTAAGGCCATGAGGGACGGTTACTATTTCAGAGTGCCGTGTTTGGCGCACTGTATAAACCTGGTTGTCCAAAAATTCTTGGGTAATAAACTCAGTGCAGCGTCCAGTGTATTGGAGAACTGCCGAAAAATTTGCAAGCATTTCAGGCATTCTTTTAAGGCCCGCAAGCAGCTGAGGAGCATGCTATATCAATGTCAAATGCCAGTGAAAGCACTCATCCAGGAGGTGGTAACACGTTGGAACTCAACCTTCTACATGCTTGAGCGTCTGTATGAGCAGTATACGCAACTCGATCAATATTTCTTGAAAGAGGGTATAGAGGAGCTGAGGATGGGTGGGCCGCAATGGAACATAGTTGAAAGCCTAACACGCATGCTTCGTCCTTTTGAGGTCTTCACGCGTGCAGTCAGCAAGGAGGACTCTAATTTGGGAAAAGCTATCCCATTGTTGTACATGCTGGAGGACCAACTGAAGGAGGTGTGTTCTGTGTTTCGAAAAGATGACAAAAAGAAAGGCTCTTCTTTGCTTCTGGCTGAGCAATTATTAGAGCTCCTACAAGGTGATGAACGTCTTCAAAAGATCCACTCAGAACAGCATTACATTTGTGCTACTATTCTGGATCCACGCTACAAAAAGGCGCTGGCAGGCAGAGCATTCTTTTCTTTTGCTGATGAAGATGTTACAAAGTACAAACGTTGGCTAGCCTTGTCAGCCAAGAAGTTTGAAACAGAACGGCTGGAAATTGAAGGAAATGGCAGTACATCAGCAGGCCATCCCCAGTCAAAACAATCCACTTCTGCACCTGTGGCTGTGGCACAAGTGACCTCTCAGCCGTTAAAGACACCGGCAACCGCATCATCTGCACGAAAGACAGCAGAAACATTGGAGGCTGAAGAGGATTGGCTAGCTCTGCGTGGGTTTGGTTCTCAAAAGGCCAGAGGCACAGCAAGAGCTACGCAAAGTGGAGGAACCTTGGAGGAGGACCTTGAGTCGATGGTGAAGGACTATCTGAATGACTCCACAGAGGTCTATGTTAATTCTGACCCATTGGCGTATTGGCATGGGAAAAAAGAATTGTGGCCACAGCTCACCAACCTGGCTTTAAACTACTTGTCTTGCCCACTCGCAAGTGTGTCTTCTGAACGGGTTTTCAGTGCGGCTGGTGGGATTGTAACTCCCAAACGGAGCCGCCTCTCGCCCAAAAATGTGGAGAGGTTAACAATGATCAAGATGAATCAGCACCTCATACCACCAGATATAAGAGTACGAGAGAGCGTGCCGGATGAAGAGGAGGTGGCCAGCACCATAGATGAGGGAATTTCTACTCTGTCAGGTGGCACTGACCTCACCCGGGCTGAATTCGCAGAGTATGATGACGAAGCCTTATTCTTATTCCTGGACCGTGATTCCGACTTCGAGCCCTGAAAATGAGACAACGAATCAATAACTTTCTTTTTCATCCTTATTCACTTTTATTCCTGTGTGTCTGTCTTTCTTTGTTGTGCACAGTTAATATAATTCAAACTTTAATCAGATTATCACAAAGACAAGCCCATCAGCAGAACTGTCTTCACTTGTTTGCTAATTTATTTGAAGGTGCCGCAGTCTGCATTCCTCAGGTTCACAAGTTCAGAAGAACATGCTCCTCTATCCTCCTCCTCCAGACTCCTATTTCCATCAAAGCAGAGGGCTGGTTTACGCCCAATGAAGAAAGACTCAGCACTTGTGGGGGTGTTGTTCTACCTCTTTGCAGGTGAGTTGACGGGTCTGGGGCCATTGCTGGGAAGCACTAAAAGTGGTTTGTGCCAAATCCGAGGCGGAATTTTTTTTGTGTTTTTGATGACTTGCTTGCCTTTGAGGTGCTCTTAGGGGGGGTTCCGTCTGTTTGTGGGTGAGTTTCATGGTCTGAGAGCATTGCTGGGACACTCTAATCTTGATTGCATTTGCTTTTCAGGAAATCCGTCGTGCCAACCCCGACTTATGGCCTAGCTACGCAGCGCGTTTGGACCGAAGGCCCAGAAATATTGCAAGTATGAGATTTTGCTTTTGGCCTGTTTGGGGGTGTTATGCTTCTTGGCGGGTGGGTTGCCGGGTCTTGGGGCATTCCTGGGAAGGTCTAATACCGGGTAGAAGTGGTTGGGACAAAATCCAGGCCGATTTTTTTTGGGCTATTTCAGACATTTTGCTCTATGTAGCGTTTTCGGGGGCCTGTTTGGGGGGCTTGCTGGTGTTTGCGGGTGAGTTTCGTGGTCTGGGAGCACTGCTGGGACACTCTAATCTTGATTGCATTTGCTTTTCAGGAAATCCGTCGTGCCAACCCCGACTTATGGCCTAGCTACGCAGCGCGTTTGGACCGAAGGCCCAGAAATATTGCAAGTATGAGATTTTGCTTTTGGCCTGTTTGGGGGTGTTATGCTTCTTGGCGGGTGGGTTGCCGGGTCTTGGGGCATTCCTGGGAAGGTCTAATACCGGGTAGAAGTGGTTGGGACAAAATCCAGGCCGATTTTTTTTGGGCTATTTCAGACATTTTGCTCTATGTAGCGTTTTCGGGGGCCTGTTTGGGGGGCTTGCTGGTGTTTGCGGGTGAGTTTCGTGGTGTGGGAGCACTGCTGGCTATATATACTTTACTTTGCAAGAGGTTTGAAGCAAATCCATGGTGGCTGAGGGGACTTAGGGCCTAGCTGCAGAGCGCGCGCGGAGTGATTTGGGAAATTTGTGAAAAAGTGACTAAGTCCCCATTTTTGTACTTTTGCTCTTTGGCTGTTTGGGGGTCTTCTACTCGTTTTCTCCTGGGTTGACGGCTCTGGGGCCATTGCTGGGAAGCTCTAATACCGGATAAAAGTGTTTTGGACCAAATCCCAGGCGGAATTTTTTTTGTGTTTTTGATGACTTGCTTGCCTTTGAGGTGCTCTTAGGGGGGGTTCCGTCTGTTTGCGGGTGAGTTTCGTGGTCTGGGAGCACTGCTGGGACACTCTAATCTTGATTGCATTTGCTTTTCAGGAAATCCGTCGTGCCAACCCCGACTTATGGCCTAGCTACGCAGCGCGTTTGGACCGAAGGCCCAGAAATATTGCAAGTATGAGATTTTGCTTTTGGCCTGTTTGGGGGTGTTATGCTTCTTGGCGGGTGGGTTGCCGGGTCTTGGGGCATTCCTGGGAAGGTCTAATACCGGGTAGAAGTGGTTGGGACAAAATCCAGGCCGATTTTTTTTGGGCTATTTCAGACATTTTGCTCTATGTAGCGTTTTCGGGGGCCTGTTTGGGGGGCTTCCTGGTGTTTGCGGGTGAGTTTCGTGGTCTGGGAGCACTGCTGGGACACTCTAATCTTGATTGCATTTGCTTTTCAGGAAATCCGTCGTGCCAACCCCGACTTATGGCCTAGCTACGCAGCGCGTTTGGACCGAAGGCCCAGAAATATTGCAAGTATGAGATTTTGCTTTTGGCCTGTTTGGGGGTGTTATGCTTCTTGGCGGGTGGGTTGCCGGGTCTTGGGGCATTCCTGGGAAGGTCTAATACCGGGTAGAAGTGGTTGGGACAAAATCCAGGCCGATTTTTTTTGGGCTATTTCAGACATTTTGCTCTATGTAGCGTTTTCGGGGGCCTGTTTGGGGGGCTTGCTGGTGTTTGCGGGTGAGTTTCGTGGTCTGGGAGCACTGCTGGGACACTCTAATCTTGATTGCATTTGCTTTTCAGGAAATCCGTCGTGCCAACCCCGACTTATGGCCTAGCTACGCAGCGCGTTTGGACCGAAGGCCCAGAAATATTGCAAGTATGAGATTTTGCTTTTGGCCTGTTTGGGGGTGTTATGCTTCTTGGCGGGTGGGTTGCCGGGTCTTGGGGCATTCCTGGGAAGGTCTAATACCGGGTAGAAGTGGTTGGGACAAAATCCAGGCCGATTTTTTTTTGGGCTATTTCTGACATTTTGCTCTATGTAGCGTTTTCGGGGGCCTGTTTGGGGGGCTTCCTGGTGTTTGCGGGTGAGTTTCGTGGTGTGGGAGCACTGCTGGCTATATATACTTTACTTTGCAAGAGGTTTGAAGCAAATCCATGGTGGCTGAGGGGACTTAGGGCCTAGCTGCAGAGCGCGCGCGGAGTGATTTGGGAAATTTGTGAAAAAGTGACTAAGTCCCCATTTTTGTACTTTTGCTCTTTGGCTGTTTGGGGGTCTTCTACTCGTTTTCTCCTGGGTTGACGGCTCTGGGGCCATTGCTGGGAAGCTCTAATACCGGATAAAAGTGTTTTGGACCAAATCCCAGGCGGAATTTTTTTTGTGTTTTTGATGACTTGCTTGCCTTTGAGGTGCTCTTAGGGGGGGTTCCGTCTGTTTGCGGGTGAGTTTCGTGGTCTGGGAGCACTGCTGGGACACTCTAATCTTGATTGCATTTGCTTTTCAGGAAATCCGTCGTGCCAACCCCGACTTATGGCCTAGCTACGCAGCGCGTTTGGACCGAAGGCCCAGAAATATTGCAAGTATGAGATTTTGCTTTTGGCCTGTTTGGGGGTGTTATGCTTCTTGGCGGGTGGGTTGCCGGGTCTTGGGGCATTCCTGGGAAGGTCTAATACCGGGTAGAAGTGGTTGGGACAAAATCCGCGCGGAAAAGCCTTTAGTTTTGGCACTTTTTGTAACTTAGGGTTCGTTAGGGTTAGCCCTAGCAGCAGGATTGCATGTGTATCGGGGTGTTCTAGATTTTTCAAACTGAGTTCTGGGGTCTTAGAGCACTCGTGAGAATGTGTAATTTTGGTTGCAAGTCATTTGAAGAAAATCCATGGTGGGAAAGGGGGGATTTGGCATAGTTAAAGAAAGCCTTTGCCACTATTCTTAACTTAGGGTTCGTTAGGGTTAGCAGTATTTCTATTGCATGTGTTTGAGTGGGGGGGATTTCGAGTCTTGGAGCGATGCTGGCTATGGCTACTTTTGCTTGGTTGCTTGCAAGTGGTTTGAATACAATCCACGGGGGGTAATGGGTAATTAGGGTACTTCGGCCTACTTTTACTTTCAAAGTAAGTTTTGTCTCCAGTTTTCTGCTAGGCCTCGTTTTTTGGGTGGGAGCACTGCTAGGAAGATCTATTTTTGTTCTAAAACACAGTTTACAGTACACCTAGCTTGAGGGGCAAGATCCGCTACATTAATTTGCCCATACTTACTTATCCTTCAAAAGGTGACTCAGAGTACGCACTTTCAAAAACATTGTACTGTCTGTCTACTAGGAAAAACAAATTGTGACTTTTTGCACTCCACAGCCTACATACCTTATATTTATTTATCAGTGGTGTTGTAATATTATATCACTTCCTGTTTTTCGTTGAATAATTACAGGCCGGGTTTCAGTCTCTGCAATGGGGAAAAAAGGATGGAGTCAGGCTTCACAGTAGCGAGCCACAATTCAGCATCAGGCAGGCAGTGGACAGGGTGTCTTCTGGTGACCAACATCGGTGGACGAAGCGTCGGCTGCAATGGAGGAGTGCCGCTAATAGGAGGATTTTTTTTCTGCGGGCAACTTACTTACCACTTCCAACAGGACCACTACAACCACATAGATACAGTATCCCTTGCCTTTTTCTCTGACTGTGACTGCATTTCTTTGCTCTCTCTCGGCTTCTACATTGATCCCTTAACACATCACTTAGTCCACTCCACTATCTGCACCACACATAGTCATTTGTAAGTGCTCCTACGTAATTCGCAAGTCGCAGCACGCCCCAGGCCGTAGAGGACTGGGATGGCCCCAATGATGAAGCATGTCACCAAGGGGCAACCCTGGTGAGTGAGGGGACACCTAGAAAAAAAGCAATTTCTCCTTTTCTATCTACTATACCTTCTGTCAGGTTACGCAGCCCCTAAGCGCCTACCGTACTATGAAACTACATTTCCCATGAGTAGGCGGGAGACTTGCAGACTATTTAGTGAGACTATATGAGAGTACCCTTGTATGTTAGGACATCACTTCACTGATGCCTGTCTTGTCTTCTCTTACAGGTATCCTTTCCCTGCTGACCCTACCTTTACCCATCCCACATTTTTTATTTTAGTTTGTTATTTTTCTCCCTCGCCTAATGCCTCGAACACCCTGTGTTTACACTTCTGGGTGTTGGTGACATTTGGAGGTGGAACCATATTTGCATCGACTGGATCACGGGGAGTAAACGTGACACCTTCCAGACCAACCCCATTGAGTGTTGTTGTGAATGGATTTATAGTGACCAGCAAGGCTCTCGGGTATCTGGCTACAGAGACCTTATGTTGAATATAGTTATCAATAATTCCACACAGGCCCTGTACTGTCGCATTCTTTCTTTCCACAGTTGTCGATGATATATTCTTACTCTGCTTGACAAAGAACCATTGCTAATGTGAAAGAACTTCAACCGAATTAGTAGTTATACTTTACCATTTGTTAGGCTACAATGTGGCACTGCTCTACTGTACTTCTGTCACCTGCTATATTCTCAGTTGTACCGTTGAATTGCTCAGGAGGACAAACCAGATTTCATTTTCTTTTTTTTCATAGGCATGCAACTGCCACTGTGTCACACCACTACTACCACCGCTATGAGGAAATTTTATCCGACCAAGATTGCCAACGTTATTCGGTGTTTCCCGTGGAGCCAGCCCTGGGCCTAGCCCTACTTTCAAACACAAATTACAGGTAAGATAAGCGTTTGGTGGTTTGGGGGTATAATGGAGTATTAGTACGAGAGACGAGAGCCTGAAGGTAGTACTACTAAAGTCCTAGGACTCTTGGATTCACTTCACTTAGTCTGTGAGAGGCACTTAGTGTTGAAAACATTTGGGCATTTACACTTAAAGGAAGAAAATGGAACTAAACTTTCAGGAAAACAGTCAACGTTAAACCCCCACCCACCAGGCAAGCAGTAAAAAACAGGTATGCTCAGATAAAGTTTGAAAAAGTATATTTATATCCCTAACAAAATAATCTCCCGCAAGACCCTCCCTAACCCCAACGATTGTCCTTCAAAAGTCCCCAAAAACCCAACTCCCAATTCCCACCCCCCAAAAGTCTCTAAAAAAGGGGCAAGGGACACTATGGGTGGATGCTGTTCACTTTTTGGGCCAGGGCATCATGCTCCTCGCGGAGCAAGGCGAGCTCCTGCTGAAGGCGGGACACCATCAGGGTGGTGCGGCGCAGGCGTGCCTTCACTGCCTTGCAGGTGCAAGGCCTGTGAGAAGCAGCTGTTGGCCTTGCTGCTCGGCGGTGGCGTTTGCCTTTGGCAGCCCGGCTCAGTCTCGGTGGACCACTGTGCTGGGTCACGGTGGCAGCCGGTGAGGCCACGGAGGACGACGTTGTCGTTGTTGTCGACCGCACACTTTCCACGTCCTCCAGGGCCACCAGCCGCCGATATTCCGCAACAGTGGCCTCGATTCTCCGTTGCCGGGCCGCTCTAGCCAGCTCCTTCCTCCTTGTTCGTTTGGAAGGAGAACCTATATGAAGAAAGAAAGACATAGTCTGTAACCAATGCTCTTTAAGATTAACTCAATCATTCAGCAGAAATGTGTGCTGCAGTACAACTAGCAACTTGCAAGCGCATTACATAACTATTGAGGCCAGTATCTATCTAACCTCACACTTCTTCATCCTTGCTCTAACATTAGTGGGAGTTTAAGGAACAAATTCTATGAGCACTGTGGACTTCCATTGGAGTCGACTATGAAAGTACACCAGTCTTATTCTTCTTCTTGTCTCTTGTTTTGGAAAATTGGTACGTTATTTTCTGCAAGCCGGCATAATGCCAGCGCGGTAAACTTGCACCCGAGAAAAAGAGACGCACGCCATGAGGAGTGACCTAGACTTGCGTTGCCGTTGCGTTACTGTACCCGTCCAGTACATGCAGGTGGTGAATCTCTTACTTTTCTATTACGGGTGGCACTGAGAATACTCTGTTACAACTCAAGGGCTACTGCTTAATTAATTTAACTTTCACCCTACAGTGGAAATGAGTACTAGAAATGGAAAATTGAAGAAGATAAATAATCTGATTATCTATCACTTCACATGGGATGTTTTTGCTTATATATGGGATGACTTTAGGTGCTTTGCTTTTTATTGAGTGACAGGCAGTGATACATCCACACATGAATGACTGAGTACTACTAAACTTATTAAGAGAGGTAGGGAGTGGCCACCATAATAACCGGATCTATGCAGTGCTTGCAATACAAACTACTGCTACTATTTATGGTAGTATTTGGACAAAATTAAAAGTTCTTTTCCTTGCCTTTCCTACACTGGAACGGACGTGCGGGTGCAGTGTTAGTGTTACATGCTCTTCAAAGTTACACTTAGTTCATCCACTGACCGTCTACTCTCTCTAGATCATGGGTACTCACAAACTTTCTCTCAGGGGCTACATTTACAGTGTAGTTTGGGGCCGAGGGCCGCACTGGTGGGGGCGGAGTCAGAGGGGGCGGGGCTAAAGCAAAACGATAACTTGTGACCATGAGGTTGCACACAGGTCCCTGCAGCAGATGCCCTCATCCACTGAGCCACCAGACCCAGCATTTACATACATCTCTCTCCCTCCTGCTGTCCCTCCTGCCCTCCCTCCATCTCTCTCTCCCTCCTGCCCTCCCTCTCCCTCTGTCATCTCACTGTGTGTGTGTCTATCTGTGTCAGCCTTCAGCCCGGGTTGAGACCGCTTCCTCAACGCGCACACACAGACAACAACACCAAAGTACTTAACAGGTCTTTAAAAGACCATTAACATATTATTGAGGCTTTGTTTGTTTTAGCGCCCCTGCTTCTCCACCCTGACAATCACTGCTTGCCCGGCCCCACAGAGCAGAGGCTTAGTTCTATTTCACCTCTTTGTGGCCTTGCATCTCCACTCTGCTCTGTGGGGGCCGGGGGAGCAGTGATTGTCAGAGTGGAGATGCAGGGGCGCTAACAGGTGAAATACAAAAAAGCCTCTGCTCTGTGGGGGCCGGGGGAGCAGTGATTGTCTGCAAGGTCAGCGCACCGCCAACGAAGGCTTGCCGGGCCACCACCGGCCCGCGGGCCGTACTAGGAGTACCCCTGCTCTAGATACACATATGCTATCTAAGAGTCAGATAGTAGCATGATCCAGGTATATGGACACATACAGTTTCTGTGTCACCCACCCAGGCTGTTGTCCTTCCACCCATCATTGCTTCATCATTCACCCAGCCATGCATCTCATATTCTTGCCTTCCCAGCTAGTCTTCAATCTCAATAAGTAAGGAATATATAAGAGCTTACCTCTGGCCGCCACCACCGTCTCAACTCTCACATCCGGCGCCGCCGCCTCCTCCCCTGATGATGAATTGCCCTCCGCCTCCGTGTCGAGCACCACCACCACACTGGCCCCGCCACCAGATGTTCCACCTACAAAGTACATTTAAGAATCTTAGAATAAAGCACTCACTAGTCACTAGTATTTGGTCTAGGAATGAAGACATGTGAAAACAATGTAATTTGTGACTGTCTACGTTAAAGTTAAAAAAAATGTCCCTTTTTCCAGGGAAGGTTGTCTTGCTGCACTTTTTGGCACAACTGATGAAGGCTGATTTTTTAACACGCACCATTTTTCTCCACACAGACAGAAGATGGACTTCTAACAACAAGATCAAGTTGAAACCAGGTGAGAGCTCGGCTCGACCACAAGAAATGTCTTCAATTAATCGTCAGCACTAACCACTTTTCCATTATCAGTTAAACGTTTAGTTTTATTATGACTTCATTTTAATAAATGTGTTTACTTTTAATAAAGCTTTTAAATTTAAATACAATCTGTGTTTTTTGGTCCTCCAGACTAGAGTGACTGAACGAAAGGTTTTGCAATTTTTGCAAGCATGAGTCCAGATAGAACACTTCAAAAGACATTATGGACAATCCCAGAGGACTGCACTAAGTTGATAGAGCTATTGCTGACTAGAATCATGGGAGTTTCGCCAACCGTGCAATCTTAGTTAGCTACACAGACAGACTAATAAGAATAATCTAGTAATACCACAGGGAGTCATAGTAGAGGCAGGATAAGAATTTAGATACAGTCTACAAGAAGAGCAAAGACAATTTTGAAAAAATTCAAATGAGGAACGCTAGGAAAAATAGGTACTAGTCTAAAATGAAAACTTACTGGGGCCAGCAGAGGAGCCCTCGCCTGCCCGATCCTGGCCCTGTTGATGAACAGCATCCGCCGCCTGCTGCTCCTGTGTCCTCCTCTCGCCCCTGGGGGGAGCTGACGTACAACATGAAAGAAAGAACAGAAAACATGGATGATTGTTGCTTGTCAATGTCAACCAAATCAAACATTTCAAAAGAACAATAACAAAATATTTCCGCGAAATTATATTGATTATGGTTACTTTTTATTTATTTGCGGACCTGTGACTTCGAAAGTCACGTAACTCACTAAACAAAGTACTGAAACGTTCACCTAGGACTGGCAGGCAGCAGTCCGCAGGCAAGACGCAAAGTGACAGACAAACTCCATTGTGATTTCAGTCAGATCAGTGACAACACTAACAGTTGCCTGCTACATTACCAGTCATTTAAATAGTCAAACTATCAATCCACCGCCACTATTTTTCTTATTGTCAGGGTTACAAAGGAAGGGGCAGATTTAAGCCCTTGCGGCTCTTTTGCGCCGTTCTTGCGTGACTTTTGTGACGCAGCAGCTAAACAAAAAAGGGCGCCATGGTGCGGCGTATAATATTATAACAACGTGACGCATTTGGGAGATGCATCCCGTTATAAAGCCCTGCGCCATCAGGGGGCGTTCCGGCGCAAGGGAGGGCATTCCTGCGCTGGAACACATCCTAATAGTGGCTGAGGGAAATCTACAAAATATCAATCAGTCACCTTTAGGACAATGATGCGTCACACAAACCCTGCACCTGCTTGAAGCAGACGTACGGCTTGACCCAGCATTGGGGAGATAGGGTACCCCAGAGCATTGATGGAGCTGCGCCATCGTTGCGACGCAACTCCAGCAGTAAAGCTTCGGTGACGTTTTGGGCCCATGGGGAGCCGCATTGCAAATACGGCGCACCATGTTTGGTGGTGGTAGCGGGCCGCACAATTAATGGCGCATCCCTGCTACTTTGCAGGGATGCGACGGTAATTGCAATTCTGCCCCTTAGGGGCATACTTACTTACGCGTTCTGGCGCATCTCCAGAGATGCGCCAGATCAAATGCGTCACGCAAAACTACCCTTGCGACACGGCAGATGTGCCTCATTTACAATGCGGCGCGCCCTGGCGCAAGGGTAGGCACTTGCGTGACGCATCTCGTCACGTAAGAGCGGCGCATCGCTGGAGTCACGTCGCCAACGCAATGCAACTCCAGTAATGCTCAGGGCCACCCAATACTTTACATGCTGTGTCAGTCCTTTCGCCTGCTTCGAGCAGACATAAGGAATTGAATTGACGTAGCAGCGTCGCAGAAGTGCCTGCGTTAAATCTTGTAGATTTCACGCAGGCAATTTTGCGAGGCGCACAGCCGCTGGACCGCCCACCCTGCGTACTAGGAACGCACCCATTGTGGTGCAGGCCCATGGCTTTATAACGTGACGCATCTCCCTAGATGCGTCATGCTGTAAATGACTTGCAGGGATGCGGCACGTTTACGCCGCTGTTGCGTCACGCAAGGCAACGTAAACGTGGCGCAAGGGGCTTGTAAATGTAATCTGCCCCCTAGTGTCTAGCATTACGCAGTTCTGTTAAGTACACTCATACATAATAGTTACTCAGGCCAATGAGACCACGAAATAGAAAACAAATAAGCATAGTAGCAACCCCACTGAGAAGGAGAGCAGTGCACCTGAAATGCACAGAAGATTTTGAAATATAATTTAACTACAATGTAATCGTCATCAGCGGCATTATTGGCTTGCTCCATGTAAAAAACAAATATTTGCAATACAACAACACAGAGCAGGAGAAAACATCATAGTAGTGAGTGATTAAATGCCAATGGCTACTACTACTCACCAAGCCCGGGGATCTCCAAGCCGAGCTGGTCCAGCAGGTCGCGCTCGCGGTCCAGGAGGTCCGTCCAGCGATGGGTGACCTGGCTGTAGGTGCGCTGGACCCCGTAGAGGTGGGATATGGCCCAGCACACCTTCTCCCACCGCTTCCGGCGCTCCCGCATGTTATAGCCGCCGGCCGCGATCCTGCCGCCTCCCGCGATGGTCCTGGGCAGGCGGCGCTGGACGAAGTAGACCAGCGCGCCCACTTCCTCCGGGCTGAATATCTCCCGGCGCGTCACCTGCTCCCCCCTCGATCTCACGCCTGCTGTCCTGCCACTGGGTCCAGCACTACTCCCCGCCGCCGCTGCGGCCCTCAAGTGCCTGGGCAGCTTCACGGCGCCTGGCTTGACCATGGTCTGGGCAGGTAAGGTAGGAAGAAGTAGAAAATTAAGAAAGAATAGGATAGGGAAGAAGAAAAGAAAAGAGTTTACAAAAGTAGTTTAAAAGTAAAGAAAAATAGCAGAAAAGACAAAAATATACAGCTAGGAAAAGAGAGGGATAGATAAGAAGCAAAATCGTAAAAAAAAAACTGAAAACAAGCAAAGGATGGGAAAGATATCAAGAGGATTAAACACCATGCCCAGACACAGGAAATGAATGAAAAACAAGATGGCCGGCGCCCGTTTCCGAGCGCGAAAGTCAGTTCGCGCGAGATTTTCCTCGCGATCTCGTGCGAACCTCTAGATTTCCCGCGCGATCTCGTGCGAACCTCTACTCGCAATGCGCTTACTGCGCGAGATTATACATAGCGGGCGGAAACGGAAATACGTCACGCAAACAAAATGGCCGCGCCCGTACTCGACCTTGGGGTAAATTCGCGTGTTGCGCTGCAAGCGGCTCGCGAATACTGCAAAAAAACTCGCGAAACAACAAGCCGCAAAAAAATAAAATGCTCATTCGCACGAATTGGCGGCTTCCGCGGTCGGTTTCGCACGACGCCGCGCCCCGCGAATAGCGCGAAAAAAACCGCAAAACGATTTCAGCAAAAGCAAAAGCAATGAGCAGGTGCAAAAGGTCAACCTCATGATTTGTAACGATTCTTTGTATTGCTTCCTGAGGGGGCCCTCCAGAATTCGGTTGCCTGCTTGCAACTATTGTGTGACCCTGCTCTGACCTTAACTGTATGCCACAAAGGTCCTGATTTACAGCTAAAGGAGCAGACAAGCAGGTGCCAGGCTGGAACTTTAAATTCTTTCAGTGACACATTAATTAGCCCCTAATTCATTATTGTCAGTTGGGGCAGGGCAGGTGTTGTAACTAATTTTGCAACAATGAAAGCACTTAGCAAGTGCAAAAGATCACTAATCAGGGCGCACTAAGGAAGCAGGTGCCAGCTAAAAAAATATTCTGTGACACATTAATCAGCCCCAAATTAATTCAGGTCACTTGAGGCAGGGAAGGTGTGCTTTGCTTTGCCGAAAATAATGTACACTGGACAACCAGAGGGTGTGGTGATGAAACAGAGGGTGGCATGGGTGGGCCAGAGGGTGGCATGAGTAGTCAGAGAGTGGCAGTGGTGACAGAGAGTGGCAGTGATGAAGAAGAGTGTCCCAAACAGGCTGGACATGTAGAAACAACAAGTTCGCAAAACTTGCGACCCGACAGGTAAGTTCGCAAATTGCGAAATTGTAAAAACCCTCGCGAACTGGCAGAAACACGGGCGAACACAAAAAAAAAAAAAAATCCGCAAATTCGCGGGAATTCGCGGATTTTGCGGATTGCGAATCCGCAAATCCGCAAAATTCGCGAACGCGAGATCCGCAAAATTCGCCCATGCTTAGGCGTTACACAATCCAAATGGCATAACAGTATGTTCGAACAACCCATAGCATGTTTTAAAGGCCGTCTTCCATTCATCGCCCTCCCTCATTCTCACAAGGTGATACGCCCCCTGAAGATCTAACTTTGTGTAAATGCAGGCCTTCCTTACTTGATCTAACAGCACCGGAATAAGGGGAAGAGGGTACCGGTTACGGACAGTGTTTTTGTTCAGCATTCTGTAATCAACACAAGCCCTCAATTCACCATTAGCTTTCGCTATGAAAAATAAAGGAGAGGCTGCAGGGGACTTGGAAGGGTGGATGAAACCTATAGCTTGATAATGAGTTAGATACTCTTTGAGGTGAGTAGTTTCGGGCACAGATAAAGCATACACACGACAGGAGGGCATCAGGGCTCCTTCCACCATATCAATGCAACAGTCGTATGAACGATGGGGTGGTAGTTCATTAGCCAACTGTTCGCTAAATACATCTGCAAACGACTGATATGCACTAGGTAATGAAACCTCCTTTTCGGCCGCAGTAGCCACCTGAAAAGGAATAGACAGCTCTCTAGCCTGAGTAACCGGATGTGCTGACATATGTTCCTGACATACAGGTGAAAGAAACCTCAATTTCTTCTCTTTCCAATCAATATCTGGGTTATGGTAGGATAGCCAGGGCATGCCCAGAATCACCTCATATTGTGGAGCCTCGATTATGTTGAGGGTTAACCTGTCCTGGTGTTCCCCTTCGGGTAAGTCTATCACCAACAACACTTCTTCTGTTTGTTCAGTGATCTTCCCAGACTTTAAGGGTTTCCCATCCACCGCCCACACTTCTTCTGGGTGCATCCGGGGTATGCGTCTCAAGTTCAAAGATGTTACTAGTCCGCTGTCTATGAAGTTGCCCGTGGCCCCAGAGTCAATCATCACCAGAACTTGATGACCCCCTAACTGACTCACCAGACACATGGACAACACGATGTGGGATACCGAATCCTGAAGAACCTCACAAACCAAAGAAGGTAGCTTTAAGGGAGTCTGATCACCCCTTCCTTCATTATCTTTGTCATATGACTCGGTGCTAGATATGGCTAACTTTTTCTTAACCCAACTCCCTGTAGTCTTTGGCTTGGAGGGACATTCTCTCACATAATGTCCCTTTCTTCCGCAATACATGCACAGCCCCTGAGTTCTACGGGTTTCCTTTTCTTCTCTAGTTAAGGGAGCTCTCACTGCTCCTATCTCCATGGGTTCATGGCTCTCCCCTATTGATGATGGCCCCTTCTTGCTGAAATACTCTGGCCTAGGGGAACCTCTGTCCCATTTTCTCCTGTCCCCTGATCTTTCTGACATTCTACCATCGAGTCGTAAGGAAAGATTGATCATACCAGCACAGGTAGTCGGTTGGGGATCTATTTGCGCTATGACATCTTTCATCCCATCCCGTAGCCCTTGATAATAAATGGACATCTGTTTCTCTTCAGGCCAGGAAGACTCAGCCACCAATCTGTTAAATGACGTTAAGTATGTAATCAATTCATTACGTCCCTGTCTTAACTCCATCAATTCCCTGTCAGCCCTGAATGTGGTGGCCCGTCTATCGAACACCCTCTCAAACTCGGTCCTAAAGGCCCCCCAATCTGAAAGAATAGCATCATCTCTCCTTACCAGTGGGACAGCCCAGCTTGCTGCATCCCCTATCATGTAGGAGATGGCGAACGCTACTCTAGAATGGTGGTTGGGAAAGGACGCGGGTTTGCAAGAAAAGTGCATCATGATTTGTGTAAGAAATATCTGCGTCTTGGATGAATCCCCCGAATACCTCTCAGGACTTGCCAACGGTATAGGGGGGGGTACCGTTACTTGGATACGGGGATTGAGCGTAGCAGCATCAAAAGGGTTACCAACTAACCTATCCACCCTTTCTCTCAAGGCGGTAGCCTCTGCTCTAGAAGCCGTAGCCTCAGCTCTAGAGGCCACTAACTCTTGTTGGACTATAACAAGCGCTTGCAACACTTCCTCTAGGGTAGCCATGTTTGTTCACCAATCGTATCAGGCGGAGCATATATCGTGGGCTCGTAATTCTGTCAGGGCCTGCTCCGCAGAATCCGATTGATGAACAAAGGGGTCCACCTCCTGATGTTACCAACACCCTGAATGTGTACACAGGGGGTTCGAACCATCAGGCGAGGGATAAATAATGAAAAGAGACCGGGGACGGGAAGGGGTCAGCAGGGACAAGGGATCTGAAACGACAGAGCATACGTTTATAACACCAATCAAATATCAAGGCTACTCTCAGTAATACTCTCTCAAACTCTGAATACCTTGCAGGGCTGTGCACTTTCCTCCAACAAGTTTAAATGAGATATCAGTTCAACTTCCTGAAAGGAAACACAATGGTTATCATAACATATAACACACAGGTGTAAGATCTAGCAGCAGTGTACCCTTTGTAATACACACCGTGTTATGCGGAGAAAGAACCTTTGTAATAGACCCCCCCCGGGTAAAATGACTTGTTCCTCTAAATTAGTCTTTGAGATAATGCACAAGTCTATCATCCGGATTTATTCTAAAAGAGTTTGTGGTATAATCCCCCACGTTGTCACTCCATTAAGCACAGTACTGTCTCTTGAATTCGCATATGATATCTTTAAGCCCAAAAGATGCGATACGCTGGTGTACACTTATGTAGTAACAAGAGTCTTTTAAACCATATAACGGCAGTGTGTGGTTGCGACCACCACCACGCTCCGCTATTAGAATCTGATTCAGATCAAACAAAAACAACTAGCCGGCAGTAGGTAGTGGAATACCACTCTACTCCGGACATTGCAGGACAAGAAATGATCCTTCCACGGTAACTTGCAGCAGCCGCCGCCAAGCTCCGGGAACAGAAAACCCAGTAGAGCCGGGTTTGGAAATGGCACACACAAGACGGTGCTTTCCTTAGCCAAGGAAACAAAGTAGCAATTCTCACAATGCTGGCAGCGCCCGTGAACAGGGCTCCCAGCTGATACAATGTTACAATGCCGGCAAGCGCCCGGACAGGGCTCCCAGCTGATACAATGTTACAAAGCCAGCAAGCGCCCGGACAGGGCTCCCAGCTGATACAATGTTGCAAAGCCGGCAAGCGCCCGGACAGGGCTCCCAGCTGATACAATGTTGCAATACCTCAATGCCGGGAAATCTTGATCAGCGCTCTCACTTCACAAAACTCTGAAGCAGCTCGATAGACGCCGTCTTCTCCCAGGAACTCAAAAACACAAAGAAAGGACACAAAATTACGAGCAACTCTCTTCCTGGAAACACCTCCCTTATACTTCCTCCCTACAAGGATCATGGTAGATGTAGTTCCCTAAAGATTGGGTAGGCGCGGTGCTGCAGGAACCTGACAGCCCTCAACAGAGTTGGCCTTGAGCCCTTATGTGTAATGCTTAAATGTAATATGTCACCATTGCACTAAAGTCACTTACGCTGTCCTTAGCACTCACCATTGAAACATGAGACTCCAGTTCACCGCTTAACCTTGCTCCATGGCTCACTGAATATAAGGCACTTGATAACCAACGAGCAACCGCCTTCATTCAATATATGTACCCCATTGATTGCTTCCACAGTTATGTATCCAAGTGCCAATTACATACTGTATGTCCCCAGCAGTTTTAACATGTCACCTTCACTTGCGCCTTAGTGTTTTAATATTCACCAATTTTAACACACACATTAATTCTTTCTGACACCAGACCACCACTTGTGCCACGAGCCTAACTACTTACTTACGCACTCGCGTGTTAAGCTATTTTCCCTTTCAACAACCCCATTGTATATAGTACTCTTCCTAGCCATTGTATCACTCCAAGATGGCCGCTATACTGCTCGAAGTCTCCCTGGGCCCTCCATACGCCTCCATCACGTGCTCCGGGTCGCGATCACATGACCACGCAGCTTAAAACCAACATGCCCCCCGTCAAACCTTAGGCTCCCTATCAAGCGCGGAACCTGTAGCGAACCCCCACTGTGGTTCGCCTGCATTTAGACATCGTTCTAACAATTAGTAAGTTACTATCCCGTAGGCTTGCTATTTTCCCGCCCAGCCAGCCGTGAACTTAACCTACGCTGCCCTCTCTCCCCAGCGGATCGTTTGAACCTATTGACTGCTTTTCAACACGAAGACTTGTGAGCCCGCGTTGCCACTATGGCTGCCCTACCTGGAAACACCAACAGTCTCTATCTTACTTGAGCCCACGGTATGTCTCGCTAATTCACCCAGACACTTTGCCAGTCTGCAGCCATCGCAGTCTCCTTAACTAATCCCTCCCTTTGCAGCGCCACCAGCGTTATCACACACCCTGCCCCTCCAGGAGCCGTGCCGTATGAGCTCTCCCAGCCCTGTCAGAACACACAGCGGTTTCGCACGCCCTGTGGCCTTACCCAAGCCCCTGCAGAGGTAAGCACTTGCCTGAAACCGCGTGCTCATTGATTACAGGCTCACTCTCCCAACTGTCTCACTGCCGGTACCCACAATTTGAGCCTGGATCACAAATATCCAGAGAAATGCTAGTGGAAGCTCCCCCTGTGAAGGTCCTTAATTTAATTGTAACGGTCCATTTAGAGTGCTAGCCCCCGCTGCACGCAACACCTCTATGCTCACTGTCAGGCTGGAACTCTGTAAACCATTGCCATAATTAGCAGATGGCCACTCTGGCTCCCTCCTCACAACCACGGAGGCCTAAGCTAGTCATCATCAGGGTTAAACTTACTCCCATATATAAACTCCTGCACCGATAAAATGCACCAAGCACCACTGTTTTTAATTCAAATAGCACGCCCCTTGGCAGTACCTCATCACTGCGAATCCGAATATTGTGAATACAGTGCAAAACGCGGCTTTGTTGACCTCTCCAACCTTTTCCAAAACCAAACTAAATCGCATTGTTTTTTTGTTCTTTTTCCCTGTTTTCTTCCCAAACAGGCGAATATATTGTTTAACCAGGCAATTAATTTGTTAAGTCCTGAAGATGATCCCCTTGTAACTAGAGCACGGGATCGAAACGTCGACTCTTTCTAGTAGACATACGTCTGACCATTGTATATTATTGTTTGTATGTGCTACTCTGGGAAACACTGATAACATTGATTCAAACAGTGCCCAGATGGCTCACTCTTTTTGCCTGAAGAACCCTTCTTTCCTACTACTTTTCCTTTCAATTTTTGCTTACCTCTCCAGTACGGTGCAGGACTGTGCCTTACTGCAATAAAATGTTTGTTGCTAAATGTATCCAAACTCTTAACGCTTGATCCGATTTATAATAAATTCCCTGTCCGGCTGGGCAAGGAAAATATAGAGCAGCCTATTGTGGTCTATATAGTATCAATTTGTAATTTTGCTTAGCTTAGGACCTTTGTTTCTTTAATTAACTGATACCCATGGTCCATAGCTACCAATTGGGTCCCCCTTGTTTACTTAAAAAACTCAGTGTGGATGGCACCTGCCACTGAGACAGTGCTATTGAGGCGCGGACTGTCTCCAAAATACAGCTAATTATTCTGGCTGTGTGCTGTGTGCTCTCCTGTTCTGTATTCCTGTGACTTTGTTGTGGTGCTGGACATCTGTATTTTTTATGGTTAGCTCCTTTGTGACTTTTCCTGGTGCCTTAGGAAGTTGCAAGGTGGAAGAAATTACAGGCTGGAAATATAGTAAAACATTTACAAAGGCTAATAGAAAGGATCATTGCTTTCTAAAGCTATATTATTGGAGTGATGTTTTAACTCTTTCTTGACTCTGCGTTTGTGTTCCTAGTTGTCTACAGTACATGTGAGTGATCCCTTACAAAATAGTGATTGGTATTTGTGAGTGGCCAGTGGAACCACATAGTTGATGTGTCCTTTCTCTCTGTTCACTACAGGTCTCACATGCATGGTGGTCACTCCTAGTAGATGCTCTCCCTAGGACAGAACCCTGAAGAGACAGCAAAGGAGGTTCCTTCCCTTGGCAGAGGATTACCATTCTGTTGTTTATTATGTTATCCACACTCCCATTCCCTTGGGTGCAAATTTTGGTAATCTGTGTCTATCTGGTCTCTGGTCAAACACCAAGGGGAGTGGTAGGACTGTCTGTATGCCATCGTCCCCGCCAGCAGATCAATCCAGTTTAGAGCGTAAGATTACTAACTGTTGTGACAGATTGTGACAATCAGGCTCTCAAGGCGATGTGTTGGTTCCGGGAGTGATGCACAGATTCTACTCCTGCGACGGGGTTAATGCGCCGGTTCTACTAGACGCATGCTGGAGATGTGTCAATTTCTCTGGTGCATGTCCCTGGGTTCACTTCCCTTGTATCAGGCACACAGGCACAGGAGCAGGGGTAAAGACTTTGATAGCCCTGAATCTCAAGCAAAAGGAGGCAATCCAACAAGCTCTTGGAGAACACTTGGGTTGCAAAGCAGTGTCCAGCTTTCCCTTAGCAAGGTCAGAGAGCAGCATGGCAGCATGACAGCAAGGCACAAAAGCAGGTATTACATATCAACAATCCAGCAAAGAGTCAGTCCTTTATGCAGCACAGCAGTTCTTCTGACAGAGTACAGGTCCAGAAGTGTTTGACTTAGTGGGGTCAGAGCCCCAGTACTTATACACAGTTGTACCTTCACAGTGGGGGTGACTCCAAATAAGGGTCTTTGAAGTACACAGAGGCCCCTTCTTCCCAGCCCTGGCTCCACACTATAAGTAGGGGGTAATCAGCCCTTTGTATGGGGACAGGACACTGCCTATTCTGGTGTAAATGTCAGCCCCTGGAAGAGCCATCAGAATGCAGATGAGTACTCAGACACATCTAGCCTTCCTGTTTTGTGGCTGTCTAGAGTGAATGCACAAAGTGTACCCGCCACTCACCACAGACGTGTATTGGAGATATGCTGCAGACACACAGAGCTGTAAGTGCACAGAAATGTCTACTTTCTAAAAGTGTCATTTCTAAAATAGTAATGTTAAATCCAACTTTAAAGAGGCTTTATCATTGCCATTCCAAAGATATACAACATGATACAGCTATGCCTTTCTAATCAGGAATTACAGCCTAAAAGTGTTTGAAGGAATTCCCAATGTTAACCTATGAGAGGCCTCACAGTCATGAAAAATAAATGTCGCCGTTTTTCACAGCCAGGACATGAAAAACTTAAAAAGTACATGTCCTACCTTTTACTGGCACAACTCCCTGACCTATGGGCTACCTAGGGCCTTCCTTAGGGGTGGCATATGTGTGATAAAAGGGAAGTTTAAGGCTTGGCAAAGGGTTTTAAATGCCAAGTCGAAGTGGCAGTAAAGCTGAACACACTGGCTCTGCAGTAGCAGGCCTAAAAAATGTTTAAAGGGCTACTTGTGTGGGTGGCACAATCATTACTGCAGGCCCACTAATAGCATGTAATTAATAGGCACAGGGTATATGGTGTACCACTTTAAAAGGGACTTGCAAGTAAATTAAATAGGGCAATTGTGTGTACTTCAATGTTACCATGTTTAGGGGACAAGCAAACACATGTTAGCACTGGTCAGCAGTGGTAAAGTGCTCAGAGTCCTAAGGCCAACAAAAAGAATTCAGCAAAAACAGGAGGAAAGTAAAACGTTTGGGGAGACCCTTCAGAGCGGGCCATTTTCCAAAATAGGACATAAACTTTTAAGTCTTACATGTCCTGTTAGTAAAAAGCTCTCACATTTGTTTTTCACTACTGCAAGACTTACATCTCCCATAAGATAACATTGGAGTTACCTTATTACATTTAATAAGCTGCAATTTCCAAATAGGAACAGGTTACAGGTCCATGTTTGTTGTCTTTGGAAGTGCAATGAAAAATCCTAACTTAAGGTGAAGCAGGATTTTAAATTACAATTTTGACAATGGCACTTCTAGAAAGTCATTCTCCAATGGGTTAATCCTGTGTCCTTCAGAACCTGGGTATGGTTTAGTATATAAAACAATTGGTTATGTTAGAGCAAAAATATAAACTTCTATATAGACAATCACTTTTGTCATTGTACAAAAATGAGATACATTTCTCTTTAAATTTCTTTCATTAAGTAGAAGTATAAATGTTAAATGCCAAAGCACACAAGTCTTGTTTCACATTTGTTTGATATATTCATTTATTACATATCAAAATTACATAAAACATACATTAATGCTGCTCCTTGGTATAAAAGTGAAAAAAGTGCTTGTGCTGTGCATCAGATAAGGAAAGTGATTAAAATCTCATAAATAACAACTAGAAAATGGTTTCACAGAATTACTATATCAAAATGATATACAGAATTCCGGTCTCATACATACAAATTCAGAAGTCCCAATTGTACATGTTTTAGAAAATTATATCTCTTCCACTGTCCACCAAATTTTGGATGTAGGAGAGGCTGAATATGTAAATCGTCGATGTTTCGACCATTGTAAGATGTGGTTGCAACAAAATATCAGTAGGGGTCTTTATCAGGACAAGATCAATCGCAGCCTGGGTGACAAAATAAATTCTCAGTACTAGACCTCTTGTCTAAATATGCCAATAGTAACGACCATGTTGTAAAAGCACAGTGATGTTATGACAGCGTTGTAAACACTGTTTCCCACAATTAAGCCGCTCATTTCAAGGCAGTCCTCCGTAGAGAATAACTCCTATAAAAGCCAAGCATGTGTCAACAGCTGTGTTTAATAATTTGTGGAATCAATGTTCCAATGTAAACTCAAGGGGCTCACCTCCCATACAAGAATTCATCCAGCCTAAAAGTCCTGGAGCCGGTCTCAAAACCTCAGCTTCATGTTAATATAATTACTGGGCCTCCTGGGTCAAATGGGAATGGCCTTTAGGCTTGTTTCCAAAAGTAAATCTCTGTGGAGATTGACTCTTATAAAATATTAAATATTTGTCAAACACCAAATAGATTGTGGAATAACTCACTAAAAGGGGGAGTTTAGTCACAAGAACTCACCTCCCACTGATTAAGATGACCAACTTGTATGGGAGATGGCCATTGATTGTTGGTCCACTCTGCAATAAGTATGAGCATGTCACAAGAATCCCACTAGATAAAGAAGACACAGCATGTCACCTGAGCATGCATGCTGGTCAGTAAGTGATGTTCTGTCTCCCAAATTGGCGAACATCAGAAGATGGTCCATATATTACTGCTCACCCCAGGTTTCATAAAGCCCGAGCTCACACCTTAATAGTATGTATGTTTGCAATGATTGCAGTGTATCAGTCCGTGCTTGACCGTGGAGTCATTACAATGGTGCCAAGTTCTGTTCCGCAATTTTGATGATTGGATTATTGTCTTTTTGGTCTTGTTTTATTAGCAAAAATGTACACTAGTTTTCTAATTTGGTGTGGCATTCTTTTTTTTTAATAGAATCAGAAAATTTTATTGGTATAATTAATTAACATTATTACAAAATTTACATGATAAAATTACAATACAAAGTTTAATAACTGCAGTTATGTCTCTCTCTGTTTTGTTAGGGCCTGCGCATGTCAGGTCTTTGGATTAAAAGGGTCCCTGATGGCCCGCCAATTGGCTGATCCTCCTGTTCAATTGATTCTAAGGCTTTTTTTGCTTTAGCCAGAAATTTGACACCCCGGCAAGCCAGGATTATAGAGGATCCTCCAAGCCAGCTTGTAACTGCATGTCTGCAGGAACAAATCTTTAGCTCGTTGAAGATAGGTTTCAATAAAAGTCGTCTCTGACTTATCAGGGCCGGACATGTGCAAAAAAGGTGTACAAGTGATTCCATTTTATACCCACAGAGGCGACATTTTTCTGTCTGGTCAGACGGTTTCCAGGACGGTAGCAGCTCCTTTGCCACGTGCATCCTCATCCGATAGGCTAGAAATTCTTTTTTTAGGTGCCCACTGAAGTGTGTTACTAAATATGCAAGTGGTTTTAAGGTTTTAAAAGAGTCCATGATGGTCCAGCTGTGCCGACATTTTGCCAAAAGATCTTTATCCTCCAAAAAAGATTTCCTTTTTGCTGCCGCATTAGCTTGTTTGCTTAGGCTAGCTTTGTCTGTCCCAGATTTCCAGGCTGGTTCCAGCTCCAACTTTTCCACACAGAGTTTCAGGTACTTTCCCCAGGTGTTCGGTGTATCGGTTTCCCCCTGTTTTTTTATTTCCTCCAAACTCAGCCAGTCAAGTGAATCGGGGTCTGCTGCTCGAAGTTTACAACAGAGTTTCACGAAGCCGCTCATGCTCCGGAACTTATGGTTTAGTAGGCCGAATTCAAGCCTAACTTGAGAGGCTGAGGCGGATTTTGGCAGATTGAAAACCGCTTTGTAGATTTGTATCTGTAGAGCGTTTAAAAGATCAACCTCCTTGCCACGCCACCTAACTAGGCCGTAAGTTAAGGTGGGCATAATTTGTGCTTCCATTACTTTTAATAGGTGGTTATAATTTGGATAATCCTTTTTGTTTTTTAGAGAATGGTGCGCGAAGATTAAGGGATCTGTTTTTGCTTTTAGTGCGGTTCTGTGATCCTTATGTCTTTCACCTTTTGTTAATGTTATTCCCAAGTACTTGTAATACTCTTGTTCTTTCACTGTTACCCCTCGGGCCGTCCATTTGTACTTTAGTTTTTTTGGATCCACGAGCCGAACCACTTTGGTTTTTTCTTTGTTTAGTTTCAGGCTTTCTCGTTCTAAATACGATGTTAGTTTGTTGATGGCTCTTTGTAGGCCAATTGGTGTTTGACTCAACAAAACTATATTGTCTGCGTATTTTAAGAAGTGTATTGATTTGTTTGCCAAAGAAGGAGGGTGACTGTCTGCTGAGATGATCTTGCTTGTGAGATCAGAGAGAAAAAGATTGAAGAGGGTGGGAGCTATACGCAACCTTGTTTTAGGCCTTGATGCCTTTGAATGCTCCTGGTTGTACTGCCTCCATTACCTAATTTCACTCTTGCCCAGGTGTGATGATGAAGGGCTTTGATGGCTGTTAAGAGTTGGTGTGGCATTCCCCAGATCTCTAATTTTCTCCACAGGCGCTCTCTGTTCACCCGGTCGAAGGCTGACTTGATGTCTATGAAACAGGCGTACAAACGAATGCCTTTCGCTACCGCAGTGTCCCTTAGGATAGACAGACAAGTTAGGTTGGTTATTGTTCCCATTCCTTGCCTGAATCCTGTTTGAAATAATGGCATGATCCTTGTTTCTGTTATCCATGCTTGTACTTCAAGTGGAAGGCAGGAGGCATAGAGTTTAGCTTCAACGTCTATTAATGATATCAGTCTGTAATTTTTGGGGTTACGATGATCGCCATGCTTAAAAATGAGATGGATAATACTACCGTTCCAGGATGTTGGCAACTCTACTTGTCTGTATATTTGATTGAACAGTGGCATTAAGGTCTCTGACCACAGATCTGGATCATGTTTAAAGATTGCGTTCGGCAGGCCATTTGGGCCTGCTGCGCCCTCTGACTTTAATCTTAAAATAATTTTACGTAATTCCTATGTGGAGGTAAGGTCGTCTGGCTCCTTCTGCCCGTTCAATAGTCTTTCATGTTCAGGATCCCTGTGCTCCTCGCTGTTTGCTCTTTTTAGATTTTCCAAATTATCTTTAGCTGCCCATGAGCCGTTTGCATGGCCTTGATCTGAATTGCTGTACAAAGCTTGTACATGTCTAGTCCAGGTTTCAGCTCCAACCCCGGCTTCTTGTTGGAGTTTTACCCTTTGATTTAAGTCATTTATGATACCCCCGAAGTCTTTACTGTTTTGGTGTTTGCCCGCTATTTACAGTATGTTCCAGGTGGTTTCTTTATATTTATACTTTGCGGCCCTCAGTGCCTTCCTGTAGTACTCCTGGCACCCCTTAGTTTGGATTTATTTACCACTGACGCTGATGTTTTTTGGCTTGCTAGTATTCGAGCCTCCTTTTCAACCATTCTTTTTATAGCTCAGAACTCCGTATCAAAACAAGGCTCCTTCTTAATATTTCATTTGCTACGGGTCCCTGGCCTTACTGGGAATTTATCCTGCAGGACCTGAATCATTTGCTCCCAGTTGAATACTCGTTCCTCTTCCTTTTGTGTTCCAAGATTTGCCAAATGGGTTTTTACTAGGACCGTAATTTTACCCAGTCCTTCACCACGCCATTTTAATATCCTCAGATTGAATTTTGAAGTGTGGAGCAGAAGGGAGGTTGTTGTTGGAGCCGTACTTGGTGCAGTGTTCAGCCTTATTAGTTGGGGAAAATGGTCGCTTTCTGCCCGCTGTTCTATGTGAAAGGATTCGATACTGGGAAGTAACTCGTCACTTACTATTGAATAGTCAATTATTGAGTGCGCCCTGCCACTCAAATATGTGACGGCTGCCGGCCTATCCCCCTTGTTGTTGCCATTCAGGATTGATAATCCATATTCAATTAGGCTGGATGCTAACTTTTTTCCGCTACTGTCAGTGGACTTCTTCACCTTCGCTTTATTGTAGTCAATGAGCACGTTGTTAAAATCTCCTGAGATAACCAACGGGTGCAGTAGGTAGGTCCTTTGCATGGCCTTAATAAGTGACAGCAGAGTCGCGTGCTTTTCTTTTTGAGATTTTTTATCTGGATGAATGTAGACGTTAAATAATAACATTTGCCACGGGTTTGTCCCCCGCGACGGGGTTTCGATGATTCTGATCACTTGGGCCCACTTCAGGCCGACGTCTATCTCCTCTGAACACCAGTTGTATTTGTGGGTTATATATGTCAATAGTCCGCCCTGGGGGTGTCCATGCTTTGAAAAGCTTTCTGCATATATATGATGTCCCTTAAAACCTGGAATTGGTGAGGGTTGTAATATCCATGACTCCTGGGTCATGATTATGTCTTGTCGTAAGAAGAATGTTAGGGTTTCGTGATTGTGGGCCATTTCTCGAAATCCGTGCACGTTCCATGAACAGATTGAAACTATTGATTTCTTCGTTAAATTTTGGAGGGGCGTCTCATTCCGTAAGGTTACTGAAGGATTTGGGGCTGGGTTAGGTAGCTTTGTTGCTCAGGGCATTGGGTACCCAAGACCAGTCCGTTCTGTATGCATGGTGGAGACCGGTTGTTTGTTGTGGGTGACTTGTTCTTAGTGGCTCTGGTGTGGATTCTAGGGCACCGCGTAGGCAAGAGGCTAGTTGACTTGTTCTCCCCTGCCCGTTATTTTGCTCATGAGTATTAATTTGTAAGGGGTAGGGATACCTCGGGCGCTTATGTCGTATTATAGAAATACCCCATGATTCAAATTGTTGTCTTGCGAGGTAAATCCTTTCTACCAGGTCCGTTGAGGTCCAAGTTGTGACTGTTTCTTCGATTGCCACATTGTTTACATTTTGCTTGAATTGAACAGAGTACAGGTCCTGGGAAGTAATTTCTTTTAGGCCGAATGTTTCATTGAATAATTTAAATAAGTTCCCTCGATTCAAGATGTCTTACGGCCCTCTTGTAGGATGTTCTGGGATGTAGGTTAGTTTTAAGTCAAATAGTTCTTGAACGTTGCTTGGCTCCTTTTGAGTTGAGCCTGCATTGCACGATGGCAGATTGTGAGGTTGGGTACTTTTGGTATTTTCATTGTATTACTGTTCGAAGTGTTGGACAAATACTTCACACATTGCATCCAAATTAAGCATGACTACTCTGTGCCAACTACCAATGGGTGGAGCACTGGTTAATTAAGGTTTGGCTTGTGCCTCGCCTTGACAAGGATTGTGTTGGCTGCTTGACCAGAGCTCAAGCCCCAGTCAACTGACAACCCAACTCTCACCCTAATGTAGTAGTGGCTGTGGCACTCTTTTACATACTCTTACAGACGTTTTGTGAATTGGCCCCAAAACATCTAAAATGGGAATACAATGGGATTATTCACATAGAGTTACAAATAAAAAGGACTGTGCCCTCTTTGTCTTTTTACAATTTGGAGTTGGATGCTCTGGTGCTGATTTACAAAGACATGTAAGGACACATAAAAGAGTACTCTCATAGTAGCACTTCTCACACACATAAATGCTTTTGTGAATCAGCTCCAAGGTGTTTAGCAAGACTTTTTACAAACAATAGAACATTTAAATGAACAGCTGAATATGCAGATGCCATGAAAGAAATTAGAGTAGGGGGCAGGTTTTTCGTTGTTAAATTGAAAGATGTCTACATTTTGTAACGAATACATACAAGAGGGGGATGTTTGGCTGGCAGAGCACACCAGAGCTCAGACGTCTGTCTCCTACAAGTCACACTGTTGACTCACAGAATTGTTGGTGACATTCCAGTTCCCAGAGGCGTTTCTCTTCTCACAGCAAATGCACAAAAATAAGCAGACATGTAAAGAACAAACTGTTATGTTCTCCTTTGCTGATATTCTCTAAACTTTGATGTCAATTCTTTAATAAAATGTAACCCTGCAATAAGCTATATTCCATCACACAGGGGAAGAGGTGTGGGATGAATTAAATAGCCTTTGGCCGTTTGTTCATGCTCAGGTTTCACTGTTGATACAGCACAACGTGTTGATAAACTCGAACCAAAATATTTACTCTGATGATAATTCTTGTGAAGGTTAGTTGTTCACTAAGTCTGATTCTTTTTTTTAAGCTGTGGCCACTACTTTTTGTGCATCGATGAATTTCTTGAGCATCAGTTGCATATTTATTTATTTTTATTTGTTTGTTTTTTATATAGCGCTGGCTAGACCCCTAGGTATCAGAGCGCTTTACATGAGGATTAGCGAGTTACAAAATTACGTCAGTTACAGGAAGACTCCACCAAGACCATCTATGACAGCCTTTTAGCTTGGATCCTTCCCAGTGTTCAGAGATGCACAAAGCCATGCAGATCGCGTCATCAGTAGTCTGAAATGAACAGACTATATCACATCTTCTCTAAAGTTGGGTCATTATGATTGCCTAAAGCAGAATGCAGCCAGCCTTGTTTTTCTCTGTCTTATGGTTGGCTACCTGACTGCATCACCCAATTGTTACTATTACACATGCTTATCAGGGGCCATATTACAGAAAGTGCCCTGATGGAGTTACATGTGTTGTCTTCAGGTTTGTTCTCCCCAGAGGGACTTTAGTGCAACTGAATCGGCCTCAGCTGTCACCCTCACTATCCCAAGAGATTGTTCTCTCGTTGTTTGGGGACATGGCCCCATGAAAAGGAGAGAACACGTTTGTCCCTGTGCCTTTGCGCAATTAAAGATGCTGATACAGGAGCAAACAGGCCCTTTTGGGCGTGCATTGAGTGCATGCTTCATATACTGGGGTGCACAGCCTGTAAGGTCCTTGAGCATCCCCATGATGCTTCCCTAAAGCCAGGTGTAATCACACCCTGCATTTGTCTGCAGGATAAGTCACTGCCCCCTCCTCAACTTGCTGGTGGCTACTCTGCAATGAAAGAAGGACCTGCGGTCTCAAACCACCCGTCTGCCTTTCTATGTTGCACTGCTCACGGTTCAGGCTCTCTTTCATGCCTGCAGTGGAGGAAAGGTAAGGTATTATTTGTGCAATATGGCACACTCTCCCTGTCTGTGTTGAGCATATGCAGACAAGGACAGACAGGGATAGTAGTGCACTTTTATATGTAAAGTGGCACCAAGTGACTATCTTGAATCTCCTTAAAGAGAAACAACTCCACCTGGAGAGTGACACATGTTTGGGGGAAGGCCTCTAGGCTAAAACCTACCAAACTCTCTGTCTTAGCCACTATGGGGCAAATCAGAATTGGTCAAATTAATAAATGGGCTGAAACCCCAACTCTTCGATAAGCACAAAGTTCGACTTTTAAATAACTCTCCCTATGCCTCCTTTTAAAAAGTCGCGTACTGATGTCCCTTTTGATGTTTGTCCCTTTCTTGTTCGACTTTCCATTTCTATTACTAGTGAAAGAACTCCTAAGTGGGCATCAGGTATCAATTGTGCTACACATAACTAATATATAAAATGAAAACGGGAATTAATTGCATGCATTACAAACATCGTGATCCTAAGAAAATAAATAATAAGTTGCACACTTTGCCAGAAGCTATACACCCAGTGGCTGGTATTGCGTTAAGCATTTGCTTGGTATCTTTTGTAGAAAATAGTGATGCAACAAATTGACATCCAAAGTGACATATGTACCCAATGACCTCCAATCACATCACACAGTTGAGCCTTATAACATATTGGCCTCTCAATAGACTCCTATTTGCAGCTGATGACCTAGAAGAAGGGCAAGGAATAGAAGCCACAAAAAAGTACATAATACACCGATGGCTCTGCTTAATTCCTGTTGATGACTTCATGACCATGGAGAAAAGGGATAGCAGGTTCCGTGGCCAATGTATGACACATGGCATGCCTGTGGTAGTGGGTACTGTATGTGGCTACCTTTAATAGATGCCTGTGTTTAAAAGTGAAACTGAATGGTTTACAAACACAAGACGCTTGTGGATTAATCAGATACATAACATCTTTTGGATGAGTCCCAAAAATGTTTTTTTCCAGATAATATTCCATAGCATAGTCTGCCATTGAACTAAAAAGCCCTACTTTGT
Source organism: Lissotriton vulgaris (assembly GCF_964263255.1). Taxonomy (NCBI): domain Eukaryota; kingdom Metazoa; phylum Chordata; class Amphibia; order Caudata; family Salamandridae; genus Lissotriton; species Lissotriton vulgaris. Next base: position 374,437,800 of record NC_141697.1, read on the forward strand.
AGTATTGTTACAAATGTATGAAAATGACAAATATTATTCATGGGTTATAAAGAAAAGAAATGATCAAACAGACAGTAAGTGAGAGCACACACATTTAACGCCGCACCAGCCATGTCGAAACTTGATAAAGGCAGTAAATAATCAAGATCAATCGCGCTCTGCTATGAGAAGGTGTGTTTTTTCTTTTGTGGGTTACATCTGCCTTTTTTTATTTCTTTCAAAATGTATTACTTTCACCGAGATCACCCAATTAGCAAGAACAAAAATGCATTATAGCTTAGCAACCTTCAAGGTCTACAAGTGATAACTAAATATTTCACCCCCTGCAGATATGGAGAGGATTTGAGAAACGTTGCTATCTTTTTTCATTCACACATCTCATCTAAAATATGTAATAAAGCTTCATTGTGGAGGCCAAACATGCCATTCAAAGGTTTCAGAAATTGATGCACTTTTTTATTTTTGTTTGGTCATGAAAACATTTGATACTATTAACATCTTAAAACCTTAAAAATAGGCTGTAAGGAGAAGGAAAGAATTTGGAGGCGAGAGTACTGCCCACTAGCCAAGGCGGAACTCCGAGCAGTGCAAAAAGACTACTACGCTGCAATCAAGAAGGCTAAGGGAGATTACTATGCAGACAGGATTCAAAAGGCCAAAAACAACAGTAGAGACATTTTCTCTATTGTTAAAAGTTTTACGTCTCCAGTGGCAGAAACTCAGGCGGCCCCTATATCTGAGGGCTGGTGTGAGGAACTGTCCACTTACTTTATAGAAAAAATAAAAAAAATTCAAGAGAGTCTTAAGCCTATTGACTCTGGTCACTCCATATCAGTTCAGGGGGCCCGAGAACAAGACGACTCTCTTCGACTTTCTATTCGAACCAACGGCATAAAGCCGAAAGACGCACTGTGCTCTTTTAAAAATGTTGAAGAGAAGGACGTTTTGGCCATCCTTAAAGCGTTGAAATCTGGGTCTCCTGCTGATCCCTGCCCTGCTAGAGTTCTGAGCGGTGTGGCGGAGGTTATTGCTCCTACAGTAACCTATTTGGTTAATGAGTCTTTACCAACCGGTACTGTACCGCCCCAGTGGAAACAAGCAAAACTCCTCCCACTGATCAAAAAACCTTCTGCGGACCCTCTGATTACTTCCAATTATAGGCCCATCTCCCTACTCCCGGCCCTAGCCAAGGTCTGTGAAAAGGCTGCTTTTCGACAGTTGGAGAAGTTTGTGGAATCTACGGGGGCTTTACATCCTGCCCAATCCGGGTTCCGCTCTTTATTCAGCACTGAAACCGCGCTGTCTGGAATGTCTGGACGGGGGCGGCAGAGCGGCTCTAATTTTATTGGACCTCTCTGCCGCGTTTGACACGGTTCCCCACGTCCAGCTTCTCTCTAGGCTGGAGGACATTGGCATCACGGGCACGGCCCTCAGCGGGGTCAAATCCTTTCTCACAGACCGGTTCCAACAACTTTGGCTCCCCCCTACCATTCTTCGAACAGTAGGGTAGATACAGGAGTTCCACAAGGGTCGACTTTGAGTCCCGTACTTTTTAATGTTTATCTGACCCCCCTTGTCTACCTTGCTGAGAGCTTGGGTGCAAAAATAATGGCTTACGCCGACGACACCCAACTTCACTTGGGACAAGAAAAACCTCGGTACAGAAAGAGTCCAGCAGTGCTTGTCCTCAGTGTTTGCCTGGCTTGCCTGGGCTTGTCTCAAATGTAACGAGGACAAGTCAGAAGTTCTTCTCTACGGCCACTTTCCAGCGACCTTTAAGGAATCCATTTGGCCCAGGGGACTGTCTTGCCCCACTGGGAACTGCGGGGTCGCAAAGAACTTAGGGATCTGGTTCGGTGCTGACTTATGCTTCCGAGATCAAATCACGTGATTGGCGGGAATCTGCTATGGGACCCTAGCCACTCTCCGGAAGTTCTTTCCCCTTCTCCCCCAAGAGGCAAAAGAAACAGTAGCCAGAGCACTTATCCTCTCACGTCTGCATTACGCCAACGCCCTCTATATAGGCGCACCTGACTTTTTGCTTCACAAATTGCAAGTGGTCCAGAACGCGACAGTAAGGCTCTTGTTCAACATTCCCAGGAGTCTCAGTGTACGCAAGCAGCTCTCAGAATTACATTGGCTTCCAGTAACTTTCAAAGTACGCTTTAAGATCCTGACACTGGCTTTGAAAGCCTTACATGGCCCATGTCCGTCCTACTTAAGGGACAGATTTGCTTTCTACCATCCTCCGCGTCAACTGCGATCTGCCACCCTGAGACATTTGGTTACCCCCAGATTCAAGAGAGTTCGTCTAGGGGGAAAATCCTTGGTGGTCAGAGCTGCTCAGCTGTGGAACAATCTCCCCGACCCCCTCAGACACACGACAAACCTCCCATATTTCAAAAAACACCTAAAAACCTACCTATTTAGGCAACCCGTGTAGACCATCTGCTTTTAGTCTAGCTGACATCTGAATCCTGTCTCGCGCCAGGACAGTCTTGACTAACAGTGCGCGTTACAAGCAACCATATAACATAACATAACATATTGCCCTTTGATTTATTTCTATGATTTGGACCTACATTGCACGTGGTCCTATGGAAGTAATGCTTCTCCACATGTCCATACTTTCCTTGCCTTTTGTCTCCTTTTTTGTGAAAGGTTAGGTGTTTGTAGGAACTGGTGAACGAGGATGCACTGATTCCATACCAGCCATCCTCATTATTTTCATGTCTACTCTTCCACGTTTCAGTCGTTACAGTATGAGGATTAGCCATGACCGGAAACATGCAACTGCACTAGCCATTTAAACTTGATTAAAAACAGTTGTTGTCCCTCCCCTTGTCCTGAGGAGGACTCAACAATCAAATTAAACTGTCCACAGCACTTGCACTTACTCCTTTACTCTGCACATTAGTTGCTGATGAAACAAAGAGGGGCAGATCGGCCACATGTGTCTGTGCTACTCTTTTTGAAGAGTCTGTGTTACCTTGTGAAGATGCAAAGAGCACAGTTTATTGCTGAATGGGTGCACAGCCACAGTTTGCACCCTGTATAGTGGCAAGTGCAGCAAACGTGCACCGATTAAGATATGGCCATGTGGTGCAAACTGTTAACCTCTTTGATGAGCAATGGACCCAGATCCCTGTCTAGCATCATCATGTTAAAATCGATCTGGAGGGTCATATGTGCTTTTCTGGCATCTATGCTGATTCTAAGAGTGCTTGACACATCCAGCTTTCCAGGGGAGAAGACCTGTTGTCCCTGGACTAGGGGACAATTTTACATTCCTCTCTTTAATCAGTCAAGTTAAATCCCTGGCTCCTGAAAAAAGTCTGTCTTTGCCTGTCTCAGCCTCACCTCTGAGACCTTGGATGTTCTGACAGTTGCTAGGATGTACCTTACCAGATCACAATGCAAAAAGAAATCGCTGAGGTTTCGTCCACAGAGATTGACCAAAATATTGTTATGCTTTACTACTCAGTGGGTAATGTGAAGCTCTTCTCCTGACATCTGGCAGGATCGTGTCCTGGTGAAATGCTCTGAAATCCTCATTGCTGCCATTGCTAGCGAGACTATTGCATCTATTTTTCTCAGGTGACCGGTTTTGGCTAACTAAATTGTAAATGGGATTTTCCAACACATGCCCCCTTGTGGCACGAAGCTAATTTTATGAAAATCATCTTTTCAGATGATTATCACATCTGCCAGGCATATTGGTGGCCCTATGGAAATCTGAACCACACATGAAGCTCCACCGCGATAGGGTGATGTTAAGAATTCGCCTTACCTTTGAATCAAAGTTTTCCAGAGTTACACAACAAAGTCTTGTTTCCTGTGTTATTTCGAGGCTATTCCCCTGGTCCAGAGACTGCATAGCCTTGATGGTAGACTTACTTTTTAATTTTATCTAGCCAGATTTGTGCATTCTACAGGTAAATTTATATATAATGTATGGAAGCAGTAATCCTAGCTGGGTGGTTTTTAATGCTACTATTGAAAAATAGAATATATCCTCTATTTCCTACTACTGTACCACAATGTGGCACGTTGCACCATGACTCGGGCAGCCTCAGTGTCTTTCTCTAAGGTTGTGCCTATCAGCAATCTATGTAAAGGCATCTATATGAGCTATGCTCCAGGCATTCCAAAAGTGCTATTTTTAAGAATTCATCCGAAAACAATGTTCAACATTGCCTCGGCATCATTGATCATTGAAGCCGAGGCTAGGAAATTTGGTCTTGTCTCTGGCTACGCGCTAAATCAAGGAAAGACACAAATTGTTTTAAATCAAAAAATTGGGATGGATGACCCTAGGGTGGTGAAGGGAGCGACATACCTGGGTGTCACAATCTCTTCAAAGCTAGAGGAAGTAGTGGACATAAATCTTAAGCCAATGCTGAACACGATACAAAAGGATCTACGACGGTTAGACAATCTTCACCTGTCCATCATTGGAAGAGCAAATGCAATTAAAATGGTGTACTTTCCTAAAATATTATACTTATTCAGGGCAATTTGCCTAGAGTTCTCTAATCAGTGGTTTACAACAATGGAACGTACCTTTTCTAGATTTATATGGTCATACGCTCAACCCCGTCGAGCATATAAATATCTTACCCTTCCTAAGGACAGAGGCGGGTTAGCACTTCCCAATTTAAGGAGATATTACTGGTCATGTGTATTACTTTACAGTAAGGAATTATTGCAAGGGGGGAACAACACAGAGCTACATACCGCTTCAATCTTTCAGCTATTGGTGGGGAATTCCTGCTATGGCTACTTTTGGAGACACATACATGACAATTACCACAAAAAGGTCAAATTCAAGACTCTCTATAGCTGTTTTAAGGTATGGAAGGCGGTAAAAAAAGTACTAGGCATAGGACGATTCTCATATTATACTCCGGTACTAAACAACCCAACTCTTCCACCAATAATCTTTAAAGATAATTGCATTAATAAATGGTATAATTTAGGAATTACACAACTTGGGGATTTTTATACCAATCAGGGGATTAAATCGTTTGAAGTTCTGAAGGGAGAATTTGGTTTAGACTGGCGGGATTTTTTTAAATATCTCCAAATTAGGGACTTCCTAACTCACAAATCTGGAGCAAGGACACTCTGGGAACAATCTACTGTAGTGGAGACAATTATACATTCAAGGAAACAGTCAATAGGTGGAGTGTATGTGTCATTGCTGGACAGGTTCCCGGATGATCTAGATAAAACGGCAATGAGGTGGCAAGGCAAACTCGAGATTTCTAAAGAAGGATTTTTGTACTCCTATCAGCTAGCTCAAACTATTCTTATTTCGACTAGACTCCAGGCACAATTTTATAAAACCTGTTTTTTTCTTTACTATACACCCGATAAAATTGCAAAATGGGGAACCAGTAATGGGACTTGCTGCCCGAGATGCAATCTATTTAAGGCAGATTCCATCCATATCTTTGCCTCTTGCCCGGTGTTAATACCTTTGATACAAAGTATAGAGAGGTTTCTAACTTCAGTTCTTCACAGAAAGGTTGCCTTGTCACCAGAGGTAATGGTACTTGGGGTGGAGGATCCAGATAATCTTGAGAGCGGCCACGATTTTATATTTGTTGCTATGGCTGTTTGGCGGCTATGCCTAGCCTCGGCTTGGCTAGACCCGCTACCACCTACTTTCCAACAGTGGCTAGCTAGGCTCTTAGCTGTGCATAATATCGAGACAGCTATTTATAAGCGTAAAGGCAGACGGCGACATGAAAGGGGTATGAAAATCTGGACTCCTCTCACACACTGGCGAGCTCTACAAAACTGATTTATTATCGATACTGTAATGTATTCATGCTACTGTTTTAATTGGTTTTTTCGTGATGCTGGGAATATATTTTATTTTGTAAATTCTCTATAATGTATATTTATTTATGTCAAACACAACGAAAAGTTCATGATGTTAATGAACAGAAAGTCTGCCTGTCCGGGGGGGGGGGATAAATATGTAAAAATCAATAAAAACATTTAAAAAAAAAAAAAAACGAAAACAATGTTCAATTTGGTTAAGAATTGGCGTTCTGGGGAGCCTTTATACGTAACCTATCCACATGGTGAGGAAATATGTTAATATTAATGTTATGGCGAATTTGTTGCACCTAGCTTATAGGCTTTCTCCCACTCTCAATAGAGTCCTGTCAGCACTGCAAGTAGGAGATATACAAAACACCATGTACATGTGCACATACTTGGTATCAGGAACACACTGCTTTAGTTAAACTGCTAAATGAGCAAGTTCACTGTCAGGCCATGATTCCTCTTATTCATTGATCTCTCTGTCAATCTCACTCTCTGCTTTCAATATCTCCTCCTTAATGCTGCACAGAGAGATAGGTCAGTTCACAGTGGCAACATGGACACCAACCAACATACCATGTCATGACCTATAAGATTTGATACATATTCACACCTGAATAAAAGACGGGACTGTGGGCTAGACATTCAAAGTCAAAAAATAGGTTAGTACATGAAGTGTACACATTGCAATGACGATTTACTCCTTGAATGATTGAATATAGGGGAGCAGAGTGTAATGAGCTTGCAGGTCATCGGTTAAAACTGCAGAAAGCAGAAGTGGCAGCTGTTGCTCATTAAAAGTGCTGATGCATAATTCTTGGCTATAATTTCAGTGAGCGAGTGTTGGAAGGTGGGTGATTGGTGGTGGTGAGTATGCACCTACAACCAGTAACAAGGCCACTGACATGGTACTCGGTCCTAAACAGGGTCTCTATACAATAGTCTCTTGCTCATTCCTTGGGAGCTGACACCGAGCAATAAGGCTTAACTTAGGAGACAGGCATGTAAACCATTAAAAAACACAAATACAGTAAATAAGTAAGACACACCACACAATAAAAGTCCCACACCAATTTATAAAAATAGGAAATATTTTCATCTTTAAAATGACACAAATCCAATGTAGGGAACCGGAGATATGAACTTTTAAAGGATAACCACTTTCTACAGCTTAAAAAACAATAATGCCCAATTGGGACATCTGGACGCGCTTGACCGGGAAAAAGTCAGAGTTTCAGGCCAACCACAATGGTGCCCTGGTTGGATACACTAAGCACGAGGACCCATTCAAAATGCTACCTTCACACTTAGAAACATTTCTGCAGCTTATTCTTCCGACAGCACTCAATCCTCCACAGGAGGCCAGTGTCAGGGAAGGTTCACCAGCATGTCTTTCCGCAAGGCCCCTCAAATCCTTTAAGTCTGGAACTTTCAGCAGGACAAACCTGGAATCCTGGCTAGGTCACGATTGAAGGTGACTCTCGCCTCGAGCACCTTACGGAGCCCTTTCCTAAAAGTTCTCAAAACTTCTGGAAGTCCTTCCAGAAGTCTCCCTTGAGGGTTCCAAGTGTCCAAAACACAGATCCAAGGGGCTGGAGTCTCCTAGATGGTCCTTGGGATGTCTGGAATTCAGTTCCCACAATGCACCTTGCCAAATCCTTTAAAAGTCTACTGGACATCCTCTAGGAAGGGGACTTTTGTGGGAGATGATGCAGTGGAGCTCGGTTAACCTGTAGCTTGCAGGGAGTCGACTACTTACTCCTTCTTGAAGCAAGACAAAGTCCCCAGTGCAGTAGCACCAGAGTGTGCAGCAGGCGCAGCCATTCAGAATGCACTCCCTTGGGTGCAGATCCAGATTTCAGCAGGACAGTCCTCCTTCTTCTTGTAGTTTCAGACAGCTCCCACATATCTATTTCCAGCTCCTGGGCATCAAGCAGGACCCCCTCCGAACCAATGGGGTGCAGGAGGGCTCCCAGGCGCATGACCACTTCCTCCAAAGTTTGACATAATCTTGTCCCAGAAAGCACTACTTTCAGCAGAACAGTAAGAGCTAACCAAACCAACCCCAGTGTAGATCTTTGCCATAGATCCCCTCCCCTTAACATCAGCAAATTCCTTCCTTAAGTTTGCTATCTGGCTGGAGCACAGGGGACGGGGGTATGAAGTCCTGGCATTACCTGCCTGTCCTGTCCTCCTTTAAAGCCTCATGATTTATGAACCCTCCCCCTGTTCTGGCATTCCTGTGTAGCTGTAGTGCTTTCTCTATCAGATAGCCCCTCCCCTAGATAACCACTTATCACCTAATCAAGGCAGCCTGGCTTATCCTGCTAGAGCTAACCAATCAGGAAAGACTACAGGAAGGCTGTATTTTGGCTTACAGACAAGAAAGTCTTACATGAATGTCTTATAACCTCTTTTCTGTACAAGTTATGATACATTCAACAAGTTCAATTCACTGGAGTTATCAATACCATTCTTCCAAGTCTTTGAATGGTATTGTTATTCCCTTCCTAGCAATAATTATACATGCATAACATATTGCAATGTTAGCCTATGTGTTAAATATCCACAATGGGATACAATATTACATGGGCAGATTTCCCTCACCGGGGCTTATTAAAAAATCTTTTATAAGGACCCAGGTTATAGTTACATGACCCCCAACCCTGGGACGGACACCTGGAGGAGACCTTGGTGGTGCCCAATATGAAAACATAAGGTAGATTAATACTTCACAGCTCAAAGCACCAAAGTCGAGTTTGCAGTTAATTTACAAAACTGGGAAAAATTTACATGTGCAGTTTTCCTTCACCAGGGTTTATAAAACCTCTTTCATAAGGACCCTACTTCTAGTTACATGCCCCCCCCCCCCACAAGGACACCCAGGGGTGATCTTTGGGATACCTACTATGTAAAAATAGTGTAGGCTATCACTTTACAGTGCCCATAGCACCGAAGTTGACTTTGCAATGAATTTACTTTTAAAAGCCGCCCTGCAAGGCAAAACTGCTTTTAAAATGGTAGCCAGCCCCTCTGTAGTGAACACATGCAAAGTGCATAAAACCTGCCGGGCTTTTAAACCTCCATGTCCTATTAAATACTAGGGTCTTATAGGTAGATTAAACCCCATTGCCCTATTATCTACTAGGGACTTATAGGGTCTGTCAGAGTAAATGTACCCTAACACCTAGTGTACTATTTTACATGTGTGTGTTTAACTATAGTACTGGCCATGGGCCTGGTTAGCAGAGCCCCGGGCACAGTGAGAGTCAGTTACAACCAGTACCAGTCAGCAAACAATGGGGGTGAACAGGCCAAAAAGGATGTCTTTCTAATGGTGAGCCTGCCTTTTACTTGGAGAGTTCAAGGGAGTTTGCTCACACTTGCACTCAGTCTTACTCTCTCACTCATTCTCTCTTGGTCTTATTCTCTTACTCGCATTCACACTTGCACTCACACTTAATTTGACTCACTGAGTCTCACCGACTCACACAGTCTTACTTATTCTCACTCTGACCTAATCAGTCTTACTTACTCTCACTCAGCCCCACTCATTCTCACTGCTTCTGAATCACTCCGAATATGACTCATTATTTTGCATACCATTACTTGGCAGCTTTTTACTAAGTTGTTTTTATTTAGAAAATACCGTTATTACGCAAGTTTTTAGTTTGCATACATTTACATTGCAAGTTTTAATGTATGCAAACTAAAAGCTTGCCTAATAATAAAAACAGACATTTACCCCTCTTATTTTTCCTAACCCCTTTTTTGAATGTAAAAAAACCCTACACTACACTAAATGCTAAACACAAATACACTACCCTACACATCACAAACTCTAAAACAATACTCAAACACTCAAACACTACACTACCCTACCCTACTCAAACACCACTACACTATCCTAAACCCTAAATCACTACCACCTGGACGACCCTCCTCCTTCCCCCAGCCCGCTCCCTACACTCCAACACTACCCTGCACGCACCCCAGACTCTACCCTAAACCCTAAAACACTACCCTACACTACACAAACACTACAGCACTACCCTAAACCGTAAATCACTACCCCCAGAACGGCACTGACCCTACCCCATTCCTGTCTCTACTCCCAAATACTACCCAGCACGAACCCCCAGACACTACCCTAAACCCTAAAACACTACAATATACTACGCAAAAACCACAACACTACCCTAGACCATAAGACACTACCCCCAGCATGACCCTGCCCCTACCCCCAAGGCGGTGCCTACACTGCAACACTGCCCTGCATGACCCCTGACACAACACTAAACCCTAAAACACTACCCTACACTACACTAACATCACAGCACTACCCTAAACCCTAAAACACTGCCCCCAGCACAACAATGCCCCTACCCCATTCCTGTCTTTACTCCCAAAAACTACCCTTCTAGACGCCAGACACTACCATAAACCCAAATACACTACTCTACACTACACAATCACAACAACACTACCATCAAACCAGAAAGACTACCCCTGCATGACCCTTCCCCAGCCCTAAACCCTTAAACACAACACAGCCCCTCTCACCTTTCTCTCCTCGGTTCCTCAATTCCTGTCTTCTCCGGCTTCCTGCGTCGTCAGTGTTGCACGTCGTTGTGATGAAACAGAAGCGCGTCTGTTTCCACACAACGATGTGGATAGCCTGTTCTTCACAAGCATTACAACACATATGATGTATCAACTTGCGTAGTGAAAGCTAAGCGTTGTAACATTGCATGCATTGTAACACTTGAGAAGTAATGGTACGCGTTGTAACAGCAGCGTACTAATGGATGTTTACCACTCACTCCATCTCACTTTGACTCAATCAGTCTCAATCCTTCCGGCTCACTCTATCTCACTGTAATTTACTCATTTTCACTTAGTCTCACTTTGACTCACTCATTCTCACTCAGTTGCACTTATTCTCATCTAATCTCCCACAGTCTCCCCCTGACTTACTTGTTCTTTCTTTCAGATTCACTTAGTGCCACTCATTCTGGTTCAATCAATATCACTGTGACTCACTCATGCTAACTCGGTATCACTGATTCATACTCCTTTTGACTCTATCTCACTCTGTCTCCTTCAGACTCAATCATCCTCACCCTGTCTAGCTCAGTTACACTCATTCTCACTTAGTTCAACTCAATTTCACTCAGTCTGACTCACTCAATCTCAATCTGACACACTCAGTCTCACTCATTCAAAGTCATTCTTAGACAATCTTACTCTGTCTCACCTCACTCATTCTCACTGATTCACTCAGACTCACTCATTCTGATTCATTCAATATTAGTTTGACCCCCTCAAACGCATTCAGTCTCACTCATTCTGACTCAATCTCACTATGACTTACATTAAGAATACTGCGAGAGATTTTTTACTGCCCCTAATAACATCACTAAAGCTGATATTGTGTGTGTCAAGAAGGTCTTCTCTGCCAAGGCAAGCTCAGAGAGGAAGGCTCTGTTGCAGACCTAGTGCATGGTGACCCATTATTATTTGATTTAATCATTTTCACGTTGATTGGTCAAGGGGGTGCAAAGAAAAAAGGCGGGTACCAAAATGCGTTTTTCCACCAAAGCATTTTCTGTAGGCTTTTTTACTCATGCACAGAGTCCAACGATCAATCGGATTTTCAAGAAATTTGTCAGGATTATTGATTCTTTTTGGTAGTAAAGATTACGTATTATTAAAGTTATAAGGCATTTAAACTTAGTGATATTTCAGGTAGTGGTAGTTTCACAAAATCTAGCAGTATTTGGGAAAGTACCGCAGTTCATAGGGATGGCAAGGCATTTTGTGATTGGGTAATGATTGCCTTTACAAAAGTTAAAGGCAGCCAATGTGTTTTAAATACACTTTGGCTGTGTTCTGGGTTAGGATCTTAGATATAGGTAAGTATTACGTTTTCTATCCATTTAAAAAAAAGTTACGGAGTACTGAAGTACTTCCTAAGAAGTAGTACTGTATTTAAAAAACATAAATACATTATATATACACACACACACACACACACACATACATATATATATTCACTGAACAAACCATAGGTTATAGACCATATATAGTTAGTAATTAGCCTTTACAAAACCTTATTTTACTCACACAAAACCATTGAAATTCGCATATATAGTTAGTTGCACTAACTATATATTGCGCACCCGCAATCCACTGCTGATGATGTCACATATTACATCATTCACTGATGACATCACTGATGACATCATCCAGTGACTGTAGGTTTCTGTAAAGTTAAAATATGTCTTACATATTGAAGAATGAGTGGATGTATAAGTGTCTGGATGAAGGATTTAGTAGGTGCATGACTGACTGTATGAGAGAGTGATTAAATGTGTCTCACTGAGTGCATGGGTTACTAAACTGTCTTAATTTGTGCATCATTATATCTGTTGTTCTGTAAACTGCTGCATGTGTTGATCAGTAGCTATATGATTAACTATATGGGTTATTGATTGGTTGCCCAAGTATTTGTATGGGAGAGTGAGTGTGTGTGTGGGTGGCTGGGAGGTGTGTGACTATGTGCAAAGATGTGTGAGCAGTTGATTCACTAGATGTATGGGTTTAAAACTGCATGTGGAAACAGCTGTATGGGTGGTTGACTGTGTGCATGAGTGTATTGGTGAGTGAATGGATATCTCAGTGCTACATGTCAAAGTAAGTACATATGTAAAACACAGTACCTGTGAGAGTTGACATATATAAATAACTGTGTATAAGAGCCAGTGAATGTGTGAGTGGCTGTATGGATCATTGTAAACTTGTATCAGTGATTGTATAACAGAGTAAATATGTGTTAGAAAGTTATGTTAGAATAAGTAAGGTGTGTATAACTGTATAGTTGAGGAAATGGAGGTGTGATTTATTCTTTGCATGACTGACTAGGTGTATGAGTAACTCCATGGATGAGTGACAGTCTGTAAGTGTCTGTTTACACTGAGTGTATCTAAGGTTATATTAGAGTCTGAAGAGGTTCATCGTATTATCACATGAATGATGTCATCAGTGATGTTATCAGTGATGTCATTTGAGTTGTCATCAGTGATGTCATCAGTGATGTCATTTGCGATGTCATCAGTGATGTCAACAGTGATGTCATTTGAGATGTCATCAGTGATGTCATTTGAGATGTCATCAGTGATGTCATCAGTGATGTCATTTGAGATGTCATCAGTGATGTCATCAGTGATGTCACTGACCATGTCATGAATGATGTAATATGTGACATGATCAGCAGTGGATTGCGGGTCCGCGATATATAGTTAGTGCAACTAACTATATATGCGAATTTCAATGGTTTTGTGTGAGTAAAATAAGGTTTTGTAAATGCTAATTCCTAACTATATATGGTCTATAACCTATGGTTTTTTCAGTGAATTTTCAAGGTTTTGTAAATGCTAATTCCTAACTATATATGGTCTATAACCTATGGTTTTTTCAGTGAATATATATATATATGAATTCAAACAAATAGTCCTGAACTTCCAGCTCCGGCGAACAGAGACCAAATGAATCCCAAAGATAAGGCAAAAAGAATTTATTTAAACCAAGTTCAACAGCACAGCGGACTGACGCGTTTCGGGCGGATGCCCTTGATCACAGTAAAATGTAATACAAAATGCTGTGTTTTTATATGCTGTTGTGCACACCATGTGACATATAGACATAAACAACATACTTAAGAGGTAAGCCAAAGTCCATAGAAAGATATTTGATCTCTCCTTCTCTCTCTCGCACGGGTTTTATGTTGCAAAATGCCACAGTCAAAGTCAAAATCAATTCATATACTGAATAAATTCATGAACAAAACTCGGATCCCTGCATAAATGCATATAGGAAATAATGACCATAGTCTATACAGTACTGATGAAAGACTACATAATGTAAACTAATACACATGTGCAAAATACCGCAGTTGTAAACATTGAGATTTGTGCAAAATTGTAGCATGTTAATAGCAATAATTTATATACTTAAAAACATACTAGAAACAGAATATTTCCATATAAAACTTTCCATTGGGATGTGCAAATCTTAGCAATGTAAACATGGTAATTGTGCAACATATGCAGATAATTTATAATTTAAGTACTATTTTGACTATAACTATAATATGGTAAAAACAAATAGATAGCCTGCAATGTGGACATCGAACAAAGATGGCAACCCCTCTGTGTTGTAAATATATAGGCTTACCCGTACGTTGTTGGCTAAATGTGCTTAAATAGGAAAAAGCCCTGTAGTGTGGTGCAGGATCCGGATGCAGCCGGATTTAATAAGCCATGTCTGCATCCCAAATGTCATAAATTGTGACTAGAAAAATTAGATCAGCAGAATTAAAAACATTTCAAATTAGTAAATAACAGAACAGTACTGAGCGAGGTGGGGGTGGCCTCAGATAGATTGTCATTTCATCACATATTATATGGTGCAGGCCAACAAGCATAAACCGCGATAGGACCCTGTAAAAAATGATACAGGTCCTCAGTCGTATTCAGTCCGTTTGGAACTTTGCTGTCCAATTCGAGAATCATTTTAGATTCTAATTGCCGTAGAATTTTGTCCCTGTCTCCTCCTCTGCGTGGTTTGGGGACGGAAGTGAGTACAAAGTAGCTGAGACACTGTAAGTCGTTGTTGTCTACACATTTAAAGTGTCTCGCGACAGGGTAAGAGCTGTCATTGTTGACAATTGCGCGAAGATGCTGCAATATTCTGGCAAAAAACACAGTTGATGGACAGAATGTAGAACAATGTCGTACATTCACCCCAGTTCAAGGATCTGGGCCTACATCCATCGTTTTTTTGCACTCCACACCACCCTGGGTTAGACACTGGCTATATGCAAATCAGCTCTGACCCTGTGCCTCATGGGAACAGTCCAGTCCGAACTACCAAGCCATGTCTTTCCCAGACCGGAATCAAGCATCGCAGGACCAGTTTCTGGCTATCAGCCTTCATCAGCCTGGATAGCTTGACTCCAGTGGTGTGGAGAGCCTGGGACTCACGTCTGAGTATACCCAGCACACTCGGGGTGAAAATTGCAAAAAACACAGTTGATGGGCAGAATGTAGAACAATGTCATACATTCACCCCAGTACAAGGATCTGGGCCTAAATCCATCGTTTTTTTGCACTCCACACCACCCTGGGTTAGACACTGGCTATATGCAAATCAGCTCTGACCCTGTGCCTCATGGGAACAGTCCAGTCCGAACTACCAAGCCATGTCTTTCCCAGACCGGAATCAAGCATCCAAGGACCAGTTTCTGGCTATCAGCCTTCATCAGCCTGGATAGCTTGACTCCAGTGGTGTGGAGAGCCTGGGACTCACGTCTGAGTATACCCAGCACACTCGGTGTGAAAATTGCAAAAAACAAGTTGATGGACAGAATGTAGAACAATGTCATACATTCACCCCAGTACAAAGATCTGGGCCTAAATCCATCGTTTTTTTGCACTCCACACCACCCTGGGTTAGACACTGGCTATATGCAAATCAGCTCTGACCCTGTGCCACATGGGAACAGTCCAGTCCGAACTACCAAGCCATGTCTTTCCCAGACCGGAATCAAGCATCCAAGGACCGGTTTCTGGCTATCAGCCTTCAGCAGCCTGGATAGCTTGACTCCAGTGGTGTGGAGAGCCTGGGACTCACGTCTGAGTATACCCAGCACACTCGGGGTGAAAATTGCAAAAAACACAGTTGATGGACAGAATGTAGAACAATGTCATACATTCACCCCAGTACAAGGATCTGGGCCTAAATCCATCGTTTTTTTGCACTCCACACCACCCTGGGTTAGACACTGGCTATATGCAAATCAGCTCTGACCCTGAGCCTCATGGGAACAGTCCAGTCCGAACTACCAAGCCATGTCTTTCCCAGACCGGAATCAAGCACCGCAGGACCAGTTTCTGGCTATCAGCCTTCATCAGCCTGGATAGCTTGACTCCAGTGGTGTGGAGAGCCTGGGACTCACGTCTGAGTATACCCAGCACACTCGGGGTGAAAATTGCAAAAAACACAGTTGATGGACAGAATGTAGAACAATGTCATACATTCACCCCAGTACAAGGATCTGGGCCTAAATCCATCGTTTTTTTGCACTCCACACCACCCTGGATTAGACACTGGCTATATGCAAATCAGCTCTGACCCTGTGCCTCATGGGAACAGTCCAGTCCGAACTACCAAGCCATGTCTTTCCCAGACCGGAATCAAGCATCCAAGGACCGGTTTCTGGCTATCAGCCTTCCTCAGCCTGGATAGCGTGACTCCAGTGGTGTGGAGAGCCTGGGACTCACGTCTGAGTATACCCAGCACACTCGGGTGAAAATTGCAAAAAACACAGTTGATGGACAGAATGTAGAACAATGTCATACATTCACCCCAGTACAAGGATCTGGGCCTACATCCATCGTTTTTTTGCACTCCACACCACCCTGGGTTAGACACTGGCAATATGCAAATCAGCTCTGACCCTGTGCCTCATGGGAACAGTCCAGTCCGAACTACCAAGCCATGTCTTTCCCAGACCGGAATCAAGCATCCAAGGACCGGTTTCTGACTATCAGCCTTCATCAGCCTGGATAGCTTGACTCCAGTGGTGTGGAGAGCCTGGGACTCACGTCTGAGTATATCCAGTACACTCGGGGTGAAAATTGCAAAAAACACAGTTAATGGACAGAATGTAGAACAATGTCATACATTCACCCCAGTACAAGGATCTGGGCCTAAATCAATCGTTTTTTTGCACTCCACGTCACCCTGGGATAGACACTGGCTATATGCAAATCAGCTCTGACCCTGTGCCTCATGGGAACAGTCCAGTCCGAATTACCAAGCCATGTCTTTCCCAGACCGGAATCAAGCATCCAAGGACCGGTTTCTGGCTATCAGCCTTCCTCAGCCTGGATAGTTTGACTCCAGTGGTGTGGAGAGCCTGGGACTCACGTCTGAGTATACCCAGCACACTCGGGGTGAAAATTGCAAAAAACACAGTTGATGGACAGAATGTAGAACAATGTCATACATTCACCCCAGTACAAGGATCTGGGCCTAAATCCATCGTTTTTTTGCACTCCACACCACCCTGAGTTAGACACTGGCTATATGCAAATCAACTCTGACCCTGTGCCTCATGGGAACAGTCCAGTCCGAACTACCAAGCCATGTCTTTCCCAGACCGGAATCAAGCATCCAAGGACCGGTTTCTGACTATCAGCCTTCATCAGCCTGGATAGCTTGACTCCAGTGGTGTGGAGAGCCTGGGACTCACGTCTGAGTATACCCAGCACACTCGGGGTGAAAATTGCAAAAAATACAGTTGATGGACAGAATGTAGAACAATGTCATACATTCACCCCAGTACAAGGATCTGGGCCTAAATTAATCGTTTTTTTGCACTCCACACCACCCTGGGATAGACACTGGCTATATGCAAATCAGCTCTGACCCTGTGCCTCATGGGAACAGTCTAGTCCGAACTACCAAGCCATGTCTTTCCCAGACCGGAATCAAGCATCCAAGGACCGGTTTCTGGCTATCAGCCTTCCTCAGCCTGGATAGCTTAACTCCAGTGGTGTGGAGAGCCTGGGACTCATGTCTGAGTATACCCAGCGCACTCGGGGTGAAAATTGCAAAAAACACAGTTGATGGACAGAATGTACAACAATGTCATACATTCACCCCAGTACAAGGATCTGGGCGTAAATCCATCGTTTTTTTGCACTCCACACCACCCTGGGTTAGACACTGGCTATATGCAAATCATCTATGACCCAGTGCCTCATGGGAACAGTCCAGTCCGAACTACCAAGCCATGTCTTTCCCAGACCGGAATCAAGCATCCAAGGACCGGTTTCTGGCTATCAGCCTTCATCAGCCTGGATAGCTTGACTCCAGTGGTGTGGAGAGCCTGGGACTCACGTCTGAGTATACCCAGCACACTCGGGGTGAAAATTGCAAAAAACACAGTTGATGGACAGAATGTAGAACAATGTCATACATTCACCCCAGTACAAGGATCTGGGCCTAAATCCATCGTTTTTTTGCACTCCACACCACCCTGGATTAGACACTGGCTATATGCAAATCAGCTCTGACCCTGTGCCTCATTTGAACAGTCCAGTCCGAACTACCAAGCCATGTCTTTCCCAGACCGGAATCAAGCATCCAAGGACCGGTTTCTGGCTATCAGCCTTCCTCAGCCTGGATAGCGTGACTCCAGTGGTGTGGAGAGCCTGGGACTCACGTCTGAGTATACCCAGCACACTCGGGGTGAAAATTGCAAAAAACACAGTTGATGGACAGAATGTAGAACAATGTCATACATTCACCCCAGTACAAGGATCTGGGCCTACATCCATCGTTTTTTTGCACTCCACACCACCCTGGGTTAGACACTGGCAATATGCAAATCAGCTCTGACCCTGTGCCTCATGGGAACAGTCCAGTCCGAACTACCAAGCCATGTCTTTCCCAGACCGGAATCAAGCATCCAAGGACCGGTTTCTGGCTATCAGCCTTCATCAGCCTGGATAGCTTGACTCCAGTGGTGTGGAGAGCCTGGGACTCACGTCTGAGTATACCCAGCACACTCGGGGTGAAAATTGCAAAAAACACAGTTAATGGACAGAATGTAGAACAATGTCATACATTCACCCCAGTACAAGGATCTGGGCCTAAATCAATCGTTTTTTTGCACTCCACATCACCCTGGGATAGACACTGGCTATATGCAAATCAGCTCTGACCCTGTGCCTCATGGGAACAGTCCAGTCCGAATTACCAAGCCATGTCTTTCCCAGACCGGAATCAAGCATCCAAGGACCGTTTTCTGGCTATCAGCCTTCCTCAGCCTGGATAGTTTGACTCCAGTGGTGTGGAGAGCCTGGGACTCACGTCTGAGTATACCCAGCACACTCGGGGTGAAAATTGCAAAAAACACAGTTGATAGACAGAATGTAGAACAATGTCATACATTCACCCCAGTACAAGGATCTGGGCCTAAATCCATCGGTTTTTTGCACTCCACACCACCCTGAGTTAGACACTGGCTATATGCAAATCAGCTCTGACCCTGTGCCTCATGGGAACAGTCCAGTCCGAACTACCAAGCCATGTCTTTCCCAGACCGGAATCAAGCATCCAAGGACCGGTTTCTGACTATCAGCCTTCATCAGCCTGGATAGCTTGACTCCAGTGGTGTGGAGAGCCTGGGACTCACGTCTGAGTATACCCAGCACACTCGGGGTGAAAATTGCAAAAAATACAGTTGATGGACAGAATGTAGAACAATGTCATACATTCACCCCAGTACAAGGATCTGGGCCTAAATTAATCGTTTTTTTGCACTCCACACCACCCTGGGATAGACACTGGCTATATGCAAATCAGCTCTGACCCTGTGCCTCATGGGAACAGTCTAGTCCGAACTACCAAGCCATGTCTTTCCCAGACCGGAATCAAGCATCCAAGGACCGGTTTCTGGCTATCAGCCTTCCTCAGCCTGGATAGCTTAACTCCAGTGGTGTGGAGAGCCTGGGACTCATGTCTGAGTATACCCAGCGCACTCGGGGTGAAAATTGCAAAAAACACAGTTGATGGACAGAATGTAGAACAATGTCATACATTCACCCCAGTACAAGGATCTGGGCCTAAATCCATCGTTTTTTTGCACTCCACACCCCCCTGGGTTAGACACTGGCTATATGCAAATCAGCTATGACCCAGTGCCTCATGGGAACAGTCCAGTCCGAACTACCAAGCCATGTCTTTCCCAGACCGGAATCAAGCATCCAAGGACCGGTTTCTGGCTATCAGCCTTCATCAGCCTGGATAGCTTGACTCCAGTGGTGTGGAGAGCCTGGGACTCACGTCTGAGTATACCCAGCACACTCGGGGTGAAAATTGCAAAAAACACAGTTGATGGACAGAATGTAGAACAATGTCATACATTCACCCCAGTACAAGGATCTGGGCCTAAATCCATCGTTTTTTTGCACTCCACACCACCCTGGATTAGACACTGGCTATATGCAAATCAGCTCTGACCCTGTGCCTCATTTGAACAGTCCAGTCCGAACTACCAAGCCATGTCTTTCCCAGACCGGAATCAAGCATCCAAGGACCGGTTTCTGGCTATCAGCCTTCCTCAGCCTGGATAGCGTGACTCCAGTGGTGTGGAGAGCCTGGGACTCACGTCTGAGTATACCCAGCACACTCGGGGTGAAAATTGCAAAAAACACAGTTGATGGACAGAATGTAGAACAATGTCATACATTCACCCCAGTACAAGGTCCTGGGCCTACATCCATCGTTTTTTTGCACTCCACACCACCCTGGGTTAGACACTGGCAATATGCAAATCAGCTCTGACCCTGTGCCTCATGGGAACAGTCCAGTCCGAACTACCAAGCCATGTCTTTCCCAGACCGGAATCAAGCATCCAAGGACCGGTTTCTGGCTATCAGCCTTCATCAGCCTGGATAGCTTGAGTCCAGTGGTGTGGAGAGCCTGGGACTCACGTCTGTGTATACCCAGCACACTCGGGGTGAAAATTGCAAAAAACACAGTTGATGGACAGAATGTAGAACAATGTCATACATTCACCCCAGTACAAGGATCCGGGCCTAAATCCATCGTTTTTTTGCACTCCACACCACCCTGAGTTAGACACTGGCTATATGCAAATCAGCTCTGACCCTATGCCTCATGGGAACAGTCCAGTCTGAACTACCAAGCCATGTCTTTCCCAGACCGGAATCAAGCATCCAAGGACCGGTTTCTGACCATCAGCCTTCATCAGCCTGGATAGCTTGACTCCAGTGGTGTGGAGAGCCTGGGACTCACGTCTGAGTATACTCAGCACACTCGGGGTGAAAATTGCAAAAAACACAGTTAATGGACAGAATGTAGAACAATGTCATACATTCACCCCAGTACAAGGATCTGGGCCTAAATCAATCCTTTTTTTGCACTCCACACACCCTGGGATAGACACTGGCTATATGCAAATCAGCTCTGACCCTGTGCCTCATGGGAACAGTCCAGTCCGAATTACCAAGCCATGTCTTTCCCAGACCGGAATCAAGCATCCAAGGACCGGTTTCTGGCTATCAGCCTTCCTCAGCCTGGATAGCTTGACTCCAGTGGTGTGGAGAGCCTGGGACTCACGTCTGAGTATACCCAGCACACTCGGGGTGAAAATTGCAAAAAACACAGTTGATGGACAGAATGTAGAACAATGTCATACATTCACCCAAGTACAAGGATCTGGGCCTAAATCCATCGGTTTTTTGCACCCCACACCACCCTGAGTTAGACACTGGCTATATGCAAATCAGCTCTGACCCTGTGCCTCATGGGAACAGTCCAGTCCGAACTACCAAGCCATGTCTTTCCCAGACCAGAATCAAGCATCCAAGGACCGGTTTCTGACTATCAGCCTTCATCAGCCTGGATAGTTTGACTCCAGTGGTGTGGAGAGCCTGGGACTCACGTCTGAGTATACCCAGCACACTCGGGGTGAAAATTGCAAAAAATACAGTTGATGGACAGAATGTAGAACAATGTCATACATTCACCCCAGTACAAGGATCTGGGCCTAAATTAATCGGTTTTTTGCTCTCCACACCACCCTGGGATAGACACTGGCTATATGCAAATCAGTTCTGACCCTGTGCCTCATGGGAACAGTCTAGTCCGAACTACCAAGCCATGTCTTTCCCAGACCGGAATCAAGCATCCAAGGACCGGTTTCTGGCTATCAGCCTTCCTCAGCCTGGATAGCTTGACTCCAGTGGTGTGGAGAGCCTGGGACTCATGTCTGAGTATACCCAGAGCACTCGGGGTGAAAATTGCAAAAAACACAGTTGATGGACAGAATGTAGAACAATGTCATACATTCACCCCAGTACAGGGATCTGGGCGTAAATCCATCGTTTTTTTGCACTCCACACCACCCTGGGTTAGACACTGGCTATATGCAAATCAGCTCTGACCCTGTGCCTCATGGTAACAGTCCAGTCCGAACTACCAAGCCATGTCTTTCCCAGACCGGAATCAAGCATCCAAGGACCGGTTTCTGGCTATCAGCCTTCATCAGCCTGGATAGCTTGACTCCAGTGGTGTGGAGAGCCTGGGACTCACGTCTGAGTATACCCAGCACACTCGGGGTGAAAATTGCAAAAAACACAGTTGATGGACAGAATGTAGAACAATGTCATACATTCACCCCAGTACAAGGATCTGGGCCTACATCCATCGTTTTTTTGCACTCCACACCACCCTGGGTTAGACACTGGCAATATGCAAGTCAGCTCTGACCCTGTGCCTCATGGGAACAGTCCAGTCCGAACTACCAAGCCATGTCTTTCCCAGACCGGAATCAAGCATCCAAGGACCGGTTTCTGGCTATCAGCCTTCATCAGCCTGGATAGCTTGAGTCCAGTGGTGTGGAGAGCCTGGGACTCACGTCTGTGTATACCCAGCACACTCAGGGTGAAAATTGCAAAAAACACAGTTGATGGACAGAATGTAGAACAATGTCATACATTCACCCCAGTAAAAGGATCTGGGCCTAAATCCATCGTTTGTTTGCACTCCACACCAATCTGGGTTAGACACTGGCTATATGCAAATCAGCTCTGACCCTGTGCCTCATGGGAACAGTCCAGTCCGAATTACCAAGCCATGTCTTTCCCAGACCGGAATCAAGCATCCAAGGACCGGTTTCTGGCTATCAGCCTTCCTCAGCCTGGATAGTTTGACTCCAGTGGTGTGGAGAGCCTGGGACTCACGTCTGAGTATACCCAGCACACTCGGGGTGAAAATTGCAAAAAACACAGTTGATGGACAGAATGTAGAACAATGTCATACATTCACCCCAGTACAAGGATCTGGGCCTAAATCCATCGGTTTTTTGCACTCCACACCACCCTGAGTTAGACACTGGCTATATGCAAATCAGCTCTGACCCTGTGCCTCATGGGAACAGTCCAGTCCGAACTACCAAGCCATGTCTTTCCCAGACCGGAATCAAGCATCCAAGGACCGGTTTCTGACTATCATCCTTCATCAGCCTGGATAGCTTGACTCCAGTGTTGTGGAGAGCCTGGGACTCACGTCTGAGTATACCCAGCACACTCGGGGTGAAAATTGCAAAAAATACAGTTGATGGACAGAATGTAGAACAATGTCATACATTCACCCCAGTACAAGGATCTGGGCCTAAATTAATCGTTTTTTTGCACTCCACACCACCCTGGGATAGACACTGGCTATATGCAAATCAGCTCTGACCCTGTGCCTCATGGGAACAGTCTAGTCCGAACTACCAAGCCATGTCTTTCCCAGACCGGAATCAAGCATCCAAGGACCGGTTTCTGGCTATCAGCCTTCCTCAGCCTGGATAGCTTAACTCCAGTGGTGTGGAGAGCCTGGGACTCATGTCTGAGTATACCCAGCGCACTCGGGGTGAAAATTGCAAAAAACACAGTTGATGGACAGAATGTAGAACAATGTCATACATTCACCCCAGTACAAGGATCTGGGCCTAAATCCATCGTTTTTTTGCACTCCACACCCCCCTGGGTTAGACACTGGCTATATGCAAATCAGCTATGACCCAGTGCCTCATGGGAACAGTCCAGTCCGAACTACCAAGCCATGTCTTTCCCAGACCGGAATCAAGCATCCAAGGACCGGTTTCTGGCTATCAGCCTTCATCAGCCTGGATAGCTTGACTCCAGTGGTGTGGAGAGCCTGGGACTCACGTCTGAGTATACCCAGCACACTCGGGGTGAAAATTGCAAAAAACACAGTTGATGGACAGAATGTAGAACAATGTCATACATTCACCCCAGTACAAGGATCTGGGCCTAAATCCATCGTTTTTTTGCACTCCACACCACCCTGGATTAGACACTGGCTATATGCAAATCAGCTCTGACCCTGTGCCTCATTTGAACAGTCCAGTCCGAACTACCAAGCCATGTCTTTCCCAGACCGGAATCAAGCATCCAAGGACCGGTTTCTGGCTATCAGCCTTCCTCAGCCTGGATAGCGTGACTCCAGTGGTGTGGAGAGCCTGGGACTCACGTCTGAGTATACCCAGCACACTCGGGGTGAAAATTGCAAAAAACACAGTTGATGGACAGAATGTAGAACAATGTCATACATTCACCACAGTACAAAGTCCTGGGCCTACATCCATCGTTTTTTTGCACTCCACACCACCCTGGGTTAGACACTGGCAATATGCAAATCAGCTCTGACCCTGTGCCTCATGGGAACAGTCCAGTCCGAACTACCAAGCCATGTCTTTCCCAGACCGGAATCAAGCATCCAAGGACCGGTTTCTGGCTATCAGCCTTCATCAGCCTGGATAGCTTGAGTCCAGTGGTGTGGAGAGCCTGGGACTCACGTCTGTGTATACCCAGCACACTCGGGGTGAAAATTGCAAAAAACACAGTTGATGGACAGAATGTAGAACAATGTCATACATTCACCCCAGTACAAGGATCCGGGCCTAAATCCATCGTTTTTTTGCACTCCACACCACCCTGAGTTAGACACTGGCTATATGCAAATCAGCTCTGACCCTATGCCTCATAAGAACAGTCCAGTCTGAACTACCAAGCCATGTCTTTCCCAGACCGGAATCAAGCATCCAAGGACCGGTTTCTGACCATCAGCCTTCATCAGCCTGGATAGCTTGACTCCAGTGGTGTGGAGAGCCTGGGACTCACGTCTGAGTATACCCAGCACACTCGGGGTGAAAATTGCAAAAAACACAGTTAATGGACAGAATGTAGAACAATGTCATACATTCACCCCAGTACAAGGATCTGGGCCTAAATCAATCCTTTTTTTGCACTCCACACCACCCTGGGATAGACACTGGCTATATGCAAATCAGCTCTGACCCTGTGCCTCATGGGAACAGTCCAGTCCGAATTACCAAGCCATGTCTTTCCCAGACCGGAATCAAGCATCCAAGGACCGGTTTCTGGCCATCAGCCTTCCTCAGCCTGGATAGCTTGACTCCAGTGGTGTGGAGAGCCTGGGACTCACGTCTGAGTATACCCAGCACACTCGGGGTGAAAATTGCAAAAAACACAGTTGATGGACAGAATGTAGAACAATGTCATACATTCACCCAAGTACAAGGATCTGGGCCTAAATCCATCGTTTTTTTGCACTCCACACCACCCTGAGTTAGACACTGGCTATATGCAAATCAGCTCTGACCCTGTGCCTCATGGGAACAGTCCAGTCCGAACTACCAAGCCATGTCTTTCCCAGACCAGAATCAAGCATCCAAGGACCGGTTTCTGACTATCAGCCTTCATCAGCCTGGATAGTTTGACTCCAGTGGTGTGGAGAGCCTGGGACTCACGTCTGAGTATACCCAGCACACTCGGGGTGAAAATTGCAAAAAATACAGTTGATGGACAGAATGTAGAACAATGTCATACATTCACCCCAGTACAAGGATCTGGGCCTAAATTAATCGGTTTTTTGCTCTCCACACCACCCTGGGATAGACACTGGCTATATGCAAATCAGTTCTGACCCTGTGCCTCATGGGAACAGTCTAGTCCGAACTACCAAGCCATGTCTTTCCCAGACCGGAATCAAGCATCCAAGGACCGGTTTCTGGCTATCAGCCTTCCTCAGCCTGGATAGCTTGACTCCAGTGGTGTGGAGAGCCTGGGACTCACGTCTGAGTATACCCAGCACACTCGGGGTGAAAATTGCAAAAAATACAGTTGATGGACAGAATGTAGAACAATGTCATACATTCACCCCAGTACAAGGATCTGGGCCTAAATTAATCGTTTTTTTGCACTCCACACCACCCTGGGATAGACACTGGCTATATGCAAATCAGCTCTGACCCTGTGCCTCATGGGAACAGTCTAGTCCGAACTACCAAGCCATGTCTTTCCCAGACCGGAATCAAGCATCCAAGGACCGGTTTCTGGCTATCAGCCTTCCTCAGCCTGGATAGCTTAACTCCAGTGGTGTGGAGAGCCTGGGACTCATGTCTGAGTATACCCAGCGCACTCGGGGTGAAAATTGCAAAAAACACAGTTGATGGACAGAATGTAGAACAATGTCATACATTCACCCCAGTACAAGGATCTGGGCGTAAATCCATCGTTTTTTTGCACTCCACACCACCCTGGGTTAGACACTGGCTATATGCAAATCAGCTCTGACCCTGTGCCTCATGGTAACAGTCCAGTCCGAACTACCAAGCCATGTCTTTCCCAGACTGGAATCAAGCATCCAAGGACCGGTTTCTGGCTATCAGCCTTCCTCAGCCTGGATAGCTTGACTCCAGTGGTGTGGAGAGCCTGGGACTCACGTCTGAGTATACCCAGCACACTCGGGGTGAAAATTGCAAAAAACACAGTTGATGGACAGAATGTAGAACAATGTCATACATTCACCCCAGTACAAGGATCTGGGCCTAAATCCATCGTTTTTTTGCACTCCACACCACCCTGGGTTAGACACTGGCTATATGCAAATCAGCTATGACCCAGTGCCTCATGGGAACAGTCCAGTCCGAACTACCAAGCCATGTCTTTCCCAGACCGGAATCAAGCATCCAAGGACCGGTTTCTGGCTATCAGCCTTCATCAGCCTGGATAGCTTGACTCCAGTGGTGTGGAGAGCCTGGGACTCACGTATACCCAGCACACTCGGGGTGAAAATTGCAAAAAACACAGTTGATGGACAGAATGTAGAACAATGTCATACATTCACCCCAGTACAAGGATCTGGGCCTAAATCCATCGTTTTTTTGCACTCCACACCAACCTGGATTAGACACTGGCTATATGCAAATCAGCTCTGACCCTGTGCCTCATTTGAACAGTCCAGTCCGAACTACCAAGCCATGTCTTTCCCAGACCGGAATCAAGCATCCAAGGACCGGTTTCTGGCTATCAGCCTTCCTCAGCCTGGATAGCGTGACTCCAGTGGTGTGGAGAGCCTGGGACTCACGTCTGAGTATACCCAGCACACTCGGGTGAAAATTGCAAAAAACACAGTTGATGGACAGAATGTAGAACAATGTCATACATTCACCCCAGTACAAGGATCTGGGCCTACATCCATCGTTTTTTTGCACTCCACACCACCCTGGGTTAGACACTGGCAATATGCAAATCAGCTCTGACCCTGTGCCTCATGGGAACAGTCGTGTCCGAACTACTAAGCCATGTCTTTCCCAGACCGGAATCAAGCATCCAAGGACCGGTTTCTGGCTATAAGCCTTCATCAGCCTGGATAGCTTGAGTCCAGTGGTGTGGAGAGTCTGGGACTCACGTCTGTGTATACCCTGCACACTCGGGGTGAAAATTGCAAAAAACACAGTTGATGGACAGAATGTAGAACGATGTCATACATTCACCCCAGTACAAGGATCTGGGCCTAAATCCATCGTTTGTTTGCACTCCACACCAATCTGGGTTAGACACTGGCTATATGCAAATCAGCTCTGACCCTGTGCCTCATGGGAACAGTCCAGTCCGAACTACCAAGCCATGTCTTTCCCAGACCGGAATCAAGCATCCAAGGACCAGTTTCTGGCTATCAGCCTTCATCAGCCTGGATAGCTTGACTCCAGTGGTGTGGAGAGCCTGGGACTCACGTCTGAGTATACCCAGCACACTCGGGGTGAAAATTGTAAAAAACACAGTTGATGGACAGAATGTAGAACAATGTCATACATTCACCCCAGTACAAGGATCTGGGCCTAAATCCATCGGTTTTTTGCACTCCACACCACCCTGAGTTAGACACTGGCTATATGCAAATCAGCTCTGACCCTGTGCCTCATGGGAACAGTCCAGTCCGAACTACCAAGCCATGTCTTTTCCAGACCGGAATCAAGCATCCAAGGACCGGTTTCTGACTATCAGCCTTCATCAGCCTGGATAGCTTGACTCCAGTGGTGTGGAGAGCCTGGGACTCACGTCTGAGTATACCGAGCACACTCGGGGTGAAAATTGCAAAAAATACAGTTGATGGACAGAATGTAGAACAATGTCATACATTCACCCCAATACAAGGATCTGGGCCTAAATTAATCGCTTTTTTGCACTCCACACCACCCTGGGATAGACACTGGCTATATGCAAATCAGTTCAGACCCTGTGCCTCATGGGAACAGTCTAGTCCGAACAACCAAGCCATGTCTTTCCCAGACCGGAATCAAGCATCCAAGGACCGGTTTCTGGCTATCAGCCTTCATCAGCCTGGATAGCTTGAGTCCAGTGGTGTGGAGAGTCTGGGACTCACGTCTGTGTATACCCAGCACACTCGGGGTGAAAATTGCAAAAAACACAGTTGATGGACAGAATGTAGAACAATGTCATACATTCACCCCAGTACAAGGATCTGGGCCTAAATCCATCATTTGTTTGCACTCCACACCAATCTGGGTTAGACACTGGCTATATGCAAATCAGCTCTGACCCTGTGCCTCATGGGAACAGTCTAGTCCGAACTACCAAGCCATGTCTTTCCCAGACCGGAATCAAGCATCCAAGGACCGGTTTCTGGCTATCAGCCTTCATCAGCATGGATAGCGTGACTCCAGTGGTGTGGAGAGCCTGGGACTCACGTCTGAGTATACCCAGCGCACTCGGGGTGAAAATTGCAAAAAACACAGTTGATGGACAGAATGTAGAACAATGTCATACATTCACCCCAGTACAAGGATCTGGGCCTACATCCATCGTTTTTTTGCACTCCGCACCACCCTGGGTTAGACACTGGCAATATGCAAATCAGCTCTGACCCTGTGCCTCATGGGAACAGTTGTGTCCGAACTACTAAGCCATGTCTTTCCCAGACCGGAATCAAGCATCCAAGGACCGGTTTCTGGCTATCAGCCTCCATCAGCCTGGATAGCATGAGTCCAGTGGTGTGGAGAGTCTGGGACTCACGTCTGTGTATAACCTGCACACTCGGGGTGAAAATTGCAAAAAACACAGTTGATGGACAGAATGTAGAACAATGTCATACATTCACCCCAGTACAAGGATCTGGGCCTAAATCCATCGTTTGTTTGCACTCCACACCAATCTGGGTTAGACACTGGCTATATGCAAATCAGCTCTGACCCTGTGCCTCATGGGAACAGTCCAGTCCGAACTACCAAGCCATGTCTTTCCCAGACCGGAATCAAGCATCCAAGGACCAGTTTCTGGCTATCAGCCTTCATCAGCCTGGATAGCTTGACTCCAGTGGTGTGGAGAGCCTGGGACTCACGTCGGAGTATACCCAGCATACTCGGGGTGAAAATTGTAAAAAACACAGTTGATGGACAGAATGTAGAACAATGTCATACATTCACCCCAGTACAAGGATCTGGGCCTAAATCCATCGGTTGTTTGCACTCCACACCACCCTGAGTTAGACACTGGCTATATGCAAATCAGCTCTGACCCTGTGCCTCATGGGAACAGTCCAGTCCGAACTACCAAGCCATGTCTTTTCCAGACCGGAATCAAGCATCCAAGGACCGGTTTCTGACTATCAGCCTTCATCAGCCTGGATAGCTTGACTCCAGTGGTGTGGAGAGCCTGGGACTCACGTCTGAGTATACCCAGCACACTCGGGGTGAAAATTGCAAAAAATACAGTTGATGGACAGAATGTAGAACAATGTCGTACATTCACCCCAGTACAAGGATCTGAGCCTAAATTAATCGTTTTTTTGCACTCCACACCACCCTGGGATAGACACTGGCTATATGCAAATCAGTTCTGACCCTGTGCCTCATGGGAACAGTCTAGTCCGAACAACCAAGCCATGTCTTTCCCAGACCGGAATCAAGCATCCAAGGACCGGTTTCTGGCTATCAGCCTTCATCAGCCTGGATAGCTTGAGTCCAGTGGTGTGGAGAGTCTGGGACTCACGTCTGTGTATACCCAGCACACTCGGGGTGAAAATTGCAAAAAACACAGTTGATGGACAGAATGTAGAACAATGTCATACATTCACCCCAGTACAAGGATCTGGGCCTAAATCCATCATTTGTTTGCACTCCACACCAATCTGGGTTAGACACTGGCTATATGCAAATCAGCTCTGACCCTGTGCCTCATGGGAACAGTCCAGTCCGAACTACCAAGCCATGTCTTTCCCAGACCGGAATCAAGCATCCAAGGACCGGTTTCTGGCTATCATCCTTCATCAGCCTGGATAGCTTGACTCCAGTGGTGTGGAGAGCCTGGGACTCACGTCTGAGTATACCCAGCACACTCGGGGTGAAAATTGCAAAAAACACAGTTAATGGACAGAATGTAGAACAATGTCATACATTCACCCCAGTACAAGGATCTGCCCTAAATCCATCGTTTTGTTGCACTCCACACCACCCTGGGTTAGACACTGGCTATATGCAAATCAGCTCTGACCCTGTGCCTCATGGGAACAGTCCAGTCCGAACTACCAAGCCATGTCTTTCCCAGACCGGAATCAAGCATCCAAGGACCGGTTTCTGGCTATCAGCCTTCCTCAGCCTGGATAGCTTGACTCCAGTGGTGTGGAGAGCCTGGGACTCACGTCTGAGTATACCCAGCACACTCGGGGTGAAAATTGCAAAAAACACAGTTGATGGACAGAATGTAGAACAATGTCATACATTCACCCCAGTACAAGGATCTGGGCGTAAATCCATCGTTTTTTTGCACTCCACACCACCCTGGGTTAGACACTGGCTATATGCAAATCAGCTCTGACCCTGTGCCTCATGGGAACAGTCCAGTCCGAACTACCAAGCCATGTCTTTCCCAGACCGAAATCAAGCATCCAAGGACCGGTTTCTGACTATCAGCCTTCATCAGCCTGGATAGCTTGACTCCAGTGGTGTGGAGAGCCTGGGACTCACGTCTGAGTATACCCAGCACACTCGGGGTGAAAATTGCAAAAAATACAGTTGATGGACAGAATGTAGAACAATGTCATACATTCACCCCAGTACAAGGATCTGGGCCTAAATCAATCGTTTTTTTGCACTCCACACCACCCTGGGATAGACACTCGCTATATGCAAATCAGCTCTGACCCTGTGCCTCATGGGAACAGTCTAGTCCGAACTACC
Organism: Lissotriton vulgaris; assembly: GCF_964263255.1. Classification (NCBI taxonomy): domain Eukaryota; kingdom Metazoa; phylum Chordata; class Amphibia; order Caudata; family Salamandridae; genus Lissotriton; species Lissotriton vulgaris. The sequence continues at coordinate 374,468,809 of NC_141697.1, forward strand.
AAGCCATGTCTTTCCCAGACCGGAATCAAGCATCCAAGGACCGGTTTCTGGCTATCAGCCTTCCTCAGCCTGGATAGCTTGACTCCAGTGGTGTGGAGAGCCTGGGACTCATGTCTGAGTATACCCAGCGCACTCGGGGTGAAAATTGCAAAAAACACAGTTGATGGACAGAATGTAGAACAATGTCATACATTCACCCCAGTACAAGGATCTGGGCGTAAATCCATCGTTTTTTTGCACTCCACACCACCCTGGGTTAGACACTGGCTATATGCAAATCAGCTCTGACCCTGTGCCTCATGGTAACAGTCCAGTCCGAACTACCAAGCCATGTCTTTCCCAGACCGGAATCAAGCATCCAAGGACCGGTTTCTGGCTATCAGCCTTCATCAGCCTGGATAGCTTGACTCCAGTGGTGTGGAGAGCCTGGGACTCACGTCTGAGTATACCCAGCACACTCGGGGTGAAAATTGCAAAAAACACAGTTGATGGACAGAATGTAGAACAATGTCATACATTCACCCCAGTACAAGGATCTGGGCCTAAATCCATCGTTTTTTTGCACTCCACACCACCCTGGATTAGACACTGGCTATATGCAAATCAGCTCTGACCCTGTTCCTCATGGGAACAGTCCAGTCCGAACTACCAAGCCATGTCTTTCCCAGACCGGAATCAAGCATCCAAGGACCGGTTTCTGGCTATCAGCCTTCATCAGCATGGATAGCGTGACTCCAGTGGTGTGGAGAGCCTGGGACTCACGTCTGAGTATACCCAGCGCACTCGGGGTGAAAATTGCAAAAAACACAGTTGATGGACAGAATGTAGAACAATGTCATACATTCACCCCAGTACAAGGATCTGGGCCTACATCCATCGTTTTTTTGCACTCCGCACCACCCTGAGTTAGACACTGGCAATATGCAAATCAGCTCTGACCCTGTGCCTCATGGGAACAGTCGTGTCCGAACTACTAAGCCATGTCTTTCCCAGACCGGAATCAAGCATCCAAGGACCGGTTTCTGGCTATCAGCCTTCATCAGCCTGGATAGCTTGAGTCCAGTGGTGTGGAGAGTCTGGGACTCACGTCTGTGTATACCCTGCACACTCGGGGTGAAAATTGCAAAAAACACAGTTGATGGACAGAATGTAGAACAATGTCATGCATTCACCCCAGTACAAGGATCTGGGCCTAAATCCATCATTTGTTTGCACTCCACACCAATCTGGGTTAGACACTGGCTATATGCAAATCAGCTCTGACCCTGTGCCTCATGGGAACAGTCCAGTCCGAACTACCAAGCCATGTCTTTCCCAGACCGGAATCAAGCATCCAAGGACCGGTTTCTGGCTATCAGCCTTCATCAGCCTGGATAGCTTGACTCCAGTGGTGTGGAGAGCCTGGGACTCACGTCTGAGTATACCCAGCACACTCGGGGTGAAAATTGCAAAAAACACAGTTGATGGACAGAATGTAGAACAATGTCATACATTCACCCCAGTACAAGGATCTGGGCCTAAATCCATCGGTTTTTTGCACTCCACACCACCCTGAGTTAGACACTGGCTATATGCAAATCAGCTCTGACCCTATGCCTCATGGGAACAGTCCAGTCCGAACTACCAAGCCATGTCTTTCCCAGACCGGAATCAAGCATCCAAGGACCGGTTTCTGACTATCAGCCTTCATCAGCCTGGATAGCTTGACTCCAGTGGTGTGGAGAGCCTGGGACTCACGTCTGAGTATACCCAGCACACTCGGGGTGAAAATTGCAAAAAACACAGTTAATGGACAGAATGTAGAACAATGTCATACATTCACCCCAGTACAAGGATCTGGGCCTAAATCCATCGTTTTTTTGCACTCCACACCACCCTGGGTTAGACACTGGCTATATGCAAATCAGCTCTGACCCTGTGCATCATGGGAACAGTCCAGTCCGAACTACCAAGCCATGTCTTTCCCAGACCGGAATCAAGCATCCAAGGACCGGTATCTGGCGATCAGCCTTCCTCAGCCTGGATAGCTTGACTCCAGTGGTGTGGAGAGCCTGGGACTCACGTCTGAGTATACCCAGCACACTCGGGGTGAAAATTGCAAAAAACACAGTTGATGGACAGAATGTAGAACAATCTCATACATTCACCCCAGTACAAGGATCTGGGCCTAAATCCATCGTTTTTTTGCACTCCACACCACCCTGGATTAGACACTGGCTATCTGCAAATCAGCTCTGACCCTGTGCCTCATGGGAACAGTCCAGTCCGAACTACCAAGCCATGTCTTTCCCAGACCGGAATCAAGCATCCAAGGACCGGTTTCTGGCTATCAGCCTTCATCAGCATGGATAGCGTGACTCCAGTGGTGTGGAGAGCCTGGGACTCACGTCTGAGTATACCCAGCGCACTCGGGGTGAAAATTGCAAAAAACACAGTTGATGGACAGAATGTAGAACAATGTCATACATTCACCCCAGTACAAGGATCTGGGCCTACATCCATCTTTTTTTTCACTCCACACCACCCTGGGTTAGACACTGGCAATATGCAAATCAGCTCTGACCCTGTGCCTCATGGGAACAGTCCAGTCCGAACTACCAAGCCATGTCTTTCCCAGACCGGAATCAAGTATCCAAGGACCGGTTTCTGGCTATCAGCCTTCATCAGTATGGATACCGTGACTCCAGTGGTGTGGAGAGCCTGGGACTCACGTCTGAGTATACCCAGCGCACTCGGGATGAAAATTGCAAAAAACACAGTTGATGGACAGAATGTAGAACAATGTCATACATTCACCCCAGTACAAGGATCTGGGCCTACATCCATCTTTTTTTGCACTCCGCACCACCCTGGGTTAGACACTGGCAATATGCAAATCAGCTCTGAACCTGTGCCTCATGGGAACAGTCCAGTCCGAACTACTAAGCCATGTCTTTCCCAGACCGGAATCAAGCATCCAAGGACCGGTTTCTGGCTATCAGCCTTCATCAGCCTGGATAGCTTGAGTCCAGTGGTGTGGAGAGCCTGGGACTCACGTCTGAGTATACCCAGCACACTCGGGGTGAAAATTGCAAAAAACACAGTTGATGGACAGAATGTAGAACAATGTCATACATTCACCCCAGTACAAGGATCTGGGCCTAAATCCATCATTTGTTTGCACTCCACACCACCCTGGATTAGACACTGGCTATATGCAAATCAGCTCTGACCCAGTGCCTCATGGGAACAGTCCAGTCCGAACTACCAAGCCATGTCTTTCCCAGACCGGAATCAAGCATCCAAGGACCGGTTTCTGGCTATCAGCCTTCATCAGCCTGGATAGCTTGACTCCAGTGGTGTGGAGAGCCTGGGACTCACGTCTGAGTATACCCAGCACACTCGGGGAGAAAATTGCAAAAAACACAGTTGATGGACAGAATGTAGAACAATGTCATACATTCACCCCAGTACAAGGATCCGGGCCTAAATCCATCGGTTTTTTGCACTCCACACCACCCTGAGTTAGACACTGGCTATATGCAAATCAGCTCTGACCCTATGCCTCATGGGAACAGTCCAGTCCGAACTACCAAGCCATGTCTTTCCCAGACCGGAATCAAGCATCCAAGGACCGGTTTCTGACTATCAGCCTTCATCAGCCTGGATAGCTTGACTCCAGTGGTGTGGAGAGCCTGGGACTCACGTCTGAGTATACCCAGCACACTCGGGGTGAAAATTGCAAAAAACACAGTTAATGGACAGAATGTAGAACAATGTCATACATTCACCCCAGTACAAGGATCTGGGCCTAAATCCATCGTTTTTTTGCACTCCACACCACCCTGGGTATGCACCTGCAGCCTGGTACTACCAACATAACTAAGGCCGCAGGTGCACGTCAGAACATAAACAGCATATTCTGTCTTGCAGTTGTAGCTCCCTTTGATGGGCAATGGGACAGGACTGAATGGAGTGTTGTACTTGTTGGTATTGATACCAAACTTGCAAGCCCTGCAACTAGAGCATTTGAAAAACCCCAGCCGGGGTTTGAACCAGGACTGACTTTAGTCATTCAGGGAAGGAATTAGATACATGGGTACGCATAGAGGGGCCCCTACGGAAACTGATGTTGGGGTTGCTAGGAAGTTGGGGTGCCAGAGCCCCATCTGTCATTAGTATGGGCCAACTTTTGGTCAGAATAGCACTGATCTTTCTTTCCTGACAGTTGAAAGACGTGATGAACCTGATATTAGACTTTTCAGGATCTTCCAACGTCTCAGCAGTGGGGGCCTTAGATGTAAAAAGTGACTCTCTAGTCAGTATCAGTATATAAAGCTTTATTCGATTTTCGTAAAATCATAAAAGCACAACACATACATTTAAGTGTCACAATTAATAAAAGCATACTTATGCGTTTAACAATTAAAAAACAACAATTGTAATAATCAAGTCATTAAAAATTCATTCAAATACAATACAATATGAGGGGCAATTGGTGCTGTCCAACACAATAAGCATAGAGGGACCCAAGCAAAAATGTTTTACCGCATGGTTTTTCGCAGCAACATGACAGATCTTAAAAAACAAGATACCGCAAAAATCACGTGCTCGTCTTCAAGTTTTAACAATCTTATGAAGGCAGGCCTACAATTTCTTGCACCCCAGCGGTTTAGAAGAGGCTTTAGGTAAAATTTTCTGGGGGTGGAATAGAAAGTGCAAAAAAACATTAAATGCAAATTAGATTGGAATGCGGTATTGTCACACGTGCAGGACAGTTTAGAGGAAGACCAGTTATTCATCTCCGGTACAGATACCATACGAAAGAAAATCCCAAGGCGAAGACGGGACAGAAGCATTCTGTTGTATGGGCTGGGGTCCACTTTTAAATACATTTGCATGTCTTCGTTGGGGGTGACTTCTTGAAAGTTTAAGATGGTTTGTTTATTCTTTTCATCCATCTCAAATTTTCCAGATGGGTGATCAGTGTTTTTTTTAGAACTGATCTAGATACGCCCTCCAGGGTTCTAGGTTTTACATAATAATCTGGGAGGCCTATCTCACTAAGTACAGATCTTACGTACGACAACCATCGGAAATTTGCAACCCCATCTAGGCCCAGGCAATCCTCCAAGAGGTCCCTGTTAAAACTGGCTTCCCTTGTTGTCCATACCTTGTGCCATAAGAGAATTGGGGCCATCTAAATTATGTCTCTCAAATGCTTTACTCCAGTCTCTATGTGCGTCATAAATGAAGATGAGGTTTTTGATACACCTAGAAGGTAACTAATGAATTGATTCTCGCAACCCTGCAAAGAATGATCCTTCTCGATGCCCCAAAGTCCCGCCCCGTAGGTGGCTGTGGACACACACTTCGCCTGGTATATTTGTACCAGTTCTTTGATGGGTTTACCACCCACTCTGTTAGTAAAAGCGCGTAGAGCGCCTATGGTGTGAATGAAGGCCAGTTTCCTTGCTTCGATCGCCTGCTTCCAGCGGCATCTCCTGTCAAACAGTATGCCCAAGTAGCAGAACTTATCTACAGTGGCTATATTCTGTTTGTCCAGGGACACGTTACATGGCGCCCTCCTGCGCTTGTTGGTGCATGGCATGGTGTAAGTCTTCAAAATGTTCACTTTCAGCCCTCTATCTTGCATAAAACCTGCAAATTTAGTCACCGCCCTCTGCAGTCCCACTTGGGTCTGGGACATTATCGCCGCGTCATCGGCATACAAGAGGATTGGCACCGGTGAACCTTTCACGGTAGGGTAATCATTTTGATAGAGAGAGAGGTATTGGCTCACTGAATTTATATAGTAAGTAAATAGCCTGGGGGCCAGGATACACCCTTGTCTAACCCCTCTAGACAGTGTAAATTTGTCGGTACATTCGCCCTGCTTGCCATATCTCACTCTTGCCCCACAGTTATGATACAGCTCTCTAATGAAGGTAATTAAGCGTGCGTCAATGCCCATCTCGGCCAGTGTTGACCATAAAAGAGTATGGTCCACGCAATCAAAAGCAGAACTTAAATCAACAAAAGTTATAAAAAGTGACCCATCTCTAGCCTGCGTGTATTTTGCACATAAAAGGGCCAGGTTTAAACACTGCTCAGCAGTCCCTATGCCCTTCCTGAATCCATATTGGAAATGTGAGACTACGTTGTGCTCTTCCTCCCACTCCTAGTCTCTTTAAAATAATCCTCCCTGCTAATTTCATGAAACCATCCAATAGGGATATTGGCCTATAGCAGGTCGGGTCGTCGCGCCTGCCCTTTTTGAAAATGGGGACCACTATTGCATCCGACCAAGTTTCTATAAACCCCTTTTGGTTGCCCTTATTCAGCACATTTGTGAGCAGAGGGGCCCAGAAGTCTGGTTCGGCTTTGTACACATCTACCGGGGTACAGTCTGGCCCTGGTGCTTTGCCTGATGCACTGTCCCTGATTGCATCCTGCATTTCCCCTACTGTAAAAGTTACATCAATCGGGAATGAGCAGGCTGGGGGATAGGTATCCCTCCTACTATCTGTGGTTTGTGGGATAATAGCGTCAACTGGCTTTGTGTCCATGTATAATTGCCTAAAATGTGTAAGCCATCTGTCACCTGTTATTGCCAAATCTATTTTATTACCACTATGATTCGGTTGGTACAAGGATTTGACCAGTCTCCAAAACTTGGTGGTATTTTTCTGGGAGGATGCTTCTCTTAGTGTGGCCCAGGCTTGGTTTTTTAAAGCCAGGGTTCTTTCTTTTAATGCACGTTTATATGCTTGCCTAGCGGTACGAATTGTGTGGGGGTCCCTTGGTTTGAGGGCCAAAGCTTTTTTAAGGGCTTTTAGAGCTTTCGTACACTTCCCATCAAACCACCCTTCTCTAGGTGTGTAGTTATTATTCGCTGCCCAGGTCAACAAGTTTTTTATCCGCTGTTGTATATTGGCAAAAGCAGACATAACAAGAGAGGGGTCCGCATGTTCCTCCAGGCAGAGATTAACATCATTTCCGGAGTCGGAGAGTAGCTTTTCCAGAAACACACCGGGGGTAATCTTCTCTCATTTCACCACTCTCTAGTCCTTTCCTTCATCTTGCTGACTGCTTTGCTGAGTATTCTCTCGCTGTACCCTCTAGCTTTGAATCTGGCAAGTGCTTCAGTGGTACATGTATTTAATTCCTCTTCATTACTGCAGATCCTTTTCAAGCGGAGCAATTCCCCATAGGGTATATAATCAATGACATGGCATGGGTGAGCACTGCTCGCATGGAGGGTGGAAGCACCCGCTGTGCTTTTTCTATGTAGGGTGGTAGTTATTTTGTTACCCTTCAAAAAGACCTTCACATCCAAAAAGTCTACAGTTTGTTTGCCAATGTTACATGTAAACTTCAAATTCTCTTGATTGGTGTTGAGGCTTATAACGAAATTTCTAGTACTGTCTTCATCCCCCCTCCAGATTAAAAACACATTGTCAATATAACGAACCCACAGTGCCACATGCTCCGAAAATGTCTTGTGGTGTTCCCCCAAGAGGACCCACTTCTCCCACCAGCCAACGTGCAAGCATGCATAGCTGGGGGAAAAGCAGGCCCACTTGGCAACACCCCTCTTTTGTAAATAGACATCCTTCCCAAAGACAAAATAGTTATGATATAAACTCCATGTCACAAAATTCATCAACATCTTATTATGGTTATAACATTTTAAAGGTCTAGTGCTCAGAAAATATTCTAATGCCTTCAGACCCGTGGGATGTTCAATGCTCGTATATTGAACTTCAATGTCTAAAGTTATAAACAAGGAGTTCTCTGTCCATGGAATATCTTTCATTTTCTTTAAAAAAAATCTCCTGTGTCTTTTATAAAGGTAGGTAGATTTGTCACCAGGTTTTGTGAAAAGTAATCTGTAAATTGTGCCAAATGTTCTGCTATGCTTTTGATGGCAGATATAATTGGTCTTCCTGGGACCGGTAAAGCTCCCTTGTGCACCTTTGGTATTAGATAAAACCTGGGCATAACCGGTTGGTCAACATTCAGAAACTTGAACTCTTGGATAGATATTAGGCCTTCCCTTCTGTATTTATGAAGCAGTTTTTCAACATGTCCCTAGCATTGTCATATTCTTTGAGACATGTTTTCAGATAACACGAAGGGTCTGAAAGTTGCCTGTTGGCCTCGGCGATGCATTGTTCCTGAGGCCAAATAACAATGTTGCCTCCCTTATCAAAGCTGCAGACAATATTCTTATGGTCATTTTTGAGTTTTGTTACAAGTGCCCAATATTGTTTTTCTTTATCCATTTTGATTCTCTTACGATGTTTCACCTGGTGGTACTAATTCTTCAAATCAGATGTCACCACCTAATGGAAGGAGTCTATGGCATCCCTGGACATGGTCGCCATAAAACAAGACGCGGGTTTGAACGGACTCATACCCGCGCCTACTTGTTCAATTTCCGCTTCCACTAGTTTTTGCTGTGTGGACACAATTGGATCTGTCCTGGTATTCATGTTGCCCATTTGTTGCAAAGTCAGTAACGCTCTTACATTCCGGGCCTCAAGTGTTGAAGAGGATGGTTCTGTGTTTGTCACATCTGTGTTGTTCAGTCCATCTTTAATATTGAAGAATTAACGCAATTCAAGTTTGCGTATATAACGAAATACATTGATCCTGGTGGAGGTGTAGTTGAAGTCTGTAAGGGGACAGTATGTCAATCCTAGATCGGTGGTTGATTTTCCGCTATTGTTAAGGTTGTGGTAGATAGATTAACAATTGTGTTGTCTTTTATTTTTTGTTGCGCCAGTATTGTTTCTTTTTTTTGTTGTTTAAGTTTATGTTTTTTCCGGCGTTCTTTGCGTCGTCGGTTGATTCTGGCCCTTTTTGTTGCTGCGGCTGCCGTCGATTTAGTGGTCGCAGAGTTTGGAGGCGTGCACTCACTAAAAAATCTACCTCCTCACCCAAGTCTAGTACCATTTGAGGCCCCCTTATATATATATATGTTAAACACTAAACATACACTGTACATCCTGGCTCTTTGACAGGGACACAATGCTCAGATACCCCTAAGGGTGACAGTGTTGAGCTTTACAAATTCCATTCAATTCTGGGTGATATAATGCACACCTCTTTTAAAGAATGCCTCTCTCCTTCAGAAATCTTTCTATCTCCCTCGAATTCAGCTGAACCCCATTGTCTGTAAGTATGCACCTGGGACTCCCTTCTCTTGAAAAAATATCTGATGAGAATTTTCATTTCAGAAGACGTTTTGACATAGTTCAGTATTTTCACCTCCTACCCCCATGTCCACTAATACTAATAGATATTTTGAGGAATTGCTGCAGTCCAAGGGCCCAACTATATTCAATGCAATTTCATCCTAAACGTCTGTGGGACTATCACGACACGCCATGAGAGGAGTCTTGGAAGATGGAAGGATGACTCACTGCAACTCAGATAAGTAGTAAAAAGTATTTATTGTAAAGGTGTTCCCTGCTGCACGGACATGACTATCCCTCAGTCAGCCAATCTTCAACTGACATGTGTGGAACAATCTAATAGTCAGTGGAATGTGGAATATAGTATGAGAGGTGCTCTACATTCCTCACAAAGAAAGTAAACAACAAGGCATAGGTACAACACATTCCCTTCCCTTATTACAATGCAAACATTAGTAAAAATAAACAACCAACAAATGAAGTAAAAAATAACTAAGAACAGCTATAATATGACATTTTTGTGGGAAGACGAATAGCAAATAAAAGAGTAAAGCAAAAATATAACTATTAGCATATTCTAACATGAGTATAATCCTAGAGATCTTCAATCACAAAAATATAATCAATGAATACAAATATAATCAAGAAAATATTCAAGCACAAATATAATCTTTGATATATCCTGGAGGATGACGAGCTCTTCTAAGCCTTGACTCCCTTCCTTCAAACTCATGACTTTCAAAGTCAGTGGGAGCATCTCCACTACCTTGAATGCTTCCACGTGCACTCAATCTCCCTTGTGTAGTATGAACTAAATCGTCATCTGAAATCAGCAGAAAGGTATTATTGAGAGACAGACCACAGTGTTTTGCAACAGCATCACCAACACTCCCTTTCTGATACAATGCTACACGCCTGTAATTCCACCTGTCACCATTCTCCAGTACCACAGCATGGGGTAATGTACGTGCAACTTTAAAAGGCCCCTTAAATTTGGACAAGCCACCCCCACTTCTGCCACTACGTAGTATCACCCAGTCGCCGGAGCAAATGCGTTTACAGCCAATTCGTTTAGAGGAATTATCTTCTCCTACTGACCGTGAGAAATTGCTTCTACGTACCACTTCCCTTATCCATGCAGGAACTAGCTTGGTATTAGGCAGCCTCCCAAGCATCATTTCAAAAGGTGTCCTTCCAGCCACTCCATGTTCACTTGAGGGTTATACCCAAAACATTTCAGAAACCATACAACCCACATCACATATACAAGTCAAGACCATTTGAATGTAACCTTTTACCAGGTGGTTCGCTCTTTCAACCATACAGTTTCCCTGGGGATTGTAAAGAGACGTACAGTTATGCTGAGCACCAGAAACATCAAGGAATTCCTGCATTTCTGGCAAGGTCAGTTGCGTGCCATTGTCATTAATGACCACTGAATGTAAACCCCCTTGACACCAAATCTCCCTCAAGATATTCACAGTTGCCTCCGTGGTAATTTCCTTCATAAATTTTACAGTCAATCACTTGGTATGCACGTCTACAACCACCATGGTGAACTTTAAGTCACTTTTCAACTCATTCATGGGACCAATAAGTTCCCATTACCGCTTGTACTCCCATTCTCAAACGTTTTTTGCTCTCCTGAGAGACATAGCATTTCTCCACCCATGTTTCCACATCCACGTCTATCCCAGGACACCACCAATTCACTTGCAACCTTTTTTTCATTCTTGTTTGATGTCCCTCAATTGCTAATCTAATGAGTTTGTTCCTTTAACTTTGAGGGGGAATAAGCAGTTCCCCTCTCATCGCTAGGACATCACCACTTAAAGATAACTCATCCATTTTTTTTAAAATGTCTAACTCACAGAGATATAGTGCTTTCTCTCCTACTACCTGGCAGCACCAAGCGTTTGACATCCTGCATGGTAACGTAAGACTCCATTTCTTTAATCCACTCCCCCTCGGTGGTAGCATGTGCTCCAACCACACTTAACACATCTTGAACAGAAGCTACAGCTCCTTCACTCTCTTTAACCAAAACGAACACCTTATCAACCTTCTCCCAACCAAGAGATAATCTCGACAAACAATCAGCTTGAATGTTTCTTCATCCTTGTATATGTGCAACTTTATAACAGTATTCTTGCAGACGAGAAGCCCACTTGGCTGACCTTGCTGAGCAGCTGCTAGTTTCACCTGGCAATAATATTTGGCCTAATGGTTTGTGATCAGATTTCAACCTAAATTTAAAACCCCACAAGTAGGTTCTAAAGTACTCACAACCCCCAGCTGCCGCCAGGGTCTCTGGTTCGATGACTGAATAATTATTTTCGGAATCAGTCAATGTCCTAGATGCGAATGCCACAGTCTTTTCATGTCCATTATGAACCTGAGCAAAGACTGCCCAAGGCCTGAGGCCTCAAGAGTGAGGGCAGATTCTAATTTGGTGTTAAAAGGGGTAAGATTACCAGCCTCACAAATATCTATTTTGATATTATCAAAACACTGTTGTTGCTGCTCAACCCACACAAATGTAGCACCTTTCCCTAAAAGCAACCTGAGAATTTCTGTTTTTTTCAAAAAATCGGTGCACAAATTTGGTTAATATTCAATGAGGTCTAAAAAGGACCTTAATTTGTTCTCATCGCAGGGTACAGGAACCAACCTGATGGCATCCAAGAGATTCTCTTTAGGCCTCACACCCTCAGAAGATATTTCAAAACCCAAGTATTCCACTATGTCAACCAATAATTTACATTTTTCAGGGCTAAGTGTTAACCCTGCTTCCTTTATCTTGTGAAGAGCTTGCCTAAGGGTTTGGTTATGTTGATTGATTGTGTTTCCAGATACAAGAATTACATCTTGGAAATACACAATGTTGTTGATGTCTTTAAACAATTCGCTCACCATACGCTGAAAAACACTTGTGGCTGAACAAGGTCCAAACCGCATCCTTGTACATTGAAAGCTACCATCCATAGTGATGAACGCCGTAAGTGGCTTGGACTGATCATGAAGTTTGGTTTGATGGTGTGCATTTTTCAAGTCCAAGTTAGAGAAGTACTTTCCCCCACTCGAGGCTGATATCAGCTCATTGATATTGGGCAATGGATAAGTACCCACAACAACATTTTGATTGAGTGACCTTAAATCGATGCACAATCTGAGCCGACCATCAGATTTTCAGTGATAATTACAGGGGAAACCCACATGGAGCTCTCCTCGGGTTTAATAACTCCTAATGACACAATGAATGAATGAATGAATGAAACTGTTTTTTTGTAAAGCGCAACGTTCACTCCAAGGAGCATCGTGGCGCTAGATGACAGAGGGCTGAGGGGAAGAAAAGAGGAAGAGTACAGAAAAGAAAGAATGGTTAAGAGAAATCAGATGAGTGCTAGGATTTTCTGGTCAGGCGCGCTAAAGATCCAAGTTTTTAATAACTTTCTAAACATGGGCTCGCTGTTGGAGTGTCTTAGTTGGGTGGGCAGGAGATTCCAAGCTTTGGCTCCCAGTGTAGCCAGGGTTTTCCCCCCTCGTGTTTTCATTTTGAAATGGGGACTAATGAGGCAGTTCTGGTTGGAAGACCGCAGGGTTCGATTAGTTTTGTAGGGTCTAGGATGATTTCTCAGGTATAGTGTCCCAATTTCAATGGTGGCTTTATAGGTGATGGTTAGGATCTTAAACATGATCCTTTTAACGATTCGAAGTCAGTGGAGGGCTTTTAGTGCATCCGTCGAGGATGACCGTTTAGGGAGTCCCAGTACCAGCCTGGCAGCGGCGTTTTGGATCACTTGTAGTCGTTTTATCACCATCTTTTTTGTTCCCGCATATAATCCATTGCCATAATCAAGGCGGGACAGGATTAGGGCCACTGCAACAGTTTTCCTAGCATGCAGGGGAAGCAGATCAAAGAATTTCCTCAACATTCTTATTATTTGAAAACAAGTACCTGCAACTGTGAGTGCCTGTTTGTGAAAGGACAGTGACTGGTCAAATTTAAAACCTAGGTTTTTGGCTGTGTCAACTGTGGCGGGCGGTGGATCTGAGTTAATGGGCCACCATAGGGTTGGGTTAAAGTTGTTAGCTTTCCCGAACAGGATGATCTCTGTCTTGGAGCTGTTACACCTAAGCATTTCTTTTAGTGCTGCTATAACGACCAAAGGTATTCTGCGTAGTTTGTGTTGTACTGGTAGGGCGTCGGATTTCAATACTATCTTATGGACATACCCTTCAAGCATCATAATTTTTCTCTGAAGGCTTCTTTTGCCTCTTCTAAAATACCTTCCAAGGACAGATTCTCCACCACCATCATTTGGGTGGGTTCTCCAGGGTCTACAACAATGCATAGGTCGTACTGATGCATCCACCCTAAAATAGGGGTTCCATACACAGCTACGTACACCTTCCCCTGTATTGATCTTCCAGAAAATCCTAAAACAGTATCCATGTATCCTAATAGGTTTATGGTTTCTCCCTAATAGCCACCTGGACTGATATCTTTGGGGGACAAAATCACATCTGGACACAAATTGACAAACACTACCTTGGGAACGATGGTATACATGGACCCTGAGTCTACCATGAGTTGTACTAACTTTCCATTAACCATAGATTCTGCCATGGGTCTATACCTTCTGCCTGGACCATCCTCAACCTCTCCCACACTCAAGATCCTATCTTCGTGTGCTATCACACTACTATTCTCATCTACGGTGGCCACTCTAGGTTTGTACCCTTGTCTGCACACTACTGCAAAGTGTCCTTTGCGCCCACATTTCCTCCAAGATTTATCGATAGCCACACATCTGTGATAACCCGCAGAATGAAATGTGCTACCACATCTGTAGTCAGATCTGGTTGGTTGTCTAGGATTTTGGATTGCACCACCACATTTGAATAAAGCCGCAATATCAGAATCTTCTCTTACTAGAGTAGAAACAAGATCATAATTACTGCCATCCTTTTTACCCAATTCACGCATGCAATGCTGAGACTGTTCAAAAACGTTAGCAATGTCAAAGGCATCTCTTAATGGTGGATTTTTGGCAGTCCAAAGGCATTCTTAAGTTTTCTTACATTTACAATGAGCAATAAAATAATCACGGACCAGTTCAAACTTCATGGCCCCAAATTCACATTTTAACAATAGTTCCCTTAGTTTGGAAACAAGGTCATCAATCAACTGACCTTCCTCCTGTTAGTGAGTATAAAATGTGCAGCGATTCATAACAAGGTTAATGTCTTTAGCAAATCTGCACTCCAGGTGTTTTTTTGTTCCTGCCTACATGTTTTTAATAGGGTCACCATTGGGTAGAGTAGTCAGTGGTAAGCATTTAAAAATGCGCTGACCTTCTTTACCTATATTGTTTAATAAGAGCGCTTTTTTTCTGGAAGCACTAAAACGAGCAACATCCATGGCTTCCAGGCAATTCTCAGACAGGGGTAGCAAATCATCCCATTCAATAGCAAATGGACCTGGAGAAGACATAAAAATTGGAGGAGACTCAATAGGCCCTTGTGATTGCATGTCAAACTAAAGGGAAAAAAATACAAAGCACTTTATCCTACACGGGACATTCAATGTGAGCGGTGGTCACCATCTTAAAATGACTACGTTCATCAACCTCCTTTCGTGTTAAGTATGATCCGTATATGATTACAAATAGCAGTATTGATAATTGTGCAAAATACTGTTCATATACATTGCACTACAGTATGAGATGGAAAAAAACCAAAATTGCGTATTTTGCAAAAATAGTCAGAAAGGTGGCTGAGACAAATTCGTATTCCTCGATACCTGATTTGTACCGCAATACTAAAGTGTTAATAATATTGCGCACTCAGAACAAAACCAACAGAAACATGTTCATGCCGTTTGTTTAAGTCAAACTGGGATAAAACATAATTGACACCTTTTAGTACTGATCTAAAGGTATCAGATGTGAAGGAGGTGGTTGCTTACATAATACAACCCAAGTGGCACAACATTGTCATCAGTTGATTGTTTCCTAGTGTAATACCAGGCCACATATCGACAATCAACTTTCATAGTATCCCTGAAATTGTAAATCATACAAAAGGCAAGAAAGGAGAAATGTTACATGCTCAATGCCACACCTCAAGACCCACATGTACCCAAGCCCAGAAGACAAAAGTAGGGGGTCTGTACCAAGACGTCGGTGCAACCACATCTCACCACAAGTGTCACCTTCCATAGTGTGGAAAAATCAGAAATTCAAATAGCTAGGAGTAGACTAAGAAATGACTAAAAGCAGATTGAGAAACAAATAGAACAAGCATTTGCAATGCAATTGGTCTCGTCTTTGGAACCTTATATATATTTAGCTATGCAGCACATTAGCCTGGGTGCTGAAACATCTACTGTTCTTTAAAATGGAGGGAAATTAAGCACCAATCTGTGTGATATGCCAGGTATGGGAAACCATGGAGAGAAATATTGCCTTTCAGCGGGAAATGGTATAGTCCAAAGCTCCGTTTTAATATAAAATCAGGACCTTCGGTGGTCATATCACTGGAAATACAAGATTTGAAAAAAATATTATTGTCTATGGGTGCTTGTTGAAGACAATTTCTAATGGACTGGAATATAGAGAACGCCAAAGTGATTCTGGTATTTTACTGACCTCTGCTGGTCGCTTACTATCAAGAAGTAAAAACAAGGCAGTTGCCAGAAAAAGAAATAAAAAGAAAGTCTCTCCGCAGATAGCAATTGTGGTAATTTACTGACCTCTGGTGGTCGTTTTCTATCAAGACAGTTAAATAGAGGCAGTTGAACAGAAAAAAAGACGCTAAGCGGAAGCAGACAAGTCCTATGCCTGATTTCCAGAGCCCACAAAGTACATACACATATAAGTATATAATAAGTATTTACTAAAGTATATACAAGAGATCTTGAATGATGAACCTATAAAACAAAAAGTCTTGAAGAAGCCTAACCTCTTAAATGTGGCAACACTGCTTCTGTGCTTTAGCCTCTAGGTTCCTTGGTCTCTAGGTCAATTATCTATCTGGAAAGAGTATGTGTTAGCTGTAAAACCCTGTTACCCGTTCTCTTGTCTGGGTTAATTATGTCAATCCCAAAGAAGCTTAAAAGATACCTGTGCTCAATGAAGTGGAGTGAGGTTTGATCCCCGATAGTTGCCCCACCAGGTCCTGGACCCTTGGCTGGCATCTGAGTGTACGCCTCCTGTTTCAAAACTGCAAGAACTGGACTCCTGGTGAAAATCCAGAGGTCTGAGGCTCCTTGAGACAGCTAATGACCACCCTCATCTTCCCCCATCCTGAAGATCCAACAGCGGCCCATGCTTCGCTTAAGCAATGACCGTCTATGTCTCCCACCAATGCAAAGCTCCAAAGGTGACCTGCTCATCACACCAACAACAATCTCTTTGCGGCTCCCGCCAATGCGAAGTTCCAGTGGTGACCTGCTCCATGTGCCAACAATGATCTCCTTGCGGCTCCTGCCAACGTGAAGCTCTGGCTGTGGCACTTTGCATGGATGTGGATTGTGTGGAAAGGTAAACTCTTCAATCGGATGAACTTCGTCCGTGTATCCAACCAGTGCTCCATTGCAGTTGGCGTGAAATTTGACCTTGTCCAGCACAACCAGATTACTGAAAATGGCGATTTGTGCATTGTGCCACTATTTTCATCTGAAACTTTAAAAATTAATTTTTTACTACTCCTAAACTGAGAAAAATCCTAACTTTAAGACTTTCGGTATTCACAGAAGGTATTTAGGAGTCCTAACTTTACAACTCCTAAACTGAAAAAAATCCTAACTTTAAGACTTTCGGTATTCACAGAAGTCATTAAGGAGTCCAAAAGTTAGGACTCCTAACTTCTGTGAATACCGAAATGAGTAAGTGCATTCTGTGAATAACAAAATGAGTAAGTGCCTTCTGTGAATACCAAAATGATAATAAGTTTAGGATTTTGTCTTAAGTTAGTTCTGTGAATCGGGCCCATAGTTCCCAAATGTTCATACCTGGTGCCCTTGTTGAAGTGAAAGCAGTTTCTGGAGTTTCCTATTATAGAGGTGTCTGGCATTTCCTGTCTCACTGTCCTGGTCCCTCTCTCTCTGGGGGTACAATAGGCTAATGTGAAGCCCTTTGTGTGTAAGCAGAGCCAGATCCTTCGAAGTGCAAGTGTGATAGGTACAGCTCTGACGGCCTATCAAGTCAGAGATGGCCCATCCTGTTAAAACCCAGACCCTCCTTTGTGATACTGTCTTGGAGGTATGCGCATAGATAAAATACCAACTACACCTAGCCATGTGACCCAGTCCAAGCTGTGGGCACTAAATAGTGCAGGAAAATGGTGGCCAGCATGTTGCTTCCAGGGCCGGCAGAAGGAGAGAGACACTGGACCCAATTAGGTGGCCAGACAAGAATGGCAGAACAAGACCACCCAAGGGGCACTGCAGCAGATGGGGCAAATATAGTCAGGGCATGGCAACACGGAGGATGAGGGGACTGGGGTAGTCAAGCAGAGCAGAGTAGGCCAGCCGTTTACTCCTCAGCCTCCAAAGCAGTCCAGGCAAAACCTCCAGTCCAACCAGGGACAGCGACAGCCCCAGGCCCCGGGGTATTCAGCGATCCACGCCGTAAGTGCAGCCTCAATCAGTCTACTGGCCTCAGGCCCCAAGGCTCCGGGTCGAAAGCGCTCTAAGGGCAAGAGGTTAGGCCCCAGTTACACTTTCACGTTCTGTAGGGTGGGCCTCCCAGAGCTGCAAGCCTGCACCCATAAGGAAGGAGGAGGAAGGAAGTCCCCACACCAAGCAGGATGCAAAGTGCAGGGAGCAACAAGAATGCAGGCTGTGCCACCAAAGCAGTGGGTCAGCATCCCCCTTGAACATTGTGGCTGGATCCTACAAGGTCAATCAGCAGGGCAACAGTAGGCCGCAGGCGTCTCTTGTTGTGTGTGTGAGCAGCACAGGCACCACACTACCAAAGCAGCCACCAAGGGAAGCCAAGAACGCTGTGCAGCAAGGGAGAGGAGTGGGCCTACCAAGGGGCGAAGCACCACCCAGGTTGGCTCACCTCTCGCAAGAGCCATTGTGGAGGTTGTGCCCAGCAGGATCCACTGGCCTCATGATCCCGGTCCCCATACAGGCCACCGATAACTTCAAACTCCATGCTTAGCGATGAGGCACATGGCAGAAGGGCAGATGCCCTCTGGAAGGGAGCCATAGGCTCTCCGGTGGGCTCCGGCTGCCAGGAACTCTGGAGTCAGATGACTATCATTGTCGGTGGCCAAGCTCTGTCCATGTGGCACACATTTCTGTTCTACTCTGTATGCTGGCACATAATGTGTTCATAATATAGTCTTAGATGCTAGGGAAACTACATAGTTCACACAATTCACAGTGAATCGCTCTTAGCGACGCACCTGACCATACTCTTCACCCCCCAACCCCAAATGCTAACTTTTCATTCTAAATGTCTTTCAGAGAACATTTATATTCAACTCATTCTCTTCTAGACGCTAAGCCCACTGATGACAAAGATTTCCAAAGATATTCAGGATGCTCCAACCTTTCCTATCTTAAGTCTGCATTACAAATCACCCAGAAATCAAATTGTTCTTGAGCCTATCTAGAGTGTCATTCATAAATGGCTGCATGTAGGCAATAACATTCCATACCATGCAAAATGAACACCATTTATCTTGGCAATTGATACATACATGAACACTAAGGCCAATGTCATCCGTGCACACAACATCAATACCCTCTCATATGCTTGCAACATGCAACTCATACTCTCTCGGACAAGACCCCCAACACTAGGAACAAGTCCTTTGACTCATGACCAAAGTCACCAACTGAATGAAGTCCAAATGTCTCAGCCTCAACACCAACAAGATAGAGGTAGTGATCTTTGGTTTTCACCTGATGACCAGCTGACAATGGAACCAAAACCGCCCTCAGCACCCATTCCAGAAACCTAGGGATCATCATTGCCAAAAAGCTGGACATGACTGCACAAGTCCACGTTGTCACATTATCATGCTTCCACACCCTGAAGATGCTAAGGAAGAAGTTCACATGGCTCTCGAGCATCACCAGAAAAAACGGCACTCACACTCTTGTCACCAGCGAGCTGGACTACGGTAACACCCTCTACTCTGTCATCACCAACAACTCACTAGAAGCCTGCAAACCATCCAGAATGCGACAGCCAGACTCCTTGTTGACCTTTAACGGGGGACATACATCACATCACACCACACCTTAGGGAGCTCCACTGGTTCCCTATTCACAAACAAACACAGTTCAAACTCTTCACACATATATTCAAGTAACCACAAAACACAAATCCCACCTATTTGAACTGATGCATCTCCTCCCACCAACCAGATTGGTATCCACACACACATCCCACACCTACACAGAAACAGACCTGGAGGCCCGGCCTTCTGAGGCATTGCTCCTAAAGAGTGGATCAACCTCTCATGGCAAATCAGAGCCTCATCCTTGCTTCTTGGCTTCTGCAAGAAGCAGAAGACTTGGCTTTGCAACTAGCCTCCCCAGACCCCACACCCTACCTTAGGCGAGACTGGGCACTCACAATTCCTCAGCGTCAGGAAACCCTTGTGGTGATTGTGTGTTTCCCTGGGTCAAAAACATCCAAGCTACCTGCGCGGAACTGGGGCTCCCTGATTTGTGGACTGAGCCGGCAAATATAGCACCAAGCATCTCCAAGAGGTCCCTGGCGAATTTGTATCATGAACACAAAAGGGCAAGGGCCCAAGCTACCCAGACAGAGGGGTCCCTATCATTTGTGTTCCTGCAAAGTAAGGATCTCTATAGATTTGAGAAGGCATTGGACCCTATATATCCCACACTTGCTAGGAAGTTGTTCCTCCAATGGAGATACGGTACATTGCCCTTTCGGTCCTTTACAAGTTCCTGGTCATTGGCCCCCACCACAAAGCACTGTCCTGTCTGTGCTGACAAAGAGGAAAATGACTTGCACGTGATCTTCTTCTGCCCAGCCTACAAGGCAGCTAGAAAATACTGGCTCCTCCCCTTGATAAAGAATTTGGGTGGCAGGGAATATGCACCAATGTATAGGATTTTAAAATCCGATGTTTCCGGCCCAACTGTTTTTGCACTTTCCAAATTCTTTACTAATGTTTGGTACACGCGTAATCGCTTTTTAAAAAAGTGCTGGGTAGGACCTAGAAATGCTGCTGTTTTTTAAGATGTCTTTATGTCTGTTCTTTTAACATATGTACTTAATGTTTTATCTGTTTATGACAGAGTTACTTGTGATTTTATTTGTACTGTGTATCTTTTATGACCGAATGGTCGAAATAAAGATTGAAAATGAAATGATTGTGTGTTTTACAAATTCACATATCATAAACAAAACGTAATGGGCAGGAGAATAACATCAAATACCCTGTGTGGCCTAATAACTTCAAAGGAAGCAATGTCACAATCATTTGATCCCAATGACAGGCCATCTTTGGCTTTAACTAGGTCTTAGCGCCTTAAATTGTGGGCCATGTGTGATATCTGTTCTGGTAGCGTTGGGGACGCAATTAAAAAACAATTTGATACAGTTTGCATCCTCCTAATTTCCCCACGTTAAATTTCGGCAGGGTTGACCTGTGGATAAAAACGTTCGATGAATATATACACATGCGGATATTGGTGCGGAAAGCAACAAAATCTGCACGTCATGTCTCACTTTTAGGACAAATTCGTAATTCATCCTATTTATAGCACCGTGTGAATCCCGACCCTGTCAGATTTCAACTGGTGCGATGCTTAGCACTAAACCCTCAAGGGCACAAGTAATCGAAGCGTATGGGTACGTATTTTATATTTGGGTTTTGCTTTATGTGTTCTGCATTTTGCCCTTTGTGAGTTCGAAGAGCAGAAAAATGACGTAATATTGACTGGTAGATACATGTATGTTTAATTTCAGGTATGGATACGTTGAAAAAAATACATGCAAATGAACGTAATCTGACTTGGATACAATATCTTAAATGGTGGGCGACTGACTGCAGTTTCAGCTTTATGGATCAGCCAGTTTGCGGAAAGGGAATCTGAAATGCCAGCCACTGTTTTGGCTGAAGGCTGCCCAATTCATCCCAGCCTGCTCAGAGGTGATGTACTGTAATGGGAAAATAAAATGACAGACAAGACAGCAGATCAAACACGACACTTCAAAGCAAGGGGAAAAATGAAGAATTAAGCGACCCAGCATTACAATCCCACAATGCAGCAAAACAAAGCATCTAACTGTGTACGCCTGGTCACTACCACCGCCCAGAGACCGGCAGCGTGTGTCTGAGATCTTCCCCCAAACCACCGGGGAGCGGTCTCCAGCGACTACATGACCAGTTATTGCACTATCCGTGCTTAGGCACTCCGAGGGGCTAATTAGTGCTTTTAGTATGCAAATCAGAGCCTGAGCAGATTACATCTAGAAAAAAAACAGCTGGTGAATATATTATTTTAATTATCATGCCAGAGAAATATGACTGTGGTGTAGGATGATGACAGAGCAGGCCATCCGCATAAACACTTACCTGCCTGAAATCACGCAGCACAGGGAGCTGCATCTGATTATCAGTTATTAGAGGCAAGCAATCACTGTCTTTTTCACAACTGCAGTCGCTTAGCAAAGGCGCATACCCCGAGGTCTACGTGCTGACACCATGCTCCCGGAGCTGGCTCGCTTAGAGGAGTCTAAGGCGTCTGCACGTGCTGCGACTATAATACTAATTTGCTGAATATATAGCACCACCCAATTGAAAAGTACTTAGGGGCAGATTTATGAAGGGCTTGCGCCACGTTTACGCCGCCGTTGCGTGACGCAATGGCGCGGAAACGTGGCGCATCCCTGCGCCCTATTTACAACGTGACGCATCTAGGAGATGCGTCACGTTGTACAGCACTGTGCCATGAGGAGGCGTTCCTGCGCAGAGGGGGGCGTTCCTGCGCAGGAACGCCTCCTGAAAGTGGCTGAGTGAAATCTATGAGATTTCACTCAGTCACTTTCAGGGCAATGCTGCGTCAAAACCCTGCGCCTGCTTGAAGCAGGCGTAAGGCTTGAGGCAGCATTGAAAGAATAGGCCCCCCCAGAGCATTGCTGGAGCTGCGTCGCGCTTGCGACGCAACTCCAGCAATGCGTCACTTTTACGGCACAGATGCGTGACGCATCTGTGCCGTTTTTGCCCCATGGTGCGCCGCATCATAAATGCGGCGCACCATGGGTGGCGTAGCTGTGGCGCACTGTGGCGCATGTTAACTGGCGCATCCCTCGGGATGCGCCAGTTAACATAAATCTGCCCCTTAATTTATCGACTTCAGCAAGAACAAGCCGACCGCATTTTTGGCTTTGCCTATCCTTTTTTATTTTTGATATAGTTAGTGCAAAACCTTACTGTTGGGGAAGCAGTGAGGCCTGCAATTTAACAAAATACCAATGGCAACAGGCCAAAATATTTTTGGGTTTAAAAAAAGCACAAATTCATTTAGTAGTCCATGACGCCGAAGAGGATTACTATGTGTGTGGATGTCCTCCTTGTGAAAGTTATGCCTGGCTGATCAGCCCTGTTTAGGGTGAAATCATCGGTTCTGGGTGGCTTGTGTTTCAGGGAGGGCTCTGCAGCGGAACTGGGTGGGCCTCATGATGAAGCATGCCACCAAGGGGTAACCCTGGTGGGTGAGTATTTTTTTCTCTTCAAGTGGAGAGTTATTCCCCCTTTTCCTCAAGGCTGGGTTCCCATTTTTGACATACAAAGGGGCATATTACCAAGGGCCTTATCGCCACTTTAGCGGAAATTTTTCCCACTAAAGCGGCGATAATTTTATCGCCCTATTACCTAGCTGTCGCTAACACCAGTTAGCGACACCTAATAGGAGATAGCGATCATCTTGCGGCCCACTTTGCATGTCAGCGATAATTATCGCTAATGACATGCAAAGTGGGCGTGCCAAGATGTTAGCAACTGGAAACAGTCGCTAGCATTGCTATCTCCTATTACCTACTTTTGGAAATATTCGCGCTAAGCGCGAATATCTCCAAAAGCTAACACCTGCCCAGAGCAGTTCTTAGCCATGTTATCCAATGGTAGGTGGATAACATGGCTAAGAGCATTAGCTCGGTAATGCATGAATATCGCTGACTTTTCAGAGATATTCATGCATTTCGGCCGATTTTTATCGCTTTTGAGATAAACCTTGATAATAGCAAGGTTTATCTGCGATAAAAATCGGCGGAGCTCGGCGATATTTATTTTGCCGCTAAGCCAACATAGCGATAATTATCCCTAGTTGTTGGTAATATGCCCCATAATTTCTTATCGCTAATGTGACCTTGAATGAGGAGACGCAATGTAAATCTTAGCCTTTGTTTGTCGTGAGTCCTGGATGCTGAAGCATAGACACTAGTCTTATTTTGTCAAATATTCGTAATTTTTCCTCTCTTGTGTGATGAAACAACTCTTTAACTATGCTAAATCCCTGTGATCCTTAACCAAACCATTAACCCAATTGAGAAAGAAATAAAGCAAATTAAAGGTAATTATGAATATAAGTAGCTTTGTACTAAACACCCCAAATATTCACTTCCATGTGCACATATATATATTCAGAGCTTCGCCCATTCATTAAAGCCAGATGAAACAATCCAAATTGTGGCTTAACCTGTGAGTATTGGGCATAGAGCATGGCCTGTGCCCTGCTGTGTGGTCAGCACACACAGGATATAGGGGCACATGCATCAAAGGAAAAACTGGTTGCACACGGGCAGATTCTCAGAATCTGCCCCTTAGCGACCGGTATTTTTGCATTTGGGCTGCATCATCCCAAATGCAAAAATCGCAATTTGCGATTGCATTTAAGGAATCGCAAATTGCGATGCCTTGAATGCAATGCAAGATGGCATTTAAAATAGCGATTTTGCCCTTGGGGCATGTGTGTGCCCAACATGAGTGCCTATATAAATTTTAGGGGTGCAACTGGGTGTCCTTTTGACACCCTTGAAATTGCGTGCACAATTTGCGAGTACCTAATGGGTACTCGCAAATTGTGCATGCAATTCCCATTCATTCCTATGGGCCTGTAGACCCATAGGACTTCAATCCTATGGGCCTATAGCCTATAGGAATGAATGGGAAGCCATTCCTTAATTGTGACTCATAATTTGCAAGACGTAGTTAAGGAATTTGTAGGAATCACTATTTTTTTAGCGATTCCTACATGCATATGCCTTTGCGATTCCTTATTAGCGAATCCTTATTCTTCGCTAATAAGGAATCACAAATGGTATTTTTGATGCATGTGCCAGCTAGTCTTTCCCCACATTCTCTGGCAGTATCTTCTCTGTAGACAGCAATAGGCGTGGCCTATCACTGTGTTCTATGCACACATCGCACACACACACAAACACTACTTTCTAGTGTACGTATATGCAGTATAACTGCATGGTTTGCAGTTTTGCCAAATATAGAGCACATCCAGACCCAGTTTCACAAATAAATCACAAACGCAATGCTGTGCTGGGTTGCGTGAATGGGAGAGAGCAGAGCAGCATCATATCTACATAGGAGTGGCAGTGTTCTGCTTTCTCTCTGGTGAATTTTCTGCTGCCATGCATCGATGTAGACACCCTTGCACCAAGGTTACATCTCGGTCAGCCTGAACTTGTACCTTTCACCAGGGCGCCTTCTGCTTTTAGGACCTATACTTAAATCTTTGAAATTGCATGTCTCCCCTGTTAAATTATTTATTGAAATTTACTCTATTTCTCTAGATTGGAGTGGGATTTGTCTTGGGTAATCTCTTTACTTTACTACTATTATTATTTATTTGTGCCACATAAATACTTTACATATTGCTTCTAAGTCAAGCCTGATTGCTTTTGTGCCAAGCTAACAGAGGTTTAAGGAAAGGATAAATTAGTGGCTTTTGTGGTTCACCTTGATAAGGATTGGGGCTTGAGAGGGGCCCACACCCCCCTCAACTAACAACCCAATCTCCCACGTTGGGTTTCAGTGGTGGGATTTAATACTTGTGTTTGAGAAAGCCAATCAGTGGTTTGGTGATACACTAAGATACCATTATAAATAATTTGATACCAGATTCAACCTCTCTCTAAATTATCCTTGATTAGCCTATTTTGTTTTTTTAATGAAATTCACTTTCATTCTATCTGACTCTGTGTATCAGTGATTTTGTCTGCTGCAAGCATGGAGTTTGAGCTCAATAATCTGGAGAGCTACACTGGGGCTGATCTTAAAGGATTCTGCAGAGAGAGGGCTACTACAACCAAGGGCTCCAAGATTTAGGAGCTTCAAGTGGCCCTCAGGGCCTGATGTTAGGCCCCCCAGTTATAGCGACAGAGGAGAAGGAGGAGGAGGTTGACGTTGAGGAGGAGCAGCAGGATGAGATGAAAGATGGAGATGACAAAGTCCTTTTTGTGGCCCCAGAAGAGAGAGGGACCTCTACCAGCTCGAGGGCCAGCAGCAGCATCTCAGCAAGCGCCCAGAGAAGCTGGTGGTAAATAAATGTAAATGTACATGTATTTATATAGCGCATATCACCCACATCGCAGGCATCTAAGTGCTTGCTTAGGGAACCCGTCCTGGTATTCCCCTGTGAGATAACCCCGGCAGGGTATTCACAAGGTGAAAGCCAGGCATCCCGCCGCGAGGGGCCGTTGTGGAGATTAAGCAAGCTATTGCCCAGAGTCGCAGAGTGTGAACCCGTGAGTCGAGTAGGCACCAGAGCGAGAATTATCGAGTCCGTGGAATTATTGAGCCCAAGTCCCGTCGAGGCAGGGAATTGAACCCTGGTCCAGGGCCGATCGCAGCTTCCGGGTCTGCCGCCTCTAACCCCTGAGCCACACTTCTCCACAGTAGAGAGAGAGTTCAAGCTGAAGATGGCCAAACTTAAGATAGAGGAGGGCAGAGGGCAGCCGCGGAAAGAAATGCTGAAGCAGAGAAGGCCTTGGCAAGGGAGAAGGCAGAAGCCAACAGAGCATTAGAAGAAAAGAAACTGGTCTTGGATGAAAGAAACATTCTGCTTGCTCATAAAATGAGTGAACAAGTGCTGGACCTCAAAGCCAAGCTGGCCTCAGAGTCCAGCAGCAAGGGTGGTAGTGGTACTGCAGTGCCAAATGGAGACAGGACGGTCCACATTACCAAGGACCTGCTGCCTAGCTTTGATGTGGCAGATGATGTAGATAAAAGGTTTGAAGCCTATGGGGTTGCACTAGAGATACACAGATTCTTTAAGGAGGATTAGATTACCAGTCTCTGGAGCAGGGACGGTATCTCCTCAAGAATAGAGGAGAGTCGCCCCACCTGCTGTGAGCTCAGCAGGCAAACACAAATAAATAAAATGACATGCCAATGCCATTTTATTTATTGGAGCTAAATCCCTCAAATGTAGGATGACAGCACAGATCTACAGTCTTGAGACGGCCAGATCGACATGATCACTGTAGACCCAGCAATTCAAAGGCTGTGAAACAGCCTAGAGATTGCTGGAACAGGACCCCAGCTTTAAAACGAGTACTGGATGAGCCTGCTCCCACCAATTCTGGAGCTGCTTTCACAACTTGAGAGCAGCTCCAGGATTGGTTGGAGTTCCGTGCAAAAAGCAGGAAGGAAGTTCTTATTTTTCCTGTTCATGGACAGCAAAGAGAAGTTCAGCTTCGGTCGTGCTCCCACTCCGGATTTTGTGGTGAATTGTGCATGCCTTTGCACCCCACCATTTCTTATTTAAGCTAAATTCCACTACTCCGGATGCAGATTCCAAAAGAAGGGAGGGATGCACTGTTATCCCTCTGGGACAGGATGAAGTATCCACTCATGAAGGATACTCTTACCAGCAAATATGGTCTCTCACCTAAAAGGTATAGACAGACATTTAGGGAAAGCCAGAAGTTGCCCAGTCTGTCCTGGATAGATTATGTTGAATACTGTTGTAAGGCATTGGATGGTTGGATGAAGGGCAGTATTGAGATGGCTTACCAAGGGCTGGATAATGCATTTGCCAGGGAGCACATGTTGAGCAATTGTTTTCCAAAGCTGCACCAACACCTAGTGGATAGTATGCTCTCAAGGAATTTGCTAAGGAGGCAGGCTGCTGGCTCAGCACCAGGTTCCATAGGAAGGTATCCTGGGAGGGTATCATCCAAAGGGTGGACAGGGTCCCCAAAAAAGGAGGGTGAAGAAAAACTTTAAAATAAGTTCTCTATGACAAGAAGCACAGGCGGTTCATTCCCCAGTGTTCTGAGTGTTACAAGTATGAGCACATGAAGGGAGACGCCAAATGCCTCAAGCGTAAAGCAAACAACAATATCTCAACTGGTATAGTTAAGGAGGACGGTTAAGCATGCAAGTCGAAAACTTTACACAAAAGGACAAACCAGGAGACTCTTGGTAAATTTTTAGAATATGCATTCAGCATCATATATTTGAGGGCAAAAAATCAACATAAATAAACATACAGTTATGACAGCACTGTAAGCTAAAATGCGTTAACAACCCGAATTGAACTTGGTGCTTGAGTGTGAAAGTGACACAAAAAGTGGCGACACAAGTGACAATTGGTGGTCAGCGTGAGAGGAAGGCGCGAAATGTGAGCAGTTATATACAGTGAATGGGGTGGTTCCAGACATAAATGACCGATTTGGGAAAAGAGTTGGTAATGATTTTGTGAAACCACGGAGCCTGCGTCTTTAGTTACGCTGAAGGGTCGACGGCGTTTCGATCCAGTGACTGCGGATCATCATCAGGACTTGGTTGTCTAATTATCGCAGTGCTATGAGGGGTGCGGGGGCCCGCTTCAAGAATGGCATCGGGGGACGCGGTGCCGCAGCTTCAGGGAGGCCGGCGGTGTCCTTGGGTAGTTCGTGATGGATCGGGGCTTGTCCGGGCGGAGCATCGGCGGCTGGGAGGAATCCTTACTTGGTGGAAGAATTGAGAGGCAATCAATGGGGTACCGCCACGGTCGTGTGCGATGTGCCGGAGCTAGAATCACGGGGTGACTGCCACGTTCGTGTACCAGTTGAGATATTGTTGTTTGCTTTACGTTCCTACCCTAATCTCAACTCGGTTTATGGATTAGACTCCTGTTGTTTGAGACAAAAAAAATGCATCAAGAGGGCACAGTGATTGAGGAGAAGGAGGTCCTAGCATAAGTGAGAGAGAGCAGAAATGACCTTAGTATTCCTGGGTGATAAGGAGTTACACCTAGATTCATGAAAGTGCCATTCTGCGAATAGCAATTTGCGAGAAATAGCGAATCGCAATTTGAAATTCGCAGAATGGCATTCATGTCGAAATGTGATAGAAAAAAGCGAATCAAAATCGGCCGCAATTCCCGATTGCAATTTTGCCACAATCGCTTAAATTTCACAGAATCGGCATTTTTCCATGTAGAAATTGCGATCTAGCAGTTAGCGAAATCGCATTTTGCGATCTCGCTAACTGCGAAATCGCAAAAATGGGAAGTCGCATTTCGAGCCCATTGATGACATCACAACCAGGAAGTAGGCTTTTCCCACCCACAAACAGAACACTGAGCCAGACAGTGGAAGCAGCATTCTGAAGAGCTCCAAACCTCTGAATTTGCAGCACCCCAGCAGGACACAAATCCTCAACATGTCCCAGGAAGCAGCAGGGAGCAGTCGGCAAGGGAGGAAGAGAAAAATCAAGTTCTCTGAACAAGAACTAGAGTACTTGATTGAGGGGGTCTGCAAGGACCATGGACGCCTCTTCGGTAAAGACTCCCGGAGGGTGCCAGAGGCAGACAAGCACGCAAAAGTAAATTTGGTCGGGGTCAGCCAGCGGTCAATTGATGACCTCAAGAAGCGCTGGTACGACCTGAGAGGTCGTGCAAAGGAGCGCATTGCCGAGAGGCTTGGGGAGCGACTGCCCACCGGTGGAGGGGATCCTATTGCCACACCAAACACTCCATTGGAGGACCTCATAGAGGACACCCTCGCACCAGAAGCCTGCGTGGGGGTAATCCAGCTGGACTCATCCCGACCCAGCCAACAATCAGAAGGTAAGTGCCATGCGACTGCGACCCTGTCCCCCAACATTGCCCATGACTCCTGAGCTAGCAACATGACATCCCCAGTAATGCAGGCCATGCACATCTGAAAATGCCCAATTTGTGGTAGTTGTAGTGAAATCATAATTCCCCAGATAGCTCAACACAGCCAGACCTGTCAAATAAAAGTAATTCCAAAAGCCAGTCAGGGAAAGCAAGCCTGCATGCATGTATCAACATCTTGTGTGCAAGAGACATTATATGAATCATGCACCCTTTTACATCACAGGTGCTGTCGACCAACCCAGCACTGATAGCGAGGCCCTGCACATCGCGGAGAACCAGGAGGACACTGAGGGTGAGGGCCAGACCAACCAACAACCCGGTCCATCACAGCCATCTGCAGTGCTTCCACCACCACCACCCCGTGTGGACAGGGTCACCCCTGCAGCCACAGGTGTCCAGCCAACACCCCCAACAGACACCCACAGCAGTGGTACAGGCCACACCACCAGCACCTAGGAGGCAGACGAGGCGCACAGCTGGAGCAGGAACACACTCCAGCGCACCTAGGCGCCAGCAGCGTCAGGCCTCAACAGGCACGGGCAGGGCACTCCATCTTCCTGATCCTGGTCTGGCCATTGAACACCGCATGCTGGCGGTGCACCGTACCAAGGCGCGTCACCTGGCAGCAATCCATACACAGCTGCAGGCGACTGCCCAAAATGTGGCCCAGATGACTGCTGCTGTCAGGGAGAACAGCCAGCTGCTGGTAGCCCAGCAGGACATGACCCGCCGCCCACCGCCAACTACTGGCCCGCCTGTCGGCCTACACCAGGTCAAACCACATTGTAGGTAATGCGACGTCACAGCTGTCACGCAGGTCACTTGCCATGCAGGGCCAGATGGTACAGTGTTGCCAGGATGCGGCCGGGTCACTTGATCTGCTAACAGCAGTAGTGCTCGGCAGCCAGCCCACTGCCCAAGGAGAACCAGGGGGGCCTGACGATGTGAGCGAGG
Organism: Lissotriton vulgaris; assembly: GCF_964263255.1. Taxonomy (NCBI): domain Eukaryota; kingdom Metazoa; phylum Chordata; class Amphibia; order Caudata; family Salamandridae; genus Lissotriton; species Lissotriton vulgaris. The sequence goes on from NC_141697.1 coordinate 374,499,073, forward strand.
TTGCATCGACAAACAGCAGCATATCCTTGCCGCCTGTGCCTGAACGTCGCCGCAGCAGCAGGCCCACGGCATCATCTCGGGCCAACACCGTCCCTCAGGACCCAGAGAGACGGCTTGGTGCGTCTCCTCGCAGCCACCAGTGAGAACTTGGACACTGTCGGTAGGTCCATGCTGGACACCTCTGCAAGCCCTCTACCCCTGCATGGGGAGGTATGAAGAAATACTGTCCTTATGTGACACCAAAGAAACAAAAGGCCACTTTATTGTGCATTAACAATAAAGATTCATGGTCTGACTTAAATCCAACTCATGTCATTATTACATTTGTCATGCACGAGTGCAGTGTTTTGTGAGGGGTATGGGTGCACTAGACACAGTTAATAGTGATGTGGTTGCGGCGCCTGTGTCCTTCAGCAGGATTTCCCCGCGTGCATGACGCACATTTGGAGGTGGCCGGTTGTCCCCTTCCGACTCACTGCCAGATATCTCCACTGGTATCCTGCGCTTGGTAGCAATGTTGTGGAGTATTGCACACATGGCCACGATGCGGCAGCAGACCTCAGGTGTGTATTTGATGGCCCCACCAGTCTTGTGAAGTATGCGGAAACGGCTCTTCAATAGGTCAAATGTCTTCTCTATGCAATTTCTTGTGCGTATGTGTGCAGCATTGTAACGCCGTTGCTGTGGTGTGGCAGGGTTGAGGTATGGGGTGAGGAGGTACTCACGTAGACCGTAGGCGCTGTCACCTGAAGGTAAGAAGCACAGGGTGAGTGCCTGTTCTGCGCAGATACATGATCACAGTGCACTATTTGGGGGCATGTGTACTTACCTAGTAGGTGTCCTTCACCATAGTCTCCCCTGGCCAGTCGTGCGTGCATGCCGCTGTGCCAGAAGATGAAGGAGTCATGTGTGCTCCCCGGATATTGTGCCACTATGTCCGTGATGAAAGTCTTGGCGTTGCACACCCTCTGGATATTGAGGGAGTGGTAGGACTTGCGGTACATGTATTCCGTTTGTGCTGGTGGGCAGATGTGGATGTGGGTACAGTCAATGCATCCTATTACATGTGGGAATTGCACAATGTTGTAGAATTGAAGCTTGGTGTCATTCAAGTCCTGTTGGGTGGTGGGAAATGAGATGTAGTGGTGTAGCCGGGTCAGCATTGCATCCAGGAAACTCTTTAGGCAGCGGGACATGGTGGGCTGGGATATCCCCCCTGCATATGCGACTATCCCCTGGAAGCTCCCGGAGGCCAGTAGGTGCAGGCTGCACAATACCTGGACATGGATGGGCACGGCATTGGTCCTCCTTGTTGGGTGCTGCATCAGGGGGTCTAGGTCCCGGATCAGCTTGATGATCATGGCCCCATTCAGGCGGTACTTTGAGTAAATTTGCTCATCAGTTTGGCCCAGAAGGGTGATCCGCTGGCGGAATATTCGCTCCTGGATCCGGTGTCTGTTCTGTGCTGCTCGCTATAGCCTTCGCCGCCTGACCACCATGTAGAGTCCTGGCATTGTGAGAGTCCTCGTGCTCCAGCTGCGTCTCCTTAAGTGTGTTTGGTCAGGCCTGCACCTGTTGGTAGTTTGTTAAAGTTTTTAACATTTTGTTTTCCTTACTGGTTACCACCTGGTTTGGGTTCTCCTTAAATTGCACCTCGCAAATAGCGATTTTCGGGTTTTTCGCATTTTGCGATTTTTCTTGAATAGCGATAGCGATGATTTTGCGATTTCGCAAATTTATTCGCAGAATCCATGGTATCTCGCAATTTCCGATTCTCAAATGGGCTTCTTCCTGGATTTTGCGAATTTATTTGCGAACTCGCAATTTTACTTTAGCAAATTCGCAATTATAGAGATTTCACTATCAAGAATTCCTTTTCTTCATATTGCGCTCTCAAATGCGAATTCGCAGCAATTGCGAGCGCAATTTGGCTTCATGAATCTATCTGCTAGTGCCCAAAACCCACTTGCCTTCAAATACTTCCAAGTACAGACAGTGGGACACCATCAATGGGCAGAGGGTCAAGGCTCTGATGGACACAGGAACCAGCATGACTACTGTGAGGTGGCATTCGATGTCCTCAGAGCAGATACTACCTAATACAGTAGAGCCACTTTGCCATGGATCTGGTTTCTTTTGAGTGGTAGGAGCTTCTCAGATGCACTAAAAGTAGCTGTGAGTCCTGTCATGCCTGCGATTGTCTGTTAGGCAATGGTATGGAGCACACTGTCTAGAAGGAAGTGGAGCTCGGATCACACCTGGAGATATTAGGTTTGCCTGAGTGGATCTGCATGACCACACAGTCCGTGGCTGCCCAAGGATGCCTAAAGCCTGGAAAAATGGTCCATACCACTGCCAAAAAGATTCATGTGATTGGGATAACAGCCCCTGAAACTTCCACACCCCAGGTTGAGTGAGCACCAGAGGACGCTGCCCTGAGGACGATATTGCCGCCCTGGGAAGCCTACCTGATTTTGCTGGATGGCAAGTTGAGGGTGGGCCCTCCATGGAAGAATTCTATAAAGTGCAGGAGTACACTCTAGAGGGTTTGAGGTAGCAAGCTTAGGCCCAGGCATTTGGGGGACACCTCTGGAGATCACCTCATACATAGTGAGAATGACCTCCTAAACAGTGAGTTTAAGGTTCCTGCACCTGGTGCAACCCATGTGATGGTGGTCCCTCAGTGCTACAGTGCCCTTCCTAATGGGGCTATCTCATGATATACCTCTAGCAGAGCATCTGTGGCAGGACAAACCCTTTGGCAGGCTTGTCACCCCTTTTATTGGCAACAAGAGAATAGAGAGGCAACAAAAAGAATATTTTCACAATTTTTCAGAACTCGGAAACAAGTGAAAGTCCTTCAGTGATATAAACAAATCACTTTTATTACATCCTTTAGGGTATTCTTGATACAAGATGATTGGACAAACAGCCAACGCGTTTCGCCCAGGTTGGGCTTCCTCAGGGCAGATGCTCAAATTCACTGATGTAGCGATGTTGATCTGTACCTTATCAACAATGCAGTAGGCTTTCAAATAGAGGTGTCCAGTACTTCCAAAGGATGGACGTTATATAGACGTAATATGTTATCCCGACAATCAGCACAGTGTTTCTTTCATGAGTTCATGTTCTTCGAGGTGCCAACATTCAGCTGGAAATATCAGTGTGGACTATGATATGTGACACTTCTAATATGCACCAACGTCTCTAGCAATGCCCCACGTAGGACGCCGAGTCTCTCAACTCACCGACGGCCAAAGTCAAAATTCGAAAAAGGCTCAATTACCAAAGCAAAGAGCATGGGTGACAAGAGGAAACCCTGCCTGGTCCCTCAGCACACCTCGTGTCCCTTGGAGATAACACGGACAGTTTTTCCCCTGGCTGTAGGGTCGCTTAGAGCAGTCGAGCCCAGGCTATAAAACCACATCCCAACTTCAGTCACTCCATAACTCCATAGAGAAAGTTCCAATCTACACTGTAAAAAGCTTTCTCTATATCTACTGCAAATACTGCTGCTTCTCCATGGACATAAGTATCTGCCTCCACTAATGTTAACAAGCTCCTGATATTGAGTGCTGTGTTATGGACAGGAAAAAAACACTGTTATGATTTTGGTGTATCAATTTCATTATCCAGGGTAAGAACCTGGCTACCAATACTCGGATAAGGATTTCATAATCAATGCTAGACATCGACAAAGGTTTGTAACTTTTCAGTCATGTTGAGGCCTCCCCGGTTTCAGCAATGGCACCACCAACGCTTTGCGGGCAGAAGGGGAAAGATGACCTGTATTTGTAGCTGTCCTGTACAGATCCACCAACTTGGGGGCTAACAAATCAGTATATGTGACGTAAAATTCAACGGAAACCAGTCTCTCCCAGGTATTTTCCTCATCACTGTGCCACTTGGTGCTGCTCTTATTTCCTAAATTGTAATATTCCCTCATAGCTCCTCTGTTTCCTCAGGTGTAAGAGTTTGTAAAAGTAATGGGGTTAGGAAATGGTTCTGGCTTCTTCTAGTGTGTGGAAACGCTTGCATAGAGGCGAGAATAGTACCCCCTAAAATGTTGGTTAATGTCAGCCTGTTTATAGAGTCAGACCCCCTGATCTGTTTCTAGTTCCACAATAACCAAACCATGTTGAGCAGAATTTGCAAGCCAAGCCAGGAGCAAACCAGCCCAATCGTGTTCTGCATGTGCTTGTATCATGTACTCCCTATAATCATAGTATGTAAGCTTTTTGACCTGTCCCGCCAAGCGCTCTTTGGAATCTTGTAAGACCTGTTGCAGGTCTGAGCAGTCCGGTCTGCATTTCTCCACCTCCCACAATTCCACCTCCAAGGCCACTACTTCACCAAACAGAGTGCGCCTAACGCTGACCGTTTCTGCTATGCACTTCCCTCTGATCACTGCTTTAAAGCATCCCATTCCACCTGTGGGGTAGATGCTGTGCCATTATTGTCTTCAAAATATCGCCATATGGTAACACTAATTGTGTCCTTACAAATTGATCTTCTAGAGATTCTGGCTTCAGTCTCCACATAGGTGTGCAGGGCCACATCTGCTTTTAGCCCAAATAGTACTGGGTTGTGATACTAGATGGTTCTAGCAAGGTATTCAACGTCTCCTACCATGCCATGTGTATCCGGTGTGAATATGAACGCATCTAAGTGCACATGAAGTTTGTGGTGGCCCGAAAAGAAGGTGTAATAGCCTAGTCAGCGTGTGCATGCAACGTCAAGTATCAACCAGTCCATTTCTAGCCTGCCATCCCACAAATATCTGAGTGGTATCGATCCAGCATCGGACCAGCTATATAGTCTCCCTCCATAAAGACCAAGTGCACCAAGACCCTTAACAACTCCTCCAGAAATGCCCCCTGGTCCACATTTAGGGCATACATATTAATCACTGTTATGTCTCGGCCAGCCAGCCTTCCAGCTACCACCATAAAACTTCCCGCTGGGTCAATCAGTTCCCAATTTTTATGAAAGGGGACCCCCAGGCTCACCCAAATAGGTACCCCTCTTGCATAAGCAGAATACGTGTTCAAGCTCATTTTGGTTCCCTATTACTGTTTCTGGGGCTTGGCACCAGCTTCGCATCTGAAGGTGTATAAATCTGGATATTATATGGTCTGTTCGTTGTTTACACATTTCCCATGTAATCAAATGCCCATCTTGAATTATATGCTTCCAACGTCTAAAACCTGCCTTTAATAATGGTGCTGTAAGTGCATCTTTTGTGCATTCTGGAGTTCTGGGTGAGTCCCAGATTGGAGCCCAGAGGGTATGATATGGAATTTTAAAAACGTTTCTAATCTTGTACAGGTCTCAGCCAGCCCCCTCAAGATCTTTAGTCTAAGTTTTTTTAAATACTTGGGGTCTGCATATTTAAACAAAAAGCCTTGTTTATCCCCTGCCTCCAAGCTCGACATCACAGCCAATAGGCCCCCCATCTCAGATGATCTTGGTGTGTTAAACAACATTCTCCCGTTCTTCAATAAAAAGGCCCATGAGTAAAACAACAAATCTGGCAGTAATAAACCTCCTTTTTCCACCCTCCTTCTCAATTTCTTACATGCTATCCTTGGGCCGTTACTTGACCAAATGAAGGTACTGATCTGACTTTGCATCTTCTTTAGCCATACTTTCTCAAAAGGCAGGGGAATAGAATTGAAAAGAAAAGTGAGCTTTGAGAGGATTATCATTTTTACTAGATTGACCCAATAGAGAAAGCTGAAGATGAGACCACATTTTTAGGAGTCAACAAACCTCTTTCTTGACTTTCTCAAAGTTAACTTTAGTTATATTATTAACATCCTGTGATATCATGACTCCTAAATATTTCATTTCTCCTCTACTGGCATCACCTCCTACGTCCAGATTCCAGGACATAATCTCCATCTTACCCCTGTTGATGTTATAGCCCGAAATCTTTCCAAAGTCTGCGTTCAGAATCATGATACGCATCAAGGTATCTTGCAGATTAGGAGTGTAAATGAGGATATCATCGGCATATAAACCCAGTTTCTTACTCCAGCCATCGTAATAAAAAGGTACAATGTCAGGATCCTCCCTAATTTTTCTAGCCAGATGCTCAATATTGAGATTAAACAAGAGCGGTGATAAGGGGCAGCCCTGTCTCCTACCCCTAGTAATGCGTACAGGGTCAGTCAGGGAGCCGTTGACCAAAACTCTAGCTTCTGGAGTCGCATAAAAACCCTCCAGGGTCCTACAAAAATTTGGCCCAAGATTTAAACATTTTACCACGGCTTGTAGGTAGACCCAGTTTACCTGTTCCAATGCCTTTGTGGTATCCAGTGCTACTACTGCAAGCGGTAGCTCGTAGGCGGTTGCCAGGTCTATTGAACCAATTAGTGCATGAGTCAGCTCCTTCAGAGATATTCCATGTATAAAACCTATTTGATCTTCGTACACCAACTCTGCCATAAGCCCATTTAACGGTATACAGTCAAAATATTGAGTTTTTATTATCGATTTGCATTAATATCGATTAAAAAATTTAGAATGGACAGAATATCGACTGGACAGAATATAGACATAAAAAATATCGAATAGGATAGCATTAACATCAAATTGAAAAAATATAGAATGGACATAATATCGAATGGACAGAATATAGACTACAAAAATATAAAATGGACAGAATATAGACTACAAAAATATAGAATGGACAGAATATAGACTACAAAAATATCGAATTTGAGGTAAGTAAGTTAATATCAATTTTTAAAGTGTTTTTTATGTTAGTATATGAAAAGTGTATATTTATTTTATTATTTATATTAATTAATTATTTTTATAGTATTTAATTTTTGCGTAATATAATTCTGTAGCGGGTTGTGGGTTTATAGGGGAATACGGTGGGAAGTAATTTAATTATAATTAATTAAATATGTTAATTTATTTATTGGTAGTTATTTTGAATCAATTCTTAATTCATTAATAATTGGTAATTAATTAAAATATAATTGCTAATTAATTATAATGAATAAATTGATAAATATGTCAATTTTAGTAATTTATTTTCAGTAGCGGGTTGTGGATTTATAGGGGAACAGGGTGGGAAGTTATTTAAATATAAATAATTAAATATGTTAATTTATTTATTTGTATTTATTGTGAAATAACAGTTAATTATTTATTAATTGTTAATTAAAATATAATGGGTAATTCATTTTAATTAATTTATTAATTGATAATTATGTTAATTTTATTATTTAGTTTATGTAGTGGGTTGTGGGTTTATAGGGGAATAGAGTGGGGAGTAATTTAATTGTAAGTAATTCTATTTTTTAATTTTTTTATTTTATCAAATTTTTAATTATTTTCTAATTGTTAATTCATTTATTGTTAATTGGTAAATAATTTGTATTAGTAGGTAAATATTAATTAATTTTTATTTGCATTTTTTATTGATTAATTAATATATTATATAAAAGTGTTAAGTATTTTCATTAATTTGTAATTGGTATTATTATTTATTTTATTTTAATTTATATATGAAGTATTTACTTTCCCTACTGTTGCACTCACTGGAGTGGGAATAGTAATTTTTACCCCTGTGCTATCCAACGCTTTCCCTACTGTTGCACTCTCTGGAGTGGGAATAGTAATTTTTACCCCTACGCTATCCAACGCTTTCCCTACTGTTGCACTCTCTGGAGTGGGAATAGTAATTTTTACCCCTACGCTATCCAACGCTTTCCCTACTGTTGCACTCTGTGGAGTGGGAATAGTAGTTTTTACCCCAACGCTATCCAGCGCTTTCCCTACTGTTGCACTCTCTTGAGTTGGAATTGTAATTTTTGCCCCTACGCTATCCAACGCTTTCCCTACTGTTGCACTCTGTGGAGTGGGAATAGTAGTTTTTACCCCGACGCTATCCAGCGCTTTCCCTACTGTTGCACTCTCTTGAGTTGGAATTGTAATTTTTGCCCCTATGCTATCCAACGCTTTCCCTACTGTTGCACTCTCTGGAGTGCGAATAGTAATTTTTACCCCTACGCTATCCAGCGCTTTCCCTACTGTTGCACTCTCTGGAGTTGGAATAGTAATTTTTACCCCTACGCTATCCAACGCTTTCCCTACTGTTGCACTGTCTGGAGTTGGAATAGTAATTTTTACCCCTACGCTATCCAACACTTTCCCTACTGTTGCACTCTCCGGAGCTGGAATAGTATTTTTTACCCCTACGCTATCCAACGCTTTCCCCACTGTTGCACTCTCTGGAGTGGGAATAGTAATTTTTACCCCTACGCTATCCAAAGCTTTCCCTACTGTTGCACTCACTGGAGTGGTAATAGTAAATTTAACCCTTTCTGCTATCCTACGGTAAAAATATTGTAATTTTTTTATTAATATTACGTTTATATATATATATGTATTAACAAATCAATAGCGCCGGGAAACCTCCGGGTAGCTGAGCGCTCAATAAATGCAATTATAATAATAATAATAATATGTTTTTTTTTACTTACATTAATTATTTATTAATTTTAAGATTGTTTAAGTATTTTAAGTATGTTTATTATTTCATTCATTTTTAATAAATTTAAAGCATTAAAAAAATTTAGATATTTTGACTTACTATGGGCCTCATTAGGATCCCCAGAGTAGGAGGGACCGTCCGCAGGGGCAGCGGCGGTCCCTCCGTGCAGATTAGGATGTGACCGCCACCCTGGCGGTCACATCCTGTATATTTAACATTGCGGCGGGTGCTGCTTGAAGCAGCACATGCCGCAATGTTAAATAAACCATGTTTTCCTTTGCGGGCCACGAAGCTGCAGGCACCGCGTGGTGCCTGCCGCTTCGTGCACGCAAAGACATGGGGGTACCATAGGTACCCCCCATGTGCACCCCCCAGCCCCCCCCCCCCCCCCTTCACCCCTGGGGGCTCACAATGGGCCCCCATAGAAAAGTCTGTATGCCTTTCCACAGCGGAAATGCCGCCGTGGAAAGGCATAGGACCAACGCTATCCTAATATGGCTAGCAATGTCGGATAGACACCGCCAGCCATGTTAGAGCTTTTCCGCCGCGGTCGGAAGGTGACCGTGGCGGAAAAGCAGCAGACGGAATAAAGATCCCCCAGCCATCCTAATCTGGCGGGGGGTCTTTTTTCTGTCCGCAGCGGTGAATCCGCATCCTCCGGGCCGGCGGTGGCTTCCTCCGGCTCGGAGGATGCGGATTCACCGAAATCCTAATGAGGCCCTATATTTTTTACATCAATATTTTTGATTCGATATTTTTGTACTTACCTGTTTGGAGATAGGAGGTCTATATTTTGGCATTCTATATTTTTACCTCAATATTTTGGTAGGTCGATATTTTGGCATTCTATATTATGTCAGTGATCCCCATTTAACCTAATCACAATTTTTGGGGCACTTTCCTGGCTTCAAAATTAGCAAGATAGTGGCATCCTTCTAAGAAACTGGCATACCAGACCCTTCAATGGACAGGTCATTAAAAATCCTCACCAAAATGGGAATTAATATGACTGCCTCAGCCTTGTAAACCTCATGGGGCAGGTCATCGGATCCAGGAGCCTTCCCCATCTTACCCTGTCTGATTACAAGCGCTACTTCCCTCAAACCAATTTCCTCATTCAGCTGTCTAGATATTTCTGATGAAAGCGGATTGGCACAGCCTTGCCCTGACCATAGTTTTGCCTCTTCCTCTGTAGTTTTTAATTCTTCCCGATAGACTTTGCTGTAATATCTATGAAAGGCTCGCTCAATCCCTTTACTATAT